>NC_092724.1:82871620-84354825 GCF_047496885.1 Scyliorhinus torazame
GGGGCGGGGCAGGGGGGTTGGGGGTAGGGAGGGAGGGGAGGAGGGGGGAGGGGGAGGTGGGGGAGGGGGGAGGAAGGGAGGGGGAGGGTGGGGAGGGGGGGGAGGAAGGGGGAGGTGGGGGAGGGGGGGTGGGAGGGGAGGAGGGGAGGGGGAGGGGGAGGGAGGGGGGAGGGGGGTAGGGAGGGGGAGAGGAGGGGGGGGAGGGGGGAGGAGGGAGGGGGGGAGAGAGAGGGGGGGAGAGGGAGGAGGGGGAGGGGGAGGGGAGGAGGGGGAGGGGAAAGGAGGGAGGGGGGAGGGGGAAGGGAGGGTGGAGGGGGAGGGAGAGGGGGTAGGGGGGGAAGGGAAGGGAGGGGGAAGGAAGGGGGGAGGGGAGGGGGAGGGGAGGGGGGGAGGGAGGGGGGATTGGGGGGAGGGGGAGGGGGGGAGGGAGGGAGAGGGAGGGGGAGGGAGGGGGGAGGGAGGGGGAGGGAGGGGGGAGGGAGGGGGAGGGAGGGGGAGGGAGGGGGGAGGGAGGGGGAGGGAGGGGGGAGGGAGGGGGAGGGAGGGGGGAGGGAGGGGGAGGGAGGGGGAGGGAGGGGGGATAGAGGGGGGGACGGAGGGAGGGAGGGAGGGGGAGGGAGGGAGGGAGGGGGGAGGGAGGGAGGGAGGGGAGGAGGGGGAGGAGGGGGGAGTGAGGGGGAGGGAGGGGGACGGAGGGAGGGAGGGAGGGGGAGGGAGGGGGGGAGTGAGGGGGAGGGAGGGGGGGGAGTGAGGGGGAGGGAGGGGGAGGAGGGGGGAGGGAGGGGGAGGAGGGGGGAGGGAGGGGGAGGGAGGGGGAGGGAGGGAGGGGGAGCGAGGGAGGGAGGGAGGGGAGGGGGAGCGAGGGAGGGAGGGAGGGGAGGGGGAGCGAGGGAGGGAGGGAGGGGAGGGGGGAGGGAGGGAGGGGAGGGGGGAGCGAGGGAGGGAGGGAGGGGAGGGGGGGAAGGGGGTGGGGGGGAGGGGTGAGGGAGGGTGGGGGAGTTTATTTTATGTTAAATGATTTCTTTACCATGTTGGTTAGTTACTTGTTATTAGACTGTAGTTATTATGTTACATGTCCTGTTAAATTTTCTTTTTCTTATGTTTGATGTGTAAGGGGAAAAAATTGTGATCGAAACATTTTCAATAAAAAAAAAGAATTTGTTACAGATAGTTGGGGGCTATAGTCCCCATCAATTAGTGTTTGGGTAGAAATCCTAAAATTCCATCCATTTTGGATGACCAGCCTCCAGCTTGGGAAGGGACTACAATTAGCTCTGCCTTTGCTGAGCATTACATAGCAGTAGAAAAGCTTTTTTGGAAGCAGAAGTCTCTGAAAGAATTCTCAGAGCTTTAAGGCATAACATACCGCCATCAAATACCGTTTTTCAGCAAGGAGACATCGTATACTATAAGAGACAATTTTAATGAATGGATAGGCCCAAGGAAGATCATAGGCATAGATGGCAAAACAATTATTTTGCAACATGGCAATGAGACTATTAGGGTGCAGTCATCATGGATTCTTTAAAAAAAAAATTCAGAGTACCCAATTAAGGGGCAATTTAGCGTGGCCAATCCACCTAGCCTGCACATCTTTTTTGGGTTGTGGGGCGAAACCCACGCAAACACGGGGAGAATGTGCAAACTCCACACGGACAGTGACCCAGAGCCGGGATCGAACCTGGGACCTCGGTGCCGTGAGGCCCTCATTCATCAAGGATAATGGGTACAGATTACAAATTTTCAAGTTTAGACAGAGCAGACAGACATGATGAGGCACGAGGGTTTCATACATACAATTTACAGCGCAGAAGGAGGCCATTCGGCCCATCGAGTCTGCACCGGCTCTTGGAAAGAGCACCCTACCCAAGCTCACACCTCCACCCTATCCCATAACCCAGTAACCCCACCCAACACTAAGGGCAATTTTGGACACTAATGGCAATTTAGCATGGCCAATTGTGGGATCGCACAATTGCTTCACAGCTCCAGGGTCCCAGGTTTGAATCCGGCTTGGGTCACTGTCTGTGCGGAGTCTGCACATCCTCCCCGTGTATGCGTGGGTTTCCTCCGGGTGCTCCGGTTTCCTCCCACAGTCCAAAGATGTGCAGGTTAGGTGGATTGGCCATGATAAATTGCCCTTAGTGTCCGAATATGCCCTTAGTGTTGGGTGGGGTTACTGGGTTATGGGGGTAGGGTGGAGGTGTTGACCTTGGGTAGGGTGCTCTTTCCAAGAGCCGGTGCAGACTCGATGGGCCGAATAGCCTCCTTCGGCACTGTAAATTCTATGATGAAAGGATTGGGAACACAAAGTTAAAAAATGGAGGGCACAGAAACACAGCGCCAGTTCAGATAGTACATCAGATAGTGAACAGGTTCACAGGAAAAGGTCGAGAACTATGGAAAGGACATCCCACAGCAGAAAGGAAAGATCAAGCAGTAGCAGTACAGAACGAGATACCAGGCGGGATAGGGGACATCGTTTGTCAAGGTCTTGGAACATGGGTAAGACTATGAATGCTACTAGGAGTAGAAGCCCACATGCACATGAGATTTTGATGGCCTCCAATAAAGCTTTTGACAAGGTGCCACAAAAAGGTTTCTGCATAAGATAAAGATGCAAGGCGTTAAGGGTAAAGTAATAGCATGGATAGAGGATTGGTTAATTAGTAGAAAGCAAAGAGTGGGGATTAATGGGTGTTTCTCTGGTTGGCAATCAGTAGCTAGTGGCGTACATCAGGGATCAGTGTTGGGCCCACAATTGGTCACAATTTACATAGATGATTTGGAGCTGGGGACCAAGTACAATGTGTCCAAGTTTGCAGACGACACCAAGATGAGTGTTCACCACTTCACGCAAAAAGTGCAGAGGATACTGGAAGTCTGCAGAGGGATTTGGATAGGTTAAGTGAATGGGCTAGGATCTGGCAGATGAGCTGGTGCATGAGTCTCAAAAAGTTGGTTTACAGGTGCAACAGGTGATTTAAGAAGGTGAATGGAGTTGCTAGAGGGATGGAATTTAAGACTAGGGAGGTTATGCTGCAATTGTATAAGGTGTTAGTGAGGCCACACCTGGAATATCGTGTTCAGTTTTGGTCTCTTTACCTGAGAAAGGACATATTGGCACTGGAGGGTGTACAGAGGAGATTCACTAGGTTAATCCGAGAGCTGAGGGGTTTGGACTACGAGGAGTGGTTGAGTAAACTGGGACTGTTCTCGTTGGAATTTAGAAGGATGCTTTTAGAAACATATAAAATGATGAAGGGAATAGATAGGATAGATGTGTGAGGATAGATGCGGGGAGGTTGTTCCACTGGCAGCTGAAAGCAGAACTAGGGGGCATAGCCTCAAAATGAGGGGAAGCAGATTTAGGACTGATCTTAGGAAGAACTTCTTTGCCCAAAGGGTTGTGAATCTATGGAACTCCCTGTCCAGTGAAGCAGTTGAGGCTCCTTCATTATATGTTCTCAAGATAAAGATAGATAGTTTTTTGAAGAATATAGGGTTATGGTGTTCGGGTGGGAAAGTGGAGCTGAGTCCGCAAAAGATCAGCCATGATCTCATTGAATGGCAGAGCAGGCTCAAAGGGCCAGATGGCCTACTCCTGGTTCTTATGTTATGTTCTTATCCCGTTCAGCAAGTACCTGATGTTTGCAGTTAGCTGTCGACCTTTATAAAGCGCATTTTGTCTTCTGCGACCACCTCTGGTAGGCAGTTCTCCAGCCACTTAGCCAGAACTTTTGCGAGTATTTTTGTGTCCACATTGAGCAGCAAAATGGGTCTGTATGATCAGCAGTCCATTCGGTCTTTGTCCTTTTTGGGTATCAGCGATATGGTGCCTGTGTTAGCTTTGGAGGCAGGGTGCCCCTCACTCATGAGTCTGCGCACATTTCCTACAGGTTGTGGGCCAGTGTCGTTGCAAATCATTTTGTAGAAGTCTGCCGGGAACCTGTCAGGTCCTGGCACCTTCCCCGCCCTTATGGAGTTGATGCATTCCTGGTGAATAGCAGATTAAAGTCCATTTGCAGCTTTTCCCTCTCAGCCAGAGGTTCTACGGTCGGGGCCTCGAAGTACCTTCTGTTGCCCTCTAGGATGGAGCCGATCAGTTGTTGCCGAGTCACCCTCTCTTCCCTGTCTCTGTGAGCCTTATAGGTGACAATTCCTCTCCTAATCACAGCCTTCAGAGTCTCCCAGAACATGGAAGGTGAGACTTCCCCGTTCCGGTTATTGAGTGAGGTTAGAGATTACAATCGCGGAGTATTCCGTTCTTACTATTTCTGGAAGCACCAATTTCCCCACTACAAAGAAGTCGATGCGGGTATAGACCTTGTGTACTGCCAAGAATTCCTTCTCACCTGGGTACATGAACTTCCATGGGTCCACTGCCTACATCTGTTCAATAAACAGCCGAAGTTCCCTAACCAGGCCTATTGTTTTCCCCGTTCTGGGGTTTGATCTGTCCGTCAGTGGGTACTGTGTGCAGTTGAAGTCCGTCCCGTCCCCTGCCAAATGATCAGTTGGTCCGTGTCTATGTCAGGGATAGTCGCCATGGTCCTTTTTTATAAATTCCGTACAGTTCCGGTTGGGTGTGTACACGTTAACCAGGACTACCGGTGCCTCGTCTAGTTCACCGCTGACCATGACGTACCGTCACCCTTGGTCCGTAGCCGTCCTCGCCTCAGTAAACACCGTCCTCTTACTTATCAATATGGCTACCTCCCCTAGCCCTCGTCCCGTAGCAGGAATAGTAGGTCTGTCCCACCCACCCTTCCTTACCCGCAATCAGTCCTTCTCCCTTAGATATATCTCCCCCCTTCCCCGCCAGACACTCTCTTCCCGGTGGGAAACGCACCATGGACCCTCTCTCTCATACTTCCTGGCGCTAGCTTTCCCACTAGTGTGGTAGCCCCTCCCTCTCAGGGTTGATCTGACCCCCTCCCATGCCTGCTCTGCTGGTGCCCCTCCTATCTCCTCCCCACCCTCTCCAACAGGCTCATGCCCTCACTTCCTCTTTGCTATGAGCTGGTTCACCTGTTCATAGCGAGGCGACGCAGTCCCACACAAAATTGTCCATTTCTTCCTTTCGCCTCCTCCATGCCTGTCCAGACCATTCTTATGGACGAACTCGTCCGCCTCCGCCAGGGCAGTAAAATAATATTCTTAGCCCAAGTATGTTACACAGAGCCTGGCTGGGAATAACGTCCCGAATCTGACCTTGTTCTTGTACAGGGCTGACTTTGCATGGTTAAATTTGGCACTGTGCTTTTCCAGGTCCACCCCAATGTCCTGATAGATTCTATGTTCCTCCCAGTTGCACACTTTTGGCTGTTGAGACTGGTCCTAACATTTGTGCAGCTTGGCTATTATCGCCCTCGGCTGCTCCCCAGCCCTGGTCTTTGGTTGGAGCGACCCGTGAGCCCTGTTATCTACGGTGGTTTGGGATCGCTGTCTATCCCAACTAGGTTGCCCAGCATTTGTAGTTGGTTGGGTCCCTGCTCTCAATCCCCTCTGGCAGGCCCACTATTTGAATGTTCTGTCACCTCGACCAATTCTCCTGGTCCCCTACCTTCCCTTTCAGGCTCACCTGGGTCGCCACCAACCTCTTGATCTCGGCCTCCAGGGCAACGATTCAGTTGCCATGACTGTCGACGCCCTCTCCAGCTCCTATGCCATGTTCCCTTGGGCTTCCAACCTCTTCCCCATGACGCTGAGTGCCGTTGCATGCCGGCTAGCGCCACCGCCACCTTTATCTCGGCCTTGATGTCATCCTTCATTGCATTTAGTTCCTTGGTTAGGAACATCTTCCATCTATTGCCTGGGATTGGGAGCTTGTTTTCCAGGTCACCGGTCTCCCTCTCTTGGGGGAGGCTGGGGACCCCTCGCCTCGTGGATCCGCTGACCCACTTTCTCGCTGCTCCTGTCCTTTGCCGCAATTCCTGGTGTCACAGCGGCATCTCAAGCTGCTGCTTCCTGCTATTTTTGTTGTCTGTGCTAATGTTGAGGGTATGGGGATGTTTAAGTCCGATTTTGCAGGCTAAACATAGAACATAGAACATTACAGCGCAGTACAGGCCCTTCGGCCCTCGATGTTGCGCCGACCTGTGAAACCACTCCAAAGCCCATCTACACCATTCCCTTATCGTCCATATGTCTATCCAATGACCATTTGAATGCCCTTAGTGTTGGCGAGTCCACTACTGTTGCAGGCAGGGCCACGCCCTTACTACTCTCGGAGTAAAGAAACTACCTCTGACATCTGCCTTATTTCTATCTCCCCTCAATTTAAAGCTATGTCCCCTCGTGCTAGACATCACCATCCGAGAAAAAAGGCTCTCGCTATCCAATCCTCTGATCATCTTGTATGTCTCAATTAAGTCACCTCTTAACCTTCTTCTCTCCAATGAAAACAGCCTCAAGTCCCTCAGCCTTTCCTCATAAGATCTTCCCTCCACACCAGGCAACATTCTGGTAAATCTCCTCTGCACCCTTTCCAATGCTTCCACATCCTTCCTATAATGCGGTAACCAGAATTGCACGCAATACTCCAAATGCGGCCGCACCAGAGTTTTGTACAGCTGCAACATGACCTCATGGGTCCGAAACCCAATCCCTCTACCAATAAAAGCTAACACACCGTACGCCTTCTTAACAACCCTCTCAACCTGGGTGGCAACTTTCAGGAATCTATGTACATGGACACCGAGATCTCTCTGCTCATCTACACTGCCAAGAATCTTACCATTAGCCCAGTACTCTATCTTCCTGTTATTCCTTCCAAAATGAATCACCTCACACTTTTCCGCATTAAACTCCATTTGCCACCTCTCAGCCCAGCTCTGCAGCTTATCTATGTCCCTCTGTAACTTGTAACATCCTTCCGCACTGTCCACAACTCCACCGACTGTAGTGTCATCTGCAAATTTACTCACCCATCCTTCTACGTCCTCCTACAGGTCATTTATAAAAAGGACAAACAGCGGTGGCCCCAAAACAGATCCTTGTGGTACACCACTAGTAACTGGACTCCAGTCTGAACATTTCCCATCAACCACCACCCTTTGTCTTCTTCCAGCTAGCCAATTTCTGATCCAAACTGCTAAATCACCCTGAATCCCATGCCTCCGTATTTTATGCAGTAGCCTACTGTGGGGAACCTTATCAAACGCTTTACTGAAATCCATATACACCACATCAACTGCTTTACCCTCATCCACCTGTTTGGTCACCTTCTCAAAGAACTCAATAAGGTTTGTGAGGCACGGCCTACCCTTCACAAAACCGTGTTGACTATCTCTAATCAAATTATTCCTTTCCAGATTATACATCCTATCTCTTATAAACCTTTCCAAGATTTTGCCCACAACAGAAGTAAGGCTCACTGGTCTTTAGTTACCGGGGTTCAAATTCGGCCAATTGTGCCTATTTTCAGTCTTATGGGGGAGAGCCACCTGATGTGCGACTACTTGGCACATCCGCGTCACCGTGTCCCCGATTTTAATTGCTCCACCACTGGTAGTTGTACCTTCAGTTGCCAAGGTCCTGAACTCTGGCATTCCTTCCCAACGCCTCTTAAAAATCTACATCTTTGACCAAGCCTTTGACGATATACCCTAATATCGCCTTATGCTGCTAAGCATAAAATTTTGCTTTTATAACGTGCTTTGGGATATGAAAGACATTGGGCTGGATTCTCCGCCGGCGGGATGCTCCGTTTTGATGGCAGCCCGGGGTTTCTCGATGGCGTGGGGGCTGCCCCACAATGGGAAACCCCATTGTCCAGCCGGCGTAACGGATTATCCCGCCAGCAGGGTGAAATTAAATTCCAGTTAATTAAATCATCCATATGAAGAGAATTAAACAACCAACCAATCCATCTGAGCAACCTTTTAATCATTTTCAATGCTCCAGACGGTCCCCTTTATATTTTAATTGTTCGTATTACTTCTCCTTTATCATAGAAATCATAGAATCTCTACAGTGCAGAAGGAGGCCATTCAGTCCATCGTGTCCGTACCTACCCTCTGAAAGAGTACCTCACCAAGGCCCCCACACTGTAACTAACCTGCACATCCCTGGACGCTAAGGGGCAATTTAAAATGGTCAATCCACCTAACCTGCACATCTTTGGATTGTAGGAGAAAACCGGACCAATGCAGACACGGAGATAATGTACAAACTCCATACCGTCACCCAAGGTTGGAATTGAACCCGGGTCCCTGGTGCTGCGAGCCAGCAGTGCAAACCACTGTGCCACCAAGCTGCCCACCACTGTGCCGTTAGCAGTGCTAACCACCACCTTAATGACTTCAGAATACCCAAAGTCACTTTAAAGTATTTTTAAAGTGTAGTTTCTGGCGTAATGTAGGAAATGCAGCAGCTAATTTGCATGCAACAAGCTCCCACAAACAGTAAATGAGTTAGTACTCAGATAAACTGAATGATTTTGCTCGAGGGATAAATATTGGCGAGGACTCTGGGGAAAGAATCTTTTGCCTCCATCTGAGGGAGAAGGAAGGGCCTAGATTTAACATCTCATCCAAAATACAGTGGCCTGAATTTTCCACCAGCGGTGGCAGGTTCTCCAGCGAGCTGTGGAAGACGCCATTGCCTTCGGTGGGACTGGAAGATCCCACTGCCGGCCAATGGTGGGTCCCATCCACTGCTGGAAAGCACACTGAAGGTGGTGTGGGGGTGGTCCGGAAAGTCCCAGCTGACATTTCCAACACTGCAGCACTCCCTCGGAAATGGGTGGGTCAAGACTAGAT
Organism: Scyliorhinus torazame; assembly: GCF_047496885.1. NCBI lineage: Eukaryota > Metazoa > Chordata > Chondrichthyes > Carcharhiniformes > Scyliorhinidae > Scyliorhinus > Scyliorhinus torazame. The sequence continues at coordinate 82,880,386 of NC_092724.1, forward strand.
TTTGTGTTCAAGTCTCTGGTGTGGGAATGAACACATAATCTCAAGTTATTACTGAGTCACAGCTCATTATAGACCAGGCTCAAACTGTAGTTCTGGGATCTTCAAGTTGGCTCATTCCTTTCAAAATTAAGCCATTGGAGAGCTATTTGGAATGACTTTCTACCTCCCTGTCAGAGATTGTCCAGATAGAACAACCCAAGTTTTGGATTTCTGTCACATATTTCTGCGACTGTTGTTAAGGTTGTAGTACTTACATTAACCACTGAAATATTGGCGTCACTTGGAGCTGATAGGTTGTCAATGTGTTTCTTTATGTCGGCCTGCAGCTGATAAACACAAAGACAAGAAGGGTTAGATTTGGTAAAATTGATTTGTATTAGCCAGGGACCTGCAGCCTTCGCGGATCTCAGATTTTAAAATTCCTAAACTCAGACCAAAATGCGAATATGAAAGAATTGGCTCCAATGGCTTAATTTTATAACAGGATGACAGGTGAAGACAATCATAACTGCATCAGCTTGACAAACAAGAAACTGAACCCAAGCAATGAGGGCAACGAGACTGTCCTCTTTTGCCTGGCAAAGGACATCTGTAGAACCAGTGACTTAGTCAAACATAAAATTTTGCTCTGGGTCAGTCTAGGTCAAGGAGGTTAATCTGCAGTTTCACTTTACACAGGTCCTGAGGGATATTTCTCATTGGCCTCTCCTGTTAACCTGTTGTAACTCCAGTGGAAGAAATAACAGGAATAGCCATTTAACTGTTTACACCATTTCACTGCTGGTTCTGCCTATCTTGAACCGAAGCTAGAGAAGAAGTTTGGGAAAACCCCACAGAAATTCATTCAAGGTGCGGATGTTTAGTCATCGCTCGTAATTTAATTTGTTGCTATTCAAATAAATAGAAAGTTTTGCTGTAATCCCTCCTCTAAGCAGGCCGTTTTTGTGGTTGAACTGCATTGGAAAAGAGGTCTCAGTTCAAAGAATAAAAGAAATCTCTTCAGTCATCATGTTCCTTGAAGCATTACCAGGACCTATTCTCCCAAACCATCATCAGAAAACTTGCACTATCAAAAAAATAACCGCTGAATGATGGTTGGAAACTTATGCAATTAAAAATAAGCAATGATTAATGGTTGGTGGGGAGCTTGACCTATTTTGGAAGCTCAATATCTACTGTTTAGCGTGATTTAAGAGAGGGTAAATCAGAGAACATGGTCACGATAGCTCCTGAGTGGTTATAAAAACCCAACTGGTTCAACAATTACCTTCTCAGAAGGGAGATGTTCACCTCTACTTTGTCCAGTCGATACTGAGTACAACTCCATTACTGACTCCTCATGTTCTCCTGAGGTGGTGTAGCAAGCTTCAGTTACACAAAAAATTGCTCCTCAAGAGGTCGCCTTGTCTGGGCAATGCGGGTTGCTCCAATAAAAAATTAAACAAAGAAGGAGCTTTTTCTCACTATGATGCATACACCCACATTCAATTACTGATAAGTGCGAGGTGATTCATTTTGGTAGGAAAAATTTGAATGCGGATTACAGGGTCAACGGCAGGGTTCTGAGGAATGTGGAGGAACAGAGAGATCTTGGGGTTCATGTCCACAGATCTCTGAAGGTTGCCACTCAAGTGGATAGAGCCATGAAGAAGGCCTATAGTGTGTTAGCGTTTATTAACAGGGGGCTTGAGTTTAAGAGCCGTGGGGTTATGCTGCAACTGAACATGACCCTGGTGAGACCACATTTGGAGTATTGTGTGCAGTTCTGGTCACCTCATTATAGGAAGAATGTGGAAGCATTGGAAAGGGTGCAAAGGAGATTTACCAGGATGCTGCCTGGATTGCAGGATAGGTCTTTTGAGGAAAGGTTGAGAGAGCTAGGGCTTTTCTCTTTGGCGCGGAGGAGGATGAGAGGCGACTTAATAGAGGTTTATAAGATGATGAGGGGGATAGATAGGGTGGATGTTCAGAGACTATTTCCTCGGGTGGATGTAGCTGTTACAAGGGGGCATAACTATAAGGTTCAGGGTGGGAGATATAGGAGGGATGTCCGAGGTAGGTTCTTTACTCAGAGAGTGGTTAGGGTGTGGAATGGACTGCCTGCTGTGATAGTGGAGTCGGACACTTTAGGAACTTTCAAGTGGTTATTGGATAGGCACATGGAGCACACCAGAATGACAGGGAGTGGGATAGCTTGATCTTGGTTTCGGACAATGCTCGGTACAATATCGAGGGCCGAAGGGCCTGTTCTGTGCTGTACTGTTCTATGTTCTACTATTCCCAATTAACTCAGTCTCTCGTCATTGATTAAGAAGGTGCAGCCACCTGCTCTACAAGTGGAACATGAGGAACACCCCAAAGTAACTGTGGCCATTCAAGTCAGACAATCAGCCACTATTGCCCTGAGATCTCCATCCTGATGACATTTCAACCATTCACACTACATCAGTTGAATCCGTTGTTAACCTCGACATCAAACTATAACTGCTTACCCAGCCAAACACAATATTGCCGTGAATTTCCTGCCAATTTTCCGGTCCTGCTGAAAATAAATTGAATTTTGGGTGGCACACTGCATCCCGAGATGGGTCCTGCCATGACATGGCGGGAAAACCCCAGACAGATATTGTGTATGGCTGGGGAAGCAGTTATAGCTTTATATATAACTATATGAATCAAGGTAATTACTGAAATCCTATCAAGTGGATCATGAATCAACAATCAAGAAACCAAGATTTCAGTCTGGACAAAGTGCAAGGGACCAAAACAGAGGGCGGAACCAGATTGTAACTGAATATAGATTAATTTGTTGTTTCTCAATTGTTGGATGTGGGGGTGGGGGTATGGGGTGGCATGGAGGTTTGGCAGATGTTCCACCCACCTGCCTCCTACATTGTTAGCTTGCTATAGAGAGTGTTCCGCTACCTCAGAAGCCGGTGTCATTTAATATTTTTCCAGTGGAGGCAGATAGTTCTTGTTCGGCAAGGGAATCAAAAGGTTACCGGGGGAGTTGGGAATCTGGAATTTGAAAAACAATCAGATCAGCATGCTGGCCTTCATTTCAAGAGGATTCAAATACAGGAGCAGGGATGTCTTGCTGCAATTATACAGGGCCTTGGTGAGGCCACATATTGTGTGCAGTTTTGGTCCCCTTCTCTGAGGAAGGATATTCTTGCTGTAGAGGGAGTGCAGTGAAGGTTTACCAGACTGATTCTTGGGATGGTGGGACAGACGTAGGAAGGGAGATTGAATCAGTTAGAATTATATTCGCTGGAGTTCAGAAGAATAAGGCGGGATCTCATCAAAACCTATATAATTCTAATAAGGTAGATGCAGGAAGGATGTTCCTGATGGTGGGTGTGTCCAGAACTAGGGGTCACAGTTTGAGGATATGGGGTAGACCATTTAGGACAGAGATGAGGAGATATTTCTTCACCCAGAGATCAGTCCAAAGATGTGCAGGTTAGGTGGATTGGCCATGCTAAATTGCCCTTAGTGTTCAAAATTGCCCTTAGTGTTGGGTGGGGTTGCTGGGTTATGGGGATAGGGTGGAGGTGTGGACCTTGGGTGGGGTGCTCTTTCCAAGGGCCGGTGCAGACTCGATGGGCCGAATGGCCTCCTTCTGCACTGTAAATTTTATCTATAGTGAGCCTGTGGAATTCGTTATCACAGGAAGTAGTTGAGGCCCAAAACATTGTATGTTTTCAAGTAGCTGTTAGATATAGTACGTAAGATGAAGGATTTCAAAGGCTTTGGGCAAAAAGCGAGTTTAGGCTATTGAGTTGGATGCTTAGCCATGATCATAAGGAATGGTGGAGCAGATCCAAAGGGCCGAATGGCCTACCCCTGCTCCTATTTCCTAAATTCATAAAAGACTTCATGGAAACTCATGTCTCCAGAGGGCTGGCATGAAAACTCAGATTTTATCACGGAATTGATCCCAGGGGGGTATCAGTTACCCTACTCTATGTAATTCTAGCTCCATTGGAGCAAACCATTCCCCGGTGCCACGCTGTTTTGGTCTGGGACTGGCTTTTAGTACCCATAGGGGTTTTGCCATGTGCTGCTTCACTTCCTGTTGACAAATAGGACTGAGCGCTGCTAATCTGAATTCCCCAAATATGCAGATGAGCCCTGTCCTGGGAATTGGAACGGGATTAGAATAGGTAGCTGCAAGCAACTGGATCCTACCCCTGCTACTCATTGAGTGGTGAAACAGACATCCCACGGTTTTCAGTCCTTAATTTTTCCTGTAGTGTTAGATATTCAGATTACATTGAAGTGTTTTCAGTACCTTCTGTGCAAGGGTTTGGATCACACCCTCGATCTTCTTGTTAATGGAACTGTTGATTGTTTCAAGTTGGGTGAGCAGTGTGTGTTGGATCTGGTCCCCTGAAATCATGTTGGCTGTTTCTTCCTTCAGGCCTTGCCAGTCTAGGTCTTCTGGCAGCTTGGAAATAACCTCCCGCAGTTGCTTCATGTTATTGAGAACCACACATAATTGTAGTGACCTCACTCCACTTATTGACTAGGGATGAAAGTAGAGTGAACATAAGAACATAACATAAGAACTATGAGTAGGAGTAGGCCACCTGGCCCTTCAAGCCTGCTCTGCCATTCAATGAGATCATGGCTGATCTTTTGCGGACTCAGCTCCACTTTCCCGCCTGAGCGCCATAACCCTTTATTCATTTATTCTTCAAGAAACTATCTATCTTTATCTGGAAAACATTTAATGAAGGAGCCTCAACTGCTTCACTGGGCAGGAAATTCCACAGATTCACAACCCTTTGGGTGAAGAAGTTCCTCCTAAACTCAATCCTAAATCTACTTCCCCTTATTTTGAGGTTATGCCCCCTAGTTCTGCTTTCACCCGCTAGTGGAAACAGCCATATGTCACTCAATAGATTTCTTCAGCCTCTATTGACATTTTTTATTTAAACTGAGAATCTACAATAATGGACCAATACCTACCAAGATTGAAAGGAATAAGGAGGCGATATGTTGATTGATACGTGGATTGGCCATGCTAAATTGCCCCTTAATGTCCAAAAGGTTAGGTGTCATTAAGGGTGATAGAGCCTGGGTAAGTAGGGTGCTCTTTCGGAGGATAGGTGCAGACTCAATGGGCCGAATGGCCTCCTTCTGCGCTATAGGGATTCCATGATATAGCCCACCCCATCCAACAAAACTCCACTCTCAGTAAGTGAGGCTGGGAACTCTAGAGCTGATTTTCCTCTGACACACACCTGACTTGGACATATCCGTGCTCCTTCCTCATCGCTAAGATAATATCCTGGAATTCCCAATACAACATCACTGTGGGACTACACAAGGGCCACATTGGCTCAAGGAGAAAGCCCAACAGCTCGAGGAGAAGGCCCAACAGCACATTTGCAGGGCAGGTAGGGGAATGGGTAATAAAAGTCAACCTTGTCAGTAACCTCCACATCTGAGAATAAATTTTGTTTTCAACGATGTGTCTCTATCACAAACTACCTGGACTGAATCAATATTCTTCTGCTTGCGGGAATTCTTAACAAAATGCAGGTTAGCTTTTACCAATGTCGGCAAGAGGCCTCAAGGAGATGCAAATGTTTTGTATCTTCTAATGACATGTTTAACGAGGTGCAGTTCCAAATGAGTTACAGTCAACACTCACATCACTTGAGTTTACTCGATAGTCTTTAAATGACAGTTCTTCTGCCCTCTCTTCGATTAGTCGACAGTACATTAATGCAATCTTGCCCATGTCCTGGAACATAAAGTATCCATAAGAGTTGGTAACTCTACAAGCACAAGTAAGTCAAACAGAATAGGCAGAGATTCCTTTTCAGAGTGACGACGCACACAGTTTCTCACATCAGATTACCTCCACAAACTGGTGAATGTCCACCCTCTTTCACTGGTGTGTTTGATTATCAATGAGCTGAAGCAGAAATCCTAGACGGAGTGATGATACAGCAGAGAGGTTGTAACTGGATTCTACCTCATTGATGTTTTACATGAACCACTGCGTGTTTTTCATAGAATTTACAGTGCAGAAGGAGGCCATTCGGCCCATCGAGTCTGCACCGGCCCATGAAAGAGCGCCCAACCCAAGGTCAACACCTCCACCCTATCCCCATAACCCAGTAAATCCCACCCAACACTAAGGGCAATTTTGGACACTAAGGGCAATTTACCATGGCCAATCCACCTAACATGCACATCTTTGGACTGTGGGAGGAAACCGGAGCACCCGGAGGAAACCCACGCACACACGGGGAGGATGTGCAGACTCCGCACAGACAGAGACCCAAGCCGGAATCGAACCTGGGACCCTGGCGCTGTGAAACAATTGTGCTATCCACAATGCTACCGTGCTGCCCCAGCAGCTTGCACAAAATATTTTGTCATTTTTTTTTTCTCAGGTTTGTTCAAATCTTGTGACTTCAAAATTCACTGGGAATTGGACAGCACGGTGGCGCAGTGGTGAGCACTGTTGCCTCACGGTGCCGAGGTCCCAAGTTCGATCCCAGCTCTGGGTCACTGTCCATGTGGAGTTTGCACATTCTCTCCTTGTTTGCGTGGGTTTCGCCCCCACAACCCAAAAAAGATGTGCAGGGTAGGTGGATTGGCCACACTAAATTGCCCCTTAATTGGAAAACATGAATTGGGTACTCTAAATTTAAAAAACAAAAACAAATTCATGGGGAATGGTTTGTCAGGGATTTCAACTTGGTGTTAAGCACCAATATATAACCCCCGCCCCCACCCACCCCCCATCCCAGCTACTGGCCCCCAGGCTACCTTACTATAAATGACACTGATAACACCAACACCACTGGAGGTGCATCTTTGGTGGAAATGCCTAGATCTGGGTTGGTGGGTATTGGCAACTACTGAGTGCCTCTGAGAAAATAAATTTGTAGCTCCCTTACCCTTCTCTGGAATGGAGTCAATAATACAAAGTTTTAAACCTTCAGCAGGCTCGAACCTAGACCCCTTGGAAACTTGCTACCCCCATGGAGGTGCTCAGTAAATTTTCTTTCAACAAGTGTAGCACAGCCAGGGATGCATCAGGTCTTTTTAAATTCCAACCCCAACCTCCACCATGCCCATTTTGCTGCTATCCTGCCATTCACACGTCCTCTGGACATTTTGGTTTCTTTACTCGTTTCATTCGGCCAAGACGTTGAGTTTAAAAATTGGCAAGACATGCTGCAGCTTTATAGAACCTTAGTTAGGCTGCACTTGGAATATAGTGTTCAGTTCTGGTCGCCACACTGCCAGAAGGATATGGAGGCTTTAGCGAGGGTACAGAAAAATTTACCAGGATGTTGCCGGTATGGAGGGCATTAGGTAAGAGGAGAGGTTGGAGAAACTTGTTTTGCTCGCACTGGAACGACAGAGGTTGAGGGGTGACCTGTAGAAGTCTACAAGATTATGAGGGGCATGGACAGAGTGGATAGTCAGAAACTCTGCCTTGGTTGGAAGAGTCAATTACTAGGGGGCATAGGTTTAAGATGCGAGAAGCTAGGTTGAAAGGAGATGTACGAGACAAGTTACCCACAGAGGGTAGTGGGTGCCTGGAACTCGCTGCCGGAGGAGGTGGTGGAAGCAGATACGATAGTGACTTTTAAGTGGCGTCTTGACAAATACATGAATAGGATGGGAATAGACAGATATGGTTCTCGGAAGGGTTTTAGTTGAGACGGGCAGCATGGTCGGTGCAGGCTTGGAGGGCCGAAGGGCTTGTTCCTGTGCTGTAATTTTCTTTGTTCTCTATTACTACTCCATTTGTCTTGCACCAGGGAACTTTTCATCATTTAATCTGACCTGTCCTTCATCCGATCACAGACCTTCCCTAATGTTTTACTTCCCATCCTCCCCTTTTCACCAGCTCAAAACCTGTTACATTTTTAACTTAGTTTTTCAAAAATATTTTTATTGAAATATTTTTATTTTTATTGAAGAAATGTTTTGTGGTGTATATATTCACCATAATATAAGTTGGCTGTATAGTACTGTGGCCTATGGCCAGGGAATGGTAATCTGATCTCCTTCCATGTATTGTAGTGGAACCCCGGTGGGCTCTGCCTCTGGCTCAGCACCCCCCCCCCCCTGGCGGTATATAGACCTGCCGCCTGTGGGCGGCGCTCATTGTTACAGCAGTCACAGTCAGGCAAGTTCTTGGATAATAAAGCCTATGTTCACTCGTTCTCATCGTCTTGTAGTGAGTTGATGGTACATCAATTTATTATCCAAAGACATCACGATGGAAGCCGATCTGAAGCCTGATAAACTGGAACCCGCGCACGAGCAGCAGAAGCTAAGGAAATCTTCTCCCACTGGCTCCGCTGTTTTGAAGCCTACCTCGACTCCTCTGAAACGCCTCCCTCCGACGCCTCAAGCTGCGCCTCCTCCACGCCCGGGTGAGCCACCGAATCTCGGGTATGATTGAGGATGCAGTCACGTACGAAGCAGTAGTCGCGATTCTAAAGAGACAGTTCGTGAAGCCAGTGAACAAAGTGTTCGCGCGGCACCTCCTCACTACCCGCCGTCAACGCGCCAGGGAATGGCTGGACGAGTATCTAGAGAACCTGACACTGCAACTGCAACTACAGGGATGTGAAGGCCGATGAGCACATGAGGCTGATGATCCGGGACACATACGTGGCTGGGGTCCGGTCTAACTACGTCCGGCAGCGACTGCTGGAAAATGGGGCCACTGATCTACAGGAGACGGTAAAACTAGCCACCTCGTTAGAGGTGGCCTACCAGAGCCTCAGTGCGTTCCCGGCAGACCCAGCGACCCCTCGTGGGCACCACACGCTATGTACCAGGCCTGTGCCGCGCAGTTGCCCGTTCAGCCCAAGGGACCGTCTTGCTACTTCTCCGGTCAGGGCCAACACCCCCGGCAGCGTTGCCCAGCCTGCACCGCGACATGCAGCGACTGCGGCAAAAAGGGACATTTTGCCAGAGTTTGTCTGGCCCGATCCAAAGCCCAGAAGTCAAAAGCTTACCAGGCCCGATCCACGGACTCGCAGGCCCACAGACCCCACAATGTGGCTGCGTGCCTGCCGGTACTGCCCCCTTCAGACGCGTCATCTGCCTTGTGCAGCTCGTGGGGGGTGCCATATTGCCCACCATCTTCAACACCAACCGACACGTGCGACCGATGGGGTGGCCATCTTATGACCCCGATACCTCCGACCACGCAGACTACCCGCAGCTCAGCGCAGTCACCCTCGACCAGTCACGGCCAAAACATCTGAAGAATTCGATGATGGCCATCCGGGTAAATGGCCGCGAGACCCCCTGTCTTTTCGACTCCGGGAGCACAGAGAGCTTCGTCCACCCCGACACGGTAAGGTGCTGCTCCCTCCACATCTACCCTGCCTCCCAGACAATCTCCCTTGCCTCCGGATCCATTCGGTACAGATCGGGGGGTACTGTGTCGCGAACCTCGCGATACAGGGCGCTGAGTACGCCCATTTTAAACTGTATGTCCTCCCTCACCTCTGCGCCCCCCTACTACTTGGACTCAACTTCCAATGCAGTCACCGAAGCCTGACCCTAAAATTCGGCAGACCCCTACCCCCTCGCGACCCTTAAGGTCACCCCCCTTCGCTCTTTGCGAACCTCACCCCTGACTGTAAGCCCGTCGCCACCAGGAGCAGGCGGTACAGTGCACAAGACATGACTTTTATCAAGTTGGAGGTCCAGCGACTCTTGAGGGAGGGGGTCATCGAGGCCAACAACAGCCCCTGGAGAACACGAGTGGTGGTTGTCAGGACCTGGGAAAAGAATCAGATGGTTGTGGACTGCAGCCAGACCATAAACTGGTTCACGCAATTTTGATGCGTAACCCCTCCCCCGCATAGCGGAGATGGTCAACCAGATCGCACAGTACCGGGTGTTCTCCACAGTAGACCTGAAGTCTGCCTACCACCAGCTCCCGATCCGCCCGGAAGATCGCCACTACACTGCTTTTGAAGCAGCCGGCCGACTCTTCCACTTCCTCAGGGTCCCTTTCGGCGTCACTAATGGGGTCTCGGTCTTCCAGAGAACGATGGACTGAATGGTGGACCAGTGTGGGCTGCGGGCTACATACCCGTACTTGGACAATGTTACCATCTGCAGTCATGATCAGCAGGACCACAACGCCAACCTTCAGAGGTTCCTCCAGACCGCCCAATCCCTCAATCTCACATATAACAAGGAGAAGTGCGTTTTCCGCACAACCTGGCTAGCCATCCTCAGCTATGTCGTGGAAAACGGGGTCCTAGGGCCCGACCCCGACAGCATGCGCCCCTCATGGAACTTCCCTTTCCCCACAGCCTCAGGGCCCTCAAACGCTGCCTGGGACTATTCTCCTAGTACGCCCAGTGGGTCCCCAACATATGCGGACAAAGCCCGCCCACTTATCAAAGCCACTATATTCCCCCTGACGGCTGAGGCCCGCTCGGCCTTCAGCCGCATCAAGGCCGATATCACAAAGGCCGCGATGCACGCAGTGGACGAGTCCGTCCCCTTCCAGGTAGAGAGCGATGCGTCAGACGTCGTTCTGGCCGCCACCCTCAACCAGGCGGGCAGGCCAGTAGCCTTCTTTTCTAGAACCCTCCACGCCTCCGAGATTCGACACTCCTCTGTCGAGAAGAAAGCGCAAGCCATTGTGGAAGCGGTGCAGCATTGGATGCACTACCTAGCCGGTAGGAGGTTCACCCTTGTCACCGACCAACGGTAGGTCGCCTTTATGTTCGACAACGCACAACGGGGCAAAATTAAAAAAGACAAAACCTTGAGGTAGAGGATCGAACTCTCCACCTATACTTACAATATCAAGTATCGTCCTGAGGAGCTCAACGAGCCCTCAGATGCCCTGTCCCACAGCACATGCTCCTGCGCGCAAGATGACCGACTTCGGGCTATCCACAATGACCTCTGTCACCCGGGGGTCACTCGGCTTTAGCCACTTTATTAAGGCCCGCAATCTGCCCTACTCCACCGAGGAGGTCAGGGCCATGACCAGGGATTCCCAAGTCTGCGCAGAGTGCAAACCGCACTTCTACGAGCCAGACAAGGCCCACCTGGTAAAGGCCTCCCGGCCCTTTGAGCGCCTCAGTATCGATTTCAAAGGGCCCCTCCCTTCCACCAACCGCAATATATACTTCCTGACCGTCATTGGCGAGTACTCCGCCTTCCCCTTCGCTATCCCATGTCCCGACATGACCTCGGCCACTGTTATAAAGGCACAGCACAGCATTTTCACCCTGTTCGGTTTCCCTGCATACGTCCACAGTGACCGGGGCACCTCTTTCATGAGCGATGAGCTGCGTCAGTACCTGCTCAGTAAGGGCATCGCCTCGAGCAGGACTACGAGCTACATCCCACAGGGAAACAGGCAGGTGGAAAGGTATGGAAGGCTGTTCTTCTTGCCTTTCGGTCTAGAAGTCTCCAGATTCCTCGCTGGCAGGAGGTCCTCCCCGAAGCGCTCCACTCCATTAGATCGCTCCTCTGCACAGCCACAAACGAGACCCCTCACGACCGTTTGCTTGTCTTCCCTCGGAAGTCCATCTTCCATCTTGGCTGACAACTCCTGGACCTGTCCTTCTCCGGAAGCATACGAGGTGCCATAAAACTGACTCCCTGGTCGAGAGGGTCCAGCTGCTGCACGCCAACCGCCAATATGCCTACGTCGTGCACCAAGACGGACGGCAAGATACGGTCTCCCTCCGGGACCTGGCGCCCGCTGGTTCCCATGTCAACGTGCCCCCCTCCCCACCGCCTACCGCTACCCCCGAATCCCTCACCCCCCCCCCCCGGGGCTCCTGTACTGTCCTGCGCCTACACTGCCGCCATCCACCACCCCCCTGCCTACCCTCACCCCTCAACCGTCGCCGACACGCCGGACCGAAACTCCAGACAACACGCTCCCTTACCCGCCGCACCGCCAGAGCTGAGGAGGTCCAAAAGAACAATCCGGCCTCCAGACAGATTGAACGTGTGATTGACCCCACTTCACCCCCGTTGGACTTCATTTTTAATAGGGGGTGAATGTGGTGAATGTATTCACCATAATATAAGTTGTCTGTATAGTACTGTGGCCTATGGCCAGGGAATGGTAATATGATCTCCTTCCATGTATTGTACTGGAACCTTGGTGGGCGCCGCCTCTGGCTCCGCCGCCCCGTGGCGGTATATAGACCTGCCGCCTGTGGATGGCGCTCATTGTTACAGCAGTCACAGGCAGGCAAGTTCTTGGATAATAAAGCCGATGTTCACTCGTTCGCATCACCTTGTAGTGAATTGATGGTACATCATGTTTCATTATAACAAAATAAACAACAAACTAAACAGCAATAACAAAGGTACAACACATGAAGAGCACAATCATTGATAACAACCCCACTAAATCACAACCCTTCAATATATAACTAAAAAACTAAACTCCCCCGCCCCAACGGCTGACGGTGACTTAACTCAGAGGGGGCGATTCTCAGGCTTCGTTGCACCTTTGCTCGAGCGAGACGAAGCTGGTGAGTAGCGGGATAGGCCGAAAACTAGAACCACGTCAGGCACCAAACGGTTTGCGATGCAACCAGCCCGTTCTCCTCTCAAACAAGTATACCATTTTGGATACTGTTGGGGGGAAAGCCTATCAGGGGAAAACAACAGCAGCCAGAACAGTGGCACTGTTGCTCAGCAGGGGAAGGCAAAGTGCAGGAGATAGATAGTTATAGGGGACCCTATAGTAAGGGGCACAGATAGGTGCTTCTGTGGACTTGAAAGAGACTCCAGGATGGTGTGTTGCCCCCCTGGTGCCATGGTCAAGGATGCCTCTGAGCGAACACAGGAAATCCTGAAGGGGGAGGGTGAACAGCCAGAGGTCGTAGTACACATCATATTGGTATGAACAACATAGGCAGGAAGAGTGATGAGGTTCTGCAGAAGGAGTTCAGGGAGAAGGCACTAAGCTAAAAAGACAGACCTCTAGAGTAGTAATCTCAGGATTACTCCCTGTGCCGTGTGCCAGTGAGGCTAGAAATAGGAGGATAGTGCAGCTAAATATGTAGCTAAACTGGTGGTGTAGGAGGGAGGGTTTCAGATTTCTGGACCATTGGATCTCTTCTGGGGCAGGTGTGACCTGTACAAGAAGGACGGGTTGATTGTAAACTGGTAGGGCACCAACATCCTGGCTGGGAGGTTTGCTAGAGTCACTCGGGAGGATTTAAACTAATATGGCAGGGGGGTGGGAACCAGACCATTAGTTTAGAAGGTGTAATAACTGAAGGGGAAATAGAGAACAAAAAAAAGAGAACAATATCACCTTGTCTGCCCAAAAGCAGTGCTTTGAAATGTATTTGTTTCAACACCAGAAGTATAGCAGGTAAAGCAGTTGAACTTCGAGCACTTATTAGTACTTGGAACTATGATGTTGTGGCTATCGCAGAAACATGGTTAAAGGAAGGGCAGGATTGACAGCGGAATGTTGGAGGATATAGATGCTTCAGGAGAGATAGAGGGGGATGTAAAAGGGGTGGGGGAGTAGCATTACTGGTTAAGAAGAATATTATAGCCGTACTGCGGGAGGACACTTCTGAGGGCTCATACAATGAGGCAATCTGGGTAGAGCTCAGGAACAGGAAGGGGGCAATCACAATGTTGGGGGTTTATTACAGGCCCCCAACCTCCAGTGAGAGATAGAGGAGCAGATAAGTAGAGAGATTTTGAATAGGTGCAAAAGTAACAGGGTTGTTGTGGTCGGGGATTTTAGCTTCCCCTGTAATGACTGGTGCTCACTTAGTGCTAGGGGTTTGGATGGGGCAGAGTTTTTAAGATGTATCCAGGAAGGCTTCTTGATGCAATTTGTAGATATTCCAACTGGGGAAGAGGCAATACTGGACCTGGTATCGGGGAATGAGTCTGGACAGGTGGTTGAGGTTACAGCAGGGGAACATTTTGGGAGTAGTGATCACAATTCCGTAAGTTGCAGGGTACTTTTGGATAGGGATGAGGGTAATCCTCGTGTTAAGGTGCTGAACTGGGGAAAGGCAAATTTTGATAACATTAGACTGGAATTGAAGGATTTGGATTAGGTGTGGCTGTTGGAGGGTAAATCAACATCGGACATGTGGGAGTCTTTAAAGTGACAGTTGATTAGCATTCAGGAAAGTCACGTTCCTGAGAGAACAAAGTGTATGGGAAGTTTAGGGCACCTTGAATAACGAGGAATATTGTGAACCTCGTCAAAAAAAAAAAGGAGGCTTTTGTACGGTCAAAAAGAGTGAGGACAGTCGAAACCCTTGAGGAGTATAAAGAAAGTAGGAAGGTACTGAATGAAATTAGGAGGGCTAGGAGGGGTCATGAAAAGTTCTTGGCAAGTAGGATTAAGGTGAATCCCAAAACGTTTTATTCATATGTAAAAATCAAGAGGGTGGCCAGGGAAAGGAGGTGGGGGGGGGGGGGGTGGGGGGGAGTGGGGGGGGGGGGGGTGGGGGGGGGGGGTGGGGGTGCGCGAATCCCGTCACGCCACTCCGATGGCGGGGGGGCCTATGTTCCTCTGTGCCAGGCCCCTTGTTGGGAGCAGGCGCAGAGACGGAAGTGGCGCGCATGCGCGGTCCGGTGCCAGCCGTGTAGGGCCGGCTTTCGGTGCCGGAGCAGTGCACAGCACTTCGGCGCCGTTATAGCCCCCAAGGAAAGGGAGAATGACTGGGCCTGGAGGCCCATTGACGCCAGCGTCGCTCGCGCTGGTTTTGACGCCGGCGTCAACACTTGGCCAGGATTTCGGAGAATCCTGGCCATTAAGGTTGATAGATCTCCTGGACCGGATGGGATTTACCTCAGAATACTGAGGGAAGCAAGGGAGGAAATTGTTGGGGCTTTAACTGACATCTTTGTATCCTCTTTGGCTAGAGGTGAGATCCCAGGGGACTGGAGAACAGCTAATGTAACACCACTGTTTAAGAACGTTTGCATGGATAATCCAGGAAACTATAGGCTGGTGAGCCTCACGTCGGTAGGAGGTAAATTATTGGAGAGAATTCTCAGGGACAGGATTTATACCCATTTGGAAACAAATGGACTCATAAGTGATAGACAGCGTGGTTTTGTGAAGGGGAGGTCGTGCCTCACTAACTTGATCACATTTTTTTAGGAGGTGACAAGGATAATTGATGAGGGGATGGCGGTGGATGTTGTTTTCATGGCAGACTGGTACAAAAGGTG
Source organism: Scyliorhinus torazame (assembly GCF_047496885.1). Taxonomy (NCBI): domain Eukaryota; kingdom Metazoa; phylum Chordata; class Chondrichthyes; order Carcharhiniformes; family Scyliorhinidae; genus Scyliorhinus; species Scyliorhinus torazame. Next base: position 82,895,599 of record NC_092724.1, read on the forward strand.
AAGTCACCCGTGATCAGAGATGAGGTGGTAAGATGGATACAAAACTGGCTTGGTGACAGAAGGCAAAGGATAGCAGTAGAATGATGTTTTTTCTGAATAGAAGGTTGTGACTTGTGGTGTTCCACAGGAACCTGAGCTTGGGCCTTTGTTGTTTGTAGTGTACATAAACGATTTGGAGGAATATGTAGCTGGTCTGATTAGTAAGGTTGCGGATGACACCAAGGTTGGTGGAGTGCCAGATAGCGTTGAGGATTGTCAGAGGATACAGCAGGACAGAGATAGGTTGGCGACTTGGGCAGAGAAATGGCAACGGAGTTTAATCCAGACAAATGTGAGGTAATCCATTTTGGTAGGACTGACAAAAATTATACCATAAATGGCAAAACTCTGAGGAATATAGAATGTCAGAGAGATCTTGTCGTGCAGGATCACAGATCTTTGAAAGTGGCAACACAAGTGGACAAGGTATTCAAGAAAGCAAATGGAATACTTACCTTCATTGGACAGGACATTGAGTATAAAAACTTTCAAGCCATGTTCCAGTTGTATAGAACCTTGGTCAGGCCTAGTGCAGTCCAAGCGAATCGACGAGAAGCCCATGGGGCCTCGTTAAGTGGACAGTTCATATTGAATAGCATTGCTGGCCTCGCTGAGCCAAGCACTGGGAAGATCACAGCAATTCAAACTCGCTACCACACTTTGAAAATTTTTCCAGAGAATCGCGCCCATTGAATCACTACAGTGCAGAAGGAGGTCATTCGGCCCATCGGGTCTGCACTGATCCTCTGAAAGAGTACCATTCCTATTCCTGTTAACCAGCAACCCCACATAACCTTTCGGACACAAAGGGGCAATTTAGCATGGCCAATCCACTTAACCTGCATATCTTTGGACTGTGGGAGGAAACCAGAGAACCCAGTGAAACGCACACAACATGGAGAGAATGTACAAACTCCACAGACATTTAGCCACTCTGGAATTGAATCCAGGTCCCTGGTGCTGTGAGGCAACAGTGCTAACCACTGTGCCACCCCACTGATAAAAGAAATGAATGGCTGCTATCTCTAGAAGAACCCTTCTACCATCCCCCTACTAGTGTACTTGACCTTCGGTAGATATAGGAACTCCATCAGGTCATCCAGCCAGGCTGAGGCACTGGGCGGAGTAAGAGATCTCCACCCAAGCAGAACTCGCCTCTGGGCTATCAATGAGGCAAATGCAAGAACATTCGCCTCCACCCCCGTCTGCAGCCACCGGCGAGTCCGAAACGCAGAAAATGGCCTCAGGCGGACAAGGCTGCAGCTCAATACCAAGAATCCCTGATATGGTGCTAAAGAAGGAGACCCAGCAGCTTACAAGTTTAGGATACGACCAGAACATTATGGGTATGATTCATCGGCCCCCGAGAATAACGTTCGCATCCTGGAGAGAAAAAAAAAACACACCCTCGTCTTGGCCAAACATGCCCTGTGCATCACCTTGAACTGAGTCAAGCTGAGCCTAGCACAGGAGGAGGTTAAGTTGACCCTGTGAAGAGCCTTATTCCACCACCATCCCGTCAAAAACCGGATCAGCTCATCCTCCTGCTTCCTCATCACCTCATCCAACGAAGCCTGCTCCACCAACAGGATCAGGTCATAAATTCCTAAATTTGCTCCTCACCCCACTTGGCTACGATCTTATTCAAGAGGGAGGGTGAAGGTGCTAAGGGAAATGAAGAGATCGCCGCACACAACAAATTGCAAACCTGGAAATGTATTAAATTAGACCTCGGGAGACAAACCTATCCTCCACAAACAGGTCCCCAAACCCCTCCGGACTCTCCTTCCCCCATGACCTGAACTTCGAGTCTAAACCCGCTGGCACATTGAGATAATGCCTACAAATAGGGGATAAAAATTACATGGAGCCGAGCTTAAAACGTTGACTGAACTACCCCCAAAATCTCAGTGAGGAGACTATTACCAGACTAAGAACAAGGAAAAGCACAGGAACAGGCCCTTCGGCCTAACTAAAAAGAAACCTTCTGCCCTTACTCAGTATGTAACCCTGACACTTGGGTTTCCTGGGCGCTGGTTGTGATCCTGCAATCCTGCATGCGTACTCAATGGGAAATTGCATATGGAGGTAAGCCACACACGCGCGCAGCCAATGAGACTGTCGACCATTAGAAGGATTGCAGAACTGACAAACTATTAGAAAAGTTAACATGAGGAGTAATTGGAGTCAAGATCCAATAGACAGTGAAAACAGCGCGGGAGGAGAGCGAGCCGGGACATTGAAAACAGCGCGAGAGGAGAGGCAGCCGGGAGAGTGAAAACAGCGCGGGAGGAGAGACAGCCGGCACAGTGAAAACAGCGCGGAAGATTTAAAAAGCGCGGGAGGAGAGACAGCCGGGACATTGAAAACAGCGCGGGAGGAGAGACAGCCGGGACAGTGAAAACAGGGCGAGAGGAGAGACAGCCGGGACATTGAAAACAGCGCGGGAGGAGAGACAGCCGGGACATTGAAAACAGCGCGAGAGGAGAGACAGCCGGGACATTGAAAACAGCGCGGGAGATTTAAAAAGCGCGGGAGGAGAGACAGCCTGGACAGTGAAAACAGCGCGAGAGGAGAGAAAGCCGGGAGATTTAAAAAGCGCGGGAGATTTAAAAAGCGCGGGAGGAAAGAGAGCTGGGACATTGAAAACAGCACGAGAGGAGAGAGAGCCGGGAGATTTAAAAAACGCGGGAGATTTAAAAAGCGCGGGAGCGGAGAGTCAGAGCGGAGATTTTAAAAGATCGCGGCCTAGTTTCGGGAGCCGTTCGGAGGAGGAGGAGCAGTCTCTGTCAGGGAGAGAACCTGAGAACATCTAAGACACTCAGAAGGTAAGAAGATAAGTAAGTGATTTTTACTCATTTTTACTTTTATACCTTTGTCAAATTGTGTGTGTCGGGGGGAAACAGAAAAGCTGTGACCTGAGTGGCTGGTTGGGAATCTACACTAAATTAAAAAAATTAATTATTGGTAACTAATTAAACATAATTACTTAATTATAATTTAGAGGGGTATCTAAGCCAGAGATCGGAGAGTACTATATTTAGCTTTCGCATTTATATTAGAAATCTAGTGCTAGGAAACAGATAGTTAACAGTAACTTTAAAAAAAAATATATATAAAAAATTTCTTTAAACTTTTAATTTTAATTAATTGACGCAATGTCAGTTAGAGGGGTGCAGTGCTCGGACTGTGAGATGTGGCAGGTCCGGGAGGCTTCCAGCGTCCCGGGTGGCTTCATCTGCAGAAAGTGCACCCAACTGGAGCTCCTCACAGACCGCATGGTTCGGTTGGAGCAGCAATTGGATGCACTTAGGAGCATGCAGGTGGCGGAAAGCGTCATAGATCGCAGTTATATAAATATGGTCACACCCAAGGTGCAGGCAGAGAAATGGGTGCCCACCGTAAAGGGCAGGCAGTCAGTGCAGGAATCCCCTGTGGTTGTCCCCCTCTCGAACAGGTATTCCCCTTTGGATACTGTCGGGGGGGGGGGATAGCCTATCAGGGGAAAACAGCAGCAGCCAGAGCAGTGGCACCATGGCTGGCTCTGATGTTCAGAAGGGAGGGTCAAAGCGCAGAAGAGCAATAGTAATAGGGGACTTTATAGTCAGGGGCACAGATAGGTGCTTCTGTGGACGTGAAAGAGACTCCAGGATGGTATGTTGCCTCCCTGGTGCCAGGGTCCAGGATGTCTCCGAACGGGTAGAGGGCATCCTGAAGGGGGAGGGCAAACAGGCAGAGGTCGTTGTACATATTGGTACTAACGACATAGGCAGGAAGGGGCATGAGGTCCTGTAGCAGGAGTTCAGGGAGCTAGGCAGAAAGTTAAAAGACAGGACCTCTAGGGTTGTAATCTCGGGATTACTCCCTGTGACACGTGCCAGTGAGGCTAGAAATAGAAAGATAGAGCAGCTAAACACGTGGCTAAACAGCTGGTGTAGGAGGGAGGGTTTCCGTTATCTGGAACACTGGGAGCTCTTCCGGGGCAGGTGTGACCTATATAAGAAGGACGGGTTGCATCTAAACCGGGGAGGCATAAATATCCTGGCCGCGAGGTTTGCTAGTGTCACACGGGAGGGTTTAAAGTAGTATGGCAGGGGGGTGGGCACGGGTCAGAAGGTGAGAGCATTGAGGGAGAACTAGAGAATAGGGACAGTGGGGCTCTGAGGCAGAGCAGACAGGGAGAAGTTGCTGAACACAGCGGGGCTGGTGGCCTGAAGTGCATATGTTTTAATGCAAGAAGTATTACGGGTAAGGCAGATGAACTTAGAGCTTGGATTAGTACTTGGAACTATGATGTTGTTGCCATTACAGATACCTGGTTGAGGGAAGGGCAGGATTGGCAGCTAAACGTTCCAGGATTTAGATGTTTCAGGCGGGATAGAGGGGATGTAAAAGGGGTGGCGGAGTTGCGCTACTGGTTAGGGAGAATATCACAGCTGTACTGTGGGAGGACACCTCAGAGGGCAGTGAGGCTATATGGGTAGAGATCAGGAATAAGAAGGGTGCAGTCACAATGTTGGGGGTTTACTACAGGCCTCCAAACAGCCAGCGGGAGATAGAGGAGCAGATAGGTAGACAGATTTTGGAAAAGAGTAAAAACAACAGGGTTGTGGTGATGGGAGACTTCAACTTCCCCAATATTGACTGGGACTCACTTAGTGCCAGGGGCTTAGATGGGGTGCAGTTTGTAAGGAGCATCCAGGAGGGCTTCTTAAAACAATATGTGGACAGTCCAACTAGGGAAGGGGCGGTACTGGACCTGGTATTGGGGAATGAGCCCGGCCAGGTGGTAGATGTTTCAGTAGGGGAGCATTTCGGGAACAGTGACCACAATTCAGTAAGTTTTAAAGTGCTGGTGGACAAGGATAAGAGTGGTCCTAGGATGAATGTACTAAATTGGGGGAATGCTAATTATAACAATAATAGGCGGGAACTGAAGAACATAGATTGGGGGTGGATGTTTGAGGGCAAATCAACATCTGACATGTGGGAGGCTTTCAAGTGTCAGTTGAAAGGAATTCAGGACCGGCATGTTCCTGTGAGGAAGAAGGATAAATACGGCAATTTTCTGGAACCTTGGATAACGAGAGATATTGTAGGCCTTGTCAAAAAGAAAAAGGAGGCATTTGTCAGGGCTAAAAGGCTGGGAACAGGCGAAGCCTGTGTGGAATATAAGGAAAGTAGGAAGGAACTTAAGCAAGGAGTCAGGAGGGCTAGAAGGGGTCACGAAAAGTCATTGGCAAATAGGGTTAAGGAAAATCCCAAGGCTTTTTACACATACATAAAAAGCAAGAGGGTAGCCAGGGAAAGGGTTGGCCCACTGAAGGATAGGCAAGGGAATCTGTGTGTGGAGCCAGAGGAATTGGGCGAGGTACTAAATGAATACTTTGCATCAGTATTCACCAAAGAGAAGAAATTGGTAGATGTTGAGTCTGGAGAAGGATGTGTAGATAGCCTGGGTCACATTGAGATCCAAAACGACGAGGTGTTGGGTGTCTTAAAAAATATTAAGGTAGATAAGTCCCCAGGGCCTGATGGGATCTACCCCAGAATACTGAAGGAGGCTGGAGAGGAAATTGCTGAGTCCTTGACAGAAATCTTTGGATCCTCACTGTCCTCAGGTGATGTCCCGGAGGACTGGAGAATAGCCAATGTTGTTCCTCTGTTTAAGAAGGGTAGCAAGGATAATCCAGGGAACTACAGGCCGCTGAGCCTTACTTCAGTGGTAGGGAAATTACTGGAGAGAATTCTTCGAGACAGGATCTACTCCCATTTGGAAGCAAATGGACGTATTAGTGAGAGGCAGCATGGTTTTGTGAAGGGGAGGTCATGTCTCACTAACTTGATAGAGTTTTTCGAGGAGGTCACTAAGATGATTGATGCAGGTAGGGCAGTGGATGTTGTCTATATGGACTTCAGTAAGGCCTTTGACAAGGTCCCTCATGGTAGACTAGTACAAAAGGTGAAGTCACACGGGATCAGGGGTGTGCTGGCAAGGTGGATACAGAACTGGCTAGGTCATAGAAGGCAGAGAGTAGCAATGGAAGGATGCTTTTCTAATTTGAGGGCTGTGACCAGTGGTGTTCCACAGGGATCAGTGGTGGGACCTTTGCTGTTTGTAGTATATATAAATGATTTGGAGGAAAATGTAACTGGTCTGATTAGTAAGTTTGCAGACGACACAAAGGTTGGTGGAATTGCGGATAGCGATGAGGACTGTCAGAGGATACAGCAGGATTTAGATTGTTTGGAGACTTGGGCGGAGAGATGGCAGATGGAGTTTAATCCAGACAAATGTGAGGTAATGCATTTTGGAAGGTCTAATGCAGGCAGAGAATATACAGTGAATGGTAGAACCCTCAAGAGTATTGAAAGTCAAAGAGATCTAGGAGTACATGTCCACAGATCACTGAAAGGGGCAACACAGGTGGTAAGGTAGTCAAGAAGGCATACGGCATGCTTGCCTTCATTGGCCGAGGCATTGAGTATAAGAATTGGCAAGTCATGTTGCAGCTGTATAGAACCTTAGTTAGGCCACATTTGGAGTATAGTGTTCAATTCTGGTCGCCACACTACCAGAAGGATGTGGAGAAGAGATTTACCAGAATGTTGCCTGGTATGGAGGGCATTAGCTATGAGGAGCGGTTGAATAAACTCGGTTTGTTCTCACTGGAACGAAGGAGGTTGAGGGGCGACCTGATAGAGGTCTACAAAATTATGAGGGGCATAGACAGAGTGGATAGTCAGAGGCTTTTCCCCGGGGTAGAGGGGTCAATTACTAGGGGGCATAGGTTTAAGGTGAGAGGGGCAAGGTTTAGAGTAGATGTACGAGGCAAGTTTTTTACGCAGAGGGTAGTGGGTGCCTGGAACTCGCTACCGGAGGAGGTGGTGGAAGCAGGGACGATCGTGATATTTAAGGGGCATCTTGACAAATACATGAATAGGATGGGAATAGAGGGATACGGACCTAGGAAGTGTAGAAGATTGTAGTTTAGTCGCGCAGCATGGTCGGCACGGGCTTGGAGGGCCGAAGGGCCTGTTCCCGTGCTGTACATTTCTTTGTTCTTGTCTCATATATTGTCAACAGCAAGATCTTTCTAATGGGCAGAGGGAGGAACAGAGGAAGCCATGTAATGGAAAACCCACCAATGAGAATAATGTGCATATAATGGATTTTATCGGCTGATCCAGAACAACTCAGACTCACCTCAGTTAGCTTGACCATAATGACAAAAGCTTCCTCAGGCTCTGGCCAACTCAGTTCTGTCCAAGTATGTTTGATTTTGGTGAAGCAGGTTGCAATATCCATAGCAGAGGTACTGTGCTTAGTCTTTTCCCCCATTGATTCCAACTGTAGAAACAGTACTTTGAGAGTTAACATTCAAACAGAAGTTATCTGTAAAGAGTATACTTCGTGTCACTGTAATATATATTAGAGGAACAAAATATATATAGACAAATTCAAAGATGCAAGACAATGCTTAGAATGCGAGCATCTTTGAATTTGTCTATATATATTTTTCTGGAACATACCTCTTCATTCACCTGAGGAAGGAGCAGTGCTCCGAAAGCTAGCGTTTGAAACAAACCTGTTAGACTTTAACCTGGTGTTGTAAGACTTCTTACTGTGCTCACCCCAGTCCAACACCGGCATCTCCACACCTTGTTCTTCTTTAGTACTGGTATTATGGTGGCCTTCTTGAAGGAGGTGGGGTCCTCAGAGCGGAGGAGAGGTGGTGAAGATATCTCCGAATACACTCGCCAGCTGCTCTGCGCAGGCTCTGAGTGCTCGCCCAGGAACTCCGTCGGGACCCGTCGCTTTCCGCAGATTCACTTTCAAGAAGGCAGCTCTTACCTCTGAGGCTGTAATAGTGAGTATGGGTGTGTCCAGGGCTGTTGGGGCGGGTGGCACTGATACATTGGCTGACTGCTCAAAGCGGGCATAGAACATGTTCAGATCATCGGGTAGGGATGCTCCAGCCCCAGATATTCCGCCTGGTCTTGCTTTATAGCCTGTGATCTTATGTAGGCCCTGCTATAGTCGTTGTGGGTTAGTGCCATTGGCCTGAGACTCTAGTTTGATGCGGTATTGTCTTTTTGCATCCCTGATGGCTTTCTGTACGTCGTACCTGGATTTCTTATATAGGTCAGGGTCGTCAGACTTGAACGCCTCTGTCAGGAACTTCAGCAGGGAGTGAACCTTTTGGTTGAGCCAGGGTTTCCAATTGGGGATCACCCGTATTGTCTTCTTCGGTACACAGTCCTCGACACACTTACTGATAAAGTCTGTGACGGTGGTTGCGTACTCGTCCAGGTTAGCTGCCGCAGCCTTGAATATGGACCAGTCCACAGTCTCGGTCTCCTCCAGAGGTTCCCAGCATCACAGTACTGAACTGTACTCCAGAACCTGCCGTGTCTCTTAGACAAGTTGTTCCAAATACAGCTACAACACTGGCATCTACCAGGCAATGTGAAAAATTGCCCGATAGCTGCCACCCCAGAGATGAGGAGAGAGTGACTGCCCTTGACATTAAGGCAGCATTTGACTGCGTTTGGCATCAAGGAGCCCTAGCAAAACTGGAGTCAATGGGGATTGGGGGACACCCTCTGATTGGAGTTATACCATGCTGGGTATCTGTAGACTCACGTTAGCAGTTCACAAAAGACAAGGTGGAGCTGAATCAACCCCAATCACAAAGGCAATTTGTACACAAGAAAAAGAACAAAACCAAACTGGCCAATTACCGCTCCATCAGTCAACTGTCAATCATCAGTAAAGTGATGGAAGGGTGCTATCAAGCAGCACTTACTCAGCAATAACCTGCTCACGGACGCTCAGTTTATGTTCCGCCAGCATCACTCAGCTCCTGACTTCATTACAGTCTTGGTTCAAACATGGACAAAAGAGCTGAACCCCAGAGGTGAGGAGAGAGTGACTGCCCTTGACATAAAAGCAGCATTTGACTGTCTTTGGCATCAAGGAGCCCCAGCAAAACTGGAGTCAATGGGGATTGGGGACACCCTCTGATTGGAGTTATAACATGCTGGATATCTGTAGACTCACTTTAGCAGCTCACAAAAGACAAGGTGGACCTGAATCAACCCTGATCACAAAGGCAATTTGTGCATGCTGATGTTGGGCTAAATGGCCTGTTTCTCTGTTGTAGATTTTATGCGAGTATTGAAGTTTAAATTAACTTACCTTACAGGAGCATCTCTTGGAGTTTCAGCGGGAGCGGAGGCTGCTGCTGGGTGAGTATTGAAGTTTAAATTAACTTACCTTACAGGAGCATCTCTTGGAGTTTCAGCGGGAGCGGAGTGCGGGGGCTGCTGCTGGGTGAGTATTGAAGTTTAAATTAACTTACCTTACAGGAGCATCTCTTGGAGTTTCAGCGGGAGAGGAGTGCGGGGGCTGTTGCTGGGTGAGTATTTAAGTAAACACTTACCTGGTCCCGTTTCTGTTCCTCTTTGCTGATGTTGTATTTTAAAATTTTTTTATATTTTTTAAGGCGGGAACAGGAAGTTCGACCCGCGGACTTCTGGGAAGTCCCTCACCAATAAATTCTGGTGAAGAGGAAACCCGAGACACTACACGTGTAGTGTCTCCCACCCGCCCTCCTCCTCTTACCTAATAATAAAACCAATTGGTGTGAGGTAAGTACCATATTGTATGATTATTATTATTTTAAAAAAAAATGTAGTTGTTAGCCAGATCTTGGTTGAAAGTTAGAGCGATGGCAGGGAAGAGAGTGCAATGTTCCTCCTGCAGGATGTTTGAGGTGAGGGATGCCGTTAGTGTCCCTGCTGATTTTACCTGCAGGAAGTGCTGCCATCACCAGCTCCTCCAAGACCGAGTTAGGGAACTGGAGCTGGAGTTGGAAGAACTTCGGATCATTCGGGAGGCAGAGGGGGTCATAGATAGCAGCTTCAGGGAATTAGTTACACCAAAGATTGGAGATAGATGGGTAACTGTAAGAGGGACTAGGAAGAAGCAGTCAGTGCAGGGATCCCCTGCGGTCGTTCCCCTGAGTAACAAGTATACCGCTTTGGATACTTGTGGGGGGGGGGACTTACCAGGGGTAAGCCATGGGGTATGGGCCTCTGGCACGGAGTCTGTCCCTGTTGCTCAGAAGGGAAGGGGGGAGAGGAGCAGAGCATTAGTAATTAGGGACTCGATAGTCAGGGGCACAGATAGGAGATTTTGTGGGAGCGTGAGAGACTCACGTTTGGTATGTTGCCTCCCAGGTGCAAGGGTACGTGATGTCTCAGATCGTGTTTTCCGGGTCCTTAAGGGGGAGGGGGAGCAGCCCCAAGTCGTGGTCCACATTGGCACTAACAACATAGGTAGGAAAGGGGACAAGGATGTCAGGCAGGCTTTCAGGGAGCTAGGATGGAAGCTCAGAACTAGAACAAACAGAGTTATCATCTCTGGGTTGTTGCCCGTGCCACGTGATAATGAGATGAGGAATAGGGAGAGAGAGCAATTAAACACGTGGCTACAGGGATGGTGCAGGCGGGAGGAATTCAGATTTCTGGATAACTGGGGCTCTTTCTGGGGAAGGTGGGACCTCTACCAACAGGATGGTCTACATCTGAACCTGAGGGGCACAAATATCCTGGGGGGGAGATTTGTTAGTGCTCTCTGGGGGGGTTTAAACTAATGCAGCAGGGGCATGGGAACCTGGATTGTAGTTTTAGGGTCCGGGAGAATGAGAGTATAGAGGTCAGGAGCACAGATTTTACGTCGCAGGAGGGGGCCAGTGTTCAGGTAGGTGGTTTGAAGTGTGTCTACTTCAATGCCAGGAGTATACGAAATAAGGTAGGGGAACTGGCAGCATGGGTTGGTACCTGGGACTTCGATGTTGTGGCCATTTCGGAGACATGGATAGAGCAGGGACAGGAATGGATGTTGCAGGTTCCGGGGTTTAGGTGTTTTAGTAAGCTCAGAGAAGGAGGCAAAAGAGGGGGAGGTGTGGCGCTGCTAGTCAAGAGCAGTATTACGGTGGCGGAGAGGATGCTAGATGGGGACTCATCTTCCAAGGTAGTATGGGCTGAGGTTAGAAACAGGAAAGGAGAGGTCACCCTGTTGGGAGTTTTCTATAGGCCTCCAAATAGTTCTAGGGATGTAGAGGAAAGGATGGCGAGGATGATCCTGGATAAGAGCGAAAGTAACAGGGTAGTTATTATGGGAGACTTTAAATTTCCAAATATTGACTGGAAAAGATATAGTTCGAATACATTAGATGGGTCGTTTTTTGTACAGTGTGTGCAGGAGGGTTTCCTGACACAATATGTTGACAGGCCAACAAGAGGCGAGGCCACGTTGGATTTGGTTTTGGGTAATGAAACTGGCCAGGTGTTGGATTTGGAGGTAGGAGAGCACTTTGGGGACAGTGACCACAATTCGGTGACGTTTACGTTAGTGATGGAAAGGGATAAGTATACACCGCAGGGCAAGAGTTATAGCTGGGGGAAGGGCAATTATGATGCCATTAGACGTGACTTGGGGGGGATAGGCTGGAGAAGTAGGCTGCAACACTGGATAAGTGGAGCTTGTTCAAGGATTAGCTACTACGTGTTCTTGATAAGTACGTACCGGTCAGGCAGGGGGGAAGGCTTAGGAGCGAGGGAACCGTGGTTTACCAAAGAAGTGGAATCTCTTGTTAAGAGGAAGAAGGAGGCCTATGTGAAGATGAGGTGTGAAGTTTCAGTTGGGGCGATGGATAGTTACATGGTAGCGAGGAAGGATCTAAAGAGAGAGCTAAGACGAGACAGGAGGGGACATGAGAAGTATTTGGCAGGTAGGATCAAGGAAAACCCAAAAGCTTTCTATAGGTATGTCATGAAAAAGCGAATGACTAGGGTAAGAGTAGGACCAGTCAAGGACAGGGATGGGAAGTTGTGTGTGGAGTCTGAAGAGATAGGCGAGATACTAAATGAATATTTTTCGTCAGTATTCACTCAGGAAAAAGATAATGTTGTGGAGGAGAATGTTGAGACCCAGGCTATTAGAATAGATGGCATTGAGGTACGTAGGGAAGAGGTGTTGGCAATTCTGGACAGGCTGAAAATAGATAAGTCCCCGGGGCCTGATGGGATTTATCCTAGGATTCTCTGGGAGGCCAGGGAAGAGATTGCTGGACCTTTGGCTTTGATTTTTATGTCATCATTGGCTACAGGAATAGTGCCAGAGGACTGGAGGATAGCAAATGTGGTCCCTTTGTTCAAAAAGGGGAGCAGAGACAACCCCGGCAACTATAGACCAGTGAGCCTCACGTCTGTAGTGGGTAAAGTCTTGGAGGGGATTATAAGAGACAAGATTTATAATCATCTAGGTAGGAATAATCTGGGGCGAAATTCTCCGCTATCGGCGCAAAGTCCGCCGATCGGCGCAAAAAACGGCGCAAATCCGACTTGCGTCACGCCGGAAAAATGGTTCAAAAGTCTCCGGCCCAAAATGGGCTAGCAGCGACGTGACGGGACCTGCGCTTGCGCCGATCGGCGCTTGCGCCGATCAAACACGCTGTGACGGCTCATAAGGACGCGCTGCTCCCCCGCACCCGACCGGAACAACCGACCGGAACACCCGACTGGCTGGCTGGCCGCCGCTCAGCCCCGAGGTTCCAGTCACGGGATGTGGAGGTGCTCCTGGCCGCAGTGGAGCAGAGGAGGGAGGCCCTGTATCCCGGGCACGGCCGCAGAGTTGCCCCACGCCACAGCCGGCGTCTGTGGAGGGAGGTGGCAGAGGCCATCACCGCTGCGGCCCTGACACCACGGACAGGCACCCAGTGCCACAAGAAGGTGAACAACCTTGTCAGAGCAGGCAGGGTGAGCCTCCCCCCGCCCGATATCCATATCCCCCCTCCCCCATATCCCCCCCTCCCCATATCCCCCCTCCCCCATATCCCCCCTTCCCCATATCCCCCATATCCCCCCTCCCCCATATCCCCCCTCCCCCATATCCCCCCTTCCCCATATCCCCCATATCCCCCTCCCCCATATCTTCCATATCCCCCCTCCCCCATATCCCCCTTCCCCATATCCCCCATATCCCCCCTCCCCATATCCCCCCTCCCCCATATCCCCCCTTCCCTATATCCCCCATATCCCCCCTCCCCCATATCCCCCCTCCCCCATATCCCCTCCCCCATATCCCCCATCCCCCATATCCCCCCTCCCCCATATCCCCCCTCCCTCATATCCCCCCTCCCCATATCCCCCCTCCCCATATCCCCCCTCCCCCATATCCCCCCTCCTCATCCCCCCTCCCCATATCCCCCATCCCCCATATCCCCCATATCCCCAAGTGAATCCAGCCCTAACCTTAACCTCTGCAATGCAGGCGCAACCGATGGCGTGCATTCATAGACCTGCCTAACACTGTTGCCTTTTACCCCTGCCACCACCCCCACCCACCCCCCCGCCCCAGGAGAAGTGTGCACACAACAATAGGGAGCATGTGAGGACTGGAGGAGGCCCCGTTGATGAGAGGCCACTGACCGAACATGAGGAAAGGGCCCTGGAACTGGCTGGCGGACCTGAGGACCAGGAGGTTGCTGATGCAGAGGTCGGGGGCGTACTAGCAAGTGAGCCACCGACAGCCCGTCCCCATATCCCCCCCATCCCCATATCCCCCCTCCCCCATACCACCTGATCACTGCCTGCGTGTCTAACCATGCATGCTTCATTGTGTATTGCAGGAGCAAACGTCGAGGCACCCATCCCCGCAGATGCAGACCGCCCGCAGGATGCCCCTCGGAGACCACGGGAGACGGAGAGACCCGGACCCTCTGGCATGCGACGCCCGCAGGATGCCCCTCGCACACCACGGGGGACGGAGAGACCCGGACCCTCCGGCATGCGACGCCCGCAGGATGCCCCTCGCACACCACGGGAGACTGAGAGACCCGGACCCTCCGGCATGCGACGCCCGCAGGATGCCCCTCGCACACCACGGGAGACGGAGAGACCCGGACCCTCCGGCATGCGACGCCCGCAGGATGCCCCTCGCACACCACGGGAGACGGAGAGACCCGGACCCTCCGGCATGCGACGCCCGCAGGATGCCCCTCGCACACCACGGGAGACGGAGAGACCCGGACCCTCCGGCATGCGACGCCCGCAGGATGCCCCTCGCACACCACGGGAGACGGAGAGACCCGGACCCTCCGGCATGCGACGCCCGCAGGATGCCCCTCGCACACCACGGGAGACGGAGAGACCCGGACCCTCCGGCATGCGACGCCCGCAGGATGCCCCTCGCACACCATGGGAGACGGAGAGACCCGGACCCTCCGGCATGCGACGCCCGCAGGATGCCCCTCGCACACCACGGGAGACGGAGAGACCCGGACCCTCCGGCATGCGACGCCCGCAGGATGCCCCTCGCACACCACGGGAGACGGAGAGACCCGGACCCTCCGGCATGCGACGCCCGCAGGATGTCCCTCGCACACCACGGGAGACGGAGAGACCCGGACCCTCCGGCATGCGACGCCCGCAGGATGTCTCTTGGAGACCTCGGGAGACGGAGAGACCTGGAGCAACAGGGAGACGACGCCCCCGTCACGTGCGGGTGCGACGACGTGGTGTGCGAGGGGCACTGGGTGTGCCACCCAGCGACGAGGGGGGCAGCCGCAGGCCCCCGTCACAGCCAAACCAGGACACCACTACCCAGGACACCACTACCCAGGACACCACTACCCAGGTCACCACTACCCAGGTCACCACTACCCAGGTCACCACTACCCACGACACCACTACCCAGGACACCACTACCCAGGACACCACTACCCAGGACACCACTACCCAGGACACCACTACCCGGGACACCCCTACCCGGGACACCCCTACCCGGGACACCCCTACCCGGGACACCCCTACCCGGGACACCCCTACCTGGGACACCCCTACCCGGGACAGCACTACCCAGGACAGCACTACCCGGGACAGCACTACCCAGGAAGATGAAATACCGGACAGTGACTCAGAGTGGATGGGTGGAGACGAACCCCCACCCCAAAGTGCCATGGACTCAGAGTGGGACGAAGAGCACGACACAACTCCACTGCTGTCACCAACACCTTCCACCATCGCAGAAACACTCACCTCGGTTGGGCACTTTAGTGATGAGGCGTCTGGTACACTCACTGGTGCGCACAACACAGCCGTCCCGGTACAGCAGGTGGAGGTAGGAGCAGCAGAGGGGCCGGGCGGTCGGAGGGCAGCCCAGCCCAAGCGAACATCTGCCGCCCAGATAGATCCCGGGTTCCTGGTGTTACCACACCCACACATAGATCCGATGCAACCACCGACCCGGAGACAAGCGAAGAGGGTGACGGCCGGCTTGTGGCGGCTGCAGTCGCAGGTGGAGGAGTCCACCCGCATCCAGGAGCTGGAAGTGGTGCCGGTCATGCGTGCCACCCAGGCCGACACCGCACGGGTGGCGTCCGCGGTGGAGGCAATGGGTGCGACGGTGTCAGACATGGGGAACGGTTTGCGAGGCCTGGGGCCTTCCGTGCAGGCGGCGTCTGTGGCCCAGGACATGGCTGCCCTCTCACAGGAGGCCATGACCAAGTGCCAGCGCCAGATGGCAGAGGCGCTCAACGCCACGGCCCAGTCTCAGCAGGCCATAGCCCAGTCTCAGCAGGCCATAGCCCAGTCTCTGCAGGCCATGGTCCAGTCTCTGCAGGCCATGGCCCAGTCTCTGCAGGCCATGGCCCAGTCTCAGCAGGCCATCGCTGAGGGCATCGGCGCCAGTGGCCATGTGCGAGCCGGCGTCACACAGTCACAGACAGGGTTTGCCAACCCCCTGGGCTCCATGGCTGCAAACCGTCCCAGGTGCATCGGGTGGGCAACGGGCAGGACAGGCTGGCAGCTCGCCATCCCAGTCGCCCGGGCCGCAGCCTGGCCCATCTAGGCCAGGACGCCCCAGGAAACGGTCGCCAAAGTGATCCTGTGTCAGAGGGCAGGAATCACAGGAGTCCACCTCCAGTTCTGCTGTACCGTCTGGGGAACCACGTAGACGTAGTCAAAGGGCCCGTAAGGCCAAACAATTAGACACTGAGTAAGTTGGCACGGGTGCAGGGCACAGATGAGTTTTAGGGGCTAGGGCACGTGCATGAACTCCTTTGGTTATTAAAGTCAATGTTACACCTACAGAAGCTGCCTTTGTGCTCTGTCCAAAGCGTGCGGGGGTGTCATGTACGTTGAGCGCAAGTGTGTGTGTGAGGGGTGGTCTTACCTCAGCCCCAGGTGAGTCTGCCCCCTTCCCCCTGGGCCGCCATCAACATCCCCCTGGGCAGAGGACGGGACCGTGCGCTGCAGTGTCACAGCCGCATGCAGGGATGGTCCGGGTGGATGGTGGTACTGTGGTCATGGGTCAGACGTAGTCCAACGATGTGGAGCCAGGAGCTCATCGCAGGGCGGGTTGTCATCATCCTCCATGGCCTGCAATAGACACGCGTCCACCCGCAACTGTGTGAGCCCGGCCATTGTGCCGCAGGTGGATCGGCAATGGGGGGGGGTGGTGTGCATGCGGGTGGGGTGGGTGGGGTCGGGGAGGGGGGTGAGGGTGCTGGGTGGGTGGATGGGTGGAGGGTGTGGGTGGTCGGCTATTGCCATGGTGTGCGGTCTGTGGCCACACTACCCGATTCCCACGCCCATCTAGTCAGTGAAGCGGGCGGCTATCAGTCTGTCCCGTGCCCGCTGGGCCAGCCGGTAACAGTGGACAGCCACCCGCCTGTGTCTAGCCCGTCTGCCCTGACCATTGCCCCCATCCCCCTCATCTGGGGAGGACTGCGCCTCTTCCTGCTGCTTCTCCACTCCGCCCTCCTCTGCCTGCGGCACATCGCCCCTCTGTTGGGCTATGTGGTGCAGGACGCAGCACACCACAATGATGCGGCCGGCCCTATCTGACCGATACTGGAGGGCGCCCAGAGAGGTCCAGGCACCTGAAACGCATCTTCAGCACGCCAAAGCACCTCTCTATCACTCCCCTTGTCGCTACATGGGCATCATTGTAGCGGTTCTCCGCCTCATTGTGTGGCCTCCGTATAGGCGTCATCAGCCACGATCGCAATGGGTAGCCCCTGTCGCCCAGCAACCAGCCCCTCAGCCGGGGATAGCGTCCCTCGTACATGCCGGGGATGGATGACCGCGACAACACGTATGAGTCGTGTACACTGCCTGGGTGACGGGCGCAGACGTGCAGGATCATCATGTGGTGGTCGCAGACCACCTGTATGTTCATCGAATAGGTCCCCTTCCTATTGGTGAACACGGCCCTGTTATCTGCAGGTGGCCGCACGGCGACGTGCATCCCATCAATCGCGCCCTGGACCATGGGGAACCCGGCCACGGCAGAGAAGCCCACGGCCCGGGCATCTTGGCTGGCCCGGTCCACAGGGAAGCGGATGTAGCGGTGCGCCATGGCATATAGGGCATCTGTCACTGCCCGGATGCACCAATGCACCGATGTCTGCGATATGCCGGACAGGTCCCCACTCGGTGCCTGGAATGACCCCGTTGCATAAAAGTTCAGGGCCACCGTAACCTTGACGGACACGGGGAGAGGGTGTCCCCCGCCAGTGCCACGCGGTGACAGGTGTGCCAGCAGGTGGCAGATGTGTGCCACGGTTTCCCGCCTCATCCGCAGTCTCCTCCTGCATTCCCGGTCCATGAGGTCCTGGTATGACTGCCGGGGCCGGTACACACGGGGCGCCCTCGAGTGCCTCCGTTGCCGTGGGGCCGCGACGTCCTCCTCCCCCTCCTCGTCCTGTCGGTCAGGTGTCCCTCCAGCCTGGGCGGCTGCCGCCTGCCCCTCTGCGGCAGCCTGCGCCGCCTCTCTGGCACGCTCCTCCTCCTCCACCTCATCCAGGGCAACATAGACATTAGCGGCTGCCGCCACGGTGGCCAACATCGCTGGATGATCGGAAAACATGACGGCCTGTGGGGGGGGGGACGACGACATGTCATCATTGCCCATATCCCCTCCTTCCCCCCAGCCAGGTGGCATGGACCACATGGGTCCAACTGTTGGAGGCTGGCACCTGGCCAGGTGGACCAACTCACTAGCCCTCGCATCCCCCTCCCCGGCACGGACGCCCCCATCCCCCTCACCGGCACGGACCCCCCCTCCCCATCCTCCTCCCCGGCACGGACCCCCCCCATCCTCCTCCCCGGCACGGGCCCCCCCCCCATCCCCCTCCCCGGCACGGACCCCTCGCCCCCCCCATCCTCCTCCCCGGCACGGACCCCCCATCCTCCTCCCCGGCACGGACCACCCCCCATCCTCCTCCTCGGCACGGACCCCCCCCCATCCCCCTCCCCGGCACGGACCCCATCCCCCTCCCCGGCACGGACCCCCCCATCCTCCTCCCCGGCACGGACCTCCCATCCCCCTCCCCGTCACGGACCCCCCCCCCCCCATCCCCCTTGCCGGCACGGACCTCCCATCCTCCTCCCCGGCACGGACCCCCCATCCTCCTCCCCAGCACGGACCCCCCCCCTCCATCCCCCTCCCCGGCACGGACCCCCCCATCCTCCTCCCCGGCACGGACCCCCCCCCTCCATCCCCCTCCCCGGCACGGACCCCCCCATCCTCCTCCCCGGCACGGACCTCCCCATCCTCCTCCCCGGCACGGACCCCCCCCCCCATCCCCCTCCCCGGCACGGACCCCTCGCCCCCCCCATCCCCCTCACCGGCACGGACCTCCCATCCTCCTCCCCGGCACGGACCCCCCATCCTCCTCCCCGGCACGGACCCCCCCCATCCTCCTCCACGGCACGGACCCCCCCCCCCATCCCCCTCCCCGGCACGGACCCCATCCCCCTCCCCGGCACGGACCCCCCCCATCCTCCTCCTCCCCGGCACGGATCCCCCATCCCCCTCCCCGGCACGGACCTCCCATCCTCCTCCCCGGCACGGACCCCCCATCCTCCTCCCCAGCACGGACCCCCCCCTCCATCCCCCTCCCCGGCACGGACCCCCCCATCCTCCTCCCCGGCACGGACCTCCCATCCCCCTCCCCGGAAAGGACCCCCCCCCCATCCCCCTCCCCGGCACGGACCTCCCATCCTCCTCCCCGGCACGGACCCCCCATCCTCCTCCCCGGCACAGACCCCCCCATCCCCCTCCCCGGCACGGACCTCCCATCCTCCTCCCCGGCACGGACCTCCCATCCTCCTCACCGGCACGGACCCCCCTCCCGGCACTCCCCCGGAGCCCAGCCCACTCTAACCACCCCCCCCCGCCGCACACACACACACACACAACCCTAGACGCACCTCTCCCCACACATTCAGACTGCGGCCACGCTGGGGGGTCGGAGAATGACGCCCTTTATCAGGGATAGTCAGCATGGCTTTGTAAAGGGTAGGTCATGCCTCACAAACCTTATCGAGTTCTTTGAGAAGGTGACTGAACAGGTAGACGAGGGTAGAGCAGTTGATGTGGTGTATATCATAGAATTTACAGTGCAGAAGGAGGCCATTCGGCCCATCGAGTCTGCACCGGCTCTTGGAAAGAGCACCCTACCCAAGGTCAACACCTTCACCCAATCCCCATAAACCAGTAACCCCACCCAACACTAAGGGCAATTTTGGACACTAAGGGCAATTTATCATGGCCAATCCACCTCACCTGCACATCTTTGGACTGTGGGAGGAAACCGGAGCACCCGGAGGAAACCCACGCACACACGGGGAGGATGTGCAGACTCCGCACAGACAGTGACCCAAGCCAGAATCGAACCTGGGACCCTGGAGCTGTGAAGCAATTGTGCTATCCACAATGCTACCGTGCTGCCCTTTCAGTAAAGGATTTGATAAGGTTCCCCATGGTAGGCTATTGCAGAAAATACGGAGGCTGGGGATTGAGGGTGATTTAGAGATGTGGATCAGAAATTGGCTAGCTGAAAGAAGACAGAGGGTGGTGGTTGATGGAAAATATTCAGAATGGAGTTCAGTTACAAGTGGCGTACCACAAGGATCTGTTCTGGGGCCTTTGCTGTTTGTCATTTTTATCAATGACCTAGAGGAAGGCGCAGAAGGGTGGGTGAGTAAATTTGCAGACGACACTAAAGTCGGTGATGTTGTCGACAGTGTGGAAGGATGTAGCAGGTTACAGAGGGACATAGATAAGCTGCAGAGCTGGGCTGAGAGGTGGCAAATGGAGTTTAATGTAGAGAAGTGTGAGGTGATTCACTTTGGAAGGAATAACAGGAATGCGGAATATTTGGCTAATGGTAAAGTTCTTGGAAGTGTGGATGAGCAGAGGGATTTAGGAGTCCATGTACATAGATCCCTGAAAGTTGCCACACAGGTTGATAGGGTTGTGAAGAAGGCCTATGGAGTGTTGGCCTTTATTGGTAGAGGGATTGAGTTCCAGAGTCAGGAGGTCATGTTGCAGCTGGACAAAACTCTGGTACGGCCGCATTTGGAGTATTGCGTACAGTTCTGGTCACCGCATTATAGGAAGGACGTGGAGGCTTTGGAGCGGGTGCAGAGGAGATTTACCAGGATGTTGCCTGGTATGGAGGGAAAATCTTATGAGGAAAGGCTGATGGACTTGAGGTTGTTTTCGTTGGAGAGAAGAAGGTTAAGAGGAGACTTAATAGAGGCATACAAAATGATCAGGGTTAGATAGGGTGGACAGTGAGAGCCTTCTCCCGCGGATGGAAATGGCTGGCATGAGGGGACATAGCTTTAAACTGAGGGGTAATAGATATCGGAAAGAGGTCAGAGGTAAGTTCATTACGCAAAGAATGGTGAAGCCGTGGAATGCCCTACCTGCAACAGTAGTGAACTCGCCAACATTGAGGGCATTTAAAAGTTTATTGGATAAACATATGGATGATAATGGCATAGTGTAGGTTAGATGGCTTTTGTTTCGGTGCAACATCGTGGGCCGAAGTGCCTGTACTGCGCTGTATCGTTCTATGTTCTATGTAAACCCTTGTCGAATGCCCATAAGGAGATTTCATACTAACCTCGCACAAACCCTTACAGTCAGCCAGCGTACACAGACATCATAGAATAGATATCATAGAATCCCTACAGTGCAGAAGGACGCCATTCAGCCCATCAAGTCTACACCGACCCTATGAAAGACCACTATAGGCCCACTCCCGCACCCTATCCTTGCAACCCCATAACCTCACCTAATCTTTGGACACTAAGGGACAATTTAGCATCGCCATTCCACCTAATCCGTACATCCTTGGACTGTGGGAGGAAACTGGATCACCCGGGGGAAACCCATGCAGACAAGGGGAGAAAGTGCAAACTCCACACAGACAGCAACCGTAGTTGGAATTGAACCCGGGTCTCTGGAGCTGTGAGGCAGCAGTGCTAATCACTGTGCCACATGCCGCCTTTCCCATTTATGATACAGTTCTCAGTTGGAAACCCACTGACCCACCCAGTCCCTAGTTTCTTAGCTGTTTTCCTGCAGTAAACAACAGAGTGATGCTAACTGGGTGGCCCGAACAGAAACCCAGCCACATACACAAACAATAACCATGTTATTTAATCAAGGGTTGTGATACCTGGTCTTTCTTCACAGCCCGTTGCACCATCTCCACCGAGTTGTTGTACACCATCTGTAACCACTTGGGTAAAGGTTCTCGGAACCATTTGTGGAAATCATCCAATGGCAGATAACCTTTACTGAAAAAGACAGGGAACCAAGAGTCAAACATACACCGCGGGCTGAAATTCAGAAGTAGGAGATTTGGTCCCTAATTGATAGATTTTAGCAGGTTTATGGCATCGAGATAATAGTGGTAATCCTGGGACTATTGTGCATGTTGCAAATACTGCTTCAGAGTAGCTGAGGTTTTCCGATTATCCATTCTTGGGATGTGAATGCGACTGGTAATTTATTTATTGTCCATTCCTGGTTTCCCTGGATACAGCTGTCTTGTTGGGCCTCAGTCTAGGCCAACCAACACTGAACCACATTAGTATGGTAAAAACTGCTGCTTTCTTTCATTAAAAGATATTTTAAGACACCTGGCAACTTCACACAACAAGCAAAATACTGCTGATGCTGGAACTCTGAAATAGAACTGAAAATAGCTGCAGACAGAGGAACAAAGTTAACGTTTTGAGTCCGTTGTGATTCTTGTTCAGAGCTGGGGTTTGAGATGCAACAAGTGTTAAGCAAATGCAGAGAGAGGGAAAGAACAAATGGGAAGGTCTGCGATAGGACAAAAAGTAGGAGAGATTAAAGGGATGATGGTGCAAGGCTTTCATGATGGTAATGGGAGAAGTAAAGAAACAAAAGTATCCAGAGAAGGTGTAATGGGGACAGTAGAATCACCATCAACAGCTGAAAAAATGGAGGCCGGGTTTATGATCTGAACTTAGTATTGAGTCTGGAATAAGTGCCTAATTAAAAGGTGTGGTCTTGTTCCTCCAGTTAATGCTGAGCTTTCTGGAAATAGTGCTGGAGGCTGAGGTCAGATAATTAAAATGAGAGCCTACTTGAAACTCAGGACACACTTACAGGGCAGCTTGGTGGCACAGTGGTTAGCACTGCGGTCCCAGGGACCGGGTTCAATTCTGGCCTTGGGTTACTGTCTGTGTGGAGTTTGCACTTCCTCCGCGTATCTGCGTGGGTTTCCTCCGGGTGCTGCAGTTTCCTCCCACAATCTAAAGATGTGCAGGTTAGGTGGATTGGCCATGCTAAACTGCCCTTAGTGTCCAAAAGGTTAAGCGCAGTTACTGGGTTATGGGGATAGGGTGGAGGGGTGGGCTTAAGTAGGGTGCTCTTTCCAAGGGCTGGTGTAGATTCAATGGGCCCTATCGACTCCTTCTGCACTGTAGATTCAACAAAGAACAAAGAACAAAGAAATGTACAGCACAGGAACAGGCCCTTCGGCCCTCCAAGCCCGTGCCGACCATGCTGCCCGACTAAACTACAATCTTCTACACTTCCTGGGTCCGTATTCCCATCCTATTCATGTATTTGTCAAGATGCCCCTTCTTTGATTAGATTAAGGCCATTGGGGAAATGCCAGTTCCAACGGACAAGAAGGCGATTGTATGAACGGTTATGGTGAACTTCATGGGGAAGTTCATTCCCAACTTATCAAGTCGCACACTGGCTCTAAGGAACCTCATAAAGAAAAATGTTGAATTTGAATGGATGTCTGAGCATGCAGCGGAGTGGCAGGACATGAAGTCAGTCCTGACCACTGCTCCACTGTTAACGTTCTATGACTCCCACGAGAGAGATGAAGATCTCCACTGACACCAGCAAACAGGGTATTGGCGCAGTCCCCCTACAGAAGGATGACCATGAGGTGTGGAAACCAATTGCGTATGCGTCTCGATCAATGACTCCCACGGAGCAGAGATACGCGCAAATTGAAAAAGAGTGCCTTGGCATTGTAATAGGCATCACAAAATTTCACAACTATGTATATGGGCTACTGCATTTCATCGTCGAAGCAGATATCAGGTCGTTGGTAAATATCATCAAAAAAGACCTCAATGAGATGTCTCCGCGGTTACAGCGGGCGATGATGAAGCTAAGACGCTATGATTTTGCATTGGTCTATACATCAGGGAAAGACCTAGTTGTGGTGGACACCTTGGGCGGGATTCTCCGCAATCGGCGCGATGTCCGCCGACCGGCGCCAAAAACGGAGCAAATCAGTCCGGCATCGCGCCGCCCCAAAGGTGCGGAATTCTACGCATCTTGAGGGGCCGAGCCCTCACCTTGAGGGGCTAGGCCCGCGCCGGACTGATTTCCGCCCCGCCAGCTGGCGGGATAAGCCTTTGGTGCCCCGCCAGCTGGCGCGGAAATGACTTTGCCATGCGGCGCATGCGCGGGAGCGTCAGCGGCCGCTCACGGCATCCCCGCGCATGCGCAGTGGAGGGGGTCTCTTCCACCTCCGCCATAGTGGAGACCATGGCGAAGGCGGAAGGAAAAGAGTGCCCCCACGGCACAGGCCCGCCCGTGGATCGGTGGGCCCTGATCGCGGGCCAGGCCACCGTGGGGGCACCCCCCGAGGCCAGATCGTCCCGCGCCCTCCCCCAGGACCTCGGAGCCCGCCCGAGCCGCCTTGTCCCGCCAGTAAGAGAGGTGGTTTGATTTTCGCCGGCGGGACAGGCATTCCAGGAGCGGGACTTCGGCCCATCGCGGGCCGGAGAATCGCCGGGGGGGCCCGCCCACCGGCGGGGCGCGATTCTCACCCCCGCCGAATATCCAGTGCCGGAGAAATCGGCAACCGGCAGGGGCGGGATTCACGCCAGCCTCCGGCGATTCTCTGACCCGGCGGGAATCGGAGAATCCCGCCCCTTATCCTGGGCAACCACTGATGCTGAAACATCAGCACCAGAGATAGTCCAAATAGTGGAATCTCAAGCCTCTTTCTTTACTGAGATACTATCGATCTGGCCGAAAACGCATAACCAAAACCAAAACTGAAAAGGATTTGACGCTCTAAAAGGTGAAGAAATACCTAAAAGAATGATGGCCTACTGGATGTCAATCTGCCTTTCGAAATATAAGAGGTGATCGTTCTGCAACAGATGATTTCCTGCTCAAGAGAGATAGGATTGTGGTTCCTGCCGGTTTACTTTTAGGAATTCTGCAGCAGATTCACAAGGGTCATCGGGGTATAGAAAAGAGTCGTAGAAGAGTCATACAGTCGGTGTATTGGCCGGAAATCAACAGAGATATTGACCAACATGTACAAGAATGCACAATCTGCCAGGTGCATGAGCCAGTACAGAGTAGAGAAAGCATGAAAGAGATGGAAATGGTTACCAGTCCATGGAGCAAAGTGGGCATGGATTTGTTTTATTTCCAAGGTCGTGACTATTTAGTGGTCATGGACTATTACTCCAACTATACAGAAGTGATGATGCTGAATGATTCGACTGCCAGATCTATCATAAGGGCAACAAAATCATTTTTTGCAGGCCATAGGATACCTTTAAACATGGTTTGTATTTTTCAAGTTGGGAGTGGACACAGTTTGCAGAGCAATACAACTTCAATCATATTACTTCAAGCCCATGTTATCCTCAGTCAAATGGCAAAGCAGAGAAAGGAGTAGGAATAATAAAGAAATTGTTCCACAAAGCGATTGATGATAATCAAAATCTATCGTTGGCGTACAGAGCAACACCACTGTCAACTGGATTATCACCTGCTCAGATGCTAATGGGTAGACGACTTTGCGCCACATAACCACATTACCTAAGTTAACCATTCCAGATATGGATAATCAAGAGATACACAAATGTATCACATCAAAGAAAAAGAAGCAAAAAGAGGACTATGATAAACGATCCAAACCTCTGTCTGAACTAAAAGAAGGTGACTTTGTACGAATTGAGAATCCTGGAGGATGGCACCACGTCACAAAAGTTCTGAGACAAGTCGCATCAAGGAGAGTTCTCTCAGTGAGCCAGAGAAGACACAGCCAGGGTGAGACACAGCTAAGAGTGAGTTTGGGAATTTTAAGCTAGGTGGGAACTCGAAGCTTGGGGGGTTGGGGGGGGGGGGGGGAGGAGGAGGTGCTTTTTATCCTTGGTAAGTGACTGGTAAGTAGTTTTTCTGTTTTCTTTTCATTGGTATATATATATTTTTTTGGAATTGTAGCTGTTGAAGTTAACCAAAGGTTTAAGACATGGCAGGAGGTCCCAGACCCGTGTCATGCTCCTTGTGTGCGATGTGGGAGCTCAGGGACACGTCCACTGTCCCTGGCTCCTTCACGTGCAAGAAGTGTGTCCAGATGCAGCTCCTGTTAGACCGCTTGACGGCTCTTGATAGAATTTACAGTGCAGAAGGAGACCATTTGGCCCGTCGAGTCTGCACTGGCTCTTGGAAAGAGCACCCTACCCAAGGTCAACACCTCCACTCTATCCCCATAACCCAGTAACCCCACTCAACACTAAGGGCAATTTTGGACACTAAGGGCAATTTATCATGGCCAATCCACCTAACCTGCACATCTTTGGACTGTGGGAGGAAACCGGAGCACACGGAGGAAACCCACACAGACACGGGGAGGATGTGCAGGCTCCGCACAGACAGTGACCCAAGCCGGATTCGAACCTGGGACCCTGGAGCTGTGAAGCAATTCTGCTATCCACAATGCTACAGTGCTGCCCCGATTGAGCTGCGGATGGACTCACTTTGGAGCATCCGCGATGCTGAGGACGTCGTGGATAGCACGTTTAGTGAGTTGGTCACGCCACAGGTGAAAGTTACTGAGGGAGATAGAAAATGGGTGACCAAAAGACAGAGCAAGAGTAGGAAGGCAGTGCAGGTGTCCCCTGCAAAACATTTATACCGCTTTGGATACTGTTGAGGGAGATAGCTCACCAGGGGAAGGCAGCAGCAGCCAGGTTCATGGCACCGTGGCTGGCTCCGCTGTGCAGCAGGGTAGGAAGAAGAATGGCAGGGCTATAGTGATAGGGGACTCAATCGTAAGGGGAATAGACAGGCGGTTTTGCGGATGCAATCAAGACTCCAGGATGGTATGTTGCCCCCCTGGTGCAAGGGTCAAGGATGTCTCGGAGTGGCTGCAGGACATTCTGGGGGGGGGGGGGGGGGGGAAACAGTCAGCTGTCTTGGTTCACATAGGCACCAGCAATATAGGTAAAAAACGGGATGAGGTCCTACAAGCTGAATTCAGGGAGTTAGGAGTTAAAGTAAAAAGTAGGACCTCAAAGATAGTAATCTCAGGATTGCTACCAGTGCCACGAGCTAGTCAGAGTAGGAATGTCAGGATAGATAGGATGAATGCGTGGCTCGAGAGATGGTGCAAGAGAGAGGGATTCAAATTCCTGGAACACTGGAACCGGTTCTGGGGGAGGTGGGACCAGTACAAACCGGATGGTCTGCACCTGGGCAGGACTGGAACTGATGTCCTGGGGGGGGGGGGGGGTTGCTAGAGCTGTTGGGGAGGGTTTAAACTAATGTGGCAGGGGGATGGGAGCCAATGCAGGAAGTCAGAAGGTAATAAAACAGGGACAGAAACATAAGGCAATATGGGGGAAAGTGTAAGGTAGAGGAGCCATAGTCAAAAATCAAAAAGGGCGACAGTACAAGTTACAGTGACTGAGGGGAGCTCAATGAATAGGCCCAGTAATACTAAAAGGAATAAAATGGGAAGTAAAAACATAAATGGGAAGCGACGCAGCAGTTTGTTACATGAAGATAGAACATAGAACAATACAGCGCAGTACAGGCCCTTCGGCCCAAGATATGGGTTCAACGACAAGGAAAATTAGGAGAAACGTTATGAGAAAATATAACTTAGGAGAGATTACTGATCAAGGTGTTAAAATTCAAAACAGAGGTATAAAAGCCAACATAAGTGTACTTTACCTGAATGCTCGTAGTATTCAGAATAAGGTAAATGAGTTGATGGCGCAAATCATCGTGAATGACTATAATTTAGTGGTCATGACTGAAACATGATTAAAGGATGGTCACGACTGGGAGTTAAATATCCAAGGGTATCAAACTATTCGGAAGGACAGAGTGGATGGGAAGGGAGGTGATGTAACTCTGTTATTTAAGGATGACATCCGGGTAATAGTAAGGGATGACATCGGTGCTATGGAGGATAAGGTTGAATCCATTTGGGTGGAAATCGGGAATAGTAAGGTGAAAAAGTCACTGATAGGAGTATCTATAGGCTACCAAATAGTAACATTATGGTGGGGCAGGCAATAAACAAAAATAACTGATGCATGTAGAAATGGTACAGCAGTTATCATGGGGGATTTTAATCTACATGTAGATCGGTTTAACCAGGATGGTCAAGGCAGCCTTGAGGAGGAGTTATAGAATGTATCCGCGATAGTTTCCTAGAACAGTATGTAATGGAACCTACGAGGGAACAAGCGGTCCTAGATCTGGTCCTGTGTAATGAGACAGGATTGATTAATGATCTCATAGTTAAGGATCCTCTCGGAAGAAGCGATCACAATATGGTGGGATTTAAAATACAGATGGAGGGTGAGAAGGTAAAACAAACACTAGTGTTTTGTGCTTAAACAAAGGAGATTCCAATGGGATGAGACAAGAGCTAGCTAAGGTAGACTGGGAGCAAAGACTTCATGGTGAAACAGTTGAGGAACAGTGGAGAACCTTCCAAGCGATTTTTCACAGTGCTCAGCAAAGGTTTAGACCAACAAAAAGGACGGTAGAAAGAGGGAAAATCGACCGTGGATATCTAAGGAAATAAGGGAGAGTATCAAATTGAAGGAAAAATCATACAAAGTGGCAAAGATTAGTGGGAGACTAGAGGACTGGGAAATCTTGAGGAGGCAACAGAAAGCTACTAAAAAAGCATAAAGAAGATAGATTATGAGAGTAAACTTGCTCAGAATATAAAAACAGATAGTAAAAGTTTCTACAAATATATAAAACAAAAAAGAGTGGCTAAGGTAAAGAGGATGAGAAGGGAGATTTAATAATGGGAGATGAGGAAATGGCTGAGGAACTGATCAGGTTTTTTGGGTCGGTCTTCACACTGGAAGACACAAATAACATGCCAGTGACTGATAGAAAACAGGATATGACAGGTCAGGACCTTGAGATGATTGTTATCACTAAGGAGGTAGTGATGGGCAAGCTAATGGGGCTAAAGGTAGACAAGTCTCCTGGACCTGATGGAATGCATCCCAGAGTGCTAAAAGAGATGGCTAGGGAAATTGCAAATGCACTAGTGATAATTTACCAAAATTCACTAGACTCTGGGATGGTCCCGGCAGATTGGAAATTAGCAAACGTGACACCACTGTTTAAAAAAGGAGGTAGGCAGGAAGCGGGTAATTATAGGCCAGTGAGCTTAACTTCGGTAGTAGGGAAGATGCTGAAATCTATCATCAAGGAAGAAATAGCGAGGCATCTGGATGGAAATTGTCCCATTGGGCAGACGCAGCATGGGTTCATAAAGGGCAGGCCGTGCCTAACTAATTTAGTTGAATTTGTTTGAGGACATTACCAGAGCGGTAGATAACGGGGAGCCAATGGATGTGGTATATCTGGATTTCCAGAACGCCTCTGACAAGGTGCCACACAAAAGGTTGTTGCATAAGATATGGATGCATGGCATTAAGGGGAAAGTAGTAGCATGGATAGAGGATTGGTTAATTAATAGAAAGCAAAGAGTGGGGATTAATGGGTGTTTCTCTGGTTGGCAATCAGTAGCTAGTGGTATCCCTCAGGGATCAGTGTTGGGCCCACAATTGTTCACAATTTACATAAATGATTTGGAGTTGGGGACCAAGGGCAATGTGTCCAAGTTTGCAGACGACACTAAGATGAGTGGTAAATACCGGAAGTGTGCAGAGTGACTTGGATAGGTTAAGTGAATGGGCGAGGATCTGGCAGATGGAATACAATGTTGACAAATGTGAGGTTATCTTCACCCGTACCGGCCTCCCCGAACAGGCGCCGGAATGTGGCGACTAGGGGCTTTTCACAGTAACTTCATTGAAGCCTTCTTGTGACCATAAGCAATTATTAGGGGCTGCTTTAGCACACTGGGCTAAATCGCTGGCTTTGAAAGCAGACCAAGGCAGGCCAGCAGCACGGTTCAATTCCCATACCAATTTCCCGAACAGGCTCCGGAATGTGGCGACTAGGGGCTTTTTACAGTAACTTCATTTGAAGCCTACTTGTGACAATAAGCGATTTTCATTTTTTTCATCCATTTTGGTAGGAATAACAGCAAAAGGGATTATTATTTAAATGATAAAATATTAAAACATGCTGCTGTGCAGAGAGACCTGGGTGTGCTCGTGCATGAGTCGCAAAAAGTTGGTTTACAGGTGCAACAGATGATTAAGACGGCAAATGGAATGTTGCCCTTCATTGCTAGAGGGATGGAGTCTAACACTAGGGAGGTTATGCTGCAATTGTATAAGGTGTTAGTGAGGCCACATCTGGAGTATTGTGTTCAGTTTTGGTCTCCTTACCTGAGAAAGGACGTACTGGCACTGGAGGGTGTGCAGAGGAGATTCACTAGGTTAATCCCAGAGTTGAAGGGGTTGGATTACAAGGAGAGGTTGAGTAGACTGGGACTGTACTCGTTGGAATTTAGAAGGATGCGGGGGGGATCTTATAGAAACATATAAAATTATGAAGGGAATAACAAAGAACAAAGAAATGTACAGCACAGGAACAGGCCCTTCGGCCCTCCAAGCCCGTGCCGACCATGCTGCCCGAATAGATAGGATAGATGCGGGCAGGTTGTTTCCACTGGCGGGTGAAAGCAGAACTTGGCGGCATAGCCTCAAAATAAGGGGAAGTAGATTTAGTTCTGAGTTTAGGAGGAACATCTTCACCCAAAGGGTTGTGAATCTATGTAATTCCTTGCCCAGTGAAGCAGTTGAGGCTCCTTCATTAAATGTTTTTAAGATAAAGATAGATAGTTTTTTGAAGAATAAAGGGATTAAGGGTTATGGTGTTCGGGCCGGAGAGTGGAGCTGAGTCCACAAAAGATCAGCCATGATCTAATTGAATGACGGAGCAGGCTCGAGGGGCCATATGGCCTACTCCTGCTCCTAGTTCTTATGTTCTTAGTCAATACTGAACAAGGATCTCTGTTCAGAAGAAACAGAACAGGCAGCACGGTAGCATATTGATTAGCACAATTGCTTCACAGTTCCAGGGTCCCAGGTTCGATTCCCGGCTTGGATCACTGTCTGTGTGGAGTCTGCACGTTCTCCCCGTGTGTGAGTGGGTTTCCTCCGGGTGCTCCGGTTTCCTTCCACAGTCCAAAGATGTGCGGGTTAGGTGGATTGGCCTAACTAAATTGCCCTTAGTGTCCATAATTGCCCTTAGTGTTGGGTGGGGTTACTGCGATAGGGTGGAAGTCTGCGGTTGGGTAGGGTGCTCTTTCCAAAAGCCGGTGCAGACTCGATGGGCCAAAAGGCCTCCTTCTGCACTGTAAATTCTATGAAGAGCACTATTGTGCATCAACCTCAGAATGTTATTGATCCAGTTAACATCTTCAAGGACATTGACTTTCCTCATCCTTACTTGATACAGATACAATAGGAAGATGTGGCACAGCAATTGAATACCTTGAAGACACTGTTAAGAAGATCCACAAGAAGAAGACCGCCTGAAAGACTTAATTTGTGATGACTGTATAATTAATCATTTTATCATCTAAATGATATTTCAGCTATTTACAAAGTATAATAATTTTCTTTTACAAAGAAAGGGGATGTGGTATTAACATAACTGTAAGAACTTCAAGGGTTAATTGAAGTGTCTAGAGTAGCCACTAGAGGGAGCTACAGTTACAAGCATAAGGCAGTGATGTTAAGCCTTGTGCGAGAGTGTGTGTAGGAGATAGCTAGAGAGAGTCACAAGTACAAATAAAGAGAGTGAAAGCAGATCATAGATTATATCAGTATTAAGATTAACTTTCTGGAGTGTAGTTTAAATGTTAATAATCAATGGCACTCTTTAGGAGTATGTGTCGAGTCAAAAGTAGAAGTATTGATACATTTATAGCTTTGTTTAAGTTCAAGTTATTTTGTGGTCTTTGTGAACACTACGCCAACCATCCTGAAATAAGCAATACAAAGAACACCACAGTAGTGTGATGTACATGTGTTGGAAATTTACTGTACGAGTACTGCGAATAAGCATGTGTTGCTGGTACATACTTTGTGACTAGCAATTGTTATGGGTCAGGGTTTAATAACTGCAAAATATATTATGTAGTCCACCTGACCTATAACTTTTTATTGAATTTGGCTAGGATGAGTACAAGAGCCTGCCTTTCAGGTGTTATTCAACAGACTTCTTAGGCACTTTTAATCAAAAAAACAAGCTTTATTCTAAGAACTTAGTTAACATTTGTATAAACACACACAGCAAGAATGTTTATCAATTGCAAACATAAATACCCCACGCAACTACAGTAATCTATGTATAACCCTTAATGAATTCCCCCTTAAGTATTCCAATTCAATAACAAAATCCAAGTAAAACCAGAAACCCCTTTTCAAAGGCATGGCCCAGCAGACGGCATTCTCACTGATATAAGACTGTTGTTATTGATACTCTGTTCCCCTTTTCAAACAGCAGATTTGAATTCCTTCCAGAAAGCAATTATCTCAGAGCCACAGCCCAGCTCCACCCACACAAGACATTACTGAAGCCATGTGATAAGACAAAACCCTGTGCCATGTGATAAAGCCATGTCCCTTTCTTAAAGGGACACGCCCATGTGTCCCTTAAAGTGGAGCTGAGTCCACAGAAGATCAGCCATGATCTCATTGAATGGCGGAGCAGGCTCAAGGAGCCAGATGGCCTACTCCTGCTCCTAGTTCTTGTTCTTATGACACAATGTACATGTGTCAAGAGTAGGCTGCAAATACATGTGAATTAATACACTACCTGAATGTGTAGATTTGGATTGCTAGATACTGCACGAGTATATGTGAGTTGCTAGTATCCTCTGTGAGTATATAATGTGCCAGAGGCACACTGTTGTACTTACTCTGGTAATAGGTAAATCCGTTGATGTTGTAGCTGTTTCAGTTTCTGGTAGAGCTGGAATAGACCCTCAACTGTTGCCTTGGACTTGCCACCTCTAATATTTGCCACTTGTTCCTGGAGATCTTCAGCAACCTGGTTATAAGTAGATGATATTCACAATTCATTAAGGAAGCACAACTTCATATTTTGTGTGAATTCACTTCACTTTTGTCTGCTTTTCCCCTGAGGTACTGACCCTTGTTAAGAGATTGTTTTAGGAAATTAAGTAACTTCCAAACCTAAGAGACCATTGTTCACTAGTGAGCCTAGGTGAAATGTCAGAAAGGTATTCAACCATGGGCCAGACAGACAGGTCCACGGACTTCACTTATGCCCACAGATCAAGCTTCAGCAATAATGACCAGGAGTGGGCAGCCTGCCTGATTCTATTTCCTCTCCATTATCTGGGATGCTGAAGCTGGTTGTGGTGACTTCACTTGCTTCATCTGAGATCAGTCAGCTGAGCACCCTGAATTTTTTGGTATGTATGGTTTAATACAACAGCAAGCAATGGTTTTTGACCTTGTAAAATGAAAAGATCATTACAACCCCTCAAACATGTTGCACCATTCAATTTGAACATGATTAATCAGTATCTCAACTGTCTTCACCTGCTTTGGTTCTGTAACCCTTAACACCCTTACCTTTTCCTGTGCTGTATTGCACTTTGTTCTTTACCTAACAAACATCTGTCAGTTTTAACATTTTAAATTGACCCCCAGCCACAACAGCTTTCAGGGTAGAAGGTTCTAGATATTTCTATAAAGAAGTGCTTCCTGATACCATCCCGGAACAAACTAGTTGTAATAAGGTCATGCCACCTTGTTCTGGACTGCTTTGATGGTGCAAATAATTTCTCTCTATCTACCTTATCAACTCTTTTAAACACCTTAATTAGATCAGCACTTAATCTTCTGTATACGAGGCAATGCAAAGATACACTATCCAATGTTTTTTCTGGTGCATATGCAAATCCATCAACCATTGGGGAACTGCTATCATCACATACTGATATAAAAATATTGAGTCCATTAATAAATAGTCCTTAAAAATGCTGCATAATTATTTCATCATTTTGTCATGAACCTTGCTGATTGGAATTCTACCTATATGTTTCGAGCTGAAAATAACTTTTGTGATGAATCAGAGGTTTGGCATTCCTAGTGGAGGGCCATTCTCTGGGAAATCATTGTCAGGAAATTATATTGGGAGCAGTGCCTGTCAGTTCTGACTCATATTGGTTAAGCTTTTGTTCCCTTCCTGAAGAGAAAGGTTTAGGGTTAGGTTTCAGAAGTAAACTGTTCCAGTCACAGCTCTTCCAGCACTGTTTAACCATGGGAATAACCCTTTACACCATCTTTCTAAGGAAGTCACTGATTTGGAATCTTAGAGCGTATGTCTGCATCTCCACAGCACAGACCTTTTTGCAGAACAATAAGATGCCTTTAACCCACTCGACAGGTGTCAGCACTTTTGCCTCTGAGCCAGAGAACTCACCCCAAAGACTTGAGTATATAATCAAGCTGAGAGTTCAGGGGTGGGAATAGCAGCAGTTCTGATATCAGTCTTTCAATCCTCCTTGTATGTGGGAGTAGTGCCAGAGAATATGAGGACACCTGCCCCAAAAAAGAGGAGGATAAAACTGGCAATCACATGCCATCCAACCTAACATCATTGGTGGGAAATCTACTCGAAACCATTGTAATTAATTTTTTACCCAGAGGAACGGAAGTTAATCAGGGACCTGTTTGATTAAAGGCAAATCATGATTAAGTTCTTTGATATTAGAGAAAGTTAATGAAGGTACTGCAGGAGATGTTGGAAAAATTTCTAAGTGCCATTTTGGGCGCAATTAGCATCATTTTTATCATACAAACAACAAAAGAAAAACAAACAAAGAAGCAAAGCAAAAACGATCCCACCTATAGCCTGAAACATCAACTTGCAAATTCCAAATATAAGTTAAAAAACAGAAACAGAAAAAACAAACCAAACCACCCTGTGTTCATTGACAACAATTTCCCGAAAGTGCATGATAAACAAACCTCATGAATTGTAGAACCCCTCCTTCGCATCCCTTAGCTCAAGTTTCACCTTCTCCAGGGACAAGAATTCCAACAGGTCCCCCTGCCACAACGAGGCACAGGGCAGAGAAGCTGACATCCACCCCAGCAGGACCTGCCTACGAGAAATCAGCGAGGTGAAGGCTAAAACATCTACCCTCGTACCCGCCTGCAACTTGGGCCGGTCCGACACCCTAAAAATGGCTTTGAGGTATAACACCCCGAGATGATATTTAAAACCTCCCTCCAATACCTTTCCAGCTTCGGGCAGGACCAAAACATATGTTCATGGTTTGTGGGTCCCCCCCACATCACTCACAGACATCCTCCACCCCCTCAAAGAGCCGGCTCATCCTTGCTTTTGTGAGGTGGGCCTGAAACACGACCTTCAATTGTATCAGCCCCAACCTCGCGCATGAGTTGAGGCATTCACCCTTCGCAGCACCTTGCACCATTGACCTTCTATTACCTTCCCCAA
Organism: Scyliorhinus torazame; assembly: GCF_047496885.1. NCBI lineage: Eukaryota > Metazoa > Chordata > Chondrichthyes > Carcharhiniformes > Scyliorhinidae > Scyliorhinus > Scyliorhinus torazame. The sequence goes on from NC_092724.1 coordinate 82,930,718, forward strand.
TTCTTCCTCCCATTTGGCCCTAATCCCCTCCATGGATACTCAATCCTCCTCCAGAATCTTCCCATAAATCACCGACACTACCTCCTTCTCCAACTTCCCTGCCGACAGTACCTCCTCCAACAACGAGGGGGCTAGCGCTATCAGAAAAGTCGGAAACCCCTTCCTCGCAAAGTCTCGCTCTTCCAGGTACCTGTACCCTTCCTCCTGTGCCAACCCGTACTTCTCACTGAGATATACAGCAGTAAATAAAACGAGGAACAAAGAAAAGTACAGCACAGGTACAGGCCCTTCGGCCCTCCAAGCCTGCGCCGACCATGCTGCCCATCTGAACTAAAATCTTCTACACTTCTGGGGTCCGTATCCCTCTACTCCCATCCTATTCATGTATTTATCAAGATGCCCCTTAAACGTCACTATCGTCCCTGCTTCCACCACCTCCTCCGGCAGCGAGTTCCAGGCACCGACTACCCTCTGTGAAAAACCTTACCTCCTATATGTCCTCTAAACCTTGCCCCTCGCACCTTAAACCTATGCCCCCGAGTAATTGGCCCCTCTACCCTGGGAAAAGGTCTCTGACTATCCACTCTGTCTGTGCCCCTCATAAATTTGTAGATCTCTATCAGGTCGCCCCTCAACCTCCTTCGTTCCAGTGAAAACAAACCAAGTTTATTCAACCTCTCCTCATAGCTAATGCCTTCCATAGAACATAGAACGATACAGCGCAGTACAGGCCCTTCGGCCCACGATGCTGCACCGACATGGGAAGTCAAAAAACAAAAGCCATCTAACCTACACTATGCCATTATCATCCATATACTTATCCAATAAACTTTTAAATGCCCTCAATGTTGGCGAGTTCACTACTGTTGCAGGTAGGGCATTCCACGGCCTCACCACTCTTTGCGTAAAGAACCTACCTCTGACCTCTGTCCCATATCTATTACCCCTCAGTTTAAGGCTATGTCCCCTTGTGCTAGCCATTTCCATCCGCGGGAGAAGGCTCTCACTGTCCACCCTATCTAACCCTCTGATCATTTTGTATGCCTCTATTAAGTCTCCTCTTAACCTTCTTCTCTCTAACGAAAACAACCTCAAGTCCATCAGCCTTTCCTCATAGGATTTTCCCTCCATACCAGGCAACATCCTGGTAAATCTCCTCTGCACCCGTTCCAAAGCTTCCACGTCCTTCCTATAATGAGGTGACCAAAACTGTATGCAATACTCCAAATGCTGCTGTACCAGAGTTTTGTAGGCAGTTTACCTAGGCAGTTTTGTAGGTAGTTTACCAGGCAACATCCTGGTAAATCTCTTCTGCACCCTCTTTAAAGCTTCCACATCCTTCTGGTAGTGTGGCAACCAGAATTGAACACGATACTCCAAGTGTGGCCAACTAAGGTTCTATACAGCTGCAACATGACTTGCCAATTTTAATACTCAATGCCCCGGCCAATGAAGACAAGCATGACATATGCCTTCTTGACTACCTTCTCCACCTGTGTTGTCCCTTTCAGTGACCTGTCAGTGTACAGGTCCACACATGTACACCAAGGTCTCTCTGACTGTCAATACTCTTGAGGGTTCTACCTTTCACTGTATATTCCCTACCTGTATCAGACCTTCCAAAATGCATTACCTCACATTTGTCCAGATTAAACTCCATCTGCCATAAGGCCATAAGACATAGGAGCGGAAGTAAGGCCATTCGGCCCATCGAGTCCAATCCACCATTCAATCATGGCTGATTTCAACTCCATTTACCCGCTCTCTCTCCATAGCCCTTAATTCCACGAGAAATCAAGAATTTATCAACTTCTGTCTTAAAGACACTCAACGTCCCGGCCTCCACCGCCCTCTGTGGCAATGAATTCCACAGACCCACCACTCTCTGGCTGAAGAAATTTCTCCTCATCTCTGTTCTAAAGTGACTCCCTTTTATTCTAAGGCTGTGCCCCCGGGTCCTAGTCTCCCCTGTTAATGGAAACAACTTCCCTACGTCCACCTATCTAAGCCATTGATTATCTTGTAAGATTCTATTAGATCTCCCCTCAACCTCCTAAACTCCAATGAATATAATCCCAGGATCCTCAGACGTTCATCGTATGTTAGGCCTACCATTCCTGGGATCATCTGTGTGAATCTCCGCTGGACCCGCTCCAGTGCCAGTATGACCTTCCTGGGGTGTGGGGCCCAAAATTGCTCACAGTATTCTAAATGGGGCCTAACTAATGCTTTATAAAGCTTCAGAAGTACATCCCTGCTTTTATATTCCAAGCCTCTTGAGATGAATGACAACATTGCATTTGCTTTCTTAATTACGGACTCAACCTGCAAGTTTACCTTTAGAGAATCCTGGACTAGGACTCCCAAGTCCCTTTGCACTTCGGCATTATGAATTTTGTCACTGTTTAGAAAATAGTCCATGCCTCTATTCTTTTTTCCAAAGTGCAAGACCTCGCACTTGCCCACGTTGAATTTCATCAGCCATTTTTTGGACCACTCTCCTAAACTGTCTAAATCTTTCTGCAGTCTCCCCACCTCCTCCATACTACCTGCCCCTCCACCTATCTTTGTATCATTGGCAAACTTAGCCAGAATGCCCCCAGTCCCGTCATATAGATCGTTAATATATAAAGAGAACAGCTGTGGCCCCAACACTGAACCCTGCAGGACACCACTCGTCACCGGTTGCCATTCCGAAAAAGAACCTTTGATCCCAACTCTCTGCCTTCTGCCTGACAGCCAATCGTCAATCCATGTTAGTACCTTGCCTCGAATACCATGGGCCCTTATTTTACTCAGCAGTCTCCCGTGAGGCACCTTATCAAAGGCCTTTTGGAAGTCAAGATAGATAACATCCATTGGCTCTCCTTGGTCTAACCTATTTGTTATCTCTTCAAAGAACTCTAACAGGTTTGTCAGACCTCCCCTTACTAAATCCATGCTGACTTGTCCTAATCCGACCCTGCACTTCCAATAATTTAGAAATCTCATCCTTAACAATGGATTCTAGAATCTTGCCAACAACCGAGGTTAGGCTAATTGGCCTATAATTTTCCATCTTTTTCCTTGTTCCCTTCTTGAACAGGGGGGTTACAACAGCGATTTTCCAATCCTCTGGGGCTTTCCCTGACTCCAGTGTCTTTTGAAAGATCATAACTAACGCCTCCACTATTTCTTCAGCTATCTCCTTTAGAACTCTAGGATGTAGCCCATCTGGGCCCGGAGATTTATCAATTTTTAGACCTTTTAGTTTCTCTAGCACTTTCTCCTTTGTGATGGCTACCATATTCAACTCTGCCCGCTGACTCTCCTGAATTGTTGGGATATTACTCATGTCTTTTACTGTGAAGACTGACGCAAAGTACTTATTTAGTTCCTCAGCTATTTCCTTGTCTCCCATCACTAGATTACCAGCGTCATTTTGGAGCAGCCCAATGTCTACTTTTGCCTCCCATTTGTTTTTAATGTATTTAAAGAAACTTTTACTATCATTCCTAATGTTACTGGCTAGCCTACCTTCATAAATGATCCTCTCTTTCCTTATTTCTCTCTTTGTTATCCTCGGTTTGTTTTTGTAGCCTTCCCAATCTTCTGACTTCCCACTACTCTTTGCCACATTATAGGCTTTCTTTTTTGCTTTGATGCATTCCCTAACTTCCTTTGTCAGCCATGGCTGCCTAATCCCCCCTCTGATAACCTTTCTTTTCTTTGGGATGAACCTCTGTACTGTGTCCTCAATTACTCCCAGAACCTCTGCCATTGCTGTTCTACTGTCTTTCCCACTAGGCTCTGCTCCCAGTCGATTTTCGTCAGTTCCTCCCTCATGCCCCTGTAGTTACCTTTATTTAACTGTAACACCTTTACATCTGATTCTACCTTCTTTCTTTCAAATTGGAGATTGAATTCTACCATATTATGACCACTGCCTCCTAAGTGTTCCCTTACTTTAAGATCTTTAATCAAGTCTGGCTCATTACATAACACTAAGTCCAGAATGGCCTGTCCCCTCGTGGGCTCCATCACAAGCTGTTCCAAAAAACCCTCCTGTAAACATTCAATGAATTCCCTTTCCTTGGGTCCACTGGCAGCATTATTTACCCAGTCCACCTGCATATTGAAGTCCCCCATGATCACTGTGACCTTGCCTTTCTGACATGCACTTTCTATTTTGTGGTGCATTTTGTGCCCCTGGTCCTGACCACTGTTAGGAGGCCTGTACATAACTCCCATTATGTTTTTTTTGCCTTTGTGGTTCCTCAACTCTACCCACACAGACTCCACATCATCTGACCCTATGTCGTTTAGTGCTATTGATTTAATTTCACTCCTAATTAACAAGGCAACCCCGCCCCCTCTGCCCACCTCTCTGTCTTTTCGATAGATTGTGAATCCCTGGATGTTTAAATGCTAGTCCTGAACCCCCTGCAACCACGTGTCTGTGATGCCTACCACATCATACCTGCCAGTCACAATCTGGGCCACAAGCTCATCTACCTTGTTCCGTACACTGCGCGCATTTAAATATAGCACCTTTAATTCTCTATTGACCGTCCCTTTTTGTTTTCTTAGTGTGGTGGACCTTGGTTTACTGAGCCTTTCCATACACTGTCATATTTTGTGGGATGGGGACTATCGTAACCTCTCCTGAGTTCTGTCTTCTCGTGCTTTTTTGTATTCCTAAGCAGCTACGCTTCCCACTGATTACTTCACCTCTTGGTTCCCTGACTTTCCCTTCCCCCCCAATCTCTAGTTTAAAGTCCGATTGACCACCCTATTTACTCTTTTCGCCAGAACACTAGTCCCAGCTCGGTTCAGGTGGAGACCATCCCAACGGTATAGGTCCCCCCTGTCCCAAAACTGATGCCAGTGTCCCATGAAAAGGAACCCCTCTTTCCCACACCACTCTTTCAGCCACGTGTTAACTTCCCTTATTCTTGCCTCCCTATGCCAATTTGCACGTGGCTCAGGCAGTAATCCGGAGATTATGACCCTTGAGGACCTGTTTTTTTAAATTTGAATCCTAGCTCTTTATAATCTCTAAACAAGTCCTCTTTTCTAGACTTGCCTATGTTGTTGGTACCGACATGGACCACAACAACTGGATCCTCCCCCTCCCTCTCCAGTATCCTTTCAAGCCAGTCAGAGATGTCCCGCACCCTAGCAACGGGCAGGCAACATACTTTGCGGGACTCTTTATCCTGCTCACAAAGGATACTATCTATCCCCCTGATAATAGAATCCCCTACAACTACAACTTGCCTATTTACTCCCTCCCCTTGAATGGCCTGCTGAACCATGGTGCCTTGGTCAGCTGACTCATCCTTCCTGCAGATTGTTCGCCATCCACACAGGGAGCAAGTGCCTCATACCTGTTGGACAGGGTCAAGGGCTGAGGCTCCTGAGTTACTGACTGCTGGTTCCCTTTACTTGCCTGACTTGCAGTCACACCCTGCTGTCCCTGGTCACTGGCAGGATTTAAACTACTTACTCTGACATGTGTGACTGCCTCCTGAAACACAGTGTCCAGGTAAGTCTCCCCTTCCCGGACTTGCCTCAGTGTTTGAAGCTCAGACTCCAGCTCATCAGCTCTGAGCCGGAGCTCTTCGAGCCGTCAACACTTACTGCAGATGTGGTCGCTGCAGCTCGCAATGGGATCTGCCAGCTCCCACATCAAGCAGCTCAAGCACATCACCTGACCAGCCATCACTAATTAATTAATTAGTTTAATTTAAGTTTACGAGTTTAGCTGTGTTTTTTTTTTTAAATTTGGGGCAGATTTGCTATCAACCAATCAGATCACAGCTTCCCTCTGACATCACTTTTGGGGGAAAAAACTGGAAAACAGGAAGTTACCGTTCGGTTTTTATACTCACAGAGACTGCTCCTCCTCCTCCGAACGTCTCCCAAAATTAGGCCCGAAGAGAGAGAACAAAACAGTCGGGAAAAAGCACCTTCTCCCACTCCACCGAATTACCTCAATGCACCAAATTACCAAATTCTCACTCTGTCTGTGTCTCACTTACTCAGGCTGTGTCTCCTTGACCAGCGCAATGCTTACTAAGTTTGCTTTCTGTCTGTCTTTTATACAGACTTTAGGATGACTCACACTAAAACTTCAAAGAGAAGAATACAATGTGTACCTTTGTGCCCCTTAACAGGCCTCAGGTGACTGCCAGATAACTGCCTCTCAGCAATTAGGGTGGGGGCAGCTTCAGCCAACCAGACATTAATCTACACTGCGCTTTTAACTGAAAAACAGCACAATTAGATAAGATTAACCACTTACCTTTCCTAGTTACCTCACTGCACCAAATTACCAAATTCTCACTCTGTCTGTGTCTCACTCACTCAGGCTGTGTCTCCTTGACCAGCGCAATGCTTACTAAGTGCGCCATCTCACCTCCCAAGTCTCCAAACAATCTAAATCCTGCTGTATCCTCTGACAGTCCTCATCGCTATCCGCAATTCCACCAACCTTTGTGTCTTTTCCTCCAAATCATTTATATATACTACGAACAGCAAAGGTCACAGCACTGACCCTTGCGGAACACCACTAGTCACAGCCCTCCAATCAGAAAAGCACCCTTCCATTGCTACTCTCTGTCTTCTATGACCTAGCCAGTTCTATATCCACCTTGCCAGCTCACCCCTGATCCTGTGTGACTTCACCTTTTGTACTAGTCTACCATGAGGGACCTTGTCAAAGGCCTTACTAAAGTCCATATAGACAACATCAACTGCCCTACCTGCATCAATCATCTTTGTGACCTCCTCGAAAAACTCTATCAAGTTAGTGAGACACGACCTCCCCTTCACAAAACCGTGCTGCCTCTCGCTAATACCACCACTTGCTTCCAAATGGGAGTAGATCCTGTCTCGAAGAATTCTCTCCAGTAATTTCCCTACCACTGACGTAAGGCTCACCGGCCTTTCGTTCCCTGGATTATCCTTGCTACCCTGCTTCAATAAAAGAACAACATTGGCTATTCTCCAGTCCTCCGGGACATCACCTGAAGACAGCGAGGATCCAAATAATTCTGTCAAGGCCTCAACAATTTCCTCTCTTGCCCCCATCAGTATTCTGGGGTAGATTCCATCAGGCCCTGGGGACTTATCCATCGTAATATTTTTCAAGACGCCCAACAGCTCATCTTTTTGGATCTCAATGTGACCCAGGCTATCTACACACCCTTCTCCAGACTCAACATCTACCAATTCCTTCTCTTTGGTGAATACTGATGCAAAGTATTCATTTAGTACCTCGCCCATTTCCTCTGGCTCCACACATTGATTCCCTCCCCTGTCCTTCAGTGGGCCAACCCTTTCCCTGGCTACCCTCTTGCTTTTTATGTACGTGTAAAAAGCCTTGGGATTTTCCTTACCCGTATTTGCCAATGACTTTTCGTGACCCCTTTATGCCATCCTGACTCCTTGCTTAAGTTCCTTCCTACTTTCCTTATATTCCACACAGGCTTTGTCTGTTCCCAGCCTTCTAGCCCTGACAAATGCCTCCTTTTTCTTTTTGACAAGGCCTACAATATCTCTCATTATGCACAGTACCCGAAATTTGCCATATTTACCCTTCTTCCTCACAGGAACATGCCGGTCCTGAATTCCTTTCAGCTGACATTTGAAAGTCTCCCAAATGTCAGATGTTGATTTAACATCAAACATCCGCCCCCAATCTAGGTTCTTCAGTTCCCGCCTAATATTGTTATAATTCCCCCAATTTTTCACACGCACCCTAGGACCACTCTTATCCTTGTCCACCAGCACCTTAAATCTTACTGAATTGTGGTCACTGTTCCCGAAATGCTCCCCTATTGAAACTTCTACCACCCAGCCGGGCTCATTCCCCAATACCAGGTCCAGTACAGTCCCTTCCCTAGTTGGACTATCTACATATTGTTTTCAGAAGACTCCGGGATGCTCCTTACAAACTCTGCCTCGTCGAAGCCCCTAGCACTAAGTGAGTCCCAATCAATATTAGGGAAGTTGAAGTCTCCCATCACAACTACCGTGGTGCTTTTACTCCTTTCCAAAATCTGTCGCCCAATCTGCTCCTCTATCTCCCGTTGGCTGTCGGGAGGCCTATAGTAAACCCCCAACATTGTGACTGCACCCTTCTTATTCCTGATCTCTACCCATATAGCCTCACTGCTCTCTGAGGTGTCCTCCCACAATACAGCTGTGATATTCTCAATAACCAGTAGCGCAACTCCTCCACCCCTTTTACATCTCCCTCTATCCCGCCTGAAACATTTAAATCCTGGAATGTTTAGCTGCCAATCCTGTCCTTCCCTCAACCACGTCTCTGTAATGGCAACAACATCATAGTTCCAAGTACTAATCCAAGCTCTAAGTTCATCTGCCTTACCTGTTATACTTCTTGCATTAAAACATATGCACTTCAGGCCACAAGTCCCGCTGTTTCCAGCAACATCTCCCTGTCTGCTCTTCCTCAGAGCCTTACTGGCCCTATTTCCTAGTTCTCCCTCAATTTTTTCACCTTCTGACCTATTGCTCCGGTACCCACCCCCCTGCCATACTAGTTTAAACCCTCCAGTGCGACCCTAGCAAACCTCGCGGCCAGGATATTTATGCCTCTCCAGTTTAGATGCAACCCGTCCTTCTTATACAGGTCACACCTGCCCCGGAAGAGCTCCCAGTGGTCCAGATAATTGAAACCCTCCCTCCTACACCAGCTGTTTAGCCACGTGTTTAGCTGCTCTATCTTCCTATTTCTAGCCTCACTGGCACGTGGCACAGGGAGTAATCCCGAGATTACAACCCTAGAGATCCTGTCTTTTAAACTTTCTGCCTAGCTCCCGGAACTCCTGCTGCAGGACCTCATGCTCCTTCCTGCCTATGTCGTTAGTACCAATATGTACAACGACCTCTGCCTGTTTGCCCTCCCCCTTCAGGATGCCCTCTACCTGTTCTGAGACATCCTGGACCCTGGCACCAGAGAGGCAACATACCATCCTGGAGACTCTTTCACGTCCACAGAAGCGCCTATCTGTGCCCCTGACTATAGAGTCCCCTATGGCGATTGCTCTTCTACGCTTTGACCCTCTCTGCTGAACATCAGAGCCAACCGTGGTGCTCTGGCTGCTGCTGTTTTCCCCTGATAGGCTATTCCCCACAACAGTATCCAAAGGGGTATACCTGTTCGAGAGGGGGGCAACCACAGAGGATTCCTGCACTGACTGCCTGCCCCTTCTGGTGGTCACCCACCTCTCTGCCTGCACCTTGGGTGTGACCACATCTATATAACTGCTATCTATGACGCTTTCCACCACCTGCATGCTCCTAAGTACATCCAACTGCTGCTCCAACCGAACCATGCGGTCTGTGAGGAGCCCCAGTTGGGCGCACTTTATGCAGATGAAGCCATCCGGGAAGCTAGAAGTCTCCCGACCTGCCACATCTCACAGTCAGAGCATTGCACCCCTCTAATTGACATTGCGTTAACTAATTAATTAATTAAATTGAAAAATAAATCTTTTTGAAAAGTTACTGTTAACTATGTTTCCTAGCACTAGATTTCTACTATAAATGTAAATGCTAAATACAGTACTCTCTGGTCTCTGGCTTAGATACCCCTCTAAATTATGATTAAGTAATGAATTAATTATGTTTAATTAGTTTAACAATATTTAATTTTTAAATTTAGTGCAGATTCCCTACCAGCCAATCAGGTCACAGCTTTTCTGTGACGCCACTTTTCAGTTTCCCCCCCCCCCCAGTCGGATCATCCGAATAGCAGAACTTACCTATTCCCAAGCTGCTCCCCAGCTCTCTCTCTCTCTCTCCCACTCCCGAAAATGAAGGCTGCTGGAATCTGGGGGTAAGATTTTATATCACCTACCTTCCCAGGGTGCTCCCCTGGTTTTCTTCCTGCTTCCCGGAATGCACTCTGGATCTCCCCCTGCAGATTACCAGTTACAAAGCCAAACGAAGAAAACAGAACAAAAAGGGAAACAGCACCGACTCCCACTCCGCGCCGAATTACCACACTGCCCAAATTACCAAGTTCCAATTCCCACTCTGACTGTGTCTCACTCACTCAGGATGTGTCTCCTTCACCTGCGCAAAGCTTACTGAGTGCGCTTTGGGTCTATCTTTTATACAGAACTCAGCTAAACAAGATGAGTCACACTACTTAAGCTTCAAACAGAAGAATACAATGAACACCCTTGTGCCACTAAACAGGCCTCAGGTGACTGACAGATAACTGTCCAAGTACAAGGGTACCCTATGTTCCGTCCCCCCTCTCACTATCCCCTTCCACAACCCCAAACTCCTTAGCGTGATGGCCAATGGTTCTATCTGTAACTATCTAAAATGGCCACCTGCAAAGGACAATGGGAATTGTGGTCAACTTGGACACAGACAAGTACACAGCCTCTGTGTATTGTGCAAAAAAGTCAGACCTGACCGAAACTTGTACCCATTAAGAGTCAATCACCCAGGACAATAGAGTTTCAATCAAGGAGCTAAACAGTAGCATACTAACCGGCGCCACTTTCCCTTATTTGGAAAGACCAGGTGCCTAGGACAATGATAACTGGGACCTGCCCAGCCACCGAGGTATCCGCCCCCTAATTGGCCAGGATCAATGAGGGTGATCGAAACCCTATTGATCCATTGGAGCTCGAGATAGGAACGCCCATAAGGATGTGAAAGAGAAGAGGATAAGAAGCACTGCGCACTAGGGGTCGGCCTCTTTTGGACCGGCCTGTGTGCGACCAATTGCAGCATATCAAAAAGCCAAGTTCAAGGACCCGCGATCGCTACCTGAAGGACGAGCCCAGCTGAGACAAACCTGAAGACTTCCAACCGACCCACCTGGACACAGATAAAGGCCTTATCTCTCGCACCGAGCCGGTCACCCCGAAGTTAAGTAAAGGTCATCTTAGTTATTAGGTCTAGTTTATTGCGCAGTCGTGTGTATCATTGCATATCGAAATAAGTCATGTGTCATTAATAAACTGTCTTTGAACTAATACACTAATTGTGTGGTCATTTGGTCAATATAAGAAACAGCTTGTGGTTCACATAGAAAGAAAGAGGTCAACATGTGAGAAATATGAGAATGACTAGAGCGAGGGTAGGTCCGATCAAGGACAGTAGCGGGAGATTGTGTATTGAGTCTGAAGAGATAGGAGAGGTCTTGAACGAGTACTTTTCTTCTGTATTTACAAATGAGAGGGGCGATATTGTTGGAGAGGACAGTGTGAAACAGACTGGTAAGCTCGAGGAAATACTTGTTAGGAAGGAAGATGTGTTGGGCATTTTGAAAAACTTGAGGATAGACAAGACCCCCGGGCCTGACGGGATATATCCAAGGATTCTATGGGAAGCAAGAGATGAAATTGCAGAGCCGTTGGCAATTATCTTTTCGTCCTCACTGTCAACAGGGGTGGTACCAGGGGATTGGAGAGTGGCGAATGTCGTGCCCCTGTTCAAAAAAGGAACTAGGGATAACCCTGGGAATTACAGGCCAGTTAGTCTTACTTCGGTGGTAGGCAAAGTAATGGAAAGGGTACTGAAGGATAGGATTTCTGAGCATCTGGAAAGACACTGCTTGATTAGGGATAGTCAGCACGGATTTGTGAGGGGTAGGTCTTGCCTTACAAATCTTATTGAATTCTTTGAGGAGGTGACCAAGCATGTGGATGAAGGTAAAGCAGTGGATGTAGTGTACATGGATTTTAGTAAGGCATTTGATAAAGTTCCCCATGGTAGGCTTCTGCACAAAGTAAGGAGGCATGGGATAGTGGGAAATTTGGCCAGTTGGATAACAAACTGGCTAACCGATAGAAGTCAGAGAGTGGTGGTGGATGGCAAATATTCAGCCTGGATCCCAGTTACCAGTGGTGTACCGCAGGGATCAGTTCTGGGTCCTCTGCTGTTTGTGATTTTCATTAATGACTTGGATGAGGGAGTTGAAGGGTGGGTCAGTAAATTTGCAGACGATACGAAGATTGGTGGAGTTGTGGATAGTAAGGAGGGCTGTTGTCGGCTGCAAAGAGACATAGATAGGATGCAGAGCTGGGCTGAGAAGTGGCAGATGGAGTTTAACCCTGAAAAGTGTGAGGTTGTCCATTTTGGAAGGACAAATATGAATGCGGAATACAGGGTTAACGGTAGAGTTCTTGGCAATGTGGAGGAGCAGAGAGATCTTGGGGTCTATGTTCATACATCTTTGAAAGTTGCCACTCAAGTGGATAGAGCTGTGAAGAAGGCCTATGGTGTGCTCGCGTTCATTAACAGAGGGATTGAATTTAAGAGCCGTGAGGTGATGATGCAGCTGTACAAAACTTTGGTACGGCCACATTTGGAGTACTGTGTACAGTTCTGGTCGCCTCATTTTAGGAAGGATGTGGAAGCTCTGGAAAAGGTGCAAAGAAGATTTACCAGGATGTTGCCTGGAATGGAGAGTAGGTCTTACGAGGAAAGGTTGAGGGTGCTAGGCCTTTTCTCATTAGAGCGGAGAAGGATGAGGGGCGACTTGATAGAGGTTTATAAGATGATCAGGGGAATAGATAGAGTAGACAGTCAGAGACTTTTCCCCCGGGTGGAACACACCATTACAAGGGGACATAAATTTAAGGTGAAAGGTGGAAGATATTGGAGGGATATCAGAGGTAGGTTCTTTACCCAGAGAGTAGTGGGGGCATGGAATGCACTGCCTGTGGAAGTAGTTGAGTCGGAAACATGAGGGACGTTCAAGCAGCTATTGGATAGGTACATGGATTACGGGAAAATGATATAGTGTAGATTTATTTGTTCTTAAGGGCAGCACGGTAGCATTGTGGATAGCACAATTGCTTCACAGCTCCATGGTCCCAGGTTCGATTCCGGCTTGGGTCATTGTCTGTGCGGAGTCTGCACGTCCTCCCCGTGTCTGCGTGGGTTTCCTCCGGGTGCTCCGGTTTCCTCCCACAGTCCAAAGATGTGCGGGTTAGGTGAATTGGCCAATGATAAATTGCCCTTAATGTCCAAATTGCCCTTGGTGTTGGGTGGAGGTGTTGAGTTTGGGTAGGGTGCTCTTTCCAAGAGATGGTGCAGACTCAAAGGGCCGAATGGTCTCCTTCTGCACTGTAAATTCAATGATAATCTATGATTAATCTAGGACAAAGGTTCGGCACAACATCGTGGGCCGAAGGGCCTGTTCTGTGCTGTATTTTCTATGTTCTATGTTTAACATTTATTGCCGACTCTGATGGGATCTCGATTCGATGTGACTTTGTTACTCCGAGAGAGAGTCCACACCTTTGAAATAAATCGGTGAAAAGAAAACGAACCACAAGAGAAAGTTTCATGTCGACCAAATAACAGAATTTCGGAAGTGTTCACTAACCGCATGCGTAACTAACAGGGAAGGGTAAGGTAAACTCGTCAGACTTGCATGCAAATCTAGCGGGATTGTGAACCTGAATATAGCCGTTAGCCGTACCCATTATTCGATCAACTCCTTATTCCCCCTGTTCCAAATTATAAGTAAAGAGATGGCAGCGCAAATGTTAGAAAAGATGATGAATCCACAGCAGCAACCCGAGGTCGCAGTAGCCGACAAATCAGAGCAGTGCCCCGTATGGGAGGATGTATTGAGAAAGTATTTAAAGGGGAAAGGATGGCCCCTCTGGTCGAATTTTTGTGCCAATACTGAGTCAGGTCCATGAAAGATAGGACAAACTTGGTGGGAGAATTTATGCAAGGTCTATAAGAAAAACGCAGTGAAGTTTAGAAAGCCAATGGCAATAGTGTGCTGCTTGGCACAGTTGTGAGGCACCGAGGAGGTCGTCGAGACGCTCCGCAGACAGTTAGTAGAGATGGAAGAGGAGAATGAGTGAAACAGTAAGGAAAGCGAGAAAATTATTGAGGAACTCCGGAAGAAGTTAGCCGCTAAAATCTAACAGGGAAATCGCCGATGTTAAATGCGCCCACCAGTCTTGCATAGTACACCTTAGTAGCATCCAAACCCAGTAGGACAAGGCCTATCAAGACACACAGCGTGCAGTCTTGGTAAGAGAGGAGACTGTACACCAGGTCACTCAGTTAACAAAAAAGTGTGCCGATTTACAGGCAGCTATAAGAGCGTGTGAAAGTCAATATTTTTGCTTCTGTGAGAGAAAAATTCAACACACTCGTTAAGACAGAATAACAAGCTTTATTTTCGAAAACAAGTGCTTGCAGTAATGGCTGAAACTTGAAGCAGAGAGCATCAACAAAACTGCTCAGTCTATCGCAAGTTCCGCACTTTGCGGAGAATTAAGTTAATATTTATACATGAACTTTATCAAGATTATGTGACAACAGTATGGTCAGGAGTTTAATCGGAAATACAAACGGAAGCAAAGACCAGACCATGTTTGGTCATATCACTCATACCATTATTTAGTCCTTGGAGGGAACATTGAAAGGTCAGAATAGATTTGTTTCTTCCTGAACCTATCTTTGTTTTAAATTCCTACGGCCCTGGGTTATGACGAGTTAGTTTTATCAGGAGTTGCCGAGGTTGGGTGTTTTGGAATGGCTCGACCTTCGCTGACCTTTTCAGACTTCAAGTTATGCAGAGTTGGCCTATGGCCATACAGCTCTGAAAATGGTTAGGGCAGCATTCTTTACCTGGGCCTGGGGAGCTGGAATGAGTAGTTTCAGTCTATCTGGTATTGTCTCAAACCTTTTGACCAGTCTTCCCATTGACCGATTTTCCCATCATGCCATTACTTAATTCGAAACCATATCACATGCGCTCCACCAGTCCACTAACGAACAAAGGCAGAGCACCATTGACCACGCTAAATGCCAGTGAAAGATAGATAAGCTCCAGTCATTACTTTCAGTTCAGAATGGTTTTATGTGTACCTTCAGGACAAACGAGACAGATGAGGAAGAGATGGCAGATTGGGAAGTGTAAACTGAAAGTGCGCACATGCATGTAAAGAGAACGGAGAGTCAAAAGCAGCCGCCACGCTTCCCAAAAAGAAAGGCACCGGCTGCACAGGTCGCACCAACCCCCACAGCTGCCCCGACACCCATGAATCCGGTCACCACGGAAAGGAGGATAAGGGATAAGGCAGGTTCAGATATCACCTACATCACCCCACTTTCGGTAACCCAGTTAAGGGACACTTGCAGTAAAATCACTCCATTTCAGTCCACCACAGACATGAATAGCTTCTTTGAGAAAGTGTGCCAACAAAAGGTCATGTACGGATTAGATGAGAGGGAAGAGGTAAAATTGATCGTAATGAGCCTCAGCCAGTCGGTAAGGTCAGCTTTGCCAGAACCCCAAAACGTAGGAGGAAGAACGCTAGAGGAAACGAAGACCGCAATATTAGACGCTATCGGATACAACAAAGGGGATCCGGTAGAGGGATTAAACAAATGCAGGTAGAAGAAAGGGGAACACCTTTGTTGGCAGTCGCCTATGGATACATTTTAAGGTAGTATATGGAAACTTAGACGACAAAGACACCACTAAATAGACCTGTACTTTAGTTTCACATGCCACTGGAGCAGGTAAAAGAGATTGCGTAAATTATGACCCGGCAGATACCACACACAATGAGATTTGGGTACTCAGACGCCTATCTAGTGCATGGTAACAGTCCCTGCAGGATCAGATGGACCAGGACAGTGCAGAAGCCACAATGTACCCAGTTAGAACTAGCCAGGGACCCGCATGGACAAATGAGGGCAGAGGAGAGGAACACTACCCCCGAGAACAGCACCCCAGAGCACAAGTCCCAACCCACGCACCACGAGGTTCATGTTACACCTGTGGACAAGTAGGACATTTTACCTGCAATTGCAGACAAAAACCCCACAAAACCAACGACCCCAACAGCCCAACCACCCACCCAGAAACAATAGGCCAGACCACGATGGCCATCCACGACAGCTAGAAGGCAACGTCCGCCCCATGCATACCGTAAACGCTCGCTTATAACTTAATATCAACTCGCTTATATTGACGGTGTCCGGAGTCTCCAAAATGGGTCTGTAACACGCGATGGGATAATGTCGGACGACCGGTAGTCACAGGCACAGTCCGGGGACATGCAGTTGATTTTCTATGGGACACAGGAGGGTCCCGCACCACACTAAACTTCTCAAACCTGTTCCAAAAAACACCCTGGCCAACCACAGATACCATTACACTCAGTGGATTCACAGGGTACATGCAAGAGGGATACATTACAGCCCCTATACCTGTCCAGATAGGAAATGTTGGATAATAGCAATGGTTTTTGGTCCGTTCCCCTAGATCGAGCTTGCCAATATAAATTTGCATTCACTTTTCAAGGCAAGTACACGTGGCTGTGTCTTCCCCAAGGATTCCATAATTCCCCCTCCATTTTCCACAGGCAGCTAGCTGCTCATCTCTCTAAATTCTCTCGCCCCGAATGCCTAGTTCAATATGTAGATGACCTTCTCCTGCAAACCGATACCAGGTTAGAGCACGTGGCTCTGTTAGCCGAATTACTAGCCCTGCTCCAGTCCATCGGATGCAAGGTAAACCCCAAAAAGGCTCAAACACTGAGGGAAAAGGTACTCCATTTAGGCACCGTTGTCACCCCGGCAAATGCGAGATTGAACAGCAGCGAATTGACTTTATTGTGAAATTGCTCCTGCCCCGTAATGTAAGTGCACTCCATTCATTGCTAGGTTTAGTGGGATACTGTAGGAATTACATAGCTGGTTTTGCCACCAAGACCGCCCCACTCTCAGAGCTTCTGAAAAAGAACACCCCATGGAATTGGCTTCCACACCACACAGACACTTTACAAGTTCCCGACCCTGACTTGCCCTATGCCATAGAAATAGCAATCACCGACTGAACCCTATCAGCAGTGTTCCTACAGGAACGCCATGACCTATTAGGACCAGTAGCTTATGCTTCTAGAGTTTTAGACCACGCAGAACAAGGATTTTCATCCTGTGAACGACACTTGCTTGCAGTCTTTTGGGCAATTCAGTATTTTGCTTATATTACAGGCCTCAACCCAGTCACGATCTTGACCGAGCACACCCCCACTCAAGTTTTGTTAGACACCAGACTAAAAGATAGTTCAGTTAGCCAGACGGCAGACTAAAGGATGGTTCAGTTAGCCAGATCAGAGCAGCTCGCTGGACACTCTTACTACAACGCAGGGATATTTCTGTGAAATGCACCAAGACCCACACATTCTTGGCAGACAATTTGCAATACGCAGGAACCCCACATGAATGCCAGATTATTGCAGCCAAACACCACACAGGACCCTTTGTTCCCAAGTCACTGCAACCACGTGTAAACTATGAGACAGAAAGTTCCCAAGACACAGGGGACACAGTAAAAATCTATGCAGATGGCTCCTCCATTGTTGAGGATGGAGTAAGAATCACAGGATGCGGGATTTATATGGTGGATTCACAGGGACGCCCACTAGAAGAGGTATCTTTAAAATTGCCCAGCCACTTAGGTTCGCAAGCAGCCATAGTTTATGTAGTTAATCACTTTTCCAATGCCTGCGGACATACACTCAGACAGCCTGTATGTCTGCAACAGTTTAACAGAATTCCTACCCCTATGGGAATCTCGAAGTTTTGTATCTGCCGATGGACAACCCCACCCTCTGCCCCTTTGCTGAAACACATTCTTAAAGAAGCCACCGGCCGCACATATGGCATCATTAAAGTAAAATGCCATCACCGCACCTCCCCACCCGGTAATCGCAAGGTAGGCCTTAGCTAAATCTGGATCACGCAATGGTCACTTCTGGCAACCACCTGAAGGCGATCAGATGCATTCAATCCAGATTTCCCAAACCAATATTGAAGATTTATCCCAAGCCCAGAAAGTAGACGACTCCCTCAAACAGGTACTGAACGGCATCTACCCAGCCCCCTATGATAAATGGAAGGACACACTCACAATACAAGACGGAATGGTTTTAAAAGACGGAATTTATGTGGTCCCCACCCAAGACAGAAACCAGGTAATCTACCAATTCCATGACGGACACAGACATCAGGGAATAGACACCACCATTGCCCATTTAAGACCTTTGTGTTGGTGGCCCAAATTAAAAAGCGATGTCACACATTATGTTGCGAATTGCCTCATTTGCGCTCAGAACAATCCAGAACATTATGCAAAGAAGGGACAATTAAGACACAACCAACCTGTAGAAAGCCCCTGGACAAATCTGCAAATTGATTACATTGGTCCCCTCCCCTCCTTCAGAAACGGTTTCCAGTATGTGCTGGTTGTCATAGATACATTTACAAAATGGGTCGAAGCATTCCCCACACGTTCAAATACAGCAAAGGCCACCGCTAAAATTTTGACCCTTACGCGCTGGGGTCTTGCACATAGCATTGAGTCAGACCAAGGTTCCCACTTCACCGGCAGGGTAATGCAAAACGTTATGACTATTTTCCGCATTAAAACTGAAATTCCACAAAGCATACCACCCCCAATTCAGCGACATAGTAGAGCGCATGAACCGCACTTTAAAAACTACCATTCGGAAGATGGTACAGCAGAACAATTCCAGTTGGGACACAGTACTACCCTTTGCTTTCATGTTTATCAGGAACACTGTTTCCAGTTCCACAGGTTTCACCCCCCACACCCTTATGACAGGGAGACCCATGAAAGGCATTGAATATTTATTAGGGCTCGATTTGGCAAATCCCACAGTAACCGCTCTCACCCATGAAAAAGCAGTTCTTTGTAGTATATATAAATGATTTGGAGGAAAATGTAACTGGTCTGATTAGCAAGTTTGCAGACGACACAAAGGTTGGTGGAATTGCGGATAGCGATGAGGACTGTCGGAGGATACAGCAGGATTTAGATTGTTTGGAGACTTGGGCGGAGAGATGGCAGATGGAGTTTAATCCGGACAAATGTGAGGTAATGCATTTTGGAAGGTCTAATGCAGGCAGGGAATATACAGTGAATGGTAGAACCCTCAAAAGTATTGAAAGTCAAAGAGATCTAGGAGTACAGGTACACAGGTCATTGAAAGGGGCAACACAGGTGGAGAAGGTAGTCAAGAAGGCATACGGCATGCTTGCCTTCATTGGCCGGGGCATTGAGTATAAGAATTGGCAAGTCATGTTGCAGCTGTATAGAACCTTAGTTAGGCCACACTTGGAGTATAGTGTTCAATTCTGGTCGCCACACTACCAGAAGGATGTGGAGGCTTTAGAGAGGGTGCAGAAGAGATTTACCAGAATGTTGCCTGGTATGGAGGGCATTAGCTATGAGGAGCGGTTGAATAAACTCGGTTTGTTCTCACTGGAACGAAGGAGGTTGAGGGGAGACCTGATAGAGGTATACAGAATTATGAGGGGCATAGACAGAGTGGATAGTCAGAGGCTTTTCCCCAGGGTAGAGGGGTCAATTACTAGGGGGCATAGGTTTAAGGTGAGAGGGGCAGGGTTTAGAGTAGATGTACGAGGCAAGTTCTTTACGCAGAGGGTAGTGGGTGCCTGGAACTCGCTGCCGGAGGAGGTGGTGGAAGCAGGGACGATAGTGACATTTAAGGGGCATCTTGACAAATACATGAATAGGATGGGAATAGAGGGATACGGACCCAGGAAGTGTAGAAGATTGTAGTTTAGTCGGGCAGCATGGTCGGCACGGGCTTGGAGGGCCGAAGGGCCTGTTCCTGTGCTGTACATTTCTTTGTTCTTTGTAACAGGCCACAGAGAACATTAAAGAGATGTTCAACAGCAGCTAGCTGCTGCTGTCCAACTTGGCGCTAGAAAGAAGCAGAATAAAGCCAGCTTCGGCAAAACGATTCACCCCGTAGAGTACACAGTCGGCTAGCAAGTTATGATCTCGTTGTACAACCCTAGTTCCTTCCTATCCCCTAAATCTGCAGGCCCCTACTCCATTGCAGACAAAGTAAACTCCTCCGTGTACAAAATTGCGTACCCTAACGGTAAGACTGGTTGGTTCCACATCAACCAACTCAAAGCCTATGGATCACAACGTAGCCATGCCCACCACTTAACCTTGGCAATGGGAGAGAATGACGCTCTGCCCACTGACAATTCAGCCCGACGCCCATTCCAACCATTCCCCTTTCCTGACGACACCTATCCCTCGACTCTGCCCATTCTCACAGGTTTCAACCTCGCACTTGACTCTGATGAGAGCCTCCCGGAATTGACTGACATCCCTGACAACAGGCGTGATCTCTCCGCCATCAGCTACCCTAGCCCCCGGAACGAAGCCTTTCATCTCTTCGACCCTTTGAATGACCAACCCCACCCACCGACTGATCCTCTGCCCACCCCCAGCACCAAAATATGTCCACTTCCAGTTCACCAGTCCCCAACTATCCTCCATCACACCATTACCCTGAAACTCCTCTTTGGCACCGTGACAATTCCTGCAGGCTGGTAAGACATGACTAATTGGACCATCCGCATGCCTACGCGACTAACGCCCAAAATTTGCAGTGACGAGCCTGGCAACCAGGAGAAGAAAGCACTGATCCCCTCTTGGGCAATGATTTAACGCAATTGATGCACGCAAATATCTGAGGGGTCCAGATCATGAGAAACATGAGAAAGATGTCCGTTTCTCATCATCTGGACACCTCAGATATTTGCGTGCATCAATTGCGTTAAATTAGCTAAGAATTAGAGTGTCCTAATTTCTGATGGAACCTGCCCGTCTTCTTCTTTCTACCTTATCTTCCTTCTCAACACATTGTTTTAATTGATGTCGGCCTGACACCTGATTTCTTTATACAGTCATAGTTACTCTTCTCATAGAAACACAGATGCGATCTACTGACCAATGGCAGTTATAACTACAAATTCTTTCTGCTCCTTTCGGTCATCCAGGGAGGGAGTAACGGCATTTATCCCGCCCTACCTGAGGGCCCCAGTTCGGGTAGTGAAGTAACGGCACTAACCCCCGCCCTACTCGGGGATCCCAGCCATTCTTATCCTGCACCGGCCCACACGCACTTCATGTTCCCTTCATGCTCCCTGGAATGGTTTCCTACATGCTACAATGACCGGGGCAGGTCTTGAATCTTCCTTTCGCTCCACTCTCCAAACCCTTACTTCTTTCACCTTTCTTTAGACCCCTTCGGGTCGCTTCTACATGCTATTTACACTTAAAAACACAATGGTTAGGGCAGCACGGTGGCGCAGTGGTAGCACAGTTTTACGGCGCCGAGGTCCCAGGTTCGATCCCGGCTCTGGGTAACTGTCGGTGTGGAGTTTGCATATTCTCCCTGTGTTTGCGTGGGTTTCGCCCCAACAACCGAAAGATGTGCAAGGTAGGTGGATTGGCCACGCTAAATTGCCCCTTATTTGGAAAAATGAATTGGGTACTCTAAATTTCTAAAAATAACCTCAATGGTTGTTGATCACTGCTGCTACCTCTGAGCCCCTGGGACGAAACTTTATGAAACTGGCCGCCCTAAAATTCGGCTGGTTAAGCTAAGCCTCAACCTCCCATGGTTGTTAGTCAAGATGGAGCTTGGACAAAGAAAGCATCAGCCCACTCCTAGCATCGATCACACAAGCTGTGAGACACTTGAATTAGTACCTCTCAAATTTGTTTTTAAAAACCAAATGGGGGAATCACACATGGTGACAATTATAAAAGGCAATTGGAACTAAGAGAAAAAGACTAATACACACAGAAATTAACCAACGATAATAACATGACACTATGCTTGATTACCCAGGATTACATGGAGAATAGACACACCGCAGGATGAATCCAAGAGACATACTCTTCTCATGGACAATCGCTGGACTCACCGGACTCCGAGCGCAAAACACCAAAGGCTCTCCACAGCCCAGCGGCTTATGGCATAAACCCCCAAATGAAGGGGAATGTGAGGACGGAATACTATGGATCAAGCCCAACAGAAGCATCCTATTTGGGTGCAATAAACAAAGAACCATGTATCGAAAGCCCAACGGGGCCACATCAGAATGTTACATTAGCACAACTGGGAAAGGAGATTGGTGGGAACTTACAAATGATAGGTGTCCCGAAATTGGATGTTTAAACAGAAGTACAGGGAACACATTAGCAATCGGACAAAATTGCCCCAGGACACCCACTAAAGGTAACTTGGTAATACACATAATCAGAGTAGTCAGAGCCAGTCCCAAATGCCACCACACAACAGACCACCTCCAGTCAGGATACCACCCAGCAACTGTTAGAGATCGAGACCGAAACCCCCACATTGCAAAATGGAACCCACTCTCATACACAGTAGAGGTCCTCCTCCTGATTGCGATAATATATATTGTCATCCTCACACTCCGACTCTGTAAATGGAAGGCAAAAGCCTCCCGACCCCCTATATCCACAGTTAGAGCCCCCTTCTTTGGAATTCAATAAAGCTATCATAAGAATGTATTACTTACAATCAATTGTAACAACTGCTGCTAAAATGTGCCATTTGTGCCTCTGCACTGATGAAATAGGATAAGAAGGAATGTGGTGCTGCTGTTTTAAAATTTTTATGTTGTAAATAAGTTCTTTATGTAGAAGCAGCAGCACGAGTGTAGTTTAGAAAGTTTAGTTAGAAACCAACTGTTCTTTGTTAATTTAAGTTAAAATATTTTATATGAATCCAATTTTAAAAATGAAAGAGCCATTAGTAGGGAATTGATTTAATTAATGTATGTAACAATGAACTAGGTAAGATTGTGCAATAACTTTAGGACAGAGCAGAGTAGGACCTTTACTGATCTAAAGGGTAACCAAACCAACAAGACAGATGTGGGATCAGTACTGTGATCCACCACGCTTCACATTCAGGATCAAGAGGACGGAATGTAGCCATCTAAAATGGCCACCTGCAAAGGACCATGGGAATTGTGGTCAACTTGGACACAGACAAGTACACTACCTCTGTATATTGTGCAAAGAAGCCAGACCTGACCGAAACTTGTACCCATTAAGAGTCATTCACCATTTTCCCCAGGACAATAGAGATTGAATCAAGGAGCTACAACAGTAGCAGACTAACCGGCGCCACTTCCTCTTATTTGGAAAGACCTATGTGCCCAGGACAATGATAGCTGGGACCCGCCCAGCCACCGAGGTATCCACCCCCTAATTGGCCAGGATCAATGAGGGTGATCGAAACCCTATCGATCCATTGGAGCTTGAGATAGGAACGCCCATAAGGGTGCGAAAGAGAAGAGGATAAGAAGCCCTGCGCACTAGGGATCAGCCTCTTTTGGACCGGCCTGTGTGCGACCAATTGCAGCATATCAACTAGCCAAGTTCAAGGACCCGCGATCGCTACCTGAAGGACGAGCCCAGCCGAGACTTCCAACCGACCCATGTGGACACAGATAAAGGCCTTATCTCTCGCACAGAGCCGGTCACCCCGAAGTTAAGTAAAGGTCATCTTAGTTATTAGGTCTAGTTTAGTGCGCAGTCGCGTGTATCATTGAATATCGAAATAAGTCTTGTGTTATTAATAAACTGTCTTTGAACTAATACACTAGTTGTGTGGTCATTCGGTCAATATAAGAAACAGCTTGTGGTTCACATAGAAATAAAGAAGTCAACATATCGCTAATGCAAATAGCAAGGGGGACATAGGACACCCCTGCCTAGTATCCCGGTGCACAGCAAAATAACCTGAACTCATGTTGTTCGTGTGAACACTCGCCATCGGTTCCCTATAGAGCAGCTGTATCCAGGTCTTAAATCTCAGCCCGACCCCAAATCTCTCTAGAATCGCCTTCAAATACCCCCATTCTATCTGGTTGGACTCCTTCTTCACATCTAGTGCCACCACCACCTCTGTCTCCTTTCCCTCGGTCGACGTCATGATCACATTTAACATCCTTCTAACATTTGAGAACAGCCGCCTGCCCTTCACAAACCATGTTTGATCTGCTTCGATCACCTTCGGGGGGCAACTCTCCAACCTTGCCGCCAGCATCGTCGCCAATATTCAATAAGGATCTGGGCCTATACCATAAGACCACAAGACAAAGGAGCAGAATTAGGCCACTCAGCCCATCGAGTCTGCTCCGCCTTCAATCATGGCTGATATTTTTCTCATCCCCATTCTCCTGCCTTCTCCCCACACTCCGTCAGGTCCTTATCAAAGAACAAAGAACAATACAGCATAGGAACAGGCCCTTGGACCCTCCAAGCCTGCGCGACCATGGTACCTGCCTAAACTAAAACAGTCTGCACTTACGGAGTCCATATCCTTCCATTCCCACCATATTCATATATATGTGGCAGCCACTGGGAGCCACTTAGGGCAGCACGGTAGCACAAGTGATTAGCACTGTGGCTTCACAGCGCCAGGGTCCCAGGTTCGATTCCCCGCTGGGTCACTGTCTGTGCGGAGTTTGCACGTTCTCCCCGTGTCCGCGTGGGTTTCCTCCGGGTGCTCCGGTTTCCTCCCACAGTCCAAAGACGTGCAGGTTAGGTGGATTGGCCATGCTAAATTACCCGTAGTGTCCATAAGGGTTGGGAGGGGTTATTGGGTTGCGGGGATAAGGTGGAAGTGAGGGATTAATGTGGGTCGGTGCAGACTCGATGGGCCGAATGGCCTCCTTCTGCACTGTATGTTCTATGTAATCTATGTAATCTATGTCTAGATGCCCTTAAATGCCGCTATCGTACCTGCTCCCACCACCTCCCCAGGCAGCGCATTCCATATATTTACCACCCTCTTGTGTAAAATCTTGTCTCGCACATCTGTTCAAAACTTCCCCACACACTTAAACCTATGTTCCCTAAAACTTGACTCTCCTATCCAAGGAAAGAGCACCTGACTATCCACTCTGTCCATGCCATTCATAATCTTGTAGACCTCTATCAGGTTGCCGCTCAACCTCCATTGTTCCAGTGAGAACAGACCGAGTTTATCTAACCTTTCCTCATAGCTAATGCCCTCCATACCAGGCAACATCCTAGTAAACTGCTTCTGTACCCTCTCCAAAGCATCCACATCCTTCTGGTAGTGTGGTGACCAGAATTGTACACAATATGACTTGCCAATTTTTATATTCAATGCTCCAACCGATGAAGGCCAGCATGCCGAATGCCTTCTTGACCACCTTATGCACATGAGTTGCCACTTTCAGATCACTTTCAGTGATCGGTGGACATGCACGCCCAGATCTCACTGCCTGTCAGTACTCGCAAGAGTTCTACCGTTTACTGTGTAATTCCTACATGCATTGGACCTTCCAAAGTGCATTACCTCACACTTGTCTGGATTAAACTCCATCTGCCATTCCTCCACCCAAGACTCCAACCAGTTTATATTCTCTTCACTATCCGCAACTCCAAGAATTTTTGTGTCGATTGTGAACTTGCTAATCAGACTAGTTACATTTTCTTCCAAATCATTTATGTATACCACGAAAAACAAAGGCGCAGAACTCATCCCTGTGGAACGCCGCTAGTCACAGCCTTCCCCATTCAGAAAAGCACCCATCTACTGTTACCCTCTGTCTTCTGTGCCCAAGCCAACTTGCCAGCTCTCCTCTGATCGCATATGACTTCACCTTTTGTACCAGTATAGCATGAGGAACCTTGTCAAAGGTTTTACTGAAGTCCATGTATAAACATCTACTGCCTTTCCCTCATCTATCACCTTTGTCACTTCCTCAAAAAACTCAATTAAATTAGAGAGGTACGACCTCCACTTCACAAAACCATGCTGTCCATCACTAATCAGTCCATTTGCTTCCAAATGTGAGTAAATCCTATCTCTAAGAATCTTTTCCAATAATTTACCTACCACTGACGTAAGGCTCACTGGCCTATACTTTCCTGGATTAGCCCTGATGCCCTTCTTAAACAATGGAACAACATTGGCTACTGGAACTTCCTCTGGAACTTCACCGACAGCCAATGAGGGTACAAAGATTACTGTCAAGGCCCCAGCAATTTCCTCCCGTGCCTCCCACAGTATTCTGGGATAGATCCGTCAGGTCCTAGGGGCTTATCTACTTGGATGCTTTTTAAGATGGCCAATACCTCCTCTTTATTAATAGATCCTCTTTTTTACCAGCAGGGAAACAGGGAAATCAAAGCCTGTCCCAATGTTTGGATTAATACTGCCCTACCTCTCACCTCCTCAAACATCCCCACCATCAGAAGCGCCAACATGTATTTAAACTTCTTGCAATACTCTTTTGGGAACCCATCCAGCCCTGCTGCCTTCCCTGATTGCATCCTCCCGATTACCTCCTTTACCTCCTGCTCCCCCATCGGCCCCTGCAGCCCAGCCCTATCTTCCTTCCCCAACGTCGGATACTCTAACCCATACAGAAATTCCCTTGTCTATCGCTCGTCTCCCAGTGGCAATTTCTCATATACAATTTCTCATAAAACTCCTCAGAAACTTTATTAATCTGCTCCGGAGCCACTACCAATTTCCCCGTCCTATCCCACACCTGGACTCTCTCCCTCGCCACCGCCTCCCCCCTGAACTGACCAGCCAACATACATTGCATAAACTTCTCCACTCGCCCGCCTCAAGTCAGCACACCGCCTTCCCTGTAGAAAACCGGGCAAACTTTGCCTGAAGCTCCTTCCACTTGATCAAAAGCATCAGATCTACATTTCCCACGTACAAAGAACAAAGATAGAGGTCTACAAAATTATGAGGGGCATAGACAGAGAGTGGATAGTCAGAGACTTTTTCCCAGGGTAGACAGGTCAATTACTAGGGGGCATAGGTTTAAGGTGAGAGGGGCAAGGTTTAGAGGAGATTTACGAGGCAAGTTTTTTTACACAGAGGGTAGTGGGTGCCTGGAACTCGCTGCCGGAGGAGGTGGTGGAAGCAGGGACGGTAGTGATATTTAAGGGGCACAGAGGGATATGGACCAGGAAGTGTAGAAGATTTTAGTTTAGACAGGCAGCATGGTCGGCGCAGGCGTGGAGGGCCGAAGGGCCTATTCCTGTGCTGTACTTTTCTTTGTTCTTTGTTCTTCACCGGTCCTCCCCAAACCCCTCGTGTTCCACGTTATTGGACCGTAAATCATGTACATATCCAATAGCTGCTTTAAGGTCCCTAATGTTTCCGACGTAACTACTTCCACAGGCAGTGCATTCCATGCCCCCACTACTCTCTGGGTAAAGAACCTACCTCTGACATCCCCCCTATATCTTCCACCATTCACCTTAAATTTATGTCCCCTTGTAATGGTTTGTTCCACCCGGGGAAAAAGTCTCTGACTGTCTACTCTATCTATTCCCCTGATCATCTTATAAACCTCTATCAAGTCGCCCCTCATCCTTTTCCGTTCTAATGAGAAAAGGCCTCGCACCCTCAACCTTTCCTCGTAAGACCTACCCTCCATTCCAGGCAACATCCTGGTAAATCTCCTTTGCACCTTTTCCAAAGCTTCCACATCCTTCCTAAAATGAGGCGACCAGAACTGTACACAGTACTCCAAATGTGGCCTCACCAAGGTTTTGTACAGCTGCATCATCACCTCACGGCTCATAAATTCAATCCCTCTGTTAATGAACGCTAGCTCACCACAGGCCTTCTTAACAGCTCTATCCACTTGAGTGGCAACTTTCAAAGATGTATGAACATAGACCCCAAGATCTCTCTGCTCCTCCACATTGCCAAGAAACCTACCGTTAATCCTGTATTCCGCATTCATATTTGTCCTTCCAAAATGGACAACCTCACACTTTTCAGGGTTAAACTCCATCTGCCACTTCTCAGCCCAGCTCTGCATCCTATCTATGTCTCTTTGCAGCCGACAACAGCCCTCCTCACTATCCACAACTCCACCAATCTTCGTATCGTCTGCAAATTTACTGACCCACCCTTCAACTCTCTCATCCAAGTCATTAATGAAAATCACAAACAGCAGAGGACCCAGAACTGATCCCTGCAGTACCCCACTGGTAACTGGGATCCCAGCTGAATATTTGCCATCCACCACCACTCTCTGACTTCTATCGGTTAGCCAGTTTGTTATCCAACTGGCCAAATTCCCCACTATCCCATGCCTCCTTACTTTCTGCACAAGCCTACCATCGGGAACCTTATCAAATGCCTTACTAAAATCCATGTACACTACATTCACTGCTTTACCTTCAACCACATGCTTGGTCACCTCCTCAAGAATTGTAAGGCAAGACCTACCCCTCACAAATCCGTGCTGACTATCCCTAATCAAGCAGTGTCTTTCCAGATGCTCAGAAATCCTATCCTTCAGTACCCTTTCCATTACTTTGCCTACCACCGAAGTAAGACTAACTGGCCTGTAATTCCCAGGGTTATTCCTAGTCCCTTTATTGAACAGGGGCACGACATTCGCCACTCTCCAATCCCCTGGTACCACCCCTGTTGACAGTGAGGACGAAAAGATCATTGCCAACGGCTCTGCAATTTCATCTCTTGCTTCCCATAGAATCCTTGGATATATCCCGTCAGGCCTGGGGGACTTGTCTATCCTCTTGTCTATCCTATTTTTCAAAATGCCCAACACATCTTCCTTCCTAACAAGTATTTCCTCGAGCTTACCAGTCTGTTTCACACTGTCCTCTCCAACAATATGGCCGCTATCATTTGTAAATACTGAAGAAAAGTACTCGTTCAAGACCTCTCCTATCTCTTCAGACTCAATACACAATCTCCCGCTACTGTCCTTGATCGGACCTACCCTCGCTCTAGTCATTCTCATATTTCTCACATATGTGTAAAAGGCCTTGGGGTTTTCCTTGATCCGACCCACCAAAGATTTTTCATGCCCTCTCTTAGCTCTCCTAATCCCTTTCTTCAGTTCCCTCCTGGCTATCTTGTATCCCTCCAGCGCCCTGTCTGAACCCTGTTTCCTCAGCCTGACACAAGTCTCCTTTTTCCCCTTAACAAGACATTCAACCTCTCTTGTCAACCATGGTTCCCTCACTCGACCATCTCTTCCCTGCCTGACAGGGACATACATATCAAGGACACGTAGTACCTGTTCCTTGAATAAGTTCCACATTTCACTTGTGTCCTTCCCTGACAGCCTATGTTCCCAACTTAAGAACTTCAATTCTTGTCTGACAACATCGTATTTACCCGTCCCCCAATTGTAAACCTTGCCCTGTTGCACGCACCTATCCCTCTCCATTACTAAAGTGAAAGTCACAGAATTGTGGTCACTATCTCGAAAATGCTCCCCCACTAACAAATCGATCACTTGCCCGGGTTCATTACCAAGTACCAAATCCAATATGGCCTCCCCTCTGGTCGGACAATCTACATACTGTGTTAGAACATAGAACATAACAGCGCAGTACAGGCCCTTCGGCCCTCGATGTTGTGCCGACCTGTGAAACCACTCTTAAGCCCATCTACACTATTCCCTTATCGTCCATGTGTCTATCCAATGACCATTTGAATGCCCTTAGTGTTGGCGAATCCACTACTGTTGCAGGCAGGGCATTCCACGCCCTTACTACTCTCTGAGTAAAGAACCTATCTCTGACATCTGTCTTATATCTATCTCCCCTCAATTTAAAGCTAAGTCCCCTCATGCTAGACATCACCATCCGAGGAAGAAGGCTCTCACTGTCCACCCTATCCAATCCTCTGATCATCTTGTATGCCTTAATTAAGTCACCTCTTAACCTTCTTCTTGCTAACGAAAACAGCCTCAAGTCCCTCAGCCTTTCCTCATAAGATCTTCCTTCCATACCAGGCAACATTCTGGTAAATCTCCTCTGCACCCTTTCCCATGCTTTCACATCCTTCCTATAATGCAGCGACCAGAATTGCACGCAATACTCCAAATGCGGCCGCACCAGAGTTTTGTACAGCTGCAACATGACCTCATGGCTCCGAAACTCAATCCCTCTACCAATAAAAGCTAACACAACGTACGCCTTCTTAACAACCCTCTCAACCTGCGTGGCAACTTTCAGGGATCTATGTATATGGACACCGAGATCTCTCTGCTCAGCCACACTGCCAAGAATTTTACCATTAGCCCAGTACTCTATCTTCCTGTTATTCCTTCCAAAATGAATCACCTCACTTTTCTGCATTAAACTCCATTTGCCACCTCTCAGCCCAGCGCTGCAGCTTATCTATGTCCCTCTGTAACTTGTAACATCCTTCCGCATTGTCCACAACTCCACCGAATTTAGTGTCATCTGCAGATTTACTCACCCATCCTTCTACACCCTCCTCCAGGTCATTTATAAAAATGACAAACAGCAGTAGCCCCAAAACAGATCCTTGTGGTACACCACCAGTAACTGGACTCCAGTCTGAACATTTCCCATCAACCACCACCCTTTGTCTTCTTCCAGCTAGCCAATTTCTGATCCAAACTGCTAAATCACCCTGCATCCCATGTCTCCGTATTTTCTGCAGTAGCCTACCGTAGGGAACATTATCAAACGCTTTACTGAAATCCATATACACCACATCAACTGCTTTACCCTCATCCACCTGTTTAGTCACCTTCTCAAAGAACTCAATAAGGTTTGTGAGGCACGACCTACCCATCACAAAACCGTGTTGACTATCTCTAATCAAATTATTCCTTTTCAGATGATTATACATCCTATCTCTTATAAACCTTTTCAAGATTTTGCCCACAACAGAAGTAAGGCTCACTGGTCTATAGTTACCGGGGTTGTCTCTACTCCCCTTCTTGAACAAGGGGACAGCATTTGCTATCCTACAGTCTTCTGGCACTATTCCTGTAGACAAAGATGACTTAAAGATCAAAGCCAAAGGCTCAGCAATCTCCTCGCTAGCTTCCCAGAGAATCCTAGGATAAATCCCATCCGGCCCAGGGGATTTATCTATTTTGACACTTTCCAGAATTGCTAACACCTCCTCCCTATGAACCTCAAGCCCTTCTAGTTTAGTTAGAAAAGCTTCCTGGACACACTGCACAAACACCACCCCATCCAAACTATTTGATCTAAAAAGTTTCTACTCAATATTTGGGAAGTTGAAGTCACCCATAATTACCCTGTGACTTCTGCACCTTTCCAAAATCTGTTTCCCAATCTGTTCCTCCACATCTCTGCTACTATTGGGGGGGGGGCGATAGAAAACTCCCAACAAGGTGACTACTCCTTTCCTATTTCTGACTTCAACCCATACTACCTCAGTAGGTAGATATACCTCGAACTGCCTTTCTGCAGCTGTTATACTATCTCTAATTAACATTGCCAGCCCCCCCCCCCCCACCTCTTTTACCACCCTTCCTAATCTTATCAAAACATCTATAACCAGGGACCTCCAACAACCATTTCGGCCCCTCTTCTATCCAAGTTTCCGTGATGGCCACCACATCGTAGTCCCAAATACCGATCCATGCCTTAAGTTCACCCACCTTACTCCTGATGCTTCTTGCGTTGAAGTATACACACTTCAACTCATCTCTGTGCCTGCAAGTACTCTCCTTTGTCAGTGTTCCCTTCCCCACTGCCTCACTACATGCTTTGGCGTCCTGAATATCGGCTACCTTAGTTGCTGGACTACAAATCCGGTTCCCATTCCCCTGCCAAATTAGTTAAAACCTTCCCGAAGAGTACTAGAAAACTCCCTCCCAGGATATTGGTGCCCTTCTAGTTCAGATGCAACCTGTCCTGCTTGTACAGGTCCACCTTCCCCAGAATGCGCTCCAATTATCCAAATACCTGAAGCCCTCCCTCCGACACCATTCCTGCAGCCACGTGTTCAACTGCACTCTCTCCCGATTCCTAGCCTCGCTATCACGTGGCACCGGCAACAAATCAGAGATGACAATTCTGTCTGTCCTGGCTTTTAACTTCTAGCCTAACTCCCTAAACTCGTTTATTACCTCCACACCCCTTTTCCTACTTACGTCGTTGGTACCAATGTGCACCACGACTTCTGGCTGCTCCCCCTCCCCCTTAAGGATCCTGAAGACACGATCCAAGACATTCCTGGTCCTGGCACCCGGGGGGTCAACATACATAGAACATAGAACGATACAGCGCAGTACAGGTCCTTCGGCCCACGATGTTGCACCGACATGGGAAGTCAAAAAACAAAAGCCATCTAACCTACACTATGCCATTGTCATCCATATGCTTATCCAATAAACTTTTAAATGCCCTCAATGTTGGCGAGTTCACTACTGTTGCAGGTAGGGCATTCCACGGCCTCACCACTCTTTGCGTAAAGAACCTACCTCTGACCTCTGTCCTATATCTATTACCCCTCAGTTTAAGGCTATGTCCCCTTGTGCTAGACATTTCCATCTGCGGGAGAAGGCTCTCACTGTCCACCCTATCTAACCCTCTGATCATTTTGTATGCCTCTATTAAGTCTCCTCTTAACCTTCTTCTCTCCAACGAAAACAACCTCAAGTCCATCAGCCTTTCCTCATAAGATTTTCCCTCCATACCAGGCAACATCCTGGTAAATCTCCTCTGCACCCGTTCCAAAGCTTCCACGTGCTTCCTATAATAAGGTGACCAGAACTGTACGCAATACTCCAAATGCGGCCGCACCAGAGTTTTGTACAGCTGCAACATGACCTCATGACTCCGGAACTCAATCCCACTACCAATAAAAGCCAACACACCATAGGCCTTCTTCACAACCCTATCAACCTGGGTGGCAACTTTCAGGGATCTATGTACATGGACACCGAGATCCCTCTGTTCACCCACACTTCCAAGAATTTTACCGTTAGCCAAATATTCCGCATTCCTGTTATTCCTTCCAAAGTGAATCACCTCACACTTCTCTACATTAAACTCCATTTGCCACATCTCAGCCCAGCTCTGCAGCTTATCTGTGTCCCTCTGTAACCTGCAACATCCTTCCGCACTGTCGACAACACCACCGACTTTAGTGTCGTCTGCACATTTACTCACCCACCCTTCTGCGCCCTCCTCTAGGTCATTTATAAAAATGACAAACAGCAACGGCCCCAGAACAGATCCTTGTGGTACGCCACTTGTAACTGAACTCCATTCTGAACATTTCCCATCAATCACCACCCTCTGTCTTTCAGCTATCCAATTTCTGATCCACATCTCTAAATCACCCTCAATCCCCAACCTCCGTATTTTCTGCAATAGCCTACCGTGGGGAACCTTATCAAACGCTTTACTGAAATCCATATACACCACATCAACTGCTCTACCCTCGTCTACCTGTTCAGTCACCTTCTCAAAGAACTCGATAAGGTTTGTGAGGCATGACCTACCCTTCACAAAGCCATGCTGACTATCCCTAATCATATTATTCCTATCTAGATGATTATAAATCTTGTCTCTTATAATCCCCTCCAAGACTTTACCCACAACAGACATGAGGTGTTGGCCTTTATTGGTAGAGGGATTGAGTTCCAGAGTCATGAGGTCATGTTGCAGCTGTACAAAACTCTGGTATGGCCGCATTTGGAGTATTGCGTACAGTTCTGGTCACCGCATTATAGGAAGGACGTGGAAGCTTTGGAGCGGGTGCAGAGGAGATTTACCAGGATGTTGCCTGGTATGGAGGGAAAATCTTATGAGGAAAGGCTGATGGACTTGAGGTTGTTTTCGTTAGAGAGAAGAAGGTTAAGAGGAGACTTAATAGAGGCATACAAAATGATCAGGGGGTTAGATAGGGTGGACAGTGAGAGCCTTCTCCCGCGGATGGAAATGGCTGGCACGAGGGGACATAGCTTTAAACTGAGGGGTAATAGATATAGGACAGAGGTCAGAGGTAGGTTCTTTACGCAAAGAGTGGTGAGGCCGTGGAATGCCCTACCTGCAACAGTAGTGAACTCGCCAACATTGAGGGCATTTAAAGGTTTATTGGATAAACATATGGATGATAATGGCATAGTGTACGTTAGATGGCTTTTGTTTCGGTGCAACATCGTGGGCCGAAGGGCCTGTACTGCGCTGTATCGTTCTATGTTCTATGTTCTATGTTCTATGTTGCCTGGTATGGAGAGTGCTAGCTATGAAGAAAGGTTGAGTAGATTAAGATTGTTTTCGTTGGAAAGACGAAGGTTGAGGGGGGACCTGATTGAGGTCTACAAAATTATGAGAGGTATGGACAGGGTGGATAGCAACAAGCTTTTTCCAAGAGTGGGGGTGTCAATTACAAGGGGTCACGATTTCAAGGTGAGGGGGGGAAAGTTTAAGGGAGATGTGCGTGGAAAGTTTTTTATGCAGAGGGTGGTGGGTGACTAGAATGCTTTGCCAGCGGAGGTGGTAGAGGCGGGCACTATGGCATCATTCAAGATGCATCTAGACAGACGCATGAATGGGCGGGGAACAGGGGGAAGTAGATTCTTGGAAAATAGGCGACAGGTTTAGATAAAGGATCTGGATCGGTGCTGGCTGGGAGGGCTGAAGGAGGGCCTGTTCCTGTGCCGTAATTCTCTTTGTTCATTGATCTAATATCCCTTCTCACTATTGTGTTAATTTCCTCTTTAACCAGCACTGCCACGCCACCACCTTTTCTTTTATGCCTGTCCTTCCTAAATACGGAGAACCCTGGGACATTCAGTTCCAATCCCGGTTCACCCTGCAGCCATGTCTCCGTAATCCCAATTATATCATACCCATTTATATCTATCTGCGCAATTAGTTCATCCACTTTATTGCATCAAGGCACAGAGCCTGTTAATGAAGTAATGAAGGAAACTCCCTGATGCCCCGGTGCACACAAGGCAACATGCCTGCCATCTATTAGCCCCTGGACCTGGGGCATCCCAGCGATGGCGAAGAATCCTGCAGCCTGTGCTTACAGGGCATCCGTGACCTCACTTGTGGGCTGTAGCTTGGGAAATGCAGCCCTGGAATGAACTGGTTGCACAGAGGTTCAGGGCTGCGGTGACCTTCACGGCCACTGGTCTCCTGCGGCACATGCTGACTATCATTTACCCGTAAGACCCATGATGCCTGTATACCTTGGGCCGCAGCTGGCCTCCCCTCTGGGTTCCTCCTTGGCCTGATGGGCGGCCAGATCTTCAGGGTGTGCTATGACACCCTGTACATGACGTACCGCCACCAGCCTGCAGTAAAGATGCTGCCTTCTCTGGCGTCTGGCCACCTGGGCTGCCACCAGCACCGGGGGACCGACACCACCATCCATTTTGGTATCTGTGAGGAATTGGAGAAGGAGAGAGACCGATAATCAGTTAGGCTTCCACCCCGGGACCCTCAAATCTCCCAAACCTCGCCCACCCTTATGTGTCCCGCCTTCTCTCAGAGTGCCATCCAGCGAGCCATTTGTCTTGGGGAACTTCGATCTGTACTCACCCCTGGCCACATTAGGAGCCCCGAGACCCAGACCCTGCCGGGAACATTAGGAAGACTGTGCTCAGGTGCCCTCCCCTGATCCGCACACTCACCCTTTGGTCGCGAGGATAACCCCAGTCCTGAAGCCCAGCTCTTGAGTGTTTGATTGTTGGTTACTACCTCTAAAATGCTGATACTGCTAGAGGTCAGGCAATCA
Source organism: Scyliorhinus torazame (assembly GCF_047496885.1). Lineage (NCBI taxonomy): Eukaryota > Metazoa > Chordata > Chondrichthyes > Carcharhiniformes > Scyliorhinidae > Scyliorhinus > Scyliorhinus torazame. Next base: position 82,966,168 of record NC_092724.1, read on the forward strand.
GTTCAGGCATCAAAGTTTGATTAAAATGCTGTGCAATAACCATCGTCTGAGATGGTACCCATGAGAAGACACAAGAATATTTTGTTTATTAAACAGTCAACAGTACCTTTATACAAAGAGATGAAAACCAATTACTTATAAGTCCATATATCACACTCACCATTAATTAAGGAAAAGGCACCATGTCATACACATGCAAGGATATCGGTACAAACACAGAGCTTCAACAGTTCATTTGTACAAATAAAATCAAACACACAGGGCTGGATTCTCCGATTCTGGGGCTATGTCCCCATGCCGGCGTGGGAACGGTGGTGTTTTACGCCAAAGAATATGGCTCAAAACGGCCAACGATTTCCCGTTTCTGCGGGGCTAGCAGGACGGCAGCTTAGAGCACCCGGCTCTAGCTGCCGATATGTCCCGGAGAATTGCCGGGTCCGTGGTCGCGCATGCGCACGGCGGCGGACTGCAGCGGCCGCGCTGTGCTACATGGAGTGGCTGCCCGCAGACCTGGCCCGCGAAATAATCCCCCCCTTCGACTGACTTGAATGCCCTAGACCACCCCCACACAGTGCCCCCTGCCCCGAATAATGTCCCCCCCCCTGCCCGCGGATCGGCACTCCCCCCAAGTCCGCAGCCACCACGCTGAGTTCCTCAAGGGTGAGACCACACGTTCCCACGCCGTCGGAACTCAGCCAGTCGGGGGAGAGACATCGGGGGGCGGGCCTCAGGCAACGTCCTGAGGCCGTTGATAGGTGGCTTGGCGGACTCCGAGAGTGCGTCGCTTTGGAGGGGCGGATCATTGCGAAGGCGGCGCCGCCCCCGATTTGGTCGGGAACTCGGATTCTCCCGCTGGTCTCTGAATGCGATTTAAGCATCAGTGACCGGAGAATCCAGCCCACTGTATCACCTCTCACAGGTCTTCAACAGAATGGAGGATCCTTCGTGTTCGGTCGTTTTACATATCAGTCTCTGTCCATGAGCCTCTGATGTACAGGCCTTCTGATATGGCCTAAGTTTGGTATCCACATGTTCCACTGGCGATCAAGGTCCAGTAAAGCAGCCTCGATGTCCAGCGTATTTGTGTCGCGAAGATGTGCTAATCGACAAACAGCACTCATCACACTTGCAATAAAGTCACCAGCAATCTGAAAAAGCATTTCTTCAACACGTTCATCAAGTTGCTCATTCGGATCAATATGCCTCTCTCTCTCCTTCCTGCAGCTCCCAGCAGCAGATTTAACAGCAGTGGAAAATTGCACCAACCCAGAGCATGCCAGAAAAGAAAAAGAGCTCCCCTTCTACAGCCCAGGCATCAGGTAATTTTACCATCCTCCCTTTCCTTACTCCAGGCCACAAAAACAAAGAGGCAGCTGCAAACAAACACACAGCCTCCCGGCAGCTGCACCTGCATGCAGCAACAAGCAGCAAATACCGTTCATTCAGATCAATCTGCCTCTCCCTTCCCCTCCTGCAGCTCTAAGCAGCAGACTCCCCAGCAGTGGAAAGTCCCACTGACTCAGAGCATCCCAGAAGAGAGAAAGACCTTCCCTTTCTCCAGCCCAGAATACAGAAAATGGAGGAAACAGTAGCAGCAGCCTCCAGGCATTTGCTACAAGCAGGAGCAACCTGTAGCTGTGTAGTGCTCTCAAAGCACTACACAGTGCTTTTTTTTTTTAAGAATAAAGGGATTAAGGGTTATGGTGTTCGGGCCAGAAAGTGGAGCTGAGTCCACAAAAGATCAGCCATGATCTCATTGAATGGCGGAGCAGGCTCGAGGGGCCAGATGGCCTACTCCTGCTCCTAGTTCTTATGTTCTAACAAGGCTAATTCCTCATTAGAAATAGCCTTGAGCTGTGAAGCTAGAGGCTGCTCACAGTCAAAGGGAGTTAAAATGACCTTCAGCACTGGACCAAAAACAGGGCTCTGTCCAGGAAGTGTTTGGTAGGACAGACAAGCAACAGCTGTATTTGCCCATTATGGGTATGCACAATATTTAAAGATAGCTTGCAGGCCTCACAGACAAAAAGCCCCTCAATCCACACCCCCTGGCCCAGGAACGACGCCCGACCTGGAATGCTTCAGCCGCCAGCATCCCGCACATCGCACCGCACCGCCCCAGTGTCCTTGAGCTGCATGCTGGAAAATGGAAAGGGCTACTCACCTCCTCAGTTTCCCTCAGAAACCATTGCACCAGCTTCATGTTTTTGAGTACCTAATGGCGTCTGTGTGATTTCTCGCTGGGGAGTTAGTTACTTCCCTTATGGCTATTACATTTGACTTCAATCTCACTAATGAGACTGAAATTAATACAAATTAGGGTTAATTACATGCTCGCCATATTTGGGTGAGATTCCCTATTTGGAACACGGCAGTTAGATAGCAAACTGATTTGCGCTTAGTGCAAATTTCGATTTTGGTCTTTCAACCTAAGAACAAACAAAGAACAACACATCGCAGGAACAGGCCCTTGGCCCTCCAAGCCTGTACCGGTCATGACACTAACCTTGGCCAAAACCCTCAGCACTTCCTTGTACCGTATCCCTCTATACCCATCCTATCCAGGTATTTGTCGAGATGCCTTTTGAACGCTGTTAATGTATCTGCTTCCACAACCTCCCCTGGCAGCGTGTTCCAGGCACTCATCACCCTGTGCATAAAAAACCTGCCTCGCACATCTCCTATAAACTTTGCCCGACGGACCATCAAACTATGCCCCCAGTAGGAGGGGACCGACGGACCTTCAAACTATTCCACCCTGGGAAAGAGCACCTGCACTCTATTCCTCATAATCCTGAAGACCTCTATCAGGTCGCTCCTCAACCTCCGTCATTCTAATGAAGACAGTCAGAGTCTATTCAGCCCCTCCGCATAGGACCACCCAGACCAGGCAACATCCTGGTAAACCTAATCTGCAGTCTCTCCAAAGCCTCCATATCCTTCTGGTAGTGTGGCGACCAGAATTGTGCGCAATATTCCAATTGCGGCCTTACCAATGTTCTATACAACTGTAGCATGACTTGCCAGTTTTTATACTCACTATTTTCCTGCTATATAACCGGCGCAGATTGCAACGCGGTGGTTAAATCGCACCCGAGGAAAATCTTTTTCTCTCAGGGGATCGTGAGTTTCTGGAACTTGCTTCCACAAAAAGATGAGTGGTTAAATCACGCTCGATGTGTACATTGGGGCAAAATGAAGATGATCAGATTGATATCTTTCAGGACAATAACCCAAACCTTCCTGCCTCCTGATCATTGGTGGATTGAAATAGCCCAGCAGTTTAAACTTACAACAGACTGATTCCCTGCTGCCTGAGACCATCCACAAATGTCACTGAGCCTGTTCTCAGGGCGGAAACTTGGGCCACATGCACTGGAATGATTGTTTAAAATCTGTTCCAATGTGACTAGTTAGGAATTAAAATCTGGCTAATGTCATTTCTTATTGGTAAATTAAAAATGGTGAACAGACATCAGTGTTGGACTGTGATCACAATCCTCAGCCACACACGTCAGTGTACTTTAATCTATTGTGTCCATGTTGGCAAAATGTTGAGACAGAAACCAGAGTACTTGAGTGTTTTTTAATTATTATGAGATTTTCCTTCCTTGTTTTTTGAATGATGGGTGTTATTTGTTAAGTGAATATACCATATAAAGTTCATTTTCCTGTACTGTATGAGTGTGCATAAGTCATTCTTTACTCAAGTTAGTCCATATGGCTTAAACAGTGTCACCATAGACTGACCTATGGCTGGTGAAGACTGGTCTAGTGTGTAGAAGGGTATCTTGGTAAACAGAGAAATGGATACCTCCAGAAAAGTCAGCCCTTATCCTTTGACAGGACAGAGAGAGAGAGAGGTTACTGTGTTAAAATTGTACAGTTTTTCTAGCTAGACACAGGGAGATGGAAAAGTGCTGCTTAGTTGTGTGAGTTTCCCCGAGATGGGAAGAGTGCATCATTTATGATAGTGAATCTAGATACAGCAAACAGAATGGAAGGTGAACATGTGCATGAGCAGAGGATTCTGCAGGAACAGATAGCATCTCTACAGATGAAGGGTCATCACACTGACATCCCAGAGGGTCCACCAAGATGAGGCCCGCAACCAGGCTGCTGTAAGAAAAGTCCTCAAAGCATTACGAATGACAAGTAGTTGTTTCAGTATACTGAATATCTTTGAAGTTGTCAATCTATTTTCTATCCAAGAAGTCCAATTCTTAAAATTAATCTCACCAATTTACATTATTTTCAGTCAATAATCTTAATTACAAACTGTATACTCCAACAAGCCGATCAATGCTGCTTGACACTGTGACATAACCTCGGGAGGCAGAGGTGGTCATAGATAGAAGCTTCAGGGATGTAGTTACTCCGAAGAATAAAGATAGATGGGTGACGGAGAGAGGGGCTGGGAGGAAGCAGTCAGTACAGGGATCCCCTGTGGTCATTCCCCTTAGTAACAAGTATACCGCTTTGGATACTGTTGGGGTCTTCATATAGATAGAGGGATTATGAGGGATAGCTGGGGCTTACCAGGGGTAAGCCATGGGGTACAGGTCTCTGGCACAGAGTCTGACCCTATTGCTCAGAAGGGAAGGGAGGAGAGGAGTAGAGCATTAGTCATTGGAGACTCCATAGTTAGGGGGATAGATAGGATATTCTGTGGGAACGAGAGAGACTCGCGGTTGGTGTGTTGCCTCCCAGGTGCCAGGGTGCGTGATGTCTCGGATCGTGTTTTCGGGATCCTTAAGGGGGCGGGGGAGCAGCCCCAAGGCGTGGTCCACATAGGTACCAATGACATAGGTAGGAAAAGGGATAGGGATGTAAGGCAGGAATTCAGTGAGCTAGGGTGGAAACTTAGATCGAGGACAAACAGAGTTATTATCTCTGGGTTGTTACCCGTGCCATGTGATAGCGAGACGAGGAATAGGGAGAGAGAGGAGTTGAACACGTGGCTACAGGGATGGTGCAGGAGGGAGGGTTTCAGATTTCTGGATAATTGGGGCTCATTCTGGGGTCGGTGGGACCTCTACAAACGGGATGGTCTACACCTGGACCAGAGGGGTACCAATATCCTGGGGGGGAAATTTGCTAATGCTCTTCGGGAGGGTTTAAACTAGTTCATCAGGGGCTTGGGAACCTGAATTGTAGCTCCAGTATATAGGAGGTTGAGAGTAGTGAGGACATGAGTAAGGTTTCAAAGTTGCAGGAGTGTACCGGCAGGCAGGAAGGTGGTATAAAGTGTGTCTTCTTCAATGCCAGGAGCATCCGGAATAAGGTGGGTGAACTTGGTATCTGGGACTTCGATGTTGTGGCCATTTCGGAGACATGGATAGAGCAGGGACAGGAATGGTTGTTGCAGGTGCCAGGGTTTAAATATTTCATTAAGCTCAGGGAAGGTGGTAAAAGAGGGGGAGGGGTGGCATTGTTAGTCAAGGACAGTATTACGGTGGCAGAAAGGACGTTTGATGAAGACTCGTCTACTGAGGTAGTATCGGCTGAGGTTAGAAACAGGAAAGGAGAGGTAACCCTGTTAGGGCTTTTCTTTAGGCCTCCGAAAAGTTCCAGAGATGTAGAGGAAAGGATTGCAAAGATGATTCTGGATAGGAGCGAAAGCAACAGGGTATTTGTTATGGGGGACTTTAACTTCCCAAATATTGACTGGAAACGCTATAGTTCGAGTACTTTAGATGGGTCCGTTTTTGTCCAATGTGTGCATAAGAACTAGGAGCCGGAGTAGGCCATCTGGCCCCTCGAGCCTGCTCCGCCATTCAATGAGATCATGGCTGATCTTTTGTGGACTCAGCTCCACTTTCCGGCCCGAACACCATAACCCTTAATCCCTTTATTCTTCAAAAAACTATCTATCTTTATCTTAACAACATTTAATGAAGGAGCCTCTACTGCTTCACTGGGCAAGGAATTCCATAGATTCACAACCCTTTGGGTGAAGAAGTTCCTCCTAAACTCAATCCTAAATCTACTTCCCCTTATTTTGAGGCTATGCCCCCTAGTTCTGCTTTCACCCGCCAGTGGAAACAACCTGCCCGCATCTATCCTATCAATTCCCTTCATAATCTTATATGTTTCTATAAGATCCCCCCTCATCCTTCTAAATTCCAACGAGTACAGTCCCAGTCTACTCAACCTCTCCTCGTAATCCAACCCCTTCAGCTCTGGGATTAACCTAGTGAATCTCCTCTGCACACCCTCCAGTGCCAGTACGTCCTTTCTCAAGTAAGGAGACGAAAACTGAACACAATACTCCAGGTGTGGCCTCACTAACACCTTATACAATTGCAGCATAACCTCCCTAGTCTTAAACTCCATCCCTCTAGCAATGAAGGACAAAATTCCATTTGCCTTCTTAATCACCTGTTGCACCTGAAAACCAACTTTCTGCGACTCATGCACTAGCACACCCAGATCTCTCTGCACAGCAGCATGTTTTAATTTTTTATCATTTAAATAATAATCCCTTTTGCCGTTATTCTTACCAAAATGGATAACCTCACATTTGTCAACATTGTATTCCATCTGCCAGACCCTAGCCCATTCACTTAGCCTGTCCAAATCCCTCTGCAGACTTCCAGTATCCTCTGCACTTTTTGCTTTACCACTTATCTTAGTGTCGTCTGCAAAGTTGGACACATTGCCCTTGGTCCCCAACAATCATCTATGTAAATTGTGAACAGTTGTGGGCCCAACACTGATCCCTGAGGGACACCACTAGCTACTGATTGCCAACCAGAGAAACACCCATTAATCCCCACTCTTTGCTTTCTATTAATTAACCAATCCTCTATCCATGCTCCTACTTTCCCCTTAATGCCATGCATCTTTATCTTATGCAACAACCTTTTGTGTGGCACCTTGTCAAAGGCTTTCTGGAAATCCAGATATACCACATCCATTGGCTCCCCGTTATCTACCGCACTGTTAATGTCCTCAAAGAATTCCACTAAATTAGTTAGGCACGACCTGCCCTTTATGAACCCATGCTGCGTCTGTCCAATGGGACAATTTCCATCCAGATGCCTCGCTATTTCTTCCTTGATGATAGATTCCAGCATCTTCCCTACTACCGAAGTTAAGCTCACTGGCCTATAATTACCCACTTTCTGCCTACCTCCTTTTTTAAACAGTGGTGTCACGTTTGCTAATTTCCAATCCGCTGGGACCACCCCAGAGTCTAGTGAATTTTGGTAAATTATCACTAGTGCATTTGCAATTTCCCTAGCCATCTCTTTTAGCACTCTGGGATGCATTCCATCAGGGCCAGGAGACTTGTCTACCTTTAGCCCCATTAGCTTGCCCATCACTACCTCCTTGGTGATATCAATCCTCTCAAGGTCCTCACCTGTCATAGCCTCATTTCCATCAGTCACTGGCATGTTATTTGTGTCTTCCACTGTGAAGACCGACCCAAAAAACCTGTTCAGTTCCTCAGCCATTTCCTCATCTCCCATTATTAAATCTCCCTTCTCATCCTCTAAAGGACCAATATTTACCTTAGCCACTCTTTTTTGTTTTATGTATTTGTAGAAACTTTTACAATCTGTTTTTATATTCTGAGCAAGTTTACTCTCATAATCTATCTTACTCTTCTTTATAGCTTTTTTAGTAGCTTTCTGTTGCCCCCTAAAGATTTCCCAGTCCTCTAGTCTCCCACTGATCTTTGCTACTTTGTATGTTTTTTCCTTCAATTTGATACTCTCCCTTATTTTCTTAGATATCCACGGTCGATTTTCCCTCTTTTAACCGTCCTTCCTTTTTGTTGGTATAAACCTTTGCTGGGCACTGTGAAAAATCACTTGGAAGGTTCTCCACTGTTCCTCAACTGTTTCACCATAAAGTCTTTGCTCCCAGTCTACCTTAGCTAGTTCTTCTCTCATCCCATTGTAATCTCCTTTGTTTAAGCATAAAACACTAGTGTTTGATTTTACCTTCTCACCCTCCATCTGTATTTTAAATTCCACCATATTGTGATCGCTCCTTCCGAGAGGATCCCTAACTATGAGATCCTGAATCAATCCTGTCTCATTACACAGGACCAGATCTAGGACCGCTTGTTCCCTCGTAGGTTCCATTACATACTGTTCGAGGAAACTATCGCGGACACATTCTATAAACTCCTCCTCAAGGCTGCCTTGACCGACCTGGTTAAACCAATCAACATGTAGATTAAAATCCCCCATGATAACTGCTGTACCATTTCTACATGCATCTGTTATTTCTTTGTTTATTGCCTGCCCCACCATAATGTTACTATTTGGTGGCCTATAGATTACTCCTATCAGTGACTTTTTCGCCTTACTATTCCTGATTTCCACCCAAATGGATTCAACCTTATCCTCCATAGCACCGATGTCATCCCTTACTGTTGCCCGGATGTCATCCTTAAATAACAGAGCTACACCACCTCCCTTACCATCCACTCTGTCCTTCCGAAAAGTTTGATACCCTCGGATATTTAACTCCCAGTCGTGACCATCCTTTAACCATGTTTCAGTAATGGCCACTAAATCATAGTCATTCACGATGATTTGTGCCATCAACTCATTTACCTTATTCCGAATACTACGAGCATTCAGGTAAAGTACACTTATGTTGGCTTTTTAACCTCTGTTCTGAATCTTAACACCTCGATCAGTAACCTCTCCTAAGTTATATTTCCTCTTAACCTTTCTCCTAATTTTCCTTGTCGTCGAACCCACATCTTCCTGTAACAACCTGCCGCATCGCTTACCATTAATGTTTTCACTTCCCCTTTTATTTCTTTTAGTATTCCTGGTCCTATTCACTGAGCTCCCCTCAGTCACTGTACCTTGTACTGTCGCCCTTTTTGATTTCTGACTATGGCTTCTCTGCCTTACACTTTCCCCCTTACTGCCTTTTATTTCTGTCCCTGTTTTACTACCTTCCAACTTCCTGCATCAGTTCCCACCCCCCTGCCACATTAGTTTAAACTCTCCCCAACAGCTCTAGCAAACACCCCTCCTTGGACATTGGTTCCAGTCCTGCCCAGGTGCAGACCGTCCGGTTTGTACTGGTCCCACCTCCCCCAGAATCGGTTCCAATGTCCCAGGAATTTGAATCCCTCCCTCTTGCACCATCTCTCGAGCCACGTATTCATCCTCTCTATCCTGAATCAATCCTGTGTGCAGGAGGGTTTCCTGACACAGTATGTAGATAGGCCAACGAGAGGCGAACCATATTGGATTTGGTACTGGGTAATGAACCAGGACAGGTATTAGATTTGGAGGTAGGTGAACACTTTGGTGATAGTGACCACAATTCGATTACGTTTACTTTAGTGATGGAAAGGGATAGGTATATACCGCAGGGCAAGAGTTATATCTGGGGGAAAGGCAAATATGATGCGATGAGGCAAGACTTAGGATGCATCGGATGGAGAGGAAAACTGCAGTGGATGGGCACAACGGAAATGTGGCGCTTGTTCATGGAACAGCTACTGCGTGTCCTTGATAAGCATGTACCTGTCAGGCAGGGAGGAAGTGGTCGAGCAAGGGAACCATGGTTTACTAATGATGTGGAGATGCACCTGAGGAAGGAGCAGCGCTCCGAAAGCTAGTGACATCGAAACAAACCTGTTGGACTTTAACCTGGTGTTGTAAGACTTCGTACATGGTTTACTAAAGCAGTCGAAACACTTAGAACATAGAACATAGAACGATACAGCGCAGTACAGGTCCTTCGGCCCACGATGTTGCACCGAAACAAAAGCCATCTAACCTAAACTATGCCATTATCATCCATATGCTTCTCCAATAAACTTTTAAATGCCCTCAATGTTGGTGAGTTCACTACTGTTGCAGGTAGGGCATTCCACGGCCTCACCACTCTTTGCGTAAAGAACCTACCTCTGACCTCTGTCCTATATCTATTACCCCTCAGTTTAAAGCTATGTCCCCTCGTGCCAGCCATTTCCATCCGCGGGAGAAGGCTCTCATTGTCCACCCAATCTAACTCCCTGATCATTTTGTATGCCTCTATTAAGTCTCCTCTTAACCTTCTTCTCTCTAACGAAAACAACCTCAAGTCCATCAGCCTTTCCTCACAAGATTTTCCCTCCATACCAGGCAACATCCTGGTAAATCTCCTCTGCACGTGATGTCTCGGATCGTGATTTCCGGGTCCTTAAGGGGTAGGGGGAGCAGCCCCAAGTCGTGGTCCACATTGGCACTAACAACATGGGTAGGAAAGGAGACAAGGATGTCAGGCAGGCTTTCAGGGAGCTAGGATGGAAGCTCAGAACTAGAACAAACAGAGTTGTTATCTCTGGGTTGTTGCCCGTGCCACGTGATAGTGAGATGAGGAATAGGGAAAGAGAGCAATTAAACACGTGGCTACAGGGATGGTGCAGGCGGGAGGGATTCAGATTTCTGGATAACTGGGGCTCTTTCTGGGGAAGGTGGGACCTCTACAGACAGGATGGTCTACATCTGAACCTGAGGGGCACAAATATCCTGGGGGGGAGATTTGTTAGTGCTCTTTGGGGGGGTTTAAACTAATGCAGCAGGGGCATGGGAACCTGGATTGTAGTTTTAGGGTAAGGGAGAATGAGAATATAGAGGTCAGGAGCACAGATTTGACGTCGCAGGAGGGGGCCAGTGTTCAGGTAGGTGGTTTGAAGTGTGTCTACTTCAATGCCAGGAGTATACAAAATAAGGTAGGGGAACTGGCAGCATGGGTTGGTACCTGGGACTTCCATGTTGTGGCCATTTCGGAGACATGGATAGAGCAGGGACAGGATTGGATGTTGCAGAAGTATTTGGCAGGTAGGATCAAGGAAAACCCAAAAGCTTTCTATAGGTATGTCAGGAATAAGCGATTGACTAGGGAAAGAGTAGGACCAGTCAAGGACAGGGATGGGAAGTTGTGTGTGGAGTCTGAAGAGATAGGCGAGATACTAAATGAATATTTTTCGTCAGTATTCACTCAGGAAAAAGATAATGTTGTGGAGGAGAATGCTGAGACCCAGGCTATTAGAATAGATGGCATTGAGGTACGTAGGGAAGAGGTGTTGGCAATTCTGGACAGGCTGAAAATAGATAAGTCCCCGGGGCCTGATGAGATTTATCCTAGGATTCTCTGGGAGGCCAGGGAAGAGATTGCTGGACCTTTGGCTTTGATTTTTATGTCATCATTGGCTACAGGAATAGTGCCAGAGGACTGGAGGATAGCAAATGTGGTCCCTTTGTTCAAAAAGGGGAGCAGAGGCAACCCCGGCAACTATAGACCGGTGAGCCTCACGTCTGTAGTGGGTAAAGTCTTGGAGGGGATTATAAGAGACAAGATTTATAATCATCTAGATAGGAATAATATGATCAGGGATAGTCAGCATGGCTTTGTGAAGGGTAGGTCATGCCTCACAAACCTTATCGAGTTCTTCGAGAAGGTGACTAAACAGGTAGATGAGGGTAGAGCAGTTGATGTGGTGTATATGGATTTCAGTAAAGCGTTTGATAAGGTTCCCCACGGTAGGCTATTGCAGAAAATACGGAGGCTGGGGATTGAGGGTGATTTAGAGATGTGGATCAGAAATTGGCTAGCTGAAAGAAGAAAGAAGAGGGTGGTGGTTGATGGGAAATGTTCAGAATGGAGTTCAGTTACAAGTGGAGTAACAAGGATCTGTTCTGGGGCCGTTGCTGTTAGTCATTTTTATCAATGACCTCGAGGAAGGCGCAGAAGGGTGGGTGAATAAATTTGCAGACGACACTAAAGTCGGTGGTGTTGTCGACAGTGTGGAAGGATGTAGCAGGTTACAGAGGGATATAGATAAGCTGCAGAGCTGGGTAATTATTGGTAGAGGGATTGAGTTCCGGAGTCAGGAGGTCATGTTGCAGCTGTACAAAACTCTGGTTCGGCCGCATTTGGAGTACTGCGTACAGTTCTGGTCACCGCATTTTCGGAAGGACGTGGACACTACCTCCAAATCCAACACCTGGCCTGGTTCATTACCCAAAACCAAATCCAACGTGGCCTCGCCTCTTGTTGGCCTGTCAACTTTTTGTGTCAGGAAACCCTCCTGCACACATTGTACAAAAAATGACCCATCTAATGTACTCGAACTATATCTTTTCCAGTCAATATTTGGAAAGTTAAAGTCTCCCATAATAACTACCCTGTTACTTTCGCTCTTATCCAGGATCATCCTCGCCATCCTTTCCTCGACATCCCTAGAACTATTTGGAGGCCTATAGAAAACTCCCAACAGGGTGACCTCTCCTTTCCTGTTTCTAACCTCAGCCCATACTACCTCGGAAGATGAGTCCCCATCTAGCATCCTCTCCGCCACCGTAATACTGCTCTTGACTAGCAGTGCCACACCTCCCCCTCTTTTGCCTCCTTCTCTGAGCTTACTAAAACACCTAAACCCCGGAACCTGCAACATTCCTGTCCCTGCTCTATCCATGTCTCCGAAATGGCCACAACATCGAAGTCCCAGATACCAACTCATGCTGCCAGTTCCCCTACCTTATTTTGTATACTCCTGGCATTGAACTAGACACACTTCAAACCACCTACCTGAACACTGGCCCCCTCCTGCGACGTCAAATCTGTGCTCCTGACCTCTATACTCTCATTCTCCCATACTCTAAAACTACAATCCAGGTTCCCATGCCCCTGCTGCATTAGTTTAAACCCCCCCAAAGAGCACTAACAAATCTCCCCCCCCCAGGATATTTGTGCCCCTCAGGTTCAGGTGTAGACCATCCTGTCTGTAGAGGTCCCACCTTCCCCAGAAAGAGCCCCAGTTATCCAGAAATCTGAATCCCTCCCGCCTGCACCATCCCTGTAGCCACGTGTTTAATTGCTCTCTCTCCCTATTCCTCATCACATTATCACGTGGCACGGGCAACAACCCAGAGCAAACTCTGTTTGTTCTAGTTCTGAGCTTCCATCCTAGCTCCCTGAAAGCCTGCCTGACATCCTTGTCCCCTTTCCTACCTATGTCGTTAGTGCCAATGTGGACCACGACTTGGGGCTGCTCCCCCTCCCCCTTAAGGACCCGGAAAACACGATCTGAGACATCACGTACCCTTGCACCTGGGAGGCAACATACCAAACGTGAGTCTGTCTCGCTCCCACAAAATCTCCTATCTGTGCCCCTGACTATCGAGTCCCCAATTACTAATGCTCTGCTCCTTTCCCCCCTTCCCTTCCCTCTTGTCAAGAGGAAGAAGGAGGCTGATGTAAAGATGAGACATGAAGGTTCAGTTAGGATGCTCGAGAGTTACAAGTTAGCTAGGAAGGACCTAAAGAGAGAGCTAAGAAGAGCCGGGAGGGGACATGAGAAGTCTTTGGCAGGTAGGATCAAGGGTAACCCTAAAGTTTTCTATAGATACGTCAGGAATAAACGAATGACTAGGGTAAGAGTAGGGCCAGTCAAGGACAGTAGTGGGAAGTTGTGCTTGGAGTCCGAGGAGATAGGAGAGGTGCTAAATGAATATTTTTCGTCAGTATTCACACAGGAAAAAGACAATGTTGTCGAGGAGAATACTGAGATTCAGGCTACTACACTAGAAGGGCTTGAGGTTCATAAGGAGGAGGTGTTAGCAGTTCTGGAAAGTGTGAAAATAGATAAGTCCCCTGGGCCGGATGGGATTTATCCTAGGATTCTCTGGGAAGCTAGGGTGGAGATTGCTGAGCCTTTGGCTTTGATCTTTAAGTCATCTTTGTCTACAGGAATAGTGCCAGAAGACTGGAGGATAGCAAATGTTGTCCCCTTGTTCAAGAAGGGGAGTAGAGACAACCCCGGTAACTATAGACCAGTGAGCCTTACTTCTGTTGTGGGCAAAATCTTGGAAAGGTTTATAAGAGATAGGATGTACAATCATCTGGAAAGGAATAATTTGATTAGAGATAGTCAACACGGTTTTGTGAATGGTAGGTCATGCCTCACAAACCTTATTGAGTTCTTTGAGAAGGTGACCGAACAGGTGGATGAGGGTAAAGCAATTGATGTGGTGTATATGGATTTCAGTAAAGCGTTTGATAAGGTTCCCCTCGGTAGGCTACTGCAGAAAATACGGAGGCATGGGATTCAGGGTGATTTAGCAGTTTGGATCAGAAATTGGCTAGCTGGAAGAAGACAAAGGGTGGTGGTTGATGGGAAATGTTCAGACCGGAGTCCAGTTACTAGTGGTGTACCACAAGGATCTGTTTTGGGGCCACTGCTGTTTGTCATTTTTATAAATGACCTGGAGTAGGGCGTAGAAGGATGGGTGAGTAAATTTGCAGATGACACTAAAGTCGGTGAAGTTGTGGACAGTGCGGAAGGATGTTACAAAGTTATAGAGGGACATAGATAAGCTGCAGCGCTGGGCTGAGAGGTGGCAAATGGAGTTTAATGCAGAAAAGTGAGGGGTGATTCATTTCTGGTTGCCGCATTATAGGAAGGATGTGGAAGCATTGGAAAGGGGGCACAGGAGATTTACCAGAACGTTGCCTGGTATGGAGGGAAGATCTTATGAGGAAAGGCTGAGGGACTTGAGGCTGTTTTCGTTAGAGAGAAGAAGGTTAAGAAGAGGTGACTTAATTGATGCATACAAGATGATCATAGGATTGGATAGGGTGGACAGTGAGAGCCTTCTTCCTCGGATGGTGATGTCTAGCACGATGGGACATAGCTTTAAGTTGAGGGGAGATAGATATAAGACAGATGTCAGAGGTAGGGTCTTTACTCAGAGAGTAGTAAGGGCGTGGAATGCCCTGCCTGCAACAGTAGTGGTCTCGCCAACACTAAGGGCATTCAAATGGTCATTGGATAGACATATGGACGATAAAGGAACAGTGTAGATGGGCTTTAGAGTGGTTTCACAGGTAGGCGCAACATTGAGGGCCGAAGGGCCTGTACTGCGCTGTAATGTTCTATGTTCTATGTCTTTCTAGCTTATATTAGTCTTTCCATCATTTCAACCTTTCTAATAAACAATTTGCACACTTATCCTTGAAGTTTAAACACTGCTAATTGTGATCAGCAATCGTGAGCCCATGGCTCTGCCAATGGATTAGCAAGAATTGGGAAAACTATTGACTCAGTGATTTGGACATGCCTTATGGATTAGATTAGTGAAGTGAAATATAAATGATTCTCTACTGGCTGATGTAATTTAGGCACTATACATCCCACACATAGATTGGGTAGTAATCCTAAAATGTTATCATTGAATCCCTACAGTGCAGAAGGAGGCCATTCGGCCTATCAGGTCTGCACCAACCCTCTGAAAGAGCACTCCGCCTAAGCCCACTCCCCCGCCCTATCCCAATAACTCCTTAACCTAACCTACACATCCTTGGACACTAAGGGACAATTTATCATGGCCAATCCACCTAACCTGCACATCTTTGGACTGTGGGAGGAAGCCGTAGCACCCGTAGGAAACCCACGCAGCCACAGGGAGAATGTGAAAACATCACACAGTCACCATCTCAGTTCTCATATTCACACATGGCCCTGAAGAAGATGTTATCAAGGATGCTCACTGCTTTATTTACAGCCTGGGATAAGTCCTCAGGTGTTGGTGTGACTGAATTTATCCTTACCAATTCCAGGAACTGTCGGTAGGCAATGCTGAACACATCTGCTTTGATAGTGCTGTAAAAAGAGAAAAAAATCAGACAGTTATATTTTAGAAAAACGAAGAGTCAGAACGTGATCATAAAACAAATCCAATTCAATTCAATTGACAATTCTAACTTTCTAATCCTTGGGTTTCCTAGGTTTTATAGACAAATGGCTTCATTATGTGAGTGCATGGAGAGCACCAACAAATTAAATAAACACTGAGAGTGATAGGGGATTAATTATTCGAGTGAGAATGGGTTAATTAAACAAGATCACTGAGTGAGAATGGTTCAATTACTTGAGATCACACAGTGAGAATGGGTTAATTAAACAAGATCACAGAGTGAAAATGGGTTAATTAAACAAGGTCCCTGTGCGGCAACACAGGTGGAGAAGGTAGTCAAGAAGGCAGACAGCATGCTTGCCTTCGTTGGCTGGGGCATTGAGTATAAGAATTGGCAAGTCATGTTGCAGCTGTATAGAACCTTAGTTAGGCCACACTTGGAGTATAGTGTTCAATTCTGGTTGCCACACTACCAGAAGGATGTGGAGGCTTTAGAGAGGGTGCAGAAGAGATTTACCAGGATGTTGCCTGGTTTGAAGGGCATGAGCTATGAGGAGCGGTTGAATAAACTTGGTTTGTTCTCACTGGAACGACGGAGGTTGAGGGGCGACCTGACAGAGGTCTACAAAATTCTGAGAGGCATAGACAGAGTGGATAGTCAGAGGCTTTTCCCCAGGGTAGAGGGGTCAATTACTAGGGGGTATAGGTTTAAGGTGTGAGGGGCAAGGTTTAGAGGAGATAGGGGGTAGGGTGCTCTTTCCAAGAGCCGGTGCAGACTCGATGGGCCAAATGGCCTCCTTCTGCACTGTAAATTCTATGACCTATGAGATGTACGAGGCAAGTTTTTTTTACACAGAGCGTAGTGGGTTGAAAGCCTGGAACTCGCTGCCGCAGGAGGTGGTGGAAGCAGGGACGATAGTGACACTTAAGGGGCATCTTGACAAAATACATGAATAGGACGGTAACAGAGGGTTACGGACCCAGGAAGTGCAGAAGTTTTTAGTTTAGTCGGGCAGCATGGTCGGCACGGGCTTGGAGGGCTGAAGGGCCTGTTCCTGTGCTGTACTTTTCTTTATTCCTTGTTCAAGATCACAGAGTGAGAATGGGTTAATTAAACAAGATCACACAGTGAGAATGGGTTAATTAAACAAGATCACACAGTGTGAATGGGTTAATTAAATAAGATCACAGTGTGAAATTGGGTTAATTACTTGAGAACAGTGTGAGATTGGGTTAATTAAAAAAGATCACAGAGTGAGAATGGGTAAATTAAATGAGATCTCAGAATGACAATGGGTTAATTATTCAAGATCAGAATGAGAATGGGTTAATTACTCGGGAACACAGAGTGAGAATGGGTTTATTGAACAAGATCACAGTGAGAATGGGTTAATTAGCGGCATCGTAGCACAGTGGTTAGCACTGTTGCTTCACAGCTGCAGAGACCTGGGTTCGATTCCCTTTTTAAAAATAAATTTAGAGTACCCAATTCTTTTGTTTTCAATTCAGGGATAATTTAGCATGGCCAATCCACCTAATCTGCATATGTTTGTGTTGTGGGAGAATGTGCAAACTCCACACGAACAGTGACCCAGGGCCGTGATTGAACCCGGGTCCTCAGCGCTGTGAGGAAGCAGTGCTAACCACTGTGCCATCATGCCACCCTGGGGGGTTCGATTCCCAGCTTGGGTTAGTGTCAGTGCAGAGTCTGCACGTTCCCCCTGTGCCTGCGTGGGTTTCCTCCGGGTTCTATGGTTTCCTCCCACAAGTCCCAAAAAACATGCTTGTTAGGTGAATTAGACATTCTGAATTACCCCTCAGTGGAGCCGAATAGGCGCCGTAGTGTATGGCGACTAGGGATTTTGACAGTAACTTCAATGTAAACCTACTTATGACACTAATAAAGATTATTAAAATTAAATAAGATTACAGAGAATGGGTTAATTACTCAAGATCATTGAGTGAGAATGGGTTAATTCCGTGAGATCACAGAATGAGAACGGGTTAATTACTCAAGATCACAGAGTGAGAATGGGTTAATTACTCGAGGTCACTGAGATCACTAAAGGTTTAACTACTCACAGGACTCTTGCACCAATTCAATAACCAGCATTCGCCCTCAGTGAAGTAGCAAATCAGGAGCAGATCCTCACATTGTGGTGCTGGTTTAGCACAGTGGGCTAAACAGCTGCCTTGGAATGCAGAACAAGGCCAGCAGCTCGGGTTCAATTCCGTACCGGTCTCCCCGAACAGGTGCCGGAATGTGGCGACTAGGGGCTTTTCACAGTAACTTCATTGAAGCCTACTTATGACAATAAGCTATTATTATTATCATTCCTCCCATCTAATGGCGAGTTGGGGTTAGACAATGAGGTGCTCTATAATTCACCCCGTATGATTACATGTGTAACGGGCCCTACCCGGTGTAAGTCTTTGACCGTGTTTTCCGGCTGTCCAACAGGTCAATATTCAGTTGCTCTATGAATATCACCAGTGATTTCACAATTTCTTCCTCAGTCTGTGAAGACAGAAAATAATTAAGCTTAAATTTTGAATGCAGTATTCACAAAATAATCATTTTTGGATAGATGTTAGATCAAATAAATCGTGTGAGTGGCATTAATCACCAATGGTATATTGATAAAGATGGAATGTGATTGGGCTACAGAACTTGGTCAAGTCTATGCTGAGTCATTTGGGATGATAACACATTATTGCTACTACTCCCTGGGTTATAGAAACTAAGATCAGCCAGTGATCTCAAGAGTATTGAAAGTCAAAGAGATCTAGGAGTACAGGTACACAGGTCATTGAAAGGGGCAACACAGGTGGAGAAGGTAGTCAAGAAGGCATACGGCATGCTTGCCTTCATTGGCCGGGGCATTGAGTATAAGAATTGGCAAGTCATGTTGCAGCTGTATAGAACATTAGTTAGGCCACACTTGGAGTATAGTGTTCAATTCTGGTCGCCACACTACCAGAAGGATGTGGAGGCTTTAGAGAGGGTGCAGAAGAGATTTACCAGAATGTTGCCTGGTATGGAGGGCATAAGCTATGAGGAGCGATTGAATAAACTCGGTTTGTTCTCACTGGAACGAAGGAGGTTGAGGGGGCGACCTGATAGAAGTATACAAAATTATGAGGGGCATAGACAGAGTGGATAGTCAGAGGCTTTTCCCCAGGGTAGAGGGGTCAGTTACTAGGGGGCATAGGTTTAAGGTGAGAGGGGCAAAGTTTAGAGTAGATGTACGAGGCAAGTTTTTTACGCAGAGGGTAGTGGGTGCCTGGAACTCGCTACCGGAGGAGGTAGTGGAAGCAGGGACGATAGGGACATTTAAGGGGCATCTTGACAAATATATGAATAGGATGGGAATAGAAGGATATGGACCCAGGAAGTGTAGAAGATTGTAGTTTAGTCGGGCAGTATGGTCGGCACGGGCTTGGAGGGCCGAAGGGCCTGTTCCTGTGCTGTACATTTCTTTGTTCTTTGTTCTTTGTTTGTATCCCTGCTGGGAAGTTTACACATATCAGGGTAAGGGGCCAATCACTTAGAACTGAGTTGGGAGAAATTTCTTCAAAGGGTTGTCAATATTTGTAATTCTCTGCCCCAGAGGGTTGTGGATGTTCCATCATTGAATAGATTTCAGGTTGGGACAGACAGATTTTTGGTCTCTTGGTGAATCAAATGTGAGTGAGCGGGACAATTGAGCAGGGCATGAAGATCAGCCACAATTGTATTGAATGGTGGAGCAACTTAATGGGTCGTATGGTCTACTCCTGCTCCTATTTCTTGTCCTGCTCAATTGAATATGGTTAGCCTCACAAATGAAGAATGGTATTTGATTAAGGGACCAAAGAGACATTGGAGCCTGAAAGATTGAGGGCTAACATTCAACTATATTAAGAAAAGAGGAACAATATCTGAGTTGGTGCTTTCATGTTGGCCCGTGTGTGTTTTGATATGTCTCATGCTTGGTAACTGAACTTGTCACTGGTCAGTGATCCTAAATTGGAAGGAATGTGACTGTGTGGGGAACTACAGAAGGTGTGGCTATACTGCAAAGGGAAGGTTACTCTATCTAATTCATGTTGTACCTGCCTTGGGAGTGTTTGATAGGGTAATGGTGTTACAACACCCTGAGCGAGAACATGGTCAATTCCAGCCCCCCTTGATCAGGAGTGGTAACACAATTGACTTAACAAATAATTCTTCAAAAAATTCCCAAAGTCTTTCATCCTTAGCAGCCCAATAATTACAGTCACCAGGTTTGTAAATTTAAACATAATTGCTTTTTATTAATAACAAGAACTGTAATGAAATATGGAACAAATTCAACTGGTTAATCATAATTCAACTGGTTAATCATAAGTAAAAGGAAATAAATAGTCCTCGTTTCAGGTGGTTGACATTAAGCACACCTTTCCTCAAAGTAAGATTTCAGATCCAGGTTTCGGTGTTCAGCCTGGAATGGTTTCACTGTAGATTCATTCATCCAAGTTCACTGTGGGTTCAGAAATACATCAACCTACAGTCGTTTTGGAGAGAGACAGATGGAAGAGAGGGAGCAGGTCCTTTTCCTTGTGTGCCCAGGTCTCAGCTCTGCTTTCTTTAGGTCTTTGGAAATCATCTCACTCAGACAGGATCCAATCACCACCTGTTGCTGGGCAGAATACGGCCTGTTCACTAAATCATTGGCCACCAGCCAACCAATCGAACTGATTCCCACCCCATCTCTCGCTTGCAACAAAGTCTGGGCTCTGCTGTCCAATGATAGCAGCACCACATACTATGTTGCAACTTCTTGAATCCCAAATTCTCTCCGCTGCCTCATTCTTCCAGCGGAGCGGGCAGAGAGGGGAGCGATTTTTGGAGGGGAGAGTTTCATAGTTTCACAGAATTTACAGTGCAGAAGGAGGCCATTCGGCCCATCGAGTCTGCACCGGCTCTTGGAAAGAGCACCCTACCCAAGGTCAACACTTCCACCCTATCCCCATAACCCAGTAACCCCACCCAACACTAAGGGCAATTTTGGACACTAAGGGCAATTTATCATGGCCAATCCACCTAACCTGCACATCTTTGGACTGTGGGAGGAAACCGGAGCACCCGGAGGAAACCCACGCACACACGGGGAGGATGTGCAGACTCCGCACAGACAGTGACCCAAGCCGGAATCGAACCTGGGACCCTGGAGCTGTGAAGCAATTGTGCTATCCACAAGGCTACCGTGCTGCCCGAGAGCTGGAAGGTAAGCTGAGTTTTTGATTTTTAACTTACTTTTTCGGAGCATGGAGTCGGCCGTGGGGAGACCTGGGAAAGTTGTATTACCCAATAAATTTGAACGGTGAGGAATCCCGAGACACTACACGTGTAGTGTCTCCCAACCTCCCTCCTCCTCTAATCTCAAAAAAAAGACTCAGTGCTGCGAGCAGGTAAGATATTTACTTTTTTTTTTACTGGGAGACTAAGTAGAGGTGATGGTAGCTAGGTCAGTGGAATGTTCCTCCTGCAGATTGTTCGAGGTAAGGGAGACCACCGGTGTCCTTGCGGACTTCACCTGCGGGAAGTGCAGCCATCTCTACCTCCTCACAGACCGTGTTAGGGAACTGGAGCTGGAGCTGGATGAACTGAGGATCATTCGGGAAGCTGAGGGGGTGATAGATAGAAGCTACAGAGACATAGTTACACCTGAGAACAAAGGTAGCTGGGTAACAGTTAGAGGTGGGAAGAGGAGGAAGCAGTCAGTGCAGGGATCCCCTGTGGTTGTTCCTCTCAACAATAAGTATACCGCTTTGGATACTGTTAATAGAACATAGAACATAACAGCGCAGTACAGGCCCTTCAGCCCTCGATGTTGCGCCGACCTGTGAAACCACTCTAAAGCCCATTTACACTATTCCCTTATCTTCCATATGTCTATCCAATGACCATTTGAATACCCTTAGTGTTGGCGAGTCCACTACTGTTGCAGGCAGGGCATTCCACGCCCTTACTACTCTCTGAGTAAAGAACCTATCTCTGACATCTGTCTTATATCTATCTCCCCTCAACTTAAAGCTATGTCCCCTCGTGCTAGCCATCACCATCCGAGGAAGAAGGCTCTCGCTGTCCACCCTATCCAATCCCCTGATCATCTTGTATGCCTCAATTAAGTCACCTCTTAACCTTCTTCTCTCTAACGAAAACAGCCTCAAGTCTCTCAGCCTTTCCTCATAAGATCTTCCCTCCATACCAGGCAACATTCTGGTAAATCCCCTCTGCACCCTTTCCAATGCTTCCACATCCTTCCTATAATGCAGTTGGGGGGATTACCTAGCAGGGGTAGGCTGCAGTGACCAGGTCTCTGGCACGAGGTCCGGCTCTGGGGCTCAGAACGGAAGGAGGGAGATTAGGAGAGCACTAGTTATAGGGGATCAATAGTTAGAGGTACAGACAGGCGGTTCTGTGGGCACGGGCGAGACTCTCGGATGCCAGGGTCCAAGACGTCTCGGATCGTGTCTTCAGGATCCTTCAGGGGGAGGGGGAGCAGCCAGAAGTTATGGTGCACATTGGTACTAACGACATAGGTAGGAAAAGGGGTGTGGATGTGATAAACGAGTTTAGGGAGTTGGGCTGGAAGTTAAAAGTCAGGACAGACAGAGTTGTCATCTCTGGTTTGTTGCCGGTGCCATGTGATAGCGAGGCTAGGAATAGGGAGAGAGTGCAACTGAACACGCGGCTGCAAGAATGGTGTAGGAGGGAGGGCTTCAGGTATTTGGATAATTGGAGTGCATTCTGGGGAAGGTGGGACCTGTACAAGCAGGACGGGTTGCATCTGAACCAGAGGGGCACCAATATCCTGGGAGGGAGGATTTCTAGTACTCTTCGGGAGGGTTTAAACTAATTTGGCTGGGGAATGGGAACCGGATTTGTAGTCCAGCAACTAAGGCAGCCGATATTCAGGACGCCAAAGCGTGTAATGAGGCAGTGGGGAAGGTAACACTGACAAAGGAGAGTACTTGCAGGCACGGAGATGGGTTGAAGTGTGTATACTTCAACGCAAGGAGCATCAGAATTAAGGTGGGTGAACTTAAGGCATGGATCAGTACTTGGGACTATGATGTGGTGGCCATCACGGAACTTGGATAGAAGAGGGGCAGAAATGGTTGTTGGAGGTTCCTGGTTATAGATGTTTCAATAAGATTAGGGAGGGTGATAAAACAGGTGGTGGTGGTGGGGGCGGGGGTGGCGGGGGGGGGGGGTGGCATTGTTAATTAGAGATAGTATAACAGTTGCAGAAAGGCAGTTCGAGGAGGATCTGCCTACTGAGGTAGTATGGGTTGAAGTCAGAAATGGGAAAGGAGCAGTCACCTTGTTGGGAGTTTTCTATAGGCTTCCCAATAGCAGCAGAGATGTGGAGGAACAGATTGGGAAACAGATTTTGGAAAGGTGCAGAGTCACATGGGTGACTTCAACTCCCAAATATTGAGTGGAAACTCTTTAGATCAAATAGTTTGGATGGGATGGTGTTTGTGCAGTGTGTCCAGGAAGCTTTTCAAACTCAGTATGTAGATTGTCCGAACAGAGGGAAGGATATTACCAAGATTTGGTACTTGGTAATGAAATGAAAATCGCTTATTGTCACAAGTAGGCTTCAAGTGAAGTTACTGTGAAAAGCCCCTAGTGCTGCTGGCCTGCTTTCAAAGCCAGCGATTTAGCCCTGTACTAAACAGCCCCTGGTAATGAACCAGGGCAAGTGATAGATTTGTTATTGGGGGAGCATTTTAGAGATAGTGACCACAATTCTGTGACTTTCACTTTAGTAATGGAGAGGGATAGGTGCGTGCAACAGGGCAAGGTTTACAATTGGGGGAAGGGTAAATATGATGTTGTCAGACAAGAATTGAAGTTCATAAGTTGGGAACATAGGCTGTCAGGGAAGGACACAATTGAAATGTGGAACTTGTTCAAGGAACAGATACTACGTGTCCTTGATATGTATGTCCCTGTCAGGCAGGGAAGAGATGGTTGAGTGAGGGAACCATGGTTGACAAGAGAGGTTGAATGTCGTGTTAAGAGGAAGAAGGATACTTATGTAAGGCTGAGGAAACAAGGTTCAGACAGGGCTCTGGAGGGATACAAGATAGCCAGGAGGGAACTGAAGAAGGAGAGCTAAGAGAGGGCATGAAAAAGCTTTGGCAGGTAGGATCAAGAAAAACCCCAACGCATTTTATACATATGTGAGAAATATGAGAATAACTAGAGCGAGGGTAGGTCCGATCAAGGACAGTGGCGGGAGATTGTGTATTGAGTCTGAAGAGATAGGAGAGGTCTTGAACAAGTACTTTTCTTCAGTATTTACGATTGAGAGGGGCCATATTGTTGGAGAGGACAGTGTGAAACAGACTGTAAGCTCGAGGAGATATTTGTTAGGAAGGAAGATGTGTTGGGCATTTTGAAAAACTTGAGGACAGACAAGTCCTCCAGGCCTGACGGGATATCCAAGGATTCTATGGGAAGCAAGAGATGAAATTGCAGAGCCGTTGGCAATGATTTTTTCGTCCTCACTGTCAACAGGGGTGGTACCAGGGGATTGGAGAGTGGCGAATGTCGTGCCCCTGTTCAAAAAAGGGACTAGGGATATCCCTGGGAATTACAGGCCAGTTAGTCTTACTTCGGTGGTCGGCAAAGTAATGGAAAGGGTACTGAGGGATAGGATTTCTGAGCATCTGGAAAGACACTGCTTGATTAGGGAGAGTCAGCACGGATTTGTGAGGGGTAAGTCTTGCCTCACAAGTCTTATTGAATTCTTTGAGGAGGTGACCAAGCACGTGGATGAAGGTAAAGCAGTGGATGTAGTGTACATGGATTTTAGTAAGGCATTTGATAAGGTTCCCCATGGTAGGCTTCTGCAGAAAGTAAGGAGGCATGGGATAGTGGGGAATTTGGCCAATTGGATAACGGACTGGCTAACCGATAGAAGTCAGAGAGTGGTGGTGGATGGCAAATATTCAGCCTGGAGCCCAGTTAGCAGTGGCGCACTGCAGGGATCAGTTCTGGGTCCTCTGCTGTTTGTGATTTTCATTAATGACTTGGATGAGGGAGTTGAAGGGTGGGTCAGTAAATTTGCCGACGATACGAAGATTGGTGGCGTTGTGGACAGTGAAGAGGGTTGTTGTCAACTGCAAAGAGACATAGGTAGGATGCAGAGCTGGGCTGAGAAGTGGCAGATGGAGTTTAACCCTGAAAAATGTGAGGTTGCCATTTTGGAAGGACAGATATGAATGCGGAATACAGGATTAACGGAAGAGTTCTTGGCAATGTGGAGGAGCAGAGAGATCTTGGGGTCTATGTTCATAGATCTTTGAAAGTTGCCACTCAAGTGGATAGAGCTGTGCAGAAGGCCTATGGTGTGCTTTCGTTCATTAGCAGAGGGATTGAATTTCAGAGCCGTGAGGTGATGATGCAGTTGTACAAAACCTCGGTAAGGTCACATTTGGAGTACCTCATTTTAGGAAGGATGTGGAAGCTTTGGAAAAGTTGTAAAGGACATTTACCAGGATGTTGCCTGGAATGAAGAGTAGGTGTTACGAGGAAAGGTTGAGGGTGCTAGGCCTTTTCTCATTAGAGCGGAGAAGGATGAGGGGCGACTTGATAGAGTTTATAAGATGATCAGGGGAATAGATAGAGTAGACAGTCAGAGACTTTTTCCCCGGGTGGAACACACCATTACAAGGGGACATAAATTTAAGGTGAAAGGTGGAAGATATAGGAGGGATATCAGAGGTAGCGGGGGCATGGAATGCTCCACCTGTGGAAGTAGTCGAGTCGGAAACATTAGGGACCTTCAAGCGGCTATTGGATAGGTACATGGATTACGGTAGAATGCTGGGGTGGAGATTGATTTGTTCTCAATCTGGGACAAAAGTTCGGCACAACATCGTGGGCCGAAGGGCCTGTTCTGTGCTGTATTTTCTATGTTCTATGCCTGGCTTAAAGATACATGTCAATTAAGCATCCATGGGTCAAAAATGATAACAGCAAAATAAAAGAAAGGGGAAATAAGGGAACCAACAAGAAGGGCCCTTACAGTGTACAGTATGCTATAGTTTCCATCACCTTTTTGCTTGAGACGATAGTAGGAGTGCAAAGTGCAAAATAATTTGAGTCCTCACAGCTTTACCCTGAGCACAAAACATCCATCAACTATATTGTACCTTAATCATGGGCTCCAATAGCTGTTTCTGGCTTTGATACCAGTCAATGTTGCCCGCCTGCAAGGAACAGAGATGAATATTTAAAAAACGATACAATCTGCCCATTCTCTACTCAATCCAATCCAATTCCCTCCCCACCCCAATCCCCCGGTTCGCTCCCCAATCCAATCCCCCCCATTCACTCCCCGATCGAATACCCCCATTCGCTCCCATATCCAATACCCCCATTCACTCCCCAATCCAATATCCCCATTCACTCCCTAATCCAATACCCCCATTCACTCCCCAATCCAATATCCCCATCCTCTCCGTAATCCAATACCCCCATTCACTCCCCAATCCAATACCCCCATTCACTCCTCAATCGAATATTCCCATTCACTCCACAATCCAATCCCCCCATTCACACCCCAATCCAATACCTCCATTCACTCCCCAATCCAATACTCCCATTCCCTCCCCAATCAAATACTCCCATTCACTCCCCAATTCAATAACCCCATTCATCCCCAATCCAATACCGCCATTCACTCCCCAATCCAATACCCCCATTCACTCCCCAATCCAATACCCCCATTCCCTCCCCAATCCAATCACCCCCATTCACTCCCCAATCAAATACCGTTTCCATTCCCCAATCCAATACCCCATTCACTCCTCAATCTAATATCCCCATTCACTCCCCAATTAAATCCCCCCCATTCACACCTCAATCCAATATACCCATTCACTCCCCAAACCAAGACCCGCATTCACTCCCCAATCCAATATCCCCATTCACTCCCCAATCCAGTACGCCCATTCACTCCCCAAACCAATACCCCCATTAACTCCCCAATCCAATAGCCCCATTCACTCCCCAATCCAATACCTCCATTCCTTCCCCAATTCAATCCCCTCCTTGCACTCCCAAATCCAATCACCCCCCATTCACTCCCCAATCAAATACACGCATCCACTCTCCAATCCAATACCCCCATTCACTCCCCAATCAAATACACGCATCCACTCTCCAATCCAATATCCCCATTCACTCCCCAATCCAATCCCCTCCATTCACTCCCCAATCCAATAACCCCATTCCCTCCCCAATCTAATCCCCTCCTTTCACTCCCCAATCCAATCCCCCCCATTCACACCCCAATCAAATACACGCATCCACTCCCCAATCCAATACCCCGATTAACTCCCAAATCCAATATCCCCATTCACTCCCCAATCCAATCCCCTCCATTCACCCCCAATCCAATCCCCCCCATTCACTCCCCAATCAAATGCACGCATCCACTCGCCAATCCAATACCCCCATTCACTCCTCAATCCAACCCCCCATTCACCCCCCAATCCAATATCCCCATTCACACCCTAATCCAATACCTCCATTCCCTCCCCAATTCAATCCCCTCCTTGCACACCCAAATCCAATCCCCCCCCATTCACTCCCCAATCAAATACACGCATCCACTCTCCAATCCAATACCCCCATTCACTCCCCAATCAAATACACGCATCCACTCTCCAATCCAATATCCCCATTCATTCCCCAATCCAATCCCCTCCATTCACTCCCCAATCCAATAACCCCATTCCCTCCCCAATCTAATCCCCTCCTTTCACTCCCCAATCCAATATCCCCATTCACTCCCTAATCCAATACCCCAATTCACTCCCCAATCCAATACCCCCATTTTCTCCCCAATCGAATATTCCCATTCACGCCCCAATCCAATCCCCCCCATTCACTCCCCAATCCAATACCCCCATTCACTCCCCAATCCAATACTCCCATTCACTCCCCAATCAAATACTCCCATTCACTCCCCAATTCAATAACCCCATTCATCCCCAATCCAATACCGCCATTCACTCACCAATCCAATACTCCCATTCACTGCCCAATCCAATACCCCCATTCACTCCCCAATCAAATACCGCCTCCATTCCCCAATCCAATACCCCCATTCACTCCTCAATCCAATATCCCCATTCACTCCCCAATCCAATGCCCGCATTCACTCCCCAATCCAATATCCCCATTCACTCCCCATCAAATACCGGCATTCACTCCCCAATCCAGTACGCCCATTCACTCCCCAATCAAATACCCCCATTCACTCCCCAATCCAATACCCCCATTCATTCCCCAATCCAATACTCGCATGCACTCCCCAATCTAATACCTCCATTCAATTCCAAATCCAATATTCCCATTCACTCCCCAATCCAATACCTCCATTCACTCCCCAGTCTAATACCCCCATTCACTCTCCAATCCAATCCCCCCGTTCACTCCCCAATTCAATACCCGCAATCACTCCCAATCCAATACACCCATTTACTCCCCATTCCAATACAACCATTCCCTCCCCAATCCAATACCCCCATTCCCTCCCCAATCCAATACCCCCATTCACTCCCCAATCCAATCTTCCCATTCACTCCCCAATCAAATACCAGCATTCACTCCCCAATCCAAAACCCGCATTCACTCTCCAATCCAATCTCCCCCATTCACACCCCAATCAAATACTCCCATTCACTCCCCAATCAAATATCCGCATTCACTCCCCAATCCAGTACTCCAATTCACTCTCCAATCCAATACCCCCATTCACTCAGCAATCCAATACCTCCATTCACTCCTCAATCCAATACTCCCAGTAACACCTCAATCCAAACCCCCCATTCCCACCCCAACCCAATCCCCCATTCACTCCCCAAACCAATCCCCCGTTCACTCCACAATCCAATCCCCCCATACCCTCCCCAGCCCAATACCCCCATTCATTCCCCAATCCAATACTCCCACTCGCTCCACATTCCAATCGCACCCATTCGCTCCCTAATCAAATACCCCCATTCATTCTCCAATCCAATATCCCCATTCACTCCTCAATCCAATCCACCCATTCACTCCCCAATCCAATCGCCCCATTGCCTCCCCAATCCAATCCTCCATGCACTCCTAATCCAAACCCCCCATTCACTCACCAATCCAATCCCCCCATTCACTCCCCAATCCAATACTCCCATGCACTCCCCAATCTAATACCCCCATTCACTCCCCAAACCAAAACTCGCATTCATTCCCGAATCCAATACTCCCATGCACTCCCCAATCTAATACCTCCATTCACTCCCAAATCCAATATTCCCATTCACTCCCCAATCTAAAACACCCATTCACTCCCCAATCCAATGCCCCCCATTGACTCCCCAATTCAGTACTCCCATTCACTCCCAAATCCAATATCCCCATTCCCTCCCCAATCAAATACCCCCATTTCATCCTTAAATCCAATCCCCCCATTCATTCCCCAATCCAATACCCCCATTCACTCCCCAATCCAGTATGCCCATTCACTCCCCAATCAAATACCCCCATTCACTCACCAATCCAGTAGGCCCATTCACTCCCCAATCAAATACCCCCATTCATCTCCAATCCAATATCCCCATTCACTCCCCAATCCAGCACCCCATTCACTCTCCAATCAAATACCCCCATTCACTCTCCAATCCAATATCCCCATTCACTCCCCAATCCAATCGCCCCATTCCCTCTCCAGTCCAATCCTCCATTCACTCCTAATCCAATCCCCCCTTTCACTACCATATCTAATACCCCCATTCACTCCCCAATCCAATACCCCCATTCATTCCCCAATCCAATACTCCCATGCACTCCCCAGCACTCCCCAATCTAATACCTCCATTCAATCCCAAATCCAATATTCCCATTCACTCCCCAATCCAATACCCCCATTCACTCCCCAGTCTAATACCCCCATTCAGTCCCCAATCCAATACCCCCATTCACTCCCCAATCCAATCTTCCCATTCACTCCCCAATCAAATACCCGCATTCACTCCCCAATCCAAAACCCGCATTCACTCCCCAATCCAATCCCCCCCCCATTCACTCCCCAATCAAATACTCCCATTCCCTCCCCAATCTAATACCCAATTCACTCCACAATCCAATACCCACATTCACTTCCCAATCCAATACCCGCTTTCACTCCCCAATCCAATCCCCCCCATTCACTCCCCAAT
Organism: Scyliorhinus torazame; assembly: GCF_047496885.1. Taxonomy (NCBI): domain Eukaryota; kingdom Metazoa; phylum Chordata; class Chondrichthyes; order Carcharhiniformes; family Scyliorhinidae; genus Scyliorhinus; species Scyliorhinus torazame. Next base: position 82,996,086 of record NC_092724.1, read on the forward strand.
CAAATGCTCCCATTCACACCCCAATGCAATCCCCCCATTCACTCTCCAATCGAATACCTCCATTCACTCCCCAGTCCAATCCCCCCATTCCCTCACCAATCCAATCCCTCCATTCACTCCCCAAACCAATACCCCCATTCACTCCCCAATCCAATACTCTCATTCACTGCCCAATCCAATAACCTCATTCACTCCCCAATCCAATACCCGCAATCACTCCCCAATGCAATACTCCCATTCACTCCCCAATCTAATATCCGCCTTCACTCCCCAATCCAATACCCGCATTCACTCCCCAATCCAATACCTGCTTTCACTCCCCAATCCAATCCCCCCATTCACTCTCCAATCCAATGCCTCCATTCACTCCCCAGTCCAGACCCCCATTCCCTCCCCAATCCAATCCCTCCATTCACTCCCCAATCAAATACACGCATCCACTCCCCAATCCTATCCCCCCATTCACTCCCGAATCCAATATCCCCATTCACTCCCCAATCCAATCCCCTCCATTCACCCCCAATCCAATCCCCCCCATTCACTCCCCAATCAAATACACGCATCCACTCGCCAATCCAATACCCCCATTCACTCCTCAATCCAACCCCCCATTAACTCCCCAATCCAATATCCCCATTCACTCCCTAATCCAATACCCCCATTCACTCCCCAATCCAATACCCCCATTCCCTCCCCAATCCAATCATCCCCATTCATTCCCCAATCAAATACCGCACCCATTCCCCAATCCAATACCCCCATTCACTCCTCAATCCAATATCCCCATTCACTCCCCAATTAAATCCCCCCCATTCACACCACAATCCAATATACCCATTCACTGCCCAATCCAATGCCCGCATTCACTCCCCAATCCAATATTCCCATTCACTCCCCATCAAATACCCGCATTCACTCCCCAATCCAGTACGCCCATTCACTCCCCAAACAAATACCCCCATTCACTCTCCAATCCAATACTCCCATTAACACCCCATCCAATATCCCCATTCATTCCACAATCCAATACCCCCATTCACTCCCCAATCCAATACCCCCATTCATTCCCCAATCCAATACTCCCATGCACTCCCCAATCTAATACCTCCATTCAATCCCAAATCCAATATTCCCATTCACTCCCCAATTCAATTCCTCCATTCACTCCCCAGTCTAATACCCCCATTCACCCTCCAATCCAATCCCCCCATTCACTCCCCAATTCAATACCCGCATTCACACCCAATCCAATACACCCATTTACTCCCCATTCCAATCCCAATCCAATACCCCCATTCACTCCCCAATCCAATCTTCCCATTCACTCCCCAATCAAATACCAGCATTCACTCCCCAATCCAAAACCCGCATTCACTCCCCAATCCAATCTCCCCCATTCACTCCCCAATCAAAGTCTCCCATTCACTCCCCAATCAAATAACCGCATTCACTCCCCAATCCAGTACTCCAATTCACTCTCCAATCCAATACCCCCATTCACTCAGCAATCCAATACCTCCATTCACTCCTCAATCCAATACTCCCAGTAACACCTCAATCCAAACCCCCCATTCCCACCCCAACCCAATTCCCCATTCACTCCCCAAACCAATCCCCCATTCACTCCACAATCCAATCACCCCATACCCTCCCCAGCCCAATACCCCCATTCATTTCCCAATCAAATACTCCCATTCGCTCCACATTCCAATCCCTCCCATTCACTCCCTAATCAAAAACCCCCATTCACTCTCCAATCCAATATCCCCATTCACTCCCCAATCCAATACTCCCATTCACTCCCCATCAAATATCCCCATTCACTCCCCAATCCAATACTCCCATTCACTCCCCAATCCAATACTCCCATTCACTCCCGATCAAATACCCACATTCACTCCCCAATCCAGTACGCCCATTCACTCCCCAATCAAATACCCCCAGTAACACCCCAATCCAAACCCCCCATTCCCACCCCAACACAATCCCCCATTCACTCCCCAACCCAATCCCCCGTTCACTCCACAATCCAATCCCCCCATACCCTCCCCAACCCAATACCCCCATTCATTCACCAGTCCAATACTCCCATTCGCTTCACATTCCAATCCTTCCCATTCACTCCCTAATCAAATACCCCCATTCACTCTCCAATCCAATATCCCCATTCACTCCCCAATCCAATACTCCCATTCACTCCCCATCAAATAACCCCATTCACTCCCCAATCCAGTACTCCCATTCACTCCCCATCAAATACCCGCATTCACTCCCCAATCCATTACCCCCATTCCCTCCCCAATCCAATCCACCCATTCACTCCCCAATCCAATCGCCCCATTGCCTCCCCAATCCAATCCTCCATGCACTCCTAATCCAAACCCCCCATTCACTCACCAATCCAATCCCCCCATTCACTCCCCAATCCAATACTCCCATGCACTCCCCAATCTAATACCCCCATTCACTCCCCAAACCAAAACTCCCATTCATTCCCCAATCCAATACTCCCATGCACTCCCCAATCTAATACCTCCATTTCCTCCTTAAATCCAATATTCCCATTCACTCCCCAATCCAATGACCCCCATTCACTCCACATTCCAATCCCTCCCATTCACTCCCTAATCAAATACCCCCATTCACTCTCCAATCCAATATCCCCATTCACTCATCAATCCATTACTCCCATTCACTCCCCATCAAATATCCCCATTCACTCCCCAATCCAATACTCCCAATTCACTCCCCATCAAATACCTACATTCACTCCCCAATCCAGTACGCCCATTCACTCCCCAATCAAATACCCCCATTTCATCCTTAAATCCAATCCCCCCATTCATTCCCCAATCCAATACCCCCATTCACTCCGCAATCCAATACTCCAATTCACTCCCCATCAAATACCCACATTCACTCCCCAATCCAATATGCCCATTCACTCCCCAATCAAATACCCCCATTCACTCTCCAATTCAATATCCCCATTCACCACCCAATCCAATACTCCCATTCACTCCCCATCAAATGCCCGCATTCACTCCACAATCCAGTAGGCCCATTCACTCCCCAATCAAATACCCCCATTCATCTCCAATCCAATATCCCCATTCACTCCCCAATCCAGCACCCCATTCACTATCCAATCTAATATCCCCATTCACTCCCCAATCCAATCCCCCCATTCCCTCTCCAGTCCAATCCTCCATTCACTCCTAATCCAATCCCCCCTTTCACTACCATATCTAATACCCCCATTCACTCCCCAATCCAATACCCCCATTCACTCCCCAATCCAATACTCCCATTCACTCCCCATCAAATACCCGCATTCACTCCCCAATCCAGTATGCCCATTCACTCCCCAATCAAATACCCCCATTCACTCTCCAATCCAATATCCCCATTCACTCCCCAATCAAATACCCCCATTTACTCTCCAATCCAATGTCCCCATTCACTCCACAATCCAATCCCCCCCATACGCTCCCCAGCCCAATACCCCCATTCATTCCCCAATCCAATACTCCCATTCGCTCCACATACCAATCCCTCCCATTCACTCCCTAATCAAATACCCCCATTCACTCTCCAATCCAATATCACCATTCACTCCCCAATCCATTACTCCCATTCACTCCCCATCAAATATCCCCATTCACTCCCCAATCCAATACTCCCATTCACTCCCCATCAAATACCCACATTCACTCCCCAATCCAGTACGCCCATTCACTCCCCAATCAAATACCCCCATTCACTCCCCAATCCAATACCCCCATTCCCTCCCCAATCCAATCCACCCATTCACTCCCCAATCCAATCGCCCCATTGCCTCCCCAATCCAATCCTCCATTCACTCCTAATCCAATACCCCCATTCACTCACCAATCCAATCCCCCCATTCACTCCCCAATCCAATACTCCCATGCACTCCCCAATCTAATACCCCCATTCACTCCCCAAACCAAAACTCCCATTCATTCCCGAATCCAATACTCCCATGCACTCCCCAATCTAATACCTCCATTCACGCCCAAATCCAATATTCCCATTCACTCCCCAGTCCAATACCCCCATTCACTCCCCAATCTAAAACGCCCATTCCCTCCCCAATCAAATACCCCCATTTCATCCTTAAATCCAATCCCCCCATTCATTCCCCAATCCAATACCCCCATTCACTCCCCAATCCAATACTCCCATTCACTCCCCATCAAATACCCACATTCACTCCCCAATCCAGTAGACACATTCACTCCCAAATCAAATACCCCCATTCATCTCCAATCCAATATCCCCATTCACTCCCCAATCCAGCACCCCATTCACTCTCCAATCAAATACCCCCATTCACTCTCCAATCCAATATCCCCATTCACTCCCCAATCCAATCGCCCCATTCCCTCTCCAGTCCAATCCTCCATTCACTCCTAATCCAATCCCCCCTTTCACTACCATATCTAATACCCCCATTCACTCCCCAATCCAATACCCCCATTCATTCCCCAATCCAATACTCCCATGCACTCCCCAGCACTCCCCAATCTAATACCTCCATTCAATCGCAAATCCAATATTCCCATTCACTCCCCAATCCAATACCCCCATTCACTCCCCAGTCTAATACCCCCATTCCCTCCCCAATCCAATACCCCCAATCACTCCCCAATCCAATCTTCCCAATCAAATACCCGCATTCACTCCCCAATCCAAAACCCGCATTCACTCCCCAATCCAATCCCCCCCCATTCACTCCCAATCAAATAATCCCATTCCCTCCCTAATGCAATCCCCCATTCACTCTCCAATCCAATACCTCCATTCACTCCCCAGTCCAATCCCCCCATTCCCTCACCAATCCAATCCCTCCATTCACTCCCCAAACCAATACCCCCATTCACTCCCCAATCCAATACTCCCATTCCCTCCCCAATCTAATACCCAATTCACTCCACAATCCAATACCCACATTCACTTCCCAATGCAATACTCCCATTCACTCCCCAATCTAATATTCGCATTCACTCCCCAATCCAATACCCGCATTCACTCCCCAATCCAATACCTGCTTTCACTCCCCAATCCAATCCCCCCATTCACTCTCCAATCCAATACCTCCATTCACTCCCCAGTCCAGTCCCCCCATTCCCTCCCCAATCCAGTCCCCCCATTCCCTCCCCAATCCAATCCCCTCCATTCCCTCCCCAATCTAATCCCCTCCTTTCACTCCAGAATCCAATCCCCCCCATTCACTCCCCAATCAAATACACGCATCCACTCCCCAATCCAATACCCCCATTCACTCCCGAATCCAATATCCCCATTCACTCCCCAATCCAATCCCCTCCATTCACCCCCAATCCAATCCCCCCCCATTCACTCCCCAATCAAATACACGCATCCACTCGCCAATCCAATACCCCCATTCACTCCTCAATCCAACCCCCCATTCACTCACCAATCCAATATTCCCATTCACTCCCCAATCCAATCCCCCCCATTCACTCCCCAATCCAATACCCCCATTCACTCCCCAATCAAATACTCCCATTCACTCCCCAATTCAATAACCCCATTCATCCCCAATCCAATACCGCCATTCACTCCCTAATCCAACACTCCCATTCACTCCCCAATCCAATACCCCCATTCACTCCCCAATCCAATACCCCCATTCCAATCCTCCCCATTCACTCCCCAATCAAATACCGCACCCATTCCCCAATCCAATACCCCCATTCACTCCTCAATCCAATATCCCCATTCAATCCCCGATTAAATCCGCCCCATTCACACCACAATCCAATTTACCCATTCACTGCCCAATCCACTGCCCGCATTCACTCCCCAATCCAATATCCCCATTCACTCCCCATCAAATACCCGCATTCACTCCCCAATCCAGTACGCCCATTCACTCCCCAATCAAATACCTCCATTCAATCCCAAATCCAATATCCCCATTCATTCCACAATCCAATACCCCCATTTCACTCCCCAATCCAATACCCCCATTCATTCCCCAGCCTAATACCCCCATTCACTCTCCAATCCAATCCCCCATTCACTCCCCAATTCAATACCCGCATTCACACCCAATCCAATACACCCATTTACTCCCCATTCCAATACCCCCATTCCCTCCCCAGTCCAATACCCCCATTCACTCCCCAATCCAATCTTCCCATTCACTCCCCAATCAAATACCAGCATTCACTCCCCAATCCAAAACCCGCTTTCACTCCCCAATCCAATCGCCCCCATTCACTCCCCAATCAAAGTCTCCCATTCACTCCCCAATCAAATATCCGCATTCACTCCCCAATCCAGTACTCCAATTCACTCTCCACTCCAATACCCCCATTCACTCAGCAATCCAATACCTCCATTCACTCCTCAATCTAATACTCCCAGTAACACCTCAATCCAAACCCCCCATTCCCACCACAACCCAATCCCCCATTCACTCCCCAAACCAATCCCCCGTTCACTCCACAATCCAATCCCCCCATACCCTCCCCAGCCCAATACCCCCATTCATTCCCCAATCCAATACTCCCATTCGCTCCACATTCCAATCCCTCCCATTCACTCCCTAATCAAATATCCCCATTCAGTCTCCAATCCAATATCCCCATTCACTCCCCAATCCAATACTCCCATTCACTCCCCATCAAATATCCCCATTCACTCCCCAATCCAATACTCCCATTCACTCCCCATCAAATACCCACATTCACTCCCCAATCCAGTACGCCCATTCACTCCCCAATCAAATACCCCCAGTAACACCCCAATCCAAACCCCCATTCCCACCCCAACCCAATCCCCCATTCACGCCCCAACCCAATCCCCCGTTCACTCCACAATCCAATCCCCGCATACCCTCCCAAACCCAATACCCCCATTGATTCCCCAATCAAATACTCCCATTCGCTCCACATTCCAATCCCTCCCATTCACTCCCTAATCAAATACCCCCATTCACTCTCCAATCCAATATCCCCATTCACTCCCCAATCCAATACTCCCATTCACTCCCCAGCAAATACCCGCATTCACTCCCCAATCCAGTACGCCCATTCACTCCCCAATCCAATCCAACCATTTACTCCCCAATCCAATCGCCCCATTGCCTCCCCAATCCAATCCTCCATTCACTCCTAATCCAATACCCCCATTCACTCACCAATCCAATCCCCCTATTCACTCCCCAATCCAATACTCCCATGCACTTCCCAATCTAATACCCCCATTCACTCCCCAAACCAAAACTCCCATTCATTCCCCAATCCAATACTCCCATGCACTCCCCAATCTAATACCTCCATTCACTCCTAAATCCAATATTCCCATTCACTCCCCAATCCAATGACGCCCATTCACTCCCCAATTCAGTACTCCCATTCACTCCCCAATCCAATACCCACATTCCCTCCCCAATCAAATACCCCCATTTCCTCCTTAAATCCAATCCCCCCATTCATTCCCCAATCCAATACCCCCAATCACTCCCCAATCCAATACTCCCATTCACTCCCCATCAAATACCCGCATTCACTCCCCAATCCAGTATGCCCATTCACTCCCCAATCAAATACCCCCATTTACTCTCCAATCCAATATCCCCATTCACTCCCCATCAAATACCCGCATTCACTCCCCAATCCAGGAGGCCCATTCACTTCCCAATCAAATACCCCCATTCATCTCCAATCCAATATCCCCATTCACTCCCCAATCCAGCACCCCATTCACTCTTCAATCAAATACCCCCATTCCCTCTCCAGTCCAATCCTCCATTCACTCCTAATCCAATCCCCCCTTTCACTACCATATCTAATACCCCCATTCACTCCCTAATCCAATACCCCCATTCATTCCCCAATCCAATACTCCCATGCACTCCCCAGCACTCCCCAATCTAATACCTCCATTCATTCCCAAATCCAATATTCCCATTCACTCCCCAATCCAATACCCCCATTCACTCCCCAATCCAATACCCCCATTCACTCCCCAATCCAATCTTCCCATTCACTCCCCAATCAAATACCCGCATTCACTCCCCAATCCAAAACACGCATTCACTCCCCAATCAAATACTCCCATTCCCTCCCCAATCTAATACCCAATTCACTCCACAATCCAATACCCACAATCACTTCCCAATCCAATACCCGCTTTCACTCCCCAATCCAATACCCCCATTCCCTCCCCAATCAAATACCCCCATTTCATCCTTAAATCCAATCCCCCCATTCATTCCCCAATCCAATACCCCCATTCACTCCCCAATCCAATACTCCCATTCACTCCCCAATCAAATACCCGCATTCACTCCCCAATCCAGTATGCCCATTCAGTCCCCAATCAAATACCCCCATTCACTCTCCAATCCAATATCCCCATTCACTCCCCAATCCAATACTCCCATTCACTCCCCATCAAATACCCGCATTCACTCCCCAATCCAGTAGGCCCATTCACTCCCCAATCAAATACCCCCATTCATCTCCAATCCAATATCCCCATTCACTCTCCAATCAAATACCCCCATTCACTCTCCAATCCAATATCCCCATTCACTCACCAATCCAATCGCCCCATTCCCTTTCCAGTCCAATCCTCCATTCACTCTTTATCCAATCCCCCCTTTCACTACCATATCTAATACCCAAATTCACTCCCTAATCCAATACCCCCATTCATTCCCCAATCCAGTACGCCCATTCACTCCCCAATCAAATACCCCCAGTAACACCCCAATCCAAACCCCCATTCCCACCCCAACCCAATCCCCCATTCACGCCCCAACCCAATCCCCCGTTCACTCCACAATCCAATCCCCGCATACCCTCCCAAACCCAATACCCCCATTGATTCCCCAATCAAATACTCCCATTCGCTCCACATTCCAATCCCTCCCATTCACTCCCTAATCAAATACCCCCATTCACTCTCCAATCCAATATCCCCATTCACTCCCCAATCCAATACTCCCATTCACTCCCCATCAAATACCCGCATTCACTCCCCAATCCAGTACGCCCATTCACTCCCCAATCCAATCCAACCATTTACTCCCCAATCCAATCGCCCCATTGCCTCCCCAATACAATCCTCCATTCACTCCTAATCCAATACCCCCATTCACTCACCAATCCAATCCCCCTATTCACTCCCCAATCCAATACTCCCATGCACTTCCCAATCTAATACCCCCATTCACTCCCCAAACCAAAACTCCCATTCATTCCCCAATCCAATACTCCCATGCACTCCCCAATCTAATACCTCCATTCACTCCTAAATCCAATATTCCCATTCACTCCCCAATCCAATGACGCCCATTCACTCCCCAATTCAGTACTCCCATTCACTCCCCAATCCAATACCCCCATTCCCTCCCCAATCAAATACCCCCATTTCCTCCTTAAATCCAATCCCCCCATTCATTCCCCAATCCAATACCCCCAATCACTCCCCAATCCAATACTCCCATTCACTCCCCATCAAATACCCGCATTCACTCCCCAATCCAGTATGCCCATTCACTCCCCAATCAAATACCCCCATTTACTCTCCAATCCAATATCCCCATTCACTCCCCATCAAATACCCGCATTCACTCCCCAATCCAGGAGGCCCATTCACTTCCCAATCAAATACCCCCATTCATCTCCAATCCAATATCCCCATTCACTCCCCAATCCAGCACCCCATTCACTCTTCAATCAAATACCCCCATTCCCTCTCCAGTCCAATCCTCCATTCACTCCTAATCCAATCCCCCCTTTCACTACCATATCTAATACCCCCATTCACTCCCTAATCCAATACCTCCATTCATTCCCAAATCCAATATTCCCATTCACTCCCCAATCCAATACCCCCATTCACTCCCCAATCCAATACCCCCATTCACTCCCCAATCCAATCTTCCCATTCACTCCCCAATCAAATACCCGCATTCACTCCCCAATCCAAAACACGCATTCACTCCCCAATCAAATACTCCCATTCCCTCCCCAATCTAATACCCAATTCACTCCACAATCCAATACCCACAATCACTTCCCAATCCAATACCCGCTTTCACTCCCCAATCCAATACCCCCATTCCCTCCCCAATCAAATACCCCCATTTCATCCTTAAATCCAATCCCCCCATTCATTCCCCAATCCAATACCCCCATTCACTCCCCAATCCAATACTCCCATTCACTCCCCAATCAAATACCCGCATTCACTCCCCAATCCAGTATGCCCATTCAGTCCCCAATCAAATACCCCCATTCACTCTCCAATCCAATATCCCCATTCACTCCCCAATCCAATACTCCCATTCACTCCCCATCAAATACCCGCATTCACTCCCCAATCCAGTAGGCCCATTCACTCCCCAATCAAATACCCCCATTCATCTCCAATCCAATATCCCCATTCACTCTCCAATCAAATACCCCCATTCACTCTCCAATCCAATATCCCCATTCACTCCCCAATCCAATCGCCCCATTCCCTTTCCAGTCCAATCCTCCATTCACTCTTTATCCAATCCCCCCTTTCACTACCATATCTAATACCCAAATTCACTCCCTAATCCAATACCCCCATTCATTCCCCAATCCAATACTCCCATGCACTCCCCAGCACTCCCCAATCTAATACTTCCATTCATTCCCAAATCCAATATTCCCATTCACTCCCCAATCCAATACTCTCATTCACTCCCCAGTCTAATACCCCCAGTCCCTCCCCAATCCAATACCCCCATTCACTCCCCAATCCAATCTTCCCATTCACTCCCCAATCAAATACCCCAATTCACTCCCCAATGCAATACCCCCATTCATTCCCCAATCCAATACTCCCATGCACTCCCCAATCTAATACCTCCATTCAATCCCAAAACCAATGTTCCCATTCACTCCCCAATCCAATACCTCCATTCACTCCCCAGTCTAATACCCCCATTCACTCCCCAATCCAATCTTCCCATTCACTCCCCAATCAAATACCAGCATTCACTCCCCAATCCAAAACCCGCATTCACTCCCCAATCCAGTACTCCAATTCACTCTCCAATCCAATACCCCCATTCACTCAGCAATCCAATCCCCCATTTACTCCCCAAACCAATCCCCCGTTCACTCCACAATCCATCCCCCCATACCCTCCCCAGCCCAATACCCCCATTCATTCCCCAATCAAATACTACCATTCGCTCCACATTCCAATCCCTCCCATTCACTCCCTAATCAAATACCCCCATTCACTCTCCAATCCCATATCCCCATTCACTCCCCAATCCAATACTCCCATTCACTCCCCATCAAATATCCCCATTCACTCCCCAATCCAATACTCCCATTCACTCCCCATCAAATACCCACATTCACTCCCCAATCCAGTACGCCCATTCACTCCCCAATCAAATACCCCCATTCCCACCCCAATCCAAACCCCCCATTCACACCCCAACACAATCCCCCATTCACTCCCCAACCCAATCCCCCGTTCACTCCACAATCCAATCCCCCCATACCCTCCCCCATCCAATACCCCCATTCATTCCCCAATCCAATACTCCCATTCGCTCCACATTCCAATACCTCCATTCACTCCACAGTCCAATCCCCCCATTCCCTCACCAATCCAATCCCTCCATTCACTCCCCAAACCAATACCCCCATTCACTCCCCAATCCAATACTCCCATTCACTCCCCAATCAAATACCTCCATTCACTCCCCAATCCAATACCCGCAACCACTCCCAAATGCAATACTCCCATTCACTCCCCAATCTAATATCCGCATTCACTCCCCAATCCAATACCCGCATTCACTCCCCAATCCAATACCTGCTTTCACTCCCCAATCCAATACTCCCATTCACTCTCCAATCCAATACCTCCATTCACCCCGCAATCCAATATTGCAATTCACTCCCCAATCCAATACTCCCATTCACTCCCCATCAAATACCCACATTCACTCCCCAATCCAATACTCCCAGTCACTGCCCAATCCAAACCCCCCATTCCCACCCCAACCCAATCCTCATTAACTCCCCAACCCAATCCCCCGTTCACTCCACAATCCAATCCCCCCATACCCTCCCCAACCCAATACCCCCATTCATTCCCCAATCCAATACTCCCATTCGCTCCACATTCCAATCCCACCCATTCACTCCCCAAACCAATCGCCCCATTCACTCCCCAATCCAATCCCCCCATTCACTCCCCAATCCAAGACTCCCATGCACTCCCCAATCTAATACCCCCATTCACTCCCCAATCCAAAACTCCCATTCATTCCCCAATCCAATACTCCCATGCACTCCCCAATCTAATACCTCCATTCACTCCCAAATCCAATATTCCCATTCACTCCCCAGTCCAATACCCCCATTCACTCCCCAATCTAAAACACCCATTCACTCCCCAATCCAAGACTCCCATGCACTCCCCAATCTAATACCTCCATTCACTCCCAAATCCAATATTCCCACTCACTCCCCAATCCAATCCCCCCCCATTCACTCCCCAATTCAGTACTCCCATTCACTCCCCAATGCAATACCCGCATTCCCTCCCCAATCCAAAACCCCCATTTCCTCCTTAAATCCAATCCCCCATTCACTCCCCAGTCTAATACCCCCATTCACTCTCCAATCCAACCCCCCCCCAAATCACTCCCCAATTCAATACCCGCATTCACTCCCAATCCAATACACCCATTTACTCCCCAATGCAATCCCCCCATTCCCTCCCCAATTCAATACCCCCATTCACTCCCCAATCCAATCCCCCCCATTCACTCCCCAATCTAATCCCCCCCATTCACTCCCAAATCCAAAACCCGCATTCACTCCCCAATCCAATCCCCCCATTCACTCCCCAATCCAATCCCCCCCATTCACTCCCCAATCAAATACTCCCATTCGCTCTCCAAAATAATACCCAATTCACTCCCCAATCCAATACCCGCATTCACTACCCAATCCAATCCCCCCACTCACTCCCCAATCAAATACTCCCTTTCACTCCCCAATCCAATACCCCCATTCACTCCCCAATCAAATACCCGCATTCACTAACCAATCCAATACTCCCATTCACTCCCCAATTAAATATCCGCATTCACTCCCCAATCCAGTACTCCAATTCACTGTCCAATCCAATTCCACCATTCACTCCCCAATCCAATACCTCCATTCACTCCGCAATCCAATATTCCAATTCACTCCCCAATCCAATCCCCCCATTCACTCCCCAATCAAATACTCCCACTCACTCCCCAATCAAATACCCCCATTCCCTCCCCAATCCAATCACCCCATTCACTCCCCAAACCAATCCCCCCATTCCCTCCCCAATCCAATCCCCCCATTCACTACCATATCCAATACCCCCATTCACTCCCCAATCCAATACCCCCATTCATTCCACCAATCCAATACTCCCATTCGATCCACATTCCAATCCCTCCCATTCACTCCCTAATCAAATACCCCCATTCACTCTCCAATCCAATATCACACTGCCGTCATCAAAAGTCAAGCAATTGCTTTTTTTCTTCTGAACTATACCTTAAGAGCATCCATGAGTCTGTCACAGAGGTCAGGAACTGAAGGACAAAGTTTGTGAAAAGCCTTCATTTTACAGATCTGTTCCAGCACCCTGTAATGAATGGACAGAGATTCAGAGGAATATGGTGTATTAACAGAACCAATAGATAGCACAGAAAATGGACCATTCCAAATACACCATCCTAATTGGGAACCATGTTGCTAGGTCAAAATTCTGAAACTCCCGAGAGAACATGGGCAGTAAAGTACAAGAATGCCAGTGGTGCAGACATAAAGAAATAGAAAAAAATGAGTCTCAATCCTCTTGCAACACATCTAAAATAAATTCTATACAACTCGTTTAATTTCCCAAGCCCATGTACACTGACTGTGTAACGCATTTAATCTCCTAGTTACAGGATGGAATTAAGTCATTCCACTTGTCTGTTTCATATGTCCATAGGGGGTGTTTAGGGTGGAAGCTGGAGAAGTGGAGCATCGTGAGGTTATCCGTGGGTTTGCGGTAAAGCGAAGTGCTGAGGTGACCGTCCGTATACACAGGATTTGCTCAGACGAGGAGGAGCGTAACAGACATCTACAGACGTTGAAAGATGCCCTCGAACGAACGGGATATGGCACTCGACTCATCGATCGACAGTTTCAACGCGCCACAGCGAAAAACCGCACCGACCTCCTCAGAAGACAAACATGGGTCACTGTTACAGTGTGTGAGGATTCTGGAGGGTCCCTGTTACACTGTGTGAGGTTTGGGGATGGGTCACTGTTACAGCGTGTGAGGTTTGGGGATGGGTCACTGTTACAGTGTGTGGGGATTCAGGAGGGTCATTGTTACAGTGTGTGAGGTTTGGTGAGGGGTCTCTGTTACAGTATGAGAGGTTTGGGGATGGGTTACTGTTACAGTGTGTGAGGTTTGGGGATGGGTCACTGTTAGTGTGTGAGGTTTGGGGAGGGGTCACTGTTACAGTGCCTGATGTTTGGGGAGGGGGCACTGTTACAGTGTGTGTGATTTGGGAATTAGTCACTGTTACAGTGTGTGAGGTTTGGGGAGTGGTGTCTGTTACTGTGGATGAGGTTTGGGGAGTGGTGTCTGTTACTGTGTGTGAGGTTTGGGGAGTGGTGTCTGTTACAGTGTGTGAGGTTTGGGGAGTGGTGTCTGTTACTGTGTGTGAGGTTTGGGGAGTGGTGTCTGTTACAGTGTGTGAGGTTTGGAGAGGGGTCACTGTTACAGTGTGTGAGGTTTGGGGAGCGGTCACTGTTAGTGTGTGAGGTTTGGGGAGGGGTCACTGTTACAGTGTGTGCGGATGGGTCACTGTTAGTGTGTGAGGTTTGGGGATGGGTCACTGTGAGTGTGTGAGGTTTGGGGAGGGGTCACTGTTACACTGCCTGATGTTTGGGGACTGGGCACTGTTACAGTGTGAGGTTTGGGGAGGGATCACTGTTACAGAGTCTCAGGTTTCGAGAGGGGTCAGTGTTGCAGTGTGTGAGGTTTGGGGAGTGGTCACTGTTACTGTGTATGAGGTTTGGGGAGTGGTGTCTGTTACTGTGTGTGAGGTTTGGGGAGTGGTGTCTGTTGCAGTGTGTGAGGTTTGGGGAATGGTGTCTGTTACAGTGTGTGAGGTTTGGAGAGGGGTCACTGTTACAGTGTGAGGTTTGGGGATGGGTTACTGTTACAGTGTGTGAGGTTTGGGGAGTGGTGTCTGTTACTGTGTATGAGGTTTGGGGAGGAGGCACTGTTACAGTGTGAGGTTTGGGGAGGGATCACTGTTACAGTGCCCGATGTTTGGGGAGGGGTCACTGTTACAGTGTGTGAGGTTTGGGGAGGGGTCACTGTTACAGTGTCTCAGGTTTCGAGAGGGGTCAGTGTTGCAGTGTGTGAGGTTTGGAGAGGGGTCAGTGTTACAGTGTGTGAGGTCTGGGGAGTGGTGTCTGTTACGGTGTGTGAGGTTTGGGGAGTGGTCACTGTGACAGTGTGTGAGGTTTCGGGAGTGGTGTCTGTTACTGTGTGTGAGGTTTGGGGAGTGGTGTCTGTTACAGTGTGTGAGGTTTGGGGAGTGGTGTCTGTTACTGTGTGTGAGGTTTGCGGTGTGGTGTCTGTTACAGTGTGTGACGTTTGGAGAGGGGTCACTGTTATAGTGTCTCAGGTTTCGAGAGGGGTCAGTGTTGCAGTGTGTGAGGTTTGGAGAGGGGTCAGTGTTACAGTGTATGAGGTTTGGGAATGGGTCACTGTTACAGTGTATGAGGTTTGGGGAGTGGTGTCTGTTACTGTGTGTGAGGTTTGGGGATGGGTCACTGTGAGTGTGTGAGGTTTGGGGAGGGGTCACTGTTACACTGCCTGATGTTTGGGGACTGGGCACTGTTACAGTGTGAGGTTTGGGGAGGGATCACTGTTACAGTGTCTCAGGTTTCGAGAGGGGTCAGTGTTGCAGTGTGTGAGGTTTGGGGAGTGGTCACTGTTACTGTGTATGAGGTTTGGGGAGTGGTGTCTGTTACTGTGTGTGAGGTTTGGGGAGTGGTGTCTGTTGCAGTGTGTGAGGTTTGGGGAATGGTGTCTGTTACAGTGTGTGAGGTTTGGAGAGGGGTCACTGTTACAGTGTGAGGTTTGGGGATGGGTTACTGTTACAGTGTGTGAGGTTTGGGGAGTGGTGTCTGTTACTGTGTATGAGGTTTGGGGAGGAGGCACTGTTACAGTGTGAGGTTTGGGGAGGGATCACTGTTACAGTGCCCGATGTTTGGGGAGGGGTCACTGTTACAGTGTGTGAGGTTTGGGGAGGGGTCACTGTTACAGTGTCTCAGGTTTCGAGAGGGGTCAGTGTTGCAGTGTGTGAGGTTTGGAGAGGGGTCAGTGTTACAGTGTGTGAGGTCTGGGGAGTGGTGTCTGTTACGGTGTGTGAGGTTTGGGGAGTGGTCACTGTGACAGTGTGTGAGGTTTCGGGAGTGGTGTCTGTTACTGTGTGTGAGGTTTGGGGAGTGGTGTCTGTTACAGTGTGTGAGGTTTGGGGAGTGGTGTCTGTTACTGTGTGTGAGGTTTGCGGTGTGGTGTCTGTTACAGTGTGTGACGTTTGGAGAGGGGTCACTGTTATAGTGTCTCAGGTTTCGAGAGGGGTCAGTGTTGCAGTGTGTGAGGTTTGGAGAGGGGTCAGTGTTACAGTGTATGAGGTTTGGGAATGGGTCACTGTTACAGTGTATGAGGTTTGGGGAGTGGTGTCTGTTACTGTGTGTGAGGTTTGGGGAGTGGTGTCTGTTACAGTGTGTGAGGTTTGGGGAGGGGTCACTGTTCCAGTGTGTGAGGTTTGGGGAGGGGTCATTGTTAGTGTGTGAGGTTTGGGGATGGGTCACTGTTAGTGTGTGAGGTTTGGGGATGGGTCACTGTGAGTGTGTGACGTTTGGGGAGGGGTCACTGTTACACTGCCTGATGTTTGGGGAGGGGCACAGTTACAGTGTGAGGTTTGGCGACGGATCACTGTTACAGTGCCCGATGTTTGGGGAGGGGTCACTGTTACAGTGTGTGAGGTTTGGGGAGGGGTCACTGTTACAGTGTGTGAGGTTTGGGGAGGGGTCACTGTTACTGTGTTTGTGATTTGTGAATTAGTGACTGTTACAGTGTGTGAGGTTTGGGGATGGGTCACTGTTACAGTGTCTCAGGTTTCGAGAGGGGTCAGTGTTGCAGTGTGTGAGGTTTGGAGAGGGGTCAGTGTTACAGCGTGTGAGGTTTGGGGAGTGGTCACTGTGACAGTGTGTGAGGTTTGGGGAGTGGTATCTGTTACTGTGTATGAGATTTGGGGAGTGGTGTCTGTTACTGTGTATGAGGTTTGGGGAGTGGTGTCTGTTACTGTGTGTGAGGTTTGGGGAGTGGTGTCTGTTACAGTGTGTGAGGTTTGGGTGGGGTCACTGTTCCAGTGTGTGAGGTTTGGGGAGGGGTCACTGTTCCAGTGTGTGAGGTTTGGGGAGGGGTCATTGTTAGTGTGTGAGGTTTGGGGAGGGGTCACTGTTACTGTGTGTGTGATTTGGAAATTAGTCACTGTTACAGTGTGTGAGGTTTGGGGATGGGTCACTGTTACAGTGCCTGATGTTTGGGGAGGGGGCACTGTTACAGTGTGAGGTTTGGGGAGGGATCACTGTTGCAGTGCCTGATGGTTGGGGAGGGGTCACTGTTACAGTGTGTGAGGTTTGGGGATGGGTCACTGTTACAATGTGTGAGCTTTGGGGAGGGGTCACTGTTATAGTGTCTCAGGTTTCGAGAGGGGTCAGTGTTGCAGTGTGTGAGGTTTGGAGAGGGGTCAGTGTTCCAGTGTATGAGGTTTGGGAAGGGATCACTGTTACAGTGTGTGAGGTTTGGGGAGTGGTCACTGTGACAGTGTGTGAGGTTTGGGGAGTGGTGTCTGTTACTGTGTATGAGGTTTGGGGAGTGGTGTCTGTTACTGTGTGTGAGGTTTGGGGAGTGGTGTCTGTTACAGTGTGTGAGGTTTGGGGAGTGGTGTCTGTTACTGTGTGTGAGGTTTGGGGAGTGGTGTCTGTTACAGTGTGTGAGGTTTGGGGAGGGGTCACTGTTACAGTGTGTGAGGTTTGGGGAGGGGTCACTGTTCCAGTGTGTGAGGTTTGGGGAGGGGTCATTGTTAGTGTGTGAGGTTTGGGGAGGGGTCACTGTTACTGTGTGTGTGATTTGGAAATTAGTCACTGTTACAGTGTGTGAGGTTTGGGGATGGGTCACTGTTACAGTGCCTGATGTTTGGGGAGGGGGCACTGTTACAGTGCCTGATGTTTGGGGAGGGGGCACTGTTACAGTGTGAGGTTTGGGGAGGGATCACTGTTGCAGTGCCTGATGGTTGGGGAGGGGTCACTGTTACAGTGTGTGAGGTTTGGGGATGGGTCACTGTTACAATGTGTGAGCTTTGGGGAGGGGTCACTGTTATAGTGTCTCAGGTTTCGAGAGGGGTCAGTGTTGCAGTGTGTGAGGTTTGGAGAGGGGTCAGTGTTCCAGTGTATGAGGTTTGGGAAGGGATCACTGTTACAGTGTGTGAGGTTTGGGGAGTGGTCACTGTGACAGTGTGTGAGGTTTGGGGAGTGGTGTCTGTTACTGTGTATGAGGTTTGGGGAGTGGTGTCTGTTACTATGTGTGAGGTTTGGGGAGTGGTGTCTGTTACAGTGTGTGAGGATTGGGGAGTGGTGTCTGTTACTGTGTGTGAGGTTTGGGGAGTGGTGTCTGTTACAGTGTGTGAGGTTTGGGGAGGGGTCACTGTTCCAGTGTGTGAGGTTTGGGGAGGGGTCATTGTTAGTGTGTGAGGTTTGGGGAGGGGTCACTGTTACAGTGTGTGAGGTTTGGGGATGGGTCACTGTTAGTGTGTGAGGTTTGGGGATGGGTCACTGTGAGTGTGTGAGGTTTGGGGAGGGGGCACTGTAACAGTGTGACGTTATGGGGAAGGATCACTGTTACAGTGCCCGATGTTTGGGGAGGGATCACTGTTACAGTGTGTGAGGTTTGGGGATGGGTCACTGTTACAGTGTCTCAGGTTTGGAGAGGGGTCAGTGTTACAGTGTGTGAGGTTTGGGGAGTGGTGTCTGTTACGGTGTGTGAGGTTTGGAGAGGGGTCACTGTTACAGTGTGAGGTTTGGGGATGGGTTACTGTTACAGTGTGTGAGGTTTGGGGATGGGTCACTCTGACAGTGTGTGAGGTTTGGGGAGTGGTGTCTGTTACTGTGTATGAGGTTTGGGGAGTGGTGTCTGTTACTGTGTGAGGTTTGGGGAGTGGTGTCTGTTACAGTGTGTGAGGTTTGGGGAGTGGTGTCTGTTACTGTGTGTGAGGTTTGGGGAGGGGTCATTGTTAGTGTGTGAGGTTTGGGGAGGGGTCACTGTTACAGTGTGTGAGGTTTCATCACAGAAAAGCTGTGACCTGAGTGGCTGGTTGGGATTCTAACCTAAATTTTTTTGAGTATTTGGGAACTAATTAAACATAATAACTTAATTATAATTTAGAGGATATCTAAGCCAGAGATCGGAGGATATTATAGTTAGCTATCGCATTTCTATTAGAAATCTAGTGCCAGGAAACAGACAGTTGACAGTAACTTTGTAATTTAAAAAAAGTATTTATAAAAAAAAAAGACAAATTTTAATTTTAATTAATTGACGCAATGTCAGTTAGAGGGGTGCTGTGCTCTGACTGTGAGATGTGGCAGGTCCGGGAGGCTTCCAGCGTCCCGGATGGCTTCATCTGCAGAAAGTGCACCCAACTGCAGCTCCTCACAGACCGCATGGTTCGGTTGGAGCAGCAATTGGATGCACTTAGGAGCATGCAGGTGGCGGAAAGCGTCATAGATCGCAGTTATGTAAGTGTGGTCACACCCAAGGTGCAGGCAGAGAAATGGGTGACCACCAGAAAGGGCAGGCAGTCAGTGCAGGAATCCCCTGTGGTTGTCCCCCTCTCGAACAGATATACCCCTTTGGATACTGTCGGGGGGGATAGCCTATCAGGGGAAAACAGCAGCAGCCAGAGCAGTGGCACCACGGCTGGCTCTGATGTTCAGAAGGGAGGGTCAAAGCGCAGAAGAGTAATAGTTATAGGGGACTCTATAGTCAGGGGAACAGATAGGCGCTTCTGTGGACGTGAAAGAGACTCCAGGATGGTATGTTGCCTCCCTGGTGCCAGGGTCCAGGATGTCTCCGAACGGGTAGAGGGAATCCTGAAGGGGGAGGGCAAACAGGTAGAGGTCGTTGTACATATTGGTACTAACGACATAGGCAGGAAGGGGCATGAGGTCCTGCAGCAGGAGTTCAGGGAGCTAGGCAGAAAGTTAAAAGACAGGACCTCGAGGGTTGTAATCTCGGGATTACTCCCTGTGCCACGTGCCAGTGAGGCTAGAAATAGGAAGATAGAGCAGACAAACACGTGGCTAAACAGCTGGTGTAGGAGGGAGGGTTTCTGTTATCTGGACCACTGGGAGCTCTTCCGGGGCAGGTGTGACCTGTATAAGATGGACGGGTTGCATCTAAACCGGAGAGGCATAAATATCCTGGCCGCGAGATTTGCTAGTGTCACACGGGAGGGTTTAAACTAGTATGGCAGGGGGGTGGGCACGGGAGCAATAGGTCAGAAGGTGAGAGCGTTGAGGGAGAACTAGGGAATAGGGACAGTGTGGCTCTGAGGCAGAGCAGACGGGGAGAAGTTGCTGAACACAGCGGGTCTGGTGGCCTGAAGTGCATATGTTTTAATGCAAGGAGCATTACGGGTAAGGCAGATGAACTTAGAGCTTGGATTACTACTTGGAACTATGATGTTGTTGCCATTACAGAGACCTGGTTGAGGGAAGGGCAGGATTGGCAGCTAAACGTTCCAGGATTTAGATGTTTCAGGCGGGATAGAGGGGGATGTAAAAGGGGAGGCGGAGTTGCGCTACTTGTTCAGGAGAGTATCACAGCTATACAGCGAGAGGACACCTCAGAGGGCAGTGAGGCTATATGGGTAGAGATCAGGAATAAGAAGGGTGCAGTCACAATGTTGGGGGTATACTACAGGCCTCCCAACAGCCAGCGGGAGATAGAGGAGCAGATAGGTAGACAGATTTTGGAAAAGAGTAAAAACAACAGGGTTGTGGTGATGGGAGACTTCAACTTCCCCAATATTGACTGGGACTCACTTAGTGCCAGGGGCTTAGACGGGGCAGAGTTTGTAAGGAGCATCCAGGAGGGCTTCTTAAAACAATATGTAAACAGTCCAACTAGGGAAGAGGCGGTACTGGACCTGGTATTGGGGAATGAGCCCGGCCAGGTGGTAGATGTTTCAGTAGGGGAGCATTTCGGTAACAGTGACCACAATTCAGTAAGTTTTAAAGTACTGGTGGACAAGGATAAGAGTGGTCCGAGGATGAATGTGCTAAATTGGGGGAAGGCTAATTATAACAATATTAGGCGGGAACTGAAGAACATAGATTGGGGGCGGATGTTTGAGGGCAAATCAACATCTGACATGTGGGAGGCTTTCAAGTGTCAGTTGATAGGAATACAGGACAGGCATGTTCCTGTGAGGAAGAAAGATAAATACGGCAATTTTCGGGAACCTTGGATGACGAATGATATTGTAGGCCTCGTCAAAAAGAAAAAGGAGGCATTTGTCAGGGCTAAAAGGCTGGGAACAGACGAAGCCTGTGTGGCATATAAGGAAAGTAGGAAGGAACTTAAGCAGGGAGTCAGGAGGGCTAGAAGGGGTCATGAAAAGTCATTGGCAAATAGGGTTAAGGAAAATCCCAAGGCTTTTTACACTTACATAAAAAGCAAGAGGGTAGCCAGGGAAAGGGTTGGCCCACTGAAGGATAGGCAAGGGAATCTATGTGTGGAGCCAGAGGAAATGGGCGAGGTACTAAATGAATACTTTGCATCAGTATTCACCAAAGAGAAGGAATTGGTAGATGTTGAGTCTGGAGAAGGGGGTGTAGATAGCCTGGGTCACATTGTGATCCAAAAAGACGAGGTGTTGGGTGTCTTAAAAAATATTAAGGTAGATAAGTCCCCAGGGCCGGATGGGATCTACCCCAGAATACTGAAGGAGGCTGGAGAGGAAATTGCTGAGGCCTTGACAGAAATCTTTGGATCCTCGCTGTCTTCAGGGGATGTCCCGGAGGACTGGAGAATAGCCAATGTTGTTCCTCTGTTTAAGAAGGGTGGCAGGGATAATCCCGGGAACTACAGGCCGGTGAGCCTTACTTCAGTGGTAGGGAAATTACTGGAGAGAATTCTTCGAGACAGGATCTACTCCCATTTGGAAGCAAATGGACGTATTAGTGAGAGGCAGCACGGTTTTGTGAAGGGGAGGTCGTGTCTCACTAACTTGATAGAGTTTTTCGAGGAGGTCACTAGGATGATTGATGCAGGTAGGGCAGTAGATGTTGTCTATATGGACTTCAGTAAGGCCTTTGACAAGGTCCCTCATGGTAGACTAGTACAAAAGGTGAAGTCACACGGGATCAGGGGTGAACTGGCAAGGTGGATACAGAACTGGCTAGGCCATAGAAGGCAGAGGGTAGCAATGGAGGGATGCTTTTCTAATTGGAGGGCTGTGACCAGTGGTGTTCCACAGGGATCAGTGCTGGGACCTTTGCTCTTTGTAGTATATATAAATGATTTGGAGGAAAATGTAACTGGTCTGATTAGTAAGTTTGCAGACGACACAAAGGTTGGTGGAATTGCGGATAGCGATGAGGACTGTCTGAGGATACAGCAGGATTTAGATTGTCTGGAGACTTGGGCGGAGAGATGGCAGATGGAGTTTAACCTGGACAAATGTGAGGTAATGCATTTTGGAAGGGCTAATGCAGGTAGGGAATATACAGTGAATGGGAGAACCCTCAAGAGTATTGAAAGTCAAAGAGATCTAGGAGTACAGGTCCACAGATCACTGAAAGGGGCTACACAGGTGGAGAAGGTAGTCAAGAAGGCATACGGCATGCTTGCCTTCATTGGCCGGGGCATTGAGTATAAGAATTGGCAAGTCATGTTGCAGCTGTATAGAACCTTAGTTAGGCCACACTTGGAGTATAGTGTTCAATTCTGGTCGCCACACTACCAGAAGGATGTGGAGGCTTTAGAGAGGGTGCAGAAGAGATTTACCAGAATGTTGCCTGGTATGGAGGGCATAAGCTATGAGGAGCGATTGAATAAACTCGGTTTGTTCTCACTGGAACGAAGGAGGTTGAGGGGCGACCTGATAGAGGTATACAAAATTATGAGGGGCATAGACAGAGTGGATAGTCAGAGGCTTTTCCCCAGGGTAGAGGGGTCAATTACTAGGGGGCATAGGTTTAAGGTGAGAGGGGCAAAGTTTAGAGTAGATGTACGAGGCAAGTTTTTTACGCAGAGGGTAGTGGGTGCCTGGAACTCACTACCGGAGGAGGTAGTGGAGGCAGGGACGATAGGGACATTTAAGGGGCATCTTGACAAATATATGAATAGGATGGGAATAGAAGGATACGGACCCAGGAAGTGTAGAAGATTGTAGTTTAGTCGGGCAGTATGGTCGGCACGGGCTTGGAGGGCTGAAGGGCCTGTTCCTGTGCTGTACATTTCTTTGTTCTTTGTTCGGGGAGGGGTCACTGTTACACTGCCTGATGTTTGGGGAGGAGGCACTGTTACAGTGTGAGGTTTGGGGAGGGATCACTGTTACATTGCCCGATGTTTGGGGACGGGTCACTGTTACAGTGTGTGAGGTTTGGGGAGGGGTCACTGTTACTGTGTGTGTGATTTGGGAATTAGTCACTGTTACAGTGTGTGAGGTTTGGGGAGGGGTCACTGTTACAGTGTCTCAGGTTTCGAGAGGGGTCAGTGTTGCAGTGTGTGAGGTTTGGAGAGGGGTCAGTGTTACAGTGTGTGAGGTTTGGGAAGGGGTCACTGTTACAGTGTGGGAGGTCTGGGGAGTGGTGTCTGTTACGGTGTGAGGGGTTTGGGGAGTGGTCATTGTTAGTGTGTGAGGTTTGGGGAGGGGTCACTGTTACAGTGTGTGAGGTTTGGGGAGGGGTCATTGTTAGTGTGTGAGGTTTAGGGAGGGGTCACTGTTACAGTGTGTGATGTTTGGGGAGGGGTCACTGTTACTGTGTGTGTGATTTGGGAATTAGTCACTGTTACAGTGTGAGGTTTGGGGATGGGTCACTGTTACAGTGTCTCAGGTTTCGAGAGGGGTCAGTGTTGCAGTGTGTGAGGTTTGGGAAGGGGTCACTGTTACAGTGTGTGAGGTTTGGGGAGTGGTCACTGTTACAGTGTGTGAGGTTTGGGGATTGGTGTCAGTTACGGTGTGTGAGGTTTGGGGAGTGGTGTCTGTTACAGTGTATGAGGTTTGGGGAGTGGTGTCTGTTACGGTGTGTGAGGTTTGGGGAGTGGTGTCTGTTACAGTGTGTGAGGTTTGGGGAGTGGTGTCTGTTACAGTGTGTGAGGTTTGGAGAGGGGTCACTGTTACAGTGTGAGGTTTGGGGATGGGTTACTGTTACAGTGTGTGAGGTTTGGGGAGGGGTCACTGTTACAGTGTGTGAGGTTTGGGGATTGGTGTCTGTTACGGTGTGTGAGGTTTGGGGAGGGGTCACTGTTACAGTGTGTGAGGTTTGGGGTGGGATCACTGTTCCAGTCCCTGATGTTTGGGGAGGGGGCACTGTTACAGTGTCTGATGTTTGGGGAGGGGTCACTGTTACAGTGTGTGTGATTTGGGAATTAGTCACTGTTTCAGTGTGTGAGGTTTGGGGATGGGTCACTGTTACAGTGTGTGAGCTTTGGAGAGGGGTCACTGTTACAGTGTCTCAGGTTTCGAGAGGGGTCAGTGTTGCAGTGTGTGAGGTTTGGAGAGGGGTCAGTGTTACAGTGTGTGATGTTTGGGAAGGGGTCACTGTTACAGTGTGTCAGGTTTGGGGAGTGGTCACTGTTACAGTGTGTGAGGTTTGGGGAGTGGTGTCTGTTACTGTGTGTGAGGTTTGGGGAGTGGTGTCTGTTACAGTGTGTGAGGTTTGGGGAGTGGTCACTGTGACAGTGTGTGAGGTTTGGGGAGTGGTGTCTGTTACTGTGTATGAGGTTTGGGGAGTGGTGTCTGTTACTGTGTGTGAGGTTTGGGGAGTGGTGTCTGTTACAGTGTGTGAGGTTTGGGGAGTGGTGTCTGTTACAGTGTGTGAGGTTTGGAGAGGGGTCACTGTTACAGTGCCTGATGTTTGGGGAGGGGGCACTGTTACAGTGTGAGGTTTGGGGAGGGATCACTGTTACAGTGCCTGATGTTTGGGGAGGGGTCACTGTTACAGTGTGTGTGATTTGGGAATTAGTCACTGTTACAGTGTGTGAGGTTTGGGGAGGGGTCACTGTTATAGTGTCTCAGGTTTCGAGAGGGGTCAGTGTTGCAGTGTGTGAGGTTTGGAGAGGTGTCAGTGTTACAGTGTATGAGGTTTGGGGAGTGGTCACTGTTACAGTGTGTGAGGTTTGGGGAGTGGTGTCTGTTACTGTGTGTGAGGTTTGGGGAGTGATGTCTGTTACAGTGTGTGAGGATTGGGGAGTGGTCACTGTGACAGTGTGTGAGGTTTGGGGAGTGGTGTCTGTTACTGTGTATGAGGTTTGGGGAGTGGTGTCGGTTACTGTGTGTGAGGTTTGGGGAGTGCTGTCTGTTAGTGTGTGAGGTTTGGGAAGTGGTGTCTGTTACAGTGTGTTAGGTTTGGAGAGGGGTAACTGTTCCAGTGTGAGGTTTGGGGATGGTCACTGTTACAATGTGTGAGGTTTGGGGAGGGGTCACTGTTACACTGCCTGATGTTTGGGGAGGGGGCACTGTTACAGTGTGTGAGGTTTGGGGAGGGGTCACTGTTACAGTGAGAGAGGTTTGGGGAGAGGTCACTGTTACAGTGTGTGAGGTTTGGGAATGGGTCACTGTTACAGTGTGAGAGGTTTGGGGAGTGGTGCCTGTTACAGTGTGTGAGGTTTGGGGAGTGGTGTCTGTTACAGTGTGTGAGGTTTGGAGAGGGGTCACTGTTACAGTGTGAAGTTTGGGGATGGGTTACTGTTACAGTGTGAGGTTTGGGGATGGGCCACTGTTACAGTGTATGAGGTTTGGGGCGTGGTCTCTGTGACTGTGTGAGAGGTTTGTGGAGTGGTCACTGTTACAGTGTCTGAGGTTTGGGGAGTGGTCACTGTTACTGTGTGTGAGGTTTGGGGAGTGGTGTCTGTGACAATGTGTCAGGTTTGGGGAGTGGTCACTGTGACAGTGTGTGAGGTTTGGGGAGTGGTGTCTGTTACTGTGTATGAGGTTTGGGGAGTGGTGTCTGCTACTGTGTGTGAGGTTTGGGGATTGGTGTCTGTTACAGTGTGTGAGGTTTGGGGAGTGGTGTCTGTTACTGTGTGTGAGGTTTGGGGTGTGGTGTCTGTTACAGTGTGTGAGGTGTGGGGATGGGTCACTGTTAGTGTGTGAGGTTTGGGGATGGGTCACTGTTACAGTGTGTGAGGTTTGGGGAGGGGTCACTGTTACAGTGTGTGAGGTTTGGGAAGGGGTCACTGTTAGTGTGCCGGATGTTTGGGGAGGGGGCACTGTTACAGTGTGAGGTTTGGAGAGGGATCACTGTTACAGTGTCTCAGGTTTCGAGAGGGGTCAGTGTTGCAGTGTGTGAGGTTTGGAGAGGGGTCAGTGTTGCACTGTGTGAGGTTTGGGAAGGGGTCACTGTTACAGTGTGTGAGGTTTGGGGAGTGGTCACTGTGAGAGTGTGTGAGGTTTGGGGAGTGGTGTATGTTACTGTGTGTGAGGTTTGGGGAGTGGTGTCTGTTACAGTGTCTGAGGTTTGGGGAGTGGTGTCTGTTACTGTGTGTGAGGTTTGGGGAGTGGTGTCTGTTACTGTGTGTGAGGTTTGGGGAGTGGTGTCTGTTACAGTGTGTGTGATTTGGGAATTAGTCACTGTTACAGTGTGTGAGGTTTGGGGATGGGTCACTGTGACAATGTGTGAGCTTTGGGGAGGGGTCACTGTTAAAGTGTCTCAGGTTTCGAGAAGGCACAGTGTTGCAGTGTGTGAGGTTTGGAGAGGGGTCACTGTTACAGTGTGTGAGGTTTGGGGAGGGGTCACTGTTACAGTGTCTGAGGTTTGGGGAGGAAGTCACTGTTACAGTGTGTGAGGCTTGGGGAGGGGTCACTGTTACAGTGTGTGAGTATTCTGGAGGGTCCCTGTTATACTGTGTGAGGTTTGGGGATGGATCACTGTTACAGCGTGTGAGGTTTGGGGCTGGGTCACTGTTACAGTGTGTGGGGATTCAGGAGGGTCATTGTTACAGTGTGTGAGGTTTGGTGAGTGGTCTCTGTTACAGTATGAGAGATTTGGGGATGGGTTACTGTTACATTGTGTGAGGTTTGGGGAGGGGGTCACTGTTAGTGTGTGAGGTTTGGGGAGGGGTCACTGTTACAGTGCCTGATGTTTGGGGAGGGGGCACTGTTACAGTGCCTGATGCTTGGGGAGGGATCACTGTTATAGTGTCTCAGGTTTCGAGAGGGGTCAGTGTTGCAGTGTGTGAGGTTTGGAGAGGGGTCAGTGTTACAGTGTATGAGGTTTGGGAAGGGGTCACTGTTACAGTGGGTGAGGTTTGGGGAGTGGTGTCTGTTACTGTGTGTGAGGTTTGGGGAGTGGTGTCTGTTACAGTGTGTGAGGTTTGGAGAGGGGTCACTGTTCCAGTGTGAGGTTTGGGAATGGGTTACTGTTACAGGTGTGAGGTTTGGGGATGGTCACTGTTACAATGTGTGAGGTTTGGGGATGGGTCACTGTTACAGTCCCTGTTTGGGGAGGGCTCACTGTTAGTGTCTGATGTTTGGGGAGGGGTCACTGTTACAGTGTGTGAGCTTTGGGGAGGGGTCACTGTTACAGTGTCTGAGGTTTGGGGAGGGAGTCACTGTTACAGTGTGTGAGGTTTGGGGATGGGTCACTGTTACAGCGTGTGAGGTTTGGGGCTGGGTCACTGTTGCAGTGTGTGGGGATTCAGGAGGGTCATTGTTACAGTGTATGAGGTTTGGTGAGGGGTCTCTGTTACAGTATGAGAGGTTTGGGGATGGGTTACTGTTACAATGTGTGAGGTTTGGGGAGGGGTCACTGTTACAGTGTGTGAGGTTTGGGGAGTGGTCACTGTGACAGTGTGTGAGGTTTGGGGTGTGGTGTCTGTTACTGTGTATGAAGTTTGGGGAGTGGTGTCTGTTGCTGTGTGTGAGGTTTGGGGAGTGGTGTCTGTTACAGTGTGTGAGGTTTGGGGAGTGGTGTCTGTTACTGTGTGAGGTTTGGGGAGTGGTGTCTGTTACAGTGTGTGAGGTTTGGAGAGGGGTCACTGTTCCAGTGCGAGGTTTGGGGATGGGTTACTGTTACAGTGTGTGAGGTTTGGGGATGGTCACTGTTACAGTGTGAGGTTTGGGGAGGGATCACTGTTACAGTGCCCGATGTTTGGGGAGAGGTCACTGTTACAGTGTGTGAGGTTTGGGGAGGGGTCACGGTTACAGTGTGTGAGGTTTGGGGAGGGGTCACTGTTACAGTGTGTGTGATTTGGGAATTAGTCACTGTTACAGTGTGTGAGCTTTGTGGAGTGGTCACTGTTACAGTGTCTCAGGTTTCGAGAGTGGTCAGTGTTGCAGTGTGTGAGGTTTGGAGAGGGGTCAGTGTTACAGTGTGTGAGGTTTGGGGAGGGGTCACTGTTACAGTGTGTGAGGTTTGGGGATGGGTCACTGTTACAGTCCCTGATGTTTGGGGAGGGGGCACTGTTACAGTGTGAGGTTTGGCGAGGGCTCACTGTTACTGTGCCTGATGTTTGGGGAGGGGTCGCTGTTACAGTGTGTGTGATTTGGGAATTAGTCACTGTTACAGTGTGTGAGGTTTGGGGATGGGTCACTGTTACAGTGTTTGAGGTTTGGGGAGGAAGTCACTGTTACAGTGTGTGAGGCTTGGGGAGGGGTCACTGTTACAGTGTGTGAGGATTGTGGAGGGTCCCTGTTACAGTGTGTGAGGTTTGGGGCTGGATCACTGTTACAGTGTGTGGGGATTCAGGAGGGTCATTGTTACAGTGTATGAGGTTTGGTGAGGGGTCTCTGTTACAGTATGAGAGGTTTGGGGATGGGTTACTGTTACAGTGTGTGAGGTTTGGGGATGGTCACTGTTACAATGTGTGAGGTTTGGGGATGGGTCACTGTTAGTGTGTGAGGTTTGGGGAAGGGTCACTGTTACACTGCCTGATGTTTGGGGAGGGGGCACTGTTACAGTGTGAGGTTTGGGGAGGGATCACTGTTACAGTGCCCGATGTTTGGGGAGGGGTCACTGTTACAGTGTGTGAGGTTTGGGGAGGGGTCACTGTTACAGTGTGTGTGATTTGGGAATTAGTCACTGTTACAGTGTGTGAGCTTTGGGGAGGGGTCACTGTTACAGTGTCTCAGGTTTCGAGAGTGGTCAGTGTTGCAGTGTGTGAGGTTTGGAGAGCGGTCAGTGTTACAGTGTGTGAGGTTTGGGGAGGGGTCACTGTTAGTGTGTGAGGTTTGGGGAGGGGTAACTGTTACAATGTGTGAGGTTTGGGGATGGGTCACTGTTAGTGTGTGAGGTTTGGGGATGGGTCACTGTGAGTGTGTGAGGTTTGGGGAGGGGTCACTGTTACACTGCCTGATGTTTGGGGAGGGGGCACTGTCACAGTGTGAGGTTTGGGGATGGATCACTGTTACAGTGCCCGATGTTTGGGGAGGGGTCACTGTTACAGTGTGTGAGGTTTGGGGAGGGGTCACTGTTACAGTGTCAGATGTTTGGGGACGGGTCACTGTTACAGTGTGTGTGATTTGGGAATTAGTCACTGTTACAGTGTGTGAGCTTTGGGGAGGGGTCACTGTTACAGTGTCTCAGGTTTCGAGAGTGGTCAGTGTTGCAGTGTGCGAGGTTTGGAGAGGGGTCAGTGTTACAGTGTGTGAGGTTTGGGAAGGGGTCACTGTTACAGTGTGTGAGGTTTGGCGAGGGGTCACTGTTACAAAGTGTGAGGTTTGGGGAGGTGTCACAGTTACAGTGTGTGAGGTTTGGGGATGGGTCACTGTTAGTGTGTGAGGTTTGGGGATGGGTCACTGTTACAGTGTGAGAGGCTTGGGGAGGGGTCACTGTTACAGTGCCTGATGTTTGGGGAGGGGGCACTGTTACAGTGTGAGGTTTGGGGAGGGATCACTGTTACAGTGCCTGATGTTTGGGGAGGGGTCACTGTTACAGTGTCTCGGGTTTCGAGAGGGGTCAGTGTTGCAGTGTGAGAGGTTTGGGGAGGGGTCACTGTTACAGTATGTGAGGTTTGGGGAGGGGTCACTGTTACAGTGTCTGAGGTTTGGGGAGGGAGTCACTGTTAGTGTGTGAGGTTTGGGGGGGTCACTGTTACAGTGTGTGAGGATTCTGGAGGGTCCCTGTTACAGTGTGTGAGTTTTGGGGATGGGTCACTGTTACAGTGTGTGAAGTTTGGGGAGGGGTCACTGTTACAGTGTGTGAGGTTTGGGGAGTGGTCACTGTTACAGTGTGTGAGGTTTGGGGAGTGGTCACTGTGACAGTGTGTGAGGTTTGGGGAGTGGTGTCTGTTACAGTGTGTGAGGTTTGGAGAGGGGTCACTGTTACAGTGAGGTTTGGGGATGGGTTACTGTTACAGTGTGTGAGGTGTGGGGATGGGTCACTGGTACATTGTGTGAGGTTTGGGGGTGGGTCACTGTTAGTGTGTGAGGTTTGGGGATGGGTCACTGTTACAGTGTGCGAGGTTTGGGGAGGGGTCACTGTTACAGTGCCTGATGTTGTGCGAGGGGTCACTGTTACAGTGTGTGAGGTTTTGGGAGGGGTCACTGTTACAGTGCCTGATGTTGTGGGAGGGGTCACTGTTACAGTGTGTGAGGTTTGGGGATGGGTCATTGTTACAATGTGTGAGCTTTGGGGAGGGGTCACTGTTACAGTGTCTCAGGTTTCGAGAGGGGTCAGTGTTGCAGTGTGTGAGGTTTGAGGAGGGGTCACTGCTACAGTGTCTGAGGTTTGGGGAGGGGTCACTGTTACAGTGTCTGATGTTTGGGGAGGGGGTCACTGTTACAGTGTCTCAGGTTTCGAGAGTGGTCAGTGTTGCAGTGTGTGAGGTTTGGAGAGGGGTCACTGTTACAGTGTGTGAGGTTTGGGGATTGGTCACTGTTACAGTGTGTGAGGTTTGGGGAGTGGTGTCTGTTACTGTGTTTGAGGTTTGGGGAGTGGTGTCTGTTACAGTGTGTGAGGTTTGGGGAGTGGTCACTGTGACAGTGTGTGAGGTTTGGGGAGTGGTGTCTGTTACTGTGTTTGAGGTTTGGGGAGTGGTCACTGTGACAGTGTGTGAGGTTTGGGGAGTGGTGTCTGTTACAGTGTGTGAGGTTTGGGGAGTGGTCACTGTGACAGTGTGTGAGGTTTGGGGAGTGGTGTCTGTTACTGTGTTTGAGGTTTGGGGAGTGGTGTCTTTTACTGTGTGTGAGGTTTGGAGAGGGGTCACTGTTACAGTGTGAGGTTTGGGGATGGGTCACTGTTACAGTGTGTCGGGTTTCGAGAGGGGTCAGTGTTGCAGTGTGTGAGGTTTGGAGAGGGGTCAGTGTTACAGTGTGAGGGGTTTGGGGAGGGGTCACTGATACAGTGTGTGAGGTTTGGGGATGGGTCACTGTTAGTGTGTGAGGTTTGGGGATGGGTCACTGTTACAGTGTGAGAGGCTTGGGGAGGGGTCACTGTTACAGTGCCTGATGTTTGGGGAGGGGGCACTGTTACAGTGTCTCGGGTTTCGAGAGGGGTCAGTGTTGCAGTGTGAGAGGTTTGGGGAGGGGTCACTGTTACAGTATGTGAGGTTTGGGGAGGGGTCACTGTTACAGTGTCTGAGGTTTGGGGAGGGAGTCACTGTTAGTGTGTGAGGTTTGGGGGGGTCACTGTTACAGTGTGTGAGGATTCTGGAGGGTCTCTGTTACAGTGTGTGAGGTTTGGGGATGGGTCACTGTTACAGTGTGTGAGGTTTGGGGAGTGGTCACTGTTACAGTGTGTGAGGTTTGGGGAGTGGTCACTGTTACAGTGTGTGAGGTTTGGGGAGTGGTCACTGTGACAGTGTGTGAGGTTTGGGGAGTGGTGGCTGTTACAGTGTGTGAGGTTTGGAGAGGGGTCACTGTTACAGTGAGGTTTGGGGATGGGTTACTGTTACAGTGTGTGAGGTGTGGGGATGGGTCACTGTTACAATGTGTGAGGTTTGGGGAGGGGTCACTGGTACATTGTGTGAGGTTTGGGGGTGGGTCACTGTTAGTGTGTGAGGTTTGGGGATGGGTCACTGTTAGTGTGTGAAGTTTGGGAAGGGGTCACTGTTACAGTGTGCGAGGTTTGGGGAGGGGTCACTGTTACAGTGCCTGATGTTGTGCGAGGGGTCACTGTTACAGTGTGTGAGGTTTTGGGAGGGGTCACTGTTACAGTGCCTGATGTTGTGGGAGGGGTCACTGTTACAGTGTGTGAGGCTTGGTGAGGGGTCACTGTTACAGTGTGTGAGGATTCTGGAGGGTCCCTGTTACAGTGTGTGAGGTTTGGGGATGGATCACTGTTACAGTGCCTGATGTTTGGGGAGGGGTCACTGTTACAGTGTCTGATGTTTGGGGAGGGGGTCACTGTTACAGTGTCTCAGGTTTCGAGAGTGGTCAGTGTTGCAGTGTGTGAGGTTTGGAGAGGGGTCACTGTTACAGTGTGTGAGGTTTGGGGAGTGGTCACTGTTACAGTGTGTGAGGTTTGGGGAGTGGTCACTGTTACAGTGTGTGAGGTTTGGGGAGTGGTGTCTGTTACTGTGTTTGAGGTTTGGGGAGTGGTGTCTGTTACAGTGTGTGAGGTTTGGGGAGTGGTCACTGTGACAGTGTGTGAGGTTTGGGGAGTGGTGTCTGTTACTGTGTTTGAGGTTTGGGGAGTGGTGTCTGTTACTGTGTGTGAGGTTTGGAGAGGGGTCACTGTTACAGTGTGAGGTTTGGGGATGGGTTACTGTTACAGTGTGTGAGGTTTGGGGAGAGGTCACTGTTACATTGTGTGAAGTTTGGGGATGGGTCACTGTTACAGTGTGTCGGGTTTCGAGAGGGGTCAGTGTTGCAGTGTGTGAGGTTTGGAGAGGGGTCAGTGTTACAGTTGGAGGGGTTTGGGGAGGGGTCACTGATACAGTGTGTGGGAATTCAGGAGGGTCATTGTTACAGTGTGTGAGGTTTGGTGAGGGGTCTCTGTTACAGAATGAGAGGTTTGGGAAGTGGTCACTGTTACAGTGTGTGAGGGTTGGGGATGGGTCACTGTTACAGTGTGTGAGGTTTGGGGAAGGGTCACTGTTACAGTGTGTGAGGTTTGGGGAGTGGTGTCTGTTACAGTGTGTGAGGTTTGTGGAGTGGTCACTGTTCCAGTGTGTGAGGTTTGCAGAGGGGTCACTGTTACTGTGTGTGAGGTTCAGGTAGAGGTCACTGTTACAATGTGTGTCGTTTGGGGAATAGTCACTGTTACAGTGTGTGAGGTTTGGGGAATGGTGTCTGTTACAGTGTGTGAGGTTTGGGGAGTGGTCACTGTTACAGTGTGTGAGGTTTGTGGATGGGTCAGTGTTACAGTGTGTGAGGTTTGGGGAGTGGTCACTGTTACAGTGTGTGAGGTTTGGGGAGGGGTCACTGTTACAGTGTGTCGGGTTTCGAGAGGGGTCAGTGTTGCAGTGTGTGAGGTTTGGAGAGGGGTCAGTGTTACAGTGTGAGGTGTTTGGGGAGGGGTCACTGATACAGTGTGTGGGGATTCAGGAGGGTCATTGTTACAGTGTGTGAGGTTTGGTGAGGGGTCTCTGTTACAGAATGAGAGGTTTGGGAAGTGGTCACTGTTACAGTGTGTGAGGGTTGGGGATGGGTCACTGTTACAGTGTGTGAGGTTTGGGGAAGGGTCACTGTTACAGTGTGTGAGGTTTTGGGAGTGGTGTCTGTTACAGTGTGTGAGGTTTGTGGAGTGGTCACTGTTCCAGTGTGTGAGGTTTGCAGAGGGGTCACTGTTACTGTGTGTGAGGTTCAGGTAGAGGTCACTGTTACAATGTGTGTCGTTTGGGGAATAGTCACTGTTACAGTGTGTGAGGTTTGGGGAATGGTGTCTGTTACAGTGTGTGAGGTTTGGGGTGTGGTCACTGTTACAGTGAGAGAGGTTTGGGGAGGGGTCACTGTTACAGTGTGTGAGGTTTGGGGAGGGGCCACTGTTACAGTGTGTGAGGTTTGGGGATGTGTCACTGTTACAGTGTGTGAGGTTTGTGGATGGGTGACTGTTACAGTGTGTGACGTTTGGGGATGTGTCACTGTTACAGTGTGAGAGGTTTGGGGAGTGGTGCCTGTTACAGTGTGTGAGGTTTGGAGAGTGGTGTCTGTTACAGTGTGTGAGGTTTGGAGAGTGGTGTCTGTTACAGTGTGTGAGGTTTGGGGATGGGTCACTGTTACAGTGTGTGAGGTTTGGGGATGGGTCACTGTTAGAGTGTGTGAGGTTTGGGGATGGGTCATCGTTACAGTGTGTGAGGTTTGGGGATTATCATAGAATTTACAGTGCAGAAGGAGGCCATTCGGCCCGTCAAGTCTGCACCGGCCCTTGGAAAGAGCACCCCACCCAAGGTCAACACCTCCACCCTATCCCCATAACCCAGTAACCCCGCCCAACACTAAGGGCAATTTTGGACACTAAGGGCAATTTATCATGGCCAATCCATTTTACTACGGCTAAAAAGGTGGGACTCATCCAACAGGGAGATGTGGACAATCCCTCAGGAACGTGTTATTCCAGGAAAAGGAATATAGGGAATGTCCAGCTGGGATGAGCTCTGGGGAGGGAAGGCCAAAGGATGGAGGATCCACAGGGTCTGCCTGCTCAGCAAAGTGAGGAGGGGACAAGGACAGCAATGAGGACCCCTTCACACACTCATCCCAAAATACTCAAATGTTTCCTGGATGTTTGATTGATGAGGGAGGGAGGGGAAAATAGGAACCAGTCCAATTGGAGACGTCAATCTGGCTAATCCTTCTTAAACTGGACGAAGCAGATTTCTTCCCAACGAGCGTTAGTGATATTCCAGAGTCACTAATATCTCAAATGTCCTGACTGTGCGGCAAATCAAGGTGGGAGTGGGTCGGGGAGAGTGGGAACCATCCTCACAAGAGTACTCAGGGCTTTCTGATTTTCACCGGAGTTGGGTTAATCACAGCTCTCACAGCCTCGGCAAACACCTCTTTAATTCCTTCCTGGTTGAGTGCTGAGCACTCCATGTACTTCACGGCCTGGATCTGCTTGGCCAGCTCGTTGCCCTGGTGCTGCATGATTGGTGCCAGGCTCGGGTCCTTCAGCTTCTTGATGGTTTCCGGGTCGTTCCGCAGGTCCTTCTTGGTGCCCACCAAGAGCATGGGCACATCTGGGCAGTGGTGGGTCACCTCGGGATGCCACTTGTGGCGGACATTCTCGTACGATGGGGGACTAGCTATGGAGAAGCAGATGATGAAGACATTGGTTTGGGGGTAGGACAAAGTCCTGAGTCTATCATACTCCTCCTGACCCGCAGTATCCCAAAGGTTCAGACTAACTGTCCGACTGTCCACCGTGATCTGCGCACTATAGTTGTCAAAGACGGTTGGGATGTACTCTTTGGGAAAGGCATTGGTGGTGTAACAGATCAACAGTGAGGTCTTTCCAACGGCACCGTCCCCCACCACCACGCACTTAATGCTCTGCATCCCTGGGCCACGATTAGCAGCTTCTCAACGTCAGCAACCGGACTCTCCGGAGGAAAGGAGATTGGGGATTGTTTGGTGATGAGGAGAAATGTTTTTCTCTGTGTTCTCTACTGGGTCTCTGCTACAGTGTGTGAGGTTCAGGGATGTTTATGTTTTGCTTTGATAAGACGTTCCAGAATGATTCATAGAAATGTCTCACCTGAGTAAAGATTGCTGATGTTCAGCAGACTTGGGGTCAGACATTGGAAAAACATCTCTGTATTTCTGAAGAAGTGAGATTCCATAGTCCAGGAAAGACATGAACGACTTGGCTAATTCATCTTGCTGCCAAGGGAAACAGAACTCAGGCAATTAATTGAAAGCTCAACAACAATTCAAAACTCATGAACCATGAGAACATACCAGAGATCCCTTGCCAAACCTCACACACTGTAACAGAGACCAATCACCAAAACCTCACACACTGTAACAGAGACCAATCACCAAAACCTCACACACTGCAACAGAGACCAATCACCAAAACCTCACACACTGCAACAGAGACCAATCACCAAAACCTCACACACTGCAACAGAGACCAATCACCAAAACCTCACACACTGCATCAGAGACCAATCACCAAAACCTCACACATTAAGATGACCATGCCCCGAATGACACACTGTAACAGTGACCACTCCCCAAATCTCATAATAATAATAATCTTTATTATTGTCACAAGAAGGCTTACATTAACACTGCAATGCAGTTACTGTGAAAAAACCCTAGTCACCACAATCCGGCGCTTGTTCAGGTACTATGAGGGAGAATTCAGAATGTCCTATACACACCAGCACGTCGTTCGGGACTTGTGGGAGGAAACCGGAGCACCTGGAGGAAACCCAACCAGACATGGGGAGAACGTGCAGACTCCACACAGACAGTGACCCAAGCTGAGAATCGAACCTGGGACCCTGGCGCTATGAAATAACAGTGCGAACCACTGTCCTTCCATGCTGCCCACTCTCCAACATTGACCATTCCCAAATCTCAGACACTGTAACAGTGACCTCTCCCCATCCCTCACAGACTTCAACAGTGACCGCTCCCCAAACCTCACACACACTTCCCAATTTACAGTCTATGTGCAAAATCCTCACACTCCTCAAACCCCTCTCACGCCCCAATTTACAGTCTCTGTGCAAACACCTCACACTCCCCAATTCATAGTCTCTGTGCAAGCCCCTCACACTCCCCCAATTTACAGCCTTTGTGCAACCCCTCACATTCCCCAATTCACAGTCTCTGTGCAAACCCCTCACACTCCCCCGATTTACAGTCTCTGTGGAAACCCCTCACACTCCCCAATTTATAGTCACTGTGCAAACACCTCAAACTCCCCAATTCCCAGTCTCTGTGCAAACCCCTCACACTCCCACAATTTACAGACTCTGTGCAAACCTCTCACACTCCCCAATTTACACTCTGTGCAAACCTCTCACACTCCCCAATTTACGCTGTGCAAACCTCTCACACTCCCCAATTTACAGTCTCTTTGCAAACCCCTCACACTCCCCAATTCACTGTCTCTGTGCAAACTCCTCACACGCCCCAATTTACAGTCTGTGTGCAAACCTCTCACACTCACCAATTTACACTTTGTGCAAACCCCTCACACTTCCCCACTTTACAGTCTGTCTGCAAACCCCTCACCCCCCCCCCCCCAATTCACAGTCTCTGTGCAAACACCTCACACTCCCCAATTCACAGTCTCTGTGCAAACGCCTCACATGCCCCAATTTACACTCTGCAAACCACTCATACACCCCAACTTACAGTCTCTGTGCAAACCCCTCACCCCTCCCCCCCCCAATTCACAGTCTCTGTGCAAACCCCTCACACTCCCAATTCACTGTCGCTGTGCAAACTCCTCACACGCCCCAATTTACAGTCTGTGTGCAAACCCGTCACACTCCCCCAATTTACACTCTGTGCAAATCTCTCACACTCCCCAATTCACAGTGTCTTTGCAAACCCCTCACACTCCCCAATTTACAGTCGGTGTGCAAACCCCTCACCACCCCCAATTCACAGTCTGTGCAAACCCCTCACATTCCCCAATTTACACTCTGTGCAAACCCCTCACAACCCCAATTTATAGTCTCTGTGGAAACCCCTCACACTCCCCAATTCACATTCTCTGTGCAAACCCCTCACACTCCCCAATTTACAGTCTCTGTACAAACCCCTCACACTCCCCAATTCACAGTCGCTTTGCAAACCCCTCACACTCCACAATTCACTGTCTCTGTGCAAACTCCTCACATTCCCCAATTTACAGTCTCTGTGCAAACCCCTCACACATCCCAATTTACAGTCTCTGTGCAAACCCCTCATATTTCCCAATTTACAGTCTATGTGTAAAATCCTCACACTCCTCAAACCCCTCTCACTCCCCAATTTACAGTCTCTGAGCAAACCCCTCACAGCCCCCAATTTACAGTCTCTGTGCAAACACCTCACACTGCCCAATTCATAGTCTCTGTGCAAACCCCTCACACTCCCCCAATTTACAGCCTTTGTGCAACCCCTCACACTCGCCAATTTATAGTCACTGTGCAAACACCTCACACTCCCCAATTCACTGTCTGTACAAACTCCTCACACGCCCCAATTTACAGTCTGTGTGCAAACCCCTCACACTCTCCAATTTACACTCTGTGCAAACCTCTCACACACCCCAATTTACACTGTGCAAAGCTCTCACACTCCTCTAATTTACACTCTGTCCAAACCACTGACACTCCCCAATTCACAGTCTCTTTGCAAACCCCTCACACTCCCCAATTCACTGTCCTCTGTGCAAACTCCTCACACGCCCCAATTTACAGTCTCTGTGCAAACCCCTCAAACTCCTCAGTTCACTGTCTCTGTGCAAACCCCCCACACGCCCCAATTTACTGTGTGTGTGCAAATCCCTCACAACCCCCAATTTACACTCTGTGCAAACCTCTCACACTCACCAATTTACACTTTGTGCAAACCCCTCACACCACCCCCCCCAATTCAGTCTCTGTGCAAACCCCTCACACTCCCCAATTCACAGTCTCTGTGCAAACGCCTAACATGCCCCAATTTACACTCTGCAAACCACTCATACACCCCAACTTACAGTCTCTGTGCAAACATCGCACACCCCCCAATTCACAGTCTCTGTGCAAACACCTCAAACTCCCAATTCACTGTCGCTGTGCAAACCTATCACACTCCCCAATTCACAGTCGCTTTGCAACCTCTCACACTCCCCAATTTACAGTTGGTGTGCAAACCCCTCACCCTCCCCCCCCCCAATTCACAGTCTCTGTGCAAACCCCTCACTCTCCCCAATTCACAGTCTCTGTGCAAACCTCTCACACTCCACAATTCACTGTCTCTGTGCAAACCCCTCACACTCCACAATTCACTGTCTCTGTGCAAACTCCTCACACTCCCCAAATTACAGCCTCTGTGCAATCCCCTCACACGCCCCAATTTACAGTGTCGGTCGAAACCTCTTACACTCCCCATTTTACAGTCTCTGTGCAAATTTCTCACACTCCCGAATTTACAGTCTCTGTGGAAACCCCTCACACACCCCAATTAACAGTCTCTGTGCAAACCCCTCACATTCCCCAATTTACAGTCACCGTGCAAACGCCTCACCCCCCCCCCCCCCCCAATTCACAGTCTCTGTGCAAACCCACCACACTTCCCAATTTACAGTCTCTGAGCAAACCCCTCACAGCCCCCAATTTACAGTCTCTGTGCAAACACCTCACACTCCCCAATTCATAGTCTGTGCAAACCCCTCACACTCCCCCAATTTACAGCCTTTGTGCAACCCCTCACACTCCCCAATTTATAGTCACTGTGCAAACACCTCACACTCCCAATTCCCAGTCTCTGTGCAAACCTCTCACACCCCCAAGTTAAACTCTGTGCAAACCCCTCACAATCCCCAATTTACGCTGTGCAAACCTCTCACACTCCCCAATTCACTGTCTCTGTGCAAACCTCTCACACTCACCAATTTACACTGTGTGCAAACCCCTAACACTTCCACACTTTACAGTCTGTCTGCAAACCCCGCACACCCCC
This sequence comes from Scyliorhinus torazame, assembly GCF_047496885.1. Lineage (NCBI taxonomy): Eukaryota > Metazoa > Chordata > Chondrichthyes > Carcharhiniformes > Scyliorhinidae > Scyliorhinus > Scyliorhinus torazame. The sequence goes on from NC_092724.1 coordinate 83,036,005, forward strand.
CAATTCAGTCTCTGTGCAAACACCTCAAACTCCCAATTCACTGTCGCTGTGCAAACCTATCACACTCCCCAATTCACAGTCGCTTTGCAACCCCTCACACTCCACAATTCACTGTCTCTGTGCAAACCCCTCACACATCCCAATTTACAGTCTCTGTGCAAACCCCTCACACTTCCCAATTTACAGTCTATGTGCAAAATCCTCACACTCCTCAAACCCCTCTCACTCCCCAATTTACAATCCCTGAGCAAACCCCTCACAGCCCCCAATTTACAGTCTCTGTGCAAACACCTCACACGCCCCCAATTTTCAGCCTTTGTGCAACCCCTCACACTCCCCAATTCACAGTCTCTGTGCGAACCCCTCACACTCCCCAATTCCCAGTCTCTGTGCAAACTCCTCACACTCCCCAATTCACTGTCTCTGTGCAAACTCCTCACACGCCCCAATTTACAGTCTATGTGCAAACCCCTCACACTCCCCAATTTACACTCTGTGCAAACCTCTCACACACCCCAATTTACACTGTGCAAACCTCTCACACGCACCAATTTACACTCTGTGCAAACCCCTCACACTCCCCCAATTTACACCCTGTGCAAACCTCTCACACTCCCCAATTTACAGTCTGAGCAAACCCCTCACAGCCCCCAATTTACAGTCTCTGTGCAAACATCTCACACTCCCCAATTCATAGTCTCTGTGCAAACCCCTCACACTCCCCCAATTTACAGCCTTTGTGCAACCCCTCACACTCCCCAATTTATAGTCACTGTGCAAACACCTCACACTCCCCAATTCCCAGTCTCTGTGCAAACCTCACACTCCCCAATATACGCTGTGCAAACCTCTCACACTTCCCAATTCACTGTCTCTGTGCAAACTCCTCACACTCCCCAATTTACAGTCTCTGTGCAAACTCCTCACACGCCCCAATTTACAGTCTCTGTGCAAACTCCTCACACGCCCCAATTTACACTTTGTGCAAACCCCTCACACTTCCCCACTTTACAGTCTGTCTGCAAACCCCTCACCCCCCCCCAATTCAAAGTCTCTGTGCAAACCCCTCACACCCCCAATTTAAACTCTGTGCAAACCCCTCACACTCCCCAATTTACGCTGTGCAAACCTCTCACACGCCCCAATTTACAGTCTCTTTGCAAACCCCTCACACTCCCCAATTCACTGTCTCTGTGCAAACTCCTCACACGCCCCAATTTACAGGCTGTGTGCAAACCCCTCACACTCCCCAATTTACACTCTGTGCAAACCTCTCACACTCCCCCAATTTACACTCTGTGCAAACCCCTCACACTCCCCAATTTACAGTTGGTGTGCAAACCCCTCACCCCCCCCCCCCCAATTCACAGTCTCTGTGCAAACCCCTGACTCTCCCCAATGCACAGTCTCTGTGCAAACCCCTCACACTCCCCAATTTACACTGTGCAAACCTCTCACACTCCCCAATTTACAGTCTCTGTGGAAACCGCTCACACTCCCCAATTCACAGTCTCTGTGGAAACTCCTCACACGCCCCAATTTACAGTCTCTGTGCAAACCCCTCACACGCCCCAATTTACAGTGTCGGTCGAAACCTCTCACACTCCCCAATTTACAGTCTCTGTGGAAACCCCTCACACTCCCCAATTCACAGTCTCTTTGCAAACCCCTCACACTCCACAATTCACTGTCTCTGTGCAAACTCCTCACACGCCCCAATTTACAGTCTCTGTGCAAACTCCTCACACGCCCCAATTTACAGTCTCTGTGCAAACCCCTCACACGCCCCAATTTACAGTGTCGGTCGAAACCTCTTACACGCCCCAATTTACAGTCTCTGTGCAAGCCACTCACACTCCCCAATTTACACTCTGTGCAAACCTCACACACTCCCCAATTTACAGTCTCTGTACAAACCCCTCACACTCCCCAATTCACAGTCGCTTTGCAACCCCTCACACTCCACAATTCACTGTCTCTGTGCAAAGCCCTCACACATCCCAATTTACAGTCTCTGTGCAAACCCTTCACACTTCCCAATTTACAGTCTATGTGCAAACCCCTCACACTCCCCAATTTACACTGTGCAAACCTCTCACACACCCAAATTTACACTGTGCAAACCCCTCACACTCCCCCAATTTACACCCTGTGCAAACCCCTCACACTCCCCCAATTTACACAGTGCAAACCCCTCACACTACCCAGTTCACTGTCTCTGTGCAAACCCCACACACTCCCCAATTCACTGTCTCCGTGCAAACTCCTCACACGCCCCAATTTACAGTCTATGTGCAAACCCCTCACACTCCCCAATTGACACCCTGTGCAAACCTCTCACACTCCCCAATTTACACTCTGTGCAAACCCCTCACACTCCTCCAATTTGCACTCTGTGCAAACCACTGACACTCCCCAATTTACAGTCTCTTTGCAAACCCCTCACACTCCTCCAATTCACTGTCTCTGTGCAAACTCCTCACACTCCCAATTTACAGTCTCTGTGCAAACCCCTCACACTCCCAATTCACTGTCTCTGTGCAAACCCCTCACTCCCCCAATTGACACTGTGCAAACCTCTCACACTCCACAATTTACATCCTGTGCAAACCCCTCACACTCCCCCAATTTACACTGTGCAAACCCCTCACACTCCCCAGTTCACTGTCTCTGTGCAAACCCCTCACACTCCCCAATTTACAGTTGGTGTGCAAACCCCTCACCCCCCCCCAATTCACAGTCACTGTGCAAACCCCTGACTCTCCCCAATTCACAGTCTCTGTGCAAACCCCTCACACTCCCAATTTACACTCTGTGCAAACCCCTCACACACCCCAATTTACAGTTGGTGTGCAAACCCCTCACCCCCACCCCCCAATTCACAGTCTCTGTGCAAACCCCTGACTCTCCCCAATTCACAGTCTCTGTGCAAACCTCTCACACTCCCCAATTTACAGTCTCTGTGCAAACTCCTCACACGCCCCAATTTACAGTCTCTGTGCAAACCCCTCACACGCCCCAATTTACAGTGTCGGTCGAAACCTCTTACACGCCCCAATTTACAGTCTCTGTGCAAACCCCTCACACGCCCCAATTTACAGTGTCGGTCGAAACCTCTTACACTCCCCAATTTACAGTCTCTGTGCAAGCCACTCACACTCCCCAATTTACAGTCTATGTGCAAACCCCTCACACTCCCCAATTTACACTCTGTGCAAACCTCTCACACACCCCAATTTACACTGTGCAAACCCCTCACACTCCCCCAATTTACACCCTGTGCAAACCCCTCACACTCCCCCAATTTACACAGTGCAAACCCCTCACACTCCCCAGTTCACTGTCTCTGTGCAAACCCCTCACACTCCCCAATTCACTGTCTCTGTGCAAACTCCTCACACGCCCCAATTTACAGTCTACGTGCAAACCCCTCACACTCCCCAATTTACACTCTGTGCAAACCTCTCACACACCCCAATTTACACTGTGCAAAGCCCTCGCACTCCCCCAATTTACACCCTGTGCAAACCACTCACACTCCCCAATTTACACTCTGTGCAAACCCCTCACACTCCTCCAATTTACACTCTGTGCAAACCACTAACACTCCCCAATTTACAGTCTCTTTGCAAACCCCTCACACTCCTCCAATTCACTGTCTCTGTGCAAACTCCTCACACTCCCAATTTTCAGTCTCTGTGCAAACCCCTCACACTCCCAATTCACTGTCTCTGTGCAAACCCCTCACTCCCCCAATTGACACTGTGCAAACCTCTCACACTCCACAATTTACATCCTGTGCAAACTCCTCACACGCCCCAATTTACAGTCTCTGTGCAAACCCCTCACACGCCCCAATTTACAGTCTCTGTGCAAACCCCTCACACGCCCCAATTTACAGTGTCGGTCGAAACCTCTTACACGCCCCAATTTACAGTCTCTGTGCAAGCCACTCACACTCCCCAATTTACACTCTGTGCAAACCTCACACACTCCCCAATTTACAGTCTCTGTACAAACCCCTCACACTCCCCAATTCACAGTCGCTTTGCAACCCCTCACACTCCACAATTCACTGTCTCTGTGCAAAGCCCTCACACATCCCAATTTACAGTCTCTGTGCAAACCCTTCACACTTCCCAATTTACAGTCTATGTGCAAACCCCTCACACTCCCCAATTTACACTGTGCAAACCTCTCACACACCCAAATTTACACTGTGCAAACCCCTCACACTCCCCCAATTTACACCCTGTGCAAACCCCTCACACTCCCCCAATTTACACAGTGCAAACCCCTCACACTCCCCAGTTCACTGTCTCTGTGCAAACCCCACACACTCCCCAATTCACTGTCTCCGTGCAAACTCCTCACACGCCCCAATTTACAGTCTATGTGCAAACCCCTCACACTCCCCAATTTACACTCTGTGCAAACCTCTCACACACCCCAATTTACACTGTGCAAAGCCCTCACACTCCCCCAATTTACACCCTGTGCAAACCTCTCACACTCCCCAATTTACACTCTGTGCAAACCCCTCACACTCCTCCAATTTGCACTCTGTGCAAACCACTGACACTCCCCAATTTACAGTCTCTTTGCAAACCCCTCACACTCCTCCAATTCACTGTCTCTGTGCAAACTCCTCACACTCCCAATTTACAGTCTCTGTGCAAACCCCTCACACTCCCAATTCACTGTCTCTGTGCAAACCCCTCACTCCCCCAATTGACACTGTGCAAACCTCTCACACTCCACAATTTACATCCTGTGCAAACCCCTCACACTCCCCAGTTCACTGTCTCTGTGCAAACCCCTCACACTCCCCAATTTACAGTTGGTGTGCAAACCCCTCACCCCCCCCCCAATTCACAGTCACTGTGCAAACCCCTGACTCTCCCCAATTCACAGTCTCTGTGCAAACCCCTCACACTCCCAATTTACACTCTGTGCAAACCCCTCACACTCCCCAATTTACAGTTGGTGTGCAAACCCCTCACCCCCACCCCCCAATTCACAGTCTCTGTGCAAACCCCTGACTCTCCCCAATTCACAGTCTCTGTGCAAACCTCTCACACTCCCCAATTCACAGTCTCTTTGCAAACCCCTCACACTCCACAATTCACTGTCTCTGTGCAAACTCCTCACTCGCCCCAATTTACAGTCTGTGCAAACCCCTCACACGCCCCAATTTACAGTGTCGGTCGAAACCTCTCACACTCCCCAATTTACAGTCTCTGTGGAAACCCCTCACACTCCCCAATTCACAGTCTCTTTGCAAACCCCTCACACTCCCCAATTCACAGTCTCTGTGCAAACTCCTCACACGCCCCAATTTACAGTCTCTGTGCAAACTCCTCACACGCCCCAATTTACAGTCTCTGTGCAAACCCCTCACACGCCCCAATTTACAGTGTCGGTCGAAACCTCTTACACGCCCCAATTTACAGTCTCTGTGCAAACCCCTCACACGCCCCAATTTACAGTGTCGGTCGAAACCTCTTACACTCCCCAATTTACAGTCTCTGTGCAAGCCACTCACACTCCCTAATTTACAGTCTCTGTGCAAACCCCTCACACTCCCCAATTTACACTCTGTGCAAACCTCTCACACACCCCAATTTACACTGTGCAAACCCCTCACACTCCCCCAATTTACACCCTGTGCAAACCCCTCACACTCCCCCAATTTACACAGTGCAAACCCCTCACACTCCCCAGTTCACTGTCTCTGTGCAAACCCCTCACACTCCCCAATTCACTGTCTCTGTGCAAACTCCTCACACGCCCCAATTTACAGTCTACGTGCAAACCCCTCACACTCCCCAATTTACACTCTGTGCAAACCTCTCACACACCCCAATTTACACTGTGCAAAGCACTCACACTCCCCAATTTACACTCTGTGCAAACCCCTCACACTCCTCCAATTTACACTCTGTGCAAACCACTAACACTCCCCAATTTACAGTCTCTTTGCAAACCCCTCACACTCCTCCAATTCACTGTCTCTGTGCAAACTCCTCACACTCCCAATTTTCAGTCTCTGTGCAAACCCCTCACACTCCCAATTCACTGTCTCTGTGCAAACCCCTCACTCCCCCAATTGACACTGTGCAAACCTCTCACACTCCACAATTTACATCCTGTGCAAACCCCTCACACTCCCCCAATTTACACTGTGCAAACCCCTCACACTCCCCAGTTCACTGTCTCTGTGCAAACCCCTCACACTCCCCAATTTACAGTTGGTGTGCAAACCCCTCACCCCCCCCCCCCCAATTCACAGTCTCTGTGCAAACCCCTGACTCTCCCCAATTCACAGTCTCTGTGCAAACCCCTCACACCCCCAATTTACACTGTGCAAACCCCTCACACTCCCCAATTTACACTCTGTGCAAACCTCTCACACCCCCAATTTACACTCTGTGCAAACCTCTCACACTCGCCAATTTACAGTCTCTGTGGAAACCCCTCACACTCCCCAATTCACAGTCTCTTTGCAAACCCCTCACACTCCACAATTCACTGTCGCTGTGCAAACTCCTCACACGCCCCAATTTACAGTCTCTGTGCAAACCCCTCACACTCCCCAATTTACTGTCTTTGTGCAAACCCCTCACACTCGCAATTCACTGTCTCTGTGCCAACCCCTCAAACTCCCAATTCACTGTCGTTGTGCAAACTCCTCACACGCCCCAATTTACAGTCTGTGTGCAAACCTCTCACACTCCACAATTTACACTCTGTGCAAACCTCTCACACTCACCAATTTACACCCTGTGCAAACCCCTCACACTCCCCCAATTTACACTGTGCAAACCTCTCACACTCCCCAATTTACACTCTGTGCAAACCTCTCACACTCCCCAGTTCACAGTCTCTTGGCAAACCCCTCACACTCCCCAATTCACTGTCTCTGTGCAAACTCCTCACACGCCCCAATTTACAGTCCCTGTGCAAACCCCTCACACTCCCAATTTACTGTGTGCGTGAAAATCCCTCACAACACCCAATTTACACTCTGTGCAAACACCTCACTCTCCCCAATTAACAGTCTCTGTGCAAACCCCTCACACTCGCCAATTTACAGTCTCTGTGGAAACCCCTCACACTCCCCATTTCACAGTCTCTTTGCAAACCCCTCACACTCCACAATTCACTGTCTCTGTGCAAACTCCTCACACGCCCCAATGTACAGTCTCTGTGAAAACCTCTCACACTCCCCAATTTACAGTCTGTGCAAACCTCTCACACTCCCCAATTTACACTCTCTGCAAACCTCCCACACTCCCCAATTTACAGTCTCTGTGGAATCCCCTCACACACCCCAATTCACAGTCTCTGTGCAAACCCCTCACACTCCCCAATTTAGAGTCTCTGTACAAACCACTCACACTCCCCAATTCACAGTCTCTGTGCAAGCCACTCACACTCCCCCAATTTACACCCTGTGCAAACCCCTCACACCCCCATTTTACACTCTGTGCAAACTCCTCACACGCCCCAATTTACACTCTGTGCAAACCCCTCACACTCCCAATTCACTGTCTCTGTGCAAACCCCTCACTCCCCCAATTTACACTGTGCAAACCCCTCACACTCCCCCAATTTACACAGTGCAAACCCCTCACACTCCCCAGTTCACTGTCTCTGTGCAAACTCCTCACACGCCCCAATTTACACACTGTGCAAACCCCTCACACTCCCCCAATTTACACTCTGTGCAAACCTCAGACACTCCCGATTTCACAGTCTCTTTGCAAACCCCTCACACTCCCCCAATTTACAGTCTCAGTGCAAACCTCTCACACTCCCCAATTTACACTCTTTGCAAACCTCTCACACTCCCCAATTCACTGTCTCTGTGCAAACTCCTCACACGCCCCAATTCACTGTCTCTGTGCAAACCCCTCACTCCCCCCAATTGACACTGTGCAAACCTCCCACACTCCCCAATTTCCAGTCTCTGTGCAAACGCCTCACATGCCCCAAATTACACTCTGCAAACCACTCATACACCCCAACTTACAGTCTCTGTGCAAACCCCCCACCCCCCCCCCAATTCACAGTCTCTGTGCAAACCCCTCACACACCCCAATTCACAGTCTCTGTGCAAACCCCTCACACTCCCCCAATTTGCCCTCTGTGCAACCCCCTCAGAAACCCCTCACAATCCCCAATTCACAGTCTCTGTGGAAACCACTCACACTCCCCCAATTTACACTCTGTGCATACCCCTCACACCCCCAATTTACACACTGTGCAAACCCCTCACACTCCCCCAATTTACTCTCTGCGTAAACCCCTCACTCCCCCAAATTGACACTGTGCAAACCTCTCACACTCCCCAATTTACACTGTGCAAACCTCTCACACTCCCTAATTTACACTCTGTGCAAACCTCTGACACTCCCCAATTCACAGTCTCTGTGCCAACCCCTCAAACTCCCAATTCACTGTCGCTGTGCAAACTCCTCACATGCCCCAATTTACAGTCTGTGTGCAAACCCCTCACACTCCACAATTTACACTCTGCAAACCTCTCACACTCCCCAATTTACACTCTGTGCAAACCTCTGACACTCCCCAATTCACAGTCTCTTTGCAAACCCCTCACACTCCCCAATTCACTGTCTCTGTGCAAACACCTCACATGCCCCAATGTACAGTCTCTGTGGAAACCCCTCACACTCCACAATTCACTGTCTCTGTGCAAACTCCTCACATGCCCCAATGTACAGTCTCTGTGCAAACCCCTCACATGCCCCAATTTACAGTCTCTGTGAAAACCTCACACACTCCCCAATTTACAGTCTGTGCAAACCTCTCACACTCCCCAATTTCCACACTCTGCAAACCTCCCACACTCCCCAGTTTACAGTCTCTGTGGAAACCCCTCACACACCCCAATTCACAGTCTCTGTGCAAACCCCTCACACTCCCAATTCACTGTCTCAGTGCAAACCCCTCACTCCCCCCAATTGACACTGTGCAAACCTCTCACACTCCCCCAATTTACACTCTGTCAAACCTCCCACACTCCCCAATTTCCAGTCTCTGTGCAAGCCACTCACACTCCCGAATTCACAGTCTCTGTGGGCAGCACGGTAGCACAAGTGATTAGCACTGTGGCTTCACAGCGCCAGGGTCCCAGGTTCGATTCCCCGCTGGGTCACTGTCTTTGCGGAGTCTGCACGTTCTCCCCGTGTCCGCGTGGGTTTCCTCCGGGTGCTCCGGTTTCCTCCCACAGTCCAAAGACGTGCAGGTTAGGTGGATTGGCCATGCTAAATTACCCGTAGTGTCCATAAGGGTTGGGAGGGGTTATTGGGTTGCGGGGATAAGGTGGAAGTGAGGGATTAATGTGGGTCGGTGCAGACTCGATGGGCTGAATGGCCTCCTTCTGCACTGTATGTTCTATGTAATCTATGTAACCCCTCACACACCCCAATTTACAGTCTCTGTGGAAACCCCTCACACTCCTAATTCACTGTCTCTGTGCAAACCCCTCACTCCCCCCAATTGACACTGTGCAAACCTCTCACACTCCCCCAATTTACACTGTGCAAACCTCTCACACTCCCCAATTTACACTCTGGCAAACCTCCCACACTCCCCAATTTCCAGTCTCTGTGCAAGCCACTCACACTCCCCAATTCACAGTCGCTTTGCAAATCCCTCACACTCCACAATTCACTGTCTCTGTGCAAACTCCTCACATTCCATAATTTACATTCTCTGTGCAAACCCCTCACACATCCCAATTTACAGTCTCTGTGCAAACCCCTCACACTTCCCAATTTACAGTCTCTGTGCAAAATCCTCACACTCCTCAAACCCCTCTCACTCCCCAATTTACAATCCCTGAGCAAACCCCTCACAGCCCCCAATTTACAGTCTCTGTGCAAACACCTCACACGCCCCAATTTAAAGCCTTTTGTGCAACCCCTCACACTCCCCAATTCACAGTCTCTGTGCAAACCCCTCACACTCCCCCGATTTACAGTCTCTGTGGAAACCCCTCACACTCCCCAATTCCCAGTCTCTGTGCAAACCCCTCACACTCCCACAATTCACAGACTCTGTGCAAACCTCTCACACTCCCCAATTTACACTCTGTGCAAACCTCTGACACTCCCCAATTCACAGTCTCTTTGCAAACCCCTCACACTCCCCAATTCACTGTCTCTGTGCAAACACCTCACATGCCCCAATGTACAGTCTCTGTGGAAACCCCTCACACTCCACAATTCACTGTCTCTGTGCAAACTCCTCACATGCCCCAATGTACAGTCTCTGTGCAAACCCCTCACATGCCCCAATTTACAGTCTCTGTGAAAACCTCACACACTCCCCAATTTACAGTCTGTGCAAACCTCTCACACTCCCCAATTTCCACACTCTGCAAACCTCCCACACTCCCCAGTTTACAGTCTCTGTGGAAACCCCTCACACACCCCAATTCACAGTCTCTGTGCAAACCCCTCACACTCCCAATTCACTGTCTCTGTGCAAACCCCTCACTCCCCCCAATTGACACTGTGCAAACCTCTCACACTCCCCCAATTTACACTCTGTCAAACCTCCCACACTCCCCAATTTCCAGTCTCTGTGCAAGCCACTCACACTCCCGAATTCACAGTCTCTGTGGGCAGCACGGTAGCACAAGTGATTAGCACTGTGGCTTCACAGCGCCAGGGTCCCAGGTTCGATTCCCCGCTGGGTCACTGTCTGTGCGGAGTCTGCACGTTCTCCCCGTGTCCGCGTGGGTTTCCTCCGGGTGCTCCGGTTTCCTCCCACAGTCCAAAGACGTGCAGGTTAGGTGGATTGGCCATGCTAAATTACCCGTAGTGTCCATAAGGGTTGGGAGGGGTTATTGGGTTGCGGGGATAAGGTGGAAGTGAGGGATTAATGTGGGTCGGTGCAGACTCGATGGGCTGAATGGCCTCCTTCTGCACTGTATGTTCTATGTAATCTATGTAACCCCTCACACACCCCAATTTACAGTCTCTGTGGAAACCCCTCACACTCCTAATTCACTGTCTCTGTGCAAACCCCTCACTCCCCCCAATTGACACTGTGCAAACCTCTCACACTCCCCCAATTTACACTGTGCAAACCTCTCACACTCCCCAATTTACACTCTGGCAAACCTCCCACACTCCCCAATTTCCAGTCTCTGTGCAAGCCACTCACACTCCCCAATTCACAGTCGCTTTGCAAATCCCTCACACTCCACAATTCACTGTCTCTGTGCAAACTCCTCACATTCCATAATTTACATTCTCTGTGCAAACCCCTCACACATCCCAATTTACAGTCTCTGTGCAAACCCCTCACACTTCCCAATTTACAGTCTCTGTGCAAAATCCTCACACTCCTCAAACCCCTCTCACTCCCCAATTTACAATCCCTGAGCAAACCCCTCACAGCCCCCAATTTACAGTCTCTGTGCAAACACCTCACACGCCCCAATTTAAAGCCTTTTGTGCAACCCCTCACACTCCCCAATTCACAGTCTCTGTGCAAACCCCTCACACTCCCCCGATTTACAGTCTCTGTGGAAACCCCTCACACTCCCCAATTCCCAGTCTCTGTGCAAACCCCTCACACTCCCACAATTCACAGACTCTGTGCAAACCTCTCACACTCCCCCAATTTACACTCTGTGCAAACCTCTCACTCCCCAATTTACACTGTGCAAACCTCTCAGACTCCCCAATTTACAGTCTCTTCGCAAACCCCTCACACTCCCCAATTCACTGTCTCTGTGCAAACTCCTCACATGCCCCAATTTACAGTCTGTGTGCAAACCCCTCACACTCCCCAATTTACACTCTGTGCAAACCTCTCACACTCACCAATTTACACTCTGTGCAAACCTCTCACACTTCCACACTTTACAGTCTGTCTGCAAACCCATCACCCACCCCCCCCCAATTCACAGTCTCTGTGCAAACCCCTCACACTCCCCAATTCACAGTCTCTGTGCAAACCCCTCACACTTCCCAATTTACAGTGTATGTGCAAAATCCTCACGCTCCTCAAACCCCTCTCACTCCCCAATTTACAGTCTCTGAGCAAACCTCTCACACTCACCAATTTACACTCTGTGCAAACCTCTCACACTCACCAATTTACACCCTGTGCAAACCCCTCACACTCCCCAATTTACACTCTGTGGAAACCTCTGACACTCCCCAATTCACAGTCTCTTTGCAAACCCCTCACAGTCCCCAATTCACTGTCTCTGTGCAAACTCCTCACACGCCCCAATTTACAGTCTCTGTGCAAACCCCGCACACTCCCAATTTACCGTGTGCGTGCAAACCCCTCACACTCCCCAATTTACACTCTGTGCAAACCCCTCAGACTCCCCAATTTACACTCTGTGCAAACCTCACACACTCCCCAATTTACAGTCTCTGTACAAACCCCTCACACTCCCCAATTCACAGTCGCTTTGCAACCCCTCACACTCCACAATTCACTGTCTCTGTGCAAACCCCTCACACATCCCAATTTACAGTCTCTGTGCAAACCCTTCACACTTCCCAATTTACAGTCTATGTGCAAACCCCTCACACTCCCCAATTTACACTGTGCAAACCTCTCACACACCCAAATTTACACTGTGCAAACCCCTCACACTCCCCCAATTTACACCCTGTGCAAACCCCTCACACTCCCCCAATTTACACAGTGCAAACCCCTCACACTCCCCAGTTCACTGTCTCTGTGCAGACCCCACACACTCCCCAATTCACTGTCTCTGTGCAAACTCCTCACACGCCCCAATTTACAGTCTATGTGCAAACCCCTCACACTCCCCAATTTACACTCTGTGCAAACCTCTCACACACCCCAATTTACACTGTGCAAAGCCCTCACACTCCCCCAATTTACACCCTGTGCAAACCTCACACACTCCCCAATTTACACTCTGTGCAAACCCCTCACACTCCTCCAATTTGCACTCTGTGCAAACCCCTCACACCCCCAATTTACACTCTGTGCAAACTCCTCACACGCCCCAATTCACTGTCTCTGTGCAAACCCCTCACTCCCCCAATTGACACTGTGCAAACCTCTCACACTCCACAATTTACATCCTGTGCAAACCCCTCACACTCCCCCAATTTACACTGTGCAAACCCCTCACACTCCCCAGTTCACTGTCTCTGTGCAAACCCCTCACACTCCCAATTTACACTCTGTGCAAACCCCTCACACTCCCCAATTTACAGTTGGTGTGCAAACCCCTAACCCTCCCCCCCAATTCACAGTCTCTGTGCAAACCCCTGACTCTCCCCAATTCACAGTCTCTGTGCAAACCTCTCACACTCCCCAATTCACAGTCTCTTTGCAAACCCCTCACACTCCACAATTCACTGTCTCTGTGCAAACTCCTCACTCGCCCCAATTTACAGTCTGTGCAAACCCCTCACACGCCCCAATTTACAGTGTCGGTCGAAACCTCTCACGCTCCCCAATTTACAGTCTCTGTGGAAACCCCTCACATTCCCCAATTCACAGTCTCTTTGCAAACCCCTCACACTCCACAATTCACTGTCTCTGTGCAAACTCCTCACACTCCCCAATTCACAGTCTCTGTGCAAACTCCTCACACGCCCCAATTTACAGTCTCTGTGCAAACTCCTCACACGCCCCAATTTACAGTCTCTGTGCAAACCCCTCACACGCCCCAATTTACAGTGTCGGTCGAAACCTCTTACACGCCCCAATTTACAGTCTCTGTGCAAACCCCTCACACGCCCCAATTTACAGTGTCGGTCGAAACCTCTTACACTCCCCAATTTACAGTCTCTGTGCAAGCCACTCACACTCCCCAATTTACACTCTGTGCAAACCTCACACACATCTCAATTTACAGTCTCTGTGCAAACCCCTCACACTTCCCAATTTACAGTCTATGTGCAAACCCCTCACACTCCCCAATTTACACTCTGTGCAAACCTCTCACACACCCCAATTTACACTGTGCAAACCCCTCACACTCCCCCAATTTACACCCTGTGCAAACCTCTCACACTCCCCAATTTACACTATGTGCAAACCCCTCACACTCCTCCAATTTACACTCTGTGCAAACCACTGACACTCCCCAATTTACAGTCTCTTTGCAAACCCCTCACACTCCTCCAATTCACTGTCTCTGTGCAAACTCCTCACACTCCCAATTTTCAGTCTCTGTGCAAACCCCTCACACTCCCAATTCACTGTCTCTGTGCAAACCCCTCACTCCCCCAATTGACACTGTGCAAACCTCTCACACTCCACAATTTACATCCTGTGCAAACCCCTCACACTCCCCCAATTTACACTGTGCAAACCCCTCACACTCCCCAGTTCACTGTCTCTGTGCAAACCCCTCACACTCCCCAATTTACAGTTGGTGTGCAAACCCCTCACCCCCCCCCCAATTCACAGTCTCTGTGCAAACCCCTGACTCTCCCCAATTCACAGTCTCTGTGCAAACCCCTCACACCCCCAATTTACACTGTGCAAACCCCTCACACTCCCCAATTTACACTCTGTGCAAACCTCTCACACCCCCAATTTACACTCTGTGCAAACCTCTCACACTCGCCAATTTACAGTCTCTGTGGAAACCCCTCACACTCCCCAATTCACAGTCTCTTTGCAAACCCCTCACACTCCACAATTCACTGTCTCTGTGCAAACTCCTCACACGCCCCAATTTACAGTCTCTCTGCAAACCCCTCACGCTCCCCAATTTACAGTCTTTGTGCAAACTCCTCACACTCGCAATTCACTGTCTCTGTGCCAACCCCTCAAACTCCCAATTCACTGTCGCTGTGCAAACTCCTCACACGCCCCAATTTACAGTCTGTGTGCAAACCTCTCACACTCCACAATTTACACTCTGTGCAAACCTCTCACACTCACCAATTTACACCCTGTGCAAACCCCTCACACTCCCCCAATTTACACTGTGCAAACCTCTCACACTCCCCAATTCACTGTCTCTGTGCAAACTCCTCACACGCCCCAATTTACAGTCCCTGTGCAAACCCCTCACACTCCCAATTTACTGTGTGCGTGAAAATCCCTCACACTCCCCAATTCACACACCCCAATTCACAGTCTCTGTGCAAACCCCTCACCCCCCCCTCCCCCCGCAATTCACAGTCTCTGTGCAAACCCATCACACTTCCCAATTTACAGTCTCTGTGCAAACCCCTCACACACCCCAATTCAGAGTCTCTGTGCAAACCCCTCATACTCCCCCAATTTGCCCTCTGTGCAAACCCTTCAGAAACCTCTCACACTCCCCAATTCACAGTCTCTGTGCAAACCACTCACACTCCCCCAATTTACAATCTGTGCATACCTCTTACACTCACCAATTTATACTCTGTGCAAACCCCTCACACTCCCCCAATTTACACTCTGTGCAAACCCCTCACTCCCCCCTATTGACACTGTGCAAACCTCTCACACTCCCCAATTTACACCCTGTGCAAACCTCTCACACACCCGAATTTACACTCTGTGCAAACCTCTGACACTCCCCAATTCACAATCTCTTTGCAAACCCCTCACACTCCCCAATTCACTGTCTCTGTGCAAACTCCTCACATGCCCCAATTTACAGTCTTTGTGCAAACCCCTCACACTCCCAATTCACTGTCTCTGTGCAAACTCCTCACACGCCTTTTGTAAAGGCCCCGAAGAATCCAGCACGAGTTTTAAGGATACAAAATAATAAAGTTTATTTACTATAACAATATATACATAGTAGTAGCAGTAACTTCCCTTGCTACCTTCTCCTTCCTCCTGGTTCCTGGACTGGCCAGCTTATTTATAGTAGGAGTTTCTCCGCCCCCCTCATTGGGGAAGTTCATACTCCCATAGGATTGTGGGATAATCATTAGTCCCCAGCCAATCGTCAGTAGGCAGGTTATAACATCCCTCCCCCCCAAAGTCCAAGGAATCCACCGTAGGCCCTGGCGAAGGAAGGCGTCGAACTCGTTTGGCCGCAGGCCGGACGCCATTTGCACGCGGCGCTGGATCAGGCGGCGTATAACGAGACGGAGACCGGCGCTTCCATGATGAACGGCGCGGTTGTACATCCACGGCCTGTGGACCCGAGGATTCCCCCTCTGATTCATCCTGTGTCTCCATCTCGGAGTCAGAGTCTGCTGCCTCCGTCATGTCAGCGTCTCTGTCCCCATTCGGTCCCGTCATGACCTGCGCAGGCTTTGAGTGAGGCACCAGTGGAAGATTTGGAGGACTACCTTCCCTTGTTTCTGGTCTTTGCCGCTGTTGAACTGAGCTCCGGGGGCGGGGAATCTTTTGCGGGGATGATCTTCTGGACCGGACGTGGTCTACATGTTTTCGCTGGAGACGACCCTGGGCTTGCACTTGGTACGATATAGGGCCCGTTTGGCGAAAGATTACCCCAGGAACCCATTGGGCACCACCAGCAAAATTCTGCACGAATACTGGGTCACCGGGCGCAAACTGCCGAATCAGACGATGCTGAGACAATCCCGGTCCCTGCCGTTCTTGTGTGCGGCGTACGTTTGCGCCAATGTCCGGGAAGACCATACTAAGGCGGGTGCGAAGTCTCCGGCCCATTAGGAGTTCTGCGGGAGCTACCCCAGTCACTGTATGGGGGGTGGTCCTGTACGTAAACAAAAACCGAGCCAGTCTCGTGTCCATTGATCCGGAAGACTGCTTCTTTAGGCCTCTTTTGAATGTTTGCACTGCACGCTCTGCCAACCCATTTGAAGCCGGGTGGTAAGGGGCAGTGCGGATATGGCGGATGCCGTTCATCTTTGTAAACCTAGCAAACTCCTCACTCGTGAATGGAGTGCCATTATCTGTGACCAGCACCTCGGGGAGGCCATGCGTGCTAAATGATAAACGCATTTTTTCAATTGTTGCGCAGGACGTTGTCCCCTGCATCTTATACACCTCCAGCCATTTGGACTGGGCGTCAATTAGTAGGAGGAACATGGATCCCTGAAAAGGACCTGCGAAATCTGCATGTAAGCGTGCCCAAGGCCGCCCTGGCCATTCCCAGTGATGTTTGGGGCGCGGCCGGCGGAAGCTTCTGATGCTCCTGGCAAATGGAGCAGTTTTGGGCCACCTTCTCAATGTCGGTGTCGAGGCCTGGCCACCAGACATAACTCTGGGCCAACATTTTCATCTTGGTCACGCCCGGATGCCCATTGTGCAAGTCTGATAATATCAGCTCCTGGCCTTTTTCCGGGACAACCACACGCGTCCCCCACAAGAGGATGCCGTCTTCCACGCTGAACTCTGACAGCTTGGAGGAAAATGCCCGTAACTCGCCTGGGAGCTGTCTATGCTGCCCACCATACAGGACTATGTGCCGAACCTTTGACAGGACTGGCTCCGTCTGGGTCCACTCACGGATCTGTGATGCCGTGACAGGCAAGGTGTCCATAAAATTTAGGGTTGCGACCACCTCACCGGTCGTGGGGGTCGACATGGGGCCGGTCGATAAAGGCAATCGGCTCAGTGCGTCGGCATTTGCTATCTGCGTCCCTGGTTTGTGCTCCAGAGAATACTCATATGCAGCAAGCAACAAAGCCCAGCGCTGGATCCGTGCAGAAGCAATGGGCGGTATCGGCTTATCCTCTCTGAAGAGTCCCAGCAGGGGCTTATGATCAGTCACGATAGTGAAATGGCGGCCGTACACATACTGGTGGAAGCGTTTCACCGCGAAAACCACTGCCAGGCCCTCCTTCTCGATCTGCGCGTACTTCTTCTCCGCTGCAGTCAATGTGCGGGAGGCGAAAGCTATCGGTCGCTCGGCCCCGTTCTCCATCTTGTGGGACAGGACAGCCCCAATACCATACGGGGATGCATCACATGTGACGAGCAAAGGCTTTCCCGGATCATAGTGGGTTAGTAACCCAGACGACGACAATTGTTGCTTTACCCGCCGGAAAGCGGTTTCTTGCGGCTGACCCCAAACCCAGGTGTGATTTTTCTTTAGCAGCAGGTGTAAGGGGGCCAGCGTAGTTGCCAGATTGGGGAGGAACTTCCCGTAATAGATTACGAGACCGAGAAAAGAACGAAGATGCAAAGTGTCAGTCGGGGTGGGGGCATGTTGAATTGCACGCACCTTCTCTGCGACGGGGTGCAGACCCTCGCGGTCCACCCGATAACCTAGGTAGACTACTTCTTTTGCCTGAAATACGCATATTGTGTAACGTAAACGGACTCCAGCCTCCGAAAGGCGTTTAAGGACAGCCTCCAGATTTTCCAAATGCTCTTGCTCCGACGTCCCTGTAATCAACACGTCATCTAGGTAGACAGCCACACGTGGTAAACCTCTCAAAATGCCCTCCATAACACGTTGAAAAATTGCGCAGGCAGAGAATACTCCAAAGGGCAACCGTGTATATTCATACAGGCCCCGGTGTGTGTTAATTGTTACATATGGTCGGGAGGCAGGGTCCAGCTCCAACTGCAGGTAGGCGTGACTCATATCTAATTTTGTGAATGAGAGTCCGCCTGCAAGTTTCGCGTAGAGATCCTCTATGCGAGGCATTGGGTATCGGTTGAGTCGGGAAACTGTATTCACTGTAAGTTTATAGTCGCCACACAAGCGAACTGTGGCATCTGGCTTCATTACTGGCACAATTGGTGCTGCCCAGTCAGCAAAACGGACAGGCCTGATAATACCCAAACTCTCCAAACGAGTGAGCTCCCCTTCTACCTTCTCGAGCAAAGCGTAAGGCACTGGGCGCGCCCGGAAATAGCGCGGTGTGGCTCCTGGTTCAACTTGGATACGGGCTACGGCCCCTTTTATTTTCCCCAGACCAGGTTGGAATACCTCTGGGTATCGTCCTAGCACCTCAGTCAACCCTCCAGAAACTGTTTGGAGGATGTGCTGCCATTGCAACCGCAAATGGCGCAACCAGTCCCGACCCAACAGGCTGGGCCCATGGCCACGCACTACGATAAGTGGGAAACGCCCCTCCTGGCGTCCATAGACAACAGGGGTCATTGTAGTTCCTGCAATGTCCAGTGGTTCCCCCGTGTAGGTGGCCAACCTGGCCTGTGAGTCAGTTAGTGTAAGGGTCTGTATACCCTGCTTGATGCGGTCGAATGTCCTCTGGGCGATCACGGAGACCGCTGCGCCAGTATCCAACTCCATCTCCAGCGGGTGGCCATTGACCCGTACTGTCACCTTAATGGGGGCCACACGGGCAGCTGCCACACAATGCAGCTGCAGGCAGTCGTCCTCCGTCTCCACGTCCTCAGGAGTGGTCGCCGCAGGTTCATCCACATGGAAGGTACGGCCTCTGGGCTGGTCCCAGTTACGGCCCCTGGGCTGGTCCCAGTTTCGGTCGGAACGACGGCGCCTCTGGCGTCCCCAGGACCGCCGTCCACGACGGGGTCGGCGCCTACAAGTCTGACACGGACATGGCTCCTCATCCATTGGCTCTGGAGAAGGCTCCCTTCGGGGAGGAATGTCCGATGGCCACTGGCGTCGGTCTGGTCGTTGCCTCGCCCAAGGTACCGCAGGAGTGCGGGGGGACGTTTTTGGGCGGAAAGGGTTTCGCCCCAAGGCATGCACTTCCATTCCCTGTAGCTCCTGTACCCCTCGCTCTGCGCTCTCTCGGGACAAGACTATTTGTATTGCCTGTTGAAAAGTCAATGTTGGCTCCGCTAACAACTTTCTCTGGGTGGCCGCATTGTTAATACCGCAAACCAAACGGTCGCGTAACATTTCTGACAAGGTCTCACCATAGTCACAGTATTCCGCAATCCCGCGTAGCCTGGATAAAAAATCGGCAAGGGATTCTCCAGGGGTCCTCTCAGCGGTATTAAACCGGTAACGCTGGACTATCGTGGACGGGGTTGGGTTAAAGTGTTGCCCCACTATATTCACAAGTTCGTCAAACGTTTTGGTGTCCGGCGCAGCTGGGTACGTAAGGCTCCTAATCACCCCAAACGTATGCGGCCCGCAGGCGGTGAGCAATATGACCACCTGGCGCTCGTTTTCAGTGATATTGTTTGCCCGGAAATAGTAACGCATCCGTTGCGTGTACTGGTTCCAGCTTTCCAGCGCAGCATCAAAAACATCCAAACGTCCGTACAGAGGCATGGTATAATAGAAAACAACTTCCAACCTGTATCCAACAAAAATCCAGGGAGGTGGCTTCAGCAGTGCAGACAGCTATTCACTTTTACCTTCGTCGCCAGTTTTGTAAAGGCCCCGAAGAATCCAGCACGTGTTTTAAGGATACAAAATAATAAAGTTTATTTACTATAACAATATATACATAGTAGTAGCAGTAACTTCCCTTGCTACCTTCTCCTTCCTCCTGGTTCCTGGACTGGCCAGCTTATTTATAGTAGGAGTTTCTCCACCCCCCTCATTGGGGAAGTTCATACTCCCATAGGATTGTGGGATAATCATTAGTCCCCAGCCAATCGTCAGTAGGCAGGTTATAACAACGCCCCAATTTACAGTTTCTGTGCAAACCCCTCACACTCCCAATTCACTGTCTCTGTGCAAACTCCTCACACGCCCCAATTGACACTGTGCAAACCTCTCACACTCCACAATTTACACTCTGTGCAAACCTCTCACACTCACCAATTTACACCCTGTGCAAACCCCTCACACTCCCCCAATTTACACTGTGCAAACCTCTCACACTCCCCAATTTACACTCTGTGCAAACCCCTCACACTCCCCAATTCACAGTCTCTGTGCAAACGCCTCATATGCCCCAATTTACACTCTGCAAAACACTCATACACCCCAACTTACAGTCTCTGTGCAAACCCCTCCCCCCCGCCCCTCCCCCACAATTCACAGTCTCTGTGCAAACCCATCACACTTCCCAATTTACAGTCTCTGTGCAAACCCCTCACGCGCCCCAATTCACAGTCTCTGTGCAAACCCCTCACATTCCCAATTCACAGTCGATGTGCAAACCCCTCAAACCCTTGTCACTCCCCAATTTACAGTCTCTGAGCAAACCCCTCACAGCCCCCAATTTACAGTCTCTGTGCCAACCCCTCACACTCCCCCAATTTACAGCCTTTGTGCAACCCCTCACACTCCCCAATTTATAGTAACTGTGCAAACACCTCACACTCCCCAATTCCCAGTCTCTGTGCAAACCTCACAAACTCACCAATTTACACTCTGTGTAAACACCTCACACTTCCCCACTTTACAGTCTATTTGCAAACCCCTCACCACGCCCCCCCCCCCCCCGCAATTCACAGTCTCTGTGCAAACCCTCACACTCCCCAATTCACAGTCTCTGTGCAAACGCCTCACATGCCCCAATTTACACTCTGCAAACCACTCATACACCCCAACTTACAGTCTCTGTGCAAACCCCTCCCCCCCCCCCCTCCCCCCGCAATTCACAGTCTCTGTGCAAACCCATTACACTTCCAAATTTAGTCTCTGTGCAAACCCCTCACACACCCCAATTCACAGTCTCTGTGCAAACCCCTCATACTCCCCCAATTTGCCCTCTGTGCAAACCCTTCAGAAACCTCTCACACTCCCCAATTCACAGTCTCTGTGCAAACCACTCACACTCCCCCAATTTACAATCTGTGCATACCTCTTACACTCACCAATTTACACTCTGTGCAAACCCCTCACACTCCCCCAATTTACACTCTGTGCAAACCCCTCACTCCCCGCTATTGACACTGTGCAAACCTCTCACACTCCCCAATTTACACCCTGTGCAAACCTCTCACACACCCGAATTTACACTCTGTGCAAACCTCTGACACTCCCCAATTCACAATCTCTGTGCAAACCCTCACACTCCCCAATTCACAGTCTCTGTGCAAACGCCTCACATGCCCCAATTTACACTCTGCAAACCACTCATACACCCCAACTTACAGTCTCTGTGCAAACCCCTCCCCCCCCCCTCCCCCCGCAATTCACAGTCTCTGTGCAAACCCATTACACTTCCAAATTTAGTCTCTGTGCAAACCCCTCACACACCCCAATTCACAGTCTCTGTGCAAACCCCTCATACTCCCCCAATTTGCCCTCTGTGCAAACCCTTCAGAAACCTCTCACACTCCCCAATTCACAGTCTCTGTGCAAACCACTCACACTCCCCCAATTTACAATCTGTGCATACCTCTTACACTCACCAATTTACACTCTGTGCAAACCCCTCACACTCCCCCAATTTACACTCTGTGCAAACCCCTCACTCCCCCCTATTGACACTGTGCAAACCTCTCACACTCCCCAATTTACACCCTGTGCAAACCTCTCACACACCCGAATTTACACTCTGTGCAAACCTCTGACACTCCCCAATTCACAATCTCTTTGCAAACCCCTCACACTCCCCAATTCACTGTCTCTGTGCAAACTCCTCACATGCCCCAATTTACAGTCTTTGTGCAAACCCCTCACACTCCCAATTCACTGTCTCTGTGCAAACCCCTCACACTCCCCAATTTAGAGTCTCTGTACAAACCACTCACACTCCCCAATTCACAGTCTCTGTGCAAGCCACACACACTCCCGAATTCACAGTCTCTGTGGAAACCCCTCACAGTCCCCCAATTTACACCCTGTGCAAACCTCTCACACTCCCCAATTTACACTCTGTGCAAACCCCTCACACTCACCCAATTTACTCTCTGTGCAAACCTCTCACACTCCCCAATTTACACTCTGTGCAAACCTCTGACACTCCCCAATTCACAGTCTCTTTGCAAACCCCTCACACTCCCCAATTCACTGTCTCTGTGCAAACTCCTCACACGCCCCAATTTACAGTCTCTGTGCAAACCCCTCACACTCCCAATTCACTGTCTCTGTGCAAACCCCTCACTCCCCCCAATTGACACTGTGCAAACCTCTCACACTCCACAATTTACACTCTGTGCAAACCTCTCACACTCCCCAATTTACACTCTGTGCAAACCTCTCACACTCCCAGAATTTACACTCTGAGCAAAGCACTCACACCCCCAGTTTACATTCTGTGCAAACCCCTCACACTCACCAATTTACACTCTGTGCAAACCTCTCACCCTCCCCAATTTACGCTGTGCAAACCTCTCAGACTCCCCAATTTACAGTCTTTTTGCAAGCCCCTCACACTCCCCAATTCACTGTCTCTGTGCAAACGCCTCACATGCCCCAATTTACACTCTGCAAACCACTCATACACCCCAACTTACAATCTCTGTGCAAACCCCTCACCCACCCCTCAATTCAGTCTCTGTGCCTACCCATCACACACCCCAATCCACAGTCTCTGTGCAAACCCCTCACACCCCCCAATTCACAGTCTCTGTGCAAACCACTCACACTACCCAATTCACTGTCTCTGTGGAAACTCCTCACACGCCCCAATTTACAGTCTCTGTGCAAACCCCTCACACTCCCCAATTTACAGTCGGTGTGCAAACCCCTCACCGCCCCCCCAATTCACAGTCTCTGTGCAAACCCCTCACACTCCCCAATTCACAGTCTCAGTGCAAACCACTCACATCCCCAATTTACACTCTGTGCAAACCTCTCACACTCGCCAATTTACACTCTGTGCAAACCTCTCACACTCCCCAATTTACAGTCTGTGTGGAAACCTCTCACACTCCCAAATTCACATTCTCCGTGCAAACCCCTCACACTCCCCCAATTTACAGTCTGTGCAAACCCCGCACACCCCCAATTTACACTCTGCGCAAACCTCTCACACTCCCCAATTTACACTCTGTGCAAACCTCACACACTCCCCAATTCACAGTCTCTGTGCAAACCCCTCACACTCCCCAATTCACAGTCTCTGTGCAAACCCCTCACACTCCCCCGATTTACAGTCTCTGTGGAAACCCCTCACACGCCCCAATTTATAGTCACTGTGCAAACACCTCACACTCCCCAATTCCAGTCTCTGTGCAAACCCCTCACACTCCCACAATTTAAAGTCTCTGTGCAAAACTCTCACACTCCCCAATTTACACTCTGTGCAAACCCTTCACACTCCGACAATTTACACTCTGTGCAAACCCCTCACACCTCCAGTTTACATTCTGTGCAACCCCCTAACACTCCCCAATTTAAACTCTGTGCAAATCTCTCACACTCCCCAATTTACGCTGTGCAAAACTCCCAGACTCCCCAATTTACAGTCTCTTTGCAAACCCCTCACACTCCCCAATTCACTGTCTCTGTGCAAACTCCTCACACGCCCCAAATTACAGTCTCTGTGCAAACCTCTCACACACCCCAATTTACGCTCTGAGCAAACCCTCACACACCCCAATTCACAGTCTCTGTGCAAACCCCTCACACTCCCCCAATTTACATTCTGTGCAAACCCCTCAGAAACCCCTCACACTCCCCAATTCACAGTCTCTGTGCAAATCACGCACACTCCCCAATTTACAATCTGTGCATACCTCTCACACTCACCAATTTACACTCTGTGCAAACCCCTCACACTCCCCCAATTTACACTCTGTGCAAACCCCTCACTCCCCCCGATTGACACTGTGCAAACCTCTCACACTCCCCAATTTACACTCTGTGCAAACCCCTCACACTCCCCCAATTTACATCCTGTGCAAACCTCTCACACACCCGAATTTACACTCTGTGCAAACCCCTCACACTCCCCCAATTTACATTCTGTGCAAACCTCTCACACTCCCCAATTTACACTCTGTGCAAACCTCTGACACTCCCCAATTCACAATCTCTTTGCAAACCCCTCACACTCCCCAATTCACTGTCTCTGTGCAAACTCCTCACATGCCCCAATTTACAGTCTTTGTGCAAACCCCTCACACTCCCAATTCACTGTCTCTGTGCAAACCCCTCACACTCCCCAATTTAGAGTCTCTGTACAAACCACTCACACTCCCCAATTCACAGTCTCTGTGCAAACCCCTCACACACCCCAATTCACAGTCTCTGTGCAAACCCCTCACAGTCCCCCAATTTAAACCCTGTGCAAACCTCTCACACTCCCCAATTTACACTCTGTGCAAACCCCTAACACTCACCCAATTTACACTCTGTGCAAACCTCTCACACTCCCCAATTTACACTCTGTGCAAACCTCTGACACTCCCCAATTCACAGTCTCTTTGCAAACCCCTCACACTCCCCAATTCACAGTCTCTGTGCAAACTCCTCATACGCCCCAATTTACAGTCTCTGTGCAAACCCCTCACACCCCCAATTCACTGTCTCTGTGCAAACGCCTCACTCCCCCCAATTGACACTGTGCAAACCGCTCACACTCCACAATTTACACTCTGTGCAAACCTCTCACACTCCCCAATTTACACTCTGTGCAAACCCCTCACACCCCCAGTTTACATTCTGTGCAAACCCCTCACACTCCCCAATTTACACTCTGTGCAAACCTCTCACACTCCCCAATTTACGCTGTGCAAACCTCTCAGACGCCCCAATTTACAGTCTCTTTGCAAGCCCCTCACACTCCCCAATTCACTGTCTCTGTGCAAACGCCTCACATGCCCCAATTTACACTCTGCAAACCACTCATACACCCCACCTTACAGTCTCTGTGCAAACCCCTCACCCCCCCCCCCCCAATTCACAGTCTCTGTGCAAACCCATCACACTTCCCAATATACAGTCTCTGTGCAAACCCCTCACACACCCCAATTCACAGTCTCTGTGCAAACCCCTCACACCCCCCAATTCACAGTCTCTGTGCAAACCAGTCACACGACCCAATTCACTGTCTCTGTGCAAACTCCTCACACGCCCCACTTTACAGTCTCTGTGCAAACCCCTCACACTCCCCAATTTACAGTCGGTGTGCAAACCCCTCATCGCCCCCCCCAATTCACAGTATCTGTGCAAACCCCTCACACTCCCCAATTCACAGTCTCAGTGCAAACCCCTCACATCCCCAATTTACACTCTGTGCAAACCTCTCGCACTCCCCAATTTACACTCTGTGCAAACCTCTCACACTCCCCAATTTACAGTCTCTGTGGAAACCCCTCACATTCCCAAATTCACATTCTCCGTGCAAACCCCTCACACTTCCCAATTCACAGTCTCTGTGCAAACCCCTCACACTCCCCCAATTTACACTCTGTGCAAACCCCTCACACCCCCAATTTACACTCTGCGCAAACCTCTCACACTCCCCAATTTACACTCTGTGCAAACCTCACACACTCCCCAATTCAAAGTCTCTGTGCAAACCCCTCACACTCCCCAATTCACAGTCTCTGTGCAAACCCCTCACCCCCCCCCCCCCCCGATTTACAGTCTCTGTGGAAACCCCTCACACTCCCCAATTCATAGTCACTGTGCAAACACCTCACACTCCCCAATTCCAGTCTCTGTGCAAACCCCTCACACTCCCACAATTTAAAGTCTCTGTGCAAAACTCTCACACTCCCCAATTTACACTCTGTGCAAACCCCTCACACTACCACAATTTACACTCTGTGCAAACCCCTCACACCTCCAGTTTACATTCTGTGCAAACCCCTCACACTCCCCAATTTACACTCTGTGCAAATCTCTCACACTCCCCAATTTACGCTGTGCAAACCTCTCAGACTCCCCAATTTACAGTCTCTTTGCAAACCCCTCACACTCCCCAATTCACTGTCTCTGTGCAAACTCCTCACACGCCCCAATTTACAGTCTCTGCGCAAACCCCTCACACTCCCCAATTTACACTCTGTGCAAACCTCTCACACACCCCAATTTACGCTCTGAGCAAACCCCTCACACACCCCAATTCACAGTCTCTGTGCAAACCCCTCACACTCCCCCAATTTACACTCTGTGCAAACCCCTCAGAAACCCCTCACACTCCCCAATTCACAGTCTCTGTGCAAACCCCTCACACTCCCCAATTCACAGTCTCTGTGCAAACAACTCACGCTCCCTCAATTTACACTCTGTGCATCCCCTCACACTCCCCAATTTACACTCTGTGCAAACCCCTCACACCCCCAATTTACACTCTGTGCAAACCCCTCACACTCCCCAATTCACTGTCTCTGTGCAAACTCCTCAAACGCCACAATTTACAGTCTCTGTGCAAACCCCTCACACTCCTCAAACCCCTCTCACTCACCAATTTACAGTCTCTGAGCAAACCCCTCACAGCCCCCAATTTACAGTCTCTGTGCAAACACCTCACACTCCCCAATTCATAGTCTCTGTGCAAACCCCTCACACTCCCCCAATTTACAGTCTCTGAGCAAACCCCTCACAGCCCCCAATTTACAGTCTCTGTGCAAACACCTCACACTCCCCAATTCATAGTCTCTGTGCAAACCCCTCACACTCCCCCAATTTACAGCCTTTGTGCAACCCCTCACACTGCCCAATTCACAGTCTCTGTGCAAACCCGTCACACTCCCCAATTCCCAGTCTCTGTGCAAACCCCTCACACCCCCAGTTTACATTCTGTGCAAACCCCTCACACTCCCCAATTTACACTCTGTGAAAACCTCTCACACTCCCCAATTTACGCTGTGCAACCATCTCACACTCCCCAATTCACTGTCTCTGTGCACAATTCTCACACGCCACGCCCCAATTTACAGTCTCTGTGCAAACCCCTCACACTCCCAATTTACACTCTGTGCAAACCCCTCACACTCCCCAATTTAAACTCTGTGCAAACCCCTCACACTCCCCAATTTACAGTCTGTCTGCAAACCCCTCACACCCCCCCCAATTCACAGTCTCTGTGCTAACCCCTCACACTCTCCAATTCACAGACTCTGTGCAAACGCCTCACATGCCCCAATTTACACTCTGTGCAAACCACTCATACACCCCAACTTACAGTCTCTGTGCAAACCCCTCACACCCCCCAATTTAAACTCTGTGCAAACCCCTCACACTCCCCAAATTACAGTCTGTCTGCAAACCACTCTCCCCCCCCCCCCCACAATTCACAGTCTCTGTGCAAACCCCTTACACTCTCCAATTCACAGACTCTGTGCAAACGCCTCACATGCCCCAATTTACACTCTGTGCAAACCACTCATACACACCAACTTACAGTCTCTGTGCAAACCCCTCACACCCCCCAATTCACAGTCTCTGTGCAAACCCATCACACACCCCAATTGACAGTCTCTGTGCAAACCCCTCACACACTCCAATTCACAGTCTCTGTGCAAACCCCTCACACCCCCCCAATTCACAGTCTCTGTGCAAACCCATCATACTTCCCAATTTACAGTCTCTGTGCAAACCCCTCACACTCCCCAATTTACACTGTGCAAACCTCTCACACTCCCCAATTTACACTGTGCAAACCTCTCACACTCCCCAATTCACAGTCTCTTTGCAAACCCCACACACCCCGAATTTACACTCTGTGGAAACCCCTCACACACCCCCAATTTACACTCTGTGCAAACCTCTCACACTCCCCAATTTACACTCTGTGCAAACCCCTCACACTCCCCAAATTTACACTCTGTGCAACCCCTCACACTCTCCAATTTACACTCTGTGCAAACCACTCACACTCCCCAATTTACACGTTGCAAACCCCTCACATGCCCAATTTACACCGTGGAAACCCCTCCCACTCCCCCAATTTACACTCTGTGCAAACCCCTCACGCTCCCCCAATTTACACTCTGTGCAAACACACCACACCCCAAATGTACACACTGTGCAAACCCCTCACACTCCCCAATTTACAGTCTCTGTGCAAACCCCTCACACTCCCCCAATTTACACTCTGTGCAAACCCCTCACACTCTCCAATTTACACTCTGTGCAAACCCCTCACACTCCCCAATTAACACTCTGTGCAAACCGCACACACTCCCCAATTTACAATCTATGCAAACCCCTCACACTCCCAAATTCAGTCTCTGTGCAAACCCCTCACACTCCCAAATTTACAATCTGTGCAAACCTATCCCACTCCCCATTTTACACTCTGTGCAAACCCCTCACACTCCCCAATTCACAGTCTCTGTGCAAACCTCTCAGACTCCCCCAATTTCCACTCTGTGCAACCCCTCACACTCTCCAATTTACACTCTGTGCAAACCCCTCACACTCTCCAATTTACACTCTGTGCAACCCCTCAAACTCTCCAATTTACACTCTGTGCAAACCCCTCACACCCCCAATTTACACTCTGTCCAAACCCCTCACAATCCCCCAATTTACACTCTGTGCAAACCTCTCACACTCCCCAATTTACACTCTGTGTAAACCTCTCACACTCCACAATTTACACTCTGTGCAAACCCCTCACAATCCCCCAATTTACACTCTGTGCAAACCACTCAGACTCCCCAATTTACAGTCTCTGTGCAAACTCCTCACACTCTCCAATCCACAGCCTCTGTGCAAACCTCTCACACTCCCCCAATTTACAGTCTCTGTGCAAACCACTCACGCTCCCCCATTCACAGTCTCTGTGCAAACCCCTCACACTCCCCCAATTTAGAGTCTCTGTGCAAACCCCTCACCGCCCCCCCCAATTTACAGTCTCTGTGCAAACCCCTCACACACCCCAATTCAGTCTCTGTGCAAACCTCTCACATACCCCAATTTACACTCTGTGCAAACCCCCACACGCCCCCAATTTACACTGTGCAACCCCTCACACTCCCCCAATTTACACTCTGTGGAAACCCCTCACACTCCCCCAATTTACACTCTGTGCAAACCTCTGACACTCCCCAATTTACACTCTGTGCAAACCCCTCACTCTCCCCAATTTACAGACTCTGCAAACCCCTCGCACTCCCCCAATTTACACTCTGTGCAAACCCCTCACGCTCCCCAATTTACACTGTGCAAACCTCTCACACTCCCCAATTTACACTGTGCAAACCTCTCACACTCCCCAATTCACAGTCTCTTTGCAAACCCCACACACCCCGAATTTACACTCTGTGGAAACCCCTCACACACCCCCAATTTACACTCTGTGCAAACCTCTCACACTTCCCAATTTACACTCTGTGCAAACCCCTCACACTCCCCAAATTTACACTCTGTGCAACCCCTCACACTCTCCAATTTACACTCTGTGCAAACCACTCACACTCCCCAATTTACACGTTGCAAACCCCTCACACTCCCAATTTACACCGTGGAAACCCCTCCCACTCCCCCAATTTACACTCTGTGCAAACCCCTCACGCTCCCCCAATTTACACTCTGTGCAAACACCCCACACCCCAAATGTACACACTGTGCAAACCCCTCACACTCCCCAATTTACAGTCTCTGTGCAAACCCCTCACACTCCCCCAATTTACACTCTGTGCAAACCCCTCACACTCTCCAATTTACACTCTGTGCAAACCCCTCACACTCCCCAATTCACAGTCTCTGTGCAAACCTCTCAGACTTCCCCAATTTCCACTCTGTGCAACCCCTCACACTCTCCAATTTACACGCTGTGCAAACCCCTCACACTCTCCAATTTACACTCTGTGCAAGCCCTCAAACTCTCCAATTAACACTCTGTGCAAACCGCACACACTCCCCAATTTACAATCTATGCAAACCCCTCACACTCCCAAATTCAGTCTCTGTGCAAACCCCTCACACTCCCAAATTTACAATCTGTGCAAACCTATCCCACTCCCCAATTTACACTCTGTGCAAACCCCTCACACTCCCCAATTCACATTCTCTGTGCAAACCTCTCAGACTCCCCCAATTTCCACTCTGTGCAACCCCTCACACTCTCCAATTTACACTCTGTGCAAACCCCTCACACTCTCCAATTTACACTCTGTGCAACCCCGCAAACTCTCCAATTTACACTCTGTGCAAACCCCTCACACCCCCAATTTACACTCTGTCCAAACCCCTCACAATCCCCCAATTTACACTCTGTGCAAACCTCTCACACTCCCCAATTTACACTCTGTGCAAACCTCTCACACTCCACAATTTACACTCTGTGCAAACCCCTCACAATCCCCCAATTTACACTCTGTGCAAACCTCTCACACTCTCCCAATTTACAGTCTCTGTGCAAACCACTCACTCTCCCCAATTTACAGTCTCTGTGCAAACTCCTCACACTCTCCAATCAACAGCCTCTGTGCAAACCTCTCACACTCCCCCAATTTACAGTCTCTGTGCAAACCCCTCACTCTCCCCAATTTACAGACTCTGTGCAAACCCCTCGCACTCCCCCAATTTACACTCTGTGCAAACCCCTCACGCTCCCCAATTTACACTGTGCAAACCTCTCACACTCCCCAATTTACACTGTACAAACCTCTCACACTCCCCAATTCACAGTCTCTTTGCAAACCCCACACACCCCGAATTTACACTCTGTGGAAACCCCTCACACACCCCCAATTTACACTCTGTGCAAACCTCTCACACTCCCCAATTTACACTCTGTGCAAACCCCTCACACTCCCCAAATTTACACTCTGTGCAACCCCTCACACTCTCCAATTTACACTCTGTGCAAACCACTCACACTCCCCAATTTACACGTTGCAAACCCCTCACACGCCCAATTTACACCGTGGAAACCCCTCCCACTCCCCCAATTTACACTCTGTGCAAACCCCTCACGCTCCCCCAATTTACACTCTGTGCAAACACCCCACACCCCAAATGTACACACTGTGCAAACCCCTCACACTCCCCAATTTACACTCTCTGTGCAAACCTCTCACACTCCCCCAATTTACACTCTGTGCAAACCCCTCACACTCTCCAATTTACACTCTATGCAAACCGCACACACTCCCCAATTTACAATCTATGCAAACCCCTCACACTCCCAAATTCAGTCTCTGTGCAAACCCCTCACACTCCCAAATTTACAATCTGTGCAAACCTATCCCACTCCCCAATTCACATTCTCTGTGCAAACCTCTCAGACTCCCCCAATTTCCACTCTGTGCAACCCCTCACACTCTCCAATTTACACTCTGTGCAAACCCCTCACACTCTCCAATTTACACTCTGTGCAACCCCTCAAACTCTCCAATTTACACTCTGTGCAAACCCCTCACACCCCCAATTTACACTCTGTCCAAACCCCTCACAATTCCCCAATTTACACTCCGTGCAAACCCCTCACAATCCCCCAATTTACACTCGGTGCAAACCTCTCACACTCTCCCAATTTACAGTCTCTGTGCAAACCACTCAGACTCCCCAATTTACAGTCTCTGTGCAAACTCCTCACACTCTCCAATCCACAGCCTCTGTGCAAACCTCTCACACTCCCCCAATTTACAGTCTCTGTGCAAACCACTCACGCTCCCCAATTCACAGTCTCTGTGCAAACCCCTCACACTCCCCCAATTTAGAGTCTCTGTGCAAACCCCTCACCGCCCCCACCCCCCAATTTACAGTCTCTGTGCAAACCCCTCACACACCCCCAATTCAGTCTCTGTGCAAACCTCTCACATACCCCAATTTACACTCTGTGCAAACCCCCACACGCCCCCAATTTACACTGTGCAACCCCTCACACTCCCCCAATTTACACTCTGTGGAAACCCCTCACACTCCCCCAATTTACACTCTGTGCAAACCTCTCACACTCCCCAATTTACACTCTGTGCAAACCCCTCACTCTCCCCAATTTACAGACTCTGTGCAAACCCCTCGCACTCCCCCAATTTACACTCTGTGCAAACCCCTCACGCTCCCCAATTTACACTCTGTGCAAACGCCACACCCCCCCAATTTACACTCTGTGGAAACCCCTCACACTCCCCCAATTTACACTCTGTGCAAACCTCTCACACTCACCAATTTACACACTGTGCAAACCCCTCACACTCCCCAATTTACACTCTGTGCAAACCCCTCACACCCCCAATTTACACTCTGTGCAAACCTCTCTCACTCCCCCAATTTACAGTCTCTGTGCAAACCCCTCAGACTCCCCAATTTACAGTCTCCGTGCAAACTCCTCACACTCCCCAATCCACAGTCTCTGTGCAAACCCCTCAGACTCCCCCAATTTCCACTCTGTGCAACCCCTCACACTCTCCAATTTACACTCTGTGCAAAACCCTCACACTCCCCCAATTTACACTCTGTGCAAACCCCTCACGCTCCCCAATTTACACTCTGTGCAAACACCACACACCCCCAATTTACACTCTGTGGAAACCCCTCACACTCCCCCAATTTACACTCTGTCCAAACCCCTCACACTCCCCCAATTTACACACTGTGCAAACCTCTTACACTCCCCAATTTACACTCTATGCAAACCTCTCACACTCCCCAATTTACACTCTGTGCAAACCCCTCAGACTCCCCCAATTTACACTCTGTGCAAACCTCTCACACTCTCCCAATTTACAGTCTCTGTGCAAACCACTCAGACTCCCCAATTTACAGTCTCTGTGCAAACTCCTCACACTCTCCAATCCACAGCCTCTGTGCAAACCTCTCACACTCCCCCAATTTACAGTCTCTGTGCAAACCACTCACGCTCCCCAATTCACAGTCTCTGTGCAAACCCCTCACACTCCCCCAATGTAGAGTCTCTGTGCAAACCCCTCACCGCCCCCCGCCCCCCAATTTACAGTCTCTGTGCAAACCCCTCACACACCCCAATTCAGTCTCTGTGCAAACCTCTCACATACCCCAATTTACACTCTGTGCAACCCCCCACACGCCGCCAATTTACACTGTGCAACCCCTCACACTCCCCGAATTTACACTCTGTGGAAACCCCTCACACTCCCCCAATTTACACTCTGTGCAAACCTCTCACACTCCCCAATTTACACTCTGTGCAAACCCCTCACGCTCCCCAATTTACACTCTGTGCAAACGCCACCCCCCCCCAATTTACACTCTGTGGAAACCCCTCACACTCCCCCAATTTACACTCTGTGCAAACCCCTCACACCCCCAATTTACACTCTGTGCAAACCTCTCACACTCCCCCAATTTACAGTCTCTGTGCAAACCCCTCAGACTCCCCAATTTACAGTCTCCGTGCAAACTCCTCACACTCCCCAATCCACAGTCTCTGTGCAAACCCCTCAGACTCCCCCAATTTCCACTCTGTGCAACCCCTCACACTCTCCAATTTACACTCTGTGCAAAACCCTCACACTCCCCCAATTTACACTCTGTGCAAACCCCTCAGGCTCCCCAATTTACACTCTGTGCAAACACCACACACCCCCAATTTACACTCTGTGGAAACCCCTCACACTCCCCCAATTTACACTCTGTCCAAACCCCTCACACTCCCCCAATTTACACACTGTGCAAACCTCTTACACTCCCCAATTTACACTCTATGCAAACCTCTCACACTCCCCAATTTACACTCTGTGCAAACCCCTCAGACTCCCCCAATTTACACTCTGTGGAAACCTCTCACACTCTCCAATCCACAGTCTCTGTGCAAACCTCTCACACGCCCCCAATTTACAGTCTCTGTGCAAACCACTCACGCTCCCCAATTCACAGTCTCTGTGCAAACCCCTCACACTCCCCAAATTTAGAGTCTCTGTGCAAACCCCTCACACTCCCCAATTTACAGTCTGTGTGCAAACTCCTCACACTCCCCAATTTACACTCTGTGCAAACCTCTCACACTCCCAAATTAACACTCTGTGCAAACCCCTCACACCCCCCCAATTTACACTCTGTGGAAACCCCTCACACTCCCCCAATTTACACTCTGTGCAAACCTCTCACACTCACCAATTTACACACTGTGCAAACCCCTCACACTCCCCAATTTACACTCTGTGCAAACCCCTCACACCCCCAATTTACACTCTGTGCAAACCTCTCTCACTCCCCCAATTTACAGTCTCTGTGCAAACCCCTCAGACTCCCCAATTTACAGTCTCCGTGCAAACTCCTCACACTCCCCAATCCACAGTCTCTGTGCAAACCCCTCAGACTCCCCCAATTTCCACTCTGTGCAACCCCTCACACTCTCCAATTTACACTCTGTGCAAAACCCTCACACTCCCCCAATTTACACTCTGTGCAAACCCCTCACGCTCCCCAATTTACACTCTGTGCAAACACCACACACCCCCAATTTACACTCTGTGGAAACCCCTCACACTCCCCCAATTTACACTCTGTCCAAACCCCTCACACTCCCCCAATTTACACACTGTGCAAACCTCTTACACTCCCCAATTTACACTCTATGCAAACCTCTCACACTCCCCAATTTACACTCTGTGCAAACCCCTCAGACTCCCCCAATTTACACTCTGTGCAAACCTCTCACACTCTCCCAATTTACAGTCTCTGTGCAAACCACTCAGACTCCCCAATTTACAGTCTCTGTGCAAACTCCTCACACTCTCCAATCCACAGCCTCTGTGCAAACCTCTCACACTCCCCCAATTTACAGTCTCTGTGCAAACCACTCACGCTCCCCAATTCACAGTCTCTGTGCAAACCCCTCACACTCCCCCAATGTAGAGTCTCTGTGCAAACCCCTCACCGCCCCCCGCCCCCCAATTTACAGTCTCTGTGCAAACCCCTCACACACCCCAATTCAGTCTCTGTGCAAACCTCTCACATACCCCAATTTACACTCTGTGCAACCCCCCACACGCCCCCAATTTACACTGTGCAACCCCTCACACTCCCCGAATTTACACTCTGTGGAAACCCCTCACACTCCCCCAATTTACACTCTGTGCAAACCTCTCACACTCCCCAATTTACACTCTGTGCAAACCCCTCACGCTCCCCAATTTACACTCTGTGCAAACGCCACCCCCCCCCATTTACACTCTGTGGAAACCCCTCACACTCCCCCAATTTACACTCTGTGCAAACCCCTCACACCCCCAATTTACACTCTGTGCAAACCTCTCACACTCCCCCAATTTACAGTCTCTGTGCAAACCCCTCAGACTCCCCAATTTACAGTCTCCGTGCAAACTCCTCACACTCCCCAATCCACAGTCTCTGTGCAAACCCCTCAGACTCCCCCAATTTCCACTCTGTGCAACCCCTCACACTCTCCAATTTACACTCTGTGCAAAACCCTCACACTCCCCCAATTTACACTCTGTGCAAACCCCTCAGGCTCCCCAATTTACACTCTGTGCAAACACCACACACCCCCAATTTACACTCTGTGGAAACCCCTCACACTCCCCCAATTTACACTCTGTCCAAACCCCTCACACTCCCCCAATTTACACACTGTGCAAACCTCTTACACTCCCCAATTTACACTCTATGCAAACCTCTCACACTCCCCAATTTACACTCTGTGCAAACCCCTCAGACTCCCCCAATTTACACTCTGTGGAAACCTCTCACACTCTCCAATCCACAGTCTCTGTGCAAACCTCTCACACGCCCCCAATTTACAGTCTCTGTGCAAACCACTCACGCTCCCCAATTCACAGTCTCTGTGCAAACCCCTCACACTCCCCCAATTTAGAGTCTCTGTGCAAACCCCTCACACTCCCCAATTTACAGTCTGTGTGCAAACTCCTCACACTCCCCAATTTACACTCTGTGCAAACCTCTCACACTCCCAAATTAACACTCTGTGCAAACCCCTCACATTCCCCCAATTTACACTCTGTGCAACCCCTCACACTCCCCAATTAACACTCTGTGCAAACCGCACACACTCCCCAATTTACAATCTATGCAAACCCCTCACACTCCCAAATTCACAGTCTCTGTGCAAAACCCTCACACTCCCAAATTCACACTCTGTGAAAATCTCTCACACTCCTCAATTTACACTCTGTGCAAACCCCTCACACTCCCCAATTTACACTCTGTGCAAACCTCTCACACTCCCCAATTAACACTCGGTGCAAACCCCTCACATTCCCCCAATTTACACTCTGTGCAAACCTCTCACACTCCCCAATTTACACTCTGTGCAAACCCCTCACAATCCCCCAATTTACACTCTGTGCAAACCTCTCACACTCTCCCAATTTACAGTCTCTGTACAAACCACTCAGACTCCCCAATTTACAGTCTCTGTGCAAACTCCTCACACTCTCCAATCCACAGCCTCTGTGCAAACCTCTCACACTCCCCCAATTTACAGTCTCTGTGCAAACCACTCACGCTCCCCTATTCACAGTCTCTGTGCAAACCCCTCACACTCCCCCAATTTAGAGTCTCTGTGCAAACCCCTCACCGCCCCCCCCAATTTACAGTCTCTGTGCAAACCCCTCACACACCCCAATTCAGTCTCTGTGCAAACCTCTCACATACCCCAATTTACACTCTGTGCAAACCCCCACACGCCCCCAATTTACACTGTGCAACCCCTCACACTCCCCCAATTTACACTCTGTGGAAACCCCTCACACTCCCCCAATTTACACTCTGTGCAAACCTCTGACTATCCCCAATTTACACTCTGTGCAAACCCCTCACTCTCCCCAATTTACAGACTCTGCAATCCCCTCGCACTCCCCCAATTTACACTCTGTGCAAACCCCTCACGCTCCCCAATTTACACTGTGCAAACCTCTCACACTCCCCAATTTACACTGTGCAAACCTCTCACACTCCCCAATTCACAGTCTCTTTGCAAACCCCACACACCCCGAATTTACACTCTGTGGAAACCCCTCACACACCTCCAATTTACACTCTGTGCAAACCTCTCACACTTCCCAATTTACACTCTGTGCAAACCCCTCACACTCCCCAAATTTACACTCTGTGCAACCCCTCACACTCTCCAATTTACACTCTGTGCAAACCACTCACACTCCCCAATTTACACGTTGCAAACCCCTCACACTCCCAATTTACACCGTGGAAACCCCTCCCACTCCCCCAATTTACACTCTGTGCAAACCCCTCACGCTCCCCCAATTTACACTCTGTGCAAACACCCCACACCCCAAATGTACACACTGTGCAAAGCCCTCACACTCCCCAATTTACAGTCTCTGTGCAAACCCCTCACACTCCCCCAATTTACACTCTGTGCAAACCCCTCACACTCTCCAATTTACACTCTGTGCAACCCCTCACACTCCCCAATTAACACTCTGTGCAAACCACACACACTCCCCAATTTACAATCTATGCAAACCCCTCACACTCCCAAATTCAGTCTCTGTGCAAACCCCTCACACTCCCAAATTTACAATCTGTGCAAACCTATCCCACTCCCCAATTTACACTCTGTGCAAACCCCTCACACTCCCCAATTCACAGTCTCTGTGCAAACGTCTCAGACTCCCCCAATTTCCACTCTGTGCAACCCCTCACACTCTCCAATTTACACTCTGTGCAAACCCCTCACACTCTCCAATTTACACTCTGTGCAACCCCGCAAACTCTCCAATTTACACTCTGTGCAAACCCCTCACACCCCCAATTTACACTCTGTCCAAACCCCTCACAATCCCCCAATTTACACTCTGTGCAAACCTCTCACACTCCCCAATTTACACTCTGTGCAAACCTCTCACACTCCACAATTTACACTCTGTGCAAACCCCTCACAATCCCCCAATTTACACTCTGTGCAAACCTCTCACACTCTCCCAATTTACAGTCTCTGTGCAAACCACTCAGACTCCCCAATTTACAGTCTCTGTGCAAACTCCTCACACTCTCCAATCAACAGCCTCTGTGCAAACCTCTCACACTCCCCCAATTTACAGTCTCTGTGCAAACCACTCACGCTCCCCAATTCACAGTCTCTGTGCAAACCCCTCACACTCCCCCAATTTAGAGTCTCTGTGCAAACCCCTCACCGCCCCCCCCCAATTTACAGTCTCTGTGCAAACCCCTCACACACCCCAATTCAGTCTCTGTGCAAACCTCTCACATACCCGAATTTACACTCTGTGCAAACCCCCACACGCCCCCAATTTACACTGTGCAACCCCTCACACTCCCCCAATTTACACTCTGTGGAAACCCCTCACACTCCCCCAATTTACACTCTGTGCAAACCTCTCACACTCCCCAATTTACACTGTGCAAACCCCTCACTCTCCCCAATTTACAGACTCTGTGCAAACCCCTCGCACTCCCCCAATTTACACTCTGTGCAAACCCCTCACGCTCCCCAATTTACACTGTGCAAACCTCTCACACTCCCCAATTTACACTGTACAAACCTCTCACACTCCCCAATTCACAGTCTCTTTGCAAACCCCACACACCCCGAATTTACACTCTGTGGAAACCCCTCACACACCCCCAATTTACACTCTGTGCAAACCTCTCACACTCCCCAATTTACACTCTGTGCAAACCCCTCACACTCCCCAAATTTACACTCTGTGCAACCCCTCACACTCTCCAATTTACACTCTGTGCAAACCACTCTCACTCCCCAATTTACACGTTGCAAATCCCTCACACGCCCAATTTACACCGTGGAAACCCCTCCCACTCCCCCAATTTACACTCTGTGCAAACCCCTCACGCTCCCCCAATTTACACTCTGTGCAAACACCCCACACCCCAAATGTACACACTGTGCAAACCCCTCACACTCCCCAATTTACAGTCTCTGTGCAAACCCCTCACACTCTCCAATTTACACTCTATGCAACCCCTCACACTCCCCAATTAACACTCTGTGCAAACCGCACACACTCCCCAATTTACAATCTATGCA
This sequence comes from Scyliorhinus torazame, assembly GCF_047496885.1. Classification (NCBI taxonomy): domain Eukaryota; kingdom Metazoa; phylum Chordata; class Chondrichthyes; order Carcharhiniformes; family Scyliorhinidae; genus Scyliorhinus; species Scyliorhinus torazame. The sequence continues at coordinate 83,075,619 of NC_092724.1, forward strand.
AACCCCTCACACTCCCAAATTCAGTCTCTGTGCAAACCCCTCACACTCCCCCAATTTACACTCTGTGCAAACCTCTCACACTCCCCAATTTACACTCTGTGCAAACCCCTCACTCTCCCCAATTTACAGACTCTGTGCAAACCCCTCGCACTCCCCCAATTTACACTCTGTGCAAACCCCTCACGCTCCCCAATTTACACTCTGTGCAAACGCCACACCCCCCCAATTTACACTGTGTGGAAACCCCTCACACTCCCCCAATTTACACTCTGTGCAAACCTCTCACACTCACCAATTTACACACTGTGCAAACCCCTCACACTCCCCAATTTACACTCTGTGCAAACCCCTCACACCCCCAATTTACACTCTGTGCAAACCTCTCTCACTCCCCCAATTTACAGTCTCTGTGCAAACCCCTCAGACTCCCCAATTTACAGTCTCCGTGCAAACTCCTCACACTCCCCAATCCACAGTCTCTGTGCAAACCCCTCAGACTCCCCCAATTTCCACTCTGTGCAACCCCTCACACTCTCCAATTTACACTCTGTGCAAAACCCTCACACTCCCCCAATTTACACTCTGTGCAAACCCCTCACGCTCCCCAATTTACACTCTGTGCAAACACCACACACCCCCAATTTACACTCTGTGGAAACCCCTCACACTCCCCCAATTTACACTCTGTCCAAACCCCTCGCACTCCCCCAATTTACACACTGTGCAAACCTCTTACACTCCCCAATTTACACTCTATGCAAACCTCTCACACTCCCCAATTTACACTCTGTGCAAACCCCTCAGACTCCCCCAATTTACACTCTGTGCAAACCTCTCACACTCTCCCAATTTACAGTCTCTGTGCAAACCACTCAGACTCCCCAATTTACAGTCTCTGTGCAAACTCCTCACACTCTCCAATCCACAGCCTCTGTGCAAACCTCTCACACTCCCCCAATTTACAGTCTCTGTGCAAACCACTCACGCTCCCCAATTCACAGTCTCTGTGCAAACCCCTCACACTCCCCCAATGTAGAGTCTCTGTGCAAACCCCTCACCGCCCCCCCCCCCAATTTACAGTCTCTGTGCAAACCCCTCACACACCCCAATTCAGTCTCTGTGCAAACCTCTCACATACCCCAATTTACACTCTGTGCAACCCCCCACACGCCCCCAATTTACACTGTGCAACCCCTCACACTCCCCGAATTTACACTCTGTGGAAATCCCTCACACTCCCCCAATTTACACTCTGTGCAAACCTCTCACACTCCCCAATTTACACTCTGTGCAAACCCCTCACTCTCCCCAATCCACAGTCTCTGTGCAAACCCCTCAGACTCCCCCAATTTCCACTCTGTGCAACCCCTCACACTCTCCAATTTACACTCTGTGCAAAACCCTCACACTCCCCCAATTTACACTCTGTGCAAACCCCTCAGGCTCCCCAATTTACACTCTGTGGAAACCTCTCACACTCTCCAATCCACAGTCTCTGTGCAAACCTCTCACACGCCCCCAATTTACAGTCTCTGTGCAAACCACTCACGCTCCCCAATTCACAGTCTCTGTGCAAACCCCTCACACTCCCCCAATTTAGGGTCTCTGTGCAAACCCCTCACACTCCCCAATTTACAGTTTGTGTGCAAACTCCTCACACTCCCCAATTTACACTCTGTGCAAACCTCTCACACTCCCCAATTAACACTCTGTGCAAACCCCTCACATTCCCCCAATTTACACTCTGTGCAACCCCTCACACTCCCCAATTAACACTCTGTGCAAACCGCACACACTCCCCAATTTACAATCTATGCAAACCCCTCACACTCCCAAATTCACAGTCTCTGTGCAAACCCCTCACACTCCCAAATTCACACTCTGTGAAAACCTCTCACACTCCACAATTTACACTCTGTGCAAACCCCTCACACTCCCCCAATTTACACTCTGTGCAAACCTCTCACACTCTCCCAATTTACAGTCTCTGTGCAAACCACTCAGACTCCCCAATTTACAGTCTCTGTGCAAACTCCTCACACTCTCCAATCCACAGTCTCTGTGCAAACCCCTCACACTCCCCCAATTTAGAGTCTCTGTGCAAACCCCTCACACTCCCCAATTTACAGTCTGTGTGCAAACTCCTCACACTCCCCAATTTACACTCTGTGCAAACCTCTCACACTCCCCAATTAACACTCTGTGCAAACCCCTCACATTCCCCCAATTTACACTCTGTGCAACCCCTCACACTCCCCAATTAACAATCTATGCAAACCCCTCACACTCTCAAATTCACAGTCTCTGTGCAAACCCCTCACACTCCCAAATTCACACTCTGTGCAAACCTCTCACACTCCTCAATTTACACTCTGTGCAAACCCCACACACTCCCCCAATTTACACTCTGTGCAAACCCCTCACACTCCCAAATTTACAATCTGTGCAAACCTATCCCACTCCCCAATTTACACTCTGTGCAAACCCCTCACACTCCCCAATTCACAGTCTCTGTGCAAACCCCTCAGACTCCCCCAATTTCCACTCTGTGCAACCCCTCACACTCTCCAATTTGCACTCTGTGCAAACCCCTCACACTCTCCAATTTACACACTGTGCAACCCCTCAAACTCTCCAATTTACACTCTGTCCAAACCCCTCACAATCCCCCAATTTACACTCTGTGCAAACCTCTCACACTCCCCAATTTACACTCTGTGCAAACCTGTCACACTCCACAATTTACACTCTGTGCAAACCCCTCACAATCCCCCAATTTACACTCTGTGCAAACCTCTCACACTCTCCCAATTTACAGTCTCTGTGCAAACCACTCAGACTCCCCAATTTACAGTCTCTGTGCAAACTCCTCACACTCTCCAATCAACAGCCTCTGTGCAAACCTCTCACACTCCCCCAATTTACAGTCTCTGTGCAAACCACTCACGCTCCCCAATTCACAGTCTCTGTGCAAACCCCTCACACTCCCCCAATTTACACTCTGTGCAAACCCCTCACACTCTCCAATTTACACTCTGTGCAACCCCTCACACTCCCCAATTAACACTCTGTGCAAACCACACACACTCCCCAATTTACAATCTATGCAAACCCCTCACACTCCCAAATTCAGTCTCTGTGCAAACCCCTCACACTCCCAAATTTACAATCTGTGCAAACCTATCCCACTCCCCAATTTACACTCTGTGCAAACCCCTCACACTCCCCAATTCACAGTCTCTGTGCAAACGTCTCAGACTCCCCCAATTTCCACTCTGTGCAACCCCTCACACTCTCCAATTTACACTCTGTGCAAACCCCTCACACTCTCCAATTTACACTCTGTGCAACCCCGCAAACTCTCCAATTTACACTCTGTGCAAACCCCTCACACCCCCAATTTACACTCTGTCCAAACCCCTCACAATCCCCCAATTTACACTCTGTGCAAACCTCTCACACTCCCCAATTTACACTCTGTGCAAACCTCTCACACTCCACAATTTACACTCTGTGCAAACCCCTCACAATCCCCCAATTTACACTCTGTGCAAACCTCTCACACTCTCCCAATTTACAGTCTCTGTGCAAACCACTCAGACTCCCCAATTTACAGTCTCTGTGCAAACTCCTCACACTCTCCAATCAACAGCCTCTGTGCAAACCTCTCACACTCCCCCAATTTACAGTCTCTGTGCAAACCACTCACGCTCCCCAATTCACAGTCTCTGTGCAAACCACTCACGCTCCCCAATTCACAGTCTCTGTGCAAACCCCTCACACTCCCCCAATTTAGAGTCTCTGTGCAAACCCCTCACCGCCCCCCCCCAATTTACAGTCTCTGTGCAAACCCCTCACACACCCCAATTCAGTCTCTGTGCAAACCTCTCACATACCCGAATTTACACTCTGTGCAAACCCCCACACGCCCCCAATTTACACTGTGCAACCCCTCACACTCCCCCAATTTACACTCTGTGGAAACCCCTCACACTCCCCCAATTTACACTCTGTGCAAACCTCTCACACTCCCCAATTTACACTGTGCAAACCCCTCACTCTCCCCAATTTACAGACTCTGTGCAAACCCCTCGCACTCCCCCAATTTACACTCTGTGCAAACCCCTCACGCTCCCCAATTTACACTGTGCAAACCTCTCACACTCCCCAATTTACACTGTACAAACCTCTCACACTCCCCAATTCACAGTCTCTTTGCAAACCCCACACACCCCGAATTTACACTCTGTGGAAACCCCTCACACACCCCCAATTTACACTCTGTGCAAACCTCTCACACTCCCCAATTTACACTCTGTGCAAACCCCTCACACTCCCCAAATTTACACTCTGTGCAACCCCTCACACTCTCCAATTTACACTCTGTGCAAACCACTCTCACTCCCCAATTTACACGTTGCAAATCCCTCACACGCCCAATTTACACCGTGGAAACCCCTCCCACTCCCCCAATTTACACTCTGTGCAAACCCCTCACGCTCCCCCAATTTACACTCTGTGCAAACACCCCACACCCCAAATGTACACACTGTGCAAACCCCTCACACTCCCCAATTTACAGTCTCTGTGCAAACCCCTCACACTCCAATTTACACTCTATGCAACCCCTCACACTCCCCAATTAACACTCTGTGCAAACCGCACACACTCCCCAATTTACAATCTATGCAAACCCCTCACACTCCCAAATTCAGTCTCTGTGCAAACCCCTCACACTCCCAAATTTACAATCTGTGCAAACCTATCCCACTCCCCAATTTACACTCTGTGCAAACCCCTCACACTCCCCAATTCACATTCTCTGTGCAAACCTCTCAGACTCCCCCAATTTCCACTCTGTGCAACCCCTCACACTCTCCAATTTACACTCTGTGCAAACCCCTCACACTCTCCAATTTATACTCTGTGCAACCCCTCAAACTCTCCAATTTACACTCTGTGCAAACCCCTCACACCCCCAATTTACACTCTGTCCAAACCCCTCACAATCCCCCAATTTACACTCTGTGCAAACCTCTCACACTCCCCAATTTACACTCTGTGCAAAACTCTCACACTCCACAATTTACACTCCGTGCAAACCCCTCACAATCCCCCAATTTACACTCTGTGCAAACCTCTCACACTCTCCCAATTTACAGTCTCTGTGCAAACCACTCAGACTCCCCAATTTACAGTCTCTGCGCAAACTCCTCACACTCTCCAATCCACAGCCTCTGTGCAAACCTCTCACACTCCCCCAATTTACAGTCTCTGTGCAAACCACTCACGCTCCCCAATTCACAGTCTCTGTGCAAACCCCTCACACTCCCCCAATTTAGAGTCTCTGTGCAAACCCCTCACCGCCCCCACCCCCCAATTTACAGTCTCTGTGCAAACCCCTCACACACCCCAATTCAGTCTCTGTGCAAACCTCTCACATACCCCAATTTACACTCTGTGCAAACCCCCACACGCCCCCAATTTACACTGTGCAACCCCTCACACTCCCCCAATTTACACTCTGTGGAAACCCCTCACACTCCCCCAATTTACACTCTGTGCAAACCTCTCACACTCCCCAATTTACACTCTGTGCAAACCCCTCACTCTCCCCAATTTACAGTTTGTGTGCAAACTCCTCACACTCCCCAATTTACACTCTGTGCAAACCTCTCACACTCCCCAATTAACACTCTGTGCAAACCCCTCACATTCCCCCAATTTACACTCTGTGCAACCCCTCACACTCCCCAATTAACACTCTGTGCAAACCGCACACACTCCCCAATTTACAATCTATGCAAACCCCTCACACTCCCAAATTCACAGTCTCTGTGCAAACCCCTCACACTCCCAAATTCACACTCTGTGAAAACCTCTCACACTCCACAATTTACACTCTGTGCAAACCCCTCACACTCCCCCAATTTACACTCTGTGCAAACCTCTCACACTCTCCCAATTTACAGTCTCTGTGCAAACCACTCAGACTCCCCAATTTACAGTCTCTGTGCAAACTCCTCACACTCTCCAATCCACAGTCTCTGTGCAAACCCCTCACACTCCCCCAATTTAGAGTCTCTGTGCAAACCCCTCACACTCCCCAATTTACAGTCTGTGTGCAAACTCCTCACACTCCCCAATTTACACTCTGTGCAAACCTCTCACACTCCCCAATTAACACTCTGTGCAAACCCCTCACATTCCCCCAATTTACACTCTGTGCAACCCCTCACACTCCCCAATTAACAATCTATGCAAACCCCTCACACTCTCAAATTCACAGTCTCTGTGCAAACCCCTCACACTCCCAAATTCACACTCTGTGCAAACCTCTCACACTCCTCAATTTACACTCTGTGCAAACCCCACACACTCCCCCAATTTACACTCTGTGCAAACCCCTCACACTCCCAAATTTACAATCTGTGCAAACCTATCCCACTCCCCAATTTACACTCTGTGCAAACCCCTCACACTCCCCAATTCACAGTCTCTGTGCAAACCCCTCAGACTCCCCCAATTTCCACTCTGTGCAACCCCTCACACTCTCCAATTTGCACTCTGTGCAAACCCCTCACACTCTCCAATTTACACACTGTGCAACCCCTCAAACTCTCCAATTTACACTCTGTCCAAACCCCTCACAATCCCCCAATTTACACTCTGTGCAAACCTCTCACACTCCCCAATTTACACTCTGTGCAAACCTGTCACACTCCACAATTTACACTCTGTGCAAACCCCTCACAATCCCCCAATTTACACTCTGTGCAAACCTCTCACACTCTCCCAATTTACAGTCTCTGTGCAAACCACTCAGACTCCCCAATTTACAGTCTCTGTGCAAACTCCTCACACTCTCCAATCAACAGCCTCTGTGCAAACCTCTCACACTCCCCCAATTTACAGTCTCTGTGCAAACCACTCACGCTCCCCAATTCACAGTCTCTGTGCAAACCCCTCACACTCCCCCAATTTACACTCTGTGCAAACCCCTCACACTCTCCAATTTACACTCTGTGCAACCCCTCACACTCCCCAATTAACACTCTGTGCAAACCACACACACTCCCCAATTTACAATCTATGCAAACCCCTCACACTCCCAAATTCAGTCTCTGTGCAAACCCCTCACACTCCCAAATTTACAATCTGTGCAAACCTATCCCACTCCCCAATTTACACTCTGTGCAAACCCCTCACACTCCCCAATTCACAGTCTCTGTGCAAACGTCTCAGACTCCCCCAATTTCCACTCTGTGCAACCCCTCACACTCTCCAATTTACACTCTGTGCAAACCCCTCACACTCTCCAATTTACACTCTGTGCAACCCCGCAAACTCTCCAATTTACACTCTGTGCAAACCCCTCACACCCCCAATTTACACTCTGTCCAAACCCCTCACAATCCCCCAATTTACACTCTGTGCAAACCTCTCACACTCCCCAATTTACACTCTGTGCAAACCTCTCACACTCCACAATTTACACTCTGTGCAAACCCCTCACAATCCCCCAATTTACACTCTGTGCAAACCTCTCACACTCTCCCAATTTACAGTCTCTGTGCAAACCACTCAGACTCCCCAATTTACAGTCTCTGTGCAAACTCCTCACACTCTCCAATCAACAGCCTCTGTGCAAACCTCTCACACTCCCCCAATTTACAGTCTCTGTGCAAACCACTCACGCTCCCCAATTCACAGTCTCTGTGCAAACCCCTCACACTCCCCCAATTTAGAGTCTCTGTGCAAACCCCTCACCGCCCCCCCCCAATTTACAGTCTCTGTGCAAACCCCTCACACACCCCAATTCAGTCTCTGTGCAAACCTCTCACATACCCGAATTTACACTCTGTGCAAACCCCCACACGCCCCCAATTTACACTGTGCAACCCCTCACACTCCCCCAATTTACACTCTGTGGAAACCCCTCACACTCCCCCAATTTACACTCTGTGCAAACCTCTCACACTCCCCAATTTACACTGTGCAAACCCCTCACTCTCCCCAATTTACAGACTCTGTGCAAACCCCTCGCACTCCCCCAATTTACACTCTGTGCAAACCCCTCACGCTCCCCAATTTACACTGTGCAAACCTCTCACACTCCCCAATTTACACTGTACAAACCTCTCACACTCCCCAATTCACAGTCTCTTTGCAAACCCCACACACCCCGAATTTACACTCTGTGGAAACCCCTCACACACCCCCAATTTACACTCTGTGCAAACCTCTCACACTCCCCAATTTACACTCTGTGCAAACCCCTCACACTCCCCAAATTTACACTCTGTGCAACCCCTCACACTCTCCAATTTACACTCTGTGCAAACCACTCTCACTCCCCAATTTACACGTTGCAAATCCCTCACACGCCCAATTTACACCGTGGAAACCCCTCCCACTCCCCCAATTTACACTCTGTGCAAACCCCTCACGCTCCCCCAATTTACACTCTGTGCAAACACCCCACACCCCAAATGTACACACTGTGCAAACCCCTCACACTCCCCAATTTACAGTCTCTGTGCAAACCCCTCACACTCCAATTTACACTCTATGCAACCCCTCACACTCCCCAATTAACACTCTGTGCAAACCGCACACACTCCCCAATTTACAATCTATGCAAACCCCTCACACTCCCAAATTCAGTCTCTGTGCAAACCCCTCACACTCCCAAATTTACAATCTGTGCAAACCTATCCCACTCCCCAATTTACACTCTGTGCAAACCCCTCACACTCCCCAATTCACATTCTCTGTGCAAACCTCTCAGACTCCCCCAATTTCCACTCTGTGCAACCCCTCACACTCTCCAATTTACACTCTGTGCAAACCCCTCACACTCTCCAATTTATACTCTGTGCAACCCCTCAAACTCTCCAATTTACACTCTGTGCAAACCCCTCACACCCCCAATTTACACTCTGTCCAAACCCCTCACAATCCCCCAATTTACACTCTGTGCAAACCTCTCACACTCCCCAATTTACACTCTGTGCAAAACTCTCACACTCCACAATTTACACTCCGTGCAAACCCCTCACAATCCCCCAATTTACACTCTGTGCAAACCTCTCACACTCTCCCAATTTACAGTCTCTGTGCAAACCACTCAGACTCCCCAATTTACAGTCTCTGCGCAAACTCCTCACACTCTCCAATCCACAGCCTCTGTGCAAACCTCTCACACTCCCCCAATTTACAGTCTCTGTGCAAACCACTCACGCTCCCCAATTCACAGTCTCTGTGCAAACCCCTCACACTCCCCCAATTTAGAGTCTCTGTGCAAACCCCTCACCGCCCCCACCCCCCAATTTACAGTCTCTGTGCAAACCCCTCACACACCCCAATTCAGTCTCTGTGCAAACCTCTCACATACCCCAATTTACACTCTGTGCAAACCCCCACACGCCCCCAATTTACACTGTGCAACCCCTCACACTCCCCCAATTTACACTCTGTGGAAACCCCTCACACTCCCCCAATTTACACTCTGTGCAAACCTCTCACACTCCCCAATTTACACTCTGTGCAAACCCCTCACTCTCCCCAATTTACAGACTCTGTGCAAACCCCTCGCACTCCCCCAATTTACACTCTGTGCAAACCCCTCACGCTCCCCAATTTACACTCTGTGCAAACGCCACACCCCCCCAATTTACACTGTGTGGAAACCCCTCACACTCCCCCAATTTACACTCTGTGCAAACCTCTCACACTCACCAATTTACACACTGTGCAAACCCCTCACACTCCCCAATTTACACTCTGTGCAAACCCCTCACACCCCCAATTTACACTCTGTGCAAACCTCTCTCACTCCCCCAATTTACAGTCTCTGTGCAAACCCCTCAGACTCCCCAATTTACAGTCTCCGTGCAAACTCCTCACACTCCCCAATCCACAGTCTCTGTGCAAACCCCTCAGACTCCCCCAATTTCCACTCTGTGCAACCCCTCACACTCTCCAATTTACACTCTGTGCAAAACCCTCACACTCCCCCAATTTACACTCTGTGCAAACCCCTCACGCTCCCCAATTTACACTCTGTGCAAACACCACACACCCCCAATTTACACTCTGTGGAAACCCCTCACACTCCCCCAATTTACACTCTGTCCAAACCCCTCACACTCCCCCAATTTACACACTGTGCAAACCTCTTACACTCACCAATTTACACTCTATGCAAACCTCTCACACTCCCCAATTTACACTCTGTGCAAACCCCTCAGACTCCCCCAATTTACACTCTGTGCAAACCTCTCACACTCTCCCAATTTACAGTCTCTGTGCAAACCACTCAGACTCCCCAATTTACAGTCTCTGTGCAAACTCCTCACACTCTCCAATCCACAGCCTCTGTGCAAACCTCTCACACTCCCCCAATTTACAGTCTCTGTGCAAACCACTCACGCTCCCCAATTCACAGTCTCTGTGCAAACCCCTCACACTCCCCCAATGTAGAGTCTCTGTGCAAACCCCTCACCGCCCCCCCCCCCCCCAATTTACAGTCTCTGTGCAAACCCCTCACACACCCCAATTCAGTCTCTGTGCAAACCTCTCACATACCCCAATTTACACTCTGTGCAACCCCCCACACGCCCCCAATTTACACTGTGCAACCCCTCACACTCCCCGAATTTACACTCTGTGGAAATCCCTCACACTCCCCCAATTTACACTCTGTGCAAACCTCTCACACTCCCCAATTTACACTCTGTGCAAACCCCTCACTCTCCCCAATTTACAGACTCTGTGCAAACCCCTCGCACTCCCCCAATTTACACTCTGTGCAAACCCCTCACGCTCCCCAATTTACACTCTGTGCAAACGCCACCCCCCCCCCCAATTTACACTCTGTGGAAACCCCTCACACTCCCCCAATTTACACTCTGTGCAAACCTCTCACACTCCCCAATTTACACTCTGTGCAAACCCCTCACACCCCCAATTTACACTCTGTGCAAACCTCTCACACTCCCCCAATTTACAGTCTCTGTGCAAACCCCTCAGACTCCCCAATTTACAGTCTCCGTGCAAACTCCTCACACTCCCCAATCCACAGTCTCTGTGCAAACCCCTCAGACTCCCCCAATTTCCACTCTGTGCAACCCCTCACACTCTCCAATTTACACTCTGTGCAAAACCGTCACACTCCCCCAATTTACACTCTGTCCAAACCCCTCACACTCCCCCAATTTACACACTGTGCAAAACTCTTACACTCCCCAATTTACACTCTATGCAAACCTCTCACACTCCCCAGTTTACACTCTGTGCAAACCCCTCAGACTCCCCCAATTTACACTCTGTGGAAACCTCTCACACTCTCCAATCCACAGTCTCTGTGCAAACCTCTCACACGCCCCCAATTTACAGTCTCTGTGCAAACCACTCACGCTCCCCAATTCACAGTCTCTGTGCAAACCCCTCACACTCCCCCAATTTAGGGTCTCTGTGCAAACCCCTCACACTCCCCAATTTACAGTTTGTGTGCAAACTCCTCACACTCCCCAATTTACACTCTGTGCAAACCTCTCACACTCCCCAATTAACACTCTGTGCAAACCCCTCACATTCCCCCAATTTACACTCTGTGCAACCCCTCACACTCCCCAATTAACACTCTGTGCAAACCGCACACACTCCCCAATTTACAATCTATGCAAACCCCTCACACCCCCAATTTACACTCTGTGCAAACCTCTCTCACTCCCCCAATTTACAGTCTCTGTGCAAACCCCTCAGACTCCCCAATTTACAGTCTCCGTGCAAACTCCTCACACTCCCCAATCCACAGTCTCTGTGCAAACCCCTCAGACTCCCCCAATTTCCACTCTGTGCAACCCCTCACACTCTCCAATTTACACTCTGTGCAAAACCCTCACACTCCCCCAATTTACACTCTGTGCAAACCCCTCACGCTCCCCAATTTACACTCTGTGCAAACACCACACACCCCCAATTTACACTCTGTGGAAACCCCTCACACTCCCCCAATTTACACTCTGTCCAAACCCCTCACACTCCCCCAATTTACACACTGTGCAAACCTCTTACACTCCCCAATTTACACTCTATGCAAACCTCTCACACTCCCCAATTTACACTCTGTGCAAACCCCTCAGACTCCCCCAATTTACACTCTGTGCAAACCTCTCACACTCTCCCAATTTACAGTCTCTGTGCAAACCACTCAGACTCCCCAATTTACAGTCTCTGTGCAAACTCCTCACACTCTCCAATCCACAGCCTCTGTGCAAACCTCTCACACTCCCCCAATTTACAGTCTCTGTGCAAACCACTCACGCTCCCCAATTCACAGTCTCTGTGCAAACCCCTCACACTCCCCCAATGTAGAGTCTCTGTGCAAACCCCTCACCGCCCCCCCCCCCCCAATTTACAGTCTCTGTGCAAACCCCTCACACACCCCAATTCAGTCTCTGTGCAAACCTCTCACATACCCCAATTTACACTCTGTGCAACCCCCCACACGCCCCCAATTTACACTGTGCAACCCCTCACACTCCCCGAATTTACACTCTGTGGAAATCCCTCACACTCCCCCAATTTACACTCTGTGCAAACCTCTCACACTCCCCAATTTACACTCTGTGCAAACCCCTCACTCTCCCCAATCCACAGTCTCTGTGCAAACCCCTCAGACTCCCCCAATTTCCACTCTGTGCAACCCCTCACACTCTCCAATTTACACTCTGTGCAAAACCCTCACACTCCCCCAATTTACACTCTGTGCAAACCCCTCAGGCTCCCCAATTTACACTCTGTGGAAACCTCTCACACTCTCCAATCCACAGTCTCTGTGCAAACCTCTCACACGCCCCCAATTTACAGTCTCTGTGCAAACCACTCACGCTCCCCAATTCACAGTCTCTGTGCAAACCCCTCACACTCCCCCAATTTAGGGTCTCTGTGCAAACCCCTCACACTCCCCAATTTACAGTTTGTGTGCAAACTCCTCACACTCCCCAATTTACACTCTGTGCAAACCTCTCACACTCCCCAATTAACACTCTGTGCAAACCCCTCACATTCCCCCAATTTACACTCTGTGCAACCCCTCACACTCCCCAATTAACACTCTGTGCAAACCGCACACACTCCCCAATTTACAATCTATGCAAACCCCTCACACTCCCAAATTCACAGTCTCTGTGCAAACCCCTCACACTCCCAAATTCACACTCTGTGAAAACCTCTCACACTCCACAATTTACACTCTGTGCAAACCCCTCACACTCCCCCAATTTACACTCTGTGCAAACCTCTCACACTCTCCCAATTTACAGTCTCTGTGCAAACCACTCAGACTCCCCAATTTACAGTCTCTGTGCAAACTCCTCACACTCTCCAATCCACATTCTCTATGCAAACCCCTCACACTCCCCCAATTTAGAGTCTCTGTGCAAACCCCTCACACTCCCCAATTTACAGTCTGTGTGCAAACTCCTCACACTCCCCAATTTACACTCTGTGCAAACCTCTCACACTCCCCAATTAACACTCTGTGCAAACCCCTCACATTCCCCCAATTTACACTCTGTGCAACCCCTCACACTCCCCAATTAACAATCTATGCAAACCCCTCACACTCTCAAATTCACAGTCTCTGTGCAAACCCCTCACACTCCCAAATTCACACTCTGTGCAAACCTCTCACACTCCTCAATTTACACTCTGTGCAAACCCCACACACTCCCCCAATTTACACTCTGTGCAAACCCCTCACACTCCCAAATTTACAATCTGTGCAAACCTATCCCACTCCCCAATTTACACTCTGTGCAAACCCCTCACACTCCCCAATTCACAGTCTCTGTGCAAACCCCTCAGACTCCCCCAATTTCCACTCTGTGCAACCCCTCACACTCTCCAATTTGCACTCTGTGCAAACCCCTCACACTCTCCAATTTACACACTGTGCAACCCCTCAAACTCTCCAATTTACACTCTGTCCAAACCCCTCACAATCCCCCAATTTACACTCTGTGCAAACCTCTCACACTCCCCAATTTACACTCTGTGCAAACCTGTCACACTCCACAATTTACACTCTGTGCAAACCCCTCACAATCCCCCAATTTACACTCTGTGCAAACCTCTCACACTCTCCCAATTTACAGTCTCTGTGCAAACCACTCAGACTCCCCAATTTACAGTCTCTGTGCAAACTCCTCACACTCTCCAATCAACAGCCTCTGTGCAAACCTCTCACACTCCCCCAATTTACAGTCTCTGTGCAAACCACTCACGCTCCCCAATTCACAGTCTCTGTGCAAACCCCTCACACTCCCCCAATTTACACTCTGTGCAAACCCCTCACACTCTCCAATTTACACTCTGTGCAACCCCTCACACTCCCCAATTAACACTCTGTGCAAACCACACACACTCCCCAATTTACAATCTATGCAAACCCCTCACACTCCCAAATTCAGTCTCTGTGCAAACCCCTCACACTCCCAAATTTACAATCTGTGCAAACCTATCCCACTCCCCAATTTACACTCTGTGCAAACCCCTCACACTCCCCAATTCACAGTCTCTGTGCAAACGTCTCAGACTCCCCCAATTTCCACTCTGTGCAACCCCTCACACTCTCCAATTTACACTCTGTGCAAACCCCTCACACTCTCCAATTTACACTCTGTGCAACCCCGCAAACTCTCCAATTTACACTCTGTGCAAACCCCTCACACCCCCAATTTACACTCTGTCCAAACCCCTCACAATCCCCCAATTTACACTCTGTGCAAACCTCTCACACTCCCCAATTTACACTCTGTGCAAACCTCTCACACTCCACAATTTACACTCTGTGCAAACCCCTCACAATCCCCCAATTTACACTCTGTGCAAACCTCTCACACTCTCCCAATTTACAGTCTCTGTGCAAACCACTCAGACTCCCCAATTTACAGTCTCTGTGCAAACTCCTCACACTCTCCAATCAACAGCCTCTGTGCAAACCTCTCACACTCCCCCAATTTACAGTCTCTGTGCAAACCACTCACGCTCCCCAATTCACAGTCTCTGTGCAAACCCCTCACACTCCCCCAATTTAGAGTCTCTGTGCAAACCCCTCACCGCCCCCCCCCAATTTACAGTCTCTGTGCAAACCCCTCACACACCCCAATTCAGTCTCTGTGCAAACCTCTCACATACCCGAATTTACACTCTGTGCAAACCCCCACACGCCCCCAATTTACACTGTGCAACCCCTCACACTCCCCCAATTTACACTCTGTGGAAACCCCTCACACTCCCCCAATTTACACTCTGTGCAAACCTCTCACACTCCCCAATTTACACTGTGCAAACCCCTCACTCTCCCCAATTTACAGACTCTGTGCAAACCCCTCGCACTCCCCCAATTTACACTCTGTGCAAACCCCTCACGCTCCCCAATTTACACTGTGCAAACCTCTCACACTCCCCAATTTACACTGTACAAACCTCTCACACTCCCCAATTCACAGTCTCTTTGCAAACCCCACACACCCCGAATTTACACTCTGTGGAAACCCCTCACACACCCCCAATTTACACTCTGTGCAAACCTCTCACACTCCCCAATTTACACTCTGTGCAAACCCCTCACACTCCCCAAATTTACACTCTGTGCAACCCCTCACACTCTCCAATTTACACTCTGTGCAAACCACTCTCACTCCCCAATTTACACGTTGCAAATCCCTCACACGCCCAATTTACACCGTGGAAACCCCTCCCACTCCCCCAATTTACACTCTGTGCAAACCCCTCACGCTCCCCCAATTTACACTCTGTGCAAACACCCCACACCCCAAATGTACACACTGTGCAAACCCCTCACACTCCCCAATTTACAGTCTCTGTGCAAACCCCTCACACTCCAATTTACACTCTATGCAACCCCTCACACTCCCCAATTAACACTCTGTGCAAACCGCACACACTCCCCAATTTACAATCTATGCAAACCCCTCACACTCCCAAATTCAGTCTCTGTGCAAACCCCTCACACTCCCAAATTTACAATCTGTGCAAACCTATCCCACTCCCCAATTTACACTCTGTGCAAACCCCTCACACTCCCCAATTCACATTCTCTGTGCAAACCTCTCAGACTCCCCCAATTTCCACTCTGTGCAACCCCTCACACTCTCCAATTTACACTCTGTGCAAACCCCTCACACTCTCCAATTTATACTCTGTGCAACCCCTCAAACTCTCCAATTTACACTCTGTGCAAACCCCTCACACCCCCAATTTACACTCTGTCCAAACCCCTCACAATCCCCCAATTTACACTCTGTGCAAACCTCTCACACTCCCCAATTTACACTCTGTGCAAAACTCTCACACTCCACAATTTACACTCCGTGCAAACCCCTCACAATCCCCCAATTTACACTCTGTGCAAACCTCTCACACTCTCCCAATTTACAGTCTCTGTGCAAACCACTCAGACTCCCCAATTTACAGTCTCTGCGCAAACTCCTCACACTCTCCAATCCACAGCCTCTGTGCAAACCTCTCACACTCCCCCAATTTACAGTCTCTGTGCAAACCACTCACGCTCCCCAATTCACAGTCTCTGTGCAAACCCCTCACACTCCCCCAATTTAGAGTCTCTGTGCAAACCCCTCACCGCCCCCACCCCCCAATTTACAGTCTCTGTGCAAACCCCTCACACACCCCAATTCAGTCTCTGTGCAAACCTCTCACATACCCCAATTTACACTCTGTGCAAACCCCCACACGCCCCCAATTTACACTGTGCAACCCCTCACACTCCCCCAATTTACACTCTGTGGAAACCCCTCACACTCCCCCAATTTACACTCTGTGCAAACCTCTCACACTCCCCAATTTACACTCTGTGCAAACCCCTCACTCTCCCCAATTTACAGACTCTGTGCAAACCCCTCGCACTCCCCCAATTTACACTCTGTGCAAACCCCTCACGCTCCCCAATTTACACTCTGTGCAAACGCCACACCCCCCCAATTTACACTGTGTGGAAACCCCTCACACTCCCCCAATTTACACTCTGTGCAAACCTCTCACACTCACCAATTTACACACTGTGCAAACCCCTCACACTCCCCAATTTACACTCTGTGCAAACCCCTCACACCCCCAATTTACACTCTGTGCAAACCTCTCTCACTCCCCCAATTTACAGTCTCTGTGCAAACCCCTCAGACTCCCCAATTTACAGTCTCCGTGCAAACTCCTCACACTCCCCAATCCACAGTCTCTGTGCAAACCCCTCAGACTCCCCCAATTTCCACTCTGTGCAACCCCTCACACTCTCCAATTTACACTCTGTGCAAAACCCTCACACTCCCCCAATTTACACTCTGTGCAAACCCCTCACGCTCCCCAATTTACACTCTGTGCAAACACCACACACCCCCAATTTACACTCTGTGGAAACCCCTCACACTCCCCCAATTTACACTCTGTCCAAACCCCTCACACTCCCCCAATTTACACACTGTGCAAACCTCTTACACTCACCAATTTACACTCTATGCAAACCTCTCACACTCCCCAATTTACACTCTGTGCAAACCCCTCAGACTCCCCCAATTTACACTCTGTGCAAACCTCTCACACTCTCCCAATTTACAGTCTCTGTGCAAACCACTCAGACTCCCCAATTTACAGTCTCTGTGCAAACTCCTCACACTCTCCAATCCACAGCCTCTGTGCAAACCTCTCACACTCCCCCAATTTACAGTCTCTGTGCAAACCACTCACGCTCCCCAATTCACAGTCTCTGTGCAAACCCCTCACACTCCCCCAATGTAGAGTCTCTGTGCAAACCCCTCACCGCCCCCCCCCCCCCCAATTTACAGTCTCTGTGCAAACCCCTCACACACCCCAATTCAGTCTCTGTGCAAACCTCTCACATACCCCAATTTACACTCTGTGCAACCCCCCACACGCCCCCAATTTACACTGTGCAACCCCTCACACTCCCCGAATTTACACTCTGTGGAAATCCCTCACACTCCCCCAATTTACACTCTGTGCAAACCTCTCACACTCCCCAATTTACACTCTGTGCAAACCCCTCACTCTCCCCAATTTACAGACTCTGTGCAAACCCCTCGCACTCCCCCAATTTACACTCTGTGCAAACCCCTCACGCTCCCCAATTTACACTCTGTGCAAACGCCACCCCCCCCCCAATTTACACTCTGTGGAAACCCCTCACACTCCCCCAATTTACACTCTGTGCAAACCTCTCACACTCCCCAATTTACACTCTGTGCAAACCCCTCACACCCCCAATTTACACTCTGTGCAAACCTCTCACACTCCCCCAATTTACAGTCTCTGTGCAAACCCCTCAGACTCCCCAATTTACAGTCTCCGTGCAAACTCCTCACACTCCCCAATCCACAGTCTCTGTGCAAACCCCTCAGACTCCCCCAATTTCCACTCTGTGCAACCCCTCACACTCTCCAATTTACACTCTGTGCAAAACCCTCACACTCCCCCAATTTACACTCTGTCCAAACCCCTCACACTCCCCCAATTTACACACTGTGCAAAACTCTTACACTCCCCAATTTACACTCTATGCAAACCTCTCACACTCCCCAGTTTACACTCTGTGCAAACCCCTCAGACTCCCCCAATTTACACTCTGTGGAAACCTCTCACACTCTCCAATCCACAGTCTCTGTGCAAACCTCTCACACGCCCCCAATTTACAGTCTCTGTGCAAACCACTCACGCTCCCCAATTCACAGTCTCTGTGCAAACCCCTCACACTCCCCCAATTTAGGGTCTCTGTGCAAACCCCTCACACTCCCCAATTTACAGTTTGTGTGCAAACTCCTCACACTCCCCAATTTACACTCTGTGCAAACCTCTCACACTCCCCAATTAACACTCTGTGCAAACCCCTCACATTCCCCCAATTTACACTCTGTGCAACCCCTCACACTCCCCAATTAACACTCTGTGCAAACCGCACACACTCCCCAATTTACAATCTATGCAAACCCCTCACACTCCCAAATTCACAGTCTCTGTGCAAACCCCTCACACTCCCAAATTCACACTCTGTGAAAACCTCTCACACTCCACAATTTACACTCTGTGCAAACCCCTCACACTCCCCCAATTTACACTCTGTGCAAACCTCTCACACTCTCCCAATTTACAGTCTCTGTGCAAACCACTCAGACTCCCCAATTTACAGTCTCTGTGCAAACTCCTCACACTCTCCAATCCACAGTCTCTGTGCAAACCCCTCACACTCCCCCAATTTAGAGTCTCTGTGCAAACCCCTCACACTCCCCAATTTACAGTCTGTGTGCAAACTCCTCACACTCCCCAATTTACACTCTGTGCAAACCTCTCACACTCCCCAATTAACACTCTGTGCAAACCCCTCACATTCCCCCAATTTACACTCTGTGCAACCCCTCACACTCCCCAATTAACAATCTATGCAAACCCCTCACACTCTCAAATTCACAGTCTCTGTGCAAACCCCTCACACTCCCAAATTCACACTCTGTGCAAACCTCTCACACTCCTCAATTTACACTCTGTGCAAACCCCACACACTCCCCCAATTTACACTCTGTGCAAACCCCTCACACTCCCAAATTTACAATCTGTGCAAACCTATCCCACTCCCCAATTTACACTCTGTGCAAACCCCTCACACTCCCCAATTCACAGTCTCTGTGCAAACCCCTCAGACTCCCCCAATTTCCACTCTGTGCAACCCCTCACACTCTCCAATTTGCACTCTGTGCAAACCCCTCACACTCTCCAATTTACACACTGTGCAACCCCTCAAACTCTCCAATTTACACTCTGTCCAAACCCCTCACAATCCCCCAATTTACACTCTGTGCAAACCTCTCACACTCCCCAATTTACACTCTGTGCAAACCTGTCACACTCCACAATTTACACTCTGTGCAAACCCCTCACAATCCCCCAATTTACACTCTGTGCAAACCTCTCACACTCTCCCAATTTACAGTCTCTGTGCAAACTCCTCACACTCTCCAATCAACAGCCTCTGTGCAAACCTCTCACACTCCCCCAATTTACAGTCTCTGTGCAAACCACTCACGCTCCCCAATTCACAGTCTCTGTGCAAACCCCTCACACTCCCCCAATTTAGAGTCTCTGTGCAAACCCCTCACCGCCCCCCCCCCAATTTACAGTCTCTGTGCAAACCCCTCACACACCCCAATTCAGTCTCTGTGCAAACCTCTCACATACCCGAATTTACACTCTGTGCAAACCCCCACACGCCCCCAATTTACACTGTGCAACCCCTCACACTCCCCCAATTTACACTCTGTGGAAACCCCTCACACTCCCCCAATTTACACTCTGTGCAAACCTCTCACACTCCCCAATTTACACTGTGCAAACCCCTCACTCTCCCCAATTTACAGACTCTGTGCAAACCCCTCGCACTCCCCCAATTTACACTCTGTGCAAACCCCTCACGCTCCCCAATTTACACTGTGCAAACCTCTCACACTCCCCAATTTACACTGTACAAACCTCTCACACTCCCCAATTCACAGTCTCTTTGCAAACCCCACACACCCCGAATTTACACTCTGTGGAAACCCCTCACACACCCCCAATTTACACTCTGTGCAAACCTCTCACACTCCCCAATTTACACTCTGTGCAAACCCCTCACACTCCCCAAATTTACACTCTGTGCAACCCCTCACACTCTCCAATTTACACTCTGTGCAAACCACTCTCACTCCCCAATTTACACGTTGCAAATCCCTCACACGCCCAATTTACACCGTGGAAACCCCTCCCACTCCCCCAATTTACACTCTGTGCAAACCCCTCACGCTCCCCCAATTTACACTCTGTGCAAACACCCCACACCCCAAATGTACACACTGTGCAAACCCCTCACACTCCCCAATTTACAGTCTCTGTGCAAACCCCTCACACTCTCCAATTTACACTCTATGCAACCCCTCACACTCCCCAATTAACACTCTGTGCAAACCGCACACACTCCCCAATTTACAATCTATGCAAACCCCTCACACTCCCAAATTCAGTCTCTGTGCAAACCCCTCACACTCCCAAATTTACAATCTGTGCAAACCTATCCCACTCCCCAATTTACACTCTGTGCAAACCCCTCACACTCCCCAATTCACATTCTCTGTGCAAACCTCTCAGACTCCCCCAATTTCCACTCTGTGCAACCCCTCACACTCTCCAATTTACACTCTGTGCAAACCCCTCACACTCTCCAATTTACACTCTGTGCAACCCCTCAAACTCTCCAATTTACACTCTGTGCAAACCCCTCACACCCCCAATTAACACTCTGTCCAAACCCCTCACAATCCCCCAATTTACACTCTATTCAAACCTCTCACACTCCCCAATTTACACTCGGTGCAAAACTCTCACACTCCACAATTTACACTCCGTGCAAACCCCTCACAATCCCCCAATTTACACTCTGTGCAAACCTCTCACACTCTCCCAATTTACAGTCTCTGTGCAAACCACTCAGACTCCCCAATTTACAGTCTCTGCGCAAACTCCTCACACTCTCCAATCCACAGCCTCTGTGCAAACCTCTCACACTCCCCCAATTTACAGTCTCTGTGCAAACCACTCACGCTCCCCAATTCACAGTCTCTGTGCAAACCCCTCACACTCCCCCAATTTAGAGTCTCTGTGCAAACCCCTCACCGCCCCCACCCCCCAATTTACAGTCTCTGTGCAAACCCCTCACACACCCCAATTCAGTCTCTGTGCAAACCTCTCACATACCCCAATTTACACTCTGTGCAAACCCCCACACGCCCCCAATTTACACTGTGCAACCCCTCACACTCCCCCAATTTACACTGTGTGGAAACCCCTCACACTCCCCCAATTTACACTCTGTGCAAACCTCTCACACTCACCAATTTACACACTGTGCAAACCCCTCACACTCCCCAATTTACACTCTGTGCAAACCCCTCACACCCCCAATTTACACTCTGTGCAAACCTCTCTCACTCCCCCAATTTACAGTCTCTGTGCAAACCCCTCAGACTCCCCAATTTACAGTCTCCGTGCAAACTCCTCACACTCCCCAATCCACAGTCTCTGTGCAAACCCCTCAGACTCCCCCAATTTCCACTCTGTGCAACCCCTCACACTCTCCAATTTACACTCTGTGCAAAACCCTCACACTCCCCCAATTTACACTCTGTGCAAACCCCTCACGCTCCCCAATTTACACTCTGTGCAAACACCACACACCCCCAATTTACACTCTGTGGAAACCCCTCACACTCCCCCAATTTACACTCTGTCCAAACCCCTCACACTCCCCCAATTTACACACTGTGCAAACCTCTTACACTCCCCAATTTACACTCTATGCAAACCTCTCACACTCCCCAATTTACACTCTGTGCAAACCCCTCAGACTCCCCCAATTTACACTCTGTGCAAACCTCTCACACTCTCCCAATTTACAGTCTCTGTGCAAACCACTCAGACTCCCCAATTTACAGTCTCTGTGCAAACTCCTCACACTCTCCAATCCACAGCCTCTGTGCAAACCTCTCACACTCCCCCAATTTACAGTCTCTGTGCAAACCACTCACGCTCCCCAATTCACAGTCTCTGTGCAAACCCCTCACACTCCCCCAATGTAGAGTCTCTGTGCAAACCCCTCACCGCCCCCCCCCCCAATTTACAGTCTCTGTGCAAACCCCTCACACACCCCAATTCAGTCTCTGTGCAAACCTCTCACATACCCCAATTTACACTCTGTGCAACCCCCCACACGCCCCCAATTTACACTGTGCAACCCCTCACACTCCCCGAATTTACACTCTGTGGAAATCCCTCACACTCCCCCAATTTACACTCTGTGCAAACCTCTCACACTCCCCAATTTACACTCTGTGCAAACCCCTCACTCTCCCCAATTTACAGACTCTGTGCAAACCCCTCGCACTCCCCCAATTTACACTCTGTGCAAACCCCTCACGCTCCCCAATTTACACTCTGTGCAAACGCCACCCCCCCCCCAATTTACACTCTGTGGAAACCCCTCACACTCCCCCAATTTACACTCTGTGCAAACCTCTCACACTCCCCAATTTACACTCTGTGCAAACCCCTCACACCCCCAATTTACACTCTGTGCAAACCTCTCACACTCCCCCAATTTACAGTCTCTGTGCAAACCCCTCAGACTCCCCAATTTACAGTCTCCGTGCAAACTCCTCACACTCCCCAATCCACAGTCTCTGTGCAAACCCCTCAGACTCCCCCAATTTCCACTCTGTGCAACCCCTCACACTCTCCAATTTACACCCTGTGCAAAACCCTCACACTCCCCCAATTTACACTCTGTGCAAACCCCTCAGGCTCCCCAATTTACACTCTGTGCAAACACCACACACCCCCAATTTACACTCTGTGGAAACCCCTCACACTCCCCCAATTTACACTCTGTCCAAACCCCTCACACTCCCCCAATTTACACACTGTGCAAACCTCTTACACTCCCCAATTTACACTCTATGCAAACCTCTCACACTCCCCAATTTACACTCTGTGCAAACCCCTCAGACTCCCCCAATTTACACTCTGTGGAAACCTCTCACACTCTCCAATCCACAGTCTCTGTGCAAACCTCTCACACGCCCCCAATTTACAGTCTCTGTGCAAACCACTCACGCTCCCCAATTCACAGTCTCTGTGCAAACCCCTCACACTCCCCCAATTTAGAGTCTCTGTGCAAACCCCTCACACTCCCCAATTTACAGTCTGTGTGCAAACTCCTCACACTCCCCAATTTACACTCTGTGCAAACCTCTCACACTCCCCAATTAACACTCTGTGCAAACCCCTCACATTCCCCCAATTTACACTCTGTGCAACCCCTCACACTCCCCAATTAACACTCTGTGCAAACCGCACACACTCCCCAATTTACAATCTATGCAAACCCCTCACACTCCCAAATTCACAGTCTCTGTGCAAACCCCTCACACTCCCAAATTCACACTCTGTGAAAACCTCTCACACTCCACAATTTACACTCTGTGCAAACCCCTCACACTCCCCCAATTTACACTCTGTGCAAACCTCTCACACTCTCCCAATTTACAGTCTCTGTGCAAACCACTCAGACTCCCCAATTTACAGTCTCTGTGCAAACTCCTCACACTCTCCAATCCACAGTCTCTGTGCAAACCCCTCACACTCCCCCAATTTAGAGTCTCTGTGCAAACCCCTCACACTCCCCAATTTACAGTCTGTGTGCAAACTCCTCACACTCCCCAATTTACACTCTGTGCAAACCTCTCACACTCCCCAATTAACACTCTGTGCAAACCCCTCACATTCCCCCAATTTACACTCTGTGCAACCCCTCACACTCCCCAATTAACAATCTATGCAAACCCCTCACACTCTCAAATTCACAGTCTCTGTGCAAACCCCTCACACTCCCAAATTCACACTCTGTGCAAACCTCTCACACTCCTCAATTTACACTCTGTGCAAACCCCACACACTCCCCCAATTTACACTCTGTGCAAACCCCTCACACTCCCAAATTTACAATCTGTGCAAACCCCTCACTCTCCCCAATTTACAGACTCTGTGCAAACCCCTCGCACTCCCCCAATTTACACTCTGTGCAAACCCCTCACGCTCCCCAATTTACACTCTGTGCAAACGCCACACCCCCCCAATTTACACTCTGTGGAAACCCCTCACACTCCCCCAATTTACACTCTGTGCAAACCTCTCACACTCACCAATTTACACACTGTGCAAACCCCTCACACTCCCCAATTTACACTCTGTGCAAACCCCTCACACCCCCAATTTACACTCTGTGCAAACCTCTCACACTCTCCCAATTTACAGTCTCTGTGCAAACCACTCAGACTCCCCAATTTACAGTCTCTGTGCAAACTCCTCACACTCTCCAATCCACAGCCTCTGTGCAAACCTCTCACACTCCCCCAATTTACAGTCTCTGTGCAAACCACTCACGCTCCCCAATTCACAGTCTCTGTGCAAACCCCTCACACTCCCCCAATTTAGAGTCTCTGTGCAAACCCCTCACCGCCCCCACCCCCCAATTTACAGTCTCTGTGCAAACCCCTCACACACCCCAATTCAGTCTCTGTGCAAACCTCTCACATACCCCAATTTACACTCTGTGCAAACCCCCACACGCCCCCAATTTACACTCTGTGCAAACCCCTCAGGCTCCCCAATTTACACTCTGTGCAAACACCACACACCCCCAATTTACACTCTGTGGAAACCCCTCACACTCCCCCAATTTACACTCTGTCCAAACCCCTCACACTCCCCCAATTTACACACTGTGCAAACCTCTTACACTCCCCAATTTACACTCTATGCAAACCTCTCACACTCCCCAATTTACACTCTGTGCAAACCCCTCAGACTCCCCCAATTTACACTCTGTGGAAACCTCTCACACTCTCCAATCCACAGTCTCTGTGCAAACCTCTCACACGCCCCCAATTTACAGTCTCTGTGCAAACCACTCACGCTCCCCAATTCACAGTCTCTGTGCAAACCCCTCACACTCCCCCAATTTAGAGTCTCTGTGCAAACCCCTCACACTCCCCAATTTACAGTCTGTGTGCAAACTCCTCACACTCCCCAATTTACACTCTGTGCAAACCTCTCACACTCCCAAATTAACACTCTGTGCAAACCCCTCACATTCCCCCAATTTACACTCTGTGCAACCCCTCACACTCCCCAATTAACACTCTGTGCAAACCGCACACACTCCCCAATTTACAATCTATGCAAACCCCTCACAGTCCCAAATTCACAGTCTCTGTGCAAAACCCTCACACTCCCAAATTCACACTCTGTGAAAACCTCTCACACTCCTCAATTTACACTCTGTGCAAACCCCTCACACTCCCCAATTTACACTCTGTGCAAACCTCTCACACTCCCCAATTAACACTCGGTGCAAACCCCTCACATTCCCCCAATTTACACTCTGTGCAAACCTCTCACACTCCCCAATTTACACTCTGTGCAAACCCCTCACAATCTCCAATCCACAGCCTCTGTGCAAACCTCTCACACTCCCCCAATTTACAGTCTCTGTGCAAACCACTCACGCTCCCCCATTCACAGTCTCTGTGCAAACCCCTCACACTCCCCAATTTAGAGTCTCTGTGCAAACCCCTCACCGCCCCCCCCAATTTACAGTCTCTGTGCAAACCCCTCACACACCCCAATTCAGTCTCTGTGCAAACCTCTCACATACCCCAATTAACACTCTGTGCAAACCCCCACACGCCCCCAATTTACACTGTGCAACACCTCACACTCCCCCAATTTACACTCTGTGGAAACCCCTCACACTCCCCCAATTTACACTCTGTGCAAACCTCTGACTATCCCCAATTTACACTCTGTGCAAACCCCTCACTCTCCCCAATTTACAGACTCTGCAATCCCCTCGCACTCCCCCAATTTACACTCTGTGCAAACCCCTCACGCTCCCCAATTTACACTGTGCAAACCTCTCACACTCCCCAATTTACACTGTGCAAACCTCTCACACTCCCCAATTCACAGTCTCTTTGCAAACCCCACACACCCCGAATTTACACTCTGTGGAAACCCCTCACACACCTCCAATTTACACTCTGTGCAAACCTCTCACACTTCCCAATTTACACTCTGTGCAAACCCCTCACACTCCCCAAATTTACACTCTGTGCAACCCCTCACACTCTCCAATTTACACTCTGTGCAAACCACTCACACTCCCCAATTTACACGTTGCAAACCCCTCACACTCCCAATTTACACCGTGGAAACCCCTCCCACTCCCCCAATTTACACTCTGTGCAAACCCCTCACGCTCCCCCAATTTACACTCTGTGCAAACACCCCACACCCCAAATGTACACACTGTGCAAAGCCCTCACACTCCCCAATTTACAGTCTCTGTGCAAACCCCTCACACTCCCCCAATTTACACTCTGTGCAAACCCCTCACACTCTCCAATTTACACTCTGTGCAACCCCTCACACTCCCCAATTAACACTCTGTGCAAACCACACACACTCCCCAATTTACAATCTATGCAAACCCCTCACACTCCCAAATTCAGTCTCTGTGCAAACCCCTCACACTCCCAAATTTACAATCTGTGCAAACCTATCCCACTCCCCAATTTACACTCTGTGCAAACCCCTCACACTCCCCAATTCACAGTCTCTGTGCAAACGTCTCAGACTCCCCCAATTTCCACTCTGTGCAACCCCTCACACTCTCCAATTTACACTCTGTGCAAACCCCTCACACTCTCCAATTTACACTCTGTGCAACCCCGCAAACTCTCCAATTTACACCCTGTGCAAACCCCTCACACCCCCAATTTACACTCTGTCCAAACCCCTCACAATCCCCCAATTTACACTCTGTGCAAACCTCTCACACTCCCCAATTTACACTCTGTGCAAACCTCTCACACTCCCCAATTTACACTCTGTGCAAACCCCTCACAATCCCCCAATTTACACTCTGTGCAAACCTCTCACACTCTCCCAATTTACAGTCTCTGTGCAAACCACTCAGACTCCCCAATTTACAGTCTCTGTGCAAACTCCTCACACTCTCCAATCAACAGCCTCTGTGCAAACCTCTCACACTCCCCCAATTTACAGTCTCTGTGCAAACCACTCACGCTCCCCAATTCACAGTCTCTGTGCAAACCCCTCACACTCCCCCAATTTAGAGTCTCTGTGCAAACCCCTCACCGCCCCCCCCCAATTTACAGTCTCTGTGCAAACCCCTCACACACCCCAATTCAGTCTCTGTGCAAACCTCTCACATACCCGAATTTACACTCTGTGCAAACCCCCACACGCCCCCAATTTACACTGTGCAACCCCTCACACTCCCCCAATTTACACTCTGTGGAAACCCCTCACACTCCCCCAATTTACACTCTGTGCAAACCTCTCACACTCCCCAATTTACACTGTGCAAACCCCTCACTCTCCCCAATTTACAGACTCTGTGCAAACCCCTCGCACTCCCCCAATTTACACTCTGTGCAAACCCCTCACGCTCCCCAATTTACACTGTGCAAACCTCTCACACTCCCCAATTTACACTGTACAAACCTCTCACACTCCCCAATTCACAGTCTCTTTGCAAACCCCACACACCCCGAATTTACACTCTGTGGAAACCCCTCACACACCCCCAATTTACACTCTGTGCAAACCTCTCACACTCCCCAATTTACACTCTGTGCAAACCCCTCACACTCTCCAATTTACACTCTGTGCAAACCACTCTCACTCCCCAATTTACACGTTGCAAATCCCTCACACGCCCAATTTACACCGTGGAAACCCCTCCCACTCCCCCAATTTACACTCTGTGCAAACCCCTCACGCTCCCCCAATTTACACTCTGTGCAAACACCCCACACCCCAAATGTACACACTGTGCAAACCCCTCACACTCCCCAATTTACAGTCTCTGTGCAAACCCCTCACACTCTCCAATTTACACTCTATGCAACCCCTCACACTCCCCAATTAACACTCTGTGCAAACCGCACACACTCCCCAATTTACAATCTATGCAAACCCCTCACACTCCCAAATTCAGTCTCTGTGCAAACCCCTCACACTCCCAAATTTACAATCTGTGCAAACCTATCCCACTCCCCAATTTACACTCTGTGCAAACCCCTCACACTCCCCAATTCACATTCTCTGTGCAAACCTCTCAGACTCCCCCAATTTCCACTCTGTGCAACCCCTCACACTCTCCAATTTACACTCTGTGCAAACCCCTCACACTCTCCAATTTACACTCTGTGCAACCCCTCAAACTCTCCAATTTACACTCTGTGCAAACCCCTCACACCCCCAATTTACACTCTGTCCAAACCCCTCACAATCCCCCAATTTACACTCTGTGCAAACCTCTCACACTCCCCAATTTACACTCTGTGCAAAACTCTCACACTCCACAATTTACACTCCGTGCAAACCCCTCACAATCCCCCAATTTACACTCTGTGCAAACCTCTCACACTCTCCCAATTTACAGTCTCTGTGCAAACCACTCAGACTCCCCAATTTACAGTCTCTGTGCAAACTCCTCACACTCTCCAATCCACAGCCTCTGTGCAAACCTCTCACACTCCCCCAATTTACAGTCTCTGTGCAAACCACTCACGCTCCCCAATTCACAGTCTCTGTGCAAACCCCTCACACTCCCCCAATTTAGAGTCTCTGTGCAAACCCCTCACCGCCCCCACCCCCCAATTTACAGTCTCTGTGCAAACCCCTCACACACCCCAATTCAGTCTCTGTGCAAACCTCTCACATACCCCAATTTACACTCTGTGCAAACCCCCACACGCCCCCAATTTACACTGTGCAACCCCTCACACTCCCCCAATTTACACTCTGTGGAAACCCCTCACACTCCCCCAATTTACACTCTGTGCAAACCTCTCACACTCCCCAATTTACACTCTGTGCAAACCCCTCACTCTCCCCAATTTACAGACTCTGTGCAAACCCCTCGCACTCCCCCAATTTACACTCTGTGCAAACCCCTCACGCTCCCCAATTTACACTCTGTGCAAACGCCACACACCCCCAATTTACACTCTGTGGAAACCCCTCACACTCCCCCAATTTACACTCTGTGCAAACCTCTCACACTCACCAATTTACACACTGTGCAAACCCCTCACACTCCCCAATTTACACTCTGTGCAAACCCCTCACACCCCCAATTTACACTCTGTGCAAACCTCTCTCACTCCCCCAATTTACAGTCTCTGTGCAAACCCCTCAGACTCCCCAATTTACAGTCTCCGTGCAAACTCCTCACACTCCCCAATCCACAGTCTCTGTGCAAACCCCTCAGACTCCCCCAATTTCCACTCTGTGCAACCCCTCACACTCTCCAATTTACACTCTGTGCAAAACCCTCACACTCCCCCAATTTACACTCTGTGCAAACCCCTCACGCTCCCCAATTTACACTCTGTGCAAACACCACACACCCCCAATTTACACTCTGTGGAAACCCCTCACACTCCCCCAATTTACACTCTGTCCAAACCCCTCACACTCCCCCAATTTACACACTGTGCAAACCTCTTACACTCCCCAATTTACACTCTATGCAAACCTCTCACACTCCCCAATTTACACTCTGTGCAAACCCCTCAGACTCCCCCAATTTACACTCTGTGCAAACCTCTCACACTCTCCCAATTTACAGTCTCTGTGCAAACCACTCAGACTCCCCAATTTACAGTCTCTGTGCAAACTCCTCACACTCTCCAATCCACAGCCTCTGTGCAAACCTCTCACACTCCCCCAATTTACAGTCTCTGTGCAAACCACTCACGCTCCCCAATTCACAGTCTCTGTGCAAACCCCTCACACTCCCCCAATGTAGAGTCTCTGTGCAAACCCCTCACCGCCCCCCCCCCAATTTACAGTCTCTGTGCAAACCCCTCACACACCCCAATTCAGTCTCTGTGCAAACCTCTCACATACCCCAATTTACACTCTGTGCAACCCCCCACACGCCCCCAATTTACACTGTGCAACCCCTCACACTCCCCGAATTTACACTCTGTGGAAACCCCTCACACTCCCCCAATTTACACTCTGTGCAAACCTCTCACACTCCCCAATTTACACTCTGTGCAAACCCCTCACTCTCCCCAATTTACAGACTCTGTGCAAACCCCTCGCACTCCCCCAATTTACACTCTGTGCAAACCCCTCACGCTCCCCAATTTACACTCTGTGCAAACGCCACCCCCCCCCCAATTTACACTCTGTGGAAACCCCTCACACTCCCCCAATTTACACTCTGTGCAAACCTCTCACACTCCCCAATTTACACTCTGTGCAAACCCCTCACACCCCCAATTTACACTCTGTGCAAACCTCTCACACTCCCCCAATTTACAGTCTCTGTGCAAACCCCTCAGACTCCCCAATTTACAGTCTCCGTGCAAACTCCTCACACTCCCCAATCCACAGTGTCTGTGCAAACCCCTCAGACTCCCCCAATTTCCACTCTGTGCAACCCCTCACACTCTCCAATTTACACTCTGTGCAAAACCCTCACACTCCCCCAATTTACACTCTGTGCAAACCCCTCAGGCTCCCCAATTTACACTCTGTGCAAACACCACACACCCCCAATTTACACTCTGTGGAAACCCCTCACACTCCCCCAATTTACACTCTGTCCAAACCCCTCACACTCCCCCAATTTACACACTGTGCAAACCTCTTACACTCCCCAATTTACACTCTATGCAAACCTCTCACACTCCCCAATTTACACTCTGTGCAAACCCCTCAGACTCCCCCAATTTACACTCTGTGGAAACCTCTCACACTCTCCAATCCACAGTCTCTGTGCAAACCTCTCACACGCCCCCAATTTACAGTCTCTGTGCAAACCACTCACGCTCCCCAATTCACAGTCTCTGTGCAAACCCCTCACACTCCCCCAATTTAGGGTCTCTGTGCAAACCCCTCACACTCCCCAATTTACAGTCTGTGTGCAAACTCCTCACACTCCCCAATTTACACTCTGTGCAAACCTCTCACACTCCCCAATTAACACTCTGTGCAAACCCCTCACATTCCCCCAATTTACACTCTGTGCAACCCCTCACACTCCCCAATTAACACTCTGTGCAAACCGCACACACTCCCCAATTTACAATCTATGCAAACCCCTCACACTCCCAAATTCACAGTCTCTGTGCAAACCCCTCACACTCCCAAATTCACACTCTGTGAAAACCTCTCACACTCCACAATTTACACTCTGTGCAAACCCCTCACACTCCCCCAATTTACACTCTGTGCAAACCTCTCACACTCTCCCAATTTACAGTCTCTGTGCAAACCACTCAGACTCCCCAATTTACAGTCTCTGTGCAAACTCCTCACACTCTCCAATCCACAGTCTCTGTGCAAACCCCTCACACTCCCCCAATTTAGAGTCTCTGTGCAAACCCCTCACACTCCCCAATTTACAGTCTGTGTGCAAACTCCTCACACTCCCCAATTTACACTCTGTGCAAACCTCTCACACTCCCCAATTAACACTCTGTGCAAACCCCTCACATTCCCCCAATTTACACTCTGTGCAACCCCTCACACTCCCCAATTAACAATCTATGCAAACCCCTCACACTCTCAAATTCACAGTCTCTGTGCAAACCCCTCACACTCCCAAATTCACACTCTGTGCAAACCTCTCACACTCCTCAATTTACACTCTGTGCAAACCCCACACACGCCCCCAATTTACACTCTGTGCAAACCCCTCACACTCCCAAATTTACAATCTGTGCAAACCTATCCCACTCCCCAATTTACACTCTGTGCAAACCCCTCACACTCCCCAATTCACAGTCTCTGTGCAAACCCCTCAGACTCCCCCAATTTCCACTCTGTGCAACCCCTCACACTCTCCAATTTGCACTCTGTGCAAACCCCTCACACTCTCCAATTTACACACTGTGCAACCCCTCAAACTCTCCAATTTACACTCTGTCCAAACCCCTCACAATCCCCCAATTTACACTCTGTGCAAACCTCTCACACTCCCCAATTTACACTCTGTGCAAACCTCTCACACTCCACAATTTACACTCTGTGCAAACCCCTCACAATCCCCCAATTTACACTCTGTGCAAACCTCTCACACTCTCCCAATTTACAGTCTCTGTGCAAACCACTCAGACTCCCCAATTTACAGTCTCTGTGCAAACTCCTCACACTCTCCAATCAACAGCCTCTGTGCAAACCTCTCACACTCCCCCAATTTACAGTCTCTGTGCAAACCACTCACGCTCCCCAATTCACAGTCTCTGTGCAAACCCCTCACACTCCCCCAATTTAGAGTCTCTGTGCAAACCCCTCACCGCCCCCCCCCAATTTACAGTCTCTGTGCAAACCCCTCACACACCCCAATTCAGTCTCTGTGCAAACCTCTCACATACCCGAATTTACACTCTGTGCAAACCCCCACACGCCCCCAATTTACACTGTGCAACCCCTCACACTCCCCCAATTTACACTCTGTGGAAACCCCTCACACTCCCCCAATTTACACTCTGTGCAAACCTCTCACACTCCCCAATTTACACTGTGCAAACCCCTCACTCTCCCCAATTTACACTGTGCAAACCCCTCGCACTCCCCAATTTACAGACTCTGTGCAAACCCCTCGCACTCCCCCAATTTACACTCTGTGCAAACCCCTCACGCTCCCCAATTTACACTGTGCAAACCTCTCACACTCCCCAATTTACACTGTACAAACCTCTCACACTCCCCAATTCACAGTCTCTTTGCAAACCCCACACACCCCGAATTTACACTCTGTGGAAACCCCTCACACACCCCCAATTTACACTCTGTGCAAACCTCTCACACTCCCCAATTTACACTCTGTGCAAACCCCTCACACTCCCCAAATTTACACTCTGTGCAACCCCTCACACTCTCCAATTTACACTCTGTGCAAACCACTCTCACTCCCCAATTTACACGTTGCAAATCCCTCACACGCCCAATTTACACCGTGGAAACCCCTCCCACTCCCCCAATTTACACTCTGTGCAAACCCCTCACGCTCCCCCAATTTACACTCTGTGCAAACACCCCACACCCCAAATGTACACACTGTGCAAACCCCTCACACTCCCCAATTTACAGTCTCTGTGCAAACCCCTCACACTCCCCCAATTTACACTCTGTGCAAACCCCTCACACTCTCCAATTTACACTCTATGCAACCCCTCACACTCCCCAATTAACACTCTGTGCAAACCGCACACACTCCCCAATTTACAATCTATGCAAACCACTCACACTCCCAAATTCAGTCTCTGTGCAAACCCCTCACACTCCCAAATTTACAATCTGTGCAAACCTATCCCACTCCCCAATTTACACTCTGTGCAAACCCCTCACACTCCCCAATTCACATTCTCTGTGCAAACCTCTCAGACTCCCCCAATTTCCACTCTGTGCAACCCCTCACACTCTCCAATTTACACTCTGTGCAAACCCCTCACACTCTCCAATTTACACTCTGTGCAACCCCTCAAACTCTCCAATTTACACTCTGTGCAAACCCCTCACACTCCCCCAATTTACACTCTGTGCAAACCTCTCACACTCCCCAATTTACACTCGGTGCAAAACTCTCACACTCCACAATTTACACTCCGTGCAAACCCCTCACAATCCCCCAATTTACACTCTGTGCAAACCTCTCACACTCTCCCAATTTACAGTCTCTGTGCAAACCACTCAGACTCCCCAATTTACAGTCTCTGCGCAAACTCCTCACACTCTCCAATCCACAGCCTCTGTGCAAACCTCTCACACTCCCCCAATTTACAGTCTCTGTGCAAACCACTCACGCTCCCCAATTGACAGTCTCTGTGCAAACCCCTCACACTCCCCCAATTTAGAGTCTCTGTGCAAACCCCTCACCGCCCCCACCCCCCAATTTACAGTCTCTGTGCAAACCCCTCACACACCCCAATTCAGTCTCTGTGCAAACCTCTCACATACCCCAATTTACACTCTGTGCAAACCCCCACACGCCCCCAATTTACACTGTGCAACCCCTCACACTCCCCCAATTTACACTCTGTGGAAACCCCTCACACTCCCCCAATTTACACTCTGTGCAAACCTCTCACACTCCCCAATTTACACTCTGTGCAAACCCCTCACTCTCCCCAATTTACAGACTCTGTGCAAACCCCTCGCACTCCCCCAATTTACACTCTGTGCAAACCCCTCACGCTCCCCAATTTACACTCTGTGCAAACGCCACACCCCCCCAATTTACACTGTGTGGAAACCCCTCACACTCCCCCAATTTACACTCTGTGCAAACCTCTCACACTCACCAACTTACACACTGTGCAAACCCCTCACACTCCCCAATTTACACTCTGTGCAAACCCCTCACACCCCCAATTTACACTCTGTGCAAACCTCTCTCACTCCCCCAATTTACAGTCTCTGTGCAAACCCCTCAGACTCCCCAATTTACAGTCTCCGTGCAAACTCCTCACACTCCCCAATCCACAGTCTCTGTGCAAACCCCTCAGACTCCCCCAATTTCCACTCTGTGCAACCCCTCACACTCTCCAATTTACACTCTGTGCAAAACCCTCACACTCCCCCAATTTACACTCTGTGCAAACCCCTCACGCTCCCCAATTTACACTCTGTGCAAACACCACACACCCCCAATTTACACTCTGTGGAAACCCCTCACACTCCCCCAATTTACACTCTGTCCAAACCCCTCACACTCCCCCAATTTACACACTGTGCAAACCTCTTACACTCCCCA
Organism: Scyliorhinus torazame; assembly: GCF_047496885.1. Lineage (NCBI taxonomy): Eukaryota > Metazoa > Chordata > Chondrichthyes > Carcharhiniformes > Scyliorhinidae > Scyliorhinus > Scyliorhinus torazame. The sequence goes on from NC_092724.1 coordinate 83,111,128, forward strand.
ATTTACACTCTATGCAAACCTCTCACACTCCCCAATTTACACTCTGTGCAAACCCCTCAGACTCCCCCAATTTACACTCTGTGCAAACCTCTCACACTCTCCCAATTTACAGTCTCTGTGCAAACCACTCAGACTCCCCAATTTACAGTCTCTGTGCAAACTCCTCACACTCTCCAATCCACAGCCTCTGTGCAAACCTCTCACACTCCCCCAATTTACAGTCTCTGTGCAAACCACTCACGCTCCCCAATTCACAGTCTCTGTGCAAACCCCTCACACTCCCCCAATGTAGAGTCTCTGTGCAAACCCCTCACCGCCCCCCCCCCCCCAATTTACAGTCTCTGTGCAAACCCCTCACACACCCCAATTCAGTCTCTGTGCAAACCTCTCACATACCCCAATTTACACTCTGTGCAACCCCCCACACGCCCCCAATTTACACTGTGCAACCCCTCACACTCCCCGAATTTACACTCTGTGGAAATCCCTCACACTCCCCCAATTTACATTCTGTGCAAACCTCTCACACTCCCCAATTTACACTCTGTGCAAACCCCTCACTCTCCCCAATTTACAGACTCTGTGCAAACCCCTCGCACTCCCCCAATTTACACTCTGTGCAAACCCCTCACGCTCCCCAATTTACACTCTGTGCAAACGCCACCCCCCCCCCAATTTACACTCTGTGGAAACCCCTCACACTCCCCCAATTTACACTCTGTGCAAACCTCTCACACTCCCCAATTTACACTCTGTGCAAACCCCTCACACCCCCAATTTACACTCTGTGCAAACCTCTCACACTCCCCCAATTTACAGTCTCTGTGCAAACCCCTCAGACTCCCCAATTTACAGTCTCCGTGCAAACTCCTCACACTCCCCAATCCACAGTCTCTGTGCAAACCCCTCAGACTCCCCCAATTTCCACTCTGTGCAACCCCTCACACTCTCCAATTTACACCCTGTGCAAAACCCTCACACTCCCCCAATTTACACTCTGTGCAAACCCCTCAGGCTCCCCAATTTACACTCTGTGCAAACACCACACACCCCCAATTTACACTCTGTGGAAACCCCTCACACTCCCCCAATTTACACTCTGTCCAAACCCCTCACACTCCCCCAATTTACACACTGTGCAAACCTCTTACACTCCCCAATTTACACTCTATGCAAACCTCTCACACTCCCCAATTTACACTCTGTGCAAACCCCTCAGACTCCCCCAATTTACACTCTGTGGAAACCTCTCACACTCTCCAATCCACAGTCTCTGTGCAAACCTCTCACACGCCCCCAATTTACAGTCTCTGTGCAAACCACTCACGCTCCCCAATTCACAGTCTCTGTGCAAACCCCTCACACTCCCCCAATTTAGAGTCTCTGTGCAAACCCCTCACACTCCCCAATTTACAGTCTGTGTGCAAACTCCTCACACTCCCCAATTTACACTCTGTGCAAACCTCTCACACTCCCCAATTAACACTCTGTGCAAACCCCTCACATTCCCCCAATTTACACTCTGTGCAACCCCTCACACTCCCCAATTAACACTCTGTGCAAACCGCACACACTCCCCAATTTACAATCTATGCAAACCCCTCACACTCCCAAATTCACAGTCTCTGTGCAAACCCCTCACACTCCCAAATTCACACTCTGTGAAAACCTCTCACACTCCACAATTTACACTCTGTGCAAACCCCTCACACTCCCCCAATTTACACTCTGTGCAAACCTCTCACACTCTCCCAATTTACAGTCTCTGTGCAAACCACTCAGACTCCCCAATTTACAGTCTCTGTGCAAACTCCTCACACTCTCCAATCCACAGTCTCTGTGCAAACCCCTCACACTCCCCCAATTTAGAGTCTCTGTGCAAACCCCTCACACTCCCCAATTTACAGTCTGTGTGCAAACTCCTCACACTCCCCAATTTACACTCTGTGCAAACCTCTCACACTCCCCAATTAACACTCTGTGCAAACCCCTCACATTCCCCCAATTTACACTCTGTGCAACCCCTCACACTCCCCAATTAACAATCTATGCAAACCCCTCACACTCTCAAATTCACAGTCTCTGTGCAAACCCCTCACACTCCCAAATTCACACTCTGTGCAAACCTCTCACACTCCTCAATTTACACTCTGTGCAAACCCCACACACTCCCCCAATTTACACTCTGTGCAAACCCCTCACACTCCCAAATTTACAATCTGTGCAAACCTATCCCACTCCCCAATTTACACTCTGTGCAAACCCCTCACACTCCCCAATTCACAGTCTCTGTGCAAACCCCTCAGACTCCCCCAATTTCCACTCTGTGCAACCCCTCACACTCTCCAATTTACACTCTGTGCAAACCCCTCACACTCTCCAATTTACACACTGTGCAACCCCTCAAACTCTCCAATTTACACTCTGTGCAAACCCCTCACACTCTCCAATTTACACGCTGTGCAAACCTCTCACACTCCCCAATTTACACTCTGAGCAAACTCCTCACACTCCCCAATTTACACTCTGTGCAAACTCCTCACACCCCCAATTTACACTCTGTGCAAACCCCTCACTCTCCCCCAATTTACACTCTGTGCAAACCTCTCACACTCCACCAATTTACAGTCTCTGTGCAAACCACTCACGCTCCCCAATTCACAGTCTCTGTGCAAACCCCTCACCCTCCCCCAATTTAGAGTCTCTGTGCAAACCCCTCACACTCCCCAATTTACAGTCTGTGTGCAAACTCCTCACACTCCCCAATTTACACTCTGTGCAACCCCTCACACTCCCCCAATTTACACTCTGTGCAAACCTCTCACACTCCCCAATTAACACTCTGTGCAAACCCCTCACACTCCCCAATTCATAGTCTCTGTGGAAACCCCTCACACTCCCCAATTCATAGTCTCTGTGGAAACCCCTCACACTCCCCAATTCACAGTCTCTGTGCAAACCCCTCACACTAACCAATTCATAGTCTCTGTGCAAACCGCTCACACTCCCCAATTTACACTCTGTGCAAACCCCTCACACATCCTAATTTACAGTCTATGTGCAAACCCATCACACTCCCCAATTTACAGTCTGTGCAAACCCCACACACTCCCCAATTTACACTCTGTGCAAACCCCTCACACTCCCCAATTCACAGTCTCTGTGCAAATCCCTCACACTCCCCAATTTACAGTCTCTGTGCAAACCCCTCACCGCCCCCCCCCCCCCCCAATTTACAGTCTCTGTGCAAACCCCTCGCACACCCCAATTCAGTCTCTGTGCAAACCTCTCACATACCCCAATTTACACTCTGTGCAACCCCCTCACACTCCCCAATTTACACTCTGTGCAAACCCCTCACACGCCCCCAATTTACACTGTGCAACCCCTCACACTCCCCCAATTTACACTCTGTGCAAACCCCTCACACTCTCCAATTTACACTCTGTGCAACCCCTCAAACTCTCCAATTTACACTCTGTGCAAACCCCTCACACTCTCCAATTTACACGCTGTGCAAACCTCTCACACTCCCCAATTTACACTCTGAGCAAACTCCTCACACTCCCCAATTTACACTCTGTGCAAACTCCTCACACCCCCAATTCACACTCTGTGCAAACCCCTCACTCTCCCCCAATTTACACTCTGTGCAAACCTCTCACACTCTCCCAATTTACAGTCTCTGTGCAAACCCCTCAGACTCCCCAATTTACAGTCTCTGTGCAAACTCCTCATACTCTCCAATCCACAGTCTCTGTGCAAAACCCTCACACTCACCAATTTACAGTCTGTGTGCAAACTCCTCACACTCCCCAATTTCCACTCTGTGCAAACCTCTCACACTCCCCAATTAACACTCTGTGCAAACCCCTCACACTCCCCAATTCATAGTCTCTGTGGAAACCCCTCACACTCCCCAATTCATAGTCTCTGTGGAAACCCCTCACACTCCCCAATTTACAGTCTCTGTGCAAACCGCTCACACTCCCCAATTTACACTCTGTGCAAACCCCTCACACCCCCAATTTACACTCTGTGCAAAACCATCACACTCCCCAATTCACAGTCTCTGTGCAAACCCCTCACACTCCCCAATTTACACTCTGTGCATACCCATCACACCCCCAATTTACACTCTGTGCAAACCCATCACACTCCCCAATTCACAGTCTCTGTGCAAACCCCTCACACTCCCCAATTTACAGTCTGTGCAAACCCCACACACTCCCCCAATTTACACTCTGTGCAAACCCCTCACACCCCCAATTTACACTCTGTGCAAACCCATCACAATCCCCAATTTACACTCTGTGCAAACCCATCACACCTCCAATTTACACTCTGTGCAAACCCCTCACACTCCCCAATTTACACTCTGTGCAAACCCCTCACACTCCCCAATTTACACTCTGTGCAAACCCCTCACACTCCCCAATTTACACACTGTGCAAACCCCTCACACTCCCCAATTTACACTCTGTGCAAACACCTCACACCCCCAATTTACACTCTGTGCAAACCACTCACACCCCCAATTTACACTCTGTGCAAACCCCTCACACTCCCCAATTTACACTCTGTGCAAACCCCTCACACTCCCCAATTTACACTCTGTGCAAACCCCTCACACCCCCAATTTACACTCTGTGCAAATCCCTCACACCCCCAATTTACACTCTGTGCAAACCCATCACACTCCCCAATTCACAGTCTGTGCAATCCCCACACACTCCCCAATTTACACTCTGTGCAAAACCCCTCACACTCCCCAATTCACAGTCTCTGTGCAAACCCCTCACACTCCCCAATTTACACTCTGTGCAAACCCCTCACACCACCAATTTACACTCTGTGCAAACCCATCACACTCCCCAATTTACAGTCTGTGCAAACCCCACACACTCCCCCAATTTACACTCTGTGCAAACCCCTCACACCCCCAATTTACACTCTGTGCAAACGCCTCACTCCCCCAATTTACACTCTGTGCAAACCCATCACACTCCCCAATTTACACTCTGTGCAAACCCCTCACACTCCCCCAATTTACACTCTGTGCAAACCCCTCACACTCCCCAATTTATAGTCTCTGTGCAAACCCATCACACTCCCCAATTTACACTCTGTGCAAACCCCTCACACCCCCAATTTACAGTCTGTGCAAACCCCACACACTCCCCAATTTACACTCTGTGCAAACCCCTCACACTCCCCAATTCACAGTCTCTGTGCAAACCCCTCACACTCCCCAATTTACAGTCTCTGTGCAAACCCCTCACCGCCCCCCCCCCCCAATTTACAGTCTCTGTGCAAACCCCTCGCACACCCCAATTCAGTCTCTGTGCAAACCTCTCACATACCCCAATTTACACTCTGTGCAACCCCCTCACACTCCCCAATTTACACTCTGTGCAAACCCCTCACACGCCCCCAATTTACACTGTGCAACCCCTCACACTCCCCCAATTTACACTCTGTGCAAACCCCTCACACTCTCCAATTTACATTCTGTGCAACCCCTCAAACTCTCCAATTTACACTCTGTGCAAACCCCTCACACTCTCCAATTTACATGCTGTGCAAACCTCTCACACTCCCCAATTTACACTCTGAGCAAACTACTCACACTCCCCAATTTACACTTTGTGCAAACTCCTCACACCCCCAATTCACACTCTGTGCAAACCCCTCACTCTCCCCCAATTTACACTCTGTGCAAACCTCTCACACTCTCCCAATTTACAGTCTCTGTGCAAACCACTCAGACTCCCCAATTTACAGTCTCTGTGCAAACTCCTCATACTCTCCAATCCACAGTCTCTGTGCAAAACCCTCACACTCACCAATTTACAGTCTGTGTGCAAACTCCTCACACTCCCCAATTTCCACTCTGTGCAAACCTCTCACACTTGCCAATTAACACTTTGTGCAAACCCCTCACACTCCCCATTCATAGTCTCTGTGGAAACCCCTCACACTCCCCAATTCATAGTCTCTGTGGAAACCCCTCACACTCCCCAATTTACAGTCTCTGTGCAAACCGCTCACACTCCCCAATTTACACTCTGTGCAAACCCCTCACACCCCCAATTTACACTGTGCAACCCCACCACACTCCCCAATTCACAGTCTCTGTGAAATCCCCTCACACTCCCCAATTTACACTCTGTGCAAACCCCTCACACCCCCAATTTACACTCTGTGCAAAACCATCACACTCCCCAATTCACAGTCTCTGTGCAAACCCCTCACACTCCCCAATTTACACTCTGTGCAAACCCATCACACCCCCAATTTACACTCTGTGCAAACCCATCACACTTCCCAATTCACAGTCTCTGTGCAAACCCCTCACACTCCCCAATTTACAGTCTGTGCAAACCCCACACACTCCCCCAATTTACACTCTGTGCAAACCCCTCACACCCCCAATTTACACTCTGTGCAAACCCATCACAATCCCCAATTTACACTCTGTGCAAACCCATCACACCTCCAATTTACACTCTGTGGAAACCCCTCACACTCCCCAATTTACAGTCTGTGCAAACCCCACACACTCCCCAATTTACACTCTGTGCAAAACCCCTCACACTCCCCAATTCACAGTCTCTGTGCAAACCCCTCACACTCCCCAATTTACACTCTGTGCAAACCCCTCACACCACCAATTTACACTCTGTGCAAACCCATCACACTCCCCAATTTACAGTCTGTGCAAACCCCACACACTCCCCCAATTTACACTCTGTGCAAACCCCTCACACCCCCAATTTACACTCTGTGCAAACCCCTCACTCCCCCAATTTATACTCTGTGCAAACCCATCACACTCCCCAATTTACACTCTGTGCAAACCACTCACACTCCCCCAATTTACACTCTGTGCAAACCCCTCACACTCCCCACTTTATAGTCTCTGTGCAAACCCATCACACTCCCCAATTTACACTCTGTGCAAACCCCTCACACCCCCAATTTACACTCTGTGCAAACCCCTCACACTCCCCAATTTACACTATGTGCAAACCCACCACACTCCCCAATTTACAGTCTGTGCAAACCCCACAAACTCCCCAATTTACACTCTGTGCAAACCCCTCACACTCCCCAATTCACAGTCTCTGTGCAAACCCCTCACACTCCCCAATTTACAGTCTGTGCAAACCCCACACACTCCCCCAATTTACACTCTGTGCAAACCTCTCACACACCCCAATTTACACTCTGTGCAAACCCATCACACTCCCCAATTTACACTCTGTGCAAACCCCTCACACTCCCCCAATTTACACTCTGTGCAAACCCCTCACACCCCCAATTTACAGTCTGTGCAAACCCCTCACACTCCCCAATTTACACTCTGTGCAAACCCCTCACACCCCCAATTTACACTCTGTGCAAACCCCTCACACTCCCCAATTCACAGTCTCTGTGCAAACCCCTCACACTCCCCAATTTACAGTCTCTGTGCAAACCCCTCACACTCCCCCAATTTACACTCTGTACAAACCCCTCACGCTCCCCAATTTACACTCTGTGCAATCGCCACACACCCCCAATTTACACTCTGTGGAAACCCCTCACACTCCCCCAATTTACACTCTGTGCAAACCTCTCACACTCCCCAATTTACAGTCTCTGTGCAAACCTCTCACACTCCCCCAATTTACAGTCTCTGTGCAAACCCCTCAGACTCCCCAATTTACAGTCTCTGTGCAAACTCCTCACACTCCCCAATCCACAGTCTCTGTGCAAACCCCTCAGACCCTCCCAATTTCCACTCTGTGAACCCCTCAAACTCTCCAATTTACACGCTGTGCAAACCTCTCACAATCCCCAATTTACACTCTGTGCAAACTCCTCACACTCCCCAATTTACACTCTGTGCAAACCCCTCACACCCCCAATTTACATTCTGTGCAAACCTCTCACACTCCCCCAATTTACAGTCTCTGTGCAAACCTCTCACACTCCCCCAATTTACAGTCTCTGTGCAAACCCCTCAGACTCCCCAATTTACAGTCTCTGTGCAAACTCCTCACACTCCCCAATCCACAGTCTCTGTGCAAACCCCTCAGACCCTCCCAATTTCCACTCTGTGAACCCCTCAAACTCTCCAATTTACACGCTGTGCAAACCTCTCACAATCCCCAATTTACACTCTGTGCAAACTCCTCACACTCCCCAATTTACACTCGGTGCAAACCCCTCACACCCCCAATTTACACTCTGTCCAAACCCCTCACACTCCCCCAAGTTACACTCTGTGCAAACCTCTCACACTCCCCAATTTACACTCTGTGCAAACCTCTCACACTCCCCAATTTACACTCTGTGCAAACCCCTCACACTCCCCCAATTTACACTCTGTGCAAACCCCTCACACTCCCCAATTTATAGTCTCTGTGCACACCCATCACACTCCCCAATTTACACTCTGTGCAAACCCCTCACACCCCCAATTTACACTCTGTGCAAACCCCTCACACTCCCCAATTTACACTCTGTGCAAACCCACCACACTCCCCAATTTACAGTCTGTGCAAACCCCACACACTCCCCAATTTACACTCTGTGCAAACCCCTCACACTCCCCAATTCACAATCTCTGTGCAAACCCCTCACACTCCCCAATTTACAGTCTCTGTGCAAACCCCTCACCGCCCCCCCCCCCCAATTTACAGTCTCTGTGCAAACCCCTCGCACACCCCAATTCGATCTCTGTGCAAACCTCTCACATACCCCAATTTACACTCTGTGCAACCCCCTCACACTCCCCAATTTACACTCTGTGCAAACCCCTCACACGCCCCCAATTTACACTGTGCAACCCCTCACAATCCCCCAATTTACACTCTGTGCAAACCCCTCACACTCTCCAATTTACACTATGTGCAACCCCTCAAACTCTCCAATTTACACTCTGTGCAAACCCCTCACACTCTCCAATTTACACACTGTGCAAACCTCTCACACTCCCCAATTTACACTCTGAGCAAACTCCTCACACTCCCCAATTTACACTCTGTGCAAACCTCTCACACTCTCCCAATTTACAGTCTCTGTGCAAACCACTCAGACTCCCCAATTTACAGTCTCTGTGCAAACTCCTCATACTCTCCAATCCACAGTCTCTGTGCAAAACCCTCACACTCACCAATTTACAGTCTGTGTGCAAACTCCTCACACTCCCCAATTTCCACTCTGTGCAAACCTCTCACACTCCCCAATTAACACTCTGTGCAAACCCCTCACACTCCCCAATTCATAGTCTCTGTGGAAACCCCTCACACTCCCCAATTCATAGTCTCTGTGGAAACCGCTCACACTCCCCAATTTACACTCTGTGCAAACCCCTCACACCCCCAATTTACACTCTGTGCAACCCCACCACACTCACCAATTCACAGTCTCTGTGAAAACCCCTCACACTCCCCAATTTACACTCTGTGCAAACCCCTCACAATCCCCCAATTTACACTCTGTGCAAACCTCTCACACTCTCCCAATTTACAGTCTCTGTGCAAACCACTCAGACTCCCCAATTTACAGTCTCTGTGCAAACTCCTCACACTCTCCAATCAACAGCCTCTGTGCAAACCTCTCACACTCCCCCAATTTACAGTCTCTGTGCAAACCACTCACGCTCCCCAATTCACAGTCTCTGTGCAAACCCCTCACACTCCCCCAATTTAGAGTCTCTGTGCAAACCCCTCACCGCCCCCCCCAATTTACAGTCTCTGTGCAAACCCCTCACACACCCCAATTCAGTCTCTGTGCAAACCTCTCACATACCCGAATTTACACTCTGTGCAAACCTCTCACACTCCCCAATTTACACTGTGCAAACCCCTCACTCTCCCCAATTTACAGACTCTGTGCAAACCCCTCGCACTCCCCCAATTTACACTCTGTGCAAACCCCTCACGCTCCCCAATTTACACTGTGCAAACCTCTCACACTCCCCAATTTACACTGTACAAACCTCTCACACTCCCCAATTCACAGTCTCTTTGCAAACCCCACACACCCCGAATTTACACTCTGTGGAAACCCCTCACACACCCCCAATTTACACTCTGTGCAAACCTCTCACACTCCCCAATTTACACTCTGTGCAAACCCCTCACACTCCCCAAATTTACACTCTGTGCAACCCCTCACACTCTCCAATTTACACTCTGTGCAAACCACTCACACTCCCCAATTTACACGTTGCAAACCCCTCACACGCCCAATTTACACCGTGGAAACCCCTCCCACTCCCCCAATTTACACTCTGTGCAAACCCCTCACGCTCCCCCAATTTACACTCAGTGCAAACACCCCACACCCCAAATGTACACACTGTGCAAACCCCTCACACTCCCCAATTTACAGTCTCTGTGCAAACCCCTCACACTCCCCCAATTTACACTCTGTGCAAACCCCTCACACTCTCCAATTTACACTCTATGTAACCCCTCACACTCCCCAATTAACACTCTGTGCAAACCGCACACACTCCCCAATTTACAATCTATGCAAACCCCTCACACTCCCAAATTCAGTCTCTGTGCAAACCCCTCACACTCCCAAATTTACAATCTGTGCAAACCTATCCCACTCCCCAATTTACACTCTGTGCAAACCCCTCACACTCCCCAATTCACATTCTCTGTGCAAACCTCTCAGACTCCCCCAATTTCCACTCTGTGCAACCCCTCACACTCTCCAATTTACACTCTGTGCAAACCCCTCACACTCTCCAATTTACACTCTGTGCAACCCCTCAAACTCTCCAATTTACACTCTGTGCAAACCCCACACACCCCCAATTTACACTCTGTCCAAACCCCTCACAATCCCCCAATTTACACTCTGTGCAAACCTCTCACACTCCCCAATTTACACTCTGTGCAAAACTCTCACACTCCACAATTTACACTCCGTGCAAACCCCTCACAATCCCCCAATTTACACTCTGTGCAAACCTCTCACACTCTCCCAATTTACAGTCTCTGTGCAAACCACTCAGACTCCCCAATTTACAGTCTCTGTGCAAACTCCTCACACTCTCCAATCCACAGCCTCTGTGCAAACCTCTCACACTCCCCTAATTTACAGTCTCTGTGCAAACCACTCACGCTCCCCAATTCACAGTCTCTGTGCAAACCCCTCACACTCCCCCAATTTAGAGTCTCTGTGCAAACCCCTCACCGCCCCCACCCCCCAATTTACAGTCTCTGTGCAAACCCCTCACACACCCCAATTCAGTCTCTGTGCAAACCTCTCACATACCCCAATTTACACTCTGTGCAAACCCCCACACGCCCCCAATTTACACTGTGCAACCCCTCACACTCCCCCAATTTACACTCTGTGGAAACCCCTCACACTCCCCCAATTTACACTCTGTGCAAACCTCTCACACTCCCCAATTTACACTCTGTGCAAACCCCTCACTCTCCCCAATTTACAGACTCTGTGCAAACCCCTCGCACTCCCCCAATTTACACTCTGTGCAAACCCCTCACGCTCCCCAATTTACACTCTGTGCAAACGCCACACCCCCCCAATTTACACTCTGTGGAAACCCCTCACACTCCCCCAATTTACACTCTGTGCAAACCTCTCACACTCACCAATTTACACACTGTGCAAACCCCTCACACTCCCCAATTTACACTCTGTGCAAACCCCTCACACCCCCAATTTACACTCTGTGCAAACCTCTCTCACTCCCCCAATTTACAGTCTCTGTGCAAACCCCTCAGACTCCCCAATTTACAGTCTCCGTGCAAACTCCTCACACTCCCCAATCCACAGTCTCTGTGCAAACCCCTCAGACTCCCCCAATTTCCACTCTGTGCAACCCCTCACACTCTCCAATTTACACTCTGTGCAAAACCCTCACACTCCCCCAATTTACACTCTGTGCAAACCTCTCACACTCCCCAATTAACACTCTGTGCAAACCCCTCACATTCCCCCAATTTACACTCTGTGCAACCCCTCACACTCCCCAATTAACACTCTGTGCAAACCGCACACACTCCCCAATTTACAATCTATGCAAACCCCTCACACTCCCAAATTCACAGTCTCTGTGCAAACCCCTCACACTCCCAAATTCACACTCTGTGAAAACCTCTCACACTCCACAATTTACACTCTGTGCAAACCCCTCACACTCCCCCAATTTACACTCTGTGCAAACCTCTCACACTCTCCCAATTTACAGTCTCTGTGCAAACCACTCAGACGCCCCAATTTACAGTCTCTGTGCAAACTCCTCACACTCTCCAATCCACAGTCTCTGTGCAAACCCCTCACACTCCCCCAATTTAGAGTCTCTGTGCAAACCCCTCACACTCCCCAATTTACAGTCTGTGTGCAAACTCCTCACACTCCCCAATTTACACTCTGTGCAAACCTCTCACACTCCCCAATTAACACTCTGTGCAAACCCCTCACATTCCCCCAATTTACACTCTGTGCAACCCCTCACACTCCCCAATTAACAATCTATGCAAACCCCTCACACTCTCAAATTCACAGTCTCTGTGCAAACCCCTCACACTCCCAAATTCACACTCTGTGCAAACCTCTCACACTCCTCAATTTACACTCTGTGCAAACCCCACACACTCCCCCAATTTACACTCTGTGCAAACCCCTCACACTCCCAAATTTACAATCTGTGCAAACCTATCCCACTCCCCAATTTACACTCTGTGCAAACCCCTCACACTCCCCAATTCACAGTCTCTGTGCAAACCCCTCAGACTCCCCCAATTTCCACTCTGTGCAACCCCTCACACTCTCCAATTTACACTCTGTGCAAACCCCTCACACTCTCCAATTTACACACTGTGCAACCCCTCAAACTCTCCAATTTACACTCTGTGCAAACCCCTCACACTCTCCAATTTACACGCTGTGCAAACCTCTCACACTCCCCAACTTACACTCTGAGCAAACTCCTCACACTCCCCAATTTACACTCTGTGCAAACTCCTCACACCCCCAATTTACACTCTGTGCAAACCCCTCACTCTCCCCCAATTTACACTCTGTGCAAACCTCTCACACTCCACCAATTTACAGTCTCTGTGCAAACCACTCACGCTCCCCAATTCACAGTCTCTGTGCAAACCCCTCACCCTCCCCCAATTTAGAGTCTCTGTGCAAACCCCTCACACTCCCCAATTTACAGTCTGTGTGCAAACTCCTCACACTCCCCAATTTACACTCTGTGTAACCCCTCACACTCCCCCAATTTACACTCTGTGCAAACCTCTCACACTCCCCAATTAACACTCTGTGCAAACCCCTCACACTCCCCAATTCATAGTCTCTGTGGAAACCCCTCACACTCCCCAATTCATAGTCTCTGTGGAAACCCCTCACACTCCCCAATTCACAGTCTCTGTGCAAACCCCTCACACTAACCAATTCATAGTCTCTGTGCAAACCGCTCACACTCCCCAATTTACACTCTGTGCAAACCCCTCACACATCCTAATTTACAGTCTATGTGCAAACCCATCACACTCCCCAATTTACAGTCTGTGCAAACCCCACACACTCCCCAATTTACACTCTGTGCAAACCCCTCACACTCCCCAATTCACAGTCTCTGTGCAAATCCCTCACACTCCCCAATTTACAGTCTCTGTGCAAACCCCTCACCGCCCCCCCCCCAATTTACAGTCTCTGTGCAAACCCCTCGCACACCCCAATTCAGTCTCTGTGCAAACCTCTCACATACCCCAATTTACACTCTGTGCAACCCCCTCACACTCCCCAATTTACACTCTGTGCAAACCCCTCACACGCCCCCAATTTACACTGTGCAACCCCTCACACTCCCCCAATTTACACTCTGTGCAAACCCCTCACACTCTCCAATTTACACTCTGTGCAACCCCTCAAACTCTCCAATTTACACTCTGTGCAAACCCCTCACACTCTCCAATTTACACGCTGTGCAAACCTCTCACACTCCCCAATTTACACTCTGAGCAAACTCCTCACACTCCCCAATTTACACTCTGTGCAAACTCCTCACACCCCCAATTCACACTCTGTGCAAACCCCTCACTCTCCCCCAATTTACACTCTGTGCAAACCTCTCACACTCTCCCAATTTACAGTCTCTGTGCAAACCCCTCAGACTCCCCAATTTACAGTCTCTGTGCAAACTCCTCATACTCTCCAATCCACAGTCTCTGTGCAAAACCCTCACACTCACCAATTTACAGTCTGTGTGCAAACTCCTCACACTCCCCAATTTCCACTCTGTGCAAACCTCTCACACTCCCCAATTAACACTCTGTGCAAACCCCTCACACTCCCCAATTCATAGTCTCTGTGGAAACCCCTCACACTCCCCAATTCATAGTCTCTGTGGAAACCCCTCACACTCCCCAATTTACAGTCTCTGTGCAAACCGCTCACACTCCCCAATTTACACTCTGTGCAAACCCCTCACACCCCCAATTTACACTCTGTGCAAAACCATCACACTCCCCAATTCACAGTCTCTGTGCAAACCCCTCACACTCCCCAATTTACACTCTGTGCATACCCATCACACCCCCAATTTACACTCTGTGCAAACCCATCACACTCCCCAATTCACAGTCTCTGTGCAAACCCCTCACACTCCCCAATTTACAGTCTGTGCAAACCCCACACACTCCCCCAATTTACACTCTGTGCAAACCCCTCACACCCCCAATTTACACTCTGTGCAAACCCATCACAATCCCCAATTTACACTCTGTGCAAACCCATCACACCTCCAATTTACACTCTGTGCAAACCCCTCACACTCCCCAATTTACACTCTGTGCAAACCCCTCACACTCCCCAATTTACACTCTGTGCAAACCCCTCACACTCCCCAATTTACACACTGTGCAAACCCCTCACACTCCCCAATTTACACTCTGTGCAAACACCTCACACCCCCAATTTACACTCTGTGCAAACCACTCACACCCCCAATTTACACTCTGTGCAAACCCCTCACACTCACCAATTTACACTCTGTGCAAACCCCTCACACTCCCCAATTTACACTCTGTGCAAACCCCTCACACCCCCAATTTACACTCTGTGCAAACCCCTCACACCCCCAATTTACACTCTGTGCAAACCCATCACACTCCCCAATTCACAGTCTGTGCAATCCCCACGCACTCCCCAATTTACACTCTGTGCAAAACCCCTCACACTCCCCAATTCACAGTCTCTGTGCAAACCCCTCACACTCCCCAATTTACACTCTGTGCAAACCCCTCACACCACCAATTTACACTCTGTGCAAACCCATCACACTCCCCAATTTACAGTCTGTGCAAACCCCACACACTCCCCCAATTTACACTCTGTGCAAACCCCTCACACCCCCAATTTACACTCTGTGCAAACGCCTCACTCCCCCAATTTACACTCTGTGCAAACCCATCACACTCCCCAATTTACACTCTGTGCAAACCCCTCACACTCCCCCAATTTACACTCTGTGCAAACCCCTCACACTCCCCAATTTATAGTCTCTGTGCAAACCCATCACACTCCCCAATTTACACTCTGTGCAAACCCCTCACACCCGCAATTTACAGTCTGTGCAAACCCCACACACTCCCCAATTTACACTCTGTGCAAACCCCTCACACTCCGCAATTCACAGTCTCTGTGCAAACCCCTCACACTCCCCAATTTACAGTCTCTGTGCAAACCCCTCACCGCCCCCCCCCCAATTTACAGTCTCTGTGCAAACCCCTCGCACACCCCAATTCAGTCTCTGTGCAAACCTCTCACATACCCCAATTTACACTCTGTGCAACCCCCACACACTCCCCAATTTACACTCTGTGCAAACCCCTCACACGCCCCCAATTTACACTGTGCAACCCCTCACACTCCCCCAATTTACACTCTGTGCAAACCCCTCACACTCTCCAATTTACATTCTGTGCAACCCCTCAAACTCTCCAATTTACACTCTGTGCAAACCCCTCACACTCTCCAATTTACATGCTGTGCAAACCTCTCACACTCCCCAATTTACACTCTGAGCAAACTACTCACACTCCCCAATTTACACTTTGTGCAAACTCCTCACACCCCCAATTCACACTCTGTGCAAACCCCTCACTCTCCCCCAATTTACACTCTGTGCAAACCTCTCACACTCTCCCAATTTACAGTCTCTGTGCAAACCACTCAGACTCCCCAATTTACAGTCTCTGTGCAAACTCCTCATACTCTCCAATCCACAGTCTCTGTGCAAAACCCTCACACTCACCAATTTACAGTCTGTGTGCAAACTCCTCACACTCCCCAATTTCCACTCTGTGCAAACCTCTCACACTTGCCAATTAACACTTTGTGCAAACCCCTCACACTCCCCAATTCATAGTCTCTGTGGAAACCCCTCACACTCCCCAATTCATAGTCTCTGTGGAAACCCCTCACACTCCCCAATTTACAGTCTCTGTGCAAACCCCTCACACCCCCAATTTACACTGTGCAACCCCACCACACTCCCCAATTCACAGTCTCTGTGAAATCCCCTCACACTCCTCAATTTACACTCTGTGCAAACCCCTCACACCCCCAATTTACACTCTGTGCAAAACCATCACACTCCCCAATTCACAGTCTCTGTGCAAACCCCTCACACTCCCCAATTTACACTCTGTGCAAACCCATCACACCCCCAATTTACACTCTGTGCAAACCCATCACACTTCCCAATTCACAGTCTCTGTGCAAACCCCTCACACTCCCCAATTTACAGTCTGTGCAAACCCCACACACTCCCCCAATTTACACTCTGTGCAAACCCCTCACACCCCCAATTTACACTCTGTGCAAACCCATCACAATCCCCAATTTACACTCTGTGCAAACCCATCACACCTCCAATTTACACTCTGTGGAAACCCCTCACACTCCCCAATTTACAGTCTGTGCAAACCCCACACACTCCCCAATTTACACTCTGTGCAAAACCCCTCACACTCCCCAATTCACAGTCTCTGTGCAAACCCCTCACACTCCCCAATTTACACTCTGTGCAAACCCCTCACACCACCAATTTACACTCTGTGCAAACCCATCACACTCCCCAATTTACAGTCTGTGCAAACCCCACACACTCCCCCAATTTACACTCTGTGCAAACCCCTCACACCCCCAATTTACACTCTGTGCAAACCCCTCACTCCCCCAATTTATACTCTGTGCAAACCCATCACACTCCCCAATTTACACTCTGTGCAAACCACTCACACTCCCCCAATTTACACTCTGTGCAAACCCCTCACACTCCCCACTTTATAGTCTCTGTGCAAACCCATCACACTCCCCAATTTACACTCTGTGCAAACCCCTCACACCCCCAATTTACACTCTGTGCAAACCCCTCACACTCCCCAATTTACACTATGTGCAAACCCACCACACTCCCCAATTTACAGTCTGTGCAAACCCCACAAACTCCCCAATTTACACTCTGTGCAAACCCCTCACACTCCCCAATTCACAGTCTCTGTGCAAACCCCTCACACTCCCCAATTTACAGTCTGTGCAAACCCCACACACTCCCCCAATTTACACTCTGTGCAAACCTCTCACACACCCCAATTTACACTCTGTGCAAACCCATCACACTCCCCAATTTACACTCTGTGCAAACCCCTCACACTCCCCCAATTTAAACTCTGTGCAAACCCCTCACACCCCCAATTTACAGTCTGTGCAAACCCCTCACACTCCCCAATTTACACTCTGTGCAAACCCCTCACACCCGCAATTTACACTCTGTGCAAACCCCTCACACTCCCCAATTCACAGTCTCTGTGCAAACCCCTCACACTCCCCAATTTACAGTCTCTGTGCAAACCCCTCACACTCCCCCAATTTACACTCTGTACAAACCCCTCACGCTCCCCAATTTACACTCTGTGCAATCGCCACACACCCCCAATTTACACTCTGTGGAAACCCCTCACACTCCCCCAATTTACACTCTGTGCAAACCTCTCACACTCCCCAATTTACAGTCTCTGTGCAAACCTCTCACACTCCCCCAATTTACAGTCTCTGTGCAAACCCCTCAGACTCCCCAATTTACAGTCTCTGTGCAAACTCCTCACACTCCCCAATCCACAGTCTCTGTGCAAACCCCTCAGACCCTCCCAATTTCCACTCTGTGAACCCCTCAAACTCTCCAATTTAGACGCTGTGCAAACCTCTCACAATCCCCAATTTACACTCTGTGCAAACTCCTCACACTCCCCAATTTACACTCTGTGCAAACCCCTCACACCCCCAATTTACATTCTGTGCAAACCTCTCACACTCCCCCAATTTACAGTCTCTGTGCAAACCTCTCACACTCCCCCAATTTACAGTCTCTGTGCAAACCCCTCAGACTCCCCAATTTACAGTCTCTGTGCAAACTCCTCACACTCCCCAATCCACAGTCTCTGTGCAAACCCCTCAGACCCTCCCAATTTCCACTCTGTGAACCCCTCAAACTCTCCAATTTACACGCTGTGCAAACCTCTCACAATCCCCAATTTACACTCTGTGCAAACTCCTCACACTCCCCAATTTACACTCGGTGCAAACCCCTCACACCCCCAATTTACACTCTGTCCAAACCCCTCACACTCCCCCAAGTTACACTCTGTGCAAACCTCTCACACTCCCCAATTTACACTCTGTGCAAACCTCTCACACTCCCCAATTTACACTCTGTGCAAACCCCTCACACTCCCCCAATTTACACTCTGTGCAAACCCCTCACACTCCCCAATTTATAGTCTCTGTGCGCACCCATCACACTCCCCAATTTACACTCTGTGCAAACCCCTCACACCCCCAATTTACACTCTGTGCAAACCCCTCACACTCCCCAATTTACACTCTGTGCAAACCCACCACACTCCCCAATTTACAGTCTGTGCAAACCCCACACACTCCCCAATTTACACTCTGTGCAAACCCCTCACACTCCCCAATTCACAATCTCTGTGCAAACCCCTCACACTCCCCAATTTACAGTCTCTGTGCAAACCCCTCACCGCCCCCCCCCCCCCCCCCCAATTTACAGTCTCTGTGCAAACCCCTCGCACACCCCAATTCGGTCTCTGTGCAAACCTCTCACATACCCCAATTTACACTCTGTGCAACCCCCTCACACTCCCCAATTTACACTCTGTGCAAACCCCTCACACGCCCCCAATTTACACTGTGCAACCCCTCACAATCCCCCAATTTACACTCTGTGCAAACCCCTCACACTCTCCAATTTACACTATGTGCAACCCCTCAAACTCTCCAATTTACACTCTGTGCAAACCCCTCACACTCTCCAATTTACACACTGTGCAAACCTCTCACACTCCCCAATTTACACTCTGAGCAAACTCCTCACACTCCCCAATTTACACTCTGTGCAAACCTCTCACACTCTCCCAATTTACAGTCTCTGTGGAAACCCCTCACACTCCCCAATTCATAGTCTCTGTGGAAACCGCTCACACTCCCCAATTTACACTCTGTGCAAACCCCTCACACCCCCAATTTACACTCTGTGCAACCCCACCACACTCACCAATTCAAAGTCTCTGTGAAAACCCCTCACACTCCCCAATTTACACTCTGTGCAAACCCCTCACAATCCCCCAATTTACACTCTGTGCAAACCTCTCACACTCTCCCAATTTACAGTCTCTGTGCAAACCACTCAGACTCCCCAATTTACAGTCTCTGTGCAAACTCCTCACACTCTCCAATCAACAGCCTCTGTGCAAACCTCTCACACTCCCCCAATTTACAGTCTCTGTGCAAACCACTCACGCTCCCCAATTCACAGTCTCTGTGCAAACCCCTCACACTCCCCCAATTTAGAGTCTCTGTGCAAACCCCTCACCGCCCCCCCCAATTTACAGTCTCTGTGCAAACCCCTCACACACCCCAATTCAGTCTCTGTGCAAACCTCTCACATACCCGAATTTACACTCTGTGCAAACCTCTCACACTCCCCAATTTACACTGTGCAAACCCCTCACTCTCCCCAATTTACACTCTGTGCAAAGCCCTCACGCTCCCCAATTTACACTGTGCAAACCTCTCACACTCCCCAATTTACACTGTACAAACCTCTCACACTCCCCAATTCACAGTCTCTTTGCAAACCCCACACACCCCGAATTTACACTCTGTGGAAACCCCTCACACACCCCCAATTTACACTCTGTGCAAACCTCTCACACTCCCCAATTTACACTCTGTGCAAACCCCTCACACTCCCCAAATTTACACTCTGTGCAACCCCTCACACTCTCCAATTTACACTCTGTGCAAACCACTCACACTCCCCAATTTACACGTTGCAAACCCCTCACACGCCCAATTTACACCGTGGAAACCCCTCCCACTCCCCCAATTTACACTCTGTGCAAACCCCTCACGCTCCCCCAATTTACACTCTGTGCAAACACCCCACACCCCAAATGTACACACTGTGCAAACCCCTCACACTCCCCAATTTACAGTCTCTGTGCAAACCCCTCACACTCCCCCAATTTACACTCTGTGCAAACCCCTCACACTCTCCAATTTACACTCTATGTAACCCCTCACACTCCCCAATTAACACTCTGTGCAAACCGCACACACTCCCCAATTTACAATCTATGCAAACCCCTCACACTCCCAAATTCAGTCTCTGTGCAAACCCCTCACACTCCCAAATTTACAATCTGTGCAAACCTATCCCACTCCCCAATTTACACTCTGTGCAAACCCCTCACACTCCCCAATTCACATTCTCTGTGCAAACCTCTCAGACTCCCCCAATTTCCACTCTGTGCAACCCCTCACACTCTCCAATTTACACTCTGTGCAAACCCCTCACACTCTCCAATTTACACTCTGTGCAACCCCTCAAACTCTCCAATTTACACTCTGTGCAAACCCCACACACCCCCAATTTACACTCTGTCCAAACCCCTCACAATCCCCCAATTTACACTCTGTGCAAACCTCTCACACTCCCCAATTTACACTCTGTGCAAAACTCTCACACTCCACAATTTACACTCCGTGCAAACCCCTCACAATCCCCCAATTTACACTCTGTGCAAACCTCTCACACTCTCCCAATTTACAGTCTCTGTGCAAACCACTCAGACTCC
The DNA here is from genome assembly GCF_047496885.1 of Scyliorhinus torazame. Taxonomy (NCBI): domain Eukaryota; kingdom Metazoa; phylum Chordata; class Chondrichthyes; order Carcharhiniformes; family Scyliorhinidae; genus Scyliorhinus; species Scyliorhinus torazame. The sequence goes on from NC_092724.1 coordinate 83,132,340, forward strand.
CCAATTTACAGTCTCTGTGCAAACTCCTCACACTCTCCAATCCACAGCCTCTGTGCAAACCTCTCACACTCCCCCAATTTACAGTCTCTGTGCAAACCACTCACGCTCCCCAATTCACAGTCTCTGTGCAAACCCCTCACACTCCCCCAATTTAGAGTCTCTGTGCAAACCCCTCACCGCCCCCACCCCCCAATTTACAGTCTCTGTGCAAACCCCTCACACACCCCAATTCAGTCTCTGTGCAAACCTCTCACATACCCCAATTTACACTCTGTGCAAACCCCCACACGCCCCCAATTTACACTGTGCAACCCCTCACACTCCCCCAATTTACACTCTGTGGAAACCCCTCACACTCCCCCAATTTACACTCTGTGCAAACCTCTCACACTCCCCAATTTACACTCTGTGCAAACCCCTCACTCTCCCCAATTTACAGACTCTGTGCAAACCCCTCGCACTCCCCCAATTTACACTCTGTGCAAACCCCTCACGCTCCCCAATTTACACTCTGTGCAAACGCCACACCCCCCCAATTTACACTCTGTGGAAACCCCTCACACTCCCCCAATTTACACTCTGTGCAAACCTCTCACACTCACCAATTTACACACTGTGCAAACCCCTCACACTCCCCAATTTACACTCTGTGCAAACCCCTCACACCCCCAATTTACACTCTGTGCAAACCTCTCTCACTCCCCCAATTTACAGTCTCTGTGCAAACCCCTCAGACTCCCCAATTTACAGTCTCCGTGCAAACTCCTCACACTCCCCAATCCACAGTCTCTGTGCAAACCCCTCAGACTCCCCCAATTTCCACTCTGTGCAACCCCTCACACTCTCCAATTTACACTCTGTGCAAAACCCTCACACTCGCCCAATTTACACTCTGTGCAAACCCCTCACGCTCCCCAATTTACACTCTGTGCAAACACCACACACCCCCAATTTACACTCTGTGGAAAACCCTCACACTCCCCCAATTTACACTCTGTCCAAACCCCTCACACTCCCCCAATTTACACACTGTGCAAACCTCTTACACTCCCCAATTTACACTCTATGCAAACCTCTCACACTCCCCAATTTACACTCTGTGCAAACCCCTCAGACTCCCCCAATTTACACTCTGTGCAAACCTCTCACACTCTCCCAATTTACAGTCTGTGCAAACCACTCAGACTCCCCAATTTACAGTCTCTGTGCAAACTCCTCACACTCTCCAATCCACAGCCTCTGTGCAAACCTCTCACACTCCCCCAATTTACAGTCTCTGTGCAAACCACTCACGCTCCCCAATTCACAGTCTCTGTGCAAACCCCTCACACTCCCCCAATGTAGAGTCTCTGTGCAAACCCCTCACCGCCCCCCCCCCAATTTACAGTCTCTGTGCAAACCCCTCACAGTCCCAAATTTACAATCTGTGCAAACCTATCCCACTCCCCAATTTACACTCTGTGCAAACCCCTCACACTCCCCAATTCACATTCTCTGTGCAAACCTCTCAGACTCCCCCAATTTCCACTCTGTGCAACCCCTCACACTCTCCAATTTACACTCTGTGCAAACCCCTCACACTCTCCAATTTACACTCTGTGCAACCCCTCAAACTCTCCAATTTACACTCTGTGCAAACCCCACACACCCCCAATTTACACTCTGTCCAAACCCCTCACAATCCCCCAATTTACACTCTGTGCAAAACTCTCACACTCCACAATTTACACTCCGTGCAAACCCCTCACAATCCCCCAATTTACACTCTGTGCAAACCTCTCACACTCTCCCAATTTACAGTCTCTGTGCAAACCACTCAGACTCCCCAATTTACAGTCTCTGTGCAAACTCCTCACACTCTCCAATCCACAGCCTCTGTGCAAACCTCTCACACTCCCCCAATTTACAGTCTCTGTGCAAACCACTCACGCTCCCCAATTCACAGTCTCTGTGCAAACCCCTCACACTCCCCCAATTTAGAGTCTCTGTGCGAACCCCTCACCGCCCCCACCCCCCAATTTACAGTCTCTGTGCAAACCCCTCACACACCCCAATTCAGTCTCTGTGCAAACCTCTCACATACCCCAATTTACACTCTGTGCAAACCCCCACACGCCCCCAATTTACACTGTGCAACCCCTCACACTCCCCCAATTTACACTCTGTGGAAACCCCTCACACTCCCCCAATTTACACTCTGTGCAAACCTCTCACACTCCCCAATTTACACTCTGTGCAAACCCCTCACTCTCCCCAATTTACAGACTCTGTGCAAACCCCTCGCACTCCCCCAATTTACACTCTGTGCAAACCCCTCACGCTCCCCAATTTACACTCTGTGCAAACGCCACACCCCCCCAATTTACACTCTGTGGAAACCCCTCACACTCCCCCAATTTACACTCTGTGCAAACCTCTCACACTCACCAATTTACACACTGTGCAAACCCCTCACACTCCCCAATTTACACTCTGTGCAAACCCCTCACACCCCCAATTTACACTCTGTGCAAACCTCTCTCACTCCCCCAATTTACAGTCTCTGTGCAAACCCCTCAGACTCCCCAATTTACAGTCTCCGTGCAAACTCCTCACACTCCCCAATCCACAGTCTCTGTGCAAACCCCTCAGACTCCCCCAATTTCCACTCTGTGCAACCCCTCACACTCTCCAATTTACACTCTGTGCAAAACCCTCACACTCCCCCAATTTACACTCTGTGCAAACCCCTCACGCTCCCCAATTTACACTCTGTGCAAACACCACACACCCCCAATTTACACTCTGTGGAAAACCCTCACACTCCCCCAATTTACACTCTGTCCAAACCCCTCACACTCCCCCAATTTACACACTGTGCAAACCTCTTACACTCCCCAATTTACACTCTATGCAAACCTCTCACACTCCCCAATTTACACTCTGTGCAAACCCCTCAGACTCCCCCAATTTACACTCTGTGCAAACCTCTCACACTCTCCCAATTTACAGTCTGTGCAAACCACTCAGACTCCCCAATTTACAGTCTCTGTGCAAACTCCTCACACTCTCCAATCCACAGCCTCTGTGCAAACCTCTCACACTCCCCCAATTTACAGTCTCTGTGCAAACCACTCACGCTCCCCAATTCACAGTCTCTGTGCAAACCCCTCACACTCCCCCAATGTAGAGTCTCTGTGCAAACCCCTCACCGCCCCCCCCCCCCAATTTACAGTCTCTGTGCAAACCCCTCACACACCCCAATTCAGTCTCTGTGCAAACCTCTCACATACCCCAATTTACACTCTGTGCAACCCCCCACACGCCCCCAATTTACACTGTGCAACCCCTCACACTCCCCGAATTTACACTCTGTGGAAACCCCTCACACTCCCCCAATTTACAGACTCTGTGCAAACCCCTCGCACTCCCCCAATTTACACTCTGTGCAAACCCCTCACGCTCCCCAATTTACACTCTGTGCAAACGCCACCCCCCCCCCAATTTACACTCTGTGGAAACCCCTCACACTCCCCCAATTTACACTCTGTGTAAACCTCTCACACTCCCCAATTTACACTCTGTGCAAACCCCTCACACCCCCAATTTACACTCTGTGCAAACCTCTCACACTCCCCCAATTTACAGTCTCTGTGCAAACCCCTCAGACTCCCCAATTTACAGTCTCCGTGCAAACTCCTCACACTCCCCAATCCACAGTCTCTGTGCAAACCCCTCAGACTCCCCCAATTTCCACTCTGTGCAACCCCTCACACTCTCCAATTTACACTCTGTGCAAAACCCTCACACTCCCCCAATTTACACTCTGTGCAAACCCCTCAGGCTCCCCAATTTACACTCTGTGCAAACGCCACACACCCCCAATTTACACTCTGTGGAAACCCCTCACACTCCCCCAATTTACACTCTGTCCAAACCCCTCACACTCCCCCAATTTACACACTGTGCAAACCTCTTACACTCCCCAATTTACACTCGATGCAAACCTCTCACACTCCCCAATTTACACTCTGTGCAAACCCCTCAGACTCCCCCAATTTACACTCTGTGCAAACCTCTCACACTCCCCAATTTACACTCTGTGCAAACCCCTCACTCTCCCCAATTTACAGACTCTGTGCAAACCCCTCGCACTCCCCCAATTTACACTCTGTGCAAACCCCTCACGCTCCCCAATTTACACTCTGTGCAAACGCCACACCCCCCCAATTTACACTCTGTGGAAACCCCTCACACTCCCCCAATTTACACTCTGTGCAAACCTCTCACACTCACCAATTTACACACTGTGCAAACCCCTCACACTCCCCAATTTACACTCTGTGCAAACCCCTCACACCCCCAATTTACACTCTGTGCAAACCTCTCTCACTCCCCCAATTTACAGTCTCTGTGCAAACCCCTCAGACTCCCCAATTTACAGTCTCCGTGCAAACTCCTCACACTCCCCAATCCACAGTCTCTGTGCAAACCCCTCAGACTCCCCCAATTTCCACTCTGTGCAACCCCTCACACTCTCCAATTTACACTCTGTGCAAAACCCTCACACTCCCCCAATTTACACTCTGTGCAAACCCCTCACGCTCCCCAATTTACACTCTGTGCAAACACCACACACCCCCAATTTACACTCTGTGGAAAACCCTCACACTCCCCCAATTTACACTCTGTCCAAACCCCTCACACTCCCCCAATTTACACACTGTGCAAACCTCTTACACTCCCCAATTTACACTCTATGCAAACCTCTCACACTCCCCAATTTACACTCTGTGCAAACCCCTCAGACTCCCCCAATTTACACTCTGTGCAAACCTCTCACACTCTCCCAATTTACAGTCTCTGTGCAAACCACTCAGACTCCCCAATTTACAGTCTCTGTGCAAACTCCTCACACTCTCCAATCCACAGCCTCTGTGCAAACCTCTCACACTCCCCCAATTTACAGTCTCTGTGCAAACCACTCACGCTCCCCAATTCACAGTCTCTGTGCAAACCCCTCACACTCCCCCAATGTAGAGTCTCTGTGCAAACCCCTCACCGCCCCCCCCAATTTACAGTCTCTGTGCAAACCCCTCACACACCCCAATTCAGTCTCTGTGCAAACCTCTCACATACCCCAATTTACACTCTGTGCAACCCCCCACACGCCCCCAATTTACACTGTGCAACCCCTCACACTCCCCGAATTTACACTCTGTGGAAACCCCTCACACTCCCCCAATTTACAGACTCTGTGCAAACCCCTCGCACTCCCCCAATTTACACTCTGTGCAAACCCCTCACGCTCCCCAATTTACACTCTGTGCAAACGCCACCCCCCCCCCCAATTTACACTCTGTGGAAACCCCTCACACTCCCCCAATTTACACTCTGTGTAAACCTCTCACACTCCCCAATTTACACTCTGTGCAAACCCCTCACACCCCCAATTTACACTCTGTGCAAACCTCTCACACTCCCCCAATTTACAGTCTCTGTGCAAACCCCTCAGACTCCCCAATTTACAGTCTCCGTGCAAACTCCTCACACTCCCCAATCCACAGTCTCTGTGCAAACCCCTCAGACTCCCCCAATTTCCACTCTGTGCAACCCCTCACACTCTCCAATTTACACTCTGTGCAAAACCCTCACACTCCCCCAATTTACACTCTGTGCAAACCCCTCAGGCTCCCCAATTTACACTCTGTGCAAACGCCACACACCCCCAATTTACACTCTGTGGAAACCCCTCACACTCCCCAATTTACACTCTGTCCAAACCCCTCACACTCCCCCAATTTACACACTGTGCAAACCTCTTACACTCCCCAATTTACACTCTATGCAAACCTCTCACACTCCCCAATTTACACTCTGTGCAAACCCCTCAGACTCCCCCAATTTACACTCTGTGGAAACCTCTCACACTCTCCAATCCACAGTCTCTGTGCAAACCTCTCACACGCCCCCAATTTACAGTCTCTGTGCAAACCACTCACGCTCCCCAATTCACAGTCTCTGTGCAAACCCCTCACACTCCCCCAATTTAGAGTCTCTGTGCAAACCCCTCACACTCCCCAATTTACAGTCTGTGTGCAAACTCCTCACACTCCCCAATTTACACTCTGTGCAAACCTCTCACACTCCTCAATTAACACTCTGTGCAAACCCCTCACATTCCCCCAATTTACACTCTGTGCAACCCCTCACACTCCCCAATTAACACTCTGTGCAAACCGCACACACTACCCAATTTACAATCTATGCAAACCCCTCACACTCCCAAATTCACAGTCTCTGTGCAAACCCCTCACACTCCCAAATTCACACTCTGTGAAAACCTCTCACACTCCTCAATTTACACTCTGTGCAAACCCCTCACACTCCCCCAATTTACACTCTGTGCAAACCTCTCACACTCTCCCAATTTACAGTCTCTGTGCAAACCACTCAGACTCCCCAATTTACAGTCTCTGTGCAAACTCCTCACACTCTCCAATCCACAGTCTCTGTGCAAACCCCTCACACTCCCCCAATTTAGAGTCTCTGTGCAAACCCCTCACACTCCCCAATTTACAGTCTGTGTGCAAACTCCTCACACTCCCCAATTTACACTCTGTGCAAACCTCTCACACTCCCCAATTAACACTCTGTGCAAACCCCTCACATTCCCCCAATTTACACTCTGTGCAACCCCTCACACTCCCCAATTAACAATCTATGCAAACCCCTCACACTCTCAAATTCACAGTCTCTGTGCAAACCCCTCACACTCCCAAATTCACACTCTGTGCAAACCTCTCACACGCCTCAATTTACACTCTGTGCAAACCCCACACACTCCCCCAATTTACACTCTGTGCAAACCCCTCACACTCCCAAATTTACAATCTGTGCAAACCTATCCCACTCCCCAATTTACACTCTGTGCAAACCCCTCACACTCCCCAATTCACAGTCTCTGTGCAAACCCCTCAGACTCCCCCAATTTCCACTCTGTGCAACCCCTCACACTCTCCAATTTACACTCTGTGCAAACCCCTCACACTCTCCAATTTACACACTGTGCAACCCCTCAAACTCTCCAATTTACACGCTGTGCAAACCTCTCACACTCCCCAATTTACACTCTGAGCAAACTCCTCACACTCCCCAATTTACACTCTGTGCAAACTCCTCACACCCCCAATTTACACTCTGTGCAAACCCCTCACTCTCCCCCAATTTACACTCTGTGCAAACCTCTCACACTCCCCCAATTTACAGTCTCTGTGCAAACCACTCACGCTCCCCAATTCACAGTCCCTGTGCAAACCCCTCACCCTCCCCCAATTTAGAGTCTCTGTGCAAACCCCTCACACTCCCCAATTTACAGTCTGTGTGCAAACTCCTCACACTCCCCAATTTACACTCTGTGCAACCCCTCACACTCCCCCAATTTACACTCTGTGCAAACCTCTCACACTCCCCAATTAACACTCTGTGCAAACCCCTCACACTCCCCAATTCATAGTCTCTGTGGAAACCCCTCACACTCCCCAATTCATAGTCTCTGTGGAAACCCCTCACACTCCCCAATTCACAGTCTCTGTGCAAACCCCTCACACTAACCAATTCATAGTCTCTGTGCAAACCGCTCACACTCCCCAATTTACACTCTGTGCAAACCCCTCACACATCCTAATTTACAGTCTATGTGCAAACCCATCACACTCCCCAATTTACAGTCTGTGCAAACCCCACACACTCCCCAATTTACACTCTGTGCAAACCCCTCACACTCCCCAATTCACAGTCTCTGTGCAAATCCCTCACACTCCCCAATTTACAGTCTCTGTGCAAACCCCTCACCGCCCCCCCCCCCCCAATTTACAGTCTCTGTGCAAACCCCTCGCACACCCCAATTCAGTCTCTGTGCAAACCTCTCACATACCCCAATTTACACTCTGTGCAACCCCCTCACACTCCCCAATTTACACTCTGTGCAAACCCCTCACACGCCCCCAATTTACACTGTGCAACCCCTCACACTCCCCCAATTTACACTCTGTGCAAACCCCTCACACTCTCCAATTTACACTCTGTGCAACCCCTCAAACTCTCCAATTTACACTCTGTGCAAACCCCTCACACTCTCCAATTTACACGCTGTGCAAACCTCTCACACTCCCCAATTTACACTCTGAGCAAACTCCTCACACTCCCCAATTTACACTCTGTGCAAACTCCTCACACCCCCAATTCACACTCTGTGCAAACCCCTCACTCTCCCCCAATTTACACTCTGTGCAAACCTCTCACACTCTCCCAATTTACAGTCTCTGTGCAAACCACTCAGACTCCCCAATTTACAGTCTCTGTGCAAACTCCTCATACTCTCCAATCCACAGTCTCTGTGCAAAACCCTCACATTCACCAATTTACAGTCTGTGTGCAAACTCCTCACACTCCCTAATTTCCACTCTGTGCAAACCTCTCACACTCCCCAATTAACACTCTGTGCAAACCCCTCACACTCCCCAATTCATCGTCTCTGTGGAAACCCCTCACACTCCCCAATTCATAGTCTCTGTGGAAACCCCTCACACTCCCCAATTTACACTCTGTGCATACCCATCACACCCCCAATTTACACTCTGTGCAAACCCATCACGCTCCCCAATTCACAGTCTCTGTGCAAACCCCTCACACTCCCCCAATTTAGAGTCTCTGTGCAAACCCCTCACACTCCCCAATTTACAGTCTGTGTGCAAACTCCTCACACTCCCCAATTTACACTCTGTGCAAACCTCTCACACTCCCCAATTAACACTCTGTGCAAACCCCTCACATTCCCCCAATTTACACTCTGTGCAACCCCTCACACTCCCCAATTAACACTCTGTGCAAACCGCACACACTGCCCAATTTACAATCTATGCAAACCCCTCACACTCCCAAATTCACAGTCTCTGTGCAAACCCCTCACACTCCCAAATTCACACTCTGTGAAAACCTCTCACACTCCTCAATTTACACTCTGTGCAAACCCCTCACACTCCCCCAATTTACACTCTGTGCAAACCTCTCACACTCTCCCAATTTACAGTCTCTGTGCAAACCACTCAGACTCCCCAATTTACAGTCTCTGTGCAAACTCCTCACACTCTCCAATCCACAGTCTCTGTGCAAACCCCTCACACTCCCCCAATTTAGAGTCTCTGTGCAAACCGCTCACACTCCCCAATTTACAGTCTGTGTGCAAACTCCTCACACTCCCCAATTTACACTCTGTGCAAACCTCTCACACTCCCCAATTAACACTCTGTGCAAACCCCTCACATTCCCCCAATTTACACTCTGTGCAACCCCTCACACTCCCCAATTAACAATCTATGCAAACCCCTCACACTCTCAAATTCACAGTCTCTGTGCAAACCCCTCACACTCCCAAATTCACACTCTGTGCAAACCTCTCACACGCCTCAATTTACACTCTGTGCAAACCCCACACACTCCCCCAATTTACACTCTGTGCAAACCCCTCACACTCCCAAATTTACAATCTGTGCAAACCTATCCCACTCCCCAATTTACACTCTGTGCAAACCCCTCACACTCCCCAATTCACAGTCTCTGTGCAAACCCCTCAGACTCCCCCAATTTCCACTCTGTGCAACCCCTCACACTCTCCAATTTACACTCTGTGCAAACCCCTCACACTCTCCAATTTACACACTGTGCAACCCCTCAAACTCTCCAATTTACACTCTGTGCAAACCCCTCACACTCTCCAATTTACACGCTGTGCAAACCTCTCACACTCCCCAATTTACACTCTGAGCAAACTCCTCACACTCCCCAATTTACACTCTGTGCAAACTCCTCACACCCCCAATTTACACTCTGTGCAAACCCCTCACTCTCCCCCAATTTACACTCTGTGCAAACCTCTCACACTCCCCAATTAACACTCTGTGCAAACCCCTCACACTCCCCAATTCATAGTCTCTGTGGAAACCCCTCACACTCCCCAATTCATAGTCTCTGTGGAAACCCCTCACACTCCCCAATTCACAGTCTCTGTGCAAACCCCTCACACTAACCAATTCATAGTCTCTGTGCAAACCGCTCACACTCCCCAATTTACACTCTGTGCAAACCCCTCACACATCCTAATTTACAGTCTATGTGCAAACCCATCACACTCCCCAATTTACAGTCTGTGCAAACCCCACACACTCCCCAATTTACACTCTGTGCAAACCCCTCACACTCCCCAATTCACAGTCTCTGTGCAAATCCCTCACACTCCCCAATTTACAGTCTCTGTGCAAACCCCTCACCGCCCCCCCCCCAATTTACAGTCTCTGTGCAAACCCCTCGCACACCCCAATTCAGTCTCTGTGCAAACCTCTCACATACCCCAATTTACACTCTGTGCAACCCCCTCACACTCCCCAATTTACACTCTGTGCAAACCCCTCACACGCCCCCAATTTACACTGTGCAACCCCTCACACTCCCCCAATTTACACTCTGTGCAAACCCCTCACACTCTCCAATTTACACTCTGTGCAACCCCTCAAACTCTCCAATTTACACTCTGTGCAAACCCCTCACACTCTCCAATTTACACGCTGTGCAAACCTCTCACACTCCCCAATTTACACTCTGAGCAAACTCCTCACACTCCCCAATTTACACTCTGTGCAAACTCCTCACACCCCCAATTCACACTCTGTGCAAACCCCTCACTCTCCCCCAATTTACACTCTGTGCAAACCTCTCACACTCTCCCAATTTACAGTCTCTGTGCAAACCACTCAGACTCCCCAATTTACAGTCTCTGTGCAAACTCCTCACACTCTCCAATCCACAGTCTCTGTGCAAACCCCTCACACTCCCCCAATTTAGAGTCTCTGTGCAAACCCCTCACACTCCCCAATTTACAGTCTGTGTGCAAACTCCTCACACTCCCCAATTTACACTCTGTGCAAACCTCTCACACTCCCCAATTAACACTCTGTGCAAACCCCTCACATTCCCCCAATTTACACTCTGTGCAACCCCTCACACTCCCCAATTAACAATCTATGCAAACCCCTCACACTCTCAAATTCACAGTCTCTGTGCAAACCCCTCACACTCCCAAATTTACAATCTGTGCAAACCTATCCCACTCCCCAATTTACACTCTGTGCAAACCCCTCACACTCCCCAATTCACAGTCTCTGTGCAAACCCCTCAGACTCCCCCAATTTCCACTCTGTGCAACCCCTCACACTCTCCAATTTACACTCTGTGCAAACCCCTCACACTCTCCAATTTACACACTGTGCAACCCCTCAAACTCTCCAATTTACACTCTGTGCAAACCCCTCACACTCTCCAATTTACACGCTGTGCAAACCTCTCACACTCCCCAATTTACACTCTGAGCAAACTCCTCACACTCCCCAATTTACACTCTGTGCAAACTCCTCACGCCCCCAATTTACACTCTGTGCAAACCCCTCACTCTCCCCCAATTTACACTCTGTGCAAACCTCTCACACTCCCCCAATTTACAGTCTCTGTGCAAACCACTCACGCTCCCCAATTCACAGTCTCTGTGCAAACCCCTCACCCTCCCCCAATTTAGAGTCTCTGTGCAAACCCCTCACACTCCCCAATTTACAGTCTGTGTGCAAACTCCTCACACTCCCCAATTTACACTCTGTGCAAACCTCTCACACTCCCCAATTAACACTCTGTGCAAACCCCTCACACTCCCCAATTCATAGTCTCTGTGGAAACCCCTCACACTCCCCAATTCATAGTCTCTGTGGAAACCCCTCACACTCCCCAATTTACACTCTGTGCATACCCATCACACCCCCAATTTACACTCTGTGCAAACCCATCACACTCCCCAATTCACAGTCTCTGTGCAAACCCCTCACACTCCCCAATTTACAGTCTGTGCAAACCCCACACACTCCCCCAATTTACACTCTGTGCAAACCCCTCACACCCCCAATTTACACTCTGTGCAAACCCATCACAATCCCCAATTTACACTCTGTGCAAACCCATCACACCTCCAATTTACACTCTGTGCAAACCCCTCACACTCCCCAATTTACACTCTGAGCAAACCCCTCACACTCCCCAATTTACACTCTGTGCAAACCCCTCACACTCCCCAATTTACACACTGTGCAAACCCCTCACACTCCCCAATTTACACTCTGTGCAAACCCCTCACACCCCCAATTTACACTCTGTGCAAACCACTCACACCCCCAATTTACACTCTGTGCAAACCCCTCACACTCCCCAATTTACACTCTGTGCAAACCCCTCACACTCCCCAATTTACACTCTGTGCAAACCCCTCACACCCCCAATTTACACTCTGTGCAAACCCCTCACACCCCCAATTTACACTCTGTGCAAACCCATCACACTCCCCAATTCACAGTCTGTGCAATCCCCACACACTCCCCAATTTACACTCTGTGCAAAACCCCTCACACTCCCCAATTCACAGTCTCTGTGCAAACCCCTCACACTCCCCAATTTACACTCTGTGCAAACCCCTCACACCACCAATTTACACTCTGTGCAAACCCATCACACTCCCCAATTTACAGTCTGTGCAAACCCCACACACTCCCCCAATTTACACTCTGTGCAAACCCCTCACACCCCCAATTTACACTCTGTGCAAACGCCTCACTCCCCCAATTTACACTCTGTGCAAACCCATCACACTCCCCAATTTACACTCTGTGCAAACCCCTCACACTCCCCCAATTTACACTCTGTGCAAACCCCTCACACTCCCCAATTTATAGTCTCTGTGCAAACCCATCACACTCCCCAATTTACACTCTGTGCAAACCCCTCACACCCCCAATTTACAGTCTGTGCAAACCCCACACACTCCCCAATTTACACTCTGTGCAAACCCCTCACACTCCCCAATTCACAGTCTCTGTGCAAACCCCTCACACTCCCCAATTTACAGTCTCTGTGCAAACCCCTCACCACCCCCCCCCCCAATTTACAGTCTCTGTGCAAACCCCTCGCACACCCCAATTCAGTCTCTGTGCAAACCTCTCGCATACCCCAATTTACACTCTGTGCAACCCCCTCACACTCCCCAATTTACACTCTGTGCAAACCCCTCACACGCCCCCAATTTACACTGTGCAACCCCTCACACTCCCCCAATTTACACTCTGTGCAAACCCCTCACACTCTCCAATTTACATTCTGTGCAACCCCTCAAACTCTCCAATTTACACTCTGTGCAAACCCCTCACACTCTCCAATTTACATGCTGTGCAAACCTCTCACACTCCCCAATTTACACTCTGAGCAAACTACTCACACTCCCCAATTTACACTCTGTGCAAACTCCTCACACCCCCAATTCACACTCTGTGCAAACCCCTCACTCTCCCCCAATTTACACTCTGTGCAAACCTCTCACACTCTCCCAATTTACAGTCTCTGTGCAAACCACTCAGACTCCCCAATTTACACTCTGTGGAAACCCCTCACACTCCCCCAATTTACACTCTGTGTAAACCTCTCACACTCCCCAATTTACACTCTGTGCAAACCCCTCACACCCCCAATTTACACTCTGTGCAAACCTCTCACACTCCCCCAATTTACAGTCTCTGTGCAAACCCCTCAGACTCCCCAATTTACAGTCTCCGTGCAAACTCCTCACACTCCCCAATCCACAGTCTCTGTGCAAACCCCTCAGACTCCCCCAATTTCCACTCTGTGCAACCCCTCACACTCTCCAATTTACACTCTGTGCAAAACCCTCACACTCCCCCAATTTACACTCTGTGCAAACCCCTCAGGCTCCCCAATTTACACTCTGTGCAAACGCCACACACCCCCAATTTACACTCTGTGGAAACCCCTCACACTCCCCCAATTTACACTCTGTCCAAACCCCTCACACTCCCCCAATTTACACACTGTGCAAACCTCTTACACTCCCCAATTTACACTCTATGCAAACCTCTCACACTCCCCAATTTACACTCTGTGCAAACCCCTCTGACTCCCCCAATTTACACTCTGTGGAAACCTCTCACACTCTCCAATCCACAGTCTCTGTGCAAACCTCTCACACGCCCCCAATTTACAGTCTCTGTGCAAACCCCTCACACGCCCCAATTTACAGTCTGTGTGCAAACTCCTCACACTCCCCAATTTACACTCTGTGCAAACCTCTCACACTCCCCAATTAACACTCTGTGCAAACCCCTCACACTCTCCAATTTACACTCTGTGCAAAACCCTCACACTCCCCCAATTTACACTCTGTGCAAACCCCTCAGGCTCCCCAATTTACACTCTGTGCAAACGCCACACACCCCCAATTTACACTCTGTGGAAACCCCTCACACTCCCCCAATTTACACTCTGTCCAAACCCCTCACACTCCCCCAATTTACACACTGTGCAAACCTCTTACACTCCCCAATTTACACTCTATGCAAACCTCTCACACTCCCCAATTTACACTCTGTGCAAACCCCTCAGACTCCCCCAATTTACACTCTGTGGAAACCTCTCACACTCTCCAATCCACAGTCTCTGTGCAAACCTCTCACACGCCCCCAATTTACAGTCTCTGTGCAAACCACTCACGCTCCCCAATTCACAGTCTCTGTGCAAACCCCTCACACTCCCCCAATTTAGAGTCTCTGTGCAAACCCCTCACACTCCCCAATTTACAGTCTGTGTGCAAACTCCTCACACTCCCCAATTTACACTCTGTGCAAACCTCTCACACTCCCCAATTAACACTCTGTGCAAACCCCTCACATTCCCCCAATTTACACTCTGTGCAACCCCTCACACTCCCCAATTAACACTCTGTGCAAACCGCACACACTCCCCAATTTACAATCTATGCAAACCCCTCACACTCCCAAATTCACAGTCTCTGTGCAAACCCCTCACACTCCCAAATTCACACTCTGTGAAAACCTCTCACACTCCTCAATTTACACTCTGTGCAAACCCCTCACACTCCCCCAATTTACACTCTGTGCAAACCTCTCACACTCTCCCAATTTACAGTCTCTGTGCAAACCACTCAGACTCCCCAATTTACAGTCTCTGTGCAAACTCCTCACACTCTCCAATCCACAGTCTCTGTGCAAACCCCTCACACTCCCCCAATTTAGAGTCTCTGTGCAAACCCCTCACACTCCCCAATTTACAGTCTGTGTGCAAACTCCTCACACTCCCCAATTTACACTCTGTGCAAACCTCTCACACTCCCCAATTAACACTCTGTGCAAACCCCTCACATTCCCCCAATTTACACTCTGTGCAACCCCTCACACTCCCCAATTAACAATCTATGCAAACCCCTCACACTCTCAAATTCACAGTCTCTGTGCAAACCCCTCACACTCCCAAATTCACACTCTGTGCAAACCTCTCACACTCCTCAATTTACACTCTGTGCAAACCCCACACACTCCCCCAATTTACACTCTGTGCAAACCCCTCACACTCCCAAATTTACAATCTGTGCAAACCTATCCCACTCCCCAATTTACACTCTGTGCAAACCCCTCACACTCCCCAATTCACAGTCTCTGTGCAAACCCCTCAGACTCCCCCAATTTCCACTCTGTGCAACCCCTCACACTCTCCAATTTACACTCTGTGCAAACCCCTCACACTCTCCAATTTACACACTGTGCAACCCCTCAAACTCTCCAATTTACACTCTGTGCAAACCCCTCACACTCTCCAATTTACACGCTGTGCAAACCTCTCACACTCCCCAATTTACACTCTGAGCAAACTCCTCACACTCCCCAATTTACACTCTGTGCAAACTCCTCACGCCCCCAATTTACACTCTGTGCAAACCCCTCACTCTCCCCCAATTTACACTCTGTGCAAACCTCTCACACTCCCCCAATTTACAGTCTCTGTGCAAACCACTCACGCTCCCCAATTCACAGTCTCTGTGCAAACCCCTCACCCTCCCCCAATTTAGAGTCTCTGTGCAAACCCCTCACACTCCCCAATTTACAGTCTGTGTGCAAACTCCTCACACTCCCCAATTTACACTCTGTGCAACCCCTCACACTCCCCCAATTTACACTCTGTGCAAACCTCTCACACTCCCCAATTAACACTCTGTGCAAACCCCTCACACTCCCCAATTCATAGTCTCTGTGGAAACCCCTCACACTCCCCAATTCATAGTCTCTGTGGAAACCCCTCACACTCCCCAATTCACAGTCTCTGTGCAAACCCCTCACACTAACCAATTCATAGTCTCTGTGCAAACCGCTCACACTCCCCAATTTACACTCTGTGCAAACCCCTCACACATCCTAATTTACAGTCTATGTGCAAACCCATCACACTCCCCAATTTACAGTCTGTGCAAACCCCACACACTCCCCAATTTACACTCTGTGCAAACCCCTCACACTCCCCAATTCACAGTCTCTGTGCAAATCCCTCACACTCCCCAATTTACAGTCTCTGTGCAAACCCCTCACCGCCCCCCGCCCCCCCAATTTACAGTCTCTGTGCAAACCCCTCGCACACCCCAATTCAGTCTCTGTGCAAACCTCTCACATACCCCAATTTACACTCTGTGCAACCCCCTCACACTCCCCAATTTACACTCTGTGCAAACCCCTCACACGCCCCCAATTTACACTGTGCAACCCCTCACACTCCCCCAATTTACACTCTGTGCAAACCCCTCACACTCTCCAATTTACACTCTGTGCAACCCCTCAATCTCTCCAATTTACACTCTGTGCAAACCCCTCACACTCTCCAATTTACACGCTGTGCAAACCTCTCACACTCCCCAATTTACACTCTGAGCAAACTCCTCACACTCCCCAATTTACACTCTGTGCAAACTCCTCACACCCCCAATTCACACTCTGTGCAAACCCCTCACTCTCCCCCAATTTACACTCTGTGCAAACCTCTCACACTCTCCCAATTTACAGTCTCTGTGCAAACTCCTCATACTCTCCAATCCACAGTCTCTGTGCAAAACCCTCACACTAACCAATTTACAGTGTGTGTGCAAACTCCTCACACTCCCTAATTTCCACTCTGTGCAAACCTCTCACACTCCCCAATTAACACTCTGTGCAAACCCCTCACACTCCCCAATTCATAGTCTCTGTGGAAACCCCTCACACTCCCCAATTCATAGTCTCTGTGGAAACCCCTCACACTCCCCAATTTACTGTCTCTGTGCAAACCTCTCACACTCCCCCAATTTACAGTCTCTGTGCAAACCCCTCAGACTCCCCAATTTACAGTCTCCGTGCAAACTCCTCACACTCCCCAATCCACAGTCTCTGTGCAAACCCCTCAGACTCCCCCAATTTCCACTCTGTGCAACCCCTCACACTCTCCAATTTACACTCTGTGCAAAACCCTCACACTCCCCCAATTTACACTCTGTGCAAACCCCTCAGGCTCCCCAATTTACACTCTGTGCAAACGCCACACACCCCCAATTTACACTCTGTGGAAACCCCTCACACTCCCCCAATTTACACTCTGTCCAAACCCCTCACACTCCCCCAATTTACACACTGTGCAAACCTCTTACACTCCCCAATTTACACTCTATGCAAACCTCTCACACTCCCCAATTTACACTCTGTGCAAACCCCTCTGACTCCCCCAATTTACACTCTGTGGAAACCTCTCACACTCTCCAATCCACAGTCTCTGTGCAAACCTCTCACACGCCCCCAATTTACAGTCTCTGTGCAAACCCCTCACACTCCCCAATTTACAGTCTGTGTGCAAACTCCTCACACTCCCCAATTTACACTCTGTGCAAACCTCTCACACTCCCCAATTAACACTCTGTGCAAACCCCTCACACTCTCCAATTTACACTCTGTGCAAAACCCTCACACTCCCCCAATTTACACTCTGTGCAAACCCCTCAGGCTCCCCAATTTACACTCTGTGCAAACGCCACACACCCCCAATTTACACTCTGTGGAAACCCCTCACACTCCCCCAATTTACACTCTGTCCAAACCCCTCACACTCCCCCAATTTACACACTGTGCAAACCTCTTACACTCCCCAATTTACACTCTATGCAAACCTCTCACACTCCCCAATTTACACTCTGTGCAAACCCCTCAGACTCCCCCAATTTACACTCTGTGGAAACCTCTCACACTCTCCAATCCACAGTCTCTGTGCAAACCTCTCACACGCCCCCAATTTACAGTCTCTGTGCAAACCACTCACGCTCCCCAATTCACAGTCTCTGTGCAAACCCCTCACACTCCCCCAATTTAGAGTCTCTGTGCAAACCCCTCACACTCCCCAATTTACAGTCTGTGTGCAAACTCCTCACACTCCCCAATTTACACTCTGTGCAAACCTCTCACACTCCCCAATTAACACTCTGTGCAAACCCCTCACATTCCCCCAATTTACACTCTGTGCAACCCCTCACACTCCCCAATTAACACTCTGTGCAAACCGCACACACTCCCCAATTTACAATCTATGCAAACCCCTCACACTCCCAAATTCACAGTCTCTGTGCAAACCCCTCACACTCCCAAATTCACACTCTGTGAAAACCTCTCACACTCCTCAATTTACACTCTGTGCAAACCCCTCACACTCCCCCAATTTACACTCTGTGCAAACCTCTCACACTCTCCCAATTTACAGTCTCTGTGCAAACCACTCAGACTCCCCAATTTACAGTCTCTGTGCAAACTCCTCACACTCTCCAATCCACAGTCTCTGTGCAAACCCCTCACACTCCCCCAATTTAGAGTCTCTGTGCAAACCCCTCACACTCCCCAATTTACAGTCTGTGTGCAAACTCCTCACACTCCCCAATTTACACTCTGTGCAAACCTCTCACACTCCCCAATTAACACTCTGTGCAAACCCCTCACATTCCCCCAATTTACACTCTGTGCAACCCCTCACACTCCCCAATTAACAATCTATGCAAACCCCTCACACTCTCAAATTCACAGTCTCTGTGCAAACCCCTCACACTCCCAAATTCACACTCTGTGCAAACCTCTCACACTCCTCAATTTACACTCTGTGCAAACCCCACACACTCCCCCAATTTACACTCTGTGCAAACCCCTCACACTCCCAAATTTACAATCTGTGCAAACCTATCCCACTCCCCAATTTACACTCTGTGCAAACCCCTCACACTCCCCAATTCACAGTCTCTGTGCAAACCCCTCAGACTCCCCCAATTTCCACTCTGTGCAACCCCTCACACTCTCCAATTTACACTCTGTGCAAACCCCTCACACTCTCCAATTTACACACTGTGCAACCCCTCAAACTCTCCAATTTACACTCTGTGCAAACCCCTCACACTCTCCAATTTACACGCTGTGCAAACCTCTCACACTCCCCAATTTACACTCTGAGCAAACTCCTCACACTCCCCAATTTACACTCTGTGCAAACTCCTCACGCCCCCAATTTACACTCTGTGCAAACCCCTCACTCTCCCCCAATTTACACTCTGTGCAAACCTCTCACACTCCCCCAATTTACAGTCTCTGTGCAAACCACTCACGCTCCCCAATTCACAGTCTCTGTGCAAACCCCTCACCCTCCCCCAATTTAGAGTCTCTGTGCAAACCCCTCACACTCCCCAATTTACAGTCTGTGTGCAAACTCCTCACACTCCCCAATTTACACTCTGTGCAACCCCTCACACTCCCCCAATTTACACTCTGTGCAAACCTCTCACACTCCCCAATTAACACTCTGTGCAAACCCCTCACACTCCCCAATTCATAGTCTCTGTGGAAACCCCTCACACTCCCCAATTCATAGTCTCTGTGGAAACCCCTCACACTCCCCAATTCACAGTCTCTGTGCAAACCCCTCACACTAACCAATTCATAGTCTCTGTGCAAACCGCTCACACTCCCCAATTTACACTCTGTGCAAACCCCTCACACATCCTAATTTACAGTCTATGTGCAAACCCATCACACTCCCCAATTTACAGTCTGTGCAAACCCCACACACTCCCCAATTTACACTCTGTGCAAACCCCTCACACTCCCCAATTCACAGTCTCTGTGCAAATCCCTCACACTCCCCAATTTACAGTCTCTGTGCAAACCCCTCACCGCCCCCCGCCCCCCCAATTTACAGTCTCTGTGCAAACCCCTCGCACACCCCAATTCAGTCTCTGTGCAAACCTCTCACATACCCCAATTTACACTCTGTGCAACCCCCTCACACTCCCCAATTTACACTCTGTGCAAACCCCTCACACGCCCCCAATTTACACTGTGCAACCCCTCACACTCCCCCAATTTACACTCTGTGCAAACCCCTCACACTCTCCAATTTACACTCTGTGCAACCCCTCAATCTCTCCAATTTACACTCTGTGCAAACCCCTCACACTCTCCAATTTACACGCTGTGCAAACCTCTCACACTCCCCAATTTACACTCTGAGCAAACTCCTCACACTCCCCAATTTACACTCTGTGCAAACTCCTCACACCCCCAATTCACACTCTGTGCAAACCCCTCACTCTCCCCCAATTTACACTCTGTGCAAACCTCTCACACTCTCCCAATTTACAGTCTCTGTGCAAACCACTCAGACTCCCCAATTTACAGTCTCTGTGCAAACTCCTCATACTCTCCAATCCACAGTCTCTGTGCAAAACCCTCACACTAACCAATTTACAGTGTGTGTGCAAACTCCTCACACTCCCTAATTTCCACTCTGTGCAAACCTCTCACACTCCCCAATTAACACTCTGTGCAAACCCCTCACACTCCCCAATTCATAGTCTCTGTGGAAACCCCTCACACTCCCCAATTCATAGTCTCTGTGGAAACCCCTCACACTCCCCAATTTACTGTCTCTGTGCAAACCGCTCACACTCCCCAATTTACACTCTGTGCAAACCCCTCACACCCCCAATTTACACTCTGTGCAAAACCATCACACTCCCCAATTCACAGTCTCTGTGCAAACCCCTCACACTCCCCAATTTACACTCTGTGCATACCCATCACACCCCCAATTTACACTCTGTGCAAACCCATCACACTCCCCAATTCACAGTCTCTGTGCAAACCCCTCACACTCCCCAATTTACAGTCTGTGCAAACCCCACACACTCCCCCAATTTACATTCTGTGCAACCCCTCAAACTCTCCAATTTACACTCTGTGCAAACCCCTCACACTCTCCAATTTACATGCTGTGCAAACCTCTCACACTCCCCAATTTACACTCTGAGCTAACTACTCACACTCCCCAATTTACACTCTGTGCAAACTCCTCACACCACCAATTCACACTCTGTGCAAACCCCTCACTCTCCCCCAATTTACACTCTGTGCAAACCTCTCACACTCTCCCAATTTACAGTCTCTGTGCAAACCACTCAGACTCCCCAATTTACACTCTGTGGAAACCCCTCACACTCCCCCAATTTACACTCTGTGTAAACCTCTCACACTCCCCAATTTACACTCTGTGCAAACCCCTCACACCCCCAATTTACACTCTGTGCAAACCTCTCACACTCCCCCAATTTACAGTCTCTGTGCAAACCCCTCAGACTCCCCAATTTACAGTCTCCGTGCAAACTCCTCACACTCCCCAATCCACAGTCTCTGTGCAAACCCCTCAGACTCCCCCAATTTCCACTCTGTGCAACCCCTCACACTCTCCAATTTACACTCTGTGCAAAACCCTCACACTCCCCCAATTTACACTCTGTGCAAACCCCTCAGGCTCCCCAATTTACACTCTGTGCAAACGCCACACACCCCCAATTTACACTCTGTGGAAACCCCTCACACTCCCCCAATTTACACTCTGTCCAAACCCCTCACACTCCCCCAATTTACACACTGTGCAAACCTCTTACACTCCCCAATTTACACTCTATGCAAACCTCTCACACTCCCCAATTTACACTCTGTGCAAACCCCTCTGACTCCCCCAATTTACACTCTGTGGAAACCTCTCACACTCTCCAATCCACAGTCTCTGTGCAAACCTCTCACACGCCCCCAATTTACAGTCTCTGTGCAAACCCCTCACACTCCCCAATTTACAGTCTGTGTGCAAACTCCTCACACTCCCCAATTTACACTCTGTGCAAACCTCTCACACTCCCCAATTAACACTCTGTGCAAACCCCTCACACTCTCCAATTTACACTCTGTGCAAAACCCTCACACTCCCCCAATTTACACTCTGTGCAAACCCCTCAGGCTCCCCAATTTACACTCTGTGCAAACGCCACACACCCCCAATTTACACTCTGTGGAAACCCCTCACACTCCCCCAATTTACACTCTGTCCAAACCCCTCACACTCCCCCAATTTACACACTGTGCAAACCTCTTACACTCCCCAATTTACACTCTATGCAAACCTCTCACACTCCCCAATTTACACTCTGTGCAAACCCCTCAGACTCCCCCAATTTACACTCTGTGGAAACCTCTCACACTCTCCAATCCACAGTCTCTGTGCAAACCTCTCACACGCCCCCAATTTACAGTCTCTGTGCAAACCACTCACGCTCCCCAATTCACAGTCTCTGTGCAAACCCCTCACACTCCCCCAATTTAGAGTCTCTGTGCAAACCCCTCACACTCCCCAATTTACAGTCTGTGCAAACCGCACACACTCCCCAATTTACAATCTATGCAAACCCCTCACACTCCCAAATTCACAGTCTCTGTGCAAACCCCTCACACTCCCAAATTCACACTCTGTGAAAACCTCTCACACTCCTCAATTTACACTCTGTGCAAACCCCTCACACTCCCCCAATTTACACTCTGTGCAAACCTCTCACACTCTCCCAATTTACAGTCTCTGTGCAAACCACTCAGACTCCCCAATTTACAGTCTCTGTGCAAACTCCTCACACTCTCCAATCCACAGTCTCTGTGCAAACCCCTCACACTCCCCCAATTTAGAGTCTCTGTGCAAACCCCTCACACTCCCCAATTAACAATCTATGCAAACCCCTCACACTCTCAAATTCACAGTCTCTGTGCAAACCCCTCACACTCCCAAATTCACACTCTGTGCAAACCTCTCACACTCCTCAATTTACACTCTGTGCAAACCCCACACACTCCCCCAATTTACACTCTGTGCAAACCCCTCACACTCCCAAATTTACAATCTGTGCAAACCTATCCCACTCCCCAATTTACACTCTGTGCAAACCCCTCACACTCCCCAATTCACAGTCTCTGTGCAAACCCCTCAGACTCCCCCAATTTCCACTCTGTGCAACCCCTCACACTCTCCAATTTACACTCTGTGCAAACCCCTCACACTCTCCAATTTACACACTGTGCAACCCCTCAAACTCTCCAATTTACACTCTGTGCAAACCCCTCACACTCTCCAATTTACACGCTGTGCAAACCTCTCACACTCCCCAATTTACACTCTGAGCAAACTCCTCACACTCCCCAATTTACACTCTGTGCAAACTCCTCACACCCCCAATTTACACTCTGTGCAAACCCCTCACTCTCCCCCAATTTACACTCTGTGCAAACCTCTCACACTCCCCCAATTTACAGTCTCTGTGCAAACCACTCACGCTCCCCAATTTACTGTCTCTGTGCAAACCGCTCACACTCCCCAATTTACACTCTGTGCAAACCCCTCACACCCCCAATTTACACTCTGTGCAAAACCATCACACTCCCCAATTCACAGTCTCTGTGCAAACCCCTCACACTCCCCAATTTACACTCTGTGCATACCCATCACACCCCCAATTTACACTCTGTGCAAACCCATCACACTCCCCAATTCACAGTCTCTGTGCAAACCCCTCACACTCCCCAATTTACAGTCTGTGCAAACCCCACACACTCCCCCAATTTACATTCTGTGCAACCCCTCAAACTCTCCAATTTACACTCTGTGCAAACCCCTCACACTCTCCAATTTACATGCTGTGCAAACCTCTCACACTCCCCAACTTACACTCTGAGCTAACTACTCACACTCCCCAATTTACACTCTGTGCAAACTCCTCACACCACCAATTCACACTCTGTGCAAACCCCTCACTCTCCCCCAATTTACACTCTGTGCAAACCTCTCACACTCTCCCAATTTACAGTCTCTGTGCAAACCACTCAGACTCCCCAATTTACACTCTGTGGAAACCCCTCACACTCCCCCAATTTACACTCTGTGTAAACCTCTCACACTCCCCAATTTACACTCTGTGCAAACCCCTCACACCCCCAATTTACACTCTGTGCAAACCTCTCACACTCCCCCAATTTACAGTCTCTGTGCAAACCCCTCAGACTCCCCAATTTACAGTCTCCGTGCAAACTCCTCACACTCCCCAATCCACAGTCTCTGTGCAAACCCCTCAGACTCCCCCAATTTCCACTCTGTGCAACCCCTCACACTCTCCAATTTACACTCTGTGCAAAACCCTCACACTCCCCCAATTTACACTCTGTGCAAACCCCTCAGGCTCCCCAATTTACACTCTGTGCAAACGCCACACACCCCCAATTTACACTCTGTGGAAACCCCTCACACTCCCCCAATTTACACTCTGTCCAAACCCCTCACACTCCCCCAATTTACACACTGTGCAAACCTCTTACACTCCCCAATTTACACTCTATGCAAACCTCTCACACTCCCCAATTTACACTCTGTGCAAACCCCTCTGACTCCCCCAATTTACACTCTGTGGAAACCTCTCACACTCTCCAATCCACAGTCTCTGTGCAAACCTCTCACACGCCCCCAATTTACAGTCTCTGTGCAAACCCCTCACACTCCCCAATTTACAGTCTGTGTGCAAACTCCTCACACTCCCCAATTTACACTCTGTGCAAACCTCTCACACTCCCCAATTAACACTCTGTGCAAACCCCTCACACTCTCCAATTTACACTCTGTGCAAAACCCTCACACTCCCCCAATTTACACTCTGTGCAAACCCCTCAGGCTCCCCAATTTACACTCTGTGCAAACGCCACACACCCCCAATTTACACTCTGTGGAAACCGCTCACACTCCCCCAATTTACACTCTGTCCAAACCCCTCACACTCCCCCAATTTACACACTGTGCAAACCTCTTACACTCCCCAATTTACACTCTATGCAAACCTCTCACACTCCCCAATTTACACTCTGTGCAAACCCCTCAGACTCCCCCAATTTACACTCTGTGGAAACCTCTCACACTCTCCAATCCACAGTCTCTGTGCAAACCTCTCACACGCCCCCAATTTACAGTCTCTGTGCAAACCACTCACGCTCCCCAATTCACAGTCTCTGTGCAAACCCCTCACACTCCCCCAATTTAGAGTCTCTGTGCAAACCCCTCACACTCCCCAATTTACAGTCTGTGTGCAAACTCCTCACACTCCCCAATTTACACTCTGTGCAAACCTCTCACACTCCCCAATTAACACTCTGTGCAAACCCCTCACATTCCCCCAATTTACACTCTGTGCAACCCCTCACACTCCCCAATTAACACTCTGTGCAAACCGCACACACTCCCCAATTTACAATCTATGCAAACCCCTCACACTCCCAAATTCACAGTCTCTGTGCAAACCCCTCACACTCCCAAATTCACACTCTGTGAAAACCTCTCACACTCCTCAATTTACACTCTGTGCAAACCCCTCACACTCCCCCAATTTACACTCTGTGCAAACCTCTCACACTCTCCCAATTTACAGTCTCTGTGCAAACCACTCAGACTCCCCAATTTACAGTCTCTGTGCAAACTCCTCACACTCTCCAATCCACAGTCTCTGTGCAAACCCCTCACACTCCCCCAATTTAGAGTCTCTGTGCAAACCCCTCACACTCCCCAATTTACAGTCTGTGTGCAAACTCCTCACACTCCCCAATTTACACTCTGTGCAAACCTCTCACACTCCCCAATTAACACTCTGTGCAAACCCCTCACATTCCCCCAATTTACACTCTGTGCAACCCCTCACACTCCCCAATTAACAATCTATGCAAACCCCTCACACTCTCAAATTCACAGTCTCTGTGCAAACCCCTCACACTCCCAAATTCACACTCTGTGCAAACCTCTCACACTCCTCAATTTACACTCTGTGCAAACCCCACACACTCCCCCAATTTACACTCTGTGCAAACCCCTCACACTCCCAAATTTACAATCTGTGCAAACCTATCCCACTCCCCAATTTACACTCTGTGCAAACCCCTCACACTCCCCAATTCACAGTCTCTGTGCAAACCCCTCAGACTCCCCCAATTTCCACTCTGTGCAACCCCTCACACTCTCCAATTTACACTCTGTGCAAACCCCTCACACTCTCCAATTTACACACTGTGCAACCCCTCAAACTCTCCAATTTACACTCTGTGCAAACCCCTCACACTCTCCAATTTACACGCTGTGCAAACCTCTCACACTCCCCAATTTACACTCTGAGCAAACTCCTCACACTCCCCAATTTACACTCTGTGCAAACTCCTCACACCCCCAATTTACACTCTGTGCAAACCCCTCACTCTCCCCCAATTTACACTCTGTGCAAACCTCTCACACTCCCCCAATTTACAGTCTCTGTGCAAACCACTCACGCTCCCCAATTCACAGTCTCTGTGCAAACCCCTCACCCTCCCCCAATTTAGAGTCTCTGTGCAAACCCCTCACACTCCCCAATTTACAGTCTGTGTGCAAACTCCTCACACTCCCCAATTTACACTCTGTGCAACCCCTCACACTCCCCCAATTTACACTCTGTGCAAACCTCTCACACTCCCCAATTAACACTCTGTGCAAACCCCTCACACTCCCCAATTCATAGTCTCTGTGGAAACCCCTCACACTCCCCAATTCATAGTCTCTGTGGAAACCCCTCACACTCCCCAATTCACAGTCTCTGTGCAAACCCCTCACACTAACCAATTCATAGTCTCTGTGCAAACCGCTCACACTCCCCAATTTACACTCTGTGCAAACCCCTCACACATCCTAATTTACAGTCTATGTGCAAACCCATCACACTCCCCAATTTACAGTCTGTGCAAACCCCACACACTCCCCAATTTACACTCTGTGCAAACCCCTCACACTCCCCAATTCACAGTCTCTGTGCAAATCCCTCACACTCCCCAATTTACAGTCTCTGTGCAAACCCCTCACCGCCCCCCGCCCCCCCAATTTACAGTCTCTGTGCAAACCCCTCGCACACCCCAATTCAGTCTCTGTGCAAACCTCTCACATACCCCAATTTACACTCTGTGCAACCCCCTCACACTCCCCAATTTACACTCTGTGCAAACCCCTCACACGCCCCCAATTTACACTGTGCAACCCCTCACACTCCCCCAATTTACACTCTGTGCAAACCCCTCACACTCTCCAATTTACACTCTGTGCAACCCCTCAAACTCTCCAATTTACACTCTGTGCAAACCCCTCACACTCTCCAATTTACACGCTGTGCAAACCTCTCACACTCCCCAATTTACACTCTGAGCAAACTCCTCACACTCCCCAATTTACACTCTGTGCAAACTCCTCACACCCCCAATTCACACTCTGTGCAAACCCCTCACTCTCCCCCAATTTACACTCTGTGCAAACCTCTCACACTCTCCCAATTTACAGTCTCTGTGCAAACCACTCAGACTCCCCAATTTACAGTCTCTGTGCAAACTCCTCATACTCTCCAATCCACAGTCTCTGTGCAAAACCCTCACACTCACCAATTTACAGTGTGTGTGCAAACTCCTCACACTCCCTAATTTCCACTCTGTGCAAACCTCTCACACTCCCCAATTAACACTCTGTGCAAACCCCTCACACTCCCCAATTCATAGTCTCTGTGGAAACCCCTCACACTCCCCAATTCATAGTCTCTGTGGAAACCCCTCACACTCCCCAATTTACTGTCTCTGTGCAAACCGCTCACACTCCCCAATTTACACTCTGTGCAAACCCCTCACACCCCCAATTTACACTCTGTGCAAAACCATCACACTCCCCAATTCACAGTCTCTGTGCAAACCCCTCACACTCCCCAATTTACACTCTGTGCATACCCATCACACCCCCAATTTACACTCTGTGCAAACCCATCACACTCCCCAATTCACAGTCTCTGTGCAAACCCCTCACACTCCCCAATTTACAGTCTGTGCAAACCCCACACACTCCCCCAATTTACACTCTGTGCAAACCCCTCACACCCCCAATTTACACTCTGTGCAAACCCATCACAATCCCCAATTTACACTCTGTGCAAACCCATCACACCTCCAATTTACACTCTGTGCAAACCCCTCACACTCCCCAATTTACACTCTGAGCAAACCCCTCACACTCCCCAATTTACACTCTGTGCAAACCCCTCACACTCCCCAATTTACACACTGTGCAAACCCCTCACACTCCCCAATTTACACTCTGTGCAAACCCCTCACACCCCCAATTTACACTCTGTGCAAACCACTCACACCCCCAATTTACACTCTGTGCAAACCCCTCACACTCCCCAATTTACACTCTGTGCAAACCCCTCACACTCCCCAATTTACACTCTGTGCAAACCCCTCACACCCCCAATTTACACTCTGTGCAAACCCCTCACACCCCCAATTTACACTCTGTGCAAACCCATCACACTCCCCAATTCACAGTCTGTGCAATCCCCACACACTCCCCAATTTACACTCTGTGCAAAACCCCTCACACTCCCCAATTCACAGTCTCTGTGCAAACCCCTCACACTCCCCAATTTACACTCTGTGCAAACCCCTCACACCACCAATTTACACTCTGTGCAAACCCATCACACTCCCCAATTTACAGTCTGTGCAAACCCCACACACTCCCCCAATTTACACTCTGTGCAAACCCCTCACACCCCCAATTTACACTCTGTGCAAACGCCTCACTCCCCCAATTTACACTCTGTGCAAACCCATCACACTCCCCAATTTACACTCTGTGCAAACCCCTCACACTCCCCCAATTTACACTCTGTGCAAACCCCTCACACTCCCCAATTTATAGTCTCTGTGCAAACCCATCACACTCCCCAATTTACACTCTGTGCAAACCCCTCACACCCCCAATTTACAGTCTGTGCAAACCCCACACACTCCCCAATTTACACTCTGTGCAAACCCCTCACACTCCCCAATTCACAGTCTCTGTGCAAACCTCTCACACTCCCCAATTTACAGTCTCTGTGCAAACCCCTCACCAACCCCCCCCCACCCCCAATTTACAGTCTCTGTGCAAACCCCTCGCACACCCCAATTCAGTCTCTGTGCAAACCTCTCACATACCCCAATTTACACTCTGTGCAACCCCCTCACACTCCCCAATTTACACTCTGTGCAAACCCCTCACACGCCCCCAATTTACACTGTGCAACCCCTCACACTCCCCCAATTTACACTCTGTGCAAACCCCTCACACTCTCCAATTTACATTCTGTGCAACCCCTCAAACACTCCAATTTACACTCTGTGCAAACCCCTCACACTCTCCAATTTACATGCTGTGCAAACCTCTCACACTCCCCAATTTACACTCTGAGCAAACTACTCACACTCCCCAATTTACACTCTGTGCAAACTCCTCACACCCCCAATTCACACTCTGTGCAAACCCCTCACTCTCCCCCAATTTACACTCTGTGCAAACCTCTCACACTCTCCCAATTTACAGTCTCTGTGCAAACCACTCAGACTCCCCAATTTACACTCTGTGCAAACCGCACACACTCCCCAATTTACAATCTATGCAAACCCCTCACACTCCCAAATTCAGTCTCTGTGCAAACCCCTCACACTCCCAAATTTACAATCTGTGCAAACCTATCCCACTCCCCAATTTACACTCTGTGCAAACCACTCACACTCCCCAATTCACATTCTCTGTGCAAACCTCTCAGACTCCCCCAATTTCCACTCTGTGCAACCCCTCACACTCTCCAATTTACACTCTGTGCAAACCCCTCACACTCTCCAATTTACACTCTGTGCAACCCCTCAAACTCTCCAATTTACACTCTGTGCAAACCCCTCACACTCTCCAATTTACACGCTGTGCAAACCTCTCACACTCCCCAATTTACACTCTGAGCAAACTCCTCACACTCCCCAATTTACACTCTGTGCAAACTCCTCACACCCCCAATTCACACTCTGTGCAAACCCCTCACTCTCCCCCAATTTACACTCTGTGCAAACCTCTCACACTCTCCCAATTTACAGTCTCTGTGCAAACCACTCAGACTCCCCAATTTACAGTCTCTGTGCAAACTCCTCATACTCTCCAATCCACAGTCTCTGTGCAAAACCCTCACACTCACCAATTTACAGTCTGTGTGCAAACTCCTCACACTCCCTAATTTCCACTCTGTGCAAACCTCTCACACTCCCCAATTAACACTCTGTGCAAACCCCTCACACCCCCAATTTACACTCTGTGCAAAACCATCACACTCCCCAATTCACAGTCTCTGTGCAAACCCCTCACACTCCCCAATTTACACTCTGTGCATACCCATCACACCCCCAATTTACACTCTGTGCAAACCCATCACACTCCCCAATTCACAGTCTCTGTGCAAACCCCTCACACTCCCCAATTTACAGTCTGTGCAAACCCCACACACTCCCCCAATTTACACTCTGTGCAAACCCCTCACACCCCCAATTTACACTCTGTGCAAACCCATCACAATCCCCAATTTACACTCTGTGCAAACCCATCACACCTCCAATTTACACTCTGTGCAAACCCCTCACACTCCCCAATTTACACTCTGTGCAAACCCCTCACACTCCCCAATTTACACTCTGTGCAAACCCCTCACACTCCCCAATTTACACACTGTGCAAACCCCTCACACTCCCCAATTTACACTCTGTGCAAACCCCTCACACCCCCAATTTACACTCTGTGCAAACCACTCACACTCCCCAATTTACACTCTGTGCAAACCCCTCACACTCCCCAATTTACACTCTGTGCAAACCCCTCACACCCCCAATTTACACTCTGTTCAAACCCCTCACACCCCAAATTTACACTCTGTGTAAACCCATCACACTCCCCAATTCACATTCTGTGCAATCCCCACACGCTCCCCAATTTACACTCTGTGCAAAACCCCTCACACTCCCCAATTCACAGTCTCTGTGCAAACCCCTCACACTCCCCAATTTACACTCTGTGCAAACCCCTCACACCACCAATTTACACTCTGTGCAAACCCATCACACTCCCCAATTTACAGTCTGTGCAAACCCCACACACTCCCCCAATTTACACTCTGTGCCAACCCCTCACACCCCCAATTTACACTCTGTGCAAACGCCTCACTCCCCCAATTTACACTCTGTGCAAACCCATCACACTCCCCAATTTACACTCTGTGCAAACCCCTCACACTCCCCCAATTTACACTCTGTGCAAACCCCTCACACTCCCCAATTTATAGTCTCTGTGCAAACCCATCACACTCCCCAATTTACACTCTGTGCAAACCCCTCACACTCCCCAATTCACAGTCTCTGTGCAAACCCCTCACACTCCCCAATTTACAATCTCTGTGCAAACCCCTCACCGCCCCCCCCGCAATTTACAGTCTCTGTGCAAACCCCTCGCACACCCCAATTCAGTCTCTGTGCAAACCTCTCACATACCCCAATTTACACTCTGTGCAACCCCCTCACACTCCCCAATTTACACTCTGTGCAAACCCCTCACACGCCCCCAATTTACACTGTGCAACCCCTCACACTCCCCCAATTTACACTCTGTGCAAACCCCTCACACTCCCCAATTTATAGTCTCTGTGCAAACCCATCACACTCCCCAATTTACACTCTGTGCAAACCCCTCACACCCCCAATTTACAGTCTGTGCAAACCCCACACACTCCCCAATTTACACTCTGTGCAAACCCCTCACACTCCCCAATTTACAGTCTCTGTGCAAACCCCTCACCGCCCCACCCCCCCCAATTTACAGTCTCTGTGCAAACCCCTCGCACACCCCAATTCAGTCTCTGTGCAAACCTCTCACATACCCCAATTTACACTCTGTGCAACCCCCTCACACTCCCCAATTTACACTCTGTGCAAACCCCTCACACGCCCCCAATTTACACTGTGCAACCCCTCACACTCCCCCAATTTACACTCTGTGCAAACCCCTCACACTCTCCAATTTACATTCTGTGCAACCCCTCAAACTCTCCAATTTACACTCTGTGCAAACCCCTCACACTCTCCAATTTACATGCTGTGCAAACCTCTCACACTCCCCAATTTACACTCTGAGCAAACTACTCACACTCCCCAATTTACACTTTGTGCAAACTCCTCACACCCCCAATTCACACTCTGTGCAAACCCCTCACTCTCCCCCAATTTACACTCTGTGCAAACCTCTCACACTCTCCCAATTTAGAGTCTCTGTGCAAACCACTCAGACTCCCCAATTTACAGTCTCTGTGCAAACTCCTCATACTCTCCAATCCACAGTCTCTGTGCAAAACCCTCACACTCACCAATTTACAGTCTGTGTGCAAACTCCTCACACTCCCAAATTTCCACTCTGTGCAAACCTCTCACACTCCCCAATTAACACTTTGTGCAAACCCCTCACACTCCCCAATTCATAGTCTCTGTGGAAACCCCTCACACTCCCCAATTCATAGTCTCTGTGGAAACCCCTCACACTCCCCAATTTACAGTCTCTGTGCAAACCGCTCACACTCCCCAATTTACACTCTGTGCAAACCCCTCACACCCCCAATTTACACTCTGTGCAACCCCACCACACTCCCCAATTCACAGTCTCTGTGAAAACCCCTCACACTCCCCAATTTACACTCTGTGCAAACCCCTCACACCCCCAATTTACACTCTGTGCAAAACCATCACACTCCCCAATTCACAGTCTCTGTGCAAACCCCTCACACTCCCCAATTTACACTCTGTGCAAACCCATCACACCCCCAATTTACACTCTGTGCAAACCCATCACACTCCCCAATTCCCAGTCTCTGTGCAAACCCCTCACACTCCCCAATTTACAGTCTGTGCAAACCCCACACACTCCCCCAATTTACACTCTGTGCAAACCCCTCACACCCCCAATTTACACTCTGTGCAAACCCATCACAATCCCCAATTTACACTCTGTGCAAACCCATCACACCTCCAATTTACACTCTGTGGAAACCCCTCACACTCCCCAATTTACAGTCTGTGCAAACCCCACACACTCCCCAATTTACACTCTGTGCAAAACCCCTCACACTCCCCAATTCACAGTCTCTGTGCAAACCCCTCACACTCCCCAATTTACACTCTGTGCAAACCCCTCACACCACCAATTTACACTCTGTGCAAACCCATCACACTCCCCAATTTACAGTCTGTGCAAACCCCACACACTCCCCCAATTTACACTCTGTGCAAACCCCTCACACCCGCAATTTACACTCTGTGCAAACCCCTCACTCCCCCAATTTACACTCTGTGCAAACCCATCACACTCCCCAATTTACACTCTGTGCAAACCACTCACACTCCCCCAATTTACACTCTGTGCAAACCCCTCACACTCCCCACTTTATAGTCTCTGTGCAAACCCATCACACTCCCCAATTTACACTCTGTGCAAACCCCTCACACCCCCAATTTACACTCTGTGCAAACCCCTCACACTCCCCAATTTACACTATGTGCAAACCCACCACACTCCCCAATTTACAGTCTGTGCAAACCCCACAAACTCCCCAATTTACACTCTGTGCAAACCCCTCACACTCCCCAATTCACAGTCTCTGTGCAAACCCCTCACACTCCCCAATTTACAGTCTGTGCAAACCCCACACACTCCCCCAATTTACACTCTGTGCAAACCTCTCACACAGCCCAATTTACACTCTGTGCAAACCCATCACACTCCCCAATTTACACTCTGTGCAAACCCCTCACACTCCCCCAATTTACACTCTGTGCAAACCCCTCACACCCCCAATTCACAGTCTCTGTGCAAACCCCTCACACTCCCCAATTTACAGTCTCTGTGCAAACCCCTCACACTCCCCCAATTTACACTCTGTGCAAACCCCTCACGCTCCCCAATTTACACTCTGTGCAATCGCCACACACCCCCAATTTACACTCTGTGGAAACCTCTCACACTCCCCAATTTACAGTCTCTGTGCAAACCTCTCACACTCCCCCAATTTACAGTCTCTGTGCAAACCCCTCAGACTTCCCAATTTACAGTCTCTGTGCAAACTCCTCACACTCCCCAATCCACAGTCTCTGTGCAAACCCCTCAGACCCTCCCAATTTCCACTCTGTGAACCCCTCAAACTCTCCAATTTACACGCTGTGCAAACCTCTCACAATCCCCAATTTACACTCTGTGCAAACTCCTCACACTCCCCAATTTACACTCTGTGCAAACCCCTCACACCCCCAATTTACACTCTGTGCAAACCTCTCACACTCCCCCAATTTACAGTCTCTGTGCAAACCTCTCACACTCCCCCAATTTACAGTCTCTGTGCAAACCCCTCAGACTCCCCAATTTACAGTCTCTGTGCAAACTCCTCACACTCCCCAATCCACAGTCTCTGTGCAAACCCCTCAGACCCTCCCAATTTCCACTCTGTGAACCCCTCAAACTCTCCAATTTACACGCTGTGCAAACCTCTCACAATCCCCAATTTACACTCTGTGCAAACTCCTCACACTCCCCAATTTACACTCTGTGCAAACCCCTCACACCCCCAATTTACACTCTGTCCAAACCCCTCACACTCCCCCAATTTACACTCTGTGCAAACCTCTCACACTCCCCAATTTACACTCTGTGCAAACCTCTCACACTCCCCAATTTACACTCTGTGCAAACCCCTCACACTCCCCCAATTTACACTCTGTGCAAACCCCTCACACTCCCCAATTTATAGTCTCTGTGCAAACCCATCACACTCCCCAATTTACACTCTGTGCAAACCCCTCACACCCCCAATTTACACTCTGTGCAAACCCACCACACTCCCCAATTTACAGTCTGTGCAAACCCCACACACTCCCCAATTTACACTCTGTGCAAACCCCTCACACTCCCCAATTCACAATCTCTGTGCAAACCCCTCACACTCCCCAATTTACAGTCTCTGTGCAAACCCCTCACCGCCCCCCCCCCCCAATTTACAGTCTCTATGCAAACCCCTCGCACACCCCAATTCGGTCTCTGTGCAAACCTCTCACATACCCCAATTTACACTCTGTGCAACCCCCTCACACTCCCCAATTTACACTCTGTGCAAACCCCTCACACGCCCCCAATTTACACTGTGCAACCCCTCACAATCCCCCAATTTACACTCTGTGCAAACCCCTCACACTCTCCAATTTACACTATGTGCAACCCCTCAAACTCTCCAATTTACACTCTGTGCAAACCCCTCACACTCTCCAATTTACACACTGTGCAAACCTCTCACACTCCCCAATTTACACTCTGAGCAAACTCCTCACACTCCCCAATTTACACTCTGTGCAAACCTCTCACACTCTCCCAATTTACAGTCTGTGTGCAAACTCCTCACACTCCCCAATTTCCACTCTGTGCAAACCTCTCATACTCCCCAATTAACACTCTGTGCAAACCCCTCACACTCCCCAATTCATAGTCTCTGTGGAAACCCCTCACACTCCCCAATTCATAGTCTCTGTGGAAACCGCT
Organism: Scyliorhinus torazame; assembly: GCF_047496885.1. Classification (NCBI taxonomy): domain Eukaryota; kingdom Metazoa; phylum Chordata; class Chondrichthyes; order Carcharhiniformes; family Scyliorhinidae; genus Scyliorhinus; species Scyliorhinus torazame. The sequence continues at coordinate 83,168,151 of NC_092724.1, forward strand.
CACACTCCCCAATTTACACTCTGTGCAAACCCCTCACACCCCCAATTTACACTCTGTGCAACCCCACCACACTCACCAATTCACAGTCTCTGTGAAAACCCCTCACACTCCCCAATTTACACTCTGTGCAAACCCCTCACAATCCCCCAATTTACACTCTGTGCAAACCTCTCACACTCTCCCAATTTACAGTCTCTGTGCAAACCACTCAGACTCCCCAATTTACAGTCTCAGTGCAAACTCCTCACACTCTCCAATCAACAGCCTCTGTGCAAACCTCTCACACTCCCCCAATTTACAGTCTCTGTGCAAACCACTCACGCTCCCCAATTCACAGTCTCTGTGCAAACCCCTCACACTCCCCCAATTTAGAGTCTCTGTGCAAACCCCTCACCGCCCCCCCCAATTTACAGTCTCTGTGCAAACCCCTCACACACCCCAATTCAGTCTCTGTGCAAACCTCTCACATACCCGAATTTACACTCTGTGCAAACCCCCACACGACCCCAATTTACACTGTGCAACCCCTCACACTCCCCCAATTTACACTCTGTGGAAACCCCTCACACTCCCCCAATTTACACTCTGTGCAAACCTCTCACACTCCCCAATTTACACTGTGCAAACCCCTCACTCTCCCCAATTTACAGACTCTGTGCAAACCCCTCGCACTCCCCCAATTTACACTCTGTGCAAACCCCTCACGCTCCCCAATTTACACTGTGCAAACCTCTCACACTCCCCAATTTACACTGTACAAACCTCTCACACTCCCCAATTCACAGTCTCTTTGCAAACCCCACACACCCCGAATTTACACTCTGTGGAAACCTCTCACACTCCCCAATTTACACTCTGTGCAAACCCCTCACTCTCCCCAATTTACAGACTCTGTGCAAACCCCTCGCACTCCCCCAATTTACACTCTGTGCAAACCCCTCACGCTCCCCAATTTACACTCTGTGCAAACGCCACACCCCCCCAATTTACACTCTGTGGAAACCCCTCACACTCCCCCAATTTACACTCTGTGCAAACCTCTCACACTCCCCAATTTACACTCTGTGCAAACCCCTCACACTCCCCAAATTTACACTCTGTGCAACCCCTCACACTCTCCAATTTACACTCTGTGCAAACCACTCACACTCCCCAATTTACACGTTGCAAACCCCTCACACGCCCAATTTACACCGTGGAAACCCCTCCCACTCCCCCAATTTACACTCTGTGCAAACCCCTCACGCTCCCCCAATTTACACTCTGTGCAAACACCCCACACCCCAAATGTACACACTGTGCAAACCCCTCACACTCCCCAATTTACAGTCTCTGTGCAAACCCCTCACACTCCCCCAATTTACACTCTGTGCAAACCCCTCACACTCTCCAATTTACACTCTATGCAACCCCTCACACTCCCCAATTAACACTCTGTGCAAACCGCACACACTCCCCAATTTACAATCTATGCAAACCCCTCACACTCCCAAATTCAGTCTCTGTGCAAACCCCTCACACTCCCAAATTTACAATCTGTGCAAACCTATCCCACTCCCCAATTTACACTCTGTGCAAACCCCTCACACTCCCCAATTCACATTCTCTGTGCAAACCTCTCAGACTTCCCCAATTTCCACTCTGTGCAACCCCTCACACTCTCCAATTTACACTCTGTGCAAACCCCTCACACTCTCCAATTTACACTCTGTGCAACCCCTCAAACTCTCCAATTTACACTCTGTGCAAACCCCTCACACCCCCAATTTACACTCTGTCCAAACCCCTCACAATCCCCCAATTTACACTCTGTGCAAACCTCTCACACTCCCCCATTTACACTCTGTGCAAAACTCTCACACTCCACAATTTACACTCCGTGCAAACCCCTCACAATCCCCCAATTTACACTCTGTGCAAACCTCTCACACTCTCCCAATTTACAGTCTCTGTGCAAACCACTCAGACTCCCCAATTTACAGTCTCTGTGCAAACTCCTCACACTCTCCAATCCACAGCCTCTGTGCAAACCTCTCACACTCCCCCAATTTACAGTCTCTGTGCAAACCACTCACGCTCCCCAATTCACAGTCTCTGTGCAAACCCCTCACACTCCCCCAATTTAGAGTCTCTGTGCAAACCCCTCACCGCCCCCACCCCCCAATTTACAGTCTCTGTGCAAACCCCTCACACACCCCAATTCAGTCTCTGTGCAAACCTCTCACATACCCCAATTTACACTCTGTGCAAACCCCCACACGCCCCCAATTTACACTGTGCAACCCCTCACACTCCCCCAATTTACACTCTGTGGAAACCCCTCACACTCCCCCAATTTACACTCTGTGCAAACCTCTCACACTCCCCAATTTACACTCTGTGCAAACCCCTCACTCTCCCCAATTTACAGACTCTGTGCAAACCCCTCGCACTCCCACAATTTACACTCTGTGCAAACCCCTCACGCTCCCCAATTTACACTCTGTGCAAACGCCACACCCCCCCAATTTACACTCTGTGGAAACCCCTCACACTCCCCCAATTTACACTCTGTGCAAACCTCTCACACTCACCAATTTACACACTGTGCAAACCCCTCACACTCCCCAATTTACACTCTGTGCAAACCCCTCACACCCCCAATTTACACTCTGTGCAAACCTCTCTCACTCCCCCAATTTACAGTCTCTGTGCAAACCCCTCAGACTCCCCAATTTACAGTCTCCGTGCAAACTCCTCACACTCCCCAATCCACAGTCTCTGTGCAAACCCCTCAGACTCCCCCAATTTCCACTCTGTGCAACCCCTCACACTCTCCAATTTACACTCTGTGCAAACACCACACACCCCCAATTTACACTCTGTGGAAACCCCTCACACTCCCCCAATTTACACTCTGTCCAAACCCCTCACACTCCCCCAATTTACACACTGTGCAAACCTCTTACACTCCCCAATTTACACTCTATGCAAACCTCTCACACTCCCCAATTCACACTCTGTGCAAACCCCTCAGACTCCCCCAATTTACACTCTGTGCAAACCTCTCACACTCTCCCAATTTACAGTCTCTGTGCAAACCACTCAGACTCCCCAATTTACAGTCTCTGTGCAAACTCCTCACACTCTCCAATCCACAGCCTCTGTGCAAACCTCTCACACTCCCCCAATTTACAGTCTCTGTGCAAACCACTCACGCTCCCCAATTCACAGTCTCTGTGCAAACCCCTCACACTCCCCCAATGTAGAGTCTCTGTGCAAACCCCTCACCGCCCCCCCCCCCAATTTACAGTCTCTGTGCAAACCCCTCACACACCCCAATTCAGTCTCTGTGCAAACCTCTCACATACCCCAATTTACACTCTGTGCAACCCCCCACACGCCCCCAATTTACACTGTGCAACCCCTCACACTCCCCGAATTTACACTCTGTGGAAACCCCTCACACTCCCCCAATTTAGAGTCTCTGTGCAAACCCCTCACACTCCCCAATTTACAGTCTGTGTGCAAACTCCTCACACTACCCAATTTACACTCTGTGCAAACCTCTCACACTCCCCAATTAACACTCTGTGCAAACCCCTCACATTCCCCCAATTTACACTCTGTGCAACCCCTCACACTCCCCAATTAACACTCTGTGCAAACCGCACACACTCCCCAATTTACAATCTATGCAAACCCCTCACACTCCCAAATTCACAGTCTCTGTGCAAACCCCTCACACTCCCAAATTCACACTCTGTGAAAACCTCTCACACTCCTCAATTTACACTCTGTGCAAACCCCTCACACTCCCCCAATTTACACTCTGTGCAAACCTCTCACACTCTCCCAATTTACAGTCTCTGTGCAAACCACTCACACTCCCCAATTTACACTCTGTGCAAACCCCTCACACGCCCCCAATTTACACTGTGCAACCCCTCACACTCCCCCAATTTACACTCTGTGCAAACCCCTCACACTCTCCAATTTACATTCTGTGCAACCCCTCAAACTCTCCAATTTACACTCTGTGCAAACCCCTCACACTCTCCAATTTACATGCTGTGCAAACCTCTCACACTCCCCAATTTACACTCTGAGCAAACTACTCACACTCCCCAATTTACACTCTGTGCAAACTCCTCACACCCCCAATTCACACTCTGTGCAAACCCCTCACTCTCCCCCAATTTACACTCTGTGCAAACCTCTCACACTCTCCCAATTTACAGTCTCTGTGCAAACCACTCAGACTCCCCAATTTACACTCTGTGGAAACCCCTCACACTCCCCCAATTTACACTCTGTGTAAACCTCTCACACTCCCCAATTTACACTCTGTGCAAACCCCTCACACCCCCAATTTACACTCTGTGCAAACCTCTCACACTCCCCCAATTTACAGTCTCTGTGCAAACCCCTCAGACTCCCCAATTTACAGTCTCCGTGCAAACTCCTCACACTCCCCAATCCACAGTCTCTGTGCAAACCCCTCAGACTCCCCCAATTTCCACTCTGTGCAACCCCTCACACTCTCCAATTTACACTCTGTGCAAAACCCTCACACTCCCCCAATTTACACTCTGTGCAAACCCCTCAGGCTCCCCAATGTACACTCTGTGCAAACGCCACACACCCCCAATTAACACTCTGTGGAAACCCCTCACACTCCCCCAATTTACACTCTGTCCAAACCCCTCACACTCCCCCAATTTACACACTGTGCAAACCTCTTACACTCCCCAATTTACACTCTATGCAAACCTCTCACACTCCCCAATTTACACTCTGTGCAAACCCCTCAGACTCCCCCAATTTACACTCTGTGGAAACCTCTCACACTCTCCCATCCACAGTCTCTGTGCAAACCTCTCACACGCCCCCAATTTACAGTCTCTGTGCAAACCACTCACGCTCCCCAATTCACAGTCTCTGTGCAAACCCCTCACACTCCCCCAATTTAGAGTCTCTGTGCAAACCCCTCACACTCCCCAATTTACAGTCTGTGTGCAAACTCCTCACACTCCCCAATTTACACTCTGTGCAAACCTCTCACACTCCCCAATTAACACTCTGTGCAAACCCCTCACATTCCCCCAATTTACACTCTGTGCAACCCCTCACACTCCCCAATTAACACTCTGTGCAAACCGCACACACTCCCCAATTTACACTCTGTGCAAACCCCTCACTCTCCCCAATTTACAGACTCTGTGCAAACCCCTCGCACTCCCCCAATTTACACTCTGTGCAAACCCCTCACGCTCCCCAATTTACACTCTGTGCAAACGCCACCCCCCCCCCCCCAATTTACACTCTGTGGAAACCCCTCACACTCCCCCAATTTACACTCTGTGTAAACCTCTCACACTCCCCAATTTACACTCTGTGCAAACCCCTCACACCCCCAATTTACACTCTGTGCAAACCTCTCACACTCCCCCAATTTACAGTCTCTGTGCAAACCCCTCAGACTCCCCAATTTACAGTCTCCGTGCAAACTCCTCACACTCCCCAATCCACAGTCTCTGTGCAAACCCCTCAGACTCCCCCAATTTCCACTCTGTGCAACCCCTCACACTCTCCAATTTACACTCTGTGCAAAACCCTCACACTCCCCCAATTTACACTCTGTGCAAACCCCTCAGGCTCCCCAATTTACACTCTGTGCAAACACCACACACCCCCAATTTACACTCTGTGGAAACCCCTAACACTCCCCCAATTTACACTCTGTCCAAACCCCTCACACTCCCCCAATTTACACACTGTGCAAACCTCTTACACTCCCCAATTTACACTCTATGCAAACCTCTCACACTCCCCAATTTACACTCTGTGCAAACCCCTCAGACTCCCCCAATTTACACTCTGTGGAAACCTCTCACACTCTCCAATCCACAGTCTCTGTGCAAACCTCTCACACGCCCCCAATTTACAGTCTCTGTGCAAACCACTCACGCTCCCCAATTCACAGTCTCTGTGCAAACCCCTCACACTCCCCCAATTTAGAGTCTCTGTGCAAACCCCTCACACTCCCCAATTTACAGTCTGTGTGCAAACTCCTCACACTACCCAATTTACACTCTGTGCAAACCTCTCACACTCCCCAATTAACACTCTGTGCAAACCCCTCACATTCCCCCAATTTACACTCTGTGCAACCCCTCACACTCCCCAATTAACACTCTGTGCAAACCGCACACACTCCCCAATTTACAATCTATGCAAACCCCTCACACTCCCAAATTCACAGTCTCTGTGCAAACCCCTCACACTCCCAAATTCACACTCTGTGAAAACCTCTCACACTCCTCAATTTACACTCTGTGCAAACCCCTCACACTCCCCCAATTTACACTCTGTGCAAACCTCTCACACTCTCCCAATTTACAGTCTCTGTGCAAACCACTCACACTCCCCAATTTACACTCTGTGCAAACCCCTCACACGCCCCCAATTTACACTGTGCAACCCCTCACACTCCCCCAATTTACACTCTGTGCAAACCCCTCACACTCTCCAATTTACATTCTGTGCAACCCCTCAAACTCTCCAATTTACACTCTGTGCAAACCCCTCACACTCTCCAATTTACATGCTGTGCAAACCTCTCACACTCCCCAATTTACACTCTGAGCAAACTACTCACACTCCCCAATTTACACTCTGTGCAAACTCCTCACACCCCCAATTCACACTCTGTGCAAACCCCTCACTCTCCCCCAATTTACACTCTGTGCAAACCTCTCACACTCTCCCAATTTACAGTCTCTGTGCAAACCACTCAGACTCCCCAATTTACACTCTGTGGAAACCCCTCACACTCCCCCAATTTACACTCTGTGTAAACCTCTCACACTCCCCAATTTACACTCTGTGCAAACCCCTCACACCCCCAATTTACACTCTGTGCAAACCTCTCACACTCCCCCAATTTACAGTCTCTGTGCAAACCCCTCAGACTCCCCAATTTACAGTCTCCGTGCAAACTCCTCACACTCCCCAATCCACAGTCTCTGTGCAAACCCCTCAGACTCCCCCAATTTCCACTCTGTGCAACCCCTCACACTCTCCAATTTACACTCTGTGCAAAACCCTCACACTCCCCCAATTTACACTCTGTGCAAACCCCTCAGGCTCCCCAATGTACACTCTGTGCAAACGCCACACACCCCCAATTAACACTCTGTGGAAACCCCTCACACTCCCCCAATTTACACTCTGTCCAAACCCCTCACACTCCCCCAATTTACACACTGTGCAAACCTCTTACACTCCCCAATTTACACTCTATGCAAACCTCTCACACTCCCCAATTTACACTCTGTGCAAACCCCTCAGACTCCCCCAATTTACACTCTGTGGAAACCTCTCACACTCTCCAATCCACAGTCTCTGTGCAAACCTCTCACACGCCCCCAATTTACAGTCTCTGTGCAAACCACTCACGCTCCCCAATTCACAGTCTCTGTGCAAACCCCTCACACTCCCCCAATTTAGAGTCTCTGTGCAAACCCCTCACACTCCCCAATTTACAGTCTGTGTGCAAACTCCTCACACTCCCCAATTTACACTCTGTGCAAACCTCTCACACTCCCCAATTAACACTCTGTGCAAACCCCTCACATTCCCCCAATTTACACTCTGTGCAACCCCTCACACTCCCCAATTAACACTCTGTGCAAACCGCACACACTCCCCAATTTACAATCTATGCAAACCCCTCACACTCCCAAATTCACAGTCTCTGTGCAAACCCCTCACACTCCCAAATTCACACTCTGTGAAAACCTCTCACACTCCTCAATTTACACTCTGTGCAAACCCCTCACACTCCCCCAATTTACACTCTGTGCAAACCTCTCACACTCTCCCAATTTACAGTCTCTGTGCAAACCACTCAGACTCCCCAATTTACAGTCTCTGTGCAACCCCTCACACTCTCCAATTTACACTCTGTGCAAAACCCTCACACTCCCCCAATTTACACTCTGTGCAAACCCCTCAGGCTCCCCAATGTACACTCTGTGCAAACGCCACACACCCCCAATTAACACTCTGTGGAAACCCCTCACACTCCCCCAATTTACACTCTGTCCAAACCCCTCACACTCCCCCAATTTACACACTGTGCAAACCTCTTACACTCCCCAATTTACACTCTATGCAAACCTCTCACACTCCCCAATTTACACTCTGTGCAAACCCCTCAGACTCCCCCAATTTACACTCTGTGGAAACCTCTCACACTCTCCCATCCACAGTCTCTGTGCAAACCTCTCACACGCCCCCAATTTACAGTCTCTGTGCAAACCACTCACGCTCCCCAATTCACAGTCTCTGTGCAAACCCCTCACACTCCCCCAATTTAGAGTCTCTGTGCAAACCCCTCACACTCCCCAATTTACAGTCTGTGTGCAAACTCCTCACACTCCCCAATTTACACTCTGTGCAAACCTCTCACACTCCCCAATTAACACTCTGTGCAAACCCCTCACATTCCCCCAATTTACACTCTGTGCAACCCCTCACACTCCCCAATTAACACTCTGTGCAAACCGCACACACTCCCCAATTTACACTCTGTGCAAACCCCTCACTCTCCCCAATTTACAGACTCTGTGCAAACCCCTCGCACTCCCCCAATTTACACTCTGTGCAAACCCCTCACGCTCCCCAATTTACACTCTGTGCAAACGCCACCCCCCCCCCCAATTTACACTCTGTGGAAACCCCTCACACTCCCCCAATTTACACTCTGTGTAAACCTCTCACACTCCCCAATTTACACTCTGTGCAAACCCCTCACACCCCCAATTTACACTCTGTGCAAACCTCTCACACTCCCCCAATTTACAGTCTCTGTGCAAACCCCTCAGACTCCCCAATTTACAGTCTCCGTGCAAACTCCTCACACTCCCCAATCCACAGTCTCTGTGCAAACCCCTCAGACTCCCCCAATTTCCACTCTGTGCAACCCCTCACACTCTCCAATTTACACTCTGTGCAAAACCCTCACACTCCCCCAATTTACACTCTGTGCAAACCCCTCAGGCTCCCCAATTTACACTCTGTGCAAACACCACACACCCCCAATTTACACTCTGTGGAAACCCCTAACACTCCCCCAATTTACACTCTGTCCAAACCCCTCACACTCCCCCAATTTACACACTGTGCAAACCTCTTACACTCCCCAATTTACACTCTATGCAAACCTCTCACACTCCCCAATTTACACTCTGTGCAAACCCCTCAGACTCCCCCAATTTACACTCTGTGGAAACCTCTCACACTCTCCAATCCACAGTCTCTGTGCAAACCTCTCACACGCCCCCAATTTACAGTCTCTGTGCAAACCACTCACGCTCCCCAATTCACAGTCTCTGTGCAAACCCCTCACACTCCCCCAATTTAGAGTCTCTGTGCAAACCCCTCACACTCCCCAATTTACAGTCTGTGTGCAAACTCCTCACACTACCCAATTTACACTCTGTGCAAACCTCTCACACTCCCCAATTAACACTCTGTGCAAACCCCTCACATTCCCCCAATTTACACTCTGTGCAACCCCTCACACTCCCCAATTAACACTCTGTGCAAACCGCACACACTCCCCAATTTACAATCTATGCAAACCCCTCACACTCCCAAATTCACAGTCTCTGTGCAAACCCCTCACACTCCCAAATTCACACTCTGTGAAAACCTCTCACACTCCTCAATTTACACTCTGTGCAAACCCCTCACACTCCCCCAATTTACACTCTGTGCAAACCTCTCACACTCTCCCAATTTACAGTCTCTGTGCAAACCACTCACACTCCCCAATTTACACTCTGTGCAAACCCCTCACACGCCCCCAATTTACACTGTGCAACCCCTCACACTCCCCCAATTTACACTCTGTGCAAACCCCTCACACTCTCCAATTTACATTCTGTGCAACCCCTCAAACTCTCCAATTTACACTCTGTGCAAACCCCTCACACTCTCCAATTTACATGCTGTGCAAACCTCTCACACTCCCCAATTTACACTCTGAGCAAACTACTCACACTCCCCAATTTACACTCTGTGCAAACTCCTCACACCCCCAATTCACACTCTGTGCAAACCCCTCACTCTCCCCCAATTTACACTCTGTGCAAACCTCTCACACTCTCCCAATTTACAGTCTCTGTGCAAACCACTCAGACTCCCCAATTTACACTCTGTGGAAACCCCTCACACTCCCCCAATTTACACTCTGTGTAAACCTCTCACACTCCCCAATTTACACTCTGTGCAAACCCCTCACACCCCCAATTTACACTCTGTGCAAACCTCTCACACTCCCCCAATTTACAGTCTCTGTGCAAACCCCTCAGACTCCCCAATTTACAGTCTCCGTGCAAACTCCTCACACTCCCCAATCCACAGTCTCTGTGCAAACCCCTCAGACTCCCCCAATTTCCACTCTGTGCAACCCCTCACACTCTCCAATTTACACTCTGTGCAAAACCCTCACACTCCCCCAATTTACACTCTGTGCAAACCCCTCAGGCTCCCCAATGTACACTCTGTGCAAACGCCACACACCCCCAATTAACACTCTGTGGAAACCCCTCACACTCCCCCAATTTACACTCTGTCCAAACCCCTCACACTCCCCCAATTTACACACTGTGCAAACCTCTTACACTCCCCAATTTACACTCTATGCAAACCTCTCACACTCCCCAATTTACACTCTGTGCAAACCCCTCAGACTCCCCCAATTTACACTCTGTGGAAACCTCTCACACTCTCCAATCCACAGTCTCTGTGCAAACCTCTCACACGCCCCCAATTTACAGTCTCTGTGCAAACCACTCACGCTCCCCAATTCACAGTCTCTGTGCAAACCCCTCACACTCCCCCAATTTAGAGTCTCTGTGCAAACCCCTCACACTCCCCAATTTACAGTCTGTGTGCAAACTCCTCACACTCCCCAATTTACACTCTGTGCAAACCTCTCACACTCCCCAATTAACACTCTGTGCAAACCCCTCACATTCCCCCAATTTACACTCTGTGCAACCCCTCACACTCCCCAATTAACACTCTGTGCAAACCGCACACACTCCCCAATTTACAATCTATGCAAACCCCTCACACTCCCAAATTCACAGTCTCTGTGCAAACCCCTCACACTCCCAAATTCACACTCTGTGAAAACCTCTCACACTCCTCAATTTACACTCTGTGCAAACCCCTCACACTCCCCCAATTTACACTCTGTGCAAACCTCTCACACTCTCCCAATTTACAGTCTCTGTGCAAACCACTCAGACTCCCCAATTTACAGTCTCTGTGCAAACTCCTCACACTCTCCAATCCACAGTCTCTGTGCAAACCCCTCACACTCCCCCAATTTAGAGTCTCTGTGCAAACCCCTCACACTCCCCAATTTACAGTCTGTGTGCAAACTCCTCACACTCCCCAATTTACACTCTGTGCAACCCCTCACACTCCCCCAATTTACACTCTGTGCAAACCTCTCACACTCCCCAATTAACACTCTGTGCAAACCCCTCACACTCCCCAATTCATAGTCTCTGTGGAAACCCCTCACACTCCCCAATTCATAGTCTCTGTGGAAACCCCTCACACTCCCCAATTCACAGTCTCTGTGCAAACCCCTCACACTAACCAATTCATAGTCTCTGTGCAAACCGCTCACACTCCCCAATTTACACTCTGTGCAAACCCCTCACACATCCTAATTTACAGTCTATGTGCAAACCCATCACACTCCCCAATTTACAGTCTGTGCAAACCCCACACACTCCCCAATTTACACTCTGTGCAAACCCCTCACACTCCCCAATTCACAGTCTCTGTGCAAATCCCTCACACTCCCCAATTTACAGTCTCTGTGCAAACCCCTCACCGCCCCCCGCCCCCCCAATTTACAGTCTCTGTGCAAACCCCTCGCACACCCCAATTCAGTCTCTGTGCAAACCTCTCACATACCCCAATTTACACTCTGTGCAACCCCCTCACACTCCCCAATTTACACTCTGTGCAAACCCCTCACACGCCCCCAATTTACACTGTGCAACCCCTCACACTCCCCCAATTTACACTCTGTGCAAACCCCTCACACTCTCCAATTTACACTCTGTGCAACCCCTCAAACTCTCCAATTTACACTCTGTGCAAACCCCTCACACTCTCCAATTTACACGCTGTGCAAACCTCTCACACTCCCCAATTTACACTCTGAGCAAACTCCTCACACTCCCCAATTTACACTCTGTGCAAACTCCTCACACCCCCAATTCACACTCTGTGCAAACCCCTCACTCTCCCCCAATTTACACTCTGTGCAAACCTCTCACACTCTCCCAATTTACAGTCTCTGTGCAAACCACTCAGACTCCCCAATTTACAGTCTCTGTGCAAACTCCTCATACTCTCCAATCCACAGTCTCTGTGCAAAACCCTCACACTCACCAATTTACAGTGTGTGTGCAAACTCCTCACACTCCCTAATTTCCACTCTGTGCAAACCTCTCACACTCCCCAATTAACACTCTGTGCAAACCCCTCACACTCCCCAATTCATAGTCTCTGTGGAAACCCCTCACACTCCCCAATTCATAGTCTCTGTGGAAACCCCTCACACTCCCCAATTTACTGTCTCTGTGCAAACCGCTCACACTCCCCAATTTACACTCTGTGCAAACCCCTCACACCCCCAATTTACACTCTGTGCAAAACCATCACACTCCCCAATTCACAGTCTCTGTGCAAACCCCTCACACTCCCCAATTTACACTCTGTGCATACCCATCACACCCCCAATTTACACTCTGTGCAAACCCATCACACTCCCCAATTCACAGTCTCTGTGCAAACCCCTCACACTCCACAATTTACAGTCTGTGCAAACCCCACACACTCCCCCAATTTACACTCTGTGCAAACCCCTCACACCCCCAATTTACACTCTGTGCAAACCCATCACAATCCCCAATTTACACTCTGTGCAAACCCATCACACCTCCAATTTACACTCTGTGCAAACCCCTCACACTCCCCAATTTACACTCTGAGCAAACCCCTCACACTCCCCAATTTACACTCTGTGCAAACCCCTCACACTCCCCAATTTACACACTGTGCAAACCCCTCACACTCCCCAATTTACACTCTGTGCAAACCCCTCACACCCCCAATTTACACTCTGTGCAAACCACTCACACCCCCAATTTACACTCTGTGCAAACCCCTCACACTCCCCAATTTACACTCTGTGCAAACCCCTCACACTCCCCAATTTACACTCTGTGCAAACCCCTCACACCCCCAATTTACACTCTGTGCAAACCCCTCACACCCCCAATTTACACTCTGTGCAAACCCATCACACTCCCCAATTCACAGTCTGTGCAATCCCCACACACTCCCCAATTTACACTCTGTGCAAAACCCCTCACACTCCCCAATTCACAGTCTCTGTGCAAACCCCTCACACTCCCCAATTTACACTCTGTGCAAACCCCTCACACCACCAATTTACACTCTGTGCAAACCCATCACACTCCCCAATTTACAGTCTGTGCAAACCCCACACACTCCCCCAATTTACACTCTGTGCAAACCCCTCACACCCCCAATTTACACTCTGTGCAAACGCCTCACTCCCCCAATTTACACTCTGTGCAAACCCATCACACTCCCCAATTTACACTCTGTGCAAACCCCTCACACTCCCCCAATTTACACTCTGTGCAAACCCCTCACACTCCCCAATTTATAGTCTCTGTGCAAACCCATCACACTCCCCAATTTACACTCTGTGCAAACCCCTCACACCCCCAATTTACAGTCTGTGCAAACCCCACACACTCCCCAATTTACACTCTGTGCAAACCCCTCACACTCCCCAATTCACAGTCTCTGTGCAAACCCCTCACACTCCCCAATTTACAGTCTCTGTGCAAACCCCTCACCAACCCCCCCCCACCCCCAATTTACAGTCTCTGTGCAAACCCCTCGCACACCCCAATTCAGTCTCTGTGCAAACCTCTCACATACCCCAATTTACACTCTGTGCAACCCCCTCACACTCCCCAATTTACACTCTGTGCAAACCCCTCACACGCCCCCAATTTACACTGTGCAACCCCTCACACTCTCCAATTTACATTCTGTGCAACCCCTCAAACACTCCAATTTACACTCTGTGCAAACCCCTCACACTCTCCAATTTACATGCTGTGCAAACCTCTCACACTCCCCAATTTACACTCTGAGCAAACTACTCACACTCCCCAATTTACACTCTGTGCAAACTCCTCACACCCCCAATTCACACTCTGTGCAAACCCCTCACTCTCCCCCAATTTACACTCTGTGCAAACCTCTCACACTCTCCCAATTTACAGTCTCTGTGCAAACCACTCAGACTCCCCAATTTACACTCTGTGCAAACCGCACACACTCCCCAATTTACAATCTATGCAAACCCCTCACACTCCCAAATTCAGTCTCTGTGCAAACCCCTCACACTCCCAAATTTACAATCTGTGCAAACCTATCCCACTCCCCAATTTACACTCTGTGCAAACCCCTCACACTCCCCAATTCACATTCTCTGTGCAAACCTCTCAGACTCCCCCAATTTCCACTCTGTGCAACCCCTCACACTCTCCAATTTACACTCTGTGCAAACCCCTCACACTCTCCAATTTACACTCTGTGCAACCCCTCAAACTCTCCAATTTACACTCTGTGCAAACCCCTCACACTCTCCAATTTACACGCTGTGCAAACCTCTCACACTCCCCAATTTACACTCTGAGCAAACTCCTCACACTCCCCAATTTACACTCTGTGCAAACTCCTCACACCCCCAATTCACACTCTGTGCAAACCCCTCACTCTCCCCCAATTTACACTCTGTGCAAACCTCTCACACTCTCCCAATTTACAGTCTCTGTGCAAACCACTCAGACTCCCCAATTTACAGTCTCTGTGCAAACTCCTCATACTCTCCAATCCACAGTCTCTGTGCAAAACCCTCACACTCACCAATTTACAGTCTGTGTGCAAACTCCTCACACTCCCTAATTTCCACTCTGTGCAAACCTCTCACACTCCCCAATTAACACTCTGTGCAAACCCCTCACACCCCCAATTTACACTCTGTGCAAAACCATCACACTCCCCAATTCACAGTCTCTGTGCAAACCCCTCACACTCCCCAATTTACACTCTGTGCATACCCATCACACCCCCAATTTACACTCTGTGCAAACCCATCACACTCCCCAATTCACAGTCTCTGTGCAAACCCCTCACACTCCCCAATTTACAGTCTGTGCAAACCCCACACACTCCCCCAATTTACACTCTGTGCAAACCCCTCACACCCCCAATTTACACTCTGTGCAAACCCATCACAATCCCCAATTTACACTCTGTGCAAACCCATCACACCTCCAATTTACACTCTGTGCAAACCCCTCACACTCCCCAATTTACACTCTGTGCAAACCCCTCACACTCCCCAATTTACACTCTGTGCAAACCCCTCACACTCCCCAATTTACACACTGTGCAAACCCCTCACACTCCCCAATTTACACTCTGTGCAAACCCCTCACACCCCCAATTTACACTCTGTGCAAACCACTCACACTCCCCAATTTACACTCTGTGCAAACCCCTCACACTCCCCAATTTACACTCTGTGCAAACCCCTCACACCCCCAATTTACACTCTGTTCAAACCCCTCACACCCCCAATTTACACTCTGTGCAAACCCATCACACTCCCCAATTCACAGTCTGTGCAATCCCCACACGCTCCCCAATTTACACTCTGTGCAAAACCCCTCACACTCCCCAATTCACAGTCTCTGTGCAAACCCCTCACACTCCCCAATTTACACTCTGTGCAAACCACTCACACCACCAATTTACACTCTGTGCAAACCCATCACACTCCCCAATTTACAGTCTGTGCAAACCCCACACACTCCCCCAATTTACACTCTGTGCAAACCCCTCACACCCCCAATTTACACTCTGTGCAAACGCCTCACTCCCCCAATTTACACTCTGTGCAAACCCATCACACTCCCCAATTTACACTCTGTGCAAACCCCTCACACTCCCCCAATTTACACTCTGTACAAACCCCTCACACTCCCCAATTTATAGTCTCTGTGCAAACCCATCACACTCCCCAATTTACACTCTGTGCAAACCCCTCACACTCCCCAATTCACAGTCTCTGTGCAAACCCCTCACACTCCCCAATTTACAATCTCTGTGCAAACCCCTCACCGCCCCCCCCCCAATTTACAGTCTCTGTGCAAACCCCTCGCACACCCCAATTCAGTCTCTGTGCAAACCTCTCACATACCCCAATTTACACTCTGTGCAACCCCCTCACACTCCCCAATTTACACTCTGTGCAAACCCCTCACACGCCCCCAATTTACACTGTGCAACCCCTCACACTCCCCCAATTTACACTCTGTGCAAACCCCTCACACTCCCCAATTTATAGTCTCTGTGCAAACCCATCACACTCCCCAATTTACACTCTGTGCAAACCCCTCACACCCCCAATTTACAGTCTGTGCAAACCCCACACACTCCCCAATTTACACTCTGTGCAAACCCCTCACACTCCCCAATTCACAGTCTCTGTGCAAACCCCTCACACTCCCCAATTTACAGTCTCTGTGCAAACCCCTCACCGCCCCACCCCCCCCAATTTACAGTCTCTGTGCAAACCCCTCGCACACCCCAATTCAGTCTCTGTGCAAACCTCTCACATACCCCAATTTACACTCTGTGCAACCCCCTCACACTCCCCAATTTACACTCTGTGCAAACCCCTCACACGCCCCCAATTTACACTGTGCAACCCCTCACACTCCCCCAATTTACACTCTGTGCAAACCCCTCACACTCTCCAATTTACATTCTGTGCAACCCCTCAAACTCTCCAATTTACACTCTGTGCAAACCCCTCACACTCTCCAATTTACATGCTGTGCAAACCTCTCACACTCCCCAATTTACACTCTGAGCAAACTACTCACACTCCCCAATTTACACTTTGTGCAAACTCCTCACACCCCCAATTCACACTCTGTGCAAACCCCTCACTCTCCCCCAATTTACACTCTGTGCAAACCTCTCACACTCTCCCAATTTACAGTCTCTGTGCAAACCACTCAGACTCCCCAATTTACAGTCTCTGTGCAAACTCCTCATACTCTCCAATCCACAGTCTCTGTGCAAAACCCTCACACTCACCAATTTACAGTCTGTGTGCAAACTCCTCACACTCCCAAATTTCCACTCTGTGCAAACCTCTCACACTCCCCAATTAACACTTTGTGCAAACCCCTCACACTCCCCAATTCATAGTCTCTGTGGAAACCCCTCACACTCCCCAATTCATAGTCTCTGTGGAAACCCCTCACACTCCCCAATTTACAGTCTCTGTGCAAACCGCTCACACTCCCCAATTTACACTCTGTGCAAACCCCTCACACCCCCAATTTACACTCTGTGCAACCCCACCACACTCCCCAATTCACAGTCTCTGTGAAAACCCCTCACCTCCCCAATTTACACTCTGTGCAAACCCCTCACACCCCCAATTTACACTCTGTGCAAAACCATCACACTCCCCAATTCACAGTCTCTGTGCAAACCCCTCACACTCCCCAATTTACACTCTGTGCAAACCCATCACACCCCCAATTTACACTCTGTGCAAACCCATCACACTCCCCAATTCCCAGTCTCTGTGCAAACCCCTCACACTCCCCAATTTACAGTCTGTGCAAACCCCACACACTCCCCCAATTTACACTCTGTGCAAACCCCTCACACCCCCAATTTACACTCTGTGCAAACCCATCACAATCCCCAATTTACACTCTGTGCAAACCCATCACACCTCCAATTTACACTCTGTGGAAACCCCTCACACTCCCCAATTTACAGTCTGTGCAAACCCCACACACTCCCCAATTTACACTCTGTGCAAAACCCCTCACACTCCCCAATTCACAGTCTCTGTGCAAACCCCTCACACTCCCCAATTTACACTCTGTGCAAACCCCTCACACCACCAATTTACACTCTGTGCAAACCCATCACACTCCCCAATTTACAGTCTGTGCAAACCCCACACACTCCCCCAATTTACACTCTGTGCAAACCCCTCACACCCCCAATTTACACTCTGTGCAAACCCCTCACTCCCCCAATTTACACTCTGTGCAAACCCATCACACTCCCCAATTTACACTCTGTGCAAACCCCTCACACTCCCCAATTTACACTATGTGCAAACCCACCACACTCCCCAATTTACAGTCTGTGCAAACCCCACAAACTCCCCAATTTACACTCTGTGCAAACCCCTCACACTCCCCAATTCACAGTCTCTGTGCAAACCCCTCACACTCCCCAATTTACAGTCTGTGCAAACCCCACACACTCCCCCAATTTACACTCTGTGCAAACCTCTCACACAGCCCAATTTACACTCTGTGCAAACCCATCACACTCCCCAATTTACACTCTGTGCAAACCCCTCACACTCCCCCAATTTACACTCTGTGCAAACCCCTCACACCCCCAATTCACAGTCTCTGTGCAAACCCCTCACACTCCCCAATTTACAGTCTCTGTGCAAACCCCTCACACTCCCCCAATTTACACTCTGTGCAAACCCCTCACGCTCCCCAATTTACACTCTGTGCAATCGCCACACACCCCCAATTTACACTCTGTGGAAACCTCTCACACTCCCCAATTTACAGTCTCTGTGCAAACCTCTCACACTCCCCCAATTTACAGTCTCTGTGCAAACCCCTCAGACTCCCCAATTTACAGTCTCTGTGCAAACTCCTCACACTCCCCAATCCACAGTCTCTGTGCAAACCCCTCAGACCCTCCCAATTTCCACTCTGTGAACCCCTCAAACTCTCCAATTTACACGCTGTGCAAACCTCTCACAATCCCCAATTTACACTCTGTGCAAACTCCTCACACTCCCCAATTTACACTCTGTGCAAACCCCTCACACCCCCAATTTACACTCTGTGCAAACCTCTCACACTCCCCCAATTTACAGTCTCTGTGCAAACCTCTCACACTCCCCCAATTTACAGTCTCTGTGCAAACCCCTCAGACTCCCCAATTTACAGTCTCTGTGCAAACTCCTCACACTCCCCAATCCACAGTCTCTGTGCAAACCCCTCAGACCCTCCCAATTTCCACTCTGTGAACCCCTCAAACTCTCCAATTTACACGCTGTGCAAACCTCTCACAATCCCCAATTTACACTCTGTGCAAACTCCTCACACTCCCCAATTTACACTCTGTGCAAACCCCTCACACCCCCAATTTACACTCTGTCCAAACCCCTCACACTCCCCCAATTTACACTCTGTGCAAACCTCTCACACTCCCCAATTTACACTCTGTGCAAACCTCTCACACTCCCCAATTTACACTCTGTGCAAACCCCTCACACTCCCCCAATTTACACTCTGTGCAAACCCCTCACACTCCCCAATTTATAGTCTCTGTGCAAACCCATCACACTCCCCAATTTACACTCTGTGCAAACCCCTCACACCCCCAATTTACACTCTGTGCAAACCCACCACACTCCCCAATTTACAGTCTGTGCAAACCCCACACACTCCCCAATTTACACTCTGTGCAAACCCCTCACACTCCCCAATTCACAATCTCTGTGCAAACCCCTCACACTCCCCAATTTACAGTCTCTGTGCAAACCCCTCACCGCCCCCCCCCCCAATTTACAGTCTCTGTGCAAACCCCTCGCACACCCCAATTCGGTCTCTGTGCAAATCTCTCACATACCCCAATTTACACTCTGTGCAACCCCCTCACACTCCCCAATTTACACTCTGTGCAAACCCCTCACACGCCCCCAATTTACACTGTGCAACCCCTCACAATCCCCCAATTTACACTCTGTGCAAACCCCTCACACTCTCCAATTTACACTATGTGCAACCCCTCAAACTCTCCAATTTACACTCTGTGCAAACCCCTCACACTCTCCAATTTACACACTGTGCAAACCTCTCACACTCCCCAATTTACACTCTGAGCAAACTCCTCACACTCCCCAATTTACACTCTGTGCAAACCTCTCACACTCTCCCAATTTACAGTCTCTGTGCAAACCACTCAGACTCCCCAATTTTCAGTCTCTGTGCAAACTCCTCATACTCTCCAATCCACAGTCTCTGTGCAAAACCCTCACACTCACCAATTTACAGTCTGTGTGCAAACTCCTCACACTCCCCAATTTCCACTCTGTGCAAACCTCTCATACTCCCCAATTAACACTCTGTGCAAACCCCTCACACTCCCCAATTCATAGTCTCTGTGGAAACCCCTCACACTCCCCAATTCATAGTCTCTGTGGAAACCGCTCACACTCCCCAATTTACACTCTGTGCAAACCCCTCACACCCCCAATTTACACTCTGTGCAACCCCACCACACTCACCAATTCACAGTCTCTGTGAAAACCCCTCACACTCCCCAATTTACACTCTGTGCAAACCCCTCACAATCCCCCAATTTACACTCTGTGCAAACCTCTCACACTCTCCCAATTTACAGTCTCTGTGCAAACCACTCAGACTCCCCAATTTACAGTCTCAGTGCAAACTCCTCACACTCTCCAATCAACAGCCTCTGTGCAAACCTCTCACACTCCCCCAATTTACAGTCTCTGTGCAAACCACTCACGCTCCCCAATTCACAGTCTCTGTGCAAACCCCTCACACTCCCCCAATTTAGAGTCTCTGTGCAAACCCCTCACCGCCCCCCCCAATTTACAGTCTCTGTGCAAACCCCTCACACACCCCAATTCAGTCTCTGTGCAAACCTCTCACATACCCGAATTTACACTCTGTGCAAACCCCCACACGCCCCCAATTTACACTGTGCAACCCCTCACACTCCCCCAATTTACACTCTGTGGAAACCCCTCACACTCCCCCAATTTACACTCTGTGCAAACCTCTCACACTCCCCAATTTACACTGTGCAAACCCCTCACTCTCCCCAATTTACAGACTCTGTGCAAACCCCTCGCACTCCCCCAATTTACACTCTGTGCAAACCCCTCACGCTCCCCAATTTACACTGTGCAAACCTCTCACACTCCCCAATTTACACTGTACAAACCTCTCACACTCCCCAATTCACAGTCTCTTTGCAAACCCCACACACCCCGAATTTACACTCTGTGGAAACCTCTCACACTCCCCAATTTACACTCTGTGCAAACCCCTCACTCTCCCCAATTTACAGACTCTGTGCAAACCCCTCGCACTCCCCCAATTTACACTCTGTGCAAACCCCTCACGCTCCCCAATTTACACTCTGTGCAAACGCCACACCCCCCCAATTTACACTCTGTGGAAACCCCTCACACTCCCCCAATTTACACTCTGTGCAAACCTCTCACACTCCCCAATTTACACTCTGTGCAAACCCCTCACACTCCCCAAATTTACACTCTGTGCAACCCCTCACACTCTCCAATTTACACTCTGTGCAAACCACTCACACTCCCCAATTTACACGTTGCAAACCCCTCACACGCCCAATTTACACCGTGGAAACCCCTCCCACTCCCCCAATTTACACTCTGTGCAAACCCCTCACGCTCCCCCAATTTACACTCTGTGCAAACACCCCACACCCCAAATGTACACACTGTGCAAACCCCTCACACTCCCCAATTTACAGTCTCTGTTCAAACCCCTCACACTCCCCCAATTTACACTCTGTGCAAACCCCTCACAATCTCCAATTTACACTCTATGCAACCCCTCACACTCCCCAATTAACACTCTGTGCAAACCGCACACACTCCCCAATTTACAATCTATGCAAACCCCTCACACTCCCAAATTCAGTCTCTGTGCAAACCCCTCACACTCCCAAATTTACAATCTGTGCAAACCTATCCCACTCCCCAATTTACACTCTGTGCAAACCCCTCACACTCCCCAATTCACATTCTCTGTGCAAACCTCTCAGACTTCCCCAATTTCCACTCTGTGCAACCCCTCACACTCTCCAATTTACACTCTGTGCAAACCCCTCACACTCTCCAATTTACACTCTGTGCAACCCCTCAAACTCTCCAATTTACACTCTGTGCAAACCCCTCACACCCCCAATTTACACTCTGTCCAAACCCCTCACAATCCCCCAATTTACACTCTGTGCAAACCTCTCACACTCCCCCATTTACACTCTGTGCAAAACTCTCACACTCCACAATTTACACTCCGTGCAAACCCCTCACAATCCCCCAATTTACACTCTGTGCAAACCTCTCACACTCTCCCAATTTACAGTCTCTGTGCAAACCACTCAGACTCCCCAATTTACAGTCTCTGTGCAAACTCCTCACACTCTCCAATCCACAGCCTCTGTGCAAACCTCTCACACTCCCCCAATTTACAGTCTCTGTGCAAACCACTCACGCTCCCCAATTCACAGTCTCTGTGCAAACCCCTCACACTCCCCCAATTTAGAGTCTCTGTGCAAACCCCTCACCGCCCCCACCCCCCAATTTACAGTCTCTGTGCAAACCCCTCACACACCCCAATTCAGTCTCTGTGCAAACCTCTCACATACCCCAATTTACACTCTGTGCAAACCCCCACACGCCCCCAATTTACACTGTGCAACCCCTCACACTCCCCCAATTTACACTCTGTGGAAACCCCTCACACTCCCCCAATTTACACTCTGTGCAAACCTCTCACACTCCCCAATTTACACTCTGTGCAAACCCCTCACTCTCCCCAATTTACAGACTCTGTGCAAACCCCTCGCACTCCCACAATTTACACTCTGTGCAAACCCCTCACGCTCCCCAATTTACACTCTGTGCAAACGCCACACCCCCCCAATTTACACTCTGTGGAAACCCCTCACACTCCCCCAATTTACACTCTGTGCAAACCTCTCACACTCACCAATTTACACACTGTGCAAACCCCTCACACTCCCCAATTTACACTCTGTGCAAACCCCTCACACCCCCAATTTACACTCTGTGCAAACCTCTCTCACTCCCCCAATTTACAGTCTCTGTGCAAACCCCTCAGACTCCCCAATTTACAGTCTCCGTGCAAACTCCTCACACTCCCCAATCCACAGTCTCTGTGCAAACCCCTCAGACTCCCCCAATTTCCACTCTGTGCAACCCCTCACACTCTCCAATTTACACTCTGTGCAAACACCACACACCCCCAATTTACACTCTGTGGAAACCCCTCACACTCCCCCAATTTACACTCTGTCCAAACCCCTCACACTCCCCCAATTTACACACTGTGCAAACCTCTTACACTCCCCAATTTACACTCTATGCAAACCTCTCACACTCCCCAATTTACACTCTGTGCAAACCCCTCAGACTCCCCCAATTTACACTCTGTGCAAACCTCTCACACTCTCCCAATTTACAGTCTCTGTGCAAACCACTCAGACTCCCCAATTTACAGTCTCTGTGCAAACTCCTCACACTCTCCAATCCACAGCCTCTGTGCAAACCTCTCACACTCCCCCAATTTACAGTCTCTGTGCAAACCACTCACGCTCCCCAATTCACAGTCTCTGTGCAAACCCCTCACACTCCCCCAATGTAGAGTCTCTGTGCAAACCCCTCACCGCCCCCCCCCCAATTTACAGTCTCTGTGCAAACCCCTCACACACCCCAATTCAGTCTCTGTGCAAACCTCTCACATACCCCAATTTACACTCTGTGCAACCCCCCACACGCCCCCAATTTACACTGTGCAACCCCTCACACTCCCCGAATTTACACTCTGTGGAAACCCCTCACACTCCCCCAATTTAGAGTCTCTGTGCAAACCCCTCACACTCCCCAATTTACAGTCTGTGTGCAAACCTCTCACACTCCCCAATTAACACTCTGTGCAAACCCCTCACATTCCCCCAATTTACACTCTGTGCAACCCCTCACACTCCCCAATTAACACTCTGTGCAAACCGCACACACTCCCCAATTTACAATCTATGCAAACCCCTCACACTCCCAAATTCACAGTCTCTGTGCAAACCCCTCACACTCCCAAATTCACACTCTGTGAAAACCTCTCACACTCCTCAATTTACACTCTGTGCAAACCCCTCACACTCCCCCAATTTACACTCTGTGCAAACCTCTCACACTCTCCCAATTTACAGTCTCTGTGCAAACCACTCACACTCCCCAATTTACACTCTGTGCAAACCCCTCACACGCCCCCAATTTACACTGTGCAACCCCTCACACTCCCCCAATTTACACTCTGTGCAAACCCCTCACACTCTCCAATTTACATTCTGTGCAACCCCTCAAACTCTCCAATTTACACTCTGTGCAAACCCCTCACACTCTCCAATTTACATGCTGTGCAAACCTCTCACACTCCCCAATTTACACTCTGAGCAAACTACTCACACTCCCCAATTTACACTCTGTGCAAACTCCTCACACCCCCAATTCACACTCTGTGCAAACCCCTCACTCTCCCCCAATTTACACTCTGTGCAAACCTCTCACACTCTCCCAATTTACAGTCTCTGTGCAAACCACTCAGACTCCCCAATTTACACTCTGTGGAAACCCCTCACACTCCCCCAATTTACACTCTGTGTAAACCTCTCACACTCCCCAATTTACACTCTGTGCAAACCCCTCACACCCCCAATTTACACTCTGTGCAAACCTCTCACACTCCCCCAATTTACAGTCTCTGTGCAAACCCCTCAGACTCCCCAATTTACAGTCTCCGTGCAAACTCCTCACACTCCCCAATCCACAGTCTCTGTGCAAACCCCTCAGACTCCCCCAATTTCCACTCTGTGCAACCCCTCACACTCTCCAATTTACACTCTGTGCAAAACCCTCACACTCCCCCAATTTACGCTCTGTGCAAACCCCTCAGGCTCCCCAATGTACACTCTGTGCAAACGCCACACACCCCCAATTAACACTCTGTGGAAACCCCTCACACTCCCCCAATTTACACTCTGTCCAAACCCCTCACACTCCCCCAATTTACACACTGTGCAAACCTCTCACACTCCCCCAATTTACAGTCTCTGTGCAAACCTCTCACACTCCCCCAATTTACAGTCTCTGTGCAAACCCCTCAGACTCCCCAATTTACAGTCTCTGTGCAAACTCCTCACACTCCCCAATCCACAGTCTCTGTGCAAACCCCTCAGACCCTCCCAATTTCCACTCTGTGAACCCCTCAAACTCTCCAATTTACACGCTGTGCAAACCTCTCACAATCCCCAATTTACACTCTGTGCAAACTCCTCACACTCCCCAATTTACACTCTGTGCAAACCCCTCACACCCCCAATTTACACTCTGTCCAAACCCCTCACACTCCCCCAATTTACACTCTGTGCAAACCTCTCACACTCCCCAATTTACACTCTGTGCAAACCTCTCACACTCCCCAATTTACACTCTGTGCAAACCCCTCACACTCCCCCAATTTACACTCTGTGCAAACCCCTCACACTCCCCAATTTATAGTCTCTGTGCAAACCCATCACACTCCCCAATTTACACTCTGTGCAAACCCCTCACACCCCCAATTTACACTCTGTGCAAACCCACCACACTCCCCAATTTACAGTCTGTGCAAACCCCACACACTCCCCAATTTACACTCTGTGCAAACCCCTCACACTCCCCAATTCACAATCTCTGTGCAAACCCCTCACACTCCCCAATTTACAGTCTCTGTGCAAACCCCTCACCGCCCCCCCCCCCAATTTACAGTCTCTGTGCAAACCCCTCGCACACCCCAATTCGGTCTCTGTGCAAATCTCTCACATACCCCAATTTACACTCTGTGCAACCCCCTCACACTCCCCAATTTACACTCTGTGCAAACCCCTCACACGCCCCCAATTTACACTGTGCAACCCCTCACAATCCCCCAATTTACACTCTGTGCAAACCCCTCACACTCTCCAATTTACACTATGTGCAACCCCTCAAACTCTCCAATTTACACTCTGTGCAAACCCCTCACACTCTCCAATTTACACACTGTGCAAACCTCTCACACTCCCCAATTTACACTCTGAGCAAACTCCTCACACTCCCCAATTTACACTCTGTGCAAACCTCTCACACTCTCCCAATTTACAGTCTCTGTGCAAACCACTCAGACTCCCCAATTTTCAGTCTCTGTGCAAACTCCTCATACTCTCCAATCCACAGTCTCTGTGCAAAACCCTCACACTCACCAATTTACAGTCTGTGTGCAAACTCCTCACACTCCCCAATTTCCACTCTGTGCAAACCTCTCATACTCCCCAATTAACACTCTGTGCAAACCCCTCACACTCCCCAATTCATAGTCTCTGTGGAAACCCCTCACACTCCCCAATTCATAGTCTCTGTGGAAACCGCTCACACTCCCCAATTTACACTCTGTGCAAACCCCTCACACCCCCAATTTACACTCTGTGCAACCCCACCACACTCACCAATTCACAGTCTCTGTGAAAACCCCTCACACTCCCCAATTTACACTCTGTGCAAACCCCTCACAATCCCCCAATTTACACTCTGTGCAAACCTCTCACACTCTCCCAATTTACAGTCTCTGTGCAAACCACTCAGACTCCCCAATTTACAGTCTCAGTGCAAACTCCTCACACTCTCCAATCAACAGCCTCTGTGCAAACCTCTCACACTCCCCCAATTTACAGTCTCTGTGCAAACCACTCACGCTCCCCAATTCACAGTCTCTGTGCAAACCCCTCACACTCCCCCAATTTAGAGTCTCTGTGCAAACCCCTCACCGCCCCCCCCAATTTACAGTCTCTGTGCAAACCCCTCACACACCCCAATTCAGTCTCTGTGCAAACCTCTCACATACCCGAATTTACACTCTGTGCAAACCCCCACACGCCCCCAATTTACACTGTGCAACCCCTCACACTCCCCCAATTTACACTCTGTGGAAACCCCTCACACTCCCCCAATTTACACTCTGTGCAAACCTCTCACACTCCCCAATTTACACTGTGCAAACCCCTCACTCTCCCCAATTTACAGACTCTGTGCAAACCCCTCGCACTCCCCCAATTTACACTCTGTGCAAACCCCTCACGCTCCCCAATTTACACTGTGCAAACCTCTCACACTCCCCAATTTACACTGTACAAACCTCTCACACTCCCCAATTCACAGTCTCTTTGCAAACCCCACACACCCCGAATTTACACTCTGTGGAAACCTCTCACACTCCCCAATTTACACTCTGTGCAAACCCCTCACTCTCCCCAATTTACAGACTCTGTGCAAACCCCTCGCACTCCCCCAATTTACACTCTGTGCAAACCCCTCACGCTCCCCAATTTACACTCTGTGCAAACGCCACACCCCCCCAATTTACACTCTGTGGAAACCCCTCACACTCCCCCAATTTACACTCTGTGC
Organism: Scyliorhinus torazame; assembly: GCF_047496885.1. Taxonomy (NCBI): domain Eukaryota; kingdom Metazoa; phylum Chordata; class Chondrichthyes; order Carcharhiniformes; family Scyliorhinidae; genus Scyliorhinus; species Scyliorhinus torazame. The sequence goes on from NC_092724.1 coordinate 83,195,707, forward strand.
AAACCTCTCACACTCCCCAATTTACACTCTGTGCAAACCCCTCACACTCCCCAAATTTACACTCTGTGCAACCCCTCACACTCTCCAATTTACACTCTGTGCAAACCACTCACACTCCCCAATTTACACGTTGCAAACCCCTCACACGCCCAATTTACACCGTGGAAACCCCTCCCACTCCCCCAATTTACACTCTGTGCAAACCCCTCACGCTCCCCCAATTTACACTCTGTGCAAACACCCCACACCCCAAATGTACACACTGTGCAAACCCCTCACACTCCCCAATTTACAGTCTCTGTTCAAACCCCTCACACTCCCCCAATTTACACTCTGTGCAAACCCCTCACAATCTCCAATTTACACTCTATGCAACCCCTCACACTCCCCAATTAACACTCTGTGCAAACCGCACACACTCCCCAATTTACAATCTATGCAAACCCCTCACACTCCCAAATTCAGTCTCTGTGCAAACCCCTCACACTCCCAAATTTACAATCTGTGCAAACCTATCCCACTCCCCAATTTACACTCTGTGCAAACCCCTCACACTCCCCAATTCACATTCTCTGTGCAAACCTCTCAGACTTCCCCAATTTCCACTCTGTGCAACCCCTCACACTCTCCAATTTACACTCTGTGCAAACCCCTCACACTCTCCAATTTACACTCTGTGCAACCCCTCAAACTCTCCAATTTACACTCTGTGCAAACCCCTCACACCCCCAATTTACACTCTGTCCAAACCCCTCACAATCCCCCAATTTACACTCTGTGCAAACCTCTCACACTCCCCCATTTACACTCTGTGCAAAACTCTCACACTCCACAATTTACACTCCGTGCAAACCCCTCACAATCCCCCAATTTACACTCTGTGCAAACCTCTCACACTCTCCCAATTTACAGTCTCTGTGCAAACCACTCAGACTCCCCAATTTACAGTCTCTGTGCAAACTCCTCACACTCTCCAATCCACAGCCTCTGTGCAAACCTCTCACACTCCCCCAATTTACAGTCTCTGTGCAAACCACTCACGCTCCCCAATTCACAGTCTCTGTGCAAACCCCTCACACTCCCCCAATTTAGAGTCTCTGTGCAAACCCCTCACCGCCCCCACCCCCCAATTTACAGTCTCTGTGCAAACCCCTCACACACCCCAATTCAGTCTCTGTGCAAACCTCTCACATACCCCAATTTACACTCTGTGCAAACCCCCACACGCCCCCAATTTACACTGTGCAACCCCTCACACTCCCCCAATTTACACTCTGTGGAAACCCCTCACACTCCCCCAATTTACACTCTGTGCAAACCTCTCACACTCCCCAATTTACACTCTGTGCAAACCCCTCACTCTCCCCAATTTACAGACTCTGTGCAAACCCCTCGCACTCCCACAATTTACACTCTGTGCAAACCCCTCACGCTCCCCAATTTACACTCTGTGCAAACGCCACACCCCCCCAATTTACACTCTGTGGAAACCCCTCACACTCCCCCAATTTACACTCTGTGCAAACCTCTCACACTCACCAATTTACACACTGTGCAAACCCCTCACACTCCCCAATTTACACTCTGTGCAAACCCCTCACACCCCCAATTTACACTCTGTGCAAACCTCTCTCACTCCCCCAATTTACAGTCTCTGTGCAAACCCCTCAGACTCCCCAATTTACAGTCTCCGTGCAAACTCCTCACACTCCCCAATCCACAGTCTCTGTGCAAACCCCTCAGACTCCCCCAATTTCCACTCTGTGCAACCCCTCACACTCTCCAATTTACACTCTGTGCAAACACCACACACCCCCAATTTACACTCTGTGGAAACCCCTCACACTCCCCCAATTTACACTCTGTCCAAACCCCTCACACTCCCCCAATTTACACACTGTGCAAACCTCTTACACTCCCCAATTTACACTCTATGCAAACCTCTCACACTCCCCAATTTACACTCTGTGCAAACCCCTCAGACTCCCCCAATTTACACTCTGTGCAAACCTCTCACACTCTCCCAATTTACAGTCTCTGTGCAAACCACTCAGACTCCCCAATTTACAGTCTCTGTGCAAACTCCTCACACTCTCCAATCCACAGCCTCTGTGCAAACCTCTCACACTCCCCCAATTTACAGTCTCTGTGCAAACCACTCACGCTCCCCAATTCACAGTCTCTGTGCAAACCCCTCACACTCCCCCAATGTAGAGTCTCTGTGCAAACCCCTCACCGCCCCCCCCCCAATTTACAGTCTCTGTGCAAACCCCTCACACACCCCAATTCAGTCTCTGTGCAAACCTCTCACATACCCCAATTTACACTCTGTGCAACCCCCCACACGCCCCCAATTTACACTGTGCAACCCCTCACACTCCCCGAATTTACACTCTGTGGAAACCCCTCACACTCCCCCAATTTAGAGTCTCTGTGCAAACCCCTCACACTCCCCAATTTACAGTCTGTGTGCAAACCTCTCACACTCCCCAATTAACACTCTGTGCAAACCCCTCACATTCCCCCAATTTACACTCTGTGCAACCCCTCACACTCCCCAATTAACACTCTGTGCAAACCGCACACACTCCCCAATTTACAATCTATGCAAACCCCTCACACTCCCAAATTCACAGTCTCTGTGCAAACCCCTCACACTCCCAAATTCACACTCTGTGAAAACCTCTCACACTCCTCAATTTACACTCTGTGCAAACCCCTCACACTCCCCCAATTTACACTCTGTGCAAACCTCTCACACTCTCCCAATTTACAGTCTCTGTGCAAACCACTCACACTCCCCAATTTACACTCTGTGCAAACCCCTCACACGCCCCCAATTTACACTGTGCAACCCCTCACACTCCCCCAATTTACACTCTGTGCAAACCCCTCACACTCTCCAATTTACATTCTGTGCAACCCCTCAAACTCTCCAATTTACACTCTGTGCAAACCCCTCACACTCTCCAATTTACATGCTGTGCAAACCTCTCACACTCCCCAATTTACACTCTGAGCAAACTACTCACACTCCCCAATTTACACTCTGTGCAAACTCCTCACACCCCCAATTCACACTCTGTGCAAACCCCTCACTCTCCCCCAATTTACACTCTGTGCAAACCTCTCACACTCTCCCAATTTACAGTCTCTGTGCAAACCACTCAGACTCCCCAATTTACACTCTGTGGAAACCCCTCACACTCCCCCAATTTACACTCTGTGTAAACCTCTCACACTCCCCAATTTACACTCTGTGCAAACCCCTCACACCCCCAATTTACACTCTGTGCAAACCTCTCACACTCCCCCAATTTACAGTCTCTGTGCAAACCCCTCAGACTCCCCAATTTACAGTCTCCGTGCAAACTCCTCACACTCCCCAATCCACAGTCTCTGTGCAAACCCCTCAGACTCCCCCAATTTCCACTCTGTGCAACCCCTCACACTCTCCAATTTACACTCTGTGCAAAACCCTCACACTCCCCCAATTTACGCTCTGTGCAAACCCCTCAGGCTCCCCAATGTACACTCTGTGCAAACGCCACACACCCCCAATTAACACTCTGTGGAAACCCCTCACACTCCCCCAATTTACACTCTGTCCAAACCCCTCACACTCCCCCAATTTACACACTGTGCAAACCTCTTACACTCCCCAATTTACACTCTATGCAAACCTCTCACACTCCCCAATTTACACTCTGTGCAAACCCCTCAGACTCCCCCAATTTACACTCTGTGGAAACCTCTCACACTCTCCAATCCACAGTCTCTGTGCAAACCTCTCACACGCCCCCAATTTACAGTCTCTGTGCAAACCACTCACGCTCCCCAATTCACAGTCTCTGTGCAAACCCCTCACACTCCCCCAATTTAGAGTCTCTGTGCAAACCCCTCACACTCCCCAATTTACAGTCTGTGTGCAAACTCCTCACACTCCCCAATTTACACTCTGTGCAAACCTCTCACACTCCCCAATTAACACTCTGTGCAAACCCCTCACATTCCCCCAATTTACACTCTGTGCAACCCCTCACACTCCCCAATTAACACTCTGTGCAAACCGCACACACTCCCCAATTTACACTCTGTGCAAACCCCTCACTCTCCCCAATTTACAGACTCTGTGCAAACCCCTCGCACTCCCCCAATTTACACTCTGTGCAAACCCCTCACGCTCCCCAATTTACACTCTGTGCAAACGCCACCCCCCCCCCCCCAATTTACACTCTGTGGAAACCCCTCACACTCCCCCAATTTACACTCTGTGTAAACCTCTCACACTCCCCAATTTACACTCTGTGCAAACCCCTCACACCCCCAATTTACACTCTGTGCAAACCTCTCACACTCCCCCAATTTACAGTCTCTGTGCAAACCCCTCAGACTCCCCAATTTACAGTCTCCGTGCAAACTCCTCACACTCCCCAATCCACAGTCTCTGTGCAAACCCCTCAGACTCCCCCAATTTCCACTCTGTGCAACCCCTCACACTCTCCAATTTACACTCTGTGCAAAACCCTCACACTCCCCCAATTTACACTCTGTGCAAACCCCTCAGGCTCCCCAATTTACACTCTGTGCAAACACCACACACCCCCAATTTACACTCTGTGGAAACCCCTAACACTCCCCCAATTTACACTCTGTCCAAACCCCTCACACTCCCCCAATTTACACACTGTGCAAACCTCTTACACTCCCCAATTTACACTCTATGCAAACCTCTCACACTCCCCAATTTACACTCTGTGCAAACCCCTCAGACTCCCCCAATTTACACTCTGTGGAAACCTCTCACACTCTCCAATCCACAGTCTCTGTGCAAACCTCTCACACGCCCCCAATTTACAGTCTCTGTGCAAACCACTCACGCTCCCCAATTCACAGTCTCTGTGCAAACCCCTCACACTCCCCCAATTTAGAGTCTCTGTGCAAACCCCTCACACTCCCCAATTTACAGTCTGTGTGCAAACTCCTCACACTACCCAATTTACACTCTGTGCAAACCTCTCACACTCCCCAATTAACACTCTGTGCAAACCCCTCACATTCCCCCAATTTACACTCTGTGCAACCCCTCACACTCCCCAATTAACACTCTGTGCAAACCGCACACACTCCCCAATTTACAATCTATGCAAAGCCCTCACACTCCCAAATTCACAGTCTCTGTGCAAACCCCTCACACTCCCAAATTCACACTCTGTGAAAACCTCTCACACTCCTCAATTTACACTCTGTGCAAACCCCTCACACTCCCCCAATTTACACTCTGTGCAAACCTCTCACACTCTCCCAATTTACAGTCTCTGTGCAAACCACTCACACTCCCCAATTTACACTCTGTGCAAACCCCTCACACGCCCCCAATTTACACTGTGCAACACCTCACACTCCCCCAATTTACACTCTGTGCAAACCCCTCACACTCTCCAATTTACATTCTGTGCAACCCCTCAAACTCTCCAATTTACACTCTGTGCAAACCCCTCACACTCTCCAATTTACATGCTGTGCAAACCTCTCACACTCCCCAATTTACACTCTGAGCAAACTACTCACACTCCCCAATTTACACTCTGTGCAAACTCCTCACACCCCCAATTCACACTCTGTGCAAACCCCTCACTCTCCCCCAATTTACACTCTGTGCAAACCTCTCACACTCTCCCAATTTACAGTCTCTGTGCAAACCACTCAGACTCCCCAATTTACACTCTGTGGAAACCCCTCACACCCCCAATTTACACTCTGTGCAAACCTCTCACACTCCCCCAATTTACAGTCTCTGTGCAAACCCCTCAGACTCCCCAATTTACAGTCTCCGTGCAAACTCCTCACACTCCCCAATCCACAGTCTCTGTGCAAACCCCTCAGACTCCCCCAATTTCCACTCTGTGCAACCCCTCACACTCTCCAATTTACACTCTGTGCAAAACCCTCACACTCCCCCAATTTACACTCTGTGCAAACCCCTCAGGCTCCCCAATGTACACTCTGTGCAAACGCCACACACCCCCAATTAACACTCTGTGGAAACCCCTCACACTCCCCCAATTTACACTCTGTCCAAACCCCTCACACTCCCCCAATTTACACTCTGTGGAAACCTCTCACACTCTCCAATCCACAGTCTCTGTGCAAACCTCTCACACGCCCCCAATTTACAGTCTCTGTGCAAACCACTCACGCTCCCCAATTCACAGTCTCTGTGCAAACCCCTCACACTCCCCCAATTTAGAGTCTCTGTGCAAACCCCTCACACTCCCCAATTTACAGTCTGTGTGCAAACTCCTCACACTCCCCAATTTACACTCTGTGCAAACCTCTCACACTCCCCAATTAACACTCTGTGCAAACCCCTCACATTCCCCCAATTTACACTCTGTGCAACCCCTCACACTCCCCAATTAACACTCTGTGCAAACCGCACACACTCCCCAATTTACAATCTATGCAAACCCCTCACACTCCCAAATTCACAGTCTCTGTGCAAACCCCTCACACTCCCAAATTCACACTCTGTGAAAACCTCTCACACTCCTCAATTTACACTCTGTGCAAACCCCTCACACTCCCCCAATTTACACTCTGTGCAAACCTCTCACACTCTCCCAATTTACAGTCTCTGTGCAAACCACTCAGACTCCCCAATTTACAGTCTCTGTGCAAACTCCTCACACTCTCCAATCCACAGTCTCTGTGCAAACCCCTCACACTCCCCCAATTTAGAGTCTCTGTGCAAACCCCTCACACTCCCCAATTTACAGTCTGTGTGCAAACTCCTCACACTCCCCAATTTACACTCTGTGCAAACCTCTCACACTCCCCAATTAACACTCTGTGCAAACCCCTCACATTCCCCCAATTTACACTCTGTGCAACCCCTCACACTCCCCAATTAACAATCTATGCAAACCCCTCACACTCTCAAATTCACAGTCTCTGTGCAAACCCCTCACACTCCCAAATTCACACTCTGTGCAAACCTCTCACACTCCTCAATTTACACTCTGTGCAAACCCCACACACTCCCCCAATTTACACTCTGTGCAAACCCCTCACACTCCCAAATTTACAATCTGTGCAAACCTATCCCACTCCCCAATTTACACTCTGTGCAAACCCCTCACACTCCCCAATTCACAGTCTCTGTGCAAACCCCTCAGACTCCCCCAATTTCCACTCTGTGCAACCCCTCACACTCTCCAATTTACACTCTGTGCAAACCCCTCACACTCTCCAATTTACACACTGTGCAACCCCTCAAACTCTCCAATTTACACTCTGTGCAAACCCCTCACACTCTCCAATTTACACGCTGTGCAAACCTCTCAAACTCCCCAATTTACACTCTGAGCAAACTCCTCACACTCCCCAATTTACACTCTGTGCAAACTCCTCACACCCCCAATTTACACTCTGTGCAAACCCCTCACTCTCCCCCAATTTACACTCTGTGCAAACCTCTCACACTCCCCCAATTTACAGTCTCTGTGCAAACCACTCACGCTCCCCAATTCACAATCTCTGTGCAAACCCCTCACCCTCCCCCAATTTAGAGTCTCTGTGCAAACCCCTCACACTCCCCAATTTACAGTCTGTGTGCAAACTCCTCACACTCCCCAATTTACACTCTGTGCAACCCCTCACACTCCCCCAATTTACACTCTGTGCAAACCTCTCACACTCCCCAATTAACACTCTGTGCAAACCCCTCACACTCCCCAATTCAGTCTCTGTGGAAACCCCTCACACTCCCCAATTCATAGTCTCTGTGGAAACCCCTCACACTCCCCAATTCACAGTCTCTGTGCAAACCCCTCACACTAACCAATTCATAGTCTCTGTGCAAACCGCTCACACTCCCCAATTTACACTCTGTGCAAACCCCTCACACATCCTAATTTACAGTCTATGTGCAAACCCATCACACTCCCCAATTTACAGTCTGTGCAAACCCCACACACTCCCCAATTTACACTCTGTGCAAACCCCTCACACTCCCCAATTCACAGTCTCTGTGCAAATCCCTCACACTCCCCAATTTACAGTCTCTGTGCAAACCCCTCACCGCCCCCCCCCCAATTTACAGTCTCTGTGCAAACCCCTCGCACACCCCAATTCAGTCTCTGTGCAAACCTCTCACATACCCCAATTTACACTCTGTGCAACCCCCTCACACTCCCCAATTTACACTCTGTGCAAACCCCTCACACGCCCCCAATTTACACTGTGCAACCCCTCACACTCCCCCAATTTACACTCTGTGCAAACCCCTCACACTCTCCAATTTACACTCTGTGCAACCCCTCAAACTCTCCAATTTACACTCTGTGCAAACCCCTCACACTCTCCAATTTACACGCTGTGCAAACCTCTCACACTCCCCAATTTACACTCTGAGCAAACTCCTCACACTCCCCAATTTACACTCTGTGCAAACTCCTCACACCCCCAATTCACACTCTGTGCAAACCCCTCACTCTCCCCCAATTTACACTCTGTGCAAACCTCTCACACTCTCCCAATTTACAGTCTCTGTGCAAACCACTCAGACTCCCCAATTTACAGTCTCTGTGCAAACTCCTCATACTCTCCAATCCACAGTCTCTGTGCAAAACCCTCACACTCACCAATTTACAGTCTGTGTGCAAACTCCTCACACTCCCTAATTTCCACTCTGTGCAAACCTCTCACACTCCCCAATTAACACTCTGTGCAAACCCCTCACACTCCCCAATTTACACTCTGTGCAAACCCCTCACGCCCCCAATTTACACTCTGTGCAAACCCCTCACACCCCCAATTTACACTCTGTGCAAACCCATCACACTCCCCAATTCACAGTCTGTGCAATCCCCACACACTCCCCAATTTACACTCTGTGCAAAACCCCTCACACTCCCCAATTCATAGTCTCTGTGGAAACCCCTCACACTCCCCAATTCATAGTCTCTGTGGAAACCCCTCACACTCCCCAATTTACAGTCTCTGTGCAAACCCCTCACACTCCCCAATTTACACTCTGTGCAAACCCCTCACACCCCCAATTTACACTCTGTGCAAAACCATCACACTCCCCAATTCACAGTCTCTGTGCAAACCCCTCACACTCCCCAATTTACACTCTGTGCATACCCATCACACCCCCAATTTACACTCTGTGCAAACCCATCACACTCCCCAATTCACAGTCTCTGTGCAAACCCCTCACACTCCCCAATTTACAGTCTGTGCAAACCCCACACACTCCCCCAATTTACACTCTGTGCAAACCCCTCACACCCCCAATTTACACTCTGTGCAAACCCATCACAATCCCCAATTTACACTCTGTGCAAACCCATCACACCTCCAATTTACACTCTGTGCAAACCCCTCACACTCCCCAATTTACACTCTGTGCAAACCCCTCACACTCCCCAATTTACACTCTGTGCAAACCCCTCACACTCCCCAATTTACACACTGTGCAAACCCCTCACACTCCCCAATTTACACTCTGTGCAAACCCCTCACACCCCCAATTTACACTCTGTGCAAACCACTCACACCCCCAATTTACACTCTGTGCAAACCCCTCACACTCCCCAATTTACACTCTGTGCAAACCCCTCACACTCCCCAATTTACACTCTGTGCAAACCCCTCACGCCCCCAATTTACACTCTGTGCAAACCCCTCACACCCCCAATTTACACTCTGTGCAAACCCATCACACTCCCCAATTCACAGTCTGTGCAATCCCCACACACTCCCCAATTTACACTCTGTGCAAAACCCCTCACACTCCCCAATTCACAGTCTCTGTGCAAACCCCTCACACTCCCCAATTTACACTCTGTGCAAACCCCTCACACCACCAATTTACACTCTGTGCAAACCCATCACACTCCCCAATTTACACTCTGTGCAAACGCCTCACTCCCCCAATTTACACTCTGTGCAAACCCATCACACTCCCCAATTTACACTCTGTGCAAACCCCTCACACTCCCCCAATTTACACTCTGTGCAAACCCCTCACACTCCCCAATTTATAGTCTCTGTGCAAACCCATCACACTCCCCAATTTACACTCTGTGCAAACCCCTCACACCCCCAATTTACAGTCTGTGCAAACCCCACACACTCCCCAATTTACACTCTGTGCAAACCCCTCACACTCCCCAATTCACAGTCTCTGTGCAAACCCCTCACACTCCCCAATTTACAGTCTCTGTGCAAACCCCTCACCACCCCCCCCCCCAATTTACAGTCTCTGTGCAAACCCCTCGCACACCCCAATTCAGTCTCTGTGCAAACCTCTCACATACCCCAATTTACACTCTGTGCAACCCCCTCACACTCCCCAATTTACACTCTGTGCAAACCCCTCACACGCCCCCAATTTACACTGTGCAACCGCTCACACTCCCCCAATTTACACTCTGTGCAAACCCCTCACACTCTCCAATTTACATTCTGTGCAACCCCTCAAACTCTCCAATTTACACTCTGTGCAAACCCCTCACACTCTCCAATTTACATGCTGTGCAAACCTCTCACACTCCCCAATTTACACTCTGAGCAAACTACTCACACTCCCCAATTTACACTCTGTGCAAACTCCTCACACCCCCAATTCACACTCTGTGCAAACCCCTCACTCTCCCCCAATTTACACTCTGTGCAAACCTCTCACACTCTCCCAATTTCCAGTCTCTGTGCAAACCACTCAGACTCCCCAATTTACACTCTGTGCAAACCGCACACACTCCCCAATTTACAATCTATGCAAACCCCTCACACTCCCAAATTCAGTCTCTGTGCAAACCCCTCACACTCCCAAATTTACAATCTGTGCAAACCTATCCCACTCCCCAATTTACACTCTGTGCAAACCCCTCACACTCCCCAATTCACATTCTCTGTGCAAACCTCTCAGACTCCCCCAATTTCCACTCTGTGCAACCCCTCACACTCTCCAATTTACACTCTGTGCAAACCCCTCACACTCTCCAATTTACACGCTGTGCAAACCTCTCACACTCCCCAATTTACACTCTGAGCAAACTCCTCACACTCCCCAATTTACACTCTGTGCAAACTCCTCACACCCCCAATTCACACTCTGTGCAAACCCCTCACTCTCCCCCAATTTACACTCTGTGCAAACCTCTCACACTCTCCCAATTTACAGTCTCTGTGCAAACCACTCAGACTCCCCAATTTACAGTCTCTGTGCAAACTCCTCATACTCTCCAATCCACAGTCTCTGTGCAAAACCCTCACACTCACCAATTTACAGTCTGTGTGCAAACTCCTCACACTCCCTAATTTCCACTCTGTGCAAACCCCTCACACTCCCCAATTCATAGTCTCTGTGGAAACCCCTCACACTCCCCAATTCATAGTCTCTGTGGAAACCCCTCACACTCCCCAATTTACATTCTCTGTGCAAACCGCTCACACTCCCCAATTTACACTCTGTGCAAACCCCTCACACCCCCAATTTACACTCTGTGCAAAACCATCGCACTCCCCAATTCACAGTCTCTGTGCAAACCCCTCACACTCCCCAATTTACACTCTGTGCATACCCATCACACCCCCAATTTACACTCTGTGCAAACCCATCACACTCCCCAATTCACAGTCTCTGTGCAAACCCCTCACACTCCCCAATTTACAGTCTGTGCAAACCCCACACACTCCCCCAATTTACACTCTGTGCAAACCCCTCACACCCCCAATTTACACTCTGTGCAAACCCATCACAATCCCCAATTTACACTCTGTGCAAACCCATCACACCTCCAATTTACACTCTGTGCAAACCCCTCACACTCCCCAATTTACACTCTGTGCAAACCCCTCACACTCCCCAATTTACACTCTGTGCAAACCCCTCACACTCCCCAATTTACACACTGTGCAAACCCCTCACACTCCCCAATTTCCACTCTGTGCAAACCCCTCACACCCCCAATTTACACTCTGTGCAAACCACTCACACCCCCAATTTACACTCTGTGCAAACCCCTCACACTCCCCAATTTACACTCTGTGCAAACCCCTCACACTCCCCAATTTACACTCTGTGCAAACCCCTCACACCCCCAATTTACACTCTGTGCAAACCCCTCACACCCCCAATTTACACTCTGTGCAAACCCATCACACTCCCCAATTCACAGTCTGTGCAATCCCCACACACTCCCCAATTTACACTCTGTGCAAAACCCCTCACACTCCCCAATTCACAGTCTCTGTGCAAACCCCTCACACTCCCCAATTTACACTCTGTGCAAACCCCTCACACCACCAATTTACACTCTGTGCAAACCCATCACACTCCCCAATTTACAGTCTGTGCAAACCCCACACACTCCCCCAATTTACACTCTGTGCAAACCCCTCACACCCCCAATTTACACTCTGTGCAAACGCCTCACTCCCCCAATTTACACTCTGTGCAAACCCATCACACTCCCCAATTTACACTCTGTGCAAACCCCTCACACTCCCCCAATTTACACTCTGTGCAAACCCCTCACACTCCCCAATTTATAGTCTCTGTGCAAACCCATCACACTCCCCAATTTACACACTGTGCAAAGCCCTCACACCCCCAATTTACAGTCTGTGCAAACCCCACACACTCCCCAATTTACACTCTGTGCAAACCCCTCACACTCCCCAATTCACAGTCTCTGTGCAAACCCCTCACACTCCCCAATTTACAGTCTCTGTGCAAACCCCTCACCGCCCCCCCCCCCAATTTACAGTCTCTGTGCAAACCCCTCGCACACCCCAATTCAGTCTCTGTGCAAACCTCTCACATACCCCAATTTACACTCTGTGCAACCCCCTCACACTCCCCAATTTACACTCTGTGCAAACCCCTCACACGCCCCCAATTTACACTGTGCAACCCCTCACACTCCCCCAATTTACACTCTGTGCAAACCCCTCACACTCTCCAATTTACATTCTGTGCAACCCCTCAAACTCTCCAATTTACACTCTGTGCAAACCCCTCACACTCTCCAATTTACATGCTGTGCAAACCTCTCACACTCCCCAATTTACACTCTGAGCAAACTACTCACACTCCCCAATTTACACTCTGTGCAAACTCCTCACACCCCCAATTCACACTCTGTGCAAACCCCTCACTCTCCCCCAATTTACACTCTGTGCAAACCTCTCACACTCTCCCAATTTACAGTCTCTGTGCAAACCACACAGACTCCCCAATTTACAGTCTCTGTGCAAACTCCTCATACGCTCCAATCCACAGTCTCTGTGCAAAACCCTCACACTCACCAATTTACAGTCTGTGTGCAAACTCCTCACACTCCCCAATTTCCACTCTGTGCAAACCTCTCACACTCCCCAATTAACACTTTGTGCAAACCCCTCACACTCCCCAATTCATAGTCTCTGTGGAAACCCCTCACACTCCCCAATTCATAGTCTCTGTGGAAACCCCTCACACTCCCCAATTTACAGTCTCTGTGCAAACCGCTCACACTCCCCAATTTACACTCTGTGCAAACCCCTCACACCCCCAATTTACACTCTGTGCAACCCCACCACACTCCCCAATTCACAGTCTCTGTGAAAACCCCTCACACTCCCCAATTTACACTCTGTGCAAACCCCTCACACCCCCAATTTACACTCTGTGCAAAACCATCACACTCCCCAATTCACAGTCTCTGTGCAAACCCCTCACACTCCCCAATTTACACTCTGTGCAAACCCATCACACCCCCAATTTACACTCTGTGCAAACCCATCACACTCCCCAATTCACAGTCTCTGTGCAAACCCCTCACACTCCCCAATTTACAGTCTGTGCAAACCCCACACACACCCCCAATTTACACTCTGTGCAAACCCATCACAATCCCCAATTTACACTCTGTGCAAACCCATCACACCTCCAATTTACACTCTGTGGAAACCCCTCACACTCCCCAATTTACAGTCTGTGCAAACCCCACACACTCCCCAATTTACACTCTGTGCAAAACCCCTCACACTCCCCAATTCACAGTCTCTGTGCAAACCCCTCACACTCTCCAATTTACACTCTGTGCAAACCCCTCACACCACCAATTTACACTCTGTGCAAACCCATCACACTCCCCAATTTACAGTCTGTGCAAACCCCACACACTCCCCCAATTTACACTCTGTGCAAACCCCTCACACCCCCAATTTACACTCTGTGCAAACCCCTCACTCCCCCAATTTACACTCTGTGCAAACCCCTCACACTCCCCAATTTACACTCTGTGCAAACCCCTCACACCACCAATTTACACTCTGTGCAAACCCATCACACTCCCCAATTTACAGTCTGTGCAAACCCCACACACTCCCCCAATTTACACTCTGTGCAAACCCCTCACACCCCCAATTTACACTCTGTGCAAACGCCTCACTCCCCCAATTTACACTCTGTGCAAACCCATCACACTCCCCAATTTACACTCTGTGCAAACCCCTCACACTCCCCCAATTTACACTCTGTGCAAACCCCTCACACTCCCCAATTTATAGTCTCTGTGCAAACCCATCACACTCCCCAATTTACACTCTGTGCAAACCCCTCACACCCCCAATTTGCAGTCTGTGCAAACCCCACACACTCCCCAATTTACACTCTGTGCAAACCCCTCACACTCCCCAATTCACAGTCTCTGTGCAAACCCCTCACACTCCCCAATTTACAGTCTCTGTGCAAACCCCTCACCGCCCCCCCCCCCCCCCCCAATTTACAGTCTCTGTGCAAACCCCTCGCACACCCCAATTCAGTCTCTGTGCAAACCTCTCACATACCCCAATTTACACTCTGTGCAACCCCCTCACACTCCCCAATTTACACTCTGTGCAAACCCCTCACACGCCCCCAATTTACACTGTGCAACCCCTCACACTCCCCCAATTTACGCTCTGTGCAAACCCCTCACACTCTCCAATTTACATTCTGTGCAACCCCTCAAACTCTCCAATTTACACTCTGTGCAAACCCCTCACACTCTCCAATTTACATGCTGTGCAAACCTCTCACACTCCCCAATTTACACTCTGAGCAAACTACTCACACTCCCCAATTTACACTCTGTGCAAACTCCTCACACCCCCAATTCACACTCTGTGCAAACCCCTCACTCTCCCCCAATTTACACTCTGTGCAAACCTCTCACACTCTCCCAATTTACAGTCTCTGTGCAAACCACTCAGACTCCCCAATTTACAGTCTCTGTGCAAACTCCTCATACTCTCCAATCCACAGTCTCTGTGCAAAACCCTCACACTCACCAATTTACAGTCTGTGTGCAAACTCCTCACACTCCCCAATTTCCACTCTGTGCAAACCTCTCACACTCCCCAATTAACACTTTGTGCAAACCCCTCACACTCCCCAATTCATAGTCTCTGTGGAAACCCCTCACACTCCCCAATTCATAGTCTCTGTGGAAACCCCTCACACTCCCCAATTTACAGTCTCTGTGCAAACCGCTCACACTCCCCAATTTACACTCTGTGCAAACCCCTCACACCCCCAATTTACACTCTGTGCAACCCCACCACACTCCCCAATTCACAGTCTCTGTGAAAACCCCTCACACTCCCCAATTTACACTCTGTGCAAACCCCTCACACCCCCAATTTACACTCTGTGCAAACCCATCACACTCCCCAATTCACAGTCTCTGTGCAAACCCCTCACACTCCCCAATTTACAGTCTGTGCAAACCCCACACACACCCCCAATTTACACTCTGTGCAAACCCATCACAATCCCCAATTTACACTCTGTGCAAATCCATCACACCTCCAATTTACACTCTGTGGAAACCCCTCACACTCCCCAATTTACAGTCTGTGCAAACCCCACACACTCCCCAATTTACACTCTGTGCAAAACCCCTCACACTCCCCAATTCACAGTCTCTGTGCAAACCCCTCACACTCTCCAATTTACACTCTGTGCAAACCCCTCACACCACCAATTTACACTCTGTGCAAACCCATCACACTCCCCAATTTACAGTCTGTGCAAACCCCACACACTCCCCCAATTTACACTCTGTGCAAACCCCTCACACCCCCAATTTACACTCTGTGCAAACCCCTCACTCCCCCAATTTACACTCTGTGCAAACCCATCACACTCCCCAATTTACACTCTGTGCAAACCACTCACACTCCCCCAATTTACACTCTGTGCAAACCCCTCACACTCCCCACTTTATAGTCTCTGTGCAAACCCATCACACTCCCCAATTTACACTCTGTGCAAACCCCTCACACCCCCAATTTACACTCTGTGCAAACCCCTCACACTCCCCAATTTACACTATGTGCAAACCCACCACACTCCCCAATTTACAGTCTGTGCAAACCCCACAAACTCCCCAATTTACACTCTGTGCAAACCCCTCACACTCCCCAATTCACAGTCTCTGTGCAAACCCCTCACACTCCCCAATTTACAGTCTGTGCAAACCCCACACACTCCCCCAATTTACACTCTGTGCAAACCTCTCACACACCCCAATTTACACTCTGTGCAAACCCATCACACTCCCCAATTTACACTCTGTGCAAACCCCTCACACTCCCCCAACTTACACTCTGTGCAAACCCCTCACACCCCCAATTTACACTCTGTGCAAACCCCTCACACTCCCCAATTTACACTCTGTGCAAACCCCTCACACCCCCAATTTACACTCTGTGCAAACCCCTCACACTCCCCAATTCACAGTCTCTGTGCAAACCCGTCACACTCCCCAATTTACAGTCTCTGTGCAAACCCCTCACACTCCCCCAATTTACACTCTGTGCAAACCCCTCACGCTCCCCAATTTACACTCTGTGCAATCGCCACACACCCCCAATTTACACTCTGTGGAAACCCCTCACACTCCCCCAATTTACACTCTGTGCAAACCTCTCACACTCCCCAATTTACAGTCTCTGTGCAAACCTCTCACACTCCCCCAATTTACAGTCTCTGTGCAAACCCCTCAGACTCCCCAATTTACAGTCTATGTGCAAACTCCTCACACTCCCCAATCCACAGTCTCTGTGCAAACCCCTCAGACCCTCCCAATTTCCACTCTGTGAACCCCTCAAACTCTCCAATTTACACGCTGTGCAAACCTCTCACAATCCCCAATTTACACTCTGTGCAAACTCCTCACACTCCCCAATTTACACTCTGTGCAAACCCCTCACACCCCCAATTTACACTCTGTGCAAACCTCTCACACTCCCCCAATTTACAGTCTCTGTGCAAACCTCTCACACTCCCCCAATTTACAGTCTCTGTGCAAACCCCTCAGACTCCCCAATTTACAATCTCTGTGCAAACTCCTCACACTCCCCAATCCACAGTCTCTGTGCAAACCCCTCAGACCCTCCCAATTTCCACTCTGTGAACCCCTCAAACTCTCCAATTTACACGCTGTGCAAACCTCTCACAATCCCCAATTTACACTCTGTGCAAACTCCTCACACTCCCCAATTTACACTCTGTGCAAACCCCTCACACCCCCAATTTACACTCTGTCCAAACCCCTCACACTCCCCCAATTTACACTCTGTGCAAACCTCTCACACTCCCCAATTTACACTCTGTGCAAACCTCTCACACTCCCCAATTTACACTCTGTGCAAACCCCTCACACTCCCCCAATTTACACTCTGTGCAAACCCCTCACACTCCCCAATTTATAGTCTCTGTGCAAACCCATCACACTCCCCAATTTACACTCTGTGCAAACCCCTCACACCCCCAATTTACACTCTGTGCAAACCCCTCACACTCCCCAATTTACACTCTGTGCAAACCCACCACACTCCCCAATTTACAGTCTGTGCAAACCCCACACACTCCCCAATTTACACTCTGTGCAAACCCCTCACACTCCCCAATTCACAATCTCTGTGCAAACCCCTCACACTCCCCAATTTACAGTCTCTGTGCAAACCCCTCACCGCCCCCCCCCAATTTACAGTCTCTGTGCAAACCCCTCGCACACCCCAATTCGGTCTCTGTGCAAACCTCTCACATACCCCAATTTACACTCTGTGCAACCCCCTCACACTCCCCAATTTACACTCTGTGCAAACCCCTCACACGCCCCCAATTTACACTGTGCAACCCCTCACAATCCCCCAATTTACACTCTGTGCAAACCCCTCACACTCTCCAATTTACACTATGTGCAACCCCTCAAACTCTCCAATTTACACTCTGTGCAAACCCCTCACACTCTCCAATTTACACACTGTGCAAACCTCTCACACTCCCCAATTTACACTCTGAGCAAACTCCTCACACTCCCCAATTTACACTCTGTGCAAACCTCTCACACTCTCCCAATTTACAGTCTCTGTGCAAACCACTCAGACTCCCCAATTTACAGTCTCTGTGCAAACTCCTCATACTCTCCAATCCACAGTCTCTGTGCAAAACCCTCACACTCACCAATTTACAGTCTGTGTGCAAACTCCTCACACTCCCCAATTTCCACTCTGTGCAAACCTCTCACACTCCCCAATTAACACTCTGTGCAAACCCCTCACACTCCCCAATTCATAGTCTCTGTGGAAACCCCTCACACTCCCCAATTCATAGTCTCTGTGGAAACCGCTCACACTCCCCAATTTACACTCTGTGCAAACCCCTCACACCCCCAATTTACACTCTGTGCAACCCCACCACACTCACCAATTCACAGTCTCTGTGAAAACCCCTCACACTCCCCAATTTACACTCTGTGCAAACCCCTCACACCCCCAATTTACACTCTGTGCAAAACCATCACACTCCCCAATTTACAGTCTCTGTGCGAACCCCTCACACTCCCCAATTTACACTCTGTGCAAACCCATCACACCCCCAATTTACACTCTGTGCAAACCCATCACACTCCCCAATTCACAGTCTCTGTGCAAACCCCTCACACTCCCCAATTTACAGTCTGTGCAAACCCCACACACTCCCCCAATTTACACTCTGTGCAAACCACTCACACCCCCAATTTACACTCTGTGCAAACCCATCACAATCCCCAATTTACACTCTGTGCAAACCCATCACACCTCCAATTTACACTCTGTGGAAACCCCTCACACTCCCCAATTTACACTCTGTGGAAACCCCTCACACTCCCCAATTTACACTCTGTGCAAACCCCTCACACTCCCTAATTTACACTCTGTGCAAACCCCTCACACTCCCCAATTTACACTCTGTGCAAACCCCTCACACCCCCAATTTACACTCTGTGCAAACCCCTCACACCCCCAATTTACACTCTGTGCAAACCCCTCACACTCCCCAATTTACACTCTGTGCAAACCCCTCACACTCCCCAATTTACACTCTGTGCAAACCCCTCACACCCCCAATTTACACTCTGTGCAAACCCCTCACACTCCCCAATTTACACTCTGTGCAAACCCATCACACTCCCCAATTTAAACTCTGTGCAAACCCCTCACACCCCCAATTTACACTCTGTGCAAACCCCTCACTCCCCCAATTTACACTCTGTGCAAACCCATCACACTCCCCAATTTACACTCTGTGCAAACCCCTCACACTCCACCAATTTACACTCTGTGCAAACCCCTCACACGCCCCAATTTATAGTCTCTGTGCAAACCCATCACACTCCCCAATTTACACTCTGTGCAAACCCCTCACACCCCCAATTTACACTCTGTGCAAACCCCTCACACTCCCCAATTTACACTCTGTGCAAACCCACCACACTCCCCAATTTACAGTCTGTGCAAACCCCACAAACTCCCCAATTTACACTCTGTGCAAACCCCTCACACTCCCCAATTCACAGTCTCTGTGCAAACCCCTCACACTCCCCAATTTACAGTCTGTGCAAACCCCACACACTCCCCCAATTTACACTCTGTGCAAACCTCTCACACACCCCAATTTACACTCTGTGCAAACCCATCACACTCCCCAATTTACACTCTGTGCAAACCCCTCACACTCCCCCAATTTACACTCTGTGCAAACCCCTCACACCCCCAATTTACACTCTGTGCAAACCCCTCACACTCCCCAATTTACACTCTGTGCAAACCCCTCACACCCCCAATTTACACTCTGTGCAAACCCCTCACACTCCCCAATTCACAGTCTCTGTGCAAACCCCTCACACTCCCCAATTCACAGTCTCTGTGCAAACCCCTCACACTCCCCAATTTACAGTCTCTGTGCAAACCCCTCACCGCCCCCCCCCAATTTACAGTCTCTGTGCAAACCCCTCGCACACCCCAATTCAGTCTCTGTGCAAACCCGTCACACTCCCCAATTTACACTCTGTGCAAACCCCTCACACACCCCCAATTTACACTGTGCAACCCCTCACACTCCCCCAATTTACACTCTGTGGAAACCCCTCACACTCCCCCAATTTACACTCTGTGCAAACCTCTCACACTCCCCAATTTACACTCTGTGCAAACCCCTCACACTCCCCAATTTACAGTCTCTGTGCAAACCCCTCACACTCCCCCAATTTACACTCTGTGCAAACCCCTCACGCTCCCCAATTTACACTCTGTGCAATCGCCACACACCCCCAATTTACACTCTGTGGAAACCCCTCACACTCCCCAATTTACACTCTGTGCAAACCGCTCACACTCCCCAATTTACACTCTGTGCAAACCCCTCGCACCCCCAATTTACACTCTGTGCAAACCTCTCACACTCCCCCAATTTACAGTCTCTGTGCAAACCTCTCACACTCCCCCAATTTACAGTCTCTGTGCAAACCCCTCAGACTCCCCAATTTACAGTCTCTGTGCAAACTCCTCACACTCCCCAATCCACAGTCTCTGTGCAAACCCCTCAGACCCTCCCAATTTCCACTCTGTGAACCCCTCAAACTCTCCAATTTACACGCTGTGCAAACCTCTCACAATCCCCAATTTACACTCTGTGCAAACTCCTCACACTCCCCAATTTACACTCTGTGCAAACCCCTCACACCCCCAATTTACACTCTGTCCAAACCTCTCACACTCCCCCAATTTACACTCTGTGCAAACCTCTCACACTCCCCAATTTACACTCTGTGCAAACCTCTCACACTCCCCAATTTACACTCTGTGCAAACCCCTCACACTCCCCCAATTTACACTCTGTGCAAACCTCTCACACTCTCCCAATTTACAGTCTCTGTGCAAACCACTCAGACTCCCCAATTTACAGTCTCTGTGCAAACTCCTCACACTCTCCAATCCACAGTCTCTGTGCAAACCTCTCACACTCCCCCAATTTACAGTCTCTGTGCAAACCACTCACGCTCCCCAATTCACAGTCTCTGTGCAAACCCCTCACACTCCCCCAATTTAGAGTCTCTGTGCAAACCCCTCACACTCCCCAATTTACAGTCTGTGTGCAAACTCCTCACACTCCCCAATTTACACTCTGTGCAACCCCTCACACTCCCCAATTAACACTCTGTGCAAACCGCACACACTCCCCAATTTACAATCTATGCAAACCCCTCACACTCCCAAATTCACAGTCTCTGTGCAAACCCCTCACACTCCCAAATTTACACTCTGTGCAAACCTCTCACACTCCTCATTTTACACTCTGTGCAAACCCCTCACACTCCCCCAATTTACACTCTGTGCAAACCTCTCACACTCCCAATTCACAGTCTCTGTGCAAACCACTCAGACTCCCCAATTTACACTCTGTGCAACCCCTCACACTCCCCAATTAACACTCTGTGCAAACCGCACACACTCCCCAATTTACAATCTATGCAAACCCCTCACACTCCCAAATTCACAGTCTCTGTGCAAACCCCTCACACTCCCAAATTTACACTCTGTGCAAACCTCTCACACTCCTCAATTTACACTCTGTGCAAACCCCTCACACTCCCCAATTCACAGTCTCTGTGGAAACCCCTCACACTCCCCAATTTACAGTCTCTGTGCAAACCGCTCACACTCCCCAATTTACAGTGCCTGTGCAAACCCCTCACACTCCCCAATTTACAGTCTGTGCAAAACCCACACACTCCCCAATTTACACTCTGTGCAAACCCCTCACACTCCCCAATTCACAGTCTCTGTGCAAACCCCTGACACTCCCCAATTTACACTCTGTGCAAACCCCTCACACTCCCCAATTCACAGTCTCTGTGCAAACCCCTCACACTCCCCAATTCACAGTCTCTGTGCAAACCCCTCACCCCCCCCCCCCCGCCCCCCCCCGCAATTTACAGTCTCTGTGCAAACCCCTCACACAACCCAATTCAGTCTGTGTGCAAACCTCTCACATACCCCAATTTACACTCTGTGCAAACCCCTCACACTCTCCAATTTAATCTCTGTGCAAACCCCTCACTCTCCCCAATTTACACTCTGTGCAACCCCTCACACTCCCCAATTTACACTCTGTGCAAACCCCTCACACGCCCCCAATTTACACTGTGCAACCCCTCACACTCCCCCAATTTACACTCTGTGGAAACCCCTCACACTCCCAATTTACACTCTGTGCAAACCTCTCAGACTCCCCAATTTACACTCTGTGCAAACCCCTCACACTCCCCAATTTACAGTCTCTGTTCAAACCCCTCACACTCCCCCAATTTACAATCTGTGCAAACCCCTCACGCTCCCCAATTTACACTCTGTGCAAACGCCACACACCCCCAATTTACACTCTGTGGAAACCCCTCACACTCCCCCAATTTACACTCTGTGCAAACCTCTCACACTCCCCAATTTACACTCTGTGCAAACCCCTCACACTCCCCAATTTACACTCTGTGCAAACCCCTCACACCCCCAATTTACACTCTGTGCAAACCTCTCACACTCCCCCAATTTACAGTCTCTGTGCAAACCCCTCAGACTCCCCAATTTACAGTCTCTGTGCAAACTCCTCACACTCCCCAATCCACAGTGTCTGTGCAAACCTCTCACACACCCCCCAATTTACAGTCTCTGTACAAACCCCTCACAATCCCCAATTCACAGTCTCTGTGGAAACCCCTCACACTCCCCAATTTACAGTCTCTGTGCAAACCCCTCACACTCCCCAATTTACAGGCTGTGTGCAAACCCCTCACACTCCCCAATTTACAGTCTCTGTGCAATCCCCCAACACACCCCAATTTACAATCTCTGTGGATACTCCTCACACTCCCCCAATTTACAGTCTATACATACATCTAGCTGCTGCAGGGTGACCTGTGCCAGTCCCCACTGATACTCAATGCTGGTGAGATGTTGGAGCAGAGAGGTGGCATTGACTTCCACATGTCGGTAGAGTTTGCTGTAGGCCAACCACTTCCTGTAATAGACAATCCAAAACACCAGGATCAGCATGAAACAGGCAATGGGAGCTAACAGCAAAGACAAATTAGAGTAGAGAGCCTTGGCAGATGAAATGCTGTCACATGAACACAGTGACCAGTTAGCCTTTCTGGATGCCGAGCTGCAGATGGTGGAGGACAGGAACAAGGACCTGACGGTTAACGTCGAGGACCTGAAGAATAGGTCGAGGTGGCGGAACCTCAGGATAGTGTCGTTGCCTGAGAGGGTGGAGGGCCCGAGGCCGACTGTGCATTTTGTGACGATGTTTTCAAAGTTGTTGGGGAAGGAGGATCAGGTTCCCCCTGCCCCCACATTGAGCTGGATAAAGCACAACAGTCGCTCCGGATGAAACCACGAGCGAATGAGCCACCACAAGCGGTGATAGTGTGCTTTCATAGCTATACGTCGAAGGAGAGGGTTCTGAAGTGAGCCAAAGCCAAATAAAATAGTGAGGTGTCGGGAGAAGGCAGCAGCATCCAAATATATCAAGATGTCGTGGTGGACTTGGCATACAATACGTACCAGGTTGTGCAGTTTAATCGGTTGCCTTTGGTTGTGAGCTTCATAGCTAACAGCAGCACCAACACAGGTACTTCATTATGGGCGGCACTTTAGCACAGCGGCTAGCACTGTTGCTTCGCAGCACCAGGGACCCAGGTTTGATTCCCGGCTTGGGTCACTGTCCATGCTGAGTCTGCTCATCCTCCCCGTGTCTGTGTGGGTTTCCTCCGGGTGCTTCGGTTTCCTCCCACAAGTCCCGAAAGACAATTTGCTTGTTAGGCAAATTGGACATTCTGAATTCTCTCTCAGCGAATGTGGCGACTAGGGGCTTTTCACAGTAACTTCATTGCAGTGTTAATGTAAGCCTACTTGTGACAATAAAGATTATTATTATTATTATTGGGGCGTGTGACCTTCAACAGGGGAAGCCAGTGCTATATAACAGCAGTATGCGTTTTGGTGTATCCAGCGAGGCTGAGAGTTACGCACAATTCCAGGGACGGCGGAGGAGAAGGAGGCTTTCGTTAAAACTCAAGGACATGGACTGAACAGAATGGGTTTGAGTGGGACTTTGCTGATGGTTGGAAAGGTTTGTTTGGGGACACTGTTATAATGTTGTGTGTTTTATTTGTCTTCCTTTTTTGTATATAGATGTTGCTAATTTAAATTTGTGTTTTTGTATTGAGGGAGTATATAGCTTTTGGAAAATTGAGGTTATTTCAGGGTTGAAGGAGGGGCAGGGGAGTTTTGGTTCCTGGGTTTGGTGTTTTTTTTAAAACTGATGTGAAGTATCACATCAGTAGGGAATTTTCCTTTTTTCTCTGGTGCATAAAGCTCTGGCGGGGGGGCTACTTCACTAGCAGGCTGAGGTTAGCTGGTGAACGGGAGTGAGGTGGGGGAGGGTCTGCGGCTTGCTGGAAATGTTAAGGCAGCTAGCGATGAGCCTAGAGCCTAGACTGGTGAGGGGATGGAGGAGAGAGGGGTTTATTTAAGAGGAAGTTGGGGGAAGGGAAGGGCAAGATTTGCAACTAAATATCCCAGGGTATAGATGCTTCAGGAGGGATTGAGAGAGAGGTAAAAGGGGTGGAGGAGTTGCATTACTGGTCAGAGATGATATCACAGCTGTGATGAAGGAGGGCACTATGGAGGATTCGAGCACTGAGGCAATATGGGTTTGAGCGAAGAAATAGGAAGGGTGCAGTAACATTGTTGGGACTTAACTACAGGCCTCCCAAAAGCGAGCGTGAATTAGAGGTACAAATATGTAGACAGATTATAGAAAAACGTAGGAGCAATAGGGTGGTCGTGATGGGAGATTTTAACTTCCCCAACATTGAATGGGACTCATGTAGTGTTGGAGGCGTAGATGGAGCAGAATTTGTAAGGAGCATCCAGGAGAGTTTTTTAGAGCAGTATGTAAATAGTCCAACTCGGGAAGGGGCCATACGGGACCTGGTATTGGGGAATGATCCCGGCCAGGTGGTTGAAGTTTCAGTCGGTGATTACATTGGGAATAGCGATCACAATTCCATATGTTTTAGAATACTCATGGACAAAGACGAGAGTGGTCCTGAAGTAAGAGTGCTAAATTGGGGAAAGGCCAAGTATAACAAAATTCAGCAGGAGCTAAGGAGTGTGGATTGGGAGCAGCTGTTTAAGAGTAAATCCACATTTGAAATCATAGAATTTACAGAGCAGAAGGAGGCCATTCAGCCCATCGAGTCTGCTTCAGCTCTTGGAAAGAGCACCCTATCCAAGGTCAACACCGCCACCCTATCCCCATAACCCAGTAACCCCACCCAACACTAAGGGCAATTTTGGACACTAAGGGCCAAGTTTTTGTTTGCACTGAGTGCTGAATTTGGTGCTTTTTGAGTGCGATAGTGAGAGTTTGGTGACCGAGGGAGTATAAGGCTTCATTTTTATCTAAAGTTTAGTCTTTCTTTTATTTAGTTAATTAACTTAAAAGTTGCTGTTTGGTTTAGAAGAAGGTGAATTTTCAATCAGCTTTAAACAGGCTTCTACTTCTAGGCACTTGCAGCTGGAGCTTGTTAATTAGTTAATTGGATTAGGCCAGTTTTTCAGAGGCTAGATTCACAGTATAAAAGTGATCCCCTACAGTGCAGACTTTGTTTGCACTGAGTGCTGAATTTGGTGCTTTTTGAGTGCGATAGTGAGAGTTTGGTGACCGAGGGAGTGCTGAATTTGGTGCTTTTTGAGTGCGATAGTGAGAGTTTGGTGACCGAGGGAGTGCTGAATTTGGTGCTTTTTGAGTGCGATAGTGAGAGTTTGGTGACCGAGGGAGTTAGGTGAGGAGGAAGTAAGGTGCTCCTTTCATTTTGTTTCCGACATTTCCGCAAAGAGTGTGAAGAGAGCCAGGAGTTTACAGGAAGTTTTGGTGTATCCAGCGAGGCTGAGAGTTACGCACAATTCCAGGGACGGCGGAGGAGAAGGAGGCTTTCGTTAAAACTCAAGGACATGGACTGAACAGAGTGGGTTTGAGTGGGACTTTGCTGGGTTTGAGTGGGACTGGGAGCAGAGTCGAAGGGCGGAGATCTAGTTAGTCCACACAGCAGCTATATTCTTTAAGGTAAGAGGGGATGGAGGCTAGGCCAGTTACATGCTCCTCCTGTAGGATGTGGGTGGTGAGGGATACCACCGGTGTCCCCACTGACTATACCTGCGGGAAGTGCACCCAACTTCAGCTCCTCAAAGACCGTGTTAGGGAACTGGAGCTGAAGCTGGATGAACTTCGGATCATCCGGGAGGCAGAGGGGGTGATTGAGAAGAGTTACAGGGAGGTAACCACACCCAAGGTACAGGACAAGAATAGCTGGGTTACAGTCAGGGGGAAAAAAACAAACAGGCAGACAGTGCAGGGATCCCTCGTGGCCGTTCCCCTTCAAAACAAGTATACCGTTTTGGATGCTGTTGGGGGGGATGACCTACCGGGGGAAGGCCCTAGCGGTCAGGTCTCTGGCACGGAGTCTGGCTCTGGGGCTCAGAAGGGAAGGGGGGAGAATAGAAAAGCAATAGTTGTAGGAGATTCATTGGTTAGGGGAATAGATAGGAGATTCTGTGGTCGCGAGCGAGACTCCCGGAAGGTATGTTGCCTCCCGGGTGCCAGGGCCAGGGATGTCTCGGATCGTGTCTTCAGGATCCTTAAGGGGGAGGGTGAGCAGCCAGAAGTCGTGGTGCACATTGGTACCAACGACATAGGTAGGAAAAGGGGTGTGGAGGTAATAAACAAGTTTAGGGAGTTAGGCTGGAAGTTGAAAGCCAGGACAGACAGAGTTGTCATCTCTGGTTTGTTGCCGGTGCCACGTGATAGCGAGGCTAGGAATAGGGAGAGAGTGCAGTTGAACACGTAGCTGCAGCAATGGTGGAGGAGGGAGGGCTTCAGGTATTTGGATAATTGGAGCGCATTCTGGGGAAGGTGGGACCTGTACAAGCAGGACGGGTTGCATCTGAACCAGAGGGGCACCAATATCCTGGGAGGGAGGTTTGCTAGTACTCTTCGGGAGGGTTTAAACTAATTTGGCAGGGGAATGGGAACCGGATTTGTAGTCCAGCAACTAAGGTAGCCGATATTCAGGACGCCAAAGCATGTAATGAGGCAGTGGGGAAGGGAACACTGACAAAGGAGAGTATTTGCAGGCACGGAGATGGGTTGAAGTGTGTATACTTCAACGCAAGAAGCATCAGGAATAAGGTGGGTGAACTTAAGGCATGGATCGGTACTTGGGACTACGATGTGGTGGCCATCACGGAAACTTGGATAGAAGAGGGGCAGAAATGGTTGTTGGAGGTACCTGGTTTTTGATGTTTCAATAAGGTTAGGGAGGGTGGTAAAAGAGGTGGGGGGGTGGCATTATTAATTAGAGATAGTATAACAGCTGCAGAAAGGCAGTTCGAGGAGTATCACCCTATTGAGGTAGTATGGGTTGAAGTCAGAAATAGGAAAGGAGCAGCCACCTTGTTAGGAGTTTTCTATAGGTCCCCCAATAGTAACAGAGATGTGGAGGAACAGATTGGGAAACAGATTTTGGAAAGGTGCAGAAGTCATAGGGTAGTAGTCATGGGCGACTTTAACTTCCCAAATATTGAGTGGAAACTCTTTAGATCAAATAGTTTGGATGGGGTGGTGTTTGTGCAGTGTGTCCAGGAACCTTTTCTAACACAGTATGTAGATTGTCCGACCAGAGGAGGGGCAATATTGGATTTAGTACTGGGTAATGAACCAGGGCAAGTGATAGATTTGTTAGTGGGGGAGCATTTTGGAGATAGTGACCACAATTCTGTGGCTTTCACTTTAATAATGGAGAGGGATAGGTACGTGCAACAGGGCAAGGTTTACAATTGGGGGAAGGGGAAATACGATGTTGTCAGACAAGAATTGAAGTGCATAAGTTGGGAACATAGGCTGGCAGGGAAGGACACAAGTGAAATGTGGAACTTGTTCAAGGAACAGGTGCTACGTGTCCTTGATATGTATGTCCCTGTCAGGCAGGGAAGAGATGGTCGAGTGAGGGAACCATGGTTCACAAGAGAGGTTGAATGTCTTGTTAAAAGGAAAAAGGTGACTTATGTAAGGCTGAGGAAACAAGGTTCAGACAGGGCATTGGAGGGATACAAGATAGCCAGGAGGGAACTGAAGAAAGGGATTAGGAGAGCTAAGAGAGGGCATGAACAATCTTTGGCGGGTAGGATCAAGGAAAACCCCAAGGCCTTTTACACATATGTGAGAAATATGAGAATGACTAGAGCGAGGGTAGGTCCGATCAAGGACAGTAGCGGGAGATTGTGTATTGAGTCTGAAGAGATAGGAGAGGTCTTGAATGAGTATTTTTCTTCTGTATTTACAAATGAGAGGGGCGATATTGTTGGAGAGGACAGTGTGAAACAGATTGGTAAGCTCGAGGAAATACTTGTCAGGAAGGAAGATGTGTTGGGCATTTTGAAAAACTTGAGGATAGACAAGTCCCCCGGGCCTGACGGGATATATCCAAGGATTCTATGGGAAGCAAGAGATGAAATTGCAGAGCCGTTGGCAATGATCTTTTCGTCCTCACTGTCAACAGGGGTGGTACCAGGGGATTGGAGAGTGGTGAATGTCGTGCCCCTGTTCAAAAAAGGAACTAGGGATAACCCTGGGAATTACAGGCCAGTTAGTCTTACTTCGGTGGTAGGCAAAGTAATGGAAAGGGTACTGAAGGATAGGATTCCTGAGCATCTGGAAAGACACTGCTTGATTAGGGATAGTCAGCACGGATTTGTGAGGGGTAGGTCTTGCCTTACAAATCTTATTGAATTCTTTGAGGAGGTGACCAAGCATGTGGATGAAGGTAAAGCAGTGGATGTAGTGTACATGGATTTTAGTAAGGCATTTGATAAAGTTCCCCATGGTAGGCTTATGCAGAAAGTAAGGAGGCATGGGATAGTGGGAAATTTGGCCAGTTGGATAACGAACTGGCTAACCGATAGAAGTCAGAGAGTGGTGGTGGATGGCAAATATTCAGCCTGGATCCCAGTTACCAGTGGCGTACCGCAGGGATCAGTTCTGGGTCCTCTGCTGTTTGTGATTTTCATTAATGACTTGGATGAGGGAGTTGAAGGGTGGGTCAGTAAATTTGCAGACGATACGAAGATTGGTGGAGTTGTGGATAGTAAGGAGGGCTGTTGTCGGCTGCAAAGAGACATAGATAGGATGCAGAGCTGGGCTGAGAAGTGGCAGATGGAGTTTAACCCTGAAAAGTGTGAGGTTGTCCATTTTGGAAGGACAAATATGAATGCGGAATATAGGGTTAACGGTAGAGTTCTTGGCAATGTGGAGGAGCAGAGAGATCTTGGGGTCTATGTTCATACATCTTTGAAAGTTGCCACTCAAGTGGATAGAGCTATGAAGAAGGCCTATGGTGTGCTCGCGTTCATTAACAGAGGGATTGAATTTAAGAGCCGTGAGGTGATGATGCAGCTGTACAAAACTTTGGTAAGGCCACATTTGGAGTACTGTGTACAGTTCTGGTCGCCTCATTTTAGGAAGGATGTGGAAGCTCTGGAAAAGGTGCAAAGAAGATTTACCAGGATGTTGCCTGGAATGGAGAGTAGGTCTTACGAGGAAAGGTTGAGGGTGCTAGGCCTTTTCTCATTAGAGCGGAGAAGGATGAGGGGCGACTTGATAGAGGTTTATAAGATGATCAGGGGAATAGATATAGTAGACAGTCAGAGACTTTTTCCCCGGGTGGAACACACCATTACAAGGGGACATAAATTTAAGGTGAAAGGTGGAAGATATAGGAGGGATATCAGAGGTAGGTTCTTTACCCAGAGAGTAGTGGGGGCATGGAATGCACTGCCTGTGGAAGTAGTTGAGTCGGAAACATTAGGGACCTTCAAGCAGCTATTGGATAGGTACATGGATGACGGTAAAATGATATAGTGTAGATTTATTTGTTCTTAAGGGCAGCACGGTAGCATTGTGGATAGCGCAATTGCTTCACAGCTCCATGGTCCCAGGTTCGATTCCGGCTTGGGTCATTGTCTGTGCGGAGTCTGCAGGTCCTCCCCGTGTCTGCGTGGGTTTCCTCCGGGTGCTCCGGTTTCCTCCCACAGTCCAAAGATGTGCGGGTTAGGTGAATTGGCCAATGATAAATTGCCCTTAATGTCCAAATTGCCCTTGGTGTTGGGTGGAGGCGTTGAGTTTGGGTATGGTGCTCTTTCCAAGAGCTGGTGCAGACTCAAAGGGCCGAATGGCCTCCTTCTGCACTGTAAATTCAATGATAATCTATGATTAATCTAGGACAAAGGTTCGGCACAACATCGTGGGCCGAAGGGCCTGTTCTGTGCTGTATTTTCTATGTTCTATGTTTAAGGGCAATTTATCATTGCCAATCCACCTAACCCGCACATCTTTGGACTGTGGGAGGAAACCGGAGCACCCGGAGAAAACCCACGCATAGACGGGGAGGATGTGCAGACTCCGCACAGACAGTGACCCAAGCCAGAATCGAACCTGGGACCCTGGAGCTGTGAAGCAATTGTGCTATCCACAAGGCTACCATGCTTGTGGGAGTCTTTTAAGGAAAGGTTGATTAGAGTGCAGGACAGACATGTCCCTGTGAAAATGAGGGATAGAAATGGCAAGATTAGGGAACCATGGATGATGGGTGGAATTGTGAGACTAGCTAAGATGAAAAAGGAAGCATACATAAGATCTAGGTGACTTAAAACTGATGAAGCTTTGGCGGAATATCGGGAAAGTAGGACAAATCTCAAACACGCAATAAAGAGGGCTAAAAGGGGTCATGAAATATCTTTGGCTAACAGGGTTAAGGAAAATCCCAAAACCTTTTATTCGTATATAAGGAGCAAGAGGGTAACTAGAGAAAGGATTGGCCCACTCAAAGACAAAAGAGGGAATTTATGCGTGGAGTCAGAGGAAATGGGTGAGATTCTTAATGAGTACTTTGCATCGGTATTCACCAAGGAGAGGGACATGACGGATGTTGAGGTTAGGGATGGATGTTTAAATATTCTAGGTCAAGTCGGCATAAGGGGGAAGTTTTGGGTATTCTAAAAGGCATTAAGGTGGACAAGTCCCCAGGTCCGGATGGGATCTATCCCAGGTCATTGAGGGAAGCGAGGGGCGAAATAGCTGGGGCCTTAACAGATATCTTTGCAGCATCCTTGAGCACGGGTGAGGTCCGGGAGGACTGTAGAATTGCTAATGTTGTCCCTTTGTTTCAGAAGGATAGCAGGGATAATCCAGGGAATTATAGACCTATGAGCTTGACGTCAGTGGTAGGCAAACTGTTGGAGAAGATACTGAGGGATAGGATCTATTCTCATTTGGAAGAAAATAGACTTATCAGTGACAGGCAGCATGGTTTTGTGCAGGGAAGGTCATGTCTTACATACCTAATAGAGGAAGTGACAAAGTTAATTGATGAAGGAAGGGCTGTAGATGTCATATACATGGACTTCAGTAAGGCTTGATAAAGTTTCCCATGGCAGGTTGATGGAAAAAGTGAAGTCGTATGAGGTTCAGGGTGTACTAGCTAGATGGATAAAGAACTGGCTGGGCAACAGGAGACAGAGAGTAGTGGTGGAAGGGAGTGTCTCAAAATGGAGAAGGGTGACTAGTGGTGTTCCACAGGGATCCGTGCTCGGACCACTGTTGTTTGTGATATACATAAATGATCTTGACGAAGGTATAGGTGGTTTAGCAAGTTTTGCAGATGATACTAAGATTGGTGGAGTTGCAGATAGCGAGGAGGACTGTCAGAGAATACAGCAAAATATAGATAGATTGGAGAGTTGGGCAGAGAAATGGCAGATGGAGTTCAATCCAGGCAAATGCGAGGTGATGCATTTTGGAAGATCCAATTCAAGAGCAGACTATACGGTCAATGGAAGAGTCCTGGGGAAAATTGATGTATAGAGAGATCTGGGAGTTCAGGTCCATTGTACCCTGAAGGTGGCAACGCAGGTCGATAGAGTGGTCAAGAAGGCATACAGCATGCTTGCCTTCATCGGACGGGGTATTGAGTACAAGAGTCGGCAGGTCATGTTACAGTTGTATTGGACTTTGGTTAGGCCACATTTGGAATACTGCGTGCAGTTCTGGTCGCCACATTACCAGAAGGATGTGGATGCTTTAGAGAGGGTGCAGAGGAGGTTCACCAGGATGTTGCCTGGTATGGAGGGTGGTAGCTATGAAGAAAGGTTGAGTAGATTAGGATTGTTTTTGCTAGAAAGACTGAGGTTGTGGGGGGACCTGATTGAGGTCTACAAAATTGAGAGGTATGGACAGGATGGATAGCAACAAGCTTTTTCCAAGAGTGGGGGTGTCACTTACAAGGGGTCACGATTTCAAGGTGAGAGGGGGAAAGTTTAAGGGAGATAGAACAAAGAAATGTACAGCACAGGAACAGGCCCTTCGGCCCTCCAATCCCGTGCCGACCATGCTGCCCGACTAAACTACAATCTTCTACACTACCTGGGTCCGTATCCCTCTATTCCCATCCTATTCCTGTATTTGTCAAGATGTCCCTTAAATGTCACTATTGTCCCTGCTTCCACCACCTCCTCCGGTAGCGAGTTCCAGGCACCCACTACCCTCTGCGTAAAAAACTTGCCTCGTACATCTACTCTAAACCTTGCCCCTCTCACCTTAAACCTATGCCCCCTAGTAATTGACCCCTCTACCCCGGGGAAAAGCCTCTGACTATCCACTCTGTCTATGCCCCTCATAATTTTGTAGACCTCTATCAGGTCGCCCCTCAACCTCCTTCGTTCCAGTGAGAACAAACCAAGTTTATTCAACCGCTCCTCATAGCTAATGCCCTCCATACCAGGCAACATTCTGGTAAATCTCTTCTGCACCCTCTCTAAAGCCTCCACATCCTTCTGGTAGTGTGGCGACCAGAATTGAACACTATACTCCAAGTGTGGCCTAACTAAGGTTCTATACAGCTGCAACATGACTTGCCAATTCTTATGCTCAATGCCCCGGCCAATGAAGGCAAGCATTCCGTATGCCTTCTTGACTACCTTCTCCACCTGTGTTGCTCCTTTCAGTAACCTGTGGACCTGTACTCCTAGATCTCTTTGACTTTCAATACTCTTGAGGGTTCTACCATTCACTGTATATTCCCTACCTGCATTAGACCTTCCCAAATGCATTACCTCACATTTGTCCGGATTAAACTCCATCTGCCATCTCTCCGCCCAAGTCTCCAAACAATCTAAATCCTGCTGTATCCTCTGACAGTCCTCATCGCTATCCGCAATTCCACCAACCTTTGTGTCGTCTGCAAACTTACTAATCAGACCAGTTACATTTTCCTCAATCATTTATATATACTCCAAAGAGCAAAGGTCCCAGCACTGATCCCTGTGGAACACCACTGGTCGCAGCCCTCCAATTAGAAAAGCATCCTTCCATTGCTACTCTCTGCCTTCTATGACCTAGCTAGTTCTGTATCCACCTTGCCAGCTCACCGCTGATCCCGTGTGACTTCACCTTTTGTACTAGTCTCCAATGAGGGACCTTGTCAAAGGCCTTACTGAAGTCCATATGGACAACATCCACTGCCCTACCTGCATCAATCATCTTAGTGACCTCCTCGAAAAACTCTATCAAGTTAGTGAGACACGACCTCCCCTTCACAAAACCATGCTGCCTCTCACTAATACGTCCATTTGCTTCCAAATGGGAGTAGATCCTGTCTCGAAGAATTCTCTCCAGTAATTTCCCTACCACTAAAGTAAGGCTCACCGGCCTGTAGTTCCCTGGATTATCCTTGCTACCCTTCTTAAACAGAGGAACAACATTGGCTATTGTTCGTGGAAAGTTCGTGTTCGTGGAGATGTGCGTGGAAAGTTTTTTACGCAGAGCGTGGTGGGTGCCTGGAATGCTTTGCTAGCGGAGGTGGTAGAGGCGGGCACGATAGCATCATTTAAGATGCATCTAGACAGATATATGAGGTGGGGAACAGAGGAAAGTAGATCCTTGGAAAATAGGCGACAGGTTTAGATAAAGGATCTGGATCGGCGCAGGCTGGGAGGGCCGAAGGGCCTGTTCCTGTGCTGTAATTGTCTTTGTTCTTTGTCCTTTGAAGTAGTTGGGGGATTTCTGGGGTGGGGGAGTGGCAGATTGTTACAGTTACTGGGGGAGTTTTCCTTCACTCATCCATTGGGTAGGGTTGCATCCTTGGTGGGCTCTGGTATTAGGTGTGTTGTAGATGGAGGGGATAATCCCTCACAGTGGAAATGGCTGACTTGAGGGCGGGGGGGGGCGGGTGAGAGACCCTGCTTAGGTTGGTCAGGTGGAATATGCAGGGATTTTGGGAGCCCAGTGAAGCGTGCAAGAGTTTTCTCTCATTTGAAGAGTTTGAGGGCTACGTGGTGTTTTTGCAGGAGACCCACTTGCAAGTGAGAGACCAGATTAGGCTTCAGAAGGGTTGAGTGAGTTAGGTGTTTCACTCGGGTTTTGATAGCAGGGCTTGTGGGGTGGCAATATTAATTAATAAAAGAGTGCAGGTTCAGATGGGGAAGGTAGCAGCGGACCAGAGCGGCAGGTATATCATAGTTACGGGAATGTTAGAAAGTATGTTGATGGTGTTGCCGAATCTGTACGCTCCAAATCGGGATGATGTAGGGCTTATGATTAAGATATTCACTGCCATACAGACATGGACGTGCACCAGCTGATCTTGGGGGGACATTTGAATTGTGTTTTGAACCCCAAGTTGGATCGGTCTAAATGAAGTTGTTGGCCCGTTCAGGGGTAGCAAAAGTACTTTTGATGTTTCTGAAGAAGATGGGGGGGGGTCGATCCATGGCGTTTTTGCACCCTGGGGTAGGGAATTTTCCTTTTTTCTCTGGATGCATAAAATGTAATCGCGGATTGACTTTTTCATGATGAGGAGGTCACTGCTGACGGGAGTGAGCAGTGTGGAATATTCCGCGATAGTTTTTTCGGACCATACTCCACATCCTGTGGATGTGGTCTTGGAGACGGGGCCGGTTCAACAGCCGACGTGGAGCTTTGATGTGAGGTTGTTGGCAGATTTGGGGTTTTGCACAAGGATAGCCAGGTGATTGATGAGTCTGGGGAGGTTTCGCCCTCGATTCTGTGGGAGGCTCAAAAGGCGGTGGTGAGAGGGCAGGTAATCTCACATAAGGTGCAGGTGGACAGGGAGGCAAGGGAGTAAAACCAAAGGATGGTGGATGAGATCTTGGAGGTAGATGGTAGGTATTCGAGTGACCCCACCACAGAGCTCCTGGCTAGCAGGAAGGAGCTGCAGGTGCAGTTTGACCTATTATCCACTGATAAGACGGTGCGACAGTTGTGGCGCTCGAGGTGGGTAATATATAAATATGGGGAGAAAGCCAGTCGTCTTTTGGCTGGTCAGTTGAGGTGGCAGGTAGCCTCCCAAGAGATTGTCTAGGTGCGGGATTCGGGTGGTGGAATAATGTCTGCGCTGGATAAAGTTAATGCGGCATTTGAAGCGTTCCATAAGAATCTGTATAGGTCGGAGCCGCCTGAGGAGGAGTCGGATATGGTGGAGTTTTTGGAAGGGATGGCGGGTCCGAAGGTGGAGGAGGAGGATCGGGAAGGTTTGGAGGGGCCTTTTGAGACAGAGGAGGTCCGGTCAGCTTTTGATAAGGCTGGTAAGGCACAGGAGCCAGGTGGGTTCCCGGTGGAATTTTATAAATGTTTGCTGATTGGCTGGTACCGTTATTGATGGAGATGTTTTACTGCAGCCTCGCGGCGCCGAGGTCACAGGTTCGATCCTGGCTTTGGGTCACTGTCCGTATGGAGTTTGCACATTCTCCCTGTGTCTGCGTGGGTTTCGCCCCCACAATACAAAGATGTGCAGGGTACGTGGATTGGCCACACAAAATTGGCCCTTAATTGGAAAAAATGAATTGTGTACTCTAAATTTTATTTTTAAATTGTTGGAGATGTGTGAGGATTCAGTAACGCAGGGGTCTCTTCTGGAGATAATGATGCAAGCATCCATCTCGTTACTATTAAAAAAGGATAAGCACCCAATTTTCACCCAATTTTCTTATTAAATGTGTATGCTGAGATTTTGGCCAAGGTATTAGAATTGAGTTTGAAGGAGTGCATTCCTCAAGATATTGGGGAGGATCAGACAGGGTTTGTTAAGGGGTGGCGATTGTCGTCTAATGGTGCGACGACTGTTAAATATAGTGTTGTCCCTGGTGGAGGGGATGGAGCTATTGTTGCATTGGATGCCGAGAAGACTTTTGATAAGGTAGAATGGATTATCTGTTTGCGATGCTGGAAAGGTTTGGGATAGGTCTAAATTTGTGTCGTAGGTTTGGTTGTTATATAAGGCACCGAAGGCTAGTGTCTGCACAAACAATGCGAGTTTGGGCTATTTTTACTTGGACATGGGTGTCTTATGTCCCCCTCTTTTTGTTTGCATTGGCGGTAGAACTTTTGGCCATTGTCCTAAGATTTTCAGATAGGCGGAGGGGGCTAATGTACGGAACACAGGGTGATAATCTTCTTCTGAATGTGACTGACCCGATCACACAATGGGTGATATAATTAAGCTGTTGAAGAGTTTTGGAGCTTTTTGGAGGGTTTAAGCTGCATTTGGAGATGAGTGAGTGTTTCTCTGTCACTCCGCCGGGTTGGGGAGCCAATTTGGGGGTGTTGCTGTTCCAGTTAGCGGGTTCTCATTTTAGGTATCTGGGGTTCAGGTAGCTCAGGATTGGGCCTGGCTCTGGCAGTTGAACTTTACGAGCTTTGGTGAGTTGGGTCATGGCAGACTTACAGAGATGGGATAGTCTCCCTCCGTCCTTGGTGGGCAGAATTCAGTCGGTCAATATGAATAATTTACCCCCTGCTACAGAGGCGTTGCCGAACTTGCTTCATTATTATTTGGCTGGAGGAGCTAAGGGAGAGGGTAGAGCTGCCGAGGGGGAGTGAGTTCAGGTTTCGGCAGGTTAGGGACTTTGTGCGAAAGGTCTGGAGGGGATTCCCTCGGTTGCCGGGATACACTCTGCTGGAGCGACTGCTGCTCGCGGATGTGGAAGGGGAGGGAAGAATTGGGGATATATACAAGTGGCTGGGAGAGCAAGGATGGTGAAGATCAAAGAGAAATGGAAAGCGGAGTTGGGAGGGGAGATCAATTGGGGAGCATGGAGTGAGGCACTGCGTCAGGTAAACGGGACCTCCTCATGTGCAAGGATGAGCCTGATACAGGGTGCATATGACTTGGGCGAGAATGAGTGGCTTCTTTCAGGGGGTAGCAGATGAGTGTGAGAGGTGTGGGCGGGGGCCAGCGAATCACACGCACATGTTTTGGGGTTGCGAAAAGTTGGGAAGATTCTGGGCGAGAGTGTTCGCAGTCTTAGCCAGGATAGTGGAGGAGGAGGTGGACTTGGACCCTTTGGTGGCGATATTTGGGGTCTCAGAGAAGCCGGAGCTCATGGAGAGGAGGAAGGCCTTCGCTTCTCTGGTTGCTCAGCGGTGAATTTTGCTGGAGTGGCGGACGGCACCGCCACCGGGAGTAGCGGCTTGGTTGAGTGACCTGTACGACTTCCTGCGATTAGAGAAGATAAAGTATGAGTTAAGGGGCTCTCCAGTGGGGTTTGAGGGAAGGTGGGGGATGTTTGTGACCGTGTTTGAGGGGCTGTTCGTTGAGGGGGAGGGGAGGGTGAAAAAGAGGACAAATCTGCACAGACTGTATAGTTGATTGTAGAGAAGCATCTTTCCCGGGGTGTTTGTTCGCTGTAACCTGTTTTGATACATGTTTGTTATAAAATACATTTTTAAAAAATGAATAATTTACCACGACAGCGTCCGGTGGCGGCCACTTCGTGAGCTGGGCAGCTCCAGCTCAAAGATGTTGGTTTTCATACAGAGTCATAGAATTTACGGTGTAGAAGAAGGCCATTCGGCCCATCGAGTCTAGACCGGCCCCTGAAAGAGCACCACATTTGGAGTGCTGCGTACAGTTCTGCTCGCCACATTACCAGAAGGGTGTGGATGCTTTCGAGAGGGTGCAGAGGAGGTTCACCAGGATGTTGCCTGGTATGGAGGGTGCTAGTTATGAAGAAAGGTTGAGTAGATTAGGATTGTTTTCGTTGGAAAGACAGAGGCTGAGGGGGGGTCTGATTGAGGTTCACAGGATTGTGGGGGGTATGCAACAACCTTTTTCCAACAGTGGGGGTGTCAATTACATGGGGTCACGATTTCAAGGTGACAGGGGGAAAGTTTAAGGGAGATGTGCATGGAGAGTTTTTTTACGCAGAGGGTGGTGGGTGCCTGGAACGTTTTGCCAGCGGAGGTGGTAGAGGCGGGCACGATAGCCTCATTTAAGCTGCATCTAGACAGATAAATTAACAAGCGGGGAACAGAGGGAAGTAGATCCTTGGAAAATAGAAGACAGGTTTAGATAAAGGACCTGGATTGGCGCAGGCTGGGAGGGCCGAAGGGCCTGTTCCTGTGCTGTAATTTTCTTTGTTCTTTGTTCTTGTTCACATCTCCACCCTATTCCCATAAACCAGCAACCACACCTATGTTTTGGACACTATGGGGCAATTTAGCGTGACCAATCCACTTAACCTGCACATCTTTGTTATGGGCGGAAACCAGAGCACCCGGAGGAAACCCACGCAGACACGGGGAGAACCTGCAGACTCTGCACAATTTTGGCTGTGTTTTGGGTAGATTCGGCAGAAAGGTGGAGCGGAGTTTACTGGCTATCGACCCGGCAGTGTGGGATCTGGCTAAGGGGTTGGAGGAGACTCGTGGCACAAAACCAATTGTGAAAATGGCAGAGGAGGAAGGGTCGGCGAGGTGGGAAAGCCTCAGATGGAGCAATGAGCTTTATCAAGGAGGAATTTCGGCAGCAAAGGAAGGGGATGCAGAGTGACTGGTCAAAGGCGATAGTTTCCTAGAACAGTATGTAATGGAACCTACGAGGGAACAAGCGGTCCTAGATCTGGTCCTGTGTAATGAAACAGGATTGATTAATGATCTCATAATTAGGGATCCTCTCGGAAGGAACGATCACAATATGGTGGAATTTAAAATACAGATGGAGGGTGAGAAGGTAAAATCAAACACTAGTGTTTTGTGCTTAAACAAAGGGGATTACAATGGGATGAGAGGAGAGCTAGCTAAGGTAGACTGGGAGCAAAGACGTTATGGTGAAACATTTGAGGAACAGTGGAGAACCTTCCAAGTGATTTTTCACAGTGCTCAGCAAAGGTTTATACCAACAGAAAGGAAGAATGGTAGAAAGAGGGAAAATTGACCGTGGATATCTAAGGAAATAAGGGAGAGTATCAAATTGAAGGAAAAAGCATACAAAGTGGCAAAATTAGTTGGAGACTAGAGGACTGGGAAATTTTTAGGGGGCAACAGAAAGCTACTAAAAAAGCTATAAAGAAGAAAAAGATAGATTATGAGAGTAAACTTGCTCAGAATATAAAAACAGATCGTAAAAGTTTCTACAAATATATAAAACAAAAAAGAGTGGCTATTGGTCCTTTAGAGGATGAGAAGGGAGATTTAAAAATGGGAGATGATGAAATGGCTGAGGAACTGAACAGGTTTTTTGGGTCGGTCTTCACAGTGGAAGACACAAATAACATGCCAGTGGCTGATGGAAATGAGGCAATGACAGGTGAGGACCTTCAGATGATTGTTATCACCAAGGAGGTAGTGATGGGCAAGCTAATGGGGCTAAAGGTAGAATGGTCTCCTGGCCCTGATGGAATGCATCCCAGAGTGCTAAAAGAGATGGCTAGGGAAATTGCAAATGCACTAGTGATTATTTACCAAAATTCACTAG
Source organism: Scyliorhinus torazame (assembly GCF_047496885.1). Taxonomy (NCBI): domain Eukaryota; kingdom Metazoa; phylum Chordata; class Chondrichthyes; order Carcharhiniformes; family Scyliorhinidae; genus Scyliorhinus; species Scyliorhinus torazame. The sequence goes on from NC_092724.1 coordinate 83,235,960, forward strand.
ACTCTGGGGTGGTCCCGGCGGATTGGAAATTAGCAAACGTGACACCACTGTTTAAAAAAGGAGGTAGGCAGAAAGCAGGTAATTATAGGCCAGTGAGCTTAACTTCGGTAGTAGGGAAGATGCTGGAATCTATCATCAAGGAAGAAATAGCGAGGCATCTGGATGGAAATTGTCCCATTGGGCAGACGCAGCATGGGTTCATAAAGGGCAGGTCGTGCCTAACTAATTCAGTGGTATTTTTTGAGGACATTACCAGTGCGGTAGATAACGGGGAGCCAATGGATGTGGTATATCTGGATTTCCAGAAAGCTTTTGACAAGGTGCCACACAAAAGGTTGCTGCACAAGATAAAGATGCATGGCATTAAGGGGAAAGTAGTAGCATGGATAGAGGATTGGTTAATTAATAGAAAGCAAAGAGTGGGGATTAAGGGGTGTTTCTCTGGTTGGCAATGAGTAGCTAGTGGTGTCCCTCACGGATCAGTGTTGGGCCCACAATTGTTCACAATTTACACAGATGATTTGGAGTTGGGGACCAAAGGCAATGTGTCCAAGTTTGCAGACGACACTAAGATGAGTGGTAAAGCAAAAAGTGCAAAGGAAACCGGAAGTCTGCAGAGAGATTTGGATAGGTTAAGTGAATGGGCTAGGATCTGGCAGATGGAATACAATGTTGACAAATGTGAGGTTATCCATTTTGATAGGAATAACAGCAAAAGGGATTATTATTTAAATGATAAAATATTAAAACATGCTGCTGTGCAGAGATGTCTGGGTGTGCTAGTGCATGAGTCGCAAAACGTTGGTTCACAGGTGCAACAGGTGATTAAGAAGGCAAATGGAATTTTGTCCTTCATTGCTAGAGGGATGGAGTCTAAGACTGGGGAGGTTGTGCTGCAATTGTATAAGGTGTTAGTGAGGCCACACCTGGAGTATTGTGTTCAGTTTTGGTCTCCTTACCTGAGAAAGGACGTACTGGCGCTGGAGGGTGTGCAGAGGAGATTCACTAGGTTAATCCCAGAGCTGAAGGGGTTGGATTACGAGGAGAGGTTGAGTAGACTGGGACTGTACTCGTTGGAATTTAGAAGGATGAGGGGGGATCTTATAGAAACATATGGGGTGGGAGGTTAGATTCAGGACTTTTGGCAGACAAGGCGTCGTGTGAAAAGGTGAGAGTGGGGATTAGAAATTATGTGGAATTTATTCAGAATGGGGAGGTGTCGGCGGCCACATCTTGGAGGCTTTGAAGGCAGTGGTCCATGGTGAGATTATTTCGCTGAAGGCTTGAGGAGCACTGGCGGCTATTAGACGAGATAGAAGATACTCGGCGGCCCCCATGAAGGTGTTTCCGGCAGAAAGGAAGAAGTTACAGGCGCAGTTTGATCGGTTAATGATGGGCAAGGCGGTAGGGCAGCTGGTGAGTGGGCTGCCGTATGAGTATGGGGAGGAGGCGAGTCATATGTTGGCCCACCAGTTGCAGTGACAGGCAGCATCCAGGGATATTTTGCAGGCAAGGGCAGAGAAGGATGAGCTGGTGTTGTAGCCGGAAAAGACCAAGGGCAGCACGGTAGCATTGTGGATAGCACAATTGCTTCACAGCTCCAGGGTCCCAGGTTCGATTCCGGCTTGGGTCACTGTCTGTGCGGAGACTGCATATCCTCCCCGTGTGTGCGTGGGTTTCCTCCGGGTGCTCCGGTTTCCTCCCACAGTCCAAAGATGTGCAGGTTAGGTGGATTGGCCATGATAAATTGCCCTTAGTGTCCAAAATTGCCCTTAGTGTTGGGTGGGGTTACTGGATTATGGGGGTTAGGTGGAGGTGTTGACCTTGGGTAGGGTGCTCTTTCCAAGAGCTGGTGCAGACTCGATGGGCCGAATGGCCTCCTTCTGCACTGTAAATTCTATGATTTTGAGATAAGGCCTTTTTCCAGAGGAGTGGAAGCACTGATTTCTGAGTTCATATGGGTGGGGAAAGTACCAAGGGTGAAGAGGGCTCTGCCACAACGGCAGAGACAGAAAGGGGGGTTGCCGCTCCTGAATCTGATGTATTATTATGGAACCAGTTGAGGAGGCATTTTAAATTGGATAAAATATGGGTGTTGACGCCACCGTGTGGAGACCAACGGCCGGATTCTCCGCCATCGGGATGCTCCATTTTGCTGGCAGCCCGGGGGTTTCCCAACAGCGTGGGGCTGCCCCACAATGGGAAACCCCATTAACCAGCTGCCGAGACGGAGAATCCTGAAGGCATGCCGCACCAGGGGTGGGATTCTCCGGACTCCGAAGCTGAAATCGTATTCGGCCAGAGAGTTCCCGTTTCCTACAAAATAGGGGGCGACGCCGCTTTTGCGATGCTCCGCCCCCTCCAAAGCGGACTTTACGCCATATCGACGGCCTCAGGACGTTACATGAGGCCCACCCCCCTGATGCTCCGCCCCCAACCGGACGATTTGCCGACGGCGTCTGTCGCGTGTGCTATTTTTTGACGGGAACTCGGCGTGGCGGCTGCGGCTCAGTTCAGCACTGACACAGTCGGGGGAGAGCTGATCCGTGGGCAGGGGGCTTTGGCAGGGGCTGGGGGCACTGTTGGGGGATGATCCGCGAGTCACTAGCCTGGCCTAAGGGAAGGCACTATTTTGCAGGCCGGGTCAACGTGCGGCCGGCGGCATGTTGCGCGGCGCAGCCACTGCAGGCCGCCGCCGTGCGCATGCGCGGCCATGGACCCAGCAATTCTTCAGCTGTATCGGCAGCTAGAGCCGGGTGCTCTACGCTGCCTACCTGCTAGCCCCCCACCAAACAGAGGACCGGTGGCCTTTCTGCGCCGGTTTTTCGGTCGTAAAACACGACCGTTCCCACGGAATCATCAGGACATAGCCTGCAAATCGGAGAAACCAGACCCCGAAATCTGGTGCGTCAGGACAGAGAATTCAGCCCCATAGGTTTCAGCCGGGAGGAGGTGCATGGGATTTATGGGAAGTGGAGGGAGGAGGGGCTGGAGCGCGTTAAGGATTTTCACAGTAGTTTCATTGCAGTGTTAATGTAAGCCTACTTGTGACAATAATAATGATTATTATTATATGTTCTCAAAGGGGAAATTGGCAGGACTTGACGAGCTGCAGGAGAGATTTGAGTTACTGAGGGGGAAGTGAGGTTAGGCATTGGCAGGTGTGGGACATCACGCAAAAGGAGTTGTTGACGTTCCCCCAGCTACCGGAGTACATGTTATTGGAGCAACTGCTGCTCCCTGATGACTTGGGGGAGGGTAGGGTTGGGACATAGACGGGTAGTTCGGACAGCAGGACTAGGCGCAGGTGGTGAGGATAAAGTGTAAGTGGGAGGAGGAGTTGGGGAGGGAGATAGGATTAGGACTGTGGTGTGAGGTGATGCGGCGAGTGAACTCAACTTCCTCCTGTGCAAGAATGTGCTTGATTCAGTTCAAAGTGCTGGAGGGGAAGGGGCTGATCTGCCAGCTAAGAATCCTTTTGAACTGGAGATCAGATACGTCACCAGGATCTTGGCTGAGGGACTTAAATGACTTCTCCGAATGGAGATTAAGTTTGCTCTTTAGGGGGTCAGAGGAGGGCTTTGTGGTGCAGTGGAGACCGTTCATGGCATTATATCGGTGGCACAGTGTTTAGCAGTGTTGCTTTACAGTGCCACGGTCCCGTGTTCAATTCCCGTCTGATTCACTATCTGAGTGGAGTTGGCACGTTCTCCCTGTGTCTGCGCGGGTGCTCCGGTTTCCTCCCACAAGTCCCGAAAGATGTGCATGTTAGGTGAATTGGATATTCTGAATTCTCCCTCAGTGTACCCGAACAGGTGCCGGAGTGTGGCGACTAGGGGATTTTCACAGTAACTTCATTATTATTATTTGAGGAACTGTTCGTCGCTGGGGAGGGGAAGCATTAAAAGGGGAAAAATTGTGCTGACTGTTAATTATGTCTCATAGAATCATAGAATTACAGTGCCGAAAGCCATTCGGCCTATCGAGTCTGCACCGGCCCTTGGAAAGAGCACCCTACCCAAGCCTACTCCTCCACCCTATCCCCGCAACCCAGTAACCCCACCTAACCTTTTTGAACACTAAGGGCAATCTAGCATGGCCAATCCACCTAACCTGCACATCTTTGGACTGTGGGAGGAAACCGGAGCACCCGGAGGAAACCCATGCACACACGGGGAGAACGTGCAAGCTCCGCACAGACAGTGACTCAAGCTGGGGATCAAGGCTGGACTGTTGTTCTTGTTGATATTGTGTATGTTTGGAATGAAATATATATTTTTTGAATGAATATTTTACCACGGTTTCTGTTTCTGTTCCAGTTTTTGCCGGTTTTTGTACCAAAGTCCTTCTTGGGGAGTTGAGAGATTGGTTTTGTCATTTATTTGCCTGGTGCGGCATGCCTTCAGGATTCTCCGTTTCGGCGGCTGGTCAATAGGGTTTCCCATTGTGGGGCAGGCCCACGCTGTCGGGAAACCCCCGGGCTGCCAGCAAAATGGAGCATCCCGACAGCGGAAAATCCAGCCGCTGGTCTCCAGAGGCAGTCCTTCAGAGGGATCGGCAGTCAGCGGGTTTGGCGTTGCTAAGCTTGATATATTACTACTGGGCTGCGAATGCTGAGAAAGTGTTGGGCTGGTGTGGGGTTGCTGAGGCTATATGGGTGCGGATGGAATCGGTAGGGGGCCGGGGTTGAGGGCGTAGTTACAGCCTCACTTACATTTTCTCCGGGGAAGTATTCGGTGAATCTGGTGGAGGTCTCCGCCCCAAATATCTGGAGACAATTTCAGCAACAGTTTAAATTCGGGGCGATGTCGAAGCTGGCACCGGTCTGTGCTATTCATATGTTGATGCCTGAGAGGTTGACGCAATGTTCAGGAGATGGGAGGAGAAGGGGCTGGAGATTTGTTCTGTGGAGGGGTGATTTGCGAGCGTGGAGGTGATGTCAGTGAAATTTGGGCTCTCTTGGTCTGAAGCATTTAGATACTTACAGATTCGCAATTTTGCAAATTGGATCTTTCCGACAGTCCCTGTGGTGCTGTCATCCTTGTTGCTGGAGAGGGTTTTGTCGCTTGCAGCCTAGGAAGGGTATTTATGGAAGGAATATGGCTGTAGGTGCAGCATTGGTGGAGGGTGTTAAGACCAAGTGGGAGGAGCAGTTTGAACTGGGTGGGGTGAGGATGGGGTGTGGAGTGAGGTCTTGCGGAGGATGAATGCCACCTCTTCATGTGCGAGGTTTGGCTTAATACAACTGAAGGTAATGCATAGGACTCATTTGACTAGGTCTAGTATGAATAGGTTGTTTGTGGGAGTGGAAGCAAAGTGCGAGCACTGTTGCAGAAGTCCGGCTAATCATCTGCACATGTCCTGGTCGCGCCCCAAGCTCCTTCTTTAGTACCATATCGTCAATTCTGAAATTAAATTACAGCCATGTCCCTTGGGGTGTCGGGCTTGCCAGAGCTTCAGATGGGAGCAGAGACTGATGTTCTGGCCTTCGCCTCACTGATTGCTCAAAAGCAGGTGCTGATGGGATAGAGGTCAGCTTCTCCACCCAGTGCCTCAATATGGCTCGGGAATTTGATGGAGTTTTTACACCTTGAGAAGGTCAAGTATATCGTGAGGGAGGCAATTAAAGGGTTTTACCGAAGATAGCAGCCGTTTATTTTGTACTTTAAAAAGCTGGTCATCGTTAGTTGCTGGTGAGGGGTGTGGGGTGTGGGGGAGGAAATCGGCCTTTTTTTATGCGGGAAGGAGGGGTTTGGGGAGTTGGTGTTGTTTTTTTGTTATGCAAAAAATAGAAAATGTTTGAATAAAAAGATATATTTTTAAGTTCCTTTTCTAACGTCACATGTGCAGAATGACCAATAAGGTACCAAGGATCAACCACCTCAGTGAGGAAAAGGAAGAAAACTTTGTAACTTTCCCAGCGTTGGGCATGTTTCCACTGGAACTTATCCAGCTCCCATCTTTCTGTAGGAATCAGGTACTCACGCCAGATCTTGCTGGAAGGGTGAGAGGTCGTTCTGTGTGGCGTGAAGTGACAGTATGGTAGTAGCTGGTATGCTGAGCTCCATTTCAGGCTGCATAGCCTCAACCTACAGAGTAACAGAGAACAGTCACATCGAGCAACTTGCTGTGGTGAGATAAATTCTTAGAAATAGGATGAACTTTAATTAAACTACTGAATTTCTATACTCTCAACATGAAGGTTTAGAAATTGGACATCCTTTTCAGTTTGGCATCCAGTGTTGCCAATGAGCAGCTCCTGAAAAGGCCTCAGACTGGTGAGATGGAGTTAGCACTTGTTCAATTCTTCATTTCATCTCACCCTCAGGAGAAAACCCCCATCCTTTAACCACTATTCTGACCCAGAATGAAGATTCTGGGTAGTACGGTAGCACAATGGTTAGCACTATTGCTTCACAACACCAGGGACCTGGGTTTGACTAGGAGCTTTTCACAGTAACTTCATTGCATGTTAATGTAAGCCTACTTGTGACACTAATAAAGATTATTATTATTATTATTTACACTTCTTATGTTGGCTCTGCTTGGGGCATGTCCTAGTGAGTTGGGTGCTATTTTCTAGATAGTTTTCTGCTCTAGATCTGTACCCATTTAAAACACAAGAATATGAGAATTAGCAGCAGAAGGAGGCCATTCAGCCCTTATGCCTGCTCCACCATTAAAAAAACCATGGATGATCTGATTTTAGTCTCAATTCCACTTTCTTGTTGGCCCTGCATAACCCTTGACTCCCTAATTGATCAAATATCTATCAAACTCAATGTTGAATAAATTCAATGACCCAGCCTACACTGCTCTCTGGGGGAGAGAATTCCACAGACGAAGGACCCTCTGTGAGAAAAAGTTTCTTTATCCCAGATTTAAAAGGGAGACACTTTTTTAAAACTGCATCCCCTTGTTCTAGACTGCCCCACAAAGGGAAACATCCTCCCAGCATCCACCCTGTCAAATCCCCTCAGGATCTTATATGTTTCAATAGGATCTCATACATAATGAGGCTTGGCTGAGAGCTCAGACAACCATAGAACATAGAACATTACAGCGCAGTACAGGCCCTTCGGCCCTCGATGTTGCGCCAACCTGTGAAACCACTCTAAAGCCCATCTACACTATTCCCTTATCGTCCATATGTCTATCCAATGACCATTTGAATGCCCTTAGTGTTGGCGAGTCCACTACTGTTGCAGGCAGGGCATTCCACACCCTTACTACACTCTGAGTAAAGAACCTACCTCTGATATCTGTCCTATACCTATCTCCCCTCAATTTAAAGCTATGTCCCCTCGTGCTAGACATCACCATCCGAGGAAAAAGGCTCTCACTGTCCACCCTATCCAATTCTCTGATCATTTTGTATGCCTCAATTAAGTCACCTCTTAACCTTCTTCTCTCTAACGAAAACAGCCTCAAGTCTCTCAGTCTTTCCTCATAAGATCTTCCCTCCATATCAGGCAACATTCTGGTAAATCTCCTCTGCACCCGTTCCAATGCGTCCACATCCTTCCTATAATAAGGCGACCAGAATTGCACGCAATACCGCACCAGAGTTTTGTACAGCGGCAACATGACCTCATGGCTCCGAAACTCAATCCCTCTACCAATAAAAGCTAACACACCGTACGCCTTCTTAACAACCCTCTCAACCTGGGTGGCAACTTTCAAGGATCTATGTACATGACACCGAGATCTCTCTGCTCAACCACACTGCCAAGAATCTTACCATTAGCCCAGTACTCTGTCTTCCTGTTATTCCTTCCAAAATGAATCACCTCACACTTTTCTGCATTAAACTCCATTTGCCACCTCTCAGCCCAGCGCTGCAGCTTATCTATGTCCCTCTGTAACTTGTAACATCCTTCCGCACTGTCCACAACTCCACCGACTGTAGTGTCATCTGCAAATTTACTCACCCATCCTTCTACGCCCTCCAGGTCATTTATAAAAATGACAAACAGCAGTGGCCCCAAAACAGATCCTTGTGGTACACCACTAGTAACTGGACTCCAGTCTGAACATTTCCCATCAACCTTTGTCTTCTTCCAGCTAGCCAATTTCTGATCCAAACTGCTAAATCACCCTGAATCCCATGCCTCCGTATTTTCTGCAGTAGCCTACCGTGGGGAACCTGATCAAACGCTTTACTGAAATCCATATACACCACATCAACTGCTTTACCCTCATCCACCTGTTTGGCCACCTTCTCAAAGAACTCTATAAGGTTTGTGAGGCACGGCCTACCGTTCACAAAACCGTGTTGACTATCTCTAATCAAATTATTCCTTTCCAGATGATTATACATCCTATCTCTTATAAACCATTACTCTTGTTGAAACAGATGTGCCCAGGAAAAACATTGCTTGATTTAAGCTTAGGCTCTCTGATCTCTGCAGTCAATTTCACAAGTTTTATTTACACAAGGTTAAGTGGTTTCAAGGCCTGCAGTTTTTGTTATTGATGCTAGATGAGTCTGGATGATTAACATTTTTATTGCCCTGTAGAGAAATTACTTTTTTTTTAACATACTGGAAAGTCATGAATGAATTAACTTTTTTTTTAAGCTTTGTTTCTTTACACATTCTACTGTCACTGTGGTTCTATACAGTGTAAAGTGACCCAATGGACATGGAAGGTCCATGGCTTGACATTGAGGGTATGAGGGGCCATGGGAGGTGGGTGGAGGGGCATAGTTTGGCATGGAGGCATAAGGGAACATGGGAGGTGGGTGGAGGGGCACAGTTTCGAATTGGAGGTATGAGGAGCGATGGAGGGTGGATGGGGCCATATCTTGACATGGGGAGCATGAAGAGGAGCTATTGAAATTGCATTTTAAATGGTCCTCTCTTGCAGCCTAGGGTCATGACTCCTCTCAGGGACAGTGAACCATGACTCTTTAAAAACTCCACGAAAATTGCAGAAGAGCAGGAGACGCATGGTAGGAGAGCAGCACGGTAGCATAAGTGATTAGCATGTGGCTTCACAGCGCCAGGGTCCCGATTCCCTGCTGGGCCACTGTCTGTGCGGAGTCTGCACGTTCTCCTCGTGTCTGCGTGGGTTTCCTCCGGGTGCCCCGGTTTCCTCCCACAGTCCAAAGACGTGCGGGTTAGGTGGATTGGCCATGATAAATTGCCCTTAGTGACCAAAATAAAGGTTAGGAGGGGTTACTGGGTTCCGGGTTCGGGGGGAAGTGAGGGCTTAAGTGGGTCGGTGCAGATTCGATGGGCTGAATGGCCTCCTTCTGCACTGTATGTTCTATGTAAACTATGTCTACGCCTAGCTCTACAAAGGAGGTCTCGAGGGTGTTGGCTATGAGGAAAGGTTGAATAAACTAGGATTGTTTTCACTGGATGGCGGAGGCTGAAGGGAGACTAGATATATGTCTACAAAATGATGAGAGGAAACATGGGAGGTGGGTGGAAGGGCACAGTCAGCCACCGAGTGGATAGTCAGAGGCTTTTTCCAAGGGTGGATGTGTCAATTACAAGGGGTTCAAGGTGATAAGGAGAACGTTTAAGGGAGATGTGCGAAGTTAGCTTTTCATGCAGAGAGTGGTGGGTGCATTCTTGCCCCGAATAGCGGCTCGCCAGCTGATCCGGCGGGACCTCACTCGCCTGACCCCTGCAAACAACGTCAAGCAGCATTTAGGCTGCACTTGATCAGCCAACCCCAGCCAGTTCACAACCATGGAGCCAAGGAGACCAGCGACAAGATTCGGGGATGCTGACCTGGGGAGGCTCCTGGACACAGCAGGGATGTCCTGTTCCCCCAAGGATCCCGGAGGGTGAGCCACAAGGCAGCCAGTGCTGCCTGGGACGAGGTAGGCAGCTGGCTGCCTCCACCCCTGATGTGTATCCTGGGGACAACTAGACGTAGTGGCAGAGCTTGGAGGGCAAAGCACATTGAGGATCACTGAGGGCACCGGGGGAGGGGGGACGGGGTAGGTAGGTGATGAGGGGTGGATGGGGGTGAGAGGGTCGGGGAATGGGGGGGTGCACCATCAGGAGAGTGGGGGCATATATTGAACAATAAACACCCTTGAGCACAGCAGTAGGAAGCTTCTGTCACTTTCTTCCGAAATGCATTGCCGCGTGCAGGTGATGGGTGTGAGCGAGCACTCAGCAGACAGGCAGGGGTCAGATTATGGCATAGATTGAGGTGCATCAGCACCCAGCTTTCTGCGAGTTATCATCACGCCACTGCCCTCAACAATGACCCGCAACAGTATTGACACAGTCCCAGCACCATAGAGTAATGTGACACATACACTGGGAAGGTGCGAAATAGGGGTGGTGGGTGGGTAAGAATGCAAAGGTGGACCAGGCCACATCCTCGGTGATCGGGCCAGTGTGAGGGCCCCCCGGCCTTCCGGGTTTTCCGGACCCTCACTGCCACCGTCTGTCCTGCAGCCTCCGGCTGGGCCTTGGGTTCCTACCCTACCTCGCCCTCCAGCCCCTCATCATCCTCGTCCCCGGCGTCCTCCTCCTCTTCCATGACGGCCACAAGTTCCTCGTCACCAATCTCCAGCACGTCTCCCCCATTTGCTGTGCAAGGTTGTGGAGGGCACAGCAGACCACAACAAAGCGGGCGACCCACCGGGCGGTGCACTGGAATACACCTCCGGAGCGGACAAGGCATCGGAACCGCATCTTGAGGAGTTTGATGCACTGCCTCAATCACAGCCCAGATGACTTCATGGGCCCCGTTGTAGCGGGTTTCCACTTCAGTCTCCAGCCTCCATACTGGTGTCATTAGCCAGGTCCTCAGCTGATATCCCTTTTCCCCTTATCTCTTATGCCCATCCTGGGGTGCTCCTCGAAGAGGGCAGGGATGACCGACTGCCCCAAGATGTAGCTGTCGTGCATAGTCACCAGAAGGTGGGCCCACATGTGCATTATCTGCATCTGGTGGTCGCAGACGAACTGTATGTTCAGGGAGTGGAACCCCTTTCGGTTAACATAGGGCACCCCAAGATGGCCCGGTCAGCGCAGGGCAACATGTGTGGCATCTATGACTCCCTGGCCCTGGGGCATCCCAGCGGTAGTGGAGAAACCTGCTGCCCGGGCAACTTGCTGGGCTTGGTCCATGTCAAAAACAATGCAGTCTTCCACCCAGGAATACAGGGCATTCGTGACCTGAGATACCAGTCTGGTCCCCACTCGAGTCCTGGAATGATCCCGTGGCATAAACGTTCAGGGCTGCAGTAACCTTGACTGCTAACAGGAGCGGGTGTCCTCCTCCTCAATGTGTTGCTACGCCCGCGAGGATATGGCACAGGTGTCGCACCATATTGTTGAGGCGGAGCTTCCTGTGGCACATGCGGTCCGTCATTTGTTCCTCCAGCAGAGGGCAGCAGAACGGAGCTGCTGATTGGCTGTTGTGGGGAAAACTTGCAACAGTGCATTGCGGTCACTGTATCCAGAAGGTGTACCTGAGCAAGGCACCCTCCGTGTTCAAGTGAAGGCAAGCATCGAGCAGAGGGCAGCAGAGCAGAGCCGCTGATTGGCTGTTGGGGGAAAATTTGCATCAGTGCATTGCGATCACTGTATCCAGAAGGTGGTTTGTGGAGGAGCTGTTGTCAAGTGACAGGCAGAGAAAAAGCAGAAAGGCAGTGCAGGTGTCCCCTGCGGTCATCTCCCTCCAAAACAGGTATACCGTTTTGGATACTGTTAGGGGAGATGGCTCACCAGGGGAAGGCAGCAGTAGCCATGTTCATGGCACCGTGGCTGGCTCTGCTGTACAAAAGGGTGGGAAAACGAGTGGAAGGGCTATAGTCATAGGGGATTCAATTGTAAGGGGAGTAGATAGGTGGTTCTGTGGTCGAAAACGAGACTGCCAAATGGTATGTTGCCTCCCAGGTGCACGGATCAGGGGTGTTTCAGATCAGCTGCAGAACATTCTGAAGTGGGAGGATGAACAGCCAGTTGTCGTGGTGCATATAGGCACCAATGATGTAGGTAAAAAACGGGATGAGGTCCTACAAGCAGGATTTAGGGAGTTAGGAGCCAAGTTAAAAAGTCGGGCCTCAGAGGTAGTAATCTCAGGATTGCTACCAGTGCCACGTGGTAGTCCGAGTAGAAATGAAAGAATAGGCAGGATGAATGCGTGGCTTAAGAGATGGTGCAGGAGGGAGGGGTTCAGATTTTTGGGACATTGGGACCGGTTCTGGGGAGGTGGGACTACTACAAATTGGACGGTCTACACCTGGGCCAGACTGGAACCAATGTCCTTGGGGGTGCTTTTGCTAATGCTGTAGGGGAGGGATTGAACTAATGTGGCAGGGGGATGGGAACCAAATTAGGATATTTAGTGGTAAGTAAGGAGGTAGTAACTAAAGCCTGTAAGGAACTAGATCATGAAGTCAGCGTGACTAAGGGGAAGAGTAGACAGGGAGCAGATGGTGAACGCCAAGGGACTGGTGGTCTGAGGTGCATTTGTTTTAATGCAAGAAGTGTAGTAAGTAAGGCAGATGAACTTAGGGCTTGGAGTAGTACCTGGGAGTATGATGTTATTGATATTACTGAGACTTGGTTGAGGGAAGGGCATGATTGGCAACTAAATAGCCCAGGATATCGATGCTTCAGGCGGGATAGAGAGGGAGGTAAAAGGGGTGGAGGAGTTGCATTATTGGTCAGAGAGGATATCACAGCTGTGCTGAAGGAGGGCACTATGGAGGACTCGAGCAGTGAGGCGATATGGGCAGAGCTCAGAAATAGGAAGGGTGCGGTAACAATGTTGGGGCTGTACTACAGGCGCCCCAACAGCGCGTGTGAAATAGAGGTACAAATATGTAAACAGATTATGGAAAGATGTAGGAGCAACAGGGTGGTGGTGATAGGAGATTTTAATTTAACCAACATTGACTGGGATACACTTAGTGTTAGAGGTCTAGATGGATCAGAATTTGTAAGGAGCATCCAGGAGGGTTTTCTAGAGCAGTATGTAAATAGTCCAACTCGGGAAGGGGCCCAACTGGACTTGGTGTTGGGAAATGAGCCCGGCCAGGTGGTTGAGGTTTCAGTCGGGGATTACTTTGGGAATAGTGATCACAATTCCGTAAGTTTTAGATTACTCATGGACAAAGATGAGAGTGGTCCTAAAGGAAGAGTGCTAAATTGGGGGAAGGCCAACGATACCAAAATTCGGCAGGAGTTGGGGAATGTGGATTGGGAGCAGCTGTTTGAAGGTAAATCCTCATTTGATATGTGGGAGGCTTTTAAAGAGAGAACATAAGAAAATAAGAACATAAGAACTAGGAGCAGGAGTAGGCCATCTGGCCCCTCGAGCCTGCTCCACCATTCAACGAGATCATGGCTGATCTTTTGTGGACTCAGCTCCACTTTCCGGCCCGAACACCATAACCCTTAATCCCTTTATTCTTCAAAAAACTATCTATCTTTATCTTAAAAACATTTAATGAAGGAGCCTCTACTGCTTCACTGGGCAAGGAATTCCATAGATTCACAACCCTTTGGGTGAAGAAGTTTCTCCTAAACTCAGTCCTAAATCTACTTCCCCTTATTTTGAGGCTATGCCCCCTAGTTCTGCTTTCACCCGCCAGTGGAAACAACCTGCCCGCATTTATCCTGTCTATTCCCTTCATAATCTTATATGTTTCTATAAGATCCCCCCTCATCCTTCTAAATTCCAACAAGTACAGTCCCAGTCTACTCAACCTCTCCTCGTAATCCAACCCCTTCAGCTCTGGGATTAACCTAGTGAATCTCCTTTGCACACCCTCCAGTGCCAGTGCGTCCTTTCTCAAGTAAGGAGACCAAAACTGAACACAATACTCCAGGTGTGGCCTCACTAACACCTTATACAATTGCAGCAGAACCTCCCCAGTCTTAGACTCCATCCCTCTAGCAATGAAGGACAAAATTCCATTTGCCGCCTTAATCACCTGTTGCACCTGTAAACCAACTTTTTGCGACTCATGCACTAGCACACCCAGACATCTCTGCACAGCAGCATGTTTTAATATTTTATCATTTAAATAATAATCCCTTTTGCTGTTATTCCTATCAAAATGGATAACCTCACATTTGTCAACATTGTATTCCATCTGCCAGATCCTAGCCCATTCACTTAACCTATCCAAATCTCTCTGCAGACTTCCGGTTTCCTTTGCACTTTTTGCTTTACCACTCATCTTAGTGTCGTCTGCAAACTTGGACACATTGCCTTTGGTCCCCAACTCCAAATCATCTGTGTAAATTGTGAACAATTGTGGGCCCAACACTGATCCGTGAGGGACACCACTAGCTACTGATTGCCAACCAGAGAAACACCCATTAATCCCCACTCTTTGCTTTCTATTAATTAACCAATCCTCTATCCATGCTACTACTTTCCCCTTAATGCCATGCATTTTTATCTTATGCAGCAACCTTTTGTGTGGCACCTTGTCAAAGGCTTTCTGGAAATCCAGATATACCACATCCATTGGCTCCCCATTATCTACCGCACTGTTAATGTCCTCACAAAATTCCACTAAATTAGTTAGGCACGACCTGCCCTTTATGAACCCATGCTGCGTCTGCCCAATGGGACAATTTCCATCCAGATGCCTCGCTATTTCTTCCTTGATGATAGATTCCAGCATCTTCCCTACTACCGAAGTTAAGCTCACTGGCCTATAATTACCCGCTTGCTGCCTACCTCCTTTTTTAAACAGTGGTGTCACGTTTGCTAATTTCCAATCCGCCGGGACCACCCCAGAGTCTAGTGAATTTTGGTAAATTATCACTAGTGCATTTGCAATTTCCCTAGCCATCTCTTTTAGCACTCTGGGATGCATTCCATCAGGTCCAGGAGACTTGTCTACCTTTAGCCCCATTAGCTTGCCCATCACTACCTCCTTGGTGATAACAATCATCTGAAGGTCCTCACCTGTCATAGCCTCATTTCCATCAGTTACTGGCATGTTATTTGTGTCTTCCACTGTGAAGAGCGACCCAAAAAACCTGTTCAGTTCCTCAGCCATTTCCTCATCTCCCATTATTAAATCTCCCCTCTCATCCTCTAAAGGACCAATATTTACCTTAGCCACTCTTTTTTGTTTTATGTATTTGTAGAAACTTTTACTTTCTGTTTTTATATTCTGAGCAAGTTTACTCTCATAATCTATCTTACTCTTCTTTATAGCTTTTTTAGTAGCTTTCTGTTGCCCCCTAAAGATTTCCCAGTCCTCTAGTCTCCCACTGATCTTTGCTACTTTGTATGTTTTTTCCTTCAATTTGATACTCTCCCTTATTTCCTTAGATATCCACGGTCGATTTTCCCTCTTTTTACCGTCCTTCCTTTTTGTTGGTATAAACCTTTGCTGAGCACTGTGAAAAATCACTTGGAAGGTTCTCCACTGTTCCTCAACTGTTTTACCATAAAGTCTTTGCTCCAAGTCTACCTTAGCTAGTTCTTCTCTCATCCCATTGTAATCTCCTTTGTTTAAGCACAAAGCACTAGTGCTTGATTTTACCTTCTCACCCTCCACCTGTATTTTAAATTCCACCATATTGTGATCGCTCTTTCCGAGAGGATCCCTAACTATGAGATCCTGAATCAATCCTGTCTCATTACACAGGACCAGATCTAGGACCGCTTGTTCCCTTGTCGGTTCCATTACATACTGTTCTAGGAAACTATCGCGGATACATTGTATAAACTGCTCCTCAAGGCTGCCTTGACCGACCTGGTTAAACCAATCGACATGTAGATTAAAATCCCCCATAATAACTGCTGTACCATTTCTGCATGCATCAGTTCTTTCATAGATTATCATAGAATTTACAGTGCAGAAGGAGGCCATTCGGCCCATCGAGTCTGCACCGGCTCTTGGAAAGAGCACCCTACCCAAGGTCAACACAGCCACCCTATCCCCATAACCCAGTAACCCCACCCAACACCAAGGGCAATTTTGGACACTAAGGACAATTTATCATGGCCAATCCATCTAACCTGCACATCTTTGGACTGTGGGAGGAAACCGGAGGACCCGGAGGAAACCCACGCACACACGGGGAGGATGTACAGACTCCGCACAGACAGTGACCCAATCCGGAATCGAACCTGGGACCCTGGAGCTGTGAAGCAATTGTGCTATCCACATGGCTACCGTGCTGCCCTCTTTGTTTATTTGTTTATTTGTTTTCTTTGTTTATTGCCTGCCCCACCATAATATTACTATTTGGTGGCCTATAGATTACTCCTATCAGTGACTTTTTCGCCTTTCTATTCCTGATTTCCACCCAAATGGATTCAACCTTATCCTTCATAGCACCAATGTCATCCTTAAATAACAGAGCTAACACCACCTCCCTTACCATCCATTCTGTCCTTCCGAAAAGTTTGATACCCTCGGATATTTAACTCCCAGTCGTGACCATCCTTTAACCATGTTTCAGTAATGGCCACTAAATCATAGTCATTCACGATGATTTGCGCCATCAACTCATTTACCTTATTCCAAATACTACGAGCATTCAGGTAAAGTACACTTATGTTGGCTTTTTTACCTCTGTTCTGAATCTTAACACCTCGATCAGTAACCTCTCCTAAGTTATATTTCCTCTTAACCTTTCCCCTAATTTTCCTTGTCGTCGAACCCATATCTTCATGTAACAACCTGCCGTGTCGCTTACCATTAATGTTTTCACTTCCCGTTTTATTTCTTTTAGTATTCCTGGTCCTATGCACTGAGCTCCCCTCAGTCACTGTACCTTGTACTGTCGCCCTTTTTGACTTTTGACTATGGCTTCTCTGCCTTACACTTTCCCCCTTACTGCCTTCCAACTTCCTGCATCGGTTCCCATCCCCCTGCCACATTAGTTTAAACTCTCCCCAACAGCTCTAGCAAACACCCCCCCCCCCCTAGGACATCGGTTCCAGTCCTGCCCAGGTGCAGACTGTCCGGTTTGTACGGGTCCCACCTCCCCCAGAACCAGTTCCAATGTCCCAGGAATTTGAATCCCTCATTCTTGCACCATCTCTCGAGCCACGCATTCATCCTCTCTATTCTGACATTCCTACTCTGACTAGCTCGTGGCACTGGTAGCAATCCTGAGATTACTACCTTTGAGGTCCTACTTGAGGAACAAAGAACAAAGAACAATTACAGCACAGAAACAGGCCCTTCGGCCCTCCCAGCCTGCGCCGATCCAGATCCTTTATCTAAACCTGTCTTCTATTTTCCAAGGATCTCCTTCCCTCTGTTCCCCGCCCGTTCATATATCTGTCTAGATGCATCTCAAATGATGCTATCGTGCCTGTCTCTACCACCTCCGCTGACAAAGCGCTCCACGCACCCACCATCCTCTGCATAAAAAACTTTCCACGCACATCTTCCTTAAACTTTCCCCCTCTCACCTTGAAATTGTGACCCGTTGTAATTGACACCCCCACTCTTGGAAAAAGCTTGCTGCTATCCACCCTGTCCATACCTCTCATAATTTTGTAGACCTCAATCAGGTCCCCCCTCAACCTCCGTCTTTCCAACGAAAATAATCCTAATCTACTCAACCTTTCTTCATAGCTAGCACCCTCCATACCAAGCAACATCCTGGTGAACCTCTTCTGCACCCTCTCTAAAGCATCCACATCCTTCTGGTAATGTGGCGACCAGAACTGCACGCTGTGTTCCAAATGTGGCCTAACCAAAGTCCTATACAACTGTAACATGACCTGCCGACTCTTGTACTCAATACCCCGTCCAGTGAAGGCAAGCATGCTGTATGCCTTCTTGACCACTCTATCGACCTGCGTTGCCACCTTCAGGGTACAATGGACCTGAACTCCCAGATCTCTCTGTACATCAATATTCCTCACCCTTCCATTGACCGCATAGCCGCTCTTAGAACATAGAACATAGAACAATACAGCGCAGTACAGGCCCTTCGGCCCACGATGTTGCACCAAAACAAAAGCCATCTAACCTACACCACCATTATCATCCATATGTTTATCCAATAAACTTATAAATGCCCTCAATGTTGGCGATTTCACTACTGTAGCAGGTAGGGCATTCCACGGCCTCACTACTCTTTGCGTAAAGAACCTACCTCTGACCTCTGTCCTATATCTATTACCCCTCAGTTTAAAGTTATGTCCCCTCGTGCCAGCCATTTCCATCCGCGGGAGAAGGCTCTCACTGTCCACCCTATCCAACCCCCTAATCATTTTGTATGCCTCTATTAAGTCTCCTCTTAACCTTCTTCTCTCCAACGAAAACAACCTCAAGTCCATCAGCCTTTCCTCATAAGATTTTCCCTCCATACCAGGCAACATCCTGGTAAATCTCCTCTGCACCCGCTCCAAAGCCTCCACGTCCTTCCTATAATGCGGTGACCAGAACTGTACGCAATACTCCAAATGCGGCCGTACCAGAGTTCTGTACAGCTGCAACATGACCTCCTGACTCCGGAACTCAATTCCTCTACCAATAAAGGCCAACACTCCATAGGCCTTCTTCACCACCCTATCAACCTGGGTGGCAACTTTCAGGGATCTATGTACATGGACACCAAGATCCCTCTGCTCATCCACACTTTCAAGAACTTTTCCATTAGCCAAATATTCCACATTCCTGTTATTCCTTCCAAAGTGAATCACCTCACACTTCTCTACATTAAACTCCATTTGCCACCTCTCAGCCCAGCTCTGCAGCTTATCTATATCCCTCTGTAACCTGCTACTTCCTTCCACACTATCGACAACACCACCGACTTTAGTATCGTCTGCAAATTTACTCACCCACCCTTCTGCGCCTTCCTCTAGGTCATTGATAAAAATGACAAACAGCAACGGCCCCAGAACAGATCCTTGTGGTACTCCACATGTGACTGAACTCCATTCTGAACATTTCCCATCAACCACCACCCTCTGTCTTCTTTCAGCTAGCCAATTTCTGATCCACATCTCTAAATCACCCTCAATCCCCAGCCTCCGTATTTTCTGCAATAGCCTACCGTGGGGAACCTTATCAAACGCTTTGCTGAAATCCATATACACCACATCAACTGCTCTACCCTCGTCTACCTGTTCAGTTACCTTCTCAAAGAACTCGATAAGGTTTGTGAGGCATGACCTACCCTTCACAAAGCCATGCTGACTATCCCTGATCATATTATTCCTATCTAGATGATTATAAATCTTGTCTCTTATAATCCCCTCCAAGACTTTACCCACTACAGACGTGAGGCTCACTGGTCTATAGTTGCCGGGGTTGTCTCTGCTCCCCTTTTTGAACAAAGGGACCACATTTGCTATCCTCCAGTCCTCTGGCACTATTCCTGTAGCCAATGATGACATAAAAATCAAAGCCAATGGTCCAGCAATCTCTTCCCTGGCCTCCCAGAGAATCCTAGGATAAATCCCATCAGGTCCCGGGGACCTGTCTATTTTCAGCCTGTCCAGAATTGCCAACACCTCTTCCCTACGTACCTCAATGCCATCTAATCTATTTACCTGGAGCTCAGCATTCTCCTCCACAACATTATCTTTTTCCTGAGTGAATACTGACGAAAAATATTCATTTAGTTTCTCGCCTATCTCTTCAGACTCTACACACAACTTCCCATCCCTGTCCTTGACTGGTCCTACTCTTTCCCTAGTCATTCGCTTATTCCTGACATACCTATAGAAAGCTTTTGGGTTTTCCTTGATCCTTCCTGCCAAATACTTCTCATGTCCCCTCCTTGCTCGTCTTAGCTCTCTCTTTAGATCCTTCCTCGCTACCTTGTAACTATCCATCGCCCCAACTGAAACTTCACACCTCATCTTCACATAGGCCTCCTTCTTCCTCTTAACAAGAGATTCCACTTCTTTGGTAAACCACGGTTCCCTCGCTCGGCACCTTCCTCCCTGCCTGACCGGTACATACTTATCAAGAACACGCAGTAGCTGATCCTTGAACAAGCTCCACTTATCCAGTGTGTCCAACACTTTCAGCCTACTTCTCCACCTTATCCCCCCCAAGTCACGTCTAATGGCATCATAATTTCCCTTCCCCCAGCTATAACTCTTGCCCTGCGGTGTATACTTATCCCTTTCCATCCTTAACGTAAACGTCACCGAATTGTGGTCACTGTCCCCAAAGTGCTCACCTACCTCCAAATCCAACACCTGGCCTGGTTCATTACCCAAAACCAAATCCAACGTGGCCTCGCCTCTTGTTGGCCTGTCATCAAGTCCCCAGGTCCGGATGGGATGTATCCCAGGTTACTGAGGGAAGTGAGAGAGGAAATAGCTGGGGCCTTAACAAATATCTTTGCAGCATCCTTGAACACGGGTGAGGTACCGGAGGACTGGAGAATTGCTAATGTTGTCCCCTTGTGTGGTATTATCAGGTATTGCAGTACCCGAGAGGCTGAAGACCATTGGTTAAACCTAGGAGTTTACCATTGTCTGTTTTGTATGTAGCTCCGCCCTGACAGGCGGGGTATAAGAACCGGTGCCGTCCCAGCCGCCCTCATTCTGTACCGAAGTTGCTGGGGAACCGTTCTAGTCTATTAAAGTTATGTTACTACCTCGTCTTTAATTGTAATTGATCGTGCATCACCTTGTTTAAGAAGGGTAGCAGGGATAATGCAGGTAATTATAGGCCGGTGAGCCTGACGTCAGTGGCAGGGAAGCTGCTGGAGAAGATACTGAGGGATAGGATCAATTACCATTTGGAAGAAAATGGGCTTATCAGTGATAGGCAACATGGTTTTGTGCAGGGAAGGTCATATCTTACCAACTTAATAGAATTCTTTGAGGAAGTGACAAAGTTAATTGATGAGGGAAGGGCTGTAGATGTCATAGACATGGACTTCAGTAAGGCATTTGATAAGGTTCCCCATGGTCGGCTGATGGAGAAAGTGAAGTCTCATGGGGTCCAGGATGTACTAGCTAGATGGATAAAGAACTGGCTGGGCAACAGGAGACAGAGTAGTAGCGGAAGGGAGTTTCTCAAAATGGAGAACTGTGACCAGTGGTGTTCCACAGGGATCCGTGCTGGGACCATTGTTGTTTGTGATATACATAAATGATCTGGAGGAAGGTATAGGTGGGCTGATTAGCAAGTTTGCAGATGACACTAAGATTGGTGGAGGAGCAAATCGTGAAGGGGACTGTCAGATCCTTAGAAAATAGGCGACAGTTTTAGATAGAGGATCTGGATCGGCGCAGGCTTGGAGGGCCGAAGGGCCTGTTCCTGTGCTGTAATTGTTCTTTGTTCTTCTTTGAATGACCAACGGCAACAGTGGGTCATCGCGGGATTCCCCCTCTGGGTCCCTCCCTGACCTGATGGGCAGCCGGGTCCTCAGGGTGTGGGGCTGGGTCCGGCACATGGGCCGCTGCCTCGAGCATCTGCAGACGCTGCTGCTGCCACCATCTCCGGTGTCCAGCCGCATCATGTAGCACCAGCATCAAAGAACAAAGAACAATACAGCACAGGAACAGGCCCTTCGGCCCTCCAAGCCTGCGCCGGCCATGGTACCTGCCGAAACTAAAACCGTTTGCAGTTACGGAGTCCGTATCCTTCCATTCCCATCCTATTCATATATATGTCTAGATGCCCCTTAAATGCCGCTATCGTACCTGCTCCCACCACCTCCCCAGGCTGTGCGTTCCATATATTTACCACCCTCTGTGTAAAAAAGAACCTGCCTTGCACATCTGTTCTAAACTTTTCGCCATGCACTTTAAGCCCATGTCCCCTAGTACTTGACTCTCCTACTCTAGGAAAGAGCATCTGACTATCCACTCTGTCCATGCCACTCATAATCTTGTAGACCTCTTATCAGGTCGCCTCTGAACTTCCGTCGTTCCAGTGAGAACCGATCAGGTTTATCTAACGTTTCCTCATAGCGAATGCCCTCCATACCAGGCAACATCCTAGTAAACCGCTTCTGTACCCGCTCCAAAGCATCCACATCACTAGGGCAACTTATCATAGAATTTTCAGTGCAGAAGGAGGCCATTCGGCCCATCGAGTCTGCACCGGCTCTTGGAAAGAGCACCCTCCCCAAAGTCAACACCTCCACCCTATCCACATAACCCACTAACCCCACCCAACACTAAGGGCAATTTTGGACACTAAGGGCAATTTATCATGGCCAATCCACCTAACCTGCACATCTTTGGACTGTGGGAGGAAACCGGAGCACTCAGAGGAAGCCCACGCACACACGGGGAGGATGTGCAGACTCCGCACAGACAGTGATCCAAGCCGGAATCAAACCTGGAACCCTGGAGCTGTGAAGCAATTGTGCTATCCACAATGCTACAACTGCTTCCAACATCCCTGCCATAGCGTTCCATATCTGTAAGGCATTGGGGGAGGGTGTTAAACCGACAAACAGCAGTGGCTCCCACCCCAGGACCTCCATTCGCCCATTGAACGCCCTCCCACCACCATCAACCTACTCAGAACACCCTCCCCACGTACCATAAGGAGGGAGGATGTGTTGGGTATTCTAAAAGACATTAAGGTGGACAAGTCCCCAGGTCCGGATGGGATCTATCCCAGGTTACTGAGGGAAGTGAAAGAGGAAGTAGCTGGGGCCTTAACAGATATCTTTGCTGCATCCTTGAACACGGGTGAGGTACCGGAGGACTGGAGAATTGCTAATGTTGTCCCCTTGTTTGAGAAGTGTAGCAGGGATAATTATAGACCAGGTAATTATAGACCAGTGAGACTCACGTCAGTGGTAGGGCAGCTGCTGGAGAAGATAGTGAGGGATAGGATCTATTCCCATTTGGAAGAAAATGGGCTTATCAGTGATAGGCAACACGGTTTTGTGCAGGGAAGGTCATGTCTTACCAACTTAATAGAATTCTTTGAGGAAGTGACAAAGTTAATTGATGAGGGAAGGGCTGTAGATGTCATATACATGGACTTCAGTAAGGCATTTGATAAGGTTCCCCATGGTAGGCTGATGGAGAAAGTGAAGTCTCATGGGGTCCAGGGTGTACTAGCGAGATGGATAAAGAACTGGCTGGGCAACAGGAGACAGAGAGTAGTAATGGAAGGGAGTTTCTCAAAACGGGGAACTGTGACCAGTGGTGTTCCACAGGGATCCGTGCTGGGACCACTGTTGTTTGTGATATACATAAATGATACACCATGAGAGGTATAGACAGGGTGGATAGCAAGAAGCTTTTTCCCCAGAGTGTTTAGTTATTACTAGGGGTCACGAGTTCAAGGTGAGAGGGGAAAAGTTTCAGGGAGGTATACGTGGAACGTTCTTTCTGCAGAGAGTGGTAGGTGCCTGGAACGCATTACCAGCGAAGATGGTAGAGACGGGCACGATAGCGTCATTTAAGATGTATCTAGACAGATACATGAATGGGCAGGGAGCAGAGGGATATGGCCAATCTACCTAACCTACACATCTTTGGACTGTGGGAGGAAACCGGAGCACCCGGAGGAAACCCACGCACACACGGGGAGGATGTGCAGACTCCGCACAGACAGTGATCCAAGTCGGAATCGAACCTGGGACCCTGGAGCTGTGAAGCAATTGTGCTATCCACAATGCTACCGTGCTGCCCTTAAGAACAAATAAATCTACACTATATCATTTTACCGTAATCCATGTACCTATCCAATAGCTGCTTGAAGGTCCCTAATGTTTCCGACTCAACTACTTCTACAGGCAGTGCATTCCATGCCCCCACTACTCTCTGGGTAAAGAACGTACCTCTGATATCCCTCCTATATCTTCCATCTTTCACCTTAAATTTATGTCCCCTTGTAATGGTTTGTTCCACCCGGGGAAAAAGTCTCTGACTGTCTACTCTATCTATTCCCCTGATCATCTTATAAACCTCTATCAAGTCGCCCCTCATCCTTCTCCGTTCTAATGAGAAAAGGCCTAGCACCCTCAACCTTTACTCGTAAGACCTACTCTCCATTCCAGGCAACATCCTGGTAAATCTCCTTTGCACCTTTTCCAAAGCTTCCACATCCTTCCTAAAATAAGGCGACCAGAACTGTACACAGTACTCCAAAGTACTCCACAGTACTCCAGCCTTACCAAAGTTTTGTACAGCTGCATCATCACCTCACGGCTCTTAAATTCAATCCCTCGGTTAATGAACGCGAGCACACCATAGGCCCTCTTCACAGCTCTATCCACTTGAGTGGCAACTTTTAAAGATGTATGAACATAGACCCCAAGATCTCTCTGCTCCTCCACATTGCCAAGAACTCGACCGTTAACCCTGTATTCCGCATTCATATTTGTCCTTCCAAAATGGACAACCTCACACTTTTCAGGGTTAAACTCCATCTGCCACTTCTCAGCCCAGCTCTGCATCCTATCTATGTCTCTTTGCAGCCGACAACAGCCCTCCTTACTATCCACAACTCCCCCAATCTTCGTATCGTCTGCAAATTTACTGACCCACCCTTCAACTCCCTCATCCAAGTCATTAATGAAAATCACAAACAGCAGAGGACCCAGAACTGATCCCTGCTGTACGCCACTGGTAACTGGGATCCAGGCTGAATATTTGCCATCCACCACCACTCTCTGACTTCTATCGGTTAGCCAGTTCGTTATCCAACTGGCCAAATTTCCCACTATCCCATGCCTCCTTACTTTCTGCAGAAGCCTACCATGGGGAACCTTATCAAATGCCTTACTAAAATCCATGTACACTACATCCACTGCTTTACCTTCATCCACATGCTTGGTCACCTCCTCAAAGAATTCAATAAGACTTGTCAGGCAAGACCTACCCCTCACAAATCCGTGCTGACTATCCCTAATCAAGCAGTGTCTTTCCAGATGCTCAGAAATCCTATCCTTCAGTACCCTTTCCATTACGTTGCCGACCACCGAAGTAAGACTAACTGGCCTGTAATTCCCAGGGTTATCCCTAGTCCCTTTTTTGAACAGGGGCACGACATTCGCCACTCTCCAATCCCCTGGTACCACCCCTGTTGACAGTGAGGACGAAAAGATCATTGCCAACGGCTCTGCAATTTCATCTCTTGCTTCCCATAGAATCCTTGGATATATCCCGTCAGGCCCGGGGGACTTGTCTATCCTCAAGTTTTTCAAAATGCCCAACACATCTTCCTTCCTAACAAGTATTTCCTCGAGCTTACCAGTCTGTTTCACACTGTCCTCTCCAACAATATCGCCCCTCTCATTTGTAAATACAGAAGAAAAGTACTCTGAAAAATCTCTCCAATTTTGGTACAACACCCTCAAATCCTGCATTGACCACCTCCTTTTTCACACTCTCCTCAGTCACTGTACCCTGTACTGTGGTCCTTTTTGATTTTTGACTCTGGCTTCTTTGCCTTACACTTTCCCCTTTACTGCTTTTTGTTTCTGGCCCCATTTTACTTCCCTCTAACTTCCTGCATCGGTTCCCATCCCATTCCCACCCACCCTCCGGCTATGGACATGTCACTGGAGCTGTGCCCCATCCCCTGGGTGTTTGGATGTTGGCTACTACGCGTGTGGTGTTGCCTCCCACAGTGTTCAGCTATGCCGTCCACCATCACGATCTGTTTGGGATGCCGGGAAATGACTCCCACATGCTGCATGGCCCGCTCACCCACGGCAATACACTTCGGTTGTGTGAAGTGCTCAGTTAACCACGATTGCCAATTCCCAAATGGCAAATACCAGAGGCCTCGGCAGCTGGTGGGGGTTATATAACAAAGAACAAAGAAATGTACAGCACAGGAACAGGCCCTTCGGCCGTCCAAGCCCGTGCCGACCATGCTGCCCGGCTAAACTACAATTGCCGACACTTCCTGGGTCCATATCCCACTATTGCCATCCTATTCATGTATTTGTCAAGGTGCCCCTTAAATGTCACTATCGTACCTGCTTCCACCACCTCCTCCGGCAGCGAGTTCCAGGCACTCACTACCCTATGTGTAAAAAAAACTTGCCTCGTACATCTACTCTAACCTTGCCCCTTGCACCTTAAACCTATGCCCCCTAGTAATTGACCCCTCTACCCTGGGGAAAAGCCTCTGACTATCCACTCTGTCTATGCCCTTCATAATTTTGTAGACCTCTATCAAGTCGCCCCTCAACCTCCGTCATTCCAGTGAGAACAAACCGAGTTTATTCAACCGCTCCTCAAAGCTGATGCCCTCCATACCAGGCAACATCCTGGTAAATCTCTTCTGCAGCCTCTCTAACGCCTCTACACCCTTCTGGTAGTGTGGCGACCAGAATTGAACACTATACTCCAAGTGTGGCCTAACTAAGGTTCTATCCAGCTGCAACATGACTTGCCAATTCTTATACTCAATGCCCCGGCCAATGAAGGCAAGCATGCCATATGCCTTCTTGACTACCTTCTCCACCAGTGTTGCCCCTTTCAGTGACCTGTGGACCTGAACACCTAGATCTCTCTGACTTTCGATACTCTTGAGGGTTCCACCATTCACTGTATATGTGTGGTTATGTGTGGTCTGGGGACGGGCAGGGACAAGGTTTACCCCCGGAATGGGTACACACAATCCAGGGATTGGCATGGAAGTGAAGCGAGCGGTTGCTCCTGGGTTGCCCCCCACCCTCCCATGGCTGCCCACCCCTCTGGAGGATCCCCCACCCTCAGCCGAGGGTCCCCCATCCCCCGATGTGCCCAGGGGCAGCACGCCCAGCACCCCAGGGCTCTGTGCCTGTGAGCAGAGATGGCTACTCACCTCCTCAGCTCTCCACAGAAGCCCTTCCACCAGGTTCCCGTTTTTCAAAAGGAGTACTAATCGGCGCCAGTGTGAGCACTTGCTGGGGAGGCCGCTGAATGACGGGAGGCCATTGGTTGATGGGTGGCTCTCGTTAATTGTATGGAAATGGGGCTTAAGTGCTGATAATTGAGTTTCTCGGCACGCTACGGTGAAATTTCAAATTTACCTATGGGAGCAGGCCATTGCATCGCAAACTGTTTGGCCCTGGCGCAGTTCCCGTTTTCAGCCTCTTCCGCTATCCACCGGCCTCATTATGCTTGAGCGTGTTTTCTCCCCCAAAATGTCTAAGTTAATTTGTGGCAGGTTTTTCAGGGAGTTTCCCAGAGGTTCTGCCGGCGAGTTCCCCACCGCTATTCAATGACATTTAATCACTTGTTTTAGGCCCTGGGGAGTTTCTCACGGTTTAGCCCACACTTTGGGCACGATTCTCTTGCCGCGTTGCGCTCAAGTGAGCCGGATAATCCCGTAGAGGCCTCCAGTGAGCCTCCTGTCAGCTTCTACGCCTCTCGAGATTCACCAAAGTCCTGCAAGATGTCGGAGTTGGACATCCGCTCCAAATGGGCGTGACCAAACTCCGCTCCCAGGTCTTCCAGCCGACGGAGCTGGCCCATCCTGGGCAGCACTCATTTCTGGCTCCAAGTAGAACATCTCGGAGGAGAGCTCATTGCAGTTGTCATCCCCACCCTCCACCAGCGCAGATACACGCACCTCACTGGGACATGTTAGTGGACAGGCTTCGGGGACACAATCTGGTGAGCACCACACCCCTGATGATGCACATCTGGTGGAGGCAGGAACCCCCAGGCGAGACAGCAGTCGGAGGTCTGCTGGATACCAGGACCCAGCTGGGTCCCAGCCTGATGCTGAGATTGTGAAACAGAGGTACTCAGAGCTGATGGAGATGATAGGGACTAACATGGGTGTTCAGAAGGAGATGTCAGTGTCACTCCAGCAGATCTATAGCCGCTTGGAGGAGACCCAGAGGCTAGAGGCGCTGGCAATGAGTGGCACCATGGCCAACACTGCCAGGGTGGCGACTGCAGTGGAGAGCCTGGTGCATGACATCGGCACCATGAGTGAAGGTTTCCAAGGCGTCGCACAGTCGGTGACGGCCATGGCTGAGGGTCTCGGCAGAATGTCTGATTAGCTGGGGGATGTCACCCAGCACCAGGCCGACCTTGATTAGGTTCTGCAGGACATGCCGCACTCTCAGATGGGCATGGTCAAGGAGATGCGGAGCTTGTTCCAGTCGAGTGTGCCAGGAAGAAGGCGTCGCGCACACTGCCTAGGTATCTGGCACAGACGTCCTTGATGTGCGTCTCGTAGTCACACACCAGTTGCACGTTCATCGAGCAGAACCCCTTTCAATTTGTGAGAACCACACCCTGATGCCCGGTGGCCCTAGAAGGACATGCATCCCATCAATCACCCCCTGAACCTGGGGCATCCTGCCGATGGCGGCAAACCCTGCTACCCGGTCATCCGGGTGGACTCGGTCCACATTGAAGCTGATATATTGTGCCAAGCAGGCATGCATGGCCTCTTTGATGGCACAGATGCACTTCCATGATGTCACAGATGTACCTGTGCACCAAGGTCAGCGAGATCCCAGACAGGTGCCCACTCAGCGAAGAAGTGGGTGCACCCATCCGGTGGGTGTCGCTCTACGCAACCACGGGCCACAGTGGGCAGTCAGTTTGGTGCACAGCAAGGTGGCTACATTGCAGGCCGTGGAATGACGGTCCGTGCCTGGACACCCTGGTCTTGGGGGTCATCCCGACACCACGGCCTAAACCCTGGTCACCCCGCTACTCCCCAGCCCTGCAGACGCACGCCCACCAGCCAACCATGCCAGCAACAGAACCGGCAGCCCATGGTCGCACCTCTGGGAACATGAATGATCCGCTCTCCGCCACAACAGCCACTGCACCTGTTTCCTGATTTTAAAACCACAAGTGAACCTCGCCATTGGTTATTCCTCCTGGTGGAGGTGGAGAATTGCGTGAACCATGGAGAATACCAGGAGATGCCCGATAATGATATGCCAATGGCGTTTTCTCTATGTGTGGTGTAGAATGCATTCACGCTACTGTTGATGCACGGAGCATGGCATTCCATCAGGCACCTGGCACCGGCTTGACTTTTGGCTGACGTGTGATTCTCTGCACGATCGTGGTTCCTGATATCGGCGTAGGCCGACGGAGAATCCCGCCCAGGGTCTTTAACAAAAGCATCAATTTTCTCTGATGTATCAAAATAATAGCCCTTTGACTGGTAAGTAACCCGCAGCCTTGCTGGATACACCACGTAACCGCACTCCGTTCTTGTACAATGCAGCCTAAGCCCGTCTCCTCGCAATGTCTACTCCGACATCTTGATAAATTCTAATGAGACTCCCTTCCCACCTCGAATCACTTTGGCCCACTTCAGGACCCGCTCCTTCTCCTGGAAACTGTGAAATCTTACAATGACTGTCCATGGGTGTTCATTTGCTCGAGTCTTCTGCCAGATTTTTTGATGGGCACTGTCCAGCTCTGCAGAGGATGCAGGTCCACCCTCCCCATCATCTTCCTGAACATCCAAGAGAAATATGTAGTCGGATTCGGGCCCTCCACACCCCCAACAACCCCACGACTCTGAGACTTTGTCTCCTCAACTGATTCTCAAGGTCATCCACCTTCGCCCTCAAACTCTTATTTTTCTCTGCTATCAACAAGATCTCAGTCTCCAGCAAGGCAATTTGGTTGCTGTGCCTCGACATAGCCATCTCCTCACACTTCATCACCTCGCCATGCTCCTTCACTGTCTCCAAAGCTTTTTCTAACTTTTCTCGGATGGGACCCGGCACCTCCTCAATGGACTTTCAAAGGGTTTCAGACATCACTCTCCATTGCCTCTCAAAATGAGGAAGGTGCAGTGCTCCGAAAGCTAGTGTTTGAAACAAACCTGTTGGACTTTAACCTGGTGTTGTAAGACTTCTTACTGTGCTCACCCCAGTCCATCGCCGGCATCTCCACATCATATATATCTACATAACTATCTATCTATCTATCTATGTATCTATCTATCTCGCGATATATCTATCTATCTCACTGTCTATGTATCTATCTATCAATCTAACAATCTACCTATCTATCTACCTATCTGTTTGTCTATCTATCTTTCTATCTATCTGTCTATATATCTATCTCTCTATCTATCTATCTGTCAGTCTATCTATCTATCTATATATTTATATTACTATCTATCTATATATCTATCTACCTATCTATCTATCTTCTATCTACCTATCTATCTATCTAGCAATCTATCTTTCTATCTATCTTTCTATCCATCCGTCCGTCCGCCCATCCGTCCATCCATCCATCCATCCATCCATCCATCTTCTATCTTGTTATCTATCTATCTATCTTCTATCTAGTTATCTATCTATCTACCGATAAATCTATCAAACTCAGTTGCCAGTACCTCAGTTAACATGTCTGCCATGATTGGAGAGGCCTCAACTGCCGGAGCCACCGCTGCCATCTTGCTTTTTTTTTTAAAGTATTTTTATTAAGGTTTTGCAGAATTTTTCATAATAAAACAGTAGTCACAATAATAACAAAACAATTAGAGTGAACATTAACATGAATAAAAATGAAAATTGCTTATTGTCACAAGTAGGCTTCAAATGAAGTTACTGTGAAAAGCCCCTAGTCGCCACATTCCGGCACCTGTTCGGGGAGGCTGTTACGGGAATTGAACCGTGCTGCTGGCCTGCCTTGGTCTGCTTTCAAAACCAGCGATTTAGCCCTGTGCTAAACAGCCCCTGCTATCTATATAAACGTAGTACAAAAAGAGAATATACAATAACAATTAAATAGACATTACCCCACGCGATTCAGTCTTCCCACACCATCCCAATGAAGCAATCCCCTCCCCCCCCCCCACCGGATTGCTGCTGCTGACATTTTAATTTTCCCCGGGAAAGTCGACGAACGGCTGCCACCTCCGAGAGAACCCTAGTGTAGACCCTCTTAAGGCAAACTTTATTTTCTCGAGGCTGAGAAACCCAGCCATGTCGTTAACCCAAGTCTCTACACTCGGGGGCTTCGAGTCCCTCCACATTAATAATATCCGTCTCCGGACTCTTTCGCCCCCT
Organism: Scyliorhinus torazame; assembly: GCF_047496885.1. Taxonomy (NCBI): domain Eukaryota; kingdom Metazoa; phylum Chordata; class Chondrichthyes; order Carcharhiniformes; family Scyliorhinidae; genus Scyliorhinus; species Scyliorhinus torazame. Next base: position 83,266,823 of record NC_092724.1, read on the forward strand.
GAACTCCCGGGTCTTCTGACACTCCAAAGATTGCTACCTCTGGACTCGGCACCACCCGTGTGTTAAGCATATTGGACATTGACCTCACGAACCCTTGCCAGAACTCTCTAAGCTCCGGGCATGCCCAAAACATGTGGACATGGTTTGCAGGGCTGCCCTTGCACCTCATACAACTGTCTTCTACCCCAAAATACTTGCTCATTCTCGCTGCCATCATGTGTGCCCAGTGGACCACCTTAAATTGAATTAGACTGAGCCTGGCACATGATGAGGAGGAATTAACCCTGCCCAGGACCTCTGCCCACAGACTCGCTTCCAACTCCTCACCTAGCTCCCCCTCCCACTTGCCCTTGAGCTCCTCCGCCTCCTGTAGTTCCTGGTAGATATCCGACACCTTCCCCTCCCCCACCCACGTGCCGGAGACCACCCTGTCCTGTATCCTCAGTGGCGGCAGCGTCGGAAAGGCCACTACCTGTTTTTTCAGAAAGGCTCGTACTTGCAGATATTTAAAGGCGTTTCCTGGTGGCAGATTAAATTTGTCCTCTAGTGCCTTCAAATTGGGAAAGCTTCCGTCTATGAACAGATCTCCCATCCTTCTGATGCCTGCCCTCTGCCAGCTCTGGAACCCACCATCCAACCTACCCGGGACAAACCTGTGGTTGTTACATATCGGGGTCCAGACCGATGCTCCCTCCGCCTTCTTGTTCCTCCTCCACTGTCCCCAGATCCGCAGTGTCGCCACCACCACCAGACTTGTGGAGTAACGGGACGGCGAGAACGGCAAAGAAGCCGTTATCAAAGCTCACAGACTAGTACCTTTACATGACGCCACCTCCAGCCGCTCCCATGCCGCCCCCCCCCCCCCCCCCCCCCCCACCCCATCGGCCACTTCCTAATCATAGTTATATTGTCCGCCTAGTAGTAGTTGCGAAAGTTCAGCAGCGCCAACCCACACCCCCCCGACTGCGCTCCAACAGCGACCTCCTTATTCGCCCACACATAGCCCGAAATGATCCTACTCACCCGCTTAAAAAAGGCCTTAGGGATGAAGATGGTGAGGCACTGAAAGACAAACAAAAATCTGGGGAGGACAGTAATTTTCACGGTCTGTACCCTCCCTGCCAGTGACAGCGGGAGCGTGTCCCATCTTTTAAAACCCCTTCCATTTGCTGCACCAACCGGGTCAGGTTGAGCCTGTGCAGGGCATCCCATTTCCTGACCACCTGTATACCCAGATAACGAAAACCTTTCTCTACCATCCTGAGCGGCAGCTCTCCTCCTGCCCCTTGGCCTGGATCACAAACTACCAAAATCCCTCAGGATCCGCAGAACCTCCCCCATCCTCTCCACAGGGTCCGAAATGTACAGGAGCAAATCATCCGCGTATAGCGAGACCCGATGTTCCAACCCCCCCCCCCCCCCGAACCAGTCCCTGCCAGTTCCTCGAGGCTCTCAGCGCCATAGCTAGCGGTTCTGTAGCTAGGGCAAATAGTAATGGGGAGAGGGGACACCCCTGCCTCGTTCCCCGGTGAAGCCCGAGTACCCCAACCTCAGCCGGTTTGTACATACACTTGCTACAGGCGCCTGGTACAGCAATTTCACCCAATAAAGCCACCAAACCCGAACCTCCCCAGCATTTCCCACAGGTACTCCCACTTCACCCAGTCAAAGGCTTTCTCTGCGTCCATCGCTGTTACCACCTCCACCTCCGCCTCCCCTCCCTCTGAGGGCATCATAATAATATTCAAAAGTCTCCGGACATTGGTATTGAATTGTCTGCCTTTAACAAACCCAGTCTGGTCTTCCTCTATCACACCTGGTACGCAATCCTCAATTCTTGTGGCCAGAATCTTAGCTAGCAATTTGGCATCCACGTTTAAAAGCGAAATCGGCCTGTATGACCCGCAATGTTTCGGGTCCTTCCCTCGTTTAAGAATGAGTGAGATCAAGGCCTGTGACATTGTTGGAGGGAGGGTTCCTTTCTCTCTAGCCTCATTGAAGGTCCTCATCAGGAGTGAGTTCAATATTTCCGAAAATTTCTGAAAAAACCTGGTAACCGTCCGGCCCCGGGGCTTTTCCCAATTGCATGCCCTCTATACCCTTGACAATCTCCTCCAATTCAATCGGGGCCCCCAGCCCCTCCACCAGGTCCTCTTCCACCTTTGGAAATCTCAACTGGTCCAAAAATTGCCTCATCCCTTCCGCTCCCGTCGGGGGCTCTGACTCGTATAGAACAGAGAACATTACAGCGCAGTACAGGCCCTTCGGCCCTCGATGTTGCGCCGACCTGTGAAACCACTCTGAAGCCCATCTACATTTGATGAATTGATTTACAAGTGGAATAACTTGCTTTGCCCTTGGTTAAAAATAAAACATCTATCCGTCCACCTCCCCAACAGAAAAAAAAAATCAATGTTGTAATTTGTTCTATACATAATACTGTAATGAATGTCATAATTCTATGAATTAACATTTGTTGCCTGATGTAGTAACTCATTCTATTCTTTATAGTTTACTATAGAACTCCTTAAAGACTCCGTTCACCCCCCCTTGGATCCAAGACCATGTTACCCTCCTTATTCTTTACTCCCCCGATTTCCCTGGCCGCCTCCCTCTTTCGCAGTTGGTGTGCCAGCATTCTACTCGCTTTATCCCCGTACTCATAGATTGCCCCCCTTACCTTCCTCAGCTGTGCTACCACTTTCCCTGTGGTCAGCAGTTCAAACTCCACCTGCAGACTCAGTAGCCCCGCCTCGGGGGCCTCCGCGTATCTCCTGTTCACTCGGACTATCTCCTCCACCAGTCTTTCCCTCTCCGCTCTTTCTCTCCTTTCCCTATGGGATCGAATTGAGATGAGCTCCCCTCTGACAACTGCCTTCAGAGCCTCCCAGACCGTTGTCGCTGCTACCTCACCCGTATCGTTTGTTTCCAGGTAATCCTGGATGTTCCTGCTAATCCGCCCGCAAACCTCTTCGTCCGCCAGCAGCCCCACATCCAGTCTCCAGAGTGGGCGCTGCCCTCTCTCCTCACTAAGCCGCAAGTCCACCCAGTGCGGGGCATGGTCCGAGACTGATTGCTGAGTATTCTGTCCCCGCCACCTTTGGGATTAACACCCTGCTCAAGACAAAGAAGTCTATGCGGGAGTAAACCTTATGAACGTGGGAGAAAAAAGAGAACCCCTTCGCTCTCGGCCGCGCGAACCTCCAGGGATCCACCCCCCCCCATCTGCTCCATAAAACCCTTCAGTTCCTTAGCCACTGCCAGTCGCTTCCCCATCCTGGATGTCGACCGGTCCAGCTCGGGGTAAATGACTGTGTTAAAGTCTACCCCCATGATCAGGTTGTGTGACTCTAAGTCCGGGATTTTGCCTAGCATGCGTCTCATAAATTCCACATCATCCCAATTCGGAGCGTAGATGTTCACAAACACCACCCGGACCCCCTCCCATTTTCCACTCACCATTATATACCTGCCCCCTTTATCTGCCACAAATCTCCCAGCCTCGAATGCCACACCCTCACTGATCGGAATTGCTACCCCTCGGTCTTCGAATCCAGCTCTGAATGGAAACCTGGCCTACCCATCCCTTTATCAATCTTGTATGATCTGCGAGCTTTAAATGTGTCTCCTAAAGCATTGCTATGTCTGCCTTTAACCCCTTTTAGATGCACGAACACGCGCGCTCTTTTGACCGGCCCATTCAGACCCCTCACATTCCACATGATCAGCCTGGACGGGGGGCTAACCACCCCCCTCTCCCCCCGCCAACTAGCCATCGCCCTTTTTTGGCCAACCTCGAGCCCGCGCCCTTCACTTCCTCAAGCGCCCCCACAGGGAGCCACCGCCCCGACCCTCAATTGGTACCCCTCAATTGATACCTCCTCTGTCAGCAAAGCAGAATCCCCCCCCCTCCCCTCCCCCCCATCAACAGCCCCATGACTCAAAAACCCCACCAAGCACCAGCTCAGTACTTGCTCACCCCCCGCCCCCCACTACGCTCCGGAGAGTCAGCTGACCCATGCTGACCCCGGCAGCTCCCGCCCCTGGTGCCGATCAGACTGTCGCCTCATTGTCCGGACCCCATGAATAAACCAATTAAACTATCTCTTCAGCCCCAGTGAGTAAATAGTAATACGAAACGAAAAATAAACAGAAGACACTAACATTGCCCTGTGAGGAGACACTTGTTGAACCAAGGCTCCAACTTCCTGAAAAATCGCACTAAGTACAGGGCCCCCTCCCCTCTCCGTATCTCAACTTTGCCAAAAACACAGCACCCTCCAGCCACCGCCACAGCCCTTACACGCACCCAACATTGTATACAATCTTATATTAGAAACGGTACTGTGTTACCCAGCCCCACCGCCGCATTCCACCAAAGCTTAACTGTCCTTTAATTCGAGTCCAGCTTTTCTTGTTTGACGAATGACCACGCCTCATCCGACGTCTCAAAATAGTTCCTTGTACGTGACCCATAGCCTCGCTGGGTTTGCATCCAAAATTTCACTCCCTTGCTGAAGAGGGTCGCCTTCACCCGGTTGAATCCAGCATGCCTCTTGGCCAGCTCCGCACCCAGATCCTGGTAGATGCGTATCACACTGTTCTCCCACCTGCTGCTCCATTCTTTTTTTGCCCACCACCAAACAAGTTTCTTGTCCGAGAGGCGATGAAATCGCACTACCATGGCCCTCGGCGGTTCATTCGCCTTGGGCTTCCTTGTGAGGGCACTGTGTGCCCCGTCCAGATCCAGGGGTCGAGGGAATACCTATCAGCGTCTCCAGTATCTTGGACACAAATGCTCCCACATCCGACCCCTCCACACCTTCGGGGCGGCCCACAATTCTCAAGTTTTGTCTCCTGGACCTGTTTTCTAGGTCCTCCAGCCTATCCTGCCACTTCTTGTGGAGGTCATCCTGCGCCTCCACCTGAAGGGCCAATACGACCAACTCGTCCTCATGGTCGGATAGCTTTTGTTCCATCTCCTTAATCGCTTTCCCTTGTGTCGCCTGAGTTGCGATCATTGGTCTATTGATGCCTTCATCAGGGCCAGCATGTTTTTAAGATCAGCAAAGCAGCCCCGAAGGAACTCCTGTTGCTCCTGTAACCACTGCACCCACGCTCCCTGGTCTATACCGGCCGTCATGCCGTGCCTCGGCGCCCGCTTCACCCGGCCACTCCTGATCCAGCTATCCATACAACAGAGAGGGAATCCTTTTGGCACCAATCTTCCCCAGAATTCCTGAAAAAATGTTCGAGAGTCCGTTCCAGACGGGAGCTGCCGAATGCGTGACCTACCCCTCCATGGCCGCCACCGGAAGTCTCGTCAACGCTTCTTCAATGGCCTTTGCGAGATCTTTTCGCAGTTGTTCCCTCTACTGCTGGTGTCTGTGCAGCTTCTCCCAGTTGGGTGCAGTTCCAGCAGAAGCCATTGCTCACAGTGGCACAGCTGAGACTGAGAGCTATCAGCTCTCCACTTGATCAGCAGCTCTTGATGGTGGGACCTTTGTGCAGTACCAGATGATGTCCAATGTCATATTCAGACGATACATAGGTGTCCCAGGCAGGTCCCTGATGAAGGTTCCAGGCCCTTAAATAATGGACCCAATATTTGTTTCATGCCTGCGATCTGAATGTATTAAAAATATAGGAGTTGTGCCACTTTGGATCCATTCAGCTTTTAGAATATCCCTGTCGACTCAAGAGAAACCATTCTCAGTGATTGAATTCTCACCTTGTTTTCACAGCCTATCATATCAGGAGTGGGAAATGCGCTTATTTGGGGAGGGGATTGTGAGTGTAGTAAAACCAGTGAGGACATTAATTTCATGAATTTTACAAATAAGGCAAGCTTAATTAATAGGAATATTTCAGGATTAAAGTCTTGACTGAATTTCAGTTACCACACGTTTCTCATTCTAACCAAGAGATCTGAACCCCTGCCACAAAACTCAACCCAACACATTTGGAATACTGTGTCCAATTCTGGTCACCGCACTACCAGAAGGATGTGGAGGCTTTGGAGAGAGTCCAGAAAAGGTTTAGCAGGATGTTGCCTGATATGGAGGGTATTAGCTATGAGGAGAGATTGAATAAACTGGGATGGTTCTCCCTGGAGAGACAGAGGCTGAGGGGCGACCTGATAGAAGTTTATAAAATTATTAGGGGTATCGATAGGGTGAACAGTTGGAGGCTTTTTCCCAGGGCGGAAATGACAATTACAAGGGGGCACAAGTTCAAGGTGAGGGCGGATAGGTTCAGTGGAGATGTGCGGGGAAGTTGTTATACACAGAGGGTGGTGGTGGCCTGGAATGCATTGCCAAGTGAGGCGGTTGAGGCAGATATGTTAGCGACCTTTAAGACTTATCTGGATAGAAACATGAACAGACGGGGTACAGAAGGAGACAGGCAGTAGTTTTACATAGGCCAAATGATCACTGCAGGCTAGGAGGGCCGAAGGACCTGTTCCTGTGCTGTATTGTTCTTTGTTCTTAGCACAGGGGCCAATTGTTACCTCCTTGATGCCGCAGACTGATTTTTCCAATTGCATCTTTAACCAATCACACATATCCCTACCTCTCTGAGAAAGCCTTCTTGCCCAATCACGGATCTTCGAATAACACCTTGCCATCCAATCATAGATCTCTGATAACTCCATCATATGGCCTCTCATAACACCTACCCATCCACCTCAACCAGATCCCACAATTCCGTCCACACATACCATTCCAGCACATTTTAACTGCTAAAGTAACTCCACAATATCCCACTCTCAGCCCACTCTTTCTGATATTACATTTGCTCAACCTGCTCTCTGATATCCTCCCACTCTCTCCTATATTTCCCTACGCCTACTCCACTCGCTCAATAATATGCATACACCATCATCCCACCTTCACCACATTCTCTCCAATAACACTCAGCTGCCAAGACACGCGGTCTCCAATAACACCCATCCGCCATCACCCCATTCTCTCCAATAATACCCGTACGCCATCACCCCATTCTCTCCAATAATATCCATCCGCCATCACCCCATTCTCTCCAATAATACCCGTCCACCATCACCCCATTCACTCCAATATAACCCATCCGCCATCACACCATTCTCTCCAATAATACCCGTACGCCATCATCCCTTTCTCTCCAATAATACCCATCCGCCATCACCCCATTCTCTCCAATGTAACCCATCCCCATCACCCCATTCTCTCCAATAATACCCGTCCACCATCACCCCATTCTCTCCAATATAACCCATCCACCATCACCCCATTCTCTCCAATATAACTCATCCACCATCACCCCATTCTCTCCAATAATACCCATCCACCATCACCCCATTCTCTCCAATATAACCCATCCGCCATCACCCCATTCTCTCCAATATAACCCATCCACCATCACCCCATTCTCTCCAATAATACCCGTCCACCATCACCCCATTCTCTCCAATAATAGCAATCCACCATCACCCCATTCTCTCTAATAATACCCGTCCACCATCACCCCATTCTCTCCAATAATACCCGTCCACCATTACCCCATTCTCTCCAATAATACCCATCCACCATCACCCCATTCTCTCCAATAATACCCATCCACCATCACCCAATTCTCTCCAATAATACCCATCCACCATCACCCATTCTCTCCAATAATACCCATCCACCGTCACCCCATTCTCTCCAATAATACCCATCCACCATCATCCCATTCTCTCCAATAATACCCATCCACCATCACCCCATTCTCTCCAATAATACCCATCCGCCATCACCCCATTCTCTCCAATAATACCCATCCCCCATCACCCCATTCTCTCCAATAATACCCATCCCCCATCACCCCATTCTCGCCAATAACACCCATCCACCATCACCCCATTCTCTCCAATAATACCCGTACGCCATCACCCAATTCTCTCCAATGTAACCCATCCGCCATCACCCCATTCTCTCCAATAATACCCGTACGCCATCACCCCATTCTCTCCAATGTAACCCATCCGCCATCACCCCATTCTCTCCAATGTAACCCATCCGCCACCACCCTATTCTCTCCAATGTAACCCATCCGCCATCACCCCATTCTCTCCAATGTAACCCATCCGCCATCACCCCATTCTCGCCAATACCCATCCACCGTCACCCCATTCTCTCCAGTAATGCCCGTACGCCATCACCACATTCTCTCCAATGTAACACATCCGCCATCACCCCATTCTCTCCAATAATACCCATTCACCATCACCCCATTCTCTCCAATAATACCCATCCACCATCACCCCATTCTCTCCAATAATACCCATCCACCATCAACCCCATTCTCTCCAATAATACCCATCCACCATCAACCCCATTCTCTCCAATAATACCCATCCACTGTCACCCCATTCTCTCCAGTAATGCCCGTACGCCATCACCCCATTCTCTCCAATAATACCCGTACGCCATCACCCAAATCTTTCCAATAATACCCGTACGCCATCACCCCATTCTCTCCAATGTAACCCATCCGCCATCACCCCATTCTCCCCAGTAATACCCATCCATCATTACTGCATTCTCTCCAATAATACCCAACCACCATCACCCCATTCTCTCCAATGTAACCCATCCGCCATCACCCCAATCTCTCCAATGTAACCCATCCGCCATCACCCCATTCTCTCCAATGTAACCCATCCGACATCACCCGATTCTCTCCAATGTAACCCATCCATCATCACCCCATTCTCTCCAGTAATACCCATCCACCATCAAGCCCATTCTCTCCAATACCCATCCACCATCACCCCATTCTGTCCAATAATACCCATCCACCATCACCCCATTCTCTCCAATGTAACCCATCCGCCATCACCCGATTCTCTCCAATGTAACCCATCCATCATCACCCCATTCTCTCCAGTAATACACATCCACCATCACGCCCATTCTCTCCAATACCCATCCATCATCACCGCATTCTCTCCAATAATACCCATCCACCATCACCCCATTCTCTCCAATGTAACCCATCCGCCATCACCCCAATCTCTCCAATGTAACCCATCCGCCATCACCCCATTCTCTCCAATGTAACCCATCCGCCATCACCCGATTCTCTCCAATGTAACCCATCCATCATCACCCCATTCTCTCCAGTAATACCCATCCACCATCACGCCCATTCTCTCCAATACCCATCCACCATCACCCCATTCTCTCCAATAATACCCATCCACCTTCACCCCATTCTCTCCAATAATACCCATCCACCATCACGCCCATTCTCTCAAATACTCATCCATCATCACCCCATTCTCTCCAATAATACCCAACCCCCATTACCCCATTCTCTCCAATAATACCCATCCCCCATCACCCCATTCTCTCCAATAATACCCATCCCCCATCACCCCATTCTCTCCAATGTAACCCATCCACCATCACCCCATTCTCTCCAATAATATCCATCCACCATCACCCCATTCTCTCCAATGTAACCCATCAGCCATCACCCCATTCTCTCCAATAACACCCATCCCCCATCACCTCATTCTCTCCAATAATACCCATCCACCATCACCCCATTCTCTCCAATAATACCCATCTGCCATCACCCCATTCTCTCCAATGTAACCCATCAGCCATCACCCCATTCTCTCCAATGTAACCCATCAGCCATCACCCCATTCTCTCCAATAATACCCATCCACCATCACCCCATTCTCACTAATAATACCCATCCCCCATCACCCCATTCTCTCCAATAATACCCATTCACCATCACACCCATTCTCTCCAATAATACCCGTACGCCATCACACCATTCTCTCCAGTAACACCCATCCACCATCACCCCATTCTCTCCAATGTAACCCATCAGCCACCAAACCATTCTCTCCAATAATATCCATCCACCATTACCCCATTCTCTCCAATACCCATCGACCATCACCCCATTCTCTCCAATGTAACCCATCAGCCATCACCCCATTTCTCGAATAACACCCATCCACCATCACCCCATTCTCTCCAATAACACCCATCCACCATCACCCCATTCTCTCCAATAATACCCATCCACCATCACCCATTCTCTCCAATGTAACCCATCAGCCACCAAACCATTCTCTCCAATAATATCCATCCACCTTCACCCCATTCTCTCAAATACCCATCCACCATCACCCCATTCTCTCCAATAATACCCATCCACCATCACCCCATTCTCTCCAATGTAACCCATCAGCCACCAAACCATTCTCTCCAATAATATCCATCCACCATCACCCCATTCTCTCCAATGTAACCCATCAGCCACCAAACCATTCTCTCCAATAATACCCATCCACCATCACCCCATTATCCGAATAATACCCGTACGCCATCACCCCATTCTCTCCAATAATACCCATCCGCCATCACCCCATTCTCTCCAATAATACCCATCCCCCATCACCCCATTCTCTCCAATAATACCCATCCCCCATCACCCCATTCTCTCCAATAATACCCATTCACCATCACTCCCATTCTCTCCAATAATACCCGTACGCCATCACACCATTCTCTCCAGTAACACCCATCCACCATCACCCCATTCTCTCCAATGTAACCCATCAGCCACCAAACCATTCTCTCCAATAATATCCATCCACCATTACCCCATTCTCTCCAATACCCATCGACCATCACCCCATTCTCTCCAATGTAACCCATCAGCCATCACCCCATTTCTCGAATAACACCCATCCACCATCACCCCATTCTCTCCAATAACACCCATCCACCATCACCCCATTCTCTCCAATAATACCCATCCACCATCACCCATTCTCTCCAATGTAACCCATCAGCCACCAAACCATTCTCTCCAATAATATCCATCCACCATCACCCCATTCTCTCAAATACCCATCGACCATCACCCCATTCTCTCCAATAATACCCATCCACCATCACCCCATTCTCTCCAATGTAACCCATCAGCCACCAAACCATTCTCTCCAATAATATCCATCCACCATCACCCCATTCTCTCCAATGTAACCCATCAGCCACCAAACCATTCTCTCCAATAATACCCATCCACCATCACCCCATTATCCGAATAATACCCGTACGCCATCACCCCATTCTCTCCAATAATACCCATCCGCCATCACCCCATTCTCTCCAATAATACCCATCCACCATCACCCCATTCTCTCCAATAATACCCATCCACCGTCACCGCATTCTCTCCAATAATACCCGTACGCCATCACCCCATTCTCTCCAATAATACCCATCTGCCATCACCCCATTCTCTCCAATAACACCCATCCACCATCACCCCATTCTCTCCAATAATACCCATCCACAATCAGCCCATTCATCCAATAATACCCATCCCCCATCACACCATTCTCTCCAATAATACCCATCCCCCATCACCCCATTCTCTCCAATAATATCCATCCACCATCACCCCATTCTCTCCAATGTAACCCATCAGCCACCAAACTATTCTCTCCAATAATATCCATCCACCATCACCCCATTCTCTCCAATACCCATCGACCATCACCCCATTCTCTCCAATGTAACCCATCAGCCATCACCCCATTTCTCCAATAACACCCATCTACCATCACCCCATTCTCTCCAATAACACCCATCCACCATCACCCCATTCTCTCCAATAATACCCATCCTCCATCACCCCATTCTCACCAATAATACCCGTACGCCATCACCCTATTCTCTCTAATAATACCCATCCGCCATCACGCCATTCTCTCCAATAATACCCATCCACCATCACCCCATTCTCTCCAATAATACCCATCCACCATCACCCCATTCTCTCCAATAATACCCGTACGTCATCACTCCATTCTCTCCAATAATACCCATCCGCCATCACCCCATTCTCTCCAATAATACCCATCCACCATCACCCCATTCTCTCCAATAATACCCATCCACCATCACCCCATTCTCTCCAATAATACCCGTCCACCATCAGCCCATTCTCTCCAATACCCAACCGCCATCAGCCCATTCTCACCAATAATACCCATCCACCATCATCCCATTCTCTCCAATAATACCCATCCACCATCACCCCATTCTCTCCAATAATACCCATCCACCATCTGCCCATTCTCGCCAATACCCATTCGCCATCAGCCCATTCTCTCCAATGTAACCCATCAGCCACCAAACCATTCTCTCCAATAATACCCATCCACCATCACCCCATTATCCGAATAATACCCGTACGCCATCACCCCATTCTCTCCAATAATACCCATCCGCCATCACCCCATTCTCTCCAATAATACCCATCCACCATCACCCCATTCTCTCCAATAATACCCATCCACCGTCACCGCATTCTCTCCAATAATACCCGTACGCCATCACCCCATTCTCTCCAATAATACCCATCTGCCATCACCCCATTCTCTCCAATAACACCCATCCACCATCACCCCATTCTCTCCAATAATACCCATCCACCATCACCCCATTCTCTCCAATAATACCCATCCACCATCACCCCATTCTCTCCAATGTAACCCATCAGCCACCAAACCATTCTCTCCAATAATATCCATCCACCATCACCCCATTCTCTCCAATGTAACCCATCAGCCACCAAACCATTCTCTCCAATAATACCCATCCACCATCACCCCATTATCCGAATAATACCCGTACGCCATCACCCCATTCTCTCCAATAATACCCATCCGCCATCACCCCATTCTCTCCAATAATACCCATCCCCCATCACCCCATTCTCTCCTATAATACCCATCCCCCATCACCCCATTCTCTCCAATAATACCCATTCACCATCACACCCATTCTCTCCAATAATACCCGTACGCCATCACACCATTCTCTCCAGTAACACCCATCCACCATCACCCCATTCTCTCCAATGTAAGCCATCAGCCACCAAACCATTCTCTCCAATAATATCCATCCACCATTACCCCATTCTCTCCAATACCCATCGACCATCACCCCATTCTCTCCAATGTAACCCATCAGCCATCACCCCATTTCTCGAATAACACCCATCCACCATCACCCGATTCTCTCCAATAACACCCATCCACCATCACCCCATTCTCTCCAATAATACCCATCCACCATCACCCATTCTCTCCAATGTAACCCATCAGCCACCAAACCATTCTCTCCAATAATATCCATCCACCATCACCCCATTCTCTCAAATACCCATCGACCATCACCCCATTCTCTCCAATAATACCCATCCACCATCACCCCATTCTCTCCAATGTAACCCATCAGCCACCAAACCATTCTCTCCAATAATATCCATCCACCATCACCCCATTCTCTCCAATGTAACCCATCAGCCACCAAACCATTCTCTCCAATAATACCCATCCACCATCACCCCATTATCCGAATAATACCCGTACGCCATCACCCCATTCTCTCCAATAATACCCATCCGCCATCACCCCATTCTCTCCAATAATACCCATCCACCATCACCCCATTCTCTCCAATAATACCCATCCACCGTCACCGCATTCTCTCCAATAATACCCGTACGCCATCACCCCATTCTCTCCAATAATACCCATCTGCCATCACCCCATTCTCTCCAATAACACCCATCCACCATCACCCCATTCTCTCCAATAATACCCATCCACAATCAGCCCATTCATCCAATAATACCCATCCCCCATCACACCATTCTCTCCAATAATACCCATCCCCCATCACCCCATTCTCTCCAATAATATCCATCCACCATCACCCCATTCTCTCCAATGTAACCCATCAGCCACCAAACTATTCTCTCCAATAATATCCATCCACCATCACCCCATTCTCTCCAATACCCATCGACCATCACCCCATTCTCTCCAATGTAACCCATCAGCCATCACCCCATTTCTCCAATAACACCCATCTACCATCACCCCATTCTCTCCAATAACACCCATCCACCATCACCCCATTCTCTGCAATAATACCCATCCTCCATCACCCCATTCTCACCAATAATACCCGTACGCCATCACCCTATTCTCTCTAATAATACCCATCCGCCATCACGCCATTCTCTCCAATAATACCCATCCACCATCACCCCATTCTCTCCAATAATACCCATCCACCATCACCCCATTCTCTCCAATAATACCCGTACGCCATCACTCCATTCTCTCCAATAATACCCATCCGCCATCACCCCATTCTCTCCAATAATACCCATCCACCATCACCCCATTCTCTCCTATAATACCCATCCACCATCACCCCATTCTCTCCAATAATACCCGTCCACCATCAGCCCATTCTCTCCAATACCCAACCGCCATCAGCCCATTCTCACCAATAATACCCATCCACCATCATCCCATTCTCTCCAATAATACCCATCCACCATCACCCCATTCTCTCCAATAATACCCATCCACCATCTGCCCATTCTCGCCAATACCCATTCGCCATCAGCCCATTCTCTCCAATAATACCCATCCACCATCACCCCATTCTCTCCAATAATACTCATCCACTGTCACCCCATTCTCTCCAGTAATGCCCGTACGCCATCACCCCATTCTCTCCAATAATACCCGAACGCCATCACCCAAATCTTTCCAATAATACCCGTACGCCATCACCACATTCTCTCCAATGTAACCCATCCGCCATCACCCCATTCTCCCCAGTAATACCCATCCACCATCACCCCATTCTCTCCAATAATATCCATCCACCATCACCCCATTCTCTCCAATGTAACCCATCCGCCATCACCCCATTCTCTCCAATGTAATCCATCCGCCATCACCCGATTCTCTCCAATGTAACCCATCCATCATCACCCCATTCTCTCCAGTAATACCCATCCATCATCACGCCCATTCTCTCCAATACCCATCCACCATCACCCCATTCTGTCCAATAATACCCATCCACCATCACCCCATTCTGTCCAATAATACCCATCCACCATCACGCCCATTCTCTCCAATACCCATCCATCATCACAGCATTCTCTCCAATAATACCCATCCACCATCACACCATTCTCTCCAATGTAACCCATCCGCCATCACCCCAATCTCTCCAATGTAACCCATCCGCCATCACCCCATTCTCTCCAATGTAACCCATCCGCCATCACCCGATTCTCTCCAATGTAACCCATCCATCATCACCCCATTCTCTCCAGTAATACCCATCCACCATCACGCCCATTCTCTCCAATACCCATCCACCATCACCCCATTCTCTCCAATAATACCCATCCACCATCACGCCCATTCTCTCAAATACTCATCCATCATCACCCCATTCTCTCCAATAATACCCAACCCCCATTTCCCCATTCTCTCCAATAATACCCATCCCCCATCACCCCATTCTCTCCAATAATACCCATCCCCCATCACCCCATTCTCTCCAATGTAACCCATCCACCATCACCCCATTCTCTCCAATAATATCCATCCACCATCACCCCATTCTCTCCAATGTAACCCATCAGCCATCACCCCATTCTCTCCAATAACACCCATCCCCCATCATCTCATTCTCTCCAATAATACCCATCCACCATCACCCCATTCTCTCCAATAATACCCATCTGCCATCACCCCATTCTCTCCAATGTAACCCGTCAGCCATCACCCCATTCTCTCCAATGTAACCCATCAGCCATCACCCCATTCTCTCCAATAAGACCCATCCACCATCACCCCATTCTCTCCAATAATACCCATCCCCCATCACCCCATTCTCTCCAATAATACCCATCCCCCATCACCCCATTCTCTCCAATAATACCCATTCACCATCACACCCATTCTCTCCAAAAATACCCGTACGCCATCACACCATTCCCTCCAGTAACACCCATCCACCATCACCCCATTCTCTCCAATGTAACCCATCAGCCACCAAACCATGCTCTCCAATAATATCCATCCACCATCACCCCATTCTCTCAAATACCGATCGACCATCACCCATTTCTCTCCAATAACACCCATCCACCATCACCCCATTCTCTCCAATAATACCCATCCACCATCACCCCATTATCCGAATAATACCCGTACGCCATCACCCCATTCTCTCCAAGAATACCCATCCGCCATCACCCCATTCTCTCCAATAATACCCATCCACCATCACCCCATTCTCTCCAATAATACCCATCCACCGTCACCCCATTCTCTCCAATAATACCCGTACGCCATCACCCCATTCTCTCCAATAATACCCATCCGCCATCACCCCATTCTCTCCAATAATACCCATCCACAATCAGCCCATTCACTCCAATAATACCCATCCCCCATCACACCATTCTCTCCAATAATACCCATCCCCCATCACCCCATTCTCTCCAATAATACCCATCCACCAGCACACCCATTCTCTCCAATAATACGCATACGCCATCACCCCATTCTCTCCAATAACACCCATCCACCATCACCCCATTCTCTCCAATGTAACCCATCAGCCACCAAACTATTCTCTCCAATAATATCCATCCACCATCACCCCATTCTCTCCAATACCCATCGACCATCACCCCATTCTCTCCAATGTAACCCATCAGCCATCACCCCATTTCTCCAATAACACCCATCTACCATCACCCCATTCTCTCCAATAACACCCATCCACCATCACCCCATTCTGTCCAATAATACCCATCCTCCATCACCCCATTCTCACCAATAAACCCGTACGCCATCACCCTATTCTATCTAATAATACCCATCCGCCATCACGCCATTCTCTCCAATAATACCCATCCACCATCACCCCATTCTCTCCAATAATACCCATCCACCATCACCCCATTCTCTCCAATAATACCCGTACGCCATCACCCCATTCTCTCCAATAATACCCATCCGCCATCACCCCATTCTCTCCAATAACACCCATCCACCATCACCCCATTCTCTCCAATAATACCCATCCACAATCAGCCCATTCACTCCAATAATACCCATCCCCCATCACACCATTCTCTCCAAAAATACCCATCCCCCATCACCCCATTCTCTCCAATAATACCCATCCACCAGCACACCTATTCTCTCCAATAATACGCATACGCCATCACCCCATTCTCTCCAATAACACCCATCCACCATCACCCCATTCTCTCCAATGTAACCCATCAGCCACCAAACTATTCTCTCCAATAATATCCATCCACCATCACCCCATTCTCTCCAATACCCATCGACCATCACCCCATTCTCTCCAATGTAACCCATCAGCCATCACCCCATTTCTCCAATAACACCCATCTACCATCACCCCATTCTCTCCAATAACACCCATCCACCATCACCCCATTCTGTCCAATAATACCCATCCTCCATCACCCCATTCTCACCAATAAACCCGTACGCCATCACCCTATTCTCTCTAATAATACCCATCCGCCATCACGCCATTCTCTCCAATAATACCCATCCACCATCACCCCATTCTCTCCAATAATACCCATCCACCATCACCCCATTCTCTCCAATAATACCCGTACGCCATCACTCCATTCTCTCCAATAATACCTATCCGCCATCACCCCATTCTCTCCAATAATACCCATCCACCATCACCCCATTCTCTCCAATAATACCCATCCACCATCACCCCATTCTCTCCAATAATACCCGTCCACCATCAGCCCATTCTCGCCAATACCCATCCGCCATCAGCCCATTCTCACCAATAATACCCATCCACCATCACCCCATTCTCTCCAATAATACCCATCCACCATCACCCCATTCTCTCCAATAATACCCATCCACCATCTGCCCATTCTCGCCAATACCCATTCGCCATCAGCCCATTCTCTCCAATAATACCCATCCACCATCACCCCATTCTCTCCAATAATACCCATCCGCCATCACCCCATTCTCTCCAATAATACCCATCCCCCATCACCCCATTCTCACCAATAATACCCATCCACCATCTGCCCATTCTCGCCAATACCCATTTGCCATCACACCATTATCGCCAATAACACCCGTCCACCATCACCCCATTCTCTCCAATAATACCCGTATGCCATCACCCAATTCTCTCCAATGTAACCCATCCGCCATCACCCCATTCTCTCCAATAATAACCGTACGCCATCACCCCATTCTCTCCAATGTCACCCATCCGCCATCACACCATTCTCTCCAATGTAACCCATCCGCCACCACGCCATTCTCTCCAATGTAACCCATCCGCCATCACCCCATTCTCGCCTATAATACCCATCCACCGTCACCCCATTCACTCAAGTAATGCCCGTACGCCATCACCCCATTCTCTCCAATGTAACCCATCCGCCATCACCCAATTCTCTCCAATAATACCCATCCGGCATCACCCCATTCTCTCCAATAATACCCATCAACCATCACCCCATTCTCTCCAATAATACCCATCCACCGTCACCCTATTCTCTCCAGTAATGCCCGTATGCCAGCACCCCATTCTCTCCAATGTAACCCATCTGCCATCACCCCATTCTCTCCAGTAATACCCATCCACCATCACCCCATTCTCTCCAATAATACCCATCCATCATCAACCCCATTCTCTCCAATAATACCCATCCACCATCACCCCATTCTCTCCAATAATACCCATCCACCATCAACCCCATTCTCTCCAATAATACCCATCCACCATCAACCACATTCTCTCCAATAATACCCATCCACTGTCACCCCATTCTCACCAGTAATGCCCGTACGCCATCACCCCATTCTCTCCAATAATCCCCGTACGCCATCACCCAAATCTCTCCAATAATACCCGTACGCCATCACCCCATTCTCTCCAATGTAACCCATCCGCCATCACCCCATTCTCTCCAATGTAACCCATCCGCCATCACCCCATTCTCTCCAGTAATACCCATCCATCATCACCGCATTCTCTCCAATAATACCCATTCACCATCACCCCATTCTCTCCAATGTAACCCATCCGCCATCACCCTAATCTCTCCAATGTAACCCATCCGCCATCACACCATTCTCTCCAATGTAACCCATCCGCCATCACCCCATTCTCTCCAATATAACCCATCCATCATCACCCCATTCTCTCCAGTAATACCCATCCGCCATCAACCCACTCTCTCCAATGTAACCCATCCGCCACCACGCCATTCTCTCCAATGTAACCCATCCGCCATCACCCCATTCCCGCCTATAATACCCATCCACCGTCACCCCATTCACTCAAGTAATGCCCGTACGCCATCACCCCATTCTCTCCAATGTAACCCATCCGCCATCAGCCCATTCTCTCCAATGTAACCCATCCGCCATCAACCCATTCTCGCCAATAATACCCATCCACCGTCACCCCATTCTCTCCAGTAATGCCCGTACGCCATCACCCCATTCTCTCCAATGTAACCCATCCGCCATCACCCCATTCTCTCCAATAATACCCATCCGGCATCACCCCATTCTCTCCAATAATACCCATCCACCATCACCCCATTCTCCCCAATAATACCCATCCACCGTCACCCCATTCTCTCCAGTAATGCCCGTATGCCAGCACCCCATTCTCTCCAATGTAACCCATCTGCCATCACCCCATTCTCTCCAATAATACCCATCCACCATCACCCCATTCTCTCCAATAATACCCATCCATCATCAACCCCATTCTCTCCAATAATACCCATCCACCATCACCCCATTCTCTCCAATAAAACCCATCCACCATCAACCCCATTCTCTCCAATAATACCCATCCACCATCAACCCCATTCTCTCCAATAATACCCATCCACTGTCACCCCATTCTCACCAGTAATGCCCGTACGCCATCACCCCATTCTCTCCAATAATACCCGTACGCCATCACCCAAATCTCTCCAATAATACCCGTACGCCATCACCCCATTCTCTCCAATGTAACCCATCCGCCATCACCCCATTCTCTCCAATGTAACCCATCCGCCATCACCCCATTCTCTCCAGTAATACCCATCCATCATTACCGCATTCTCTCCAATAATACCCATCCACCATCACCCCATTCTCTCCAATGTAACCCATCCGCCATCACCCCAATCTCTCCAATGTAACCCATCCGCCATCACCCCATTCTCTCCAATGTAACCCATCCGCCATCACCCCATTCTCTCCAATATAACCCATCCATCATCACCCCATTCTCTCCAGTAATACCCATCCACCATCACGCCCATTCTCTCCAATACCCATCCACCATCACCCCATTCTCTCCAATAATACCCATCCACCATCACCCCATTCTCTCCAATAATACCCATCCACCATCACGCCCATTCTCTCCAATACCCATCGATCCATCATCACCCGATTCTCTCCAATAATACCCATCCCCCATCACCCCATCCTCTCCAATAATACCCATCCACCATCACCCCATTCTCTCCAATGTAACCCATCAGCCATCACCCCATTCTCTCCAATAATACCCATCCCCCATCACCCCATTCTTTCCAATAATACCCATCCCCCATCACCCCATTCTCTCCAATGTAACCCATTAGCCACCAAACCATTCTCTCCAATAATATCCATCCACTATCACCCCATTCTCTCCAATACCCATCCAGCATCAGCCCATTCTCTACAATAATACCCATCCACCATCACCCCATTATCCGAATAATACCCGTACGCCATCAGCACATTCTCTCCAATAATACCAATCCGCCATCACCCCATTCTCTCCAATAATACCCATCCACCATCACCCCATTCTCTCCAATAATACCCATCCACCGTCACCCCATTCTCTCCAATAATACCCGTACGCCATCACCCCATTCTCTCCAATAATACCCATCCGCCATCACCCCATTCTCTCCAATAACACCCATCCACCATCACCCCATTCTCTCCAATAATACCCATCCACAATCAGCCCATTCACTCCAATAATACCCATCCCCCATCACACCATTCTCTCCAATAATACCCATCCCCCATCACCCCATTCTCTCCAATAATACCCATCCACCAGCACACCCATTCTCTCCAATAATACGCATACGCCATCACCCCATTCTCTCCAATAATACCCATCCACCATCACCCCATTCTCTCCAATAATACCCATCCGCCATCACCCCATTCTCTCCAATAATACCCATCCACCATCACCCCATTGTCTCCAATAATACCCATCCACCATCACCCCATTCTCTCCAATAATACCCGTCCACCATCAGCCCATTCTCGCCAATACCCATCCGCCATCAGCCCATTCTCACCAATAATACCCATCCACCATCACCCCATTCTCTCCAATAATACCCATCCACCATCACCCCATTCTCTCCAATAATACCCATCCACCATCTGCCCATTCTCGCCAATACCCATTCGCCATCAGCCCATTCTCTCCAATAATACCCATCCACCATCACCCCATTCTCTCCAATAATACCCATCCGCCATCACCCCATTCTCTCCAATAATACCCATCCCCCATCACCCCATTCTCTCCAATAATACCCATCCACCATCTGCCCATTCTCGCCAATACCCATTCGCCATCAGCCCATTCTCTCCAATAATACCCATCCACCATCACCCCATTCTCTCCAATAATACCCATCCGCCATCACCCCATTCTCTCCAATAATACCCATCCCCCATCACCCCATTCTCGCCAATAATACCCATCCACCATCTGCCCATTCTCGCCAATACCCATTTACCATCACCACATTCTCTCCAATAATACCCGTATGCCATCACCCAATTCTCTCCAATGTAACCCATCCGCCATCACCCCATTCTCTCCAATAATAACCGTACGCCATCACCCCATTCTCTCCAATGTCACCCATCCGCCATCACACCATTCTCTCTAATGTAACCCATCCGCCACCACGCCATTCTCTCCAATGTAACCCATCCGCCATCACTCCATTCTCGCCTATAATACCCATCCACCGTCACCCCATTCACTCAAGTAATGCCCGTACGCCATCACCCCATTCTCTCCAATAATACCCATCCACCGTCACCCCATTCTCTCCAGTAATGCCCGTATGCCAGCACCCCATTCTCTCCAATGTAACCCATCTGCCATCACCCCATTCTCTCCAATTATACCCATCCACCATCACCCCATTCTCTCCAATAATACCCATCCATCATCAACCCCATTCTCTCCAATAATACCCATCCACCATCACCCCATTCTCTCCAATAATACGCATCCACCATCAACCCCATTCTCTCCAATAATACCCATCCACCATCAACCCCATTCTCTCCAATAATACCCATCCACTGTCACCCCATTCTCACCAGTAATGCCCGTACGCCATCAGCCCATTCTCTCCAATAATCCCCGTACGCCATCACCCAAATCTCTCCAATAATACCCGTACGCCATCACCCCATTCTCTCCAATGTAACCCATCCGCCATCACCCCATTCTCTCCAATGTAACCCATCCGCCATCACCCCATTCTCTCCAGTAATACCCATCCATCATCACCGCATTCTCTCCAATAATACCCATTCACCATCACCCCATTCTCTCCAATGTAACCCATCCGCCATCAGCCCAATCTCTCCAATGTAACCCATCCGCCATCACACCATTCTCTCCAATGTAACCCATCCGCCATCACCCCATTCTCTCCAATATAACCCATCCATCATCACCCCATTCTCTCCAGTAATACCCATCCGCCATCAACCGACTCTCTCCAATGTAACCAAACCGCCACCACGCCATTCTCTCCAATGTAACCCATCCGCCATCACCCCATTCTCACCTATAATATCCATCCACCGTCACCCCATTCACTCAAGTAATGCCCGTGCGCCATCACCCCATTCTCTCCAATGTAACCCATCCGCCATCAGCCCATTCTCTCCAATGTAACCCATCCGCCATCAACCCATTCTCGCCAATAATACCCATCCACCGTCACCCCATTCTCTCCAGTAATGCCCGTACGCCATCACCCCATTCTCTCCAATGTAACCCATCCGCCATCACCCCATTCTCTCCAATAATACCCATCCGGCATCACCCCATTCTCTCCAATAATACCCATCTACCATCACCCCATTCTCCCCAATAATACCCATCCACCGTCACCCCATTCTCTCCAGTAATGCCCGTATGCCAGCACCCCATTCTCTCCAATGTAACCCATCTGCCATCACCCCATTCTCTCCAATAATACCCATCCACCATCACCCCATTCTCTCCAATAATACCCATCCATCATCAACCCCATTCTCTCCAATAATACCCATCCACCACCACCCCATTCTCTCCAATAAAACCCATCCACCATCAACCCCATTCTCTCCAATAATACCCATCCACCATCAACCCCATTCTCTCCAATAATACCCATCCACCATCAACCCCATTCTCACCAATAATACCCATCCACTGTCACCCCATTCTCACCAGTAATGCCCGTACACCATCACCCCATTCTCTCCAATAATACCCGTACGCCATCACCCAAATCTCTCCAATGTAACCCATCCGCCATCACCCCAATCTCTCCAATGTAACCCATCCGCCATCACCCCATTCTCTCCAATGTAACCCATCCGCCATCACCCCATTCTCTCCAATATAACCCATCCATCATCACCCCATTCTCTCCAGTAATACCCATCCACCATCACGCCCATTCTCTCCAATACCCATCCACCATCACCCCATTCTCTCCAATAATACCCATCCACTATCACCCCATTCTCTCCAATAATACCCATCCACCATCACGCCCATTCTCTCCAATACCCATCGATCCATCATCACCCGATTCTCTCCAATAATACCCAACCCCCATCACCCCATCCTCTCCAATAATACCCATCCACCATCACCCCATTCTCTCCAATGTAACCCATCAGCCATCACCCCATTCTCTCCAATAATACCCATCCCCCATCACCCCATTCTCTCCAATAATACCCATCCTCCATCACCCCATTCTCTCCAATGTAACCCATCAGCCACCAAACCATTCTCTCCAATAATATCCATCCACTATCACCCCATTCTCTCCAATACCCATCGACCATCACCCCATTCTCTCCAATGTAACCCATCAGCCATCACCCCATTTCTCCAATAACACCCATCCACCATCACCCCATTCTCTCCAATAACACCCATCCACCATCACCCCATTCTCTCCAATATTACCCATCCACCATCACCCCATCCTCTCCAATAATAACCATCCACCATCACCCCATTCTCTCCAATAACACCCATCCACCATCACACCATTCCCTCCAATAATACCCATCCACCATCACGCCATTCTCTCCAATAATACCCATCCGCCATCAGACCATTCTCTCCAATACCTGTACAACATCACCCCATTCTCTCCAATAATACCCATCCACCATCACCCCATTCTCTCCAATAATACCAATCCACCATCACCCCATTCTCTCCAATAACACCCATCCACCATCACACCATTCCCTCCAATAATACCCATCCGCCATCACCCCATTCTCTCCAATAATACCCATCCGCCGTCACACCATTCTCTCCAATAATACCCGTACGCCATCACCCCATTCTCTCCAATAATACCCATCCGCCATCACCCCATTCTCTCCAATAATACCCGTACGCCATCACCCCATTCTCTCCAATAATACCCATCCACCATCACACCATTCTCTCCAGTAATACCCGTCCACCATCACGCCCATTCTCTCCAATAACCATCCACCATCACCCCATTCTCTCCAATAATACCCATCCACCATCACCCCATTCTCTCCAATAATACCCATCCACCATCACGCCCATTCTCTCCAATACCCATCCATCATCACAGCATTCTCTCCAATAATACCCATCCACCATCACCCCATTCTCTCCAATGTAACCCATCCGCCATCACCCCAATCTCTCCAATGTAACCGATCCGCCATCACCCCATTCTCTCCAATGTAACCCATCCGCCATCACCTGATTCTCTCCAATGTAACCCATCCATCATCACCCCATTCTCTCCAGTAATACCCATCCACCATCACGCCCATTCTCTCCAATACCCATCCACCATCACCCCATTCTCTCCAATAATACCCATCCACCATCACCCCATTCTCTCCAATAATAACCATCCACCATCACGCCCATTCTCTCCAATACCCATATATCATCACCCCATTCTCTCCAATAATACCCAACCCCCATTACCCCATCCTTTCCAATAATACCCATCCACCATCACCCCATTCTCTCCAATAATACCCATCCCCCATCACCCCTATTCTCCAATAATACCCATCCCCCATCACCCCATTCTCTCCAATGTAACCCATCCATCATCACCTCATTCTCTCCAATAATATCCATCCACCATCACCCCATTCTCTCCAATGTAACCCATCAGCCATCACCCCATTCTCTCCAATAATACCCATCCCCCATCACCCCATTCTCTCCAATAATACCCATCCACCATCACCCCATTCTCTCCAATAATACCCATCTGCCATCACCCCATTCTCTCCAATGTAACCCATCAGCCATCACCCCATTCTCTCCACTGTAACCCATCAGTCATCACCCCATTCTCTCCAATAATACCCATCCACAATCACCCCATTCTCTCCAATAATACCCATCCCCATCACCCCATTCTCTCCAATGATGCCCATCCCCCATCACCCCATTCTCTCCAATAATACCCATCCACCATCACACCCATTCTCTCCAATAATACCCGTACGCCATCAACCCATTCTCTCCAGTAACACCCATCCACCATCACCCCATTCTCTCCAATGTAACCCATCAGCCACCAAACCATTCTCTCCAATAACACCCATCGACCATCACCCCATTCTCTCCAATGCAACCCATCCGCCATCAGCCCATTCTCTCCAATGTAACCCATCCGCCATCACCCCATTCTCGCCAATAATACCCATCCACCGTCACCCCATTCTCTCCAGTAATGCCCGTACGCCAGCACCCCATTCTCTCCAATGTAACCCATCTGCCATTACCCCATTCTCTCCAATAATACCCATCCACCATCACCCCATTCTCTCCAATAATACCTATCCACCATCAACCCCATTCTCTCCAATAATACCCATCCACCATCACCCCATTCTCTCCAATAATACCCATCCACCATCAGCCCCATTCTCTCCAATAATACCCATCCACTGTCACCCCATTCTCTCCAGTAATGCCCGTACGCCATCACCCCATTCTCTCCAATAATACCCGTACGCCATCACCCAAATCTCTCCAATAATACCCGTACGCCATCACCCCATTCTCCCCAATGTAACCCATCCGCCATCATCCTATTCTCTCCAATGTAACCCATCCGCCATCACCCCATTCTCTCCAGTAATACCCATCC
Source organism: Scyliorhinus torazame (assembly GCF_047496885.1). Lineage (NCBI taxonomy): Eukaryota > Metazoa > Chordata > Chondrichthyes > Carcharhiniformes > Scyliorhinidae > Scyliorhinus > Scyliorhinus torazame. The sequence continues at coordinate 83,293,259 of NC_092724.1, forward strand.
ATCATCACCGCATTCTCTCCAATAATACCCATCCACCATCACCCCATTCTCTCCAATGTAACCCATCCGCCATCACCCCAATCTCTCCAATGTAACCCATCCGCCATCACCCCATTCTCTCCAATGTAACCCATCCGCCATCACCCCATTCTCTCCAATATAACCCATCCATCATCACACCATTCTCTCCAGTAATACCCATCCACCATCACGCCCATTCTCTCCAATACCCATCCACCATCACCCCATTCTCTCCAATAATACCCATCCACTATCACCCCATTCTCTCCAATAATACCCATCCACCATCACGCCCATTCTCTCCAATACCCATCGATCCATCATCACCCGATTCTCTCCAATAATACCCAACCCCCATCACCCCATCCTCTCCAATAATACCCATCCACCATCACCCCATTCTCTCCAATGTAACCCATCAGCCATCACCCCATTCTCTCCAATAATACCCATCCCCCATCACCCCATTCTCTCCAATAATACCCATCCTCCATCACCCCATTCTCTCCAATGTAACCCATCAGCCACCAAACCATTCTCTCCAATAATATCCATCCACTATCACCCCATTCTCTCCAATACCCATCGACCATCACCCCATTCTCTCCAATGTAACCCATCAGCCATCACCCCATTTCTCCAATAACACCCATCCACCATCACCCCATTCTCTCCAATAACACCCATCCACCATCACCCCATTCTCTCCAATATTACCCATCCACCATCACCCCATCCTCTCCAATAATAACCATCCACCATCACCCCATTCTCTCCAATAACACCCATCCACCATCACACCATTCCCTCCAATAATACCCATCCACCATCACGCCATTCTCTCCAATAATACCCATCCGCCATCAGACCATTCTCTCCAATACCTGTACAACATCACCCCATTCTCTCCAATAATACCCATCCACCATCACCCCATTCTCTCCAATAATACCAATCCACCATCACCCCATTCTCTCCAATAACACCCATCCACCATCACACCATTCCCTCCAATAATACCCATCCGCCATCACCCCATTCTCTCCAATAATACCCATCCGCCGTCACACCATTCTCTCCAATAATACCCGTACGCCATCACCCCATTCTCTCCAATAATACCCATCCGCCATCACCCCATTCTCTCCAATAATACCCGTACGCCATCACCCCATTCTCTCCAATAATACCCATCCACCATCACACCATTCTCTCCAGTAATACCCGTCCACCATCACGCCCATTCTCTCCAATAACCATCCACCATCACCCCATTCTCTCCAATAATACCCATCCACCATCACCCCATTCTCTCCAATAATACCCATCCACCATCACGCCCATTCTCTCCAATACCCATCCATCATCACAGCATTCTCTCCAATAATACCCATCCACCATCACCCCATTCTCTCCAATGTAACCCATCCGCCATCACCTGATTCTCTCCAATGTAACCCATCCATCATCACCCCATTCTCTCCAGTAATACCCATCCACCATCACGCCCATTCTCTCCAATACCCATCCACCATCACCCCATTCTCTCCAATAATACCCATCCACCATCACCCCATTCTCTCCAATAATAACCATCCACCATCACGCCCATTCTCTCCAATACCCATATATCATCACCCCATTCTCTCCAATAATACCCAACCCCCATTACCCCATCCTTTCCAATAATACCCATCCACCATCACCCCATTCTCTCCAATAATACCCATCCCCCATCACCCCTATTCTCCAATAATACCCATCCCCCATCACCCCATTCTCTCCAATGTAACCCATCCATCATCACCTCATTCTCTCCAATAATATCCATCCACCATCACCCCATTCTCTCCAATGTAACCCATCAGCCATCACCCCATTCTCTCCAATAATACCCATCCCCCATCACCCCATTCTCTCCAATAATACCCATCCACCATCACCCCATTCTCTCCAATAATACCCATCTGCCATCACCCCATTCTCTCCAATGTAACCCATCAGCCATCACCCCATTCTCTCCACTGTAACCCATCAGTCATCACCCCATTCTCTCCAATAATACCCATCCACAATCACCCCATTCTCTCCAATAATACCCATCCCCATCACCCCATTCTCTCCAATGATGCCCATCCCCCATCACCCCATTCTCTCCAATAATACCCATCCACCATCACACCCATTCTCTCCAATAATACCCGTACGCCATCACCCCATTCTCTCCAGTAACACCCATCCACCATCACCCCATTCTCTCCAATGTAACCCATCAGCCACCAAACCATTCTCTCCAATAACACCCATCGACCATCACCCCATTCTCTCCAATGCAACCCATCCGCCATCAGCCCATTCTCTCCAATGTAACCCATCCGCCATCACCCCATTCTCGCCAATAATACCCATCCACCGTCACCCCATTCTCTCCAGTAATGCCCGTACGCCAGCACCCCATTCTCTCCAATGTAACCCATCTGCCATTACCCCATTCTCTCCAATAATACCCATCCACCATCACCCCATTCTCTCCAATAATACCTATCCACCATCAACCCCATTCTCTCCAATAATACCCATCCACCATCACCCCATTCTCTCCAATAATACCCATCCACCATCAGCCCCATTCTCTCCAATAATACCCATCCACTGTCACCCCATTCTCTCCAGTAATGCCCGTACGCCATCACCCCATTCTCTCCAATAATACCCGTACGCCATCACCCAAATCTCTCCAATAATACCCGTACGCCATCACCCCATTCTCCCCAATGTAAGCCATCCGCCATCATCCTATTCTCTCCAATGTAACCCATCCGCCATCACCCCATTCTCTCCAGTAATACCCATCCATCATCACCGCATTCTCTCCAATAATACCCATCCACCATCACCCCATTCTCTCCAATGTAACCCATCCGCCATCACCCCAATCTCTCCAATGTAACCCATCCGCCATCACCCCATTCTCTCCAATGTAACCCATCCGCCATCACCCCATTCTCTCCAATGTAACCCATCCATCATCACCCCATTCTCTCCAATAATACCCATCCGGCATCACCCCATTCTCTCCAATAATACCCATCAACCATCACCCCATTCTCTCCAATAATACCCATCCACCGTCACCCCATTCTCTCCAGTAATGCCCGTATGCCAGCACCCCATTCTCTCCAATGTAACCCATCTGCCATCACCCCATTCTCTCCAATAATACCCATCCACCATCACCCCATTCTCTCCAATAATACCCATCCATCATCAACCCCATTCTCTCCAATAATACCCATCCGCCATCACCCCATTCTCTCCAGTAATACCCATCCATCATCACCGCATTCTCTCCAATAATACCCATCCACCATCACCCCATTCTCTCCAATGTAACCCATCCGCCATCACCCCAATCTCTCCAATGTAACCCATCCGCCATCACCCCATTCTCTCCAATGTAACCCATCCGCCATCACCCCATTCTCTCCAATGTAACCCATCCATCATCACCCCATTCTCTCCAATAATACCCATCCGGCATCACCCCATTCTCTCCAATAATACCCATCAACCATCACCCCATTCTCTCCAATAATACCCATCCACCGTCACCCCATTCTCTCCAGTAATGCCCGTATGCCAGCACCCCATTCTCTCCAATGTAACCCATCTGCCATCACCCCATTCTCTCCAATAATACCCATCCACCATCACCCCATTCTCTCCAATAATACCCATCCATCATCAACCCCATTCTCTCCAATAATACCCATCCACCATCACCCCATTCTCTCCAATAATACGCATCCACCATCAACCCCATTCTCTCCAATAATACCCATCCACCATCAACCCCATTCTCTCCAATAATACCCATCCACTGTCACCCCATTCTCACCAGTAATGCCCGTACGCCATCACCCCATTCTCTCCAATAATCCCCGTACGCCATCACACAAATCTCTCCAATAATACCCGTACGCCATCACCCCATTCTCTCCAATGTAACCCATCCGCCATCACCCCATTCTCTCCAATGTAACCCATCCGCCATCACCCCATTCTCTCCAGTAATACCCATCCATCATCACCGCATTCTCTCCAATAATACCCATTCACCATCACCCCATTCTCTCCAATGTAACCCATCCGCCATCAGCCCAATCTCTCCAATGTAACCCATCCGCCATCACACCATTCTCTCCAATGTAACCCATCCGCCAGCACCACATTCTCTCCAATATAACCCATCCATCATCACCCCATTCTCTCCAGTAATACCCATCCGCCATCAACCCACTCTCTCCAATGTAACCAAACCGCCACCACGCCATTCTCTCCAATGTAACCCATCCGCCATCACCCCATTCTCGCCTATAATATCCATCCACCGTCACCCCATTCACTCAAGTAATGCCCGTGCGCCATCACCCCATTCTCTCCAATGTAACCCATCCGCCATCAGCCCATTCTCTCCAATGTAACCCATCCGCCATCAACCCATTCTCGCCAATAATACCCATCCACCGTCAGCCCATTCTCTCCAGTAATGCCCGTACGCCATCACCCCATTCTCTCCAATGTAACCCATCCGCCATCACCCCATTCTCTCCAATAATACCCATCCGGCATCACCCCATTCTCTCCAATAATACCGATCTACCATCACCCCATTCTCCCCAATAATACCCATCCACCGTCACCCCATTCTCTCCAGTAATGCCCGTATGCCAGCACCCCATTCTCTCCAATGTAACCCATCTGCCATCACCCCATTCTCTCCAATAACACCCATCCATCATCAACCCCATTCTCTCCAATAATACCCATCCACCACCACCCCATTCTCTCCAATAAAACCCATCCACCATCAACCCCATTCTCTCCAATAATACCCATCCACCATCAACCCCATTCTCTCCAATAATACCCATCCACCATCAACCCCATTTTCACCAATAATACCCATCCACTGTCACCCCATTCTCACCAGTAATGCCCGTACGCCATCACCCCATTCTCTCCAATAATACCCGTACGCCATCACCCAAATCTCTCCAATAATACCCGTACGCCATCACCCCATTCTCTCCAATGTAACCCATCCGCCATCACCCCATTTTCTCCAATGTAACCCATCCGCCATCACCCCATTCTCTCCAGTAATACCCATCCATCATCACCGCATTCTCTCCAATAATACCCATCCACCATCACCCCATTCTCTCCAATGTAACCCATCCGCCATCACCCCAATCTCTCCAATGTAACCCATCCGCCATCACCCCATTCTCTCCAATGTAACCCATCCGCCATCACCCCATTCTCTCCAATATAACCCATCCATCATCACCCCATTCTCTCCAGTAATACCCATCCACCATCACGCCCATTCTCTCCAATACCCATCCACCATCACCCCATTCTCTCCAATAATACCCATCCACCATCACCCCATTCTCTCCAATAATACCCATCCACCATCACGCCCATTCTCTCCAATACCCATCGATCCATCATCACCCGATTCTCTCCAATAATACCCAACCCCCATCACCCCATCCTCTCCAATAATACCCATCCACCATCACCCCATTCTCTCCAATGTAACCCATCAGCCATCACCCCATTCTCTCCAATAATACCCATCCCCCATCACCCCATTCTCTCCAATAATACCCATCCTCCATCACCCCATTCTCTCCAATGTAACCCATCAGCCACCAAACCATTCTCTCCAATAATATCCATCCACTATCACCCCATTCTCTCCAATACCCATCGACCATCACCCCATTCTCTCCAATGTAACCCATCAGCCATCACCCCATTTCTCCAATAACACCCATCCACCATCACCCCATTCTCTCCAATAACACCCATCCACCATCACCCCATTCTCTCCAATATTACCCATCCACCATCACCCCATCCTCTCCAATAATAACCATCCACCATCACCCCATTCTCTCCAATAACACCCATCCACCATCACACCATTCCCTCCAATAATACCCATCCACCATCACGCCATTCTCTCCAATAATACCCATCCGCCATCAGACCATTCTCTCCAATAATACCTGTACAACATCACCCCATTCTCTCCAATAATACCCATCCACCATCACCCCATTCTCTCCAATAATACCAATCCACCATCACCCCATTCTCTCCAATAACACCCATCCACCATCACACCATTCCCTCCAATAATACCCATCCGCCATCACCCCATTCTCTCCAATAATACCCATCCGCCGTCACACCATTCTCTCCAATAATACCCGTACGCCATCACCCCATTCTCTCCAATAATACCCATCCGCCATCACCCCATTCTCTCCAATAATACCCGTACGCCATCACCCCATTCTCTCCAATAATACCCATCCACCATCACACCATTCTCTCCAGTAATACCCGTCCACCATCACGCCCATTCTCTCCAATAACCATCCACCATCACCCCATTCTCTCCAATAATACCCATCCACCATCACCCTATTCTCTCCAATAATACCCATCCACCATCACGCCCATTCTCTCCAATACCCATCCATCATCACAGCATTCTCTCCAATAATACCCATCCACCATCACCCCATTCTCTCCAATGTAACCCATCCGCCATCACCCCAATCTCTCCAATGTAACCGATCCGCCATCACCCCATTCTCTCCAATGTAACCCATCCGCCATCACCCGATTCTCTCCAATGTAACCCATCCATCATCACCCCATTCTCTCCAGTAATACCCATCCACCATCACGCCCATTCTCTCCAATACCCATCCACCATCACCCCATTCTCTCCAATAATACCCATCCACCATCACCCCATTCTCTCCAATTATAACCATCCACCATCACGCCCATTCTCTCCAATACCCATCCATCATCACCCCATTCTCTCCAATAATACCCAACCCCCATTACCCCATCCTTTCCAATAATACCCATCCACCATCACCCCATTCTCTCCAATAATACCCATCCCCCATCACCCCTATTCTCCAATAATACCCATCCCCCATCACCCCATTCTCTCCACTGTAACCCATCCATCATCACCTCATTCTCTCCAATAATATCCATCCACCATCACCCCATTCTCTCCAATGTAACCCATCAGCCATCACCCCATTCTCTCCAATAATACCCATCCCCCATCACCCCATTCTCTCCAATAATACCCATCCACCATCACCCCATTCTCTCCAATAATACCCATCTGCCATCACCCCATTCTCTCCAATGTAACCCATCAGCCATCACCCCATTCTCTCCACTGTAACCCATCAGTCATCACCCCATTCTCTCCAATAATACCCATCCACAATCACCCCATTCTCTCCAATAATACCCATCCCCATCACCCCATTCTCTCCAATGATACCCATCCCCCATCACCCCATTCTCTCCAATAATACCCATCCACCATCACACCCATTCTCTCCAATAATACCCGTACGCCATCACCCCATTCTCTCCAGTAACACCCATCCACCATCACCCCATTCTCTCCAATGTAACCCATCAGCCACCAAACCATTCTCTCCAATAATATCCATCCACCATCACCCCATTCTCTCCAATACCCATCGACCATCACCCCATTCTCTCCAATGCAACCCATCCGCCATCAGCCCATTATCTCCAATGTCACCCATCCGCCATCACCCCATTCTCGCCAATAATACCCATCCACCGTCACCCCATTCTCTCCAGTAATGCCCGTACGCCATCACCCCATTCTCTCCAATGTAACCCATCCGCCATCACCCCATTCTCTCCAATAATACCCATCCGGCATCACCCCATTCTCTCCAATAATACCCATCCACCATCACCCCATTCTCTCCAATAATACCCATCCACCGTCACCCCATTCTCTCCAGTAATGCCCGTATGCCAGCACCCCATTCTCTCCAATGTAACCCATCTGCCATTACCCCATTCTCTCCAATAATACCCATCCACCATCACCCCATTCTCTCCAATAATACCTATCCACCATCAACCCCATTCTCTCCAATAATACCCATCCACCATCACCCCATTCTCTCCAATAATACCCATCCACCATCAGCCCCATTCTCTCCAATAATACCCATCCACTGTCACCCCATTCTCTCCAGTAATGCCCGTACGCCATCACCCCATTCTCTCCAATAATACCCGTACGCCATCACCCAAATCTCTCCAATAATACCCGTACGCCATCACCCCATTCTCTCCAATGTAACCCATCCGCCATCATCCTATTCTCTCCAATGTAACCCATCCGCCATCACCCCATTCTCTCCAGTAGTACCCATCCATCATCACCGCATTCTCTCCAATAATACCCATCCACCATCACCCCATTCTCTCCAATGTAACCCATCCGCCATCACCCCAATCTCTCCAATGTAACCCATCCGCCATCACCCCATTCTCTCCAATGTAACCCATCAGCCACCAAACCATTCTCTCCAATAATATCCATCCACTATCACCCCATTCTCTCCAATACCCATCGACCATCACCCCATTCTCTCCAGTGTAACCCATCAGCCATCACCCCATTTCTCCAATAACACCCATCCACCATTACCCCATTCTCTCCAATAATACCCATCCACCATCACCCCATTCTCTCCAATAATACCCGTACGCCATCACCCCATTCTCTAAAATAATACCCATCCACCATCACCCCATTCTCTCCAATAATACCCGTCCATAATCACCCCATTCTCTCCAATAATACCCATCCACCATCAACCCCATTCTCTCCAATAGTACCCATCAACCATCAACCCCATTCTCTCCAATAATACCCATCCACTGTCACCCCATTCTCACCAGTTATGCCCGTACGCCATCACCCCATTCTCTCCAATAATACCCGTACGCCATCACCCAAATCTCTCCAATAATACCCGTACGCCATCACCCCATTCTCTCCAATGTAACCCATCCGCCATCACCCCATTTTCTCCAATGTAACCCATCCGCCATCACCCCATTCTCTCCAGTAATACCCATCCATCATCACCGCATTCTCTCCAATAATACCCATCCACCATCACCCCATTCTCTCCAATGTAACCCATCCGCCATCACCCCAATCTCTCCAATGTAACCCATCCGCCATCACCCCAATTCTCTCCAATGTAACCCATCCGCCATCACCCCATTCTCTCCAATATAACCCATCCATCATCACCCCATTCTCTCCAGTAATACCCATCCACCATCACGCGCATTCTCTCCAATACCCATCCACCATCACCCCATTCTCTCCAATAATACCCATCCACCATCACCCCATTCTCTCCAATAATACCCATCCACCATCACGCCCATTCTCTCCAATACCCATCGATCCATCATCACCCGATTCTCTCCAATAATACCCAACCCCCATCACCCCATCCTCTACAATAATACCCATCCACCATCACCCCATTCTCTCCAATGTAACCCATCAGCCATCACCCCATTCTCTCCAATAATACCCATCCCCCATCACCCCATTCTCTCCAATAATACCCATCCTCCATCAGCCCATTCTCTCCAATGTAACCCATCAGCCACCAAACCATTCTCTCCAATAATATCCATCCACTATCACCCCATTCTCTCCAATACCCATCGACCATCACCCCATTCTCTCCAATGTAACCCATCAGCCATCACCCCATTTCTCCAATAACACCCATCCACCATCACCCCATTCTCTCCAATATTACCCATCCACCATCACCCCATCCTCTCCAATAATACCCATCGACCATCGCACCATTCCCTCCAATAATACCCATCCACCATCACGCCATTCTCTCCAATAATACCCATCCGCCATCAGACCATTCTCTCCAATAATACCTGTACAACATCACCCCATTCTCTCCAATAATACCCATCCACCATCACCCCATTCTCTCCAATAATACCTATCCACCATCAACCCCATTCTCTCCAATAATACCCATTCACCATCACCCCATTCTCTCCAATAATACCCATCCACCATCAGCCCCATTCTCTCCAATAATACCCATCCACTGTCACCCCATTCTCTCCAGTAATGCCCGTACGCCATCACCCCATGCTCTCCAATAATACCCGTACGCCATCACCCAAATCTCTCCAATAATACCCGTACGCCATCACCCCATTCTCTCCAATGTAACCCATCCGCCATCATCCTATTCTCTCCAATGAAACCCATCCGCCATCACCCCATTCTCTCCAGTAATACCCATCCATCATCACCGCATTCTCTCCAATAATACCCATCCACCATCACCCCATTCTCTCCAATGTAACCCATCCGCCATCACCCCAATCTCTCCAATGTAACCCATCCGCCATCACCACATTCTCTCCAATGTAACCCATCCGCCATCACCCCATTCTCTCCAATGTAACCCATCCATCATCACCCCATTCTCTCCAGTAATACCCATCCACCATCACGCCCATTCTCACCAATACCCATCCACCATACACCCATTCGCACCAATAATACCCATCCACCATCACCCCATTCTCTCTAATAATACCCATCCAACATCACGCCCATTCTCTCCAATACCCATCCATCCATCATCACCCCATTCTCTCCAATAATACCCAACCCCCATCACCCCATCCTCTCCAATAATACCCATCCACCATCACCCCATTCTCTCCAATGTAACCCATCAGCCATCACCCCATTCTCTCCAATAATACCCATCACCCCATTCTCTCCAATAATACCCATCCCCCATCACCCTATTCTCTCCAATGTAACCCATCAGCCACCAAACCATTCTCTCCAATAATATCCATCCACTATCACCCCATTCTCTCCAATACCCATCGACCATCACCCCATTCTCTCCAGTGTAACGCATCAGCCATCACCCCATTTCTTCAATAACACCCATCCACCATCACCCCATTCTCTCCAATAATACCCATCCACCATCACCCCATTCTCTCCAATAATACCCGTACGCCATCACCCCATTCTCGACAATAATACCCATCCACCGTCACCCCATTCTCTCCAATAATACCCGTCCATAATCACCCCATTCTCTCCAATAATACCCATCCACCATCAACCCCATTCTCTCCAATAATACCCCATCCACCATCAACCCCATTCTCTCCAATAATACCCATCCACTGTCACCCCATTCTCACCAGTTATGCCCGTACGCCATCACCCCATTCTCTCCAATAATACCCGTACGCCATCACCCAAATCTCTCCAATAATACCCGTACGCCATCACCCCATTCTCTCCAATGTAACCCATCCGCCATCACCCCATTTTCTCCAATGTAACCCATCCGCCATCACCCCATTCTCTCCAGTAATACCCATCCATCATCACCGCATTCTCTCCAATAATACCCATCCACCATCACCCCATTCTCTCCAATGTAACCCATCCGCCATCACACCAATCTCTCCAATGTAACCCATCCGCCATCACCCCATTCTCTCCAATGTAACCCATCCGCCATCACCCCATTCTCTCCAATGTAACCCATCAGCCACCAAACCATTTTCTCCAATAATATCCATCCACTATCACCCCATTCTCTCCAATACCCATCCACCATCACCCCATTCTCTCCAGTGTAACCCATCAGCCATCACCCCATTTCTCCAATAACACCCATCCACCATTAACCCATTCTCTCCAATAATACCCATCCACCATCACCCCATTCTCTCCAATAATACCCGTACGCCATCACCCCATTCTCTACAATAATACCCATCCACCATCACCCCATTCTCTCCAATAATACCCGTCCATAATCACCCCATTCTCTCCAATAATACCCATCCACCATCAACCCCATTCTCTCCAATAATACCCATCCACCATCAACCCCATTCTCTCCAATAATACCCATCCACTGTCACCCCATTCTCACCAGTTATGCCCGTACGCCATCACCCCATTCTCTCCAATAATACCCGTACGCCATCACCCAAATCTCTCCAATAATACCCGTACGCCATCACCCCATTCTCTCCAATGTAACCCATCCGCCATCACCCCATTTTCTCCAATGTAACCCATCCGCCATCACCCCATTCTCTCCAGTAATACCCATCCATCATCACCGCATTCTCTCCAATAATACCCATCCACCATCACCCCAATCTCTCCAATGTAACCCATCCGCCATCACGGCAATCTCTCCAATGTAACCCATCCGCCATCACCCCAATTCTCTCCAATGTAACCCATCCGCCATCACCCCATTCTCTCCAATATAACCCATCCATCATCACCCCATTCTCTCCAGTAATACCCATCCACCATCACGCCCATTCTCTCCAATACCCATCCACCATCACCCCATTCTCTCCAATAATATCCATCCACCATCACCCCATTCTCTCCAATAATACCCATCCACCATCACGCCCATTCTCTCCAATACCCATCGATCCATCATCACCCGATTTTCTCCAATAATACCCAACCCCCATCACCCCATCCTCTCCAATAATACCCATCCACCATCACCCCATTCTCTCCAATGTAACCCATCAGCCATCACCCCATTCTCTCCAATAATACCCATCCCCCATCACCCCATTCTCTCCAATAATACCCATCCTCCATCAGTCCATTCTCTCCAATGTAACCCATCAGCCACCAAACCATTCTCTCCAATAATATCCATCCACTATCACCCCATTCTCTCCAATACCCATCGACCATCACCCCATTCTCTCCAATGTAACCCATCAGCCATCACCCCATTTCTCCAATAACACCCATCCACCATCACCCCATTCTCTCCAATAACACCCATCGACCATCACACCATTCCCTCCAATAATACCCATCCACCATCACGCCATTCTCTCCAATAATACCCATCCGCCATCAGACCATTCTCTCCAATAATACCTGTACAACATCACACCATTCTCTCCAATAATACCCATCCACCATCACCCCATTCTCTCCAATAATACCAATCCACCATCACCCCATTCTCTCCAATAACACCCATCCACCATCACACCATTCCCTCCAATAATACCCATCCGCCATCACCCCATTCTCCCCAATAATACCCATCCGCCGTCACACCATTCTCTCCAATAATACCCGTACGCCATCACCCCATTCTCTCCAATAATACCCATCCGCCATCACCCCATTCTCTCCAATAATACCCGTACGCCATCACCCCATTCTCTCCAATAATACCATCCACCATCACCCCATTCTCTCCAGTAATACCCGTCCACCATCACGCCCATTCTCTCCAATAACCATCCACCATCACCCCATTCTCTCCAATAATACCCATCCACCATCACCCCATTCTCTCCAATAATACCCATCCACCATCACGCCCATTCTCTCCAATACCCATCCATCATCACCGCATTCTCTCCAATAATACCCATCCGCCATCACCCCAATCTCTCCAATGTAACCCATCCGCCATCACCCCATTCTCTCCAATGTAACACATCCGCCATCACCCGATTCTCTCCAATGTAACCCATCCATCATCACCCCATTCTCTCCAGTAATACCCATCCACCATCACGCCCATTCTCTCCAATACCCATCCACCATCTCCCCATTCTCTCCAATAATACCCATCCACCATTACCCCATTCTCTCCAATAATAACCATCCACCATCACGCCCATTCTCTCCAATACCCATCCATCATCACCCCATTCTCTCCAATAAAACCCAACCCCCATTACCCCATCCTTTCCAATAATACCCATCCACCATCACCCCATTCTCTCCAATAATACCCATCCCCCATCATCTCTATTCTCCAATAATACCCATCCCCCATCACCCCATTCTCTCCAATGTAACCCATCCATCATCACCTCATTCTCTCCAATAATATCCATCCACCATCACCCCATTCTCTCCAATGTAACCCATCAGCCATCACCCCATTCTCTCCAATAATACCCATCCCCCATCAGCCCATTCTCTCCAATAATACCCATCCACCATCACCCCATTCTCTCCAATAATACCCATCTGCCATCACCCCATTCTCTCCAATGTAACCCATCAGCCATCACCCCATTCTCTCCACTGTAACCCATCAGTCATCACCCCATTCTCTCCAATAATACCCATCCACAAACACCCCATTCTCTCCAATAATACGCATCCCCATCACCCCATTCTCTCCAATAATACCCATCCCCCATCACCCCATTCTCTCCAATAATACCCATCCACCATCACACCCATTCTCTCCAATAATACCCGTACGCCATCACCCCATTCTCTCCAGTAACACCCATCCACCATCACCCCATTCTCTCCAATGTAACCCATCAGCCACCAAACCATTCTCTCCAATAATATCCTTCCACCATCACCCCATTCTCTCCAATACCCATCGACCATCACCCCATTCTCTCCAATGCAACCCATCCGCCATCAGCCCATTCTCTCCAATGTAACCCATCCGCCATCACCCCATTCTCGCCAATAATACCCATCCACCGTCACCCCATTCTCTCCAGTAATGCCCGTACGCCATCACCCCATTCTCTCCAATGTAACCCATCCGCCATCACCCCATTCTCTCCAGTAATGCCCGTATGCCAGCACCCCATTCTCTCCAATGTAACCCATCTGCCATTACCCCATTCTCTCCAATAATACCCATCCACCATCACCCCATTCTCTCCAATAATACCCATCCACCATCAACCCCATTCTCTCCAATAATACCCATCCACTGTCACCCCATTCTCTCCAGTAATGCCCGTACGCCATCACCCCATTCTCTCCAATAATACCCATACGCCATCACCCAAATCTCTCCAATAATACCCGTACGCCATCACCCCATTCTCTCCAATGTAACCCATCCGCCATCATCCTATTCTCTCCAATGTAACCCATCCGCCATCACCCCATTCTCTCCAGTAATACCCATCCATCATCACCGCATTCTCTCCAATAATACCCATCCACCATCACCCCATTCTCTCCAATGTAACCCATCCGCCATCACCCCAATCTCTCCAATGTAATCCATCCGCCATCACCCCATTCTCTCTAATGTAACCCATCCGCCATCACCCCCTTCTCTCCAATGTAACCCATCCATCATCACCCCATTCTCTCCAGTAATACCCATCCACCATCACGCCCATTCTCACCAATACCCATCCACCATCACCCCATTCTCACCAATAATACCCATCCACCATCACCCCATTCTCTCCAATAATACCCGTCCATAATCACCCCATTCTCTCCAATAATACCCATCCGCCATCAACCCATTCTCTCCAATAGTACCCATCCACCATCACCCCATCCTCTCCAATAATACCCATTCACCATCACACCATTGTCTCCAATAATACCCATCCACCATCACCCCATTCACTCCAATAATACGCATCCACCATCACCCCATTCTCTCCAACAATACCCATCCACCATCACCCCATTCTCTCCAATAACACCAATCCACCATCACCCCATTCTCTCCAATAACACCCATCCACCATCACACCATTTCCTCCAATAATACCCATCCGCCATCACCCCATTCTCTCCAATAATACCCATCCGCCATCACACCATTCTCTCCAATAATACCCATCCGCCATCACACCATTCTCTCCAATAATACCCGTATGCCCTCATCCCATTCTCTCCAATAATACCCATCCGCCATCACCCCATTCTCTCCAATAATACCCGTACGCCATCACCCCATTCTCTCCAATAATACCCATCCGCCATCACCCCATTCTCTCCAATAATACCCATCCACCATCACCCCATTCTCTCCAGTAATACCCATCCACCATCACGCCCATTCTCTCCAATACCCATCCACCATCACCCCATTCTCTCCAATAATACCCATCCACCATCACCCCATTCTCTCCAATAATACCCATCCACCATCACGCCCATTCTCTCCAATACCCATCCATCATCACCGCATTCTCTCCAATAATACCCATCCACCATCACCCCATTCTCTCCAATGTAACCCATCCGCCATCACCCCAATCTCTCCAATGTTACCCATCTGCCATCACCCCATTCTCTCCAATGTAACCCATCCGCCATCACCCGATTCTCTCCAATTTAACCCATCCATCATCACCCCATTCTCTCCAGTAATACCCATCCACTATCACGCCCATTCTCTCCAATACCCATCCACCATCACCCCATTCTCTCCAATAATACCCATCCACCATCACCCCATTCTCTCCAATAACAACCATCCACCATCACGCCCATTCTCTCTAATACCCATCCATCATCACCCCATTCTCTCCAATAATACTCAACCCCCATTACCCCATCCTCTCCAATAATACCCATCCCCCATCACCCCATTCTCTCCAATAATACCCATCCCCCATCACCCCATTCTCTCCAATGTAACCCACCCATCATCACCCCATTCTCTCCAATAATATCCATCCACCATCACCCCATTCTCTCCAATGTAACCCATCAGCCATCACCCCATTCTCTCCAATAATACCCATCCCCCATCACCCCATTCTCTCCAATAATACCCATCCACCATCACCCCATTCTCTCCAATAATACCCATTTGCCATCACCCCATTCTCTCCAATGTAACCCATCAGCCATCACCCCATTCTCTCCAATAATACCCATCCACCATCACCCCATTCTCTCCAATGTAACCCATCCGCCATCACCCCAATCTCTCCAATGTAACCCATCCGCCATCACCCCATTCTCTCCAATGTAACCCATCCGCCATCACCCGATTCTCTCCAATGTAACCCATCCATCATCACCCCATTCTCTCCAGTAATACCCATCCACCATCACGCCCATTCTCTCCAATACCCATCCACCATCTCCCCATTCTCTCCAATAATACCCATCCACCATTACCCCATTCTCTCCAATAATAACCATCCACCATCACGCCCATTCTCTCCAATACCCATCCATCATCACCCCATTCTCTCCAATAAAACCCAACCCCCATTACCCCATTCTTTCCAATAATACCCATCCACCATCACCCCATTCTCTCCAATAATACCCATCCCCCATCATCTCTATTCTCCAATAATACCCATCCCCCATCACCCCATTCTCTCCAATGTAACCCATCCATCATCACCTCATTCTCTCCAATAATATCCATCCACCATCACCCCATTCTCTCCAATGTAACCCATCAGCCATCACCCCATTCTCTCCAATAATACCCATCCCCCATCAGCCCATTCTCTCCAATAATACCCATCCACCATCACCCCATTCTCTCCAATAATACCCATCTGCCATCACCCCATTCTCTCCAATGTAACCCATCAGCTATCACCCCATTCTCTCCACTGTAACCCATCAGTCATCACCCCATTCTCTCCAAAAATACCCATCCACAAACACCCCATTCTCTCCAATAATACGCATCCCCATCACCCCATTCTCTCCAATAATACCCATCCCCCATCACCCCATTCTCTCCAATAATACCCATCCACCATCACACCCATTCTCTCCAATAATACCCGTACGCCATCACCCCATTCTCTCCAGTAACACCCATCCACCATCACCCCATTCTCTCCAATGTAACCCATCAGCCACCAAACCATTCTCTCCAATAATATCCTTCCACCATCACCCCATTCTCTCCAATACCCATCGACCATCACCCCATTCTCTCCAATGCAACCCATCCGCCATCAGCCCATTCTCTCCAATGTAACCCATCCGCCATCACCCCATTCTCGCCAATAATACCCATCCACCGTCACCCCATTCTCTCCAGTAATGCCCGTACGCCATCACCCCATTCTCTCCAATGTAACCCATCCGCCATCACCCCATTCTCTCCAATAATACCTATCCACCATCAACCCCATTCTCTCCAATAATACCCATCCACCATCACCCCATTCTCTCCAATAATACCCATCCACCATCAACCCCATTCTCTCCAATAATACCCATCCACTGTCACCCCATTCTCTCCAGTAATGCCCGTACGCCTTCACCCCATTCTCTCCAATAATACCCATACGCCATCACCCAAATCTCTCCAATAATACCCGTACGCCATCACCCCATTCTCTCCAATGTAACCCATCCGCCATCATCCTATTCTCTCCAATGTAACCCATCCGCCATCACCCCATTCTCTCCAGTAATACCCATCCATCATCACCGCATTCTCTCCAATAATACCCATCCACCATCACCCCATTCTCTCCAATGTAACCCATCCGCCATCACCCCAATCTCTCCAATGTAATCCATCCGCCATCACCCCATTCTCTCTAATGTAACCCATCCGCCATCACCCCATTCTCTCCAATGTAACCCATCCATCATCACCCCATTCTCTCCAGTAATACCCATCCACCATCACGCCCATTCTCACCAATACCCATCCACCGTCACCCCATTCTCACCAATAATACCCATCCACCATCACCCCATTCTCTCTAATAATACCCATCCACCATCACGCCCATTCTCTCCAATACCCATCCATCCATCATCACCCCATTCTCTCCAATAATACCCAACCCCCATCACCCCATCCTCTCCAATAATACCCATCCACCATCACCTCATTCTCTCCAATGTAACCCATCAGCCATCACCCCATTCTCTCCAATAATACCCATCACCCCATTCTCTCCAATCATACCCATCCCCCATCACCCCATTCTCTCCAATGTAACCCATCAGCCACCAAACCATTCTCTCCAATAATATCCATCCACTATCACCCCATTCTCTCCAATACCCATCGACCATCACCCCTTTCTCACCAGTGTAACCCATCAGCCATCACCCCATTTCTCCAATAACACCCATCCACCATCACCCCATTCTCTCCAATAACACCCATCCACCATAACCCATTCTCTCCAATAATACCCATCCACCATCACCCCATTCTCTCCAATAATACCCATCCCCCATCACCCCATTCTCTCCAATGTAACCCATCCATCATCACCTCATTCTCTCCAATAATATCCATCCACCATCACCCCATTCTCTCCAATGTAACCCATCAGCCATCACCCCATTCTCTCCAATAATACCCATCTCCCATCAGCCCATTCTCTCCAATAATACCCATCCACCATCACCCCATTCTCTCCAATAATACCCATCTGCCATCACCCCATTCTCTCCAATGTAACCCATCAGCTATCACCCCATTCTCTCCACTGTAACCCATCAGTCATCACCCCATTCTCTCCAATAATACCCATCCACAAACACCCCATTCTCTCCAATAATACGCATCCCCATCACCCCATTCTCTCCAATAATACCCATCCCCCATCACCCCATTCTCTCCAATAATACCCATCCACCATCACACCCATTCTCTCCAATAATACCCGTATGCCATCACCCCATTCTCTCCAGTAACACCCATCCACCATCACCCCATTCTCTCCAATGTAACCCATCAGCCACCAAACCATTCTCTCCAATAATATCCTTCCACCATCACCCCATTCTCTCCAATACCCATCGACCATCACCCCATTCTCTCCAATGCAACCCATCCGCCATCAGCCCATTCTCTCCAATGTAACCCATCCGCCATCACCCCATTCTCGCCAATAATACCCATCCACCGTCACCCCATTCTCTCCAGTAATGCCCGTACGCCATCACCCCATTCTCTCCAATGTAACCCATCCGCCATCACCCCATTCTCTCCAGTAATGCCCGTATGCCAGCACCCCATTCTCTCCAATGTAACCCATCTGCCATTACCCCATTCTCTCCAATAATACCCATCCACCATCACCCCATTCTCTCCAATAATACCTATCCACCATCAACCCCATTCTCTCCAATAATACCCATCCACCATCACCCCATTCTCTCCAATAATACCCATCCACTGTCACCCCATTCTCTCCAGTAATGCCCGTACGCCTTCACCCCATTCTCTCCAATAATACCCATACGCCATCACCCAAATCTCTCCAATAATACCCGTACGCCATCACCCCATTCTCTCCAATGTAACCCATCCGCCATCATCCTATTCTCTCCAATGTAACCCATCCGCCATCACCCCATTCTCTCCAGTAATACCCATAAATCATCACCGCATTCTCTCCAATAATACCCATCCACCATCACCCCATTCTCTCCAATGTAACCCATCCGCCATCACCCCAATCTCTCCAATGTAATCCATCCGCCATCACCCCATTCTCTCTAATGTAACCCATCCGCCATCACCCCATTCTCTCCAATGTAACCCATCCATCATCACCCCATTCTCGCCAGTAATACCCATCCACCATCACGCCCATTCTCACCAATACCCATCCACCGTCACCCCATTCTCACCAATAATACCCATCCACCATCACCCCATTCTCTCTAATAATACCCATCCACCATCACGCCCATTCTCTCCAATACCCATCCATCCATCATCACCCCATTCTCTCCAATAATACCCAACCCCCATCACCCCATCCTCTCCAATAATACCCATCCACCATCACCCCATTCTCTCCAATGTAACCCATCAGCCATCACCCCATTCTCTCCAATAATACCCATCACCCCATTCTCTCCAATCATACCCATCCCCCATCACCCCATTCTCTCCAATGTAACCCATCAGCCACCAAACCATTCTCTCCAATAATATACATCCACTATCACCCCATTCTCTCCAATACCCATCGACCATCACCCCTTTCTCTCCAGTGTAACCCATCAGCCATCACCCCATTTCTCCAATAACACCCATCCACCATCACCCCATTCTCTCCAATAACACCCATCCACCATTACCCCATTCTCTCCAATAATACCCATCCACCATCACCCCATTCTCTCCAATAATACCCGTACGCCATCACCCCATTCTCTCCAATAATACCCATCCACCATCACCCCATTCTCTCCAATAATACCCGTCCATAATCACCCCATTCTCTCCAATAATACCCATCCGCCTTCAACCCATTCTCTCCAATAGTACCCATCCACCATCACCCCATCCTCTCCAATAATACCCATCCACCATCACACCATTGTCTCCAATAATACCCATCCACCATCACCCCATTTACTCCAATAATACCCATCCACCATCACCCCATTCTCTCCAACAATACCCATCCACCATCACCCCATTCTCTCCAATAACACCAATCCACCATCACCCCATTCTCTCCAATAACACCCATCCACCATCACACCATTTCCTCCAATAATACCCATCCGCCATCACCCCATTCTCTCCAATAATACCCATCCGCCATCACACCATTCTCTCCAATAATACCCATCCGCCATCACACCATTCTCTCCAATATAGAACTGTATAGAACCTTAGTTAGGCCACACTTGGAGTATAGTGTTCAATTCTGGTCGCCACACTACCAGAAGGATGTGGAGGCTTTAGAGAGGGTGCAGAAGAGATTTACCAGAATGTTGCCTGGTATGGAGGGCATAAGCTATGAGGAGCGATTGAATAAACTCGGTTTGTTCTCACTGGAACGAAGGAGGTTGAGGGGCGACCTGATAGAGGTATACAAAATTATGAGGGGCATAGACAGAGTGGATAGTCAGAGGCTTTTCCCCAGGGTAGAGGGGTCAATTACTAGGGGGCATAGGTTTAAGGTGAGAGGGGCAAAGTTTAGAGTAGATGTACGAGGCAAGTTTTTTACGCAGAGGGTAGTGGGTGCCTGGAACGCACTACCGGAGGAGGTAGTGGAGGCAGGGACGATAGGGACATTTAAGGGGCATCTTGACAAATATATGAATAGGATGGGAATAGAAGGATACGGACCCAGGAAGTGTAGAAGATTGTAGTTTAGTCGGGCAGTATGGTCGGCACGGGCTTGGAGGGCCGAAGGGCCTGTTCCTGTGCTGTACATTTCTTTGTTCTTTGTTAATACCCGTACGCCCTCATCCCATTCTCTCCAATAATACCCATCCGCCATCACCCCATTCTCTCCAATAATACCCGTACGCCATCACCCCATTCTCTCCAATAATACCCATCCGCCATCACCCCATTCTCTCCAATAATACCCATCCACCATCACCCCATTCTCTCCAGTAATACCCATCCACCATCACGCCCATTCTCTCCAATACCCATCCACCATCACCCCATTCTCTCCAATAATACCCATCCACCATCACCCCATTCTCTCCAATAATACCCATCCACCATCACGCCCATTCTCTCCAATACCCATCCATCATCACCGCATTCTCTCCAATAATACCCATCCACCATCACCCCATTCTCTCCAATGTAACCCATCCGCCATCACCCCAATCTCTCCAATGTTACCCATCTGCCATCACCCCATTCTCTCCAATGTAACCCATCCGCCATCACCCGATTCTCTCCAATTTAACCCATCCATCATCACCCCATTCTCTCCAGTAATACCCATCCACTATCACGCCCATTCTCTCCAATACCCATCCACCATCACCCCATTCTCTCCAATAATACCCATCCACCATCACCCCATTCTCTCCAATAACAACCATCCACCATCACGCCCATTCTCTCTAATACCCATCCATCATCACCCCATTCTCTCCAATAATACTCAACCCCCATTACCCCATCCTCTCCAATAATACCCATCCCCCATCACCCCATTCTCTCCAATAATACCCATCCCCCATCACCCCATTCTCTCCAATGTAACCCACCCATCATCACCCCATTCTCTCCAATAATATCCATCCACCATCACCCCATTCTCTCCAATGTAACCCATCAGCCATCACCCCATTCTCTCCAATAATACCCATCCCCCATCACCCCATTCTCTCCAATAATACCCATCCACCATCACCCCATTCTCTCCAATAATACCCATTTGCCATCACCCCATTCTCTCCAATGTAACCCATCAGCCATCACCCCATTCTCTCCAATAATACCCATCCACCATCACCCCATTCTCTCCAATATTACCCATCCACCATCACCCCATCCTCTCCAATAATACCCATCCGCCATCACACCATTCTCTCCAATAATACCTGTACACCATCACCCCATTCTCTCCAATAATACCCATCCACCATCACCCCATTCTCTCCAATAATACCCATCCGCCATCACCCCATTCTCTCCAATAATACACATCCACCATCACCCCATTCTCTCCAGTAATACCCATCCACCATCACGCCCATTCTCTCCAATACCCATCCACCATCACCCCATTCTCTCCAATAATACCCATCCACCATCACCCCATTCTCTCCAATAATACCTATCCACCATCACGCCCAATCTCTCCAATACGCATCCATCATCACCGCATTCTCTCCAATAATACCCATCCACCATCACCCCATTCTCGCTAATGTAACCCATCCGCCATCACCGCAATCTCTCCAATTTTACCCATCCGCCATCACCCCATTCTCTCCAAAGTAACCCATCCGCCATCACCCGATTCTCTCCAATGTAACCCATCCATCATCACCCCATTCCCTCCAGTAATACCCATCCACCATCACGACCATTCTCTCCAATACCCATCCACCATCACTCCATTCTCTCCAATAATACCCATCCACCATCACCCCATTCTCTCCAATAATAACCATTCACCATCACGCCCATTCTCTCCAATACCCATCCATCATCACCCCATTCTCTCCAATAATACCCAACCCCCATTACCCCATCCTCTCCAATAATACCCATCCCCCATCACCCCATTCTCTCCAATAATACCCATCCCCCATCACCCCATTCTCTCCAATGTAACCCATCCATCATCACCCCATTCTCTCCAATAATATCCATCCACCATCACCCCATTCTCTCCAATGTAACACATCAGCCATCACCGCATTCTCTCCAATAATACCCATTCCCCCTCACCCCATTCTCTCCAATGATACCCATCCACCATCACCCCATTCTCTCCAATAATACCCATCTGCCATCACCCCATTCTCTCCAATGTAACCCATTAGCCATCACCCCATTCTCTCCAATGTAACCCATGAGCCATCACCCCATTCTCTCCAATAATACCCATCCACCATCACCCCATTCTCTCCAATAATACCAATCCACCATCACCCCATTCTCTCCAATAACACCCATCCACCATCACACCACTCCATCTAATAATACCCACCCGCCATAACCCCATTCTCTCCAATAATACCCATCCGCCATCACACCATTCTCTCCAATAACACCCGTACGCCATCACCCCATTCTCTCCAATAATACCCATCCGCCATCACCCCATTCTCTCCAATAATACCCGTACGCCATCATCCCATTCTCGCCAATAATACCCATCCGCCATCACCCCATTCTCTCCAATAATACACATCCACCATCACCCCATTCTCTCCATTAATACCCATCCACCATCACGCCCATTCTCTCCAATACCCATCCACCATCACCCCATTCTCTCCAATAATACCCATCCACCATCACCCCATTCTCTCCAATAATACCCATCCACCATCACGCCCAATCTCTCCAATACGCATCCATCATCACCGCATTCTCTCCAATAATACCCATCCACCATCACCCCATTCTCGCTAATGTAACCCATCCGCCATCACCGCAATCTCTCCAATTTTACCCATCCGCCATCACCCCATTCTCTCCAATGTAACCCATCCGCCATCACCCGATTCTCTCCAATGTAACCCATCCATCATCACCCCATTCTCTCCAGTAATACCCATCCACCATCACGACCATTCTCTCCAATACCCATCCACCATCACTCCATTCTCTCCAATAATACCCATCCACCATCACCCCATTCTCTCCAATAATAACCATTCACGATCACACCCATTCTCTCCAATACCCATCCATCATCACCCCATTCTCTCCAATAATACCCAACCCCCATTACCCCATCCTCTCCAATAATACCCATCCCCCATCACCCCATTCTCTCCAATAATACCCATCCCCCATCACCCCATTCTCTCCAATGTAACCCATCCATCATCACCCCATTCTCTCCAATAATATCCATCCACCATCACCCCATTCTCTCCAATGTAACCCATCAGCCATCACCCCATCCTCTCCAATAATACCCATTCCCCCTCACCCCATTCTCTCCAATGATACCAATCCACCATCACCCCATTCTCTCCAATAATACCCATCTGCCATCACCCCATTCTCTCCAATGTAACCCATTAGCCATCACCCCATTCTCTCCAATGTAACCCATGAGCCATCACCCCATTCTCTCCAATAATACCCATCCACCATCACCCCATTCTCTCCAATAATACCCATCACCCATCACCCCATTCTCTCCAATAATACCCATCCCCCATCACCCCATTCTCTCCAATAATACCCATCAACCATCACCCCCATTCCCTCCAATAATACCCGTACGCCATCACCCCATTCTCTCCAGTAACACCCATCCACCATCACCCCATTCTCTCCAATGTAACCCATCATCCACCAAACCATTCTCTCCAATAATATCCATCCACCATTACCCCATTCTCTCCAATACCCATCGACCATTACCCCATTCTCTCCAATGTAACCCATCAGCCATCACCCCATTTCTCGAATAACACCCATCCACCATCACCCCATTCTCTCCAATAACACCCATCCACCATCACCCCATTCTCTCCAATAATACCCATCCACCATCACCCCATTCTCCGAATAATACCCGTACGCCATCACCCCATTCTCTCCTATAATACCCATCCGCCATCACCCCATTCTCTCCAATAATACCCATCCACCATTACCCCATTCTCTCCAATAATACCCATCCACCATCACCCCATTCTCTCCAATGTAACCCATCAGCCATCACCCCATTCTCTCCAATAATACCCATTCCCCCTCACCCCATTCTCTCCAATAATACCCATCTGCCATCACCCCATTTCTCCAATGTAACCCATTAGCCATCACCCCATTCTCTCCAATGTAACCCATGAGCCATCACCCCATTCTCTCCAATAATACCCATCCACCATCACCCCATTCTCTCCAATAATACCCATCACCCATCACCCCATTCTCTCCAATAATACCCATCCCCCATCACCCCATTCTCTCCAATAATACCCATCCACCATCACCCCCATTCCCTCCAATAATACCCGTACGCCATCACCCCATTCTCTCCAGTAACACCCATCCACCATCACCCCATTCTCTCCAATGTAACCCATCAGCCACCAAACCATTCTCTCCAATAATATCCATCCACCATTACCCCATTCTCTCCAATACCCATCGACCATTACCCCATTCTCTCCAATGTAACCCATCAGCCATCACCCCATTTCTCGAATAACACCCATCCACCATCACCCCATTCTCTCCAATAACACCCATCCACCATCACCCCATTCTCTCCAATAATACCCATCCACCATCACCCCATTTTCCGAATAATACCCGTACGCCATCACCCCATTCTCTCCTATAATACCCATCCGCCATCACCCCATTCTCTCCAATAATACCCATCCACCATCACCCCATTCTCCGAATAATACCCGTACGCCATCACCCCATTCTCTCCTATAATACCCATCCACCATCACCCCATTCTCTCCAATAATACCCATCCACAATCAGCCCATTCTCTCCAATAATACCCGTCCCCCATCACTCCATTCTCTCCAATAATACCTGTACGCCATCACCCCATTCTCTCCAATTATACCCGTACGCCATCACCCCATTCTGTCCAATAATACCCATCCGTCATCACCCCATTCTCTCCAATAATACCCATGCACCATCACCCCATTCTCTCCAATAATACCCATCCACCATCACCCCATTCTCTCCAATAATACCCGTACACCATCACTCCATTCTCTCCAATAATACCCATCCGCCATCACCCCATTCTCTCCAATAATACCCATCCACCATCACCCCATTCTCTCCAATAATACCCATCCACCATCACCCCATTCTCTACAATAATACCCGTCCACCATCAGCCCATTCTCGCCAATACCCATCCGCCATCAGGCCATTCTCACAAATAATACCCATCCACCATCACCCCATTCTCTCCAATAATACCCATCCACCATCAACCCATTCTCTCCAATAATACCCATCCACCATCTGCCCATTCTCGCCAATACCCATTCGCCATCAGCCCATTCTCTCCAATAATACCCATCCACCATCACCCCATTCTCTCCAATAATACCCATTCGCCATCACCCCATTCTCGCCAATAACACCCGTCCACCATCACCCCATTCTCTCCAATAATACCCGTACGCCATCACCCAATTCTCTCCAATGTAACCCATCCGCCATCACCCCATTCTCTCCAATAATACCCGTAGGCCATCACCCCATTCTCTCCAATAATACCCGTACGCCATCACCCCATTCTCTCCAATGTAACCCATCCGCCATCACCCCATTCTCTCCAATGTAACCCATCCGCCACCACCCCATTCTCTCCAATGTAACCCATCCGCCATCATCCCATTCTCGCCTATAATACCCATCCACCGTCACCCCATTCTCTCAAGTAATGCCCGTACGCCATCACCCCATTCTCTCCAATGTAACCCATCCGCCATCAGCCCATTCTCTCCAATGTAACCCATCCGCCATCACCCCATTCTCGCCAATAATACCCATCCACCGTCACCCCATTCTCTCCAGTAATGCCCGTACGCCATCACCCCATTCTCTCCAATGTAACCCATCCGCCATCACCCCAGTCTCTCCAATAATACCCATCCAGCATCACCCCATTCTCTCCAATACTACCCATCCACCATCACCCCATTCTCTCCAATAACACCCATCCACCGTCACCCCATTCTCTCCAGTAATGCCCGTATGCCAGCACCCCATTCTCTCCAATGTAACCCATCTGCCATCACCCCATTCTCTCCAATAACACCCATCCACCATCACCCCATTCTCTCCAATAATACCCATCCACTATCAACCCCATTCTCTCCAATAATACCCATCCACCATCAACCCCAATCTCTCCAGTAATACCCATCCACTGTCACCCCATTCTCTCCAGTAATGCCCGTACGCCATCACCCCATTCTCTCCAATAATACCCGTACGCCATCACCCAAATCTCTCCAATAATACCCGTACGCCATCACCCCATTCTCTCCAATGTAATCCATCCGCCATCACCCCATTCTCTCCAATGTAACCCATCCGCCATCACCCCATTCTCTCCAGTAATACCCATCTATCATCACCGCATTCTCTCCAATAACACCCATCCACCGTCACCCCATTCTCTCCAGTAATGCCCGTATGCCAGCACCCCATTCTCTCCAATGTAACCCATCTGCCATCACCCCATTCTCTCCAATAACACCCATCCACCATCACCCCATTCTCTCCAATAATACCCATCCACTATCAACCCCATTCTCTCCAATAATACCCATCCACCATCAACCCCATTCTCTCCAGTAATACCCATCCACTGTCACCCCATTCTCTCCAGTAATGCCCGTACGCCATCACCCCATTCTCTCCAATAATACCCATCCACCATCAACCCATTCTCTCCAATAATACCCATCCACCATCTGCCCATTCTCGCCAATACCCATTCGCCATCAGCCCATTCTCTCCAATAATACCCATCCACCATCACCCCATTCTCTCCAATAATACCCATTCGCCATCACCCCATTCTCGCCAATAACACCCGTCCACCATCACCCCATTCTCTCCAATAATACCCGTACGCCATCACCCAATTCTCTCCAATGTAACCCATCCGCCATCACCCCATTCTCTCCAATAATACCCGTAGGCCATCACCCCATTCTCTCCAATAATACCCGTACGCCATCACCCCATTCTCTCCAATGTAACCCATCCGCCATCACCCCATTCTCTCCAATGTAACCCATCCGCCACCACCCCATTCTCTCCAATGTAACCCATCCGCCATCATCCCATTCTCGCCTATAATACCCATCCACCGTCACCCCATTCTCTCAAGTAATGCCCGTACGCCATCACCCCATTCTCTCCAATGTAACCCATCCGCCATCAGCCCATTCTCTCCAATGTAACCCATCCGCCATCACCCCATTCTCGCCAATAATACCCATCCACCGTCACCCCATTCTCTCCAGTAATGCC
The DNA here is from genome assembly GCF_047496885.1 of Scyliorhinus torazame. Classification (NCBI taxonomy): domain Eukaryota; kingdom Metazoa; phylum Chordata; class Chondrichthyes; order Carcharhiniformes; family Scyliorhinidae; genus Scyliorhinus; species Scyliorhinus torazame. Next base: position 83,322,472 of record NC_092724.1, read on the forward strand.
CGTACGCCATCACCCCATTCTCTCCAATGTAACCCATCCGCCATCACCCCAGTCTCTCCAATAATACCCATCCAGCATCACCCCATTCTCTCCAATACTACCCATCCACCATCACCCCATTCTCTCCAATAACACCCATCCACCGTCACCCCATTCTCTCCAGTAATGCCCGTATGCCAGCACCCCATTCTCTCCAATGTAACCCATCTGCCATCACCCCATTCTCTCCAATAACACCCATCCACCATCACCCCATTCTCTCCAATAATACCCATCCACTATCAACCCCATTCTCTCCAATAATACCCATCCACCATCAACCCCAATCTCTCCAGTAATACCCATCCACTGTCACCCCATTCTCTCCAGTAATGCCCGTACGCCATCACCCCATTCTCTCCAATAATACCCGTACGCCATCACCCAAATCTCTCCAATAATACCCGTACGCCATCACCCCATTCTCTCCAATGTAATCCATCCGCCATCACCCCATTCTCTCCAATGTAACCCATCCGCCATCACCCCATTCTCTCCAGTAATACCCATCTATCATCACCGCATTCTCTCCAATAACACCCATCCACCGTCACCCCATTCTCTCCAGTAATGCCCGTATGCCAGCACCCCATTCTCTCCAATGTAACCCATCTGCCATCACCCCATTCTCTCCAATAACACCCATCCACCATCACCCCATTCTCTCCAATAATACCCATCCACTATCAACCCCATTCTCTCCAATAATACCCATCCACCATCAACCCCATTCTCTCCAGTAATACCCATCCACTGTCACCCCATTCTCTCCAGTAATGCCCGTACGCCATCACCCCATTCTCTCCAATAATACCCGTACGCCATCACTCAAATCTCTCCAATAATACCCGTACGCCATCACCCCATTCTCTCCAATGTAATCCATCCGCCATCACCCCTTTCTCTCCAATGTAACCCATCCGCCATCACCCCATTCTCTCCAGTAATACCCATCTATCATCACCGCATTCTCTCCAATAATACCCATCCACCATCACCCCATTCTCTCCAATGTAACCCATCCGCCATCACCCCATTCTCTCCAATGTAATCCATCCATCATCACCCCATTCTCTCCAATACCCATCCACCATCACCCCATCCTCTCCAATAATAACCATCCACCATCACCCCATTCTCTCCAATAACACCCATCCACCATCACACCATTCCCTCCAATAATACCCATCCACCATCACCCCATTCTCTCCAATAAAAGCCATCCGCCATCACACCATTCTCTCCAATAATACCTGTACACCATCACCCCATTCTCTCCAATAATACCCATCCACCATCACCCCATTCTCTCCAATAATACCAATCCACCATCACCCCATTCTCTCCAATCACACCCATCCACCATCACACCATTCGCTCCAATAATACCCATCCGCCATCACCCCATTCTCTCCAATAATACCCATCCGCCATCACACCATTCTCTCCAATAATACCCGTACGCCATCACCCCATTCTCTCTAATAATACCCATCGCCATCACCCCATTCTCTCCAATAATACCCGTACGCCATCACCCCATTCTCGCCAATAATACCCATCCGCCATCACCCCATTCTCTCCAATAATCCACATCCACCATCACCCCATTCTCTCCAGTAATACCCATCCACCATCACGCCCATTCTCTCCAATACCCATCCACCATCACCCCATTCTCTCCAATAATACCCATCCACCATCACCCCATTCTCTCCAATAATACCCATCCACCATCACCCCATTCTCTCCAATAATACCAATCCACCATCACCCCATTCTCTCCAATAACACACATCCACCATCACACCATTCCCTCCAATAATACCCATCCGCCTTGACCACATTCTCTCCAATAACACCCATCCGCCATCACACCATTCTCTCCAATAATACCCGTACGCCATCACCCCATTCTCTCTAATAATACCCATCCGCCATCACCCCATTCTCTCCAATAATACACATCCACCATCACCCCATTCTCTCCGGTAATACCCATCCACCATCACGCCCATTCTCTCCAATACCCATCCACCATCACCCCATTCTCTCCAATAATACCCATCCACCATCACCACATTCTCTCCAATAATACCCATCCACCATCACGCCCATTCTCTCCAATACCCATCCATCATCACCGCATTCTCTCCAATAATACCCATCCACCATCACCCCATTCTCTCTAATGTAACCCATCCGCCATCACCCCAATCTCTCCAATGTAACCCATCCGCCATCACCCCATTCTCTCCAATGTAACCCATCCGCCATCACCCGATTCTCTCCAATGTAATCCATCCATCATCACCCCATTCTCTCCAATAATACCCAACCCCCATTACCCCATCCTCTCCAATAATACCCATCCCCCATCACCCCATTCTCTCCAATAATACCCATCCCCCATCACCCCATTCTCTCCAATAATATCCATCCACCATCACCCCATTCTCTCCAATGTAACCCATCAGCCATCACCCCATTCTCTCCAATAATACCCATTCCCCATCACCCCATTCTCTCCAATAATACCCATCCACCATCACCCCATTCTCTCCAAATAATACCCATCTGCCATCACCCCATTCTCTCCAATGTAACCCATTAGCCATCACCCCATTCTCTCCAATGTAACCCATCAGCCATCAGCCCATTCTCTCGAATAATACCCATCCACCATCACGCCATTCTCTCCAATAATACCCATCCCCCATCACCCCATTCTCTCCAATAATACCCATCCCCCATCACCCGATTCTCTCCAATAATACCCATCCACCATCACCCCCATTCCCTCCAATAATACCCGTACGCCATCACCCCATTCTCTCCAGTAACACCCATCCACCATCACCCCATTCTGTCCAATGTAACCCATCAGCCACCAAACCATTCTCTCCAATAATATCCTTCCACCATCACCCCATTCTCTCCAATACCCATCGACCATCACCCCATTCTCTCCAATGTAACCCATCAACCATCACCCCATTTCTCCAATAACACCCATCCACCATCACCCTATTCTCTCCAATAACACCCATCCACCATCACCCCATTCGCTCCAATAATACCCATCCACCATCACCCCATTCTCCGAATAATACCCGTACGCCATCACCCCATTCTCTCCAATAATACCCATCCGCCATCACCCCATTCTCTCCAATAATACCCATCCACCATCACCCCATTCTCTCCAATAATACCCATCCACCATCACCCCATTCTCTCCAATAATACCCGTACGCCATCACCCAATTCTCTCCAATAATACCCATCCACCAACACCCCATTCTCTCCAATAATACCCATCCGCCATCACCCCATTCTCTCCAATAATACCCATCCCCCATCACCCCATTCTCTCCAATAATACCCATCCCCCATCACCCCATTCTCTCCAATAATATCCATCCACCATCACCCCATTCTCTCCAATACCCATCGACCATCACCCCATTCTCTCCAATGTAACCCATCAGCCATCACCCCATTTCTCCAATAACACGCATCCACCATCACCCCTTTCTCTCCAATAACACCCATCCACCATCACCCCATTCTCTCCAATAATACCTGTCCGCCATCACCCCATTCTCTCCAATTATACCCGTACGCCATCACCCCATTCTCTCCAATAATACCCATCCACCATCACCCCATTCTCTCCAATAATACCCATCCACCATCACCCCATTCTCTCCAATAATACCCGTACGCCATCACCCAATTTTCTCCAATAATACCCATCCGCCATCACCGCATTCTCTCCAATAATACCCATCTGCCATCACCCCATTCTCTCCAATAATACCCATCCCCCATCACCCCATTCTCTCCAATAATACCCATCCCCCATCACCTCATTCTCTCCAATAATACCCATCCACCAGCACACCCATTCTCTCCAATAGCACCCATCCACCATCACTCCATTCTCTCCAATGTAACCCATCAGCCACCAAACTATTCTCTCCAATAATATCCATCCACCATCACCCCATTCTCTCCAATACCCATCGACGATCACCCCATTCTCTCCAATGTAACCCATCAGCCATCACCCCATTTCTCCAATAACACCCATCCACCATCACCCCTTTCTCTCCAATAACACCCATCCACCATCACCCCATTCTCTCCAACAATACCCATCCTCCATCACCCCATTCTCTCCAATAATACCTGTACGCCATCACCCCATTCTCTCCAATTATACCCGTACGCCATCACCACATTCTCTCCAATAATACCCATCCGCCATCACCCCATTCTCTCCAATAATACCCATCCACCATCACCCCATTCTCTCCAATAATACCCATCCCCCATCACCCCATTCTCTCCAATAATACCCGTACACCATCACTCCATTCTCTCCAATAATACCCATCCACCATCACCCCATTCTCTCCAATAATACCCGTACGCCATCACCCCATTCTCTCCAATAATACCTGTACACCATCACCCCATTCTCTCCAATAATACCCATCCACCATCACCCCATTCTCTCCAATAATACCAATCCACCATCACCCCATTCTCTCCAATAACACCCATCCACCATCACACCATTCCCTCCAATAATACCCATCCGCCATCACCCCATTCTCTCCAATAATACCCATCCGCCATCACACCATTCTCTCCAATAATACCCGTACGCCATCACCCCTTTCTCTCCAATAATACCCATCCGCCATCACACCATTCCCTCCAATAATACCCATCCACCATCACCCCATTCTCTCCAATAATACCCATCCGCCATCACACCATTCTCTCCAATAATACCTGTACACCATCACCCCATTCTCTCCAATAATACCCATCCACCATCATCCCATTCTCTCCAATAATACCAAATCACCATCACCCCATTCTCTCCAATAACACCCATCCACCATCACACCATTCCCTCCAATAATGCCCATCCACCATCACCCCATTCTCTCCAATAATACCCATCCGCCATCACACCATTCTCTCCAATAATACCCGTACAACATCACTCCATTCTCTCCAATAATACCTATCCGCCATCACCCCATTCTCTCCAATAATACCCTTCCACCATCACCCCATTCTCTCCAATAATACCCATCCACCATCACCCCATTCTCTCCAATAATACCCGTCCACCATCAGCCCATTCTCGCCAATACCCATCCGCCATCAGCCCATTCTCACTAATAATACCCATCCACCATCACCCCATTCTCTCCAATAATACCCATCCACCATCACCCCATTCTCTCCAATAATACCCATCCACCATCTGCCCATTCTCGCCAATACCCATTCGCCATCAGCCCATTCTCTCCAATAATACCCATCAACTGTCACCCCATTCTCTCCAATAATACCCATGCACCATCAACCCCATTCTCTCCAGTAATACCCATCCACTGTCACCCCATTTTCTCCAGTAATGCCCGTACGCCATCACCCCATTCTCTCCAATAATACCCGTACGCCATCACCCAAATCTCTCCAATAATACCCGTACGCCATCACCCCATTCTCTCCAATGTAATCCATCCGCCATCACCCCATTCTCTCCAATGTAACACATCCGCCTTCACCTCATTCTCTCCAGTAATGCCCATCCATCATCACCGCATTCTCTCCAATAATACCCATCCACCATCACCCCATTCTCTCCAATGTAACCCATCCGCCATCACCCCATTCTCTCCAATGTAACCCATCCATCATCACCCCATTCTCTCCAGTAATACCCATCCACCATCACGCCCATTCTCTCCAATACCCATCCACCATCACCCCATCCTTTCCAATAATAACCATCCACCATCACCCCATTCTCTCCAATAACACCCATCCACCATCACACCATTCCCTCCAATAATACCCAACCGCCATCACCCCATTCTCTCCAATAATACCCATCCGCTTTCACACCATTCTCTCCAATAATACCCGTACGCCATCACCCCTTTCTCTCCAATAATACCCATCCGCCATCACCCCATTCTCTCCAATAATACCCGTACGCCATCACCCCATTCTCGCCAATAATACCCATCTGCCATCACCCCATTCTCTCCAATAATAAACATCCACCATCATCCCATTCTCTCCAGTAATACCCATCCACCATCACGCCCATTCTCTCCAATACCCATCCACCATCACACCATTCTCTCCAATAATACCTATCCACCATCACCCCATTCACTCCAATAATACCCATCCACCATCACGCCCATTCTCTCCAATACCCATCCATCATCACCGCATTCTCTCCAATAATACCCATCCACCATCACCCCATTCTCTCTAATGTAACCCATCCGCCATCACCCCAATCTCTCCAATGTAACCCATCCATCATCACCCCATTCTCTCCAATGTAACCCATCCGCCATCACCCGATTCTCTCCAATGTAACCCATCCATCATCACCCCATTCTCACCAGTAATACCCATCCACCATCACGCCCATTCTCTCCAATACCCATCCACCATCACCCCATTCTCTCCAATAATACCCATCCACCATCACCCCATTCTCTCCAATAATAACCATCCACCATCACGCCCATTCTCTCCAATACCCATCCATCATCACCCCATTCTCTCCAATAATACCCAACCCCCATCCTCTCCAATAATACCCATCCCCCATCACCACATTCTCTCCAATAATACCCATCCCCCATCACCCCATTCTCTCCAATAATATCCATCCACCATCACCCCATTCTCTCCAATGTAACCCATCAGCCATCACCCCATTCTCTCCAATAATACCCATTCCCCATCACCCTATTCTCTCCAATAATACCCATCCACTATCACCCCATTCTCTCCAATAATACCCATCTGCCATCACCCCATTCTCTCCAATGTAACCCATTAGCCATCACCCCATTCTCTCCAATGTAACCCATCAGCCATCACCCCATTCTCTCCAATAATACCCATCCACCATCACCCCATTCTCTCCAATACCCATCGACCATCACCCCATTCTCTCCAATGTAACCCATCAGCCATCACCCCATTTCTCCAATAACACCCATCCACCATCACCCCATTCTCTCCAATAACACCCATCCACCATCACCCCATTCTCTCCAATAATACCCATCCACAATCACCCCATTCTCCGAATAATACCCGTACGCCATCACCCCATTCTCTCCAATAATACCCATTCGCCATCACCCCATTCTCTCCAATAATACCCATCCACCATCACCCCATTCTCTCCAATAATACCCATCCACCATCACCCCATTCTCTTCAATAATACCCGTACGCCATCACCCAATTTTCTCCAATAATACCCATCCGCCATCAGCCCATTCTCTCCAATAATACCCATCCGCCATCACCCCATTCTCTCCAATAATACCCATCCCCCATCACCACATTCTCTCCAATCATACCCATCCCCCATCACCCCATTCTCTCCAATAATACCCATCCACCAGCACACCCATTCTCTCCAATAATACCCATACGCCATCACCCCATTCTCTCCAATAACACCCATCCACCATCACTCCATTCTCTCCAATGTAACCCATCAGCCGCCAAACTATTCTCTCCAATAATATCCATCCACCATCAGCCCATTCTCTCCAATACCCATCGACCATCACCCCATTCTCTCCAATGTAACCCATCAGCCATCACCCCATTTCTCCAATAACACCCATCCACCATCACCCCATTCTCTCCAATAACACCCATCCACCATCACCCCATTCTCTCCAATAATACCCATCCACCATCACCGCATTCTCCGAATAATACCCGTACGCCATCACCTCATTCTCTCCAATAATACCCATCCGCCATCACCCCATTCTCTCCAATAATACCCCTCTACCATCACCCCATTCTCTCCAATAATACCCATCCACCATCATCCCATTCTCTCCAATAATACCAAATCACCATCACCCCATTCTCTCCAATAACACCCATCCACCATCACACCATTCCCTCCAATAATGCCCATCCACCATCACCCCATTCTCTCCAATAATACCCATCCGCCATCACACCATTCTCTCCAATAATACCCGTACAACATCACTCCATTCTCTCCAATAATACCTATCCGCCATCACCCCATTCTCTCCAATAATACCCTTCCACCATCACCCCATTCTCTCCAATAATACCCATCCACCATCACCCCATTCTCTCCAATAATACCCGTCCACCATCAGCCCATTCTCGCCAATACCCATCCGCCATCAGCCCATTCTCACTAATAATACCCATCCACCATCACCCCATTCTCTCCAATAATACCCATCCACCATCACCCCATTCTCTCCAATAATACCCATCCACCATCTGCCCATTCTCGCCAATACCCATTCGCCATCAGCCCATTCTCTCCAATAATACCCATCAACTGTCACCCCATTCTCTCCAATAATACCCATGCACCATCAACCCCATTCTCTCCAGTAATACCCATCCACTGTCACCCCATTTTCTCCAGTAATGCCCGTACGCCATCACCCCATTCTCTCCAATAATACCCGTACGCCATCACCCAAATCTCTCCAATAATACCCGTACGCCATCACCCCATTCTCTCCAATGTAATCCATCCGCCATCACCCCATTCTCTCCAATGTAACACATCCGCCTTCACCTCATTCTCTCCAGTAATGCCCATCCATCATCACCGCATTCTCTCCAATAATACCCATCCACCATCACCCCATTCTCTCCAATGTAACCCATCCGCCATCACCCCATTCTCTCCAATGTAACCCATCCATCATCACCCCATTCTCTCCAGTAATACCCATCCACCATCACGCCCATTCTCTCCAATACCCATCCACCATCACCCCATCCTTTCCAATAATAACCATCCACCATCACCCCATTCTCTCCAATAACACCCATCCACCATCACACCATTCCCTCCAATAATACCCAACCGCCATCACCCCATTCTCTCCAATAATACCCATCCGCTATCACACCATTCTCTCCAATAATACCCGTACGCCATCACCCCTTTCTCTCCAATAATACCCATCCGCCATCACCCCATTCTCTCCAATAATACCCGTACGCCATCACCCCATTCTCGCCAATAATACCCATCTGCCATCACCCCATTCTCTCCAATAATAAACATCCACCATCATCCCATTCTCTCCAGTAATACCCATCCACCATCACGCCCATTCTCTCCAATACCCATCCACCATCACACCATTCTCTCCAATAATACCTATCCACCATCACCCCATTCACTCCAATAATACCCATCCACCATCACGCCCATTCTCTCCAATACCCATCCATCATCACCGCATTCTCTCCAATAATACCCATCCACCATCACCCCATTCTCTCTAATGTAACCCATCCGCCATCACCCCAATCTCTCCAATGTAACCCATCCATCATCACCCCATTCTCTCCAATGTAACCCATCCGCCATCACCCGATTCTCTCCAATGTAACCCATCCATCATCACCCCATTCTCACCAGTAATACCCATCCACCATCACGCCCATTCTCTCCAATACCCATCCACCATCACCCCATTCTCTCCAATAATACCCATCCACCATCACCCCATTCTCTCCAATAATAACCATCCACCATCACGCCCATTCTCTCCAATACCCATCCATCATCACCCCATTCTCTCCAATAATACCCAACCCCCATCCTCTCCAATAATACCCATCCCCCATCACCACATTCTCTCCAATAATACCCATCCCCCATCACCCCATTCTCTCCAATAATATCCATCCACCATCACCCCATTCTCTCCAATGTAACCCATCAGCCATCACCCCATTCTCTCCAATAATACCCATCCACCATCACCCCATTCTCTCCAATACCCATCGACCATCACCCCATTCTCTCCAATGTAACCCATCAGCCATCACCCCATTTCTCCAATAACACCCATCCACCATCACCCCATTCTCTCCAATAACACCCATCCACCATCACCCCATTCTCTCCAATAATACCCATCCACAATCACCCCATTCTCCGAATAATACCCGTACGCCATCACCCCATTCTCTCCAATAATACCCATTCGCCATCACCCCATTCTCTCCAATAATACCCATCCACCATCACCCCATTCTCTCCAATAATACCCATCCACCATCACCCCATTCTCTTCAATAATACCCGTACGCCATCACCCAATTTTCTCCAATAATACCCATCCGCCATCACCCCATTCTCTCCAATAATACCCATCCGCCATCACCCCATTCTCTCCAATAATACCCATCCCCCATCACCACATTCTCTCCAATCATACCCATCCCCCATCACCCCATTCTCTCCAATAATACCCATCCACCAGCACACCCATTCTCTCCAATAATACCCATACGCCATCACCCCATTCTCTCCAATAACACCCATCCACCATCACTCCATTCTCTCCAATGTAACCCATCAGCCGCCAAACTATTCTCTCCAATAATATCCATCCACCATCAGCCCATTCTCTCCAATACCCATCGACCATCACCCCATTCTCTCCAATGTAACCCATCAGCCATCACCCCATTTCTCCAATAACACCCATCCACCATCACCCCATTCTCTCCAATAACACCCATCCACCATCACCCCATTCTCTCCAATAATACCCATCCACCATCACCGCATTCTCCGAATAATACCCGTACGCCATCACCCCATTCTCTCCAATAATACCCATCCGCCATCACCCCATTCTCTCCAATAATACCCCTCTACCATCACCCCATTCTCTCCAATAATACACATCCACCATCACCCCATTCTCTCCAATAACACCCGTACGCCATCACCCAATTTTCTCCAATAATACCCATCCGCCATCACCCCATTCTCTCCAATAATACCCCTCCGCCATCGCCCCATTCTCTCCAATAATACCCATCCCCATCACCCCATTCTCTCCAATAATACCCATCCCCCATCACCCCATTCTCTCCAATAATACCCATCCACCAGCACACCCATTCTCTCCAATAATACCCATACGCCATCACCCCATTCTCTCCAATAGCACCCATCCACCATCACTCCATTCTCTCCAATGTAACCCATCATCCACCAAACTATTCTCTCCAATAATATCCATCCACCATCACCCCATTTTCTCCAATACCCATCGACGATCACCCCATTCTCTCCAATGTAACCCATCAGCCATCGCCCCATTTCTCCAATAACACCCATCCACCATCACCCCTTTCTCTCCAATAACACCCATCCACCATCACCCCATTCTCTCCAACAATACCCATCCTCCATCACCCCATTCTCTCCAATAATACCTGTACGCCATCACCCCATTCTCTCCAGTTATTCCCGTACGCCATCACCACATTCTCTCCAATAATACCCATCCGCCATCACCCCATTCTCTCCAATAATACCCATCCACCATCACCCCATTCTCTCCAATAATACCCATTCCCCATCACCCCATTCTCTCCAATAATACCCGTACACCATCACTCCATTCTCTCCAATAATACCCATTCGCCATCACCCCATTCTCTCCAATAATACCCATCCACCATCACCCCATTCTCTCCAATAATACCCGTACGCCATCACCCCATTCTCTCCAATAATACCTGTACACCATCACCCCATTCTCTCCAATAATACCCATCCACCATCACCCCATTCTCTCCAATAATACCAATCCACCATCACCCCATTCTCTCCAATAACACCCATCCACCATCACACCATTCCCTCCAATAATACCCATCCGCCATCACCCCATTCTCTCCAATAATACCCATCCGCCATCACACCATTCTCTCCAATAATACCCGTACGCCATCACCCCTTTCTCTCCAATAATACCCATCCGCCATCACACCATTCCCTCCAATAATACCCATCCACCATCACCCCATTCTCTCCAATAATACCCATCCGCCATCACACCATTCTCTCCAATAATACCTGTACACCATCACCCCATTCTCTCCAATAATACCCATCCACCATCACCCCATTCTCTCCAAGAATACCAATCCACCATCACCCCATTCTCTCCAATAACACCCATCCACCATCACACCATTCCCTCCAATAATGCCCATCCACCATCACCCCATTCTCTCCAATAATACCCATCCGCCATCACACCTTTCTCTCCAATAATACCCGTACGCCATCACCAAATTCTATCCAATAATACCATCCGCCATCACCCCATTCTCTTCAATAATACCAATCCGCCATCACCCCATTCTCTCCAATAATACCCATCCCCCATCACCCCATTCTCTCCAATAATACCCATCCCCCATCACCCCATTCTCTCCAATAATACCCATCCACCAGCACACCCATTCTCTCCAATAATACCCATACGCCATCACCACATTCTCTCCAATAACACCCATCCACCATCACTCCATTCTCTCCAATGTAACCCATCAGCCACCAAACTATTCTCTCCAATAATATCCATCGACCATCACCCCATTCTCTCCAATACCCATCGACCATCACCCCATTCTCTCCAATGTAACCCATCAGCCATCACCCCATTTCTCCAATTACACCCATCCACCATCACCCCTTTCTCTCCAATAACACCCATCCACCATCAAACCATTCTCTCCAATAATACCCATCCTCCATCACCCCATTCTCTCCAATAATACCTGTACGCCATCACCCCATTCTCTCCAATTATACCCGTACGCCATCACCCCATTCTCTCCAATAATACACATCCGCCATCACCCCATTCTCTCCAATAATACCCATCCACCATCACCCCATTCTCTCCAATAATACCCATCCCCCATCACCCCATTCTCTCCAATAATACCCGTACACCATCACTCCTTCTCTCCAAGAATACCCATCCGCCATCACCCCATTCTCTCCAATAATACCCATCCACCATCACCCCATTCTCTCCAATAATACCCATCCACCATCACCCCATTCTCTCCAATAATACCCGTCCACCATCAGCCCATTCTCGCCAATACCCATCCGCCATCAGCCCATTCTCACCAATAATACCCATCCACCATCACCCCATTCTCTCCAATAATACCCATCCACCATCACCCCATTCTCTCCAATCAATTCCATCCACCATCACCCCATTCTCTCCAATGTAACCGATCAGCCATCACCCCATTCTCTCCAATAATACCCATTCCCCATTCTCTCCAATAATACCCATCCACCATCACCCCATTCTCTCCAATAATACCCATCTGCCATCACCCCATTCTCTCCAATGTAACCCATTAGCCATCACCCCATTCACTCCAATGTAACCCATCAGCCATCACCCCATTCTCTCCAATAATACCCATCCACCATCACCCCATTCTCTCCAATAATACACATCCCCCATCACCCCATTCTCTCCAATAATACCCATCCCCCATCACCCCATTCTCTCCAATGATACCCATCCACCATCACCCCCATTCCCTCCAACAATACCCGTACGCCATCACCCCATTCTCTCCAGTAACACCCATCCACCATCACCCCATTCTCTGCAATGTAATCCATCAGCCACCAAACCATTCTCTCCAATAATATCCATCCACCATCACCCCATTCTCTCCAATACCCATCGACCATCACCCCATTCTCCCCAATGTAACCCATCAGACATCACCCCATTTCTCCAATAACACCCATCCACCATCACCCCATTCTCTCCAATAACACCCATCCACCATCACCCCACTCTCTCCAATAATACCCATCCACCATCACCCCATTCTCCGAATAATACCCGTACGCCATCACCCCATTCTCTCCAATAATACCCATCCGCCATCACCCCATTCTCTCCAATAATACCCATCCACCATCACCCCATTCTCTCCAATAATACCCATCCACCATCACCCCATTTTCTCCAATAATACCCGTACGCCATCACCCAATTCTCTCCAATAATACCCATCCGCCATCACCCCATTCTCTCCAATAATACCCATCCGCCATCACCCCATTCTCTCCAATAATACCCATCCCCATCACCCCATTCTCTCCAATAATACCCATCCCACATCACCCCATTCTCTCCAATAATATCCATCCACCAGCACACCCATTCTCTCCAATAATACCCATACGCCATCACCCCATTCTCTCCAATAACACCCATCCACCATCACTCCATTCTCTCCAATGTAACCCATCAGCCACCAAACTATTCTCTCCAATAATATCCATCCACCATCACCCCATTCTCTCCAATACCCATCGACCATCACCCCATTCTCTCCAATGTAACCCATCAGCCATCACCCCATTTCTCCAATAACACCCATCCACCATCACCCCTTTCTCTCCAATAACACCCATCCACCATCACCCCATTCTCTCCAATAATACCCATCCTCCATCACCCCATTCTCTCCAATAATACCTGTACGCCATCACCCCATTCTCTCCAATTATACCCGTACGCCATCCCCCCATTCTCTCCAATAATACCCATCCGCCATCACCCCATTCTCTCCAATAATACCCATCCACCATCACCCCATTCTCTCCAATAATACCCATCCCCCATCACCCCTTTCTCTCCAATAATACCCGTACACCATCACTCCATTCTCTCCAATAATACCCATCCGCCATCACCCCATTCTCTCCAATAATACCCATCCACCATCACCCCATTCTCTCCAATAATACCCATCCACCATCACCCCATTCTCTCCAATAATACCCGTCCACCATCAGCCCATTCTCGCCAATACCCATCCGCCATCAGCCCATTCTCACCAATAATACCCATCCACCATCACCCCATTCTCTCCAATAATATACATCCACCATCACCCCATTCTCTCCAATAATACCCATCCACCATCTGCCCATTCTCGCCAATACCCATTCGCCATCAGCCCATTCTCTCCAATAATACCCATCCACCATCACCCCATTCTCTCCAATAATACCCATCCGCCATCACCCCATTCTCTCCAATAATACCCATCCCCCATCACCCCATTCTCTCCAATAATACCCATCCTCCATCTGCCCATTCTCGCCAATATCCATTCGCCATCACCCCATTCTCGCTAATAACACCCGTCCACCATCACCCCATTCTCTCCAATAATACCCGTACGCCATCACCCAATTCTCTCCAATGTAACCCATCCGCCATCACCCCATTTTCTCCAATAATACCCGTACGCCATCACCCCATTCTCTCCAATAATACCCATCCGCCATCACCCCATTCTCTCCAATCATATCCATCCACCATCACCCCATTCTCTCCAATGTAACCCATCAGCCATCACCCCATTCTCTCCAATGTAACCCATCAGACATCACCCCATTCTCTCCAATAATACCCATCCACCATCTGCCCATTCTCGCCAATACCCATTCGCCATCAGCCCATTCTCTCCAATAATACCCATCGACCATCACCCCATTCTCTCCAATAATACCCATCCGCCATCACCCCATTCTCTCCAATCATATCCATCCACCATCACCCCATTCTCTCCAATGTAACCCATCAGCCATCACCCCATTCTCTCCAATAATACCCATTCCCCATTCTCTCCAATAATACCCATCCACCATCACCCCATTCTCTCCAATAATACCCATCTGCCATCACCCCATTCTCTCCAATGTAACCCATTAGCCATCACCCCATTCTCTCCAATGTAACCCATCAGCCATCACCCCATTCTCTCCAATAATACCCATCCACCATCACCCCATTCTCTCCAATAATACACATCCCCCATCACCCCATTCTCTCCAATAATACCCATCCCCCATCACCCCATTCTCTCCAATAATACCCATCCACCATCACCCCCATTCCCTCCAATAATACCCGTACGCCATCACCCCATTCTCTCCAGTAACACCCATCCACCATCACCCCATTCTCTCCAATGTAACCCATCAGCCACCAAACCATTCTCTCCAATAATATCCATCCACCATCACCCCATTCTCTCCAATACCCATCGACCATCACCCCATTCTCCCCAATGTAACCCATCAGACATCACCCCATTTCTCCAATAACACCCATCCACCATCACCCCATTCTCTCCAATAACACCCATCCACCATCACCCCACTCTCTCCAATAATACCCATCCACCATCACCCCATTCTCCGAATAATACCCGTACGCCATCACCCCATTCTCTCCAATAATACCCATCCGCCATCACCCCATTCTCTCCAATAATACCCATCCACCATCACCCCATTCTCTCCAATAATACCCATCCACCATCACCCCATTTTCTCCAATAATACCCGTACGCCATCACCCAATTCTCTCCAATAATACCCATCCGCCATCACCCCATTCTCTCCAATAATACCCATCCGCCATCACCCCATTCTCTCCAATAATACCCATCCCCATCACCCCATTCTCTCCAATAATACCCATCCCCCATCACCCCATTCTCTCCAATAATATCCATCCACCAGCACACCCATTCTCTCCAATAATACCCATACGCCATCACCCCATTCTCTCCAATAACACCCATCCACCATCACTCCATTCTCTCCAATGTAACCCATCAGCCACCAAACTATTCTCTCCAATAATATCCATCCACCATTACCCCATTCTCTCCAATACCCATCGACCATCACCCCATTCTCTCCAATGTAACCCATCAGCCATCACCCCATTTCTCCAATAACACCCATTCACCATCACCCCATTCTCTCCAATAACACCCATCCACCATCAACCCATTCTCTCCAATAATACCCATCCTCCATCACCCCATTCTCTCCAATAATACCTGTACGCCATCACCCCATTCTCTCCAATTATACCCGTACGCCATCACCCCATTCTCTCCAATAATACCCATCCGCCATCACCCCATTCTCTCCAATAATACCCATCCACCATCACCCCATTTTCTCCAATAATACCCATCCCCCATCACCCCATTCTCTCCAATAATACCCGTACACCATCACTCCATTCTCTCCAATAATACCCATCCGCCATCACCCCATTCTCTCCAATAATACCCATCCACCATCACCCCATTCTCTCCAATAATACCCATCCACCATCACCCCATTCTCTCCAATAATACCCGTCCACCATCAGCCCATTCTCGCCAATACCCATCCGCCATCAGCCCATTCTCACCAATAATACCCATCCACCATCACCCCATTCTCTCCAATAATACCCATCCACCATCACCCCATTCTCTCCAATAATACCCATCCACCATCTGCCCATTCTCGCCAATACCCATTCGCCATCAGCCATTTCTCTCCAATAATACCCATCCACCATCACCCCATTCTCTCCAATAATACCCATCCGCCATCACCCCATTCTCTCCAATAATACCCATCCACCATCTTCCCATTCTCGCCAATACCCATTCGCCATCACCCCATTCTCGCTAATAACACCCGTCCACCATCACCCCATTCTCTCCAATAATACCCGTACGCCATCACCCAATTCTCTCCAATGTAACCCATCCGCCATCACCCCATTCTCTCCAATAATACCCGTACGCCATCACCCCATTCTCTCCAATAATACCCGTACGCCATCACCCCATTCTCTCCAATAATACCCATCCGCCATCACCCCATTCTCCCCAATCATATCCATCCACCATCACCCCATTCTCTCCAATGTAACCCATCAGCCATCACCCCATTCTCTCCAATAATACCCATTCCCCATTCTCTCCAATAATACCCATCCACCATCACCCCATTCTCTCCAATAATACCCATATGCCATCACCCCATTCTCTCCAATGTAACCCATTAGCCATCACCCCATTCTCTCCAATGTAACCCATCAGCCATCACCCCATTCTCTCCAATAATACCCATCCACCATCACCCCATTCTCTCCAATAATACACATCCCCCATCACCCCATTCTCTCCAATAATACCCATCCCCCATCACCCCATTCTCTCCAATAATACCCATCCACCATCACCCCCATTCCCTCCAATAATACCCTAACGCCATCACCCCATTCTCTCCAGTAACACCCATCCACCATCACCCCATTCTCTCCAATGTAACCCATCAGCCACCAAACCATTCTCTCCAATAATATCCATCCACCATCACCCCATTCTCTCCAATACCCATCGACCATCACCCCATTCTCCCCAATGCAACCCATCAGACATCACCCCATTTCTCCAATAACACCCATCCACCATCACCCCATTCTCTCCAATAACACCCATCCACCATCACCCCATTCTCTCCAATAATACCCATCCACCATCACCCCATTCTCCGAATAATACCCGTACGCCATCACGCCATTCTCTCCAATAATACCCATCCGCCATCACCCCATTCTCTCCAATAATACCCATCCACCATCACCCCATTCTCTCCAATAATACCCATCCACCATCACCCCATTTACTCCAATAATACCCGTACGCCATCACCCAATTCTCTCCAATAATACCCATCCGCCATCACCCCATTCTCTACAATAATACCCATCCGCCATCACCCCATTCTCTCCAATAATACCCATCCCCATCACCCCATTCTCTCCAATAATACCCATCCCCCATCACCCCATTCTCTCCAATAATATCCATCCACCAGCACACCCATTCTCTCCAATAATACCCATACGCCATCACCCCATTCTCTCCAATAACACCCATCCACCATCACTCCATTCTCTCCAATGTAACCCATCAGCCACCAAACTATTCTCTCCAATAATATCCATCCACCATCACCCCATTCTCTCCAATACCCATCGACCATCACTCCATTCTCTCCAATGTAACCCATCAGCCATCACCCCATTTCTCCAATAACACCCATCCACCATCACCCCTTTCTCTCCAATAACACCCATCCACCATCAACCCATTCTCTCCAATAATACCCATCCTCCATCACCCCATTCTCTCCAATAATACCTGTACGCCATCACCCCATTCTCTCCAATTATACCCGTACGCCATCACCCCATTCTCTCCAATAATACCCATCCGCCATCACCCCATTCTCTCCAATAATACCCATCCACCATCACCCCATTCTCTCCAATAATACCCATCCCCCATCACCCCATTCTCTCCAATAATACCCGTACACCATCACTCCATTCTCTCCAATAATACCCATCCGCCATCACCCCATTCTCTCCAATAATACCCATCCACCATCACCCCATTCTCTCCAATAATACCCATCCACCATCACCCCATTCTCTCCAATAATACCCGTCCACCATCAGCCCATTCTCGCCAATACCCATCCGCCATCAGCCCATTCTCACCAATAATACCCATCCACCATCACCCCATTCTCTCCAATAATATCCATCCACCATCACCCCATTCTCTCCAATAATACCCATCCACCATCTGCCCATTCTCGCCAATACCCATTCGCCATCAGCCCATTCTCTCCAATAATACCCATCCACCATCACCCCATTCTCTCCAATAATACCCATCCGCCATCACCCCATTCTCTCCAATAATACCCATCCCCCATCACCCCATTCTCTCCAATAATACCCATCCTCCATCTGCCCATTCTCGCCAATACCCATTCGCCATCACCCCATTCTCGCTAATAACACCCGTCCACCATCACCCCATTCTCTCCAATAATACCCGTACGCCATCACCCAATTCTCTCCAATGTAACCCATCCGCCATCACCCCATTCTCTCCAATAATACCCGTACGCCATCACCCCATTCTCTCCAATAATACCCATCCGCCATCACCCCATTCTCTCCAATCATATCCATCCACCATCACCCCATTCTCTCCAATGTAACCCATCAGCCATCACCCCATTCTCTCCAATGTAACCCATCAGCCATCACCCCATTCTCTCCAATAATACCCATCCACCATCTGCCCATTCTCGCCAATACCCATTCGCCATCAGCCCATTCTCTCCAATAATACCCATCCACCATCACCCCATTCTCTCCAATAATACCCATCCGCCATCACCCCATTCTCTCCAATCATATCCATCCACCATCACCCCATTCTCTCCAATGTAACCCATCAGCCATCACCCCATTGTCTCCAATAATACCCATTCCCCATTCTCTCCAATAATACCCATCCACCATCACCCCATTCTCTCCAATAATACCCATCTGCCATCACCCCATTCTCTCCAATGTAACCCATTAGCCATCACCCCATTCTCTCCAATGTAACCCATCAGCCATCACCCCATTCTCTCCAATAATACCCATCCACCATCACCCCATTCTCTCCAATAATACACATCCCCCATCACCCCATTCTCTCCAATAATACCCATCCCCCATCACCCCATTCTCTCCAATAATACCCATCCACCATCACCCCCATTCCCTCCAATAATACCCGTACGCCATCACCCCATTCTCTACAGTAACACCCATCCACCATCACCCCATTCTCTCCAATGTAACCCATCAGCCACCAAACCATTCTCTCCAATAATATCCATCCACCATCACCCCATTCTCTCCAATACCCATCGACCATCACCCCATTCTCCCCAATGTAACCCATCAGACATCACCCCATTTCTCCAATAACACCCATCCACCATCACCCCATTCTCTCCAATAACACCCATCCACCATCACCCCACTCTCTCCAATAATACCCATCCACCATCACCCCATTCTCCGAATAATACCCGTACGCCATCACCCCATTCTCTCCAATAATACCCATCCGCCATCACCCCATTCTCTCCAATAATACCCATCCACCATCACCCCATTCTCTCCAATAATACCCATCCACCATCACCCCATTTTCTCCAATAATACCCGTACGCCATCACCCAATTCTCTCCAATAATACCCATCCGCCATCACCCCATTCTCTCCAATAATACCCATCCGCCATCACCCCATTCTCTCCAATAATACCCATCCCCATCACCCCATTCTCTCCAATAATACCCATCCCCCATCACCCCATTCTCTCCAATAATATCCATCCACCAGCACACCCATTCTCTCCAATAATACCCATACGCCATCACCCCATTCTCTCCAATAACACCCATCCACCATCACTCCATTCTCTCCAATGTAACCCATCAGCCACCAAACTATTCTCTCCAATAATATCCATCCACCATTACCCCATTCTCTCCAATACCCATCGACCATCACCCCATTCTCTCCAATGTAACCCATCAGCCATCACCCCATTTCTCCAATAACACCCATCCACCATCACCCCATTCTCTCCAATATCACCCATCCACCATCAACCCATTCTCTCCAATAATACCCATCCTCCATCACCCCATTCTCTCCAATAATACCTGTACGCCATCACCCCATTCTCTCCAATTATACCCGTATGCCATCACCCCTTTCTCTCCAATAATACCCATCCGCCATCACCCCATTCTCTCCAATAATACCCATCCACCATCACCCCATTCTCTCCAATAATACCCATCCCCCATCACCCCATTCTCTCCAATAATACCCGTACACCATCACTCCATTCTCTCCAATAATACCCATCCGCCATCACCCCATTCTCTCCAATAATACCCATCCACCATCACCCCATTCTCTCCAATAATACCCATCCACCATCACCCCATTCTCTCCAATAATACCCGTCCACCATCAGCCCATTCTCGCCAATACCCATCCGCCATCAGTCCATTCTCACCAATAATACCCATCCACCATCACCCCATTCTCTCCAATAATACCCATCCACCATCACCCCATTCTCTCCAATAATACCCATCCACCATCTGCCCATTCTCGCCAATACCCATTCGCCATCAGCCCATTCTCTCCAATAATACCCATCCACCATCACCCCATTCTCTCCAATAATACCCATTCGCCATCACCCCATTCTCTCCAATAATACCCATCCCCCATCACCCCATTCTCTCCAATAATACCCATCCACCATCTGCCCATTCTCGCTAATAACACCCGTCCACCATCACCCCATTCTCTCCAATAATACCCGTACGCCATCAACCAATTCTCTCCAATGTAACCCATCCGCCATCACCCCATTCTCTCCAATAATACCCGTACGCCATCACCCCATTCTCTCCAATAATACCCGTACGCCATCACCCCATTCTCTCCAATAATACCCATCCGCCATCACCCCATTCTCCCCAATCATATCCATCCACCATCACCCCATTCTCTCCAATGTAACCCATCAGCCATCACCCCATTCTCTCCAATAATACCCATTCCCCATTCTCTCCAATAATACCCATCCACCATCACCCCATTCTCTCCAATAATACCCATATGCCATCACCCCATTCTCTCCAATGTAACCCATTAGCCATCACCCCATTCTCTCCAATGTAACCCATCAGCCATCACCCCATTCTCTCCAATAATACCCATCCACCATCACACCATTCTCTCCAATAATACACATCCCCCATCACCCCATTCTCTCCAATAATACCCATCCCCCATCACCCCATTCTCTCCAATAATACCCATCCACCATCACCCCCATTCCCTCCAATAATACCCGTACGCCATCACCCCATTCTCTCCAGTAACACCCATCCACCATCACCCCATTCTCTCCAATGTAACCCATCAGCCACCAAACCATTCTCTCCAATAATATCCATCCACCATCACCCCATTCTCTCCAATACCCATCGACCATCACCCCATTCTCCCCAATGCAACCCATCAGACATCACCCCATTTCTCCAATAACACCCATCCACCATCACCCCATTCTCTCCAATAACACCCATCCACCATCACCCCATTCTCTCCAATAATACCCATCCACCATCACCCCATTCTCCGAATAATACCCGTACGCCATCACGCCATTCTCTCCAATAATACCCATCCGCCATCACCCCATTCTCTCCAATAATACCCATCCACCATCACCCCATTCTCTCCAATAATACCCATCCACCATCACCCCATTTACTCCAATAATACCCGTACGCCATCACCCAATTCTCTCCAATAATACCCATCCGCCATCACCACATTCTCTCCAATAATACCCATCCGCCATCACCCCATTCTCTCCAATAATACCCATCCCCATCACCCCATTCTCTCCAATAATACCCATCCCCCATCACCCCATTCTCTCCAATAATATCCATCCACCAGCACACCCATTCTCTCCAATAATACCCATACGCCATCACCCCATTCTCTCCAATAACACCCATCCACCATCACTCCATTCTCTCCAATGTAACCCATCAGCCACCAAACTATTCTCTCCAATAATATCCATCCACCATCACCCCATTCTCTCCAATACCCATCGACCATCACCCCATTCTCTCCAATGTAACCCATCAGCCATCACCCCATTTCTCCAATAACACCCATCCACCATCAACCCATTCTCTCCAATAATACCCATCCTCCATCACCCCATTCTCTCCAATAATACCTGTACGCCATCACCCCATTCTCTCCAATTATACCCGTACGCCATCACCCCATTCTCTCCAATAATACCCATCCGCCATCACCCCATTCTCTCCAATAATACCCATCCCCCATCACCCCATTCTCTCCAATAATACCCGTACACCATCACTCCATTCTCTCCAATAATACCCATCCGCCATCACCCCATTCTCTCCAATAATATCCATCCACCATCACCCCATTCTCTCCAATACCCATCCACCATCACCCCATTCTCTCCAATAATACCCGTCCACCATCAGCCCATTCTCGCCAATACCCATCTGCCATCAGCCCATTCTCACCAATAATACCCATCCACCATCACCCCATTCTCTCCAATTATACCCATCCACCATCACCCCATTCTCTCCAATAATACCCATCCACCATCTGCCCATTCTCGCCAATACCCATTCGCCATCAGCCCATTCTCTCCAATAATACCCATCCACCATCACCCCATTCTCTCCAATAATACCCATCCGCCATCACCCCATTCTCTCCAATAATACCCATCCCACATCACCCCATTCTCTCCAATAATACCCATCCACCAACTGCCCATTCTCGCCAATACCCATTCGCCATCACCCCATTCTGGCTAATAACACCCGTCCACCATCACCCCATTCTCTCCAATAATACCCGTACGCCATCACCCAATTCTCTCCAATGTAACCCATCCGCCATCACCCCATTCTCTCCAATAATACCCGTACGCCATCACCCCATTCTCTCCAATAATACCCGTACGCCATCACCCCATTCTCTCCAATAATACCCATCCGCCATCACCCCATTCTCCCCAATCATATCCATCCACCATCACCCCATTCTCTCCAATACCCATCGACCATCACCCCATTCTCTCCAATGTAACCCATCAGCCATCACCCCATTTCTCCAATAACACCCATCCACCATCAAACCATTCTCTCCAATAATACCCATCCTCCATCACCCCATTCTCTCCAATAATACCTGTACGCCATCACCCCATTCTCTCCAATTATACCCGTACGCCATCACCCCATTCTCTCCAATAATACCCATCCGCCATCACCCCATTCTCTCCAATAATACCCATCCCCCATCACCCCATTCTCTCCAATAATACCCGTACACCATCACTCCATTCTCTCCAATAATACCCATCCGCCATCACCCCATTCTCTCCAATAATACCCATCCACCATCACCCCATTCTCTCCAATACCCATCCACCATCACCCCATTCTCTCCAATAATACCCGTCCACCATCAGCCCATTCTCGCCAATACCCATCTGCCATCAGCCCATTCTCACCAATAATACCCATCCACCATCACCCCATTCTCTCCAATTATACCCATCCACCATCACCCCATTCTCTCCAATAATACCCATCCACCATCTGCCCATTCTCGCCAATACCCATTCGCCATCAGCCCATTCTCTCCAATAATACCCATCCACCATCACCCCATTCTCTCCAATAATACCCATCCGCCATCACCCCATTCTCTCCAATAATACCCATCCCACATCACCCCATTCTCTCCAATAATACCCATCCACCAACTGCCCATTCTCGCCAATACCCATTCGCCATCACCCCATTCTGGCTAATAACACCCGTCCACCATCACCCCATTCTCTCCAATAATACCCGTACGCCATCACCCAATTCTCTCCAATGTAACCCATCCGCCATCACCCCATTCTCTCCAATAATACCCGTACGCCATCACCCCATTCTCTCCAATAATACCCGTACGCCATCACCCCATTCTCTCCAATAATACCCATCCGCCATCACCCCATTCTCCCCAATCATATCCATCCACCATCACCCCATTCTCTCCAATGTAACCCATCAGCCATCACCCCATTCTCTCCAATAATACCCATTCCCCATTCTCTCCAATAATACCCATCCACCATCACCCCATTCTCTCCAAGAATACCCATATGCCATCACCCCATTCTCTCCAATGTAACCCATTAGCCATCACCCCATTCTCTCCAATGTAACCCATCAGCCATCACCCCTTTCTCTCCAATAATACCCATCCACCATCACCCCATTCTCTCCAATAATACACATCCCCATCACCCCATTCTCTCCAATAATACCCATCCCCCATCACCCCATTCTCTCCAATAATACCCATCCACCATCACCCCCATTCCCTCCAATAATACCCGTACGCCATCACCCCATTCTCTCCAGTAACACCCATCCACCATCACCCCATTCTCTCCAATGTAACCCATCAGCCACCAAACCATTCTCTCCAATAATATCCATCCACCATCACCCCATTCTCTCCAATACCCATCGACCATCACCCCATTCTCCCCAATGTAACCCATCAGACATCACCCCATTTCTCCAATAACACCCATCCACCATCACCCCATTCTCTCCAATAACACCCATCCACCATCACCCCATTCTCTCCAATAATACCCATCCACCATCACCCCATTCTCCGAATAATACCCGTACGCCATCACGCCATTCTCTCCAATAATACCCATCCGCCATCACCCCATTGTCTCCAATAATACCCATCCACCATCACCCCATTCTCTCCAATAATACCCATCCACCATCACCCCATTTTCTCCAATAATACCCGTACGCCATCACCCAATTCTCTCCAATAATACCCATCCGCCATCACCCCATTCTCTCCAATAATACCCATCCGCCATCACCCCATTCTCTCCAATAATACCCATCCCCATCACCCCATTCTCTCCAATAATACCCATCCCCCATCACCCCATTCTCTCCAATAATATCCATCCACCAGCACACCCATTCTCTCCAATAATACCCATACGCCATCAGCCCATTTTCTCCAATAACACCCATCCACCATCACTCCATTCTCTCCAATGTAACCCATCAGCCATCACCCCATTTCTCCAATAACACCCATCCACCATCACCCCTTTCTCTCCAATAACACCCATCCACCATCAACCCATTCTCTCCAATAATACCCATCCTCCATCACCCCATTCTCTCCAATAATACCTGTACGCCATCACCCCATTCTCTCCAATTATACCCGTACGCCATCACCCCATTCTCTCCAATAATACCCATCCGCCATCACCCCATTCTCTCCAATAATACCCATCCCCCATCACCCCATTCTCTCCAATAATACCCGTACACCATCACTCCATTCTCTCCAATAATACCCATCCGCCATCACCCCATTCTCTCCAATAATACCCATCCACCATCACCCCATTCTCTCCAATAATACCCATCCACCATCACCCCATTCTCTCCAATAATACCCGTCCACCATCAGCCCATTCTCGCCAATACCCATCCGCCATCAGCCCATTCTCACCAATAATACCCATCCACCATCACCCCATTCTCTCCAATAATACCCATCCACCATCACCCCATTCTCTCCAATAATACCCATCCACCATCTGCCCATTCTCGCCAATACCCATTCGCCATCACCCCATTCTCTCCAATAATACCCATCCACCATCACCCCATTCTCTCCAATAATACCCATCCGCCATCACCCCATTCTCTCCAATAATACCCATCCCCCATCACCCCATTCTCTCCAATAATACCCATCCACCATCTGCCCATTCTCGCCAATACCCATTCGCCATCACCCCATTCTCGCTAATAACACCCGTCCACCATCACCCCATTCTCTCCAATAATACCCGTACGCCATCACCCAATTCTCTCCAATGTAACCCATCCGCCATCACCCCATTCTCTCCAATAATACCCGTACGCCATCACCCCATTCTCTCCAATAATACCCGTACGCCATCACCCCATTCTCTCCAATGTAACCCATCCGCCATCACCCCATTCTCTCCAATGTAACCCATCAGCCACCAAACTATTCTCTCCAATAATATCCATCGACCATCACCCCATTCTCTCCAATACCCATCGACCATCACCCCATTCTCTCCAATGTAACCCATCAGCCATCACCCCATTTCTCCAATAACACCCATCCACCATCACCCCTTTCTCTCCAATAACACCCATCCACCATCAACCCATTCTCTCCAATAATACCCATCCTCCATCACCCCATTCTCTCCAATAATACCTGTACGCCATCACCCCATTCTCTCCAATTATACCCGTACGCCATCACCCCATTCTCTCCAATAATACACATCCGCCATCACCCCATTCTCTCCAATAATACCCATCCACCATCACCCCATTCTCTCCAATAATACCCATCCACCATCACCCCATTCTCTCCAATAATACCCGTACACCATCACTCCATTCTCTCCAATAATACCCATCCACCATCACCCCATTCTCTCCAATAATACCCATCCACCATCACCCCATTCTCTCCAATAATACCCATCCACCATCTGCCCATTCTCGCCAATACCCATTCGCCATCAGCCCATTCTCTCCAATAATACCCATCCACCATCACCCCATTCTCTCCAATAATACCCATCCGCCATCACCCCATTCTCTCCAATCATATCCATCCACCATCACCCCATTCTCTCCAATGTAACCCATCAGCCATCACCCCATTCTCTCCAATAATACCCATTCCCCATTCTCTCCAATAATACCCATCCACCATCACCCCATTCTCTCCAATAATACCCATCCCCCATCACCCCATTCTCTCCAATGTAACCCATTAGCCATCACCCCATTCTCTCCAATGTAACCCATCAGCCATCACGCCATTCTCTCCAATAATACCCATCCACCATCACCCCATTCTCTCCAATAATACCCATCCCCCATCACCCCGTTCTCTCCAATAATACCCATCCACCATCTGCCCATTCTCGCTAATAACACCCGTCCACCATCACCCCATTCTCTCCAATAATACCCGTACGCCATCAACCAATTCTCTCCAATGTAACCCATCCGCCATCACCCCATTCTCTCCAATAATACCCGTACGCCATCACCCCATTCTCTCCAATAATACCCGTACGCCATCACCCCATTCTCTCCAATAATACCCATCCGCCATCACCCCATTCTCCCCAATCATATCCATCCACCATCACCCCATTCTCTCCAATGTAACCCATCAGCCATCACCCCATTCTCTCCAATAATACCCATTCCCCATTCTCTCCAATAATACCCATCCACCATCACCCCATTCTCTCCAATAATACCCATATGCCATCACCCCATTCTCTCCAATGTAACCCATTAGCCATCACCCCATTCTCTCCAATGTAACCCATCAGCCATCACCCCATTCTCTCCAATAATACCCATCCACCATCACACCATTCTCTCCAATAATACACATCCCCCATCACCCCATTCTCTCCAATAATACCCATCCCCCATCACCCCATTCTCTCCAATAATACCCATCCACCATCACCCCCATTCCCTCCAATAATACCCGTACGCCATCACCCCATTCTCTCCAGTAACACCCATCCACCATCACCCCATTCTCTCCAATGTAACCCATCAGCCACCAAACCATTCTCTCCAATAATATCCATCCACCATCACCCCATTCTCTCCAATACCCATCGACCATCACCCCATTCTCCCCAATGCAACCCATCAGACATCACCCCATTTCTCCAATAACACCCATTCACCATCACCCCATTCTCTCCAATAACACCCATCCACCATCACCCCATTCTCTCCAGTAACACCCATCCACCATCACCCCATTCTCTCCAATGTAACCCATCAGCCACCAAACCATTCTCTCCAATAATATCCATCCACCATCACCCCATTCTCTCCAATACCCATCGACCATCACCCCATTCTCCCCAATGTAACCCATCAGACATCACCCCATTTCTCCAATAACACCCATCCACCATCACCCCATTCTCTCCAATAACACCCATCCACCATCACCCCATTCTCTCCAATAATACCCATCCATCATCACCCCATTCTCCGAATAATACCCGTACGCCATCACGCCATTCTCTCCAATAATACCCATCCGCCATCACCCCATTGTCTCCAATAATACCCATCCACCATCACCCCATTCTCTCCAATAATACCCATCCACCATCACCCCATTTTCTCCAATAATACCCGTACGCCATCACCCAATTCTCTCCAATAATACCCATCCGCCATCACCCCATTCTCTCCAATAATACCCATCCGCCATCACCCCATTCTCTCCAATAATACCCATCCCCATCACCCCATTCTCTCCAATAATACCCATCCCCCATCACCCCATTCTCTCCAATAATATCCATCCACCAGCACACCCATTCTCTCCAATAATACCCATACGCCATCAGCCCATTTTCTCCAATAACACCCATCCACCATCACTCCATTCTCTCCAATGTAACCCATCAGCCATCACCCCATTTCTCCAATAACACCCATCCACCATCACCCCTTTCTCTCCAATAACACCCATCCACCATCAACCCATTCTCTCCAATAATACCCATCCTCCATCACCCCATTCTCTCCAATAATACCTGTACGCCATCACCCCATTCTCTCCAATTATACCCGTACGCCATCACCCCATTCTCTCCAATAATACCCATCCGCCATCACCCCATTCTCTCCAATAATACCCATCCCCCATCACCCCATTCTCTCCAATAATACCCGTACACCATCACTCCATTCTCTCCAATAATACCCATCCGCCATCACCCCATTCTCTCCAATAATACCCATCCACCATCACCCCATTCTCTCCAATAATACCCATCCACCATCACCCCATTCTCTCCAATAATACCCGTCCACCATCAGCCCATTCTCGCCAATACCCATCCGCCATCAGCCCATTCTCACCAATAATACCCATCCACCATCACCCCATTCTCTCCAATAATACCCATCCACCATCACCCCATTCTCTCCAATAATACCCATCCACCATCTGCCCATTCTCGCCAATACCCATTCGCCATCACCCCATTCTCTCCAATAATACCCATCCACCATCACCCCATTCTCTCCAATAATACCCATCCGCCATCACCCCATTCTCTCCAATAATACCCATCCCCCATCACCCCATTCTCTCCAATAATACCCATCCACCATCTGCCCATTCTCGCCAATACCCATTCGCCATCACCCCATTCTCGCTAATAACACCCGTCCACCATCACCCCATTCTCTCCAATAATACCCGTACGCCATCACCCAATTCTCTCCAATGTAACCCATCCGCCATCACCCCATTCTCTCCAATAATACCCGTACGCCATCACCCCATTCTCTCCAATAATACCCGTACGCCATCACCCCATTCTCTCCAATGTAACCCATCCGCCACCACCCCATTCTCTCCAATGTAACCCATCAGCCACCAAACTATTCTCTCCAATAATATCCATCGACCATCACCCCATTCTCTCCAATACCCATCGACCATCACCCCATTCTCTCCAATGTAACCCATCAGCCATCACCCCATTTCTCCAATAACACCCATCCACCATCACCCCTTTCTCTCCAATAACACCCATCCACCATCAACCCATTCTCTCCAATAATACCCATCCTCCATCACCCCATTCTCTCCAATAATACCTGTACGCCATCACCCCATTCTCTCCAATTATACCCGTACGCCATCACCCCATTCTCTCCAATAATACACATCCGCCATCACCCCATTCTCTCCAATAATACCCATCCACCATCACCCCATTCTCTCCAATAATACCCATCCACCATCACCCCATTCTCTCCAATAATACCCGTACACCATCACTCCATTCTCTCCAATAATACCCATCCACCATCACCCCATTCTCTCCAATAATACCCATCAACCATCACCCCATTCTCTCCAATAATACCCATCCACCATCTGCCCATTCTCGCCAATACCCATTCGCCATCAGCCCATTCTCTCCAATAATACCCATCCACCATCACCCCATTCTCTCCAATAATACCCATCCGCCATCACCCCATTCTGTCCAATCATATCCATCCACCATCACCCCATTCTCTCCAATGTAACCCATCAGCCATCACCCCATTCTCTCCAATAATACCCATTCCCCATTCTCTCCAATAATACCCATCCACCATCACCCCATTCTCTCCAATAATACCCATCCCCCATCACCCCATTCTCTCCAATGTAACCCATTAGCCATCACCCCATTCTCTCCAATGTAACCCATCAGCCATCACCCCATTCTCTCCAATAATACCCATCCACCATCACCCCATTCTCTCCAATAATACCCATCCCCCATCACCCCATTCTCTCCAATAATACCCATCCACCATCTGCCCATTCTCGCTAATAACACCCGTCCACCATCACCCCATTCTCTCCAATAATACCCGTACGCCATCAACCAATTCTCTCCAATGTAACCCATCCGCCATCACCCCATTCTCTCCAATAATACCCGTACGCCATCACCCCATTCTCTCCAATAATACCCGTACGCCATCACCCCATTCTCTCCAATAATACCCATCCGCCATCACCCCATTCTCTCCAATGTAACCCATCCGCCATCACCCCATTCTCTCCAATGTAACCCATCAGCCACCAAACTATTCTCTCCAATAATATCCATCGACCATCACCCCATTCTCTCCAATACCCATCGACCATCACCCCATTCTCTCCAATGTAACCCATCAGCCATCACCCCATTTCTCCAATAACACCCATCCACCATCACCCCTTTCTCTCCAATAACACCCATCCACCATCAACCCATTCTCTCCAATAATACCCATCCTCCATCACCCCATTCTCTCCAATAATACCTGTACGCCATCACCCCATTCTCTCCAATTATACCCGTACGCCATCACCCCATTCTCTCCAATAATACACATCCGCCATCACCCCATTCTCTCCAATAATACCCATCCACCATCACCCCATTCTCTCCAATAATACCCATCCACCATCACCCCATTCTCTCCAATAATACCCGTACACCATCACTCCATTCTCTCCAATAATACCCATCCACCATCACCCCATTCTCTCCAATAATACCCATCCACCATCACCCCATTCTCTCCAATAATACCCATCCACCATCTGCCCATTCTCGCCAATACCCATTCGCCATCAGCCCATTCTCTCCAATAATACCCATCCACCATCACCCCATTCTCTCCAATAATACCCATCCGCCATCACCCCATTCTCTCCAATCATATCCATCCACCATCACCCCATTCTCTCCAATGTAACCCATCAGCCATCACCCCATTCTCTCCAATAATACCCATTCCCCATTCTCTCCAATAATACCCATCCACCATCACCCCATTCTCTCCAATAATACCCATCCCCCATCACCCCATTCTCTCCAATGTAACCCATTAGCCATCACCCCATTCTCTCCAATGTAACCCATCAGCCATCACCCCATTCTCTCCAATAATACCCATCCACCATCACCCCATTCTCTCCAATAATACCCATCCCCCATCACCCCATTCTCTCCAATAATACCCATCCACCATCTGCCCATTCTCGCTAATAACACCCGTCCACCATCACCCCATTCTCTCCAATAATACCCGTACGCCATCAACCAATTCTCTCCAATGTAACCCATCCGCCATCACCCCATTCTCTCCAATAATACCCGTACGCCATCACCCCATTCTCTCCAATAATACCCGTACGCCATCACCCCATTCTCTCCAATAATACCCATCCGCCATCACCCCATTCTCCCCAATCATATCCATCCACCATCACCCCATTCTCTCCAATGTAACCCATCAGCCATCACCCCATTCTCTCCAATAATACCCATTCCCCATTCTCTCCAATAATACCCATCCACCATCACCCCATTCTCTCCAATAATACCCATATGCCATCACCCCATTCTCTCCAATGTAACCCATTAGCCATCACCCCATTCTCTCCAATGTAACCCATCAGCCATCACCCCATTCTCTCCAATAATACCCATCCACCATCACACCATTCTCTCCAATAATACACATCCCCCATCACCCCATTCTCTCCAATAATACCCATCCCCCATCACCCCATTCTCTCCAATAATACCCATCCACCATCACCCCCATTCCCTCCAATAATACCCGTACGCCATCACCCCATTCTCTCCAGTAACACCCATCCACCATCACCCCATTCTCTCCAATGTAACCCATCAGCCACCAAACCATTCTCTCCAATAATATCCATCCACCATCACCCCATTCTCTCCAATACCCATCGACCATCACCCCATTCTCCCCAATGCAACCCATCAGACATCACCCCATTTCTCCAATAACACCCATTCACCATCACCCCATTCTCTCCAATAACACCCATCCACCATCACCCCATTCTCTCCAATAATACCCATCCACCATCACCCCATTCTCCGAATAATACCCGTACGCCATCACGCCATTCTCTCCAATAATACCCATCCGCCATCACCCCATTCTCTCCAATAATACCCATCCACCATCACCCCATTCTCTCCAATAATACCCATCCACCATCACCCCATTTACTCCAATAATACCCGTACGCCATCACCCAATTCTCTCCAATAATACCCATCCGCCATCACCACATTCTCTCCAATAATACCCATCCGCCATCACCCCATTCTCTCCAATAATACCCATCCCCATCACCCCATTCTCTCCAATAATACCCATCCCCCATCACCCCATTCTCTCCAATAATATCCATCCACCAGCACACCCATTCTCTCCAATAATACCCATACGCCATCACCCCATTCTCTCCAATAACACCCATCCACCATCACTCCATTCTCTCCAATGTAACCCATCAGCCACCAAACTATTCTCTCCAATAATATCCATCCACCATCACCCCATTCTCTCCAATACCCATCGACCATCACCCCATTCTCTCCAATGTAACCCATCAGCCATCACCCCAGTTCTCCAATAACACCCATCCACCATCACCCCTTTCTCTCCAATAACACCCATCCACCATCAACCCATTCTCTCCAATAATACCCATCCTCCATCACCCCATTCTCTCCAATAATACCTGTACGCCATCACCCCATTCTCTCCAATTATACCCGTACGCCATCACCCCATTCTCTCCAATAATACCCATCCGCCATCACCCCATTCTCTCCAATAATACGCATCCCCCATCACCCCATTCTCTCCAATAATACCCGTACACCATCACTCCATTCTCTCCAATCATACCCATCCGCCATCACCCCATTCTCTCCAATAATACCCATCCACCATCACCCCATTCTCTCCAATACCCATCCACCATCACCCCATTCTCTCCAATAATACCCGTCCACCATCAGCCCATTCTCGCCAATACCCATCCGCCATCAGCCCATTCTCACCAATAATACCCATCCACCATCACCCCATTCTCTCCAATTATACCCATCCACCATCACCCCATTCTCTCCAATAATACCCATCCACCATCTGCCCATTCTCGCCAATACCCATTCGCCATCAGCCCATTCTCTCCAATAATACCCATCCACCATCACCCCATTCTCTCCAATAATACCCATCCGCCATCACCCCATTCTCTCCAATAATACCCATCCCACATCATCCCATTCTCTCCAATAATACCCATCCACCAACTGCCCATTCTCGCCAATACCCATTCGCCATCACCCCATTCTGGCTAATAACACCCGTCCACCATCACCCCATTCTCTCCAATAATACCCGTACGCCATCACCCAATTCTCTCCAATGTAACCCATCCGCCATCACCCCATTCTCTCCAATAATACCCGTACGCCATCACCCCATTCTATCCAATAATACCCGTACGCCATCACCCCATTCTCTCCAATAATACCCATCCGCCATCACCCCATTCTCCCCAATCATATCCATCCACCATCACCCCATTCTCTCCAATGTAACCCATCAGCCATCACCCCATTCTCTCCAATAATACCCATTCCCCATTCTCTCCAATAATACCCATCCACCATCACCCCATTCTCTCCAAGAATACCCATATGCCATCACCCCATTCTCTCCAATGTAACCCATTAGCCATCACCCCATTCTCTCCAATGTAACCCATCAGCCATCACCCCTTTCTCTCCAATAATACCCATCCACCATCACCCCATTCTCTCCAATAATACACATCCCCCATCACCCCATTCTCTCCAATAATACCCATCCGCCATCACCCCATTCTCTCCAATAATACCCATCCACCATCACCCCATTCTCTCCAATAATACCCATCCCCCATCACCCCATTCTCTCCAATAATACCCGTACACCATCACTCCATTCTCTCCAATAATACCCATCCGCCATCACCCCATTCTCTCCAATAATACCCATCCACCATCACCCCATTCTCTCCAATAATACCCATCCACCATCACCCCATTCTCTCCAATAATACCCGTCCACCATCAGCCCATTCTCGCCAATACCCATCCGCCATCAGCCCATTCTCACCAATAATACCCATCCACCATCACCCCATTCTCTCCAATAATACCCATCCACCATCACCCCATTCTCTCCAATAATACCCATCCACCATCTGCCCATTCTCGCCAATACCCATTCGCCATCACCCCATTCTCTCCAATAATACCCATCCACCATCACCCCATTCTCTCCAATAATACCCATCCGCCATCACCCCATTCTCTCCAATAATACCCATCCCCCATCACCCCATTCACTCCAATAATACCCATCCACCATCTGCCCATTCTCGCCAATACCCATTCGCCATCACCCCATTCTCGCTAATAACACCCGTCCACCATCACCCCATTCTCTCCAATAATACCCGTACGCCATCACCCAATTCTCTCCAATGTAACCCATCCGCCATCACCCCATTCTCTCCAATAATACCCGTACGCCATCACCCCATTCTCTCCAATAATACCCGTACGCCATCACCCCATTCTCTCCAATGTAACCCATCCGCCATCACCCCATTCTCTCCAATGTAACCCATCAGCCACCAAACTATTCTCTCCAATAATATCCATCGACCATCACCCCATTCTCTCCAATACCCATCGACCATCACCCCATTCTCTCCAATGTAACCCATCAGCCATCACCCCATTTCTCCAATAACACCCATCCACCATCACCCCTTTCTCTCCAATAACACCCATCCACCATCAACCCATTCTCTCCAATAATACCCATCCACCATCACCCCATTCTCTCCAATAATACCCGTACACCATCACTCCATTCTCTCCAATAATACCCATCCACCATCACCCCATTCTCTCCAATAATACCCATCCACCATCACCCCATTCTCTCCAATAATACCCATCCACCATCTGCCCATTCTCGCCAATACCCATTCGCCATCAGCCCATTCGCTCCAATAATACCCATCCACCATCACCCCATTCTCTCCAATAATACCCATCCGCCATCACCCCATTCTCTCCAATCATATCCATCCACCATCACCCCATTCTCTCCAATGTAACCCATCAGCCATCACCCCATTCGCTCCAATAATACCCATTCCCCATTCTCTCCAATAATACCCATCCACCATCACCCCATTCTCTCCAATAATACCCATCCCCCATCACCCCATTCTCTCCAATGTAACCCATTAGCCATCACCCCATTCTCTCCAATGTAACCCATCAGCCATCACCCCATTCTCTCCAATAATACCCATCCACCATCACCCCATTCTCTCCAATAATACCCATCCCCCATCACCCCATTCTCTCCAATAATACCCATCCACCATCTGCCCATTCTCGCTAATAACACCCGTCCACCATCACCCCATTCTCTCCAATAATACCCGTACGCCATCAACCAATTCTCTCCAATGTAACCCATCCGCCATCACCCCATTCCCACCAATAATACCCGTACGCCATCACCCCATTCTCTCCAATAATACCCGTACGCCATCACCCCATTCTCTCCAATAATACCCATCCGCCATCACCCCATTCTCCCCAATCATATCCATCCACCATCACCCCATTCTCTCCAATGTAACCCATCAGCCATCACCCCATTCTCTCCAATAATACCCATTCCCCATTCTCTCCAATAATACCCATCCACCATCACCCCATTCTCTCCAATAATACCCATATGCCATCACCCCATTATCTCCAATGTAACCCATTAGCCATCACCCCATTCTCTCCAATGTAACCCATCAGCCATCACCCCATTCTCTCCAATAATACCCATCCACCATCACACCATTCTCTCCAATAATACACATCCCCCATCACCCCATTCTCTCCAATAATACTCATCCCCCATCACCCCATTCTCTCCAATAATACCCATCCACCATCACCCCCATTCCCTCCAATAATACCCGTACGCCATCACCCCATTCTCTCCAGTAACACCCATCCACCATCACCCCATTCTCTCCAATGTAACCCATCAGCCACCAAACCATTCTCTCCAATAATATCCATCCACCATCACCCCATTCTCTCCAATACCCATCGACCATCACCCCATTCTCCCCAATGCAACCCATCAGACATCACCCCATTTCTCCAATAACACCCATCCACCATCACCCCATTCTCTCCAATAACACCCATCCACCATCACCCCATTCTCTCCAATAATACCCATCCACCATCACCCCATTCTCCGAATAATACCCGTACGCCATCACGCCATTCTCTCCAATAAAACCCATCCGCCATCACCCCATTCTCTCCAATAATACCCATCCACCATCACCCCATTCTCTCCAATAATACCCATCCACCATCACTCCATTTACTCCAATAATACCCGTACGCCATCACCCAATTCTCTCCAATAATACCCATCCGCCATCACCACATTCTCTCCAATAATACCCATCCGCCATCACCCCATTCTCTCCAATAATACCCATCCCCATCACCCCATTCTCTCCAATAATACCCATCCCCCATCACCCCATTCTCTCCAATAATATCCATCCACCAGCACACCCATTCTCTCCAATAATACCCATACGCCATCACCCCATTCTCTCCAATAACACCCATCCACCATCACTCCATTCTCTCCAATGTAACCCATCAGCCACCAAACTATTCTCTCCAATAATATCCATCCACCATCACCCCATTCTCTCCAATACCCATCGACCATCACCCCATTCTCTCCAATGTAACCCATCAGCCATCACCCCATTTCTCCAATAACACCCATCCACCATCACCCCTTTCTCTCCAATAACACCAATCCACCATCAACCCATTCTCTCCAATAATACCCATCCTCCATCACCCCATTCTCTCCAATAATACCTGTACGCCATCACCCCATTCTCTCCAATTATACCCGTACGCCATCACCCCATTCTCTCCAATAATACCCATCCGCCATCACCCCATTCTCTCCAATAATACCCATCCCCCATCACCCCATTCTCTCCAATAATACCCGTACACCATCACTCCATTCTCTCCAATAATACCCATCCGCCATCACCCCATTCTCTCCAATAATACCCATCCACCATCACCCCATTCTCTCCAATACCCATCCACCATCACCCCATTCTCTCCAATAATACCCGTCCACCATCAGCCCATTCTCGCCAATACCCATCCGCCATCAGCCCATTCTCACCAATAATACCCATCCACCATCACCCCATTCTCTCCAATTATACCCATCCACCATCACCCCATTCTCGCCAATAATACCCATCCACCATCTGCCCATTCTCGCCAATACCCATTCGCCATCAGCCCATTCTCTCCAATAATACCCATCCACCATCACCCCATTCTCTCCAATAATACCCATCCGCCATCACCCCATTCTCTCCAATAATACCCATCCCACATCACCCCATTCTCTCCAATAATACCCATCCACCAACTGCCCATTCTCGCCAATACCCATTCGCCATCACCCCATTCTGGCTAATAACACCCGTCCACCATCACCCCATTCTCTCCAATAATACCCGTACGCCATCACCCAATTCTCTCCAATGTAACCCATCCGCCATCACCCCATTCTCTCCAATAATACCCGTACGCCATCACCCCATTCTCTCCAATAATACCCGTACGCCATCACCCCATTCTCTCCAATAATACCCATCCGCCATCACCCCATTCTCCCCAATCATATCCATCCACCATCACCCCATTCTCTCCAATGTAACCCATCAGCCATCACCCCATTCTCTCCAATAATACCCATTCCCCATTCTCTCCAATAATACCCATCCACCATCACCCCATTCTCTCCAAGAATACCCATATGCCATCACCCCATTCTCTCCAATGTAACCCATTAGCCATCACCCCATTCTCTCCAATGTAACCCATCAGCCATCACCCCTTTCTCTCCAATAATACCCATCCACCATCACCCCATTCTCTCCAATAATACACATCCCCCATCACCCCATTCTCTCCAATAATACCCATCCCCCATCACCCCATCCTCTCCAATAATACCCATCCACCATCACCCCCATTCCCTCCAATAATACCCGTACGCCATCACCCCATTCTCTCCAGTAACACCCATCCACCATCACCCCATTCTCTCCAATGTAACCCATCAGCCACCAAACCATTCTCTCCAATAATATCCATCCACCATCACCCCATTCTCTCCAATACCCATCGACCATCACCCCATTCTCCCCAATGTAACCCATCAGACATCACCCCATTTCTCCAATAACACCCATCCACCATCACCCCATTCTCTCCAATAACACCCATCCACCATCACCCCATTCTCTCCAATAATACCCATCCACCATCACCCCATTCTCCGAATAATACCCGTACGCCATCACGCCATTCTCTCCAATAATACCCATCCGCCATCACCCCATTGTCTCCAATAATACCCATCCACCATCACCCCATTCTCTCCAATAATACCCATCCACCATCACCCCATTTTCTCCAATAATACCCGTACGCCATCACCCAATTCTCTCCAATAATACCCATCCGCCATCACCCCATTCTCTCCAATAATACCCATCCGCCATCACCCCATTCTCTCCAATAATACCCATCCCCATCACCCCATTCTCTCCAATAATACCCATCCCCCATCACCCCATTCTCTCCAATAATATCCATCCACCAGCACACCCATTCTCTCCAATAATACCCATACGCCATCAGCCCATTTTCTCCAATAACACCCATCCACCATCACTCCATTCTCTCCAATGTAACCCATCAGCCATCACCCCATTTCTCCAATAACACCCATCCACCATCACCCCTTTCTCTCCAATAACACCCATCCACCATCAACCCATTCTCTCCAAAAATACCCATCCTCCATCACCCCATTCTCTCCAATAATACCTGTACGCCATCACCCCATTCTCTCCAATTATACCCGTACGCCATCACCCCATTCTCTCCAATAATACCCATCCGCCATCACCCCATTCTCTCCAATAATACCCATCCACCATCACCCCATTCTCTCCAATAATACCCATCCCCCATCACCCCATTCTCTCCAATAATACCCGTACACCATCACTCCATTCTCTCCAATAATACCCATCCGCCATCACCCCATTCTCTCCAATAATACCCATCCACCATCACCCCATTCTCTCCAATAATACCCATCCACCATCACCCCATTCTCTCCAATAATACCCGTCCACCATCAGCCCATTCTCGCCAATACCCATCCGCCATCAGCCCATTCTCACCAATAATACCCATCCACCATCACCCCATTCTCTCCAATAATACCCATCCACCATCACCCCATTCTCTCCAATAATACCCATCCACCATCTGCCCATTCTCACCAATACCCATTCGCCATCACCCCATTCTCTCCAATAATACCCATCCACCATCACCCCATTCTCTCCAATAATACCCATCCGCCATCACCCCATTCTCTCCAATAATACCCATCCCCCATCACCCCATTCTCTCCAATAATACCCATCCACCATCTGCCCATTCTCGCCAATACCCATTCGCCATCACCCCATTCTCGCTAATAACACCCGTCCACCATCACCCCATTCTCTCCAATAATACCCGTACGCCATCACCCAATTCTCTCCAATGTAACCCATCCGCCATCACCCCATTCTCTCCAATAATACCCGTACGCCATCACCCCATTCTCTCCAATAATACCCGTGCGCCATCACCCCATTCTCTCCAATGTAACCCATCCGCCATCACCCCATTCTCTCCAATGTAACCCATCAGCCACCAAACTATTCTCTCCAATAATATCCATCGACCATCACCCCATTCTCTCCAATACCCATCGACCATCACCCCATTCTCTCCAATGTAACCCATCAGCCATCACCCCATTTCTCCAATAACACCCATCCACCATCACCCCTTTCTCTCCAATAACACCCATCCACCATCAACCCATTCTCTCCAATAATACCCATCCTCCATCACCCCATTCTCTCCAATAATACCTGTACGCCATCACCCCATTCTCTCCAATTATACCCGTACGCCATCACCCCATTCTCTCCAATAATACACATCCGCCATCACCCCATTCTCTCCAATAATACCCATCCACCATCACCCCATTCTCTCCAATAATACCCATCCACCATCACCCCATTCTCTCCAATAATACCCGTACACCATCACTCCATTCTCTCCAATAATACCCATCCACCATCACCCCATTCTCTCCAATAATACCCATCCACCATCACCCCATTCTCTCCAATAATACCCATCCACCATCTGCCCATTCTCGCCAATACCCATTCGCCATCAGCCCATTCTCTCCAATAATACCCATCCACCATCACCCCATTCTCTCCAATAATACCCATCCGCCATCACCCCATTCTCTCCAATCATATCCATCCACCATCACCCCATTCTCTCCAATGTAACCCATCAGCCATCACCCCATTCTCTCCAATAATACCCATTCCCCATTCTCTCCAATAATACCCATCCACCATCACCCCATTCTCTCCAATAATACCCATCCCCCATCACCCCATTCTCTCCAATGTAACCCATTAGCCATCACCCCATTCTCTCCAATGTAACCCATCAGCCATCACCCCATTCTCTCCAATAATACCCATCCACCATCACCCCATTCTCTCCAATAATACCCATCCCCCATCACCCCATTCTCTCCAATAATACCCATCCCCCATCACCCCATTCTCTCCAATAATACCCACCCACCATCACCCCCATTCCCTCCAATAATACCCGTACGCCATCACCCCATTCTCTCCAGTAACACCCATCCACCATCACCCCATTCTCTCCAATGTAACCCATCAGCCACCAAACCATTCTCTCCAATAAAATCCATCCACCATCACCCCATTCTCTCCAATACCCATCGACCATCACCCCATTCTCCCCAATGTAACCCATCAGACATCACTCCATTTCTCCAATAACACCCATCCACCATCACCCCATTCTCTCCAATAACACCCATCCACCATCACCCCATTCTCTCCAATAATACCCATCCACCATCACCCCATTCTCCGAATAATACCCGTACGCCATCACCCCATTCTCTCCAATAATACCCATCCGCCATCACCCCATTCTCTCCAATAATACCCATCCACCATCACCCCGTTCTCTCCAATAATACCCATCCACCATCACCCCATTATCTCCAATAATACCCGTA
The DNA here is from genome assembly GCF_047496885.1 of Scyliorhinus torazame. Taxonomy (NCBI): domain Eukaryota; kingdom Metazoa; phylum Chordata; class Chondrichthyes; order Carcharhiniformes; family Scyliorhinidae; genus Scyliorhinus; species Scyliorhinus torazame. The sequence goes on from NC_092724.1 coordinate 83,365,670, forward strand.
CGCCATCACCCAATTCTCTTCAATAATACCCATCCGCCATCACCCCATTCTCTCCAATAATACCCATCCGCCATCACCCCATTCTCTCCAATAATACCCATCCCCCATCGCCCCATTCTCTCCAATAATACCCATCCCCCATCACCCCATTCTCTCCAATGATATCCATCCACCAGCACACCCATTCTCTCCAATAATACCCATACGCCATCACCCCATTCTCTCCAATAACACCCATCCACCATCACTCCATTCTCTCCAATGTAACCCATCAGCCACCAAACTATTCTCTCCAATAATATCCATCCACCATCACCCCATTCTCTCCAATACCCATCGACCATCACCCCATTCTCTCCAATGTAACCCATCAGCCATCACCCCATTTCTCCAATAACACCCATCCACCATCACCCCTTTCTCTCCAATAACACCCATCCACCATCAACCCATTCTCTCCAATAATACCCATCCTCCATCACCCCATTCTCTCCAATAATACCTGTACGCCATCACCCCATTCTCTCCAATTATAGCCGTACGCCATCACCCCATTCTCTCCAATAATACCCATCCGCCATCACCCCATTCTTTCCAATAATACCCATCAACCATCACCCCATTCTCTCCAATAATACCCATCCCCCATCACCCCATTCTCTCCAATAATACCCGTACACCATCACTCCATTCTCTCCAATAATACCCATCCGCCATCACCCTATTCTCTCCAATAATACCCGTACACCATCACCCCATTCTCTCCAATAATACCCATCCGCCATCACCCCATTCTCTCCAATAATACCCGTCCACCATCAGCCCATTCTCGCCAATACCCATCCGCCATCAGCCCATTCTCACCAATAATACCCATCCACCATCACCCCATTCTCTCCAATAATACCCATCCACCATCACCCCATTCTCTCCAATAATACCCATCCACCATCTGCCCATTCTCGCCAATACCCATTCGCCATCAGCCCATTCTCTCCAATAATACCCATCCACCATCACCCCATTCTCTCCAATAATACCCATCCGCCATCACCCCATTCTCTCCAATAATACCCATCCCCCATCACCCCATTCTCTCCAATAATACCTATCCACCATCTGCCCATTCTCGCCAATACCCATTCGCCATCACCCCATTCTCGCTAATAACACCCGTCCACCATCACCCCATTCTCTCCAATAATACCCGTACGTCATCACCCAATTCTCTCCAATGTAACCCATCAGCCATCACCCCATTCTCTTCAATAATACCCATTCCCCATTCTCTCCAATAATACCCATCCACCATCACCCCATTCTCTCCAATAATACCCATCTGCCATCACCCCATTCTCTCCAATGTAACCCATTAGCCATCACCCCATTCTCTCCAATGTAACCCATCAGCCATCACCCCATTCTCTCCAATAATACCCATCCACCATCACCCCATTCTCTCCAATAATACACATCCCCCATCACCCCATTCTCTCCAATAATACCCATCCCCCATCACCCCATTTTCTCGAATAATACCCATCCACCATCACCCCCATTCCCTCCAATAATACCCGTACGCCATCACCCCATTCTCTACAGTAACACCCATCCACCATCACCCCATTCTCTCCAATGTAACCCATCAGCCACCAAACCATTCTCTCCAATAATATCCATCCACCATCACCCCATTCGCTCCAATACCCATCGACCATCACCCCATTCTCCCCAATGTAACCCATCAGACATCACCCCATTTCTCCAATAACACCCATCCACCATCACCCCATTCTCTCCAATAACACCCATCCACCATCACCCCATACTCTCCAATAATACCCATCCACCATCACCCCATTCTCCGAATAATACCCGTACGCCATCACCCCATTCTCTCCAATAATACCCATCCGCCATCACCCCATTCTCTCCAATAATACCCATCCACCATCACCCCATTCTCTCCAATAATACCCATCCACCATCACCCCATTTTCTCCAATAATACCCGTACGCCATCACCCAATTCTCTCCAATAATACCCATCCGCCATCACCCCATTCTCTCCAATAATACCCATTCGCCATCACCCCATTCTCTCCAATAATACCCATCCCCCTTCACCCCATTCTCTCCAATAATACCCATCCCCCATCACCCCATTCTCTCCAATAATATCCATCCACCAGCACACCCATTCTCTCCAATAATACCCAAACGCCATCACCCCATTCTCTCCAATAACACCCATCCACCATCACTCCATTCTCTCCAATGTAACCCATCAGCCACCAAACTATTCTCTCCAATAATATCCATCCACCATCACCCCATTCTCTCCAATACCCATCGACCATCACCCCATTCTCTCCAATGTAACCCATCAGCCATCACCCCATTTCTCCAATAACACCCATCCACCATCACCCCTTTCTCTCCAATAACACCCATCCACCATCAACCCATTCTCTCCAATAATACCCATCCTCCATCACCCCATTCTCTCCAATAATACCTGTACGCCATCACCCCATTCTCTCCAATTATACCCGTACGCCATCACCCCATTCTCTCCAATAATACCCATCCGCCATCACCCCATTCTCTCCAATAATACCCATCCACCATCACCCCATTCTCTCCAATAATACCCATCCCCCATCACCCCATTCTCTCCAATAATACCCGTACACCATCACTCCATTCTCTCCAATAATACCCATCCGCCATCACCCCATTCCCTCCAATAATACCCATCCACCATCACCCCATTCTCTCCAATAATACCCATCCACAATCACCCCATTCTCTCCAATAATACCCGTCCACCATCAGCCCATTCTCGCCAATACCCATCCGCCATCAGCCCATTCTCACCAATAATACCCATCCACCATCACCCCATTCTCTCCAATAATACCCATCCACCATCACCCCATTCTCTCCAATAATACCCATCCACCATCTGCCCATTCTCGCCAATACCCATTCGCCATCAGCCCATTCTCTCCAATAATACCCATCCACCATCACCCCATTCTCTCCAATAATACCCATCCGCCATCACCCCATTCTCTCCAATAATACCCATCCCCCATTACCCCATTCTCTCCAATAATACCCATCCACCATCTGCCCATTCTCGCCAATACCCATTCGGCATCACCCCATTCTCGCTAATAACACCCGTCCACCATCACCCCATTCTCTCCAATAATACCCGTACGCCATCACCCAATTCTCTCCAATGTAACCCATCCGCCATCACCCCATTCTCTCCAATAATACCCATCCGCCATCACCCCATTCTCTCCAATCATATCCATCCACCATCACCCCATTCTCTCCAATGTAACCCATCAGCCATCACCCCATTCTCTCCAATAATACCCATTCCCCATTCTCTCCAATAATACCCATCCACCATCACCCCATTCTCTCCAATAATACCCATCTGCCATACCCCATTCTCTCCAATGTAACCCATTAGCCATCACCACATTCTCTCCAATGTAACCCATCAGCCATCACCCCATTCTCTCCAATAATACCCATCCACCATCACCCCATTCTCTCCAATAATACACATCCCCCATCACCCCATTCTCTCCAATAATACCCATCCCCCATCACCCCATTCTCTCCAATAATACCCATCCACCATCACCCCCATTCCCTCCAATAATACCCGTACGCCATCACCCCATTCTCTCCAGTAACACCCATCCACCATCACCCCATTCTCTCCAATGTAACCCATCAGCCACCAAACCATTCTCTCCAATAATATCCATCCACCATCACCCCATTCTCTCCAATACACATCGACCATCACCCCATTCTCCCCAATGTAACCCATCAGACATCACCCCATTTCTCCAATAACACCCATCCACCATCACCCCTTTCTCTCCAATAACACCCATCCACCATCAACCCATTCTCTCCAATAATACCCATCCTCCATCACCCCATTCTCTCCAATAATACCTGTACGCCATCACCCCATTCTCTCCAATTATACCCGTACGTCATCACCCCATTCTCTCCAATAATACCCATCCGCCATCACCCCATTCTCTCCAATAATACCCATCCACCATCACCCCATTCTCTCCAATAATACCCATCCCCCATCACCCCATTCTCTCCAATAATACCCGTACACCATCACTCCATTCTCTCCAATAATACCCATCCGCCATCACCCCATTCTCTCCAATAATACCCATCCACCATCACCCCATTCTCTCCAATAATACCCATCCACCATCACCCCATTCTCTCCAATAATACCCGTCCACCATCAGCCCATTCTCGCCAATACCCATCCGCCATCAGCCCATTCTCACCAATAATACCCATCCACCATCACCCCATTCTCTCCAATAATACCCATCCACCATCACCCCATTCACTCCAATAATACCCATCCACCATCTGCCCATTCTCGCCAATACCCATTCGCCATCAGCCCATTCTCTCCAATAATACCCATCCACCATCACCCCATTCTCTCCAATAATACCCATCCGCCATCACCCCATTCTCTCCAATCATATCCATCCACCATCACCCCATTCTCTCCAATGTAACCCATCAGCCATCACCCCATTCTCTCCAATAATACCCATTCCCCATTCTCTCCAATAATACCCATCCACCATCACCCCATTCTCTCCAATAATACCCATCTGCCATCACCCCATTCTCTCCAATGTAACCCATGAGCCATCACCCCATTCTCTCCAATGTAACCCATCAGCCATCACCCCATTCTCTCCAATAATACCCATCCACCATCACCCCATTCTCTCCAATAATACACATCCCCCATCACCCCATTCTCTCCAATAATACCCATCCCCCATCACCCCATTCTCTCCAATAATACCCATCCACCATCACCCCCATTCCCTCCAATAATACCCGTACGCCATCACCCCATTCTCTCCAGTAACACCCATCCACCATCACCCCATTCTCTCCAATGTAACCCATCAGCCACCAAACCATTCTCTCCAATAATATCCATCCACCATCACCCCATTCTCTCCAATACCCATCGACCATCACCCCATTCTCCCCAATGTAACCCATCAGAAATCACCCCATTTCTCCAATAACACCCATCCACCATCACCCCATTCTCTCCAATAACACCCATCCACCATCACCCCATTCTCTCCAATAATACCCATCCACCATCACCCCATTCTCCGAATAATACCCGTACGCCAGCACCCCATTCTCTCCAATAATACCCATCCGCCATCACCCCATTCTCTCCAATAATACCCATCCACCATCACCCCATTCTCTCCAATAATACCCATTCACCATCACCCCATTTTCTCCAATAATACCCGTACGCCATCACCCAATTCACTCCAATAATACCCATCCGCCATCACCCCATTCTCTCCAATAATACCCATCCGCCATCACCCCATTCTCTCCAATAATACCCATCCCCCATCACCCCATTCTCTCCAATAATACCCATCCCCCATCACCCCATTCTCTCCAATAATATCCATCCACCAGCACACCCATTCTCTCCAATAATACCCATACGCCATCACCCCATTCTCTCCAATAACACCCATCCACCATCACTCCATTCTCTCCAATGTAACCCATCAGTCACCAAACTATTCTCTCCAATAATATCCATCCACCATCACCCCATTCTCTCCAATACCCATCGACCATCACCCCATTCTCTCCAATGTAACCCATCAGCCATCACCCCATTTCTCCAATAACACCCATCCACCATCACCCCTTTCTCTCCAATAACACCCATCCACCATCAACCCATTCTCTCCAATAATACCCATCCTCCATCACCCCATTCTCTCCAATAATACCTGTACGCCATCACCCCATTCTCTCCAATTATACCCGTACGCCATCACCCCATTCTCTCCAATAATACCCATCCGCCATCACCCCATTCTCTCCAATAATACCCATCCACCATCACCCCATTCTCTCCAATAATACCCATCCCCCATCACCCCATTCTCTCCAATAACACCCATCCACCATCACTCCATTCTCTCCAATGTAACCCATCAGTCACCAAACTATTCTCTCCAATAATATCCATCCACCATCACCCCATTCTCTCCAATACCCATCGACCATCACCCCATTCTCTCCAATGTAACCCATCAGCCATCACCCCATTTCTCCAATAACACCCATCCACCATCACCCCTTTCTCTCCAATAACACCCATCCACCATCAACCCATTCTCTCCAATAATACCCATCCTCCATCACCCCATTCTCTCCAATAATACCTGTACGCCATCACCCCATTCTCTCCAATTATACCCGTACGCCATCACCCCATTCTCTCCAATAATACCCATCCGCCATCACCCCATTCTCTCCAATAATACCCATCCACCATCACCCCATTCTCTCCAATAATACCCATCCCCCATCACCCCATTCTCTCCAATAATACCCGTACACCATCACTCCATTCTCTCCAATAATACCCATCCGCCATCACCCCATTCTCTCCAATAATACCCATCCACCATCACCCCATTCTCTCCAATAATACCCATCCACCATCACCCCATTCTCTCCAATAATACCCGTCCACCATCAGCCCATTCTCGCCAATACCCATCCGCCATCAGCCCATTCTCACCAATAATACCCATCCACCATCACCCCATTCTCTCCAATAATACCTATCCACTATCGACCCCATTCTCTCCAATAATACCCATCCACCATCACCACATTCTCTCCAATAATACCCATCCACCATCAACCCCATTCTCTCCAATAATACCCATCCCCCATCACCCCAATCTCTCCACTAATACCCATCCCCCATCACCCCATTCTCTCCAATGTAACCCATCAGCCACCAAACCATTCTCTCAAATAATATCCATCCACTACCACCGCATTCTCTCCGATACCCATCCACCATCACCCCATTCTCTCCAATGTAACCCATCAGCCATCACCCCATTTCTCCAATAACACCCATCCACCATCACCCCATTCTCTCCAATAACACCCATCCACCATTACCCCATTCTCTCCAATAATACCCATCCACCATCACCCCATTCTCTCCAATAATACCCGTACGCCATCACCCCATTCTCTCCAATAATACCCATCCACCATCACCCCATTCTCTCCAATAATACCCGTCCACCATCACCCCATTCTCTCCAATAATACCCATCCGCCATCAACCCATTATCGCTAATAACACCCGTCCACCATCACCCCATTCTCTCCAATAATACCCGTACGCCATCACCCAATTCTCTCCAATGTAACCCATCCGCCATCACCCCATTCTCTCCAATAATACCCGTACGCCATCACCCCATTCTCTCCAATAATACCCGTACGCCATCACCCCATTCTCTCCAATGTAACCCATCCGCCACAACCCCATTCTCTCCAATGTAACCCATCCGCCATCATCCCATTCTCGCCTATAATACCCATCCACCGTCACCCCATTCTCTCAAGTAATGCCCGTACGCCATCACCCCATTCTCTCCAATGTAACCCATCCGCCATCAACTCATTCTCTCCAATGTAACCCATCCGCCATCACCCCATTCTCGCCAATAATACCCATCCACCGTCACCCCATTCTCTCCAGTAATGCCAGTACGCCATCACCCCATTCTCTCCAATGTAACCCATCCGCCATCACCCCATTCTCTCCAATAATACCCATCCGGCATCACCCCATTCTCTCCAATAATACCCATCCACCATCACCCCATTCTCTCCAATAATACCCATCCACCGTCACCCCATTCTCTCCAGTAATGCCCGTATGCCAGCACCCCATTCTCTCCAATGTAACCCATCTGCCATCACCCCATTCTCTCCAATAATACCCATCCACCATTACCCCATTCTCTCCAATAATACCCATCCACTATCAACCCCATTCTCTCCAATAATACCCATCCACCATTACCCCATTCTCTCCAATAATTCCCATCCACCATCAACCCCATTCTCTCCAATAATACCCATCCACTGTCACCCCATTCTCTCCAGTAATGCCCGTACGCCATCACCCCATTCTCTCCAATAATACCCGTACGCCATCACCCAAATCTCTCCAATAATACCCGTACGCCATCACCCCATTCTCTCCAATGTAATCCATCCGCCATCACCCCATTCTCTCCAATGTAACCCATCCACCATCACCCCATTCTCTTCAGTAATACCCATCCATCATCACCGCATTCTCTCCAATAATACCCATCCACCATCACCCCATTCTCTCCAACGTAACCCATCCGCCATCACCCCAATCTCTCCAATGTAACCCATCCGCCATCACCCCATTCTCCACAATGTAACCCATCCGCCATCACCCCATTCTCTCCAATGTAACCCATCCATCATCACCCCATTCTCTCCAGTAATACCCATCCACCATCAAGCCCATTCTCTCCAATACCGATCCACCATCACCCCATTCTCTCCAATAATACCCATCCACCATCACCCCATTCTCTCCAATAATACCCATCCACCATCACGCCCATTCTCTCCAATACCCATCCATCCATCATCAGCCCATTCTCTCCAATAATACCCAACCCCCATCACCCCATCCTCTCCAATAATACCCATCCACCATCACCCCATTCTCTCCAATGTAACCCATCAGCCATCACCCCATTCTCTCCAATAATACCCATCCCCCATCACCCCAATCTCTCCAATAATACCCATCCCACATCACCACATTCTCTCCAATGTAACCCATCAGCTACCAAACCATTCTCTCCAATAATATCCATCCACTATCACCCCATTCTCTCCAATACCCATCCACCATCACCCCATTCTCTCCAATGTAACCCATCAGCCATCACCCCATTCTCTCCAATAATACCCATCCGCCATCACCCCATTCTCTCCAATAATACCCATCCCCCATCACCCCATTCTCTCCAATAATACCCATCCACCATCTGCCCATTCACGCCAATACCCATTCGCCATCACCCCATTCTCGCCAATAACACCCGTCCACCATCACCCCATTCTCTCCAATAATACCCGTACGCCATCACCCAATTCTCTCCAATGTAACCCATCCGCCATCACCCCATTCTCTCCAATAATACCCGTACGCCATCACCCCATTCTCTCCAATAATACCCGTACGCCATCACCCCATTCTCTCCAATGTAACCCATCCGCCACCACCCCATTCTCTCCAATGTAACCCATCCGCCATCATCCCATTCTCGCCTATAATACCCATCCACCGTCACCCCATTCTCTCCAATAATACCCGTACGCCATCACCCCATTCTCTCCAATAATACCCGTACGCCATCACCCCATTCTCTCCAATGTAACCCATCCACCATCAGCCCATTCTCTCCAATGTAACCCATCCACCATCACCCCATTCTCTCCAATAATACCCATCCGGCATCACCCCATTCTCTCCAATAATACGCATCCACCATCACCCCATTCTCTCCAATAATACCCATCCACCGTCACCCCATTCTCTCCAGTAATGCCCGTATGCCAGCACCCCATTCTCTCCAATGTAACCCATCTGCCATCACCACATTCTCTCCAATAATACCCATCCACCATCACCCCATTCTCTCCAATAATACCTATCCACTATCAACCCCATTCTCTCCAATAATACCCATCCACCATCACCACATTCTCTCCAATAATACCCATCCACCATCAACCCCATTCTCTCCAATAATACCAATCCCCCATCACCCCAATCTCTCCAATAATACCCATCCCCCATCACCCCATTCTCTCCAATGTAACCCATCAGCCACCAAACCATTCTCTCAAATAATATCCATCCACTACCACCCCATTCTCTCCGATACCCATCCACCATCACCCCATTCTCTCCAATGTAACCCATCAGCCATCACCCCATTTCTCCAATAACACCCATCCACCATCACCCCATTCTCTCCAATAACACCCATCCACCATTACCCCATTCTCTCCAATAATACCCATCCACCATCACCCCATTCTCTCCAATAATACCCGTACGCCATCACCCCATTCTCTCCAATAATACCCATCCACCATCACCCCATTCTCTCCAATAATACCCGTCCACCATCAGCCCATTCTCTCCAATAATACCCATCCGCCATCACCCCATTCTCTCCAATAACACCCATCCACCATCACCCCATCCTCTCCAATAATACCCATCCACCATCACACCATTGTCTCCAATAATACCCATCCACCATCACCACATTCTCTCCAATAATACCCATCCACCATCACCCCATTCTCTCCAATAATACCCATCCGCCATCACACCATTCTCTCCTATAATACCCATCCACCATTACCCCATTCTCACCAATAATACCCATCCACCATCACCCCATTCTCTCCAATAATACCCATCCCCATCACCCCATTCTCTCCAATAATACCCATCCACCATCACCCCATTCTCTCCAATAATAACCATCCACCATCACACCATTCTCTCCAATAATACCCGTACGCCATCACCCCATTCTCTCCAATAATACCCATCCGCTATCACACCATTCTCTCCAATAATACCCATCCACCATTACCCCATTCTCACCAATAATACCCATCCACCATCACCCCATTCTCTCCAATAATACCCATCCACCATCACACCATTCCCTCCAATAATACCTATCCACCATCACCCCATTCTCTCCAATAATACCCATCCCCATCACCCCATTCTCTCCAATAATACCCATCCACCATCACCCCATTCTCTCCAATAATACCCATCCGCCATCATACCATTCTCTCCAATAATACCCATCCACCATCACCCCATTCTCTCCAATACCCATCCCCCAATTCTCTCCAATAATACCCATCCGCCATCACCCCATTCTCTCCAATAATACCCATCCGCCATCACCCCATTCTCTCCAATAATACCCATCCCCCATCACCCCACTCTATCTGATAATATCCAGTCACCATCACCCCATTCTCTCCAATAATACCCAACCACCATCACCCCATTCTCGCCAATGTAACCCATCAGCCATCAACTCATTCTCTCCAATAATACCCATCCCCATCACCCCATTCTATCCAATAATACCCATCCACCATCACCCGATTCCCTCAAGTAATACCCATCCGCCATCACCCCATTCTCTCCAATAATAGCCATCCCCCATCACCCCATTCTCTCCAATAATACCCATCCACCATCACCCGATTCCCTCAAATAATACCCGTCCCCATCACCCCATTCTCTCCAGTAATACCCATCCACCATCACCCCATTCTCTCCAGTAATACCCATCCCCCATCACCCCAGTCTATCTGATAATATCCAGTCACCATCACCCCATTCTCTCCAATAATACCCATCACCCCATTCTCTCCAATAATACCCATCCCCCATCACCCCACTCTATCTGATAATATCCAATCACCATCACACCATTCTCTCCAATAATACCCATCCACCATCACCCCATTCTCTCCAATGTAACCCATCAGCCATCAACCCATTCTCTCCAATAATTCCCATCCGCCATCACCCCATTCTCTCCAATAATACCCATCCCCCATCACCCCATCTCTCCAATAATACCCATCCACCAGCACCCCATTCTCTCCAATAATACCCATCCCCCATCACCCCATTCTCTCCAATAATACCCATCCCCATCACCCCACTCTATCCGATAATATCCAGTCACCATCACTCCACTCTATCTGATAATATCCAGTCACCATCAACCCACTCTGTCTGATAATATCCAGTCACCATCACCCCACTCTATCTGATAATATCCAGTCACCATTACCCCACTCTATCTGATAATATCCTGTCACCATCACTCCACTCTATCTGATAATATCCAGTCACCATCACCCCACTCAATCTGATAATATCCAGTCACCATCACTCCACTCCATCTGATAATATCCAGTCACCATCACCCCACTCTATCTGATAATATCCTGTCACCATCACCCCACTCTATCTGATAATATCCAGTCACCATCACCCCACTCCATCTGATAATATCCACTCACCATCACCCCACTCCATCTGATAACATCCAGTCACCATCACCCCACTGTGTCTGATAATATCCAGTCACCATCCCCCCACTCTATCTGATAATATCCAGTCACCATCACCCCACTCTATCTGATAATATCCAGTCATCTTTACCCCCTCTACCTGATAATATCCTGTCACCATCACTCCACTCTATCTGATAATATCCAGTCACCATCACCCCACTCAATCTGATAATATCCAGTCACCATCACTCCACTCCATCTGATAATATCCAGTCACCATCACCCCACTCTATCTGATAATATCCAGTCATCTTTACCCCCTCTATCTGATAATATCCAGTCAGCTTTACCCCACTCTATCTGATAATATCCTGTCACCATCACCCCACTCTATCTGATAATATCCAGTCACCATCACCCCACTCCATTTGATAATATCCACTCACCATCACCCCACTCTATCTGATAACATCCAGTCACCATCACCCCACTGTGTCTGATAATATCCAGTCACCATCCCCCCACTCTATCTGATAATATCCAGTCACCATCACCCCACTCTGTCTGATAATATCCAGTCACCATCACCCCACTCTGTCTGATAATATCCAGTCACCATCACTCCACTCTATCTGATAATATCCAGTCACCATCACTGCACTCTATCCGATAATATCCAGTCACCATCACTCCACTCTATCCGATAATATCCCGTCACCATCACTCCACTCTATCTGATAATCTCCAGTCACCATCACTCCACTCTATCTGATAATCTCCAGTCACCATCACCCCACTCTATCTGATTATATCCAGTCACCATCACCCCACTCTATCTGATAATATCCAGTCACCATCACCCCACTTTATCTGATAATATCCAGTCACCACTACACCACTCTATCCGATAATATCCAGTCACCATTACACCACTCTATCTGATAATATCCAGTCACCATCACCCCACTCTATCTGATAATATCCAGTCAGCTTTACCCCACTCTATCTGATAATATCTAGTCAGCTTTACCCCACTCTGTCTGATCATCTCCTGTCAGCTTTACCCCACTCTATCTGATAATATCCAGTCAGCTTTACCCCACTCTGTCTGATAATATCCAGTCACCATCACCCCACTCTATCTGATAATATCCAGTCAGCTTTACCCCACTCTGTCTGATCATCTCCTGTCAGCTTTACCCCACTCTATCTGATAATATCTAGTCAGCTTTACCCCACTCTGTCTGATCATCTCCTGTCAGCTTTACCCCACTCTATCTGATAATATCCAGTCAGCTTTACCCCACTCTATCTGATAATATCCTGTCACCATCACCCCACTCGATCTGATAATATCCAGTCAGCGTTACCCCACTCTATCTGATAATATCCTGTCACCATCACCCCACTCTATCTGATAATATCCAGTCACCATCACCCCACTCCATCTGATAATATCCAGTCACCATCACCCCACTCCATCTGATAATATCCACTCACCATCACCCCACTCTGTCTGATAATATCCAGTCAGCTTTCCCCCACTCCATCTGTTAATATCCAGTCAGCTTTCCCCACTCTATCCAATAATATCCAGTCACCATCACTCCACTCTATCTGATAATATCCAGTCACCATCACCCCACTCTGTCTGATAATATCCAGTCAGCTTTACCCCACTCTGTCTGATAATATCCAGTCAGCTTTACCCCACTCTATCTGATAATATCCAGTCAGCTTTCCCCACTCTATCCAATAATATCCAGTCACCATCACTCCACTCTATCTGATAATATCCACTCACCATCACCCCACTCTATCTGATAATATCCAGTCACCATCACCCCACTCTATCTGATAATATCCAGTCACCATCACCCCACTCCATCTGATAATATCCAGTCACCATCACCCCACTCGATCTGAAAATATTCACTCAGCTTTACCCCACTCTATCTGATAATATCCAATCAGCTTTACCCCACTCTATCTGATTATATCCAGTCACCATCACCCCACTCTTTCCGATAATCTCCAGTCACCATTACCCCACTCTATCTGATAATATCCAGTCAGCTTTACCCCACTCTATCCGATAATATCCAGTCACCATCACCCCACTCTTTCCGATAATCTCAAGTCACCATCACCCCACTCTATCTGATAATATCCAGTCACCATCACCCCACTTTATCTGATAATATCCAGTCACCACTACACCACTCTATCTGATAATCTCCAGTCACCATTACCCCACTCTATCTGATAATATCCAGTCAGCTTTACCCCACTCTATCTGATAATATCCAGTCAGCTTTACCCCACTCTATCTGATAATCTCCAGTCACCATTACCCCACTCTATCTGATAATATCCAGTCAGCTTTACCCCACTCTATCTGATTATATCCAGTCATCATCACCCCACTCTTTCCGATAATCTCAAGTCACCATCACCCCTCTCTATCTGATAATATCCAGTCACCATCACCCCACTCTATCTGATAATATCCAGTCAGCTTTACCCCCTCTATCTGATAATATCCAGTCAGCTTTACCCCACTCTATCTGATAATATCCAGTCAGCTTTACCCCACTCTATCTGATAATATCCAGTCACCATCACCCCACTCTATCTGATAATATCCAGTCACCATCACCCCACTCTATCTGATAATATCCAGTCAGCTTTACCCCCTCTATCTGATAATATCCAGTCAGCTTTACCCCACTCTATCTGATAATATCCAGTCAGCTTTACCCCACTCTATCTGATAATATCCAGTCACCATCACCCCACTCTATCTGATAATATCCAGTCACCATCACCCCACTCTATCTGATAATATCCAGTCAGCTTTACCCCACTCTATCTAATAATATCCAGTCACCACTCTCCCCAATATTACCTATCCGCCATCACCCCACTCTCTCCGGGCAGCACGGTAGCACAGTGGTTAACACGGTGGTTTCACAAACCCCGTGTCCGAGCTACGATTCCCGGCTGGATTACTGTCTGTGCGGAGTCTGCACGTTCTCCCGTGTCTGCGTGGATTTCCTCCGGGTGCTCCGGTTTCCTCCCACTACTCCCGAAAGACGTACTGTTAGGTAATTTGGACATTCTGAATTCTCCCTCTGTGTACCCAAACAGGCGCTGGAATGTGTCGACATGGGGCTTTTCACAGTAACTTCATTGCAGTGTAAGACTATTTGTGACAATAACAATTATTATTATTTATTGATACCCACTTATTTCATCCAACTTGCCAGCCATGTTCATGTGGATCCACAATCCCAAATGTTCATACCTGTCTCTGCAGCCTGTCATACTGCACAAACTGCTGCAGTAGACTGCGATGGATCCAAAACACTGGCTCTTGTTTGCTCAGTGTGGTTTCCCTCTGCGAACAGAAATATGAAGAATAAATCCTCCTCCCATTAAGCACTTGAGTAAATTGCAGAGCCAGATCAACCCACCCGTCCACTATGTTCAGCTCATTAATAGGGACTGAAACCCCTGAGGAATGTTCTCCAGTTATCTGAGGATGAAATTCCCCTTCTGGGAGTATGCTTCTGTAAGCTTTAGCCTGGTGCCTCCTTCTACTCACTAATACGGTGTTTATATGTGGCATAGTTTGTACCACTTGTACCTCTTCATGGATAACTTTCAGCTGTAGGTGACACTTCCCTCGATCAGGGTAGGTCTCTGTACGAGGTTCCAGAGGATACCATTCATCTTCAGGAGTGTAGGACAGGTCCTGCAAAATATACAGTGAAACATGAGAGAGCATAGAACAAAGCAAAGACAACTCTACACATCAAATCCACAACTTTCACACACTCTGTAAAGCCTACTGACCTCCTGCCAAAACCCAACCACACTCTACCTCACTCCAGAGACTTGAGCCTATAATTCGGGCTGACCTCCAGTGCAGTACTGAGGGAGTGCTGCACACTCTGACATGCTGACTTTCAGATGTGATGTTAACATTGAGGCCTGGACTGTATATCAGGTGCATGTGGAAGATCCCATGGTATGACTGGAAGAGTAAAGGAGTTCTGTGTTCTTACTGGGTTGTTCAACCCTCAACCAACAACATCAAAGAACAGATTAGCTGGCTACTATCGCCTCGCTGGCAGAACAAGAAACCTTAACATGTTTCAAGAAGGAACTGGACAGGTTCTTATTAATAAATGGGATTCAGTGTCATTAGGAACACAGATACTGTGGTCGAGGGGTTAGATTGTCTGAAATTGTTGACATCAAAGAGATTTCCCATTGAAAGTCATTTTTATTTAAGTATTACAGTACTTCATTGGATGTAAAGTTGTCCGGTAGTTGCAAAAAACGCTATATAAAGATCCTATATGTACCGGTTCATTGAATCACTGGGTTAAAAGGCTGCATTCTGTATACGGATCAGAAGGTTCCTGCATTTCATCACCAGGCTGCGTTACTTTAACCTAGTGCCTTTTGCAGCAGGATAACTGCTCCTGGTGTGCTCTGGTTCAGTATGTGGTGGGGACCATCACCTTCCAGATTCGGCTTCCTGATCTAAAGCACATCAGTGTGAATGTTTGATGATGGCTGAGTTATGAAGCCCTTCCATGTCTCATGGTCTGCCAACAATTACTGTCTAGGTCACAGGTAAATAATGATAACTTGAGTGAAATTCTGAGTGATGTCCTGAATCTCTCGATCTGCATCCCAGAGGGATTCAGTGCCTTCAGGAGAGGGAAAATCTGGAGAAGGATGCTTCACCAATACATGGGACAGGAAGCTATTGTAGTTGAAATGGACAGGGTCAATTACCACCTCTGTTATTGCTCGTTGGGGCTCATTACACCATCTTTCCTGCAGGGGATGAAGCATCCAGCCAAATTAAGTGGGAGTCACATACCTGGGGCTGGTTAGATGGGCAGAAGAGTAGCAAATGGAATTTAACCAGGGAATATACAATGAATGGAACCCATGGAAGTACAGAGGATAAAAGGGACCTTGGTGTGCATGTTCAGAGATCTCTGAAGTCAACAGGACAGGTAAATGAGGTGGTTAAGAAGGCATAAGAGATTCTTGCCTTTATTGGCCAAGGCATTGAATCTAAGAGCAGGGAGGTTATGATGGAGCTGTACAAAATGCTGGTTTCGCCCCAGCTGGAGTACTGTGTGTCGTTCTGGTCACCACACTATCAAAATGAATTGATTGCACTGGAGAGGGTGCTGAGGAGATTCACCAGGATGTGGCTTGGCTGGATAGTTTCAGCTATCAAGAGAGACTCAATAGGCAAGTTATCATTATTTGTATTCCCTGGAGCAGAGAAGGCTGAGGGGGGACCTGATTCAGGTATATAAAACTATGAGGGTCATAGATGGGGTGAACAGGAAGGTACTTTTCCCCTTATTGGAGAGGTCAATAACCAGGCGGCATAGATTTAAGGTAATGGGCAAGAGGTTTAGAGGAGATGTGAGGAAAATCTTTTTCACCCATAGGGTGGTTAGAACCTGAAACTCACTACCTAAAGGGTGGTAGAGGTGGGAACTTCTCAACTTTAAGAAGTATTTAGATGAGCACTTGAAATACCAGTGTCTGCAAGGCTATGGGCCAAGTGCTGGCAAATGGGATTAGAATAGTTAGGTGCTTGATGGTTGACACAGAAGCGATGGGCCGAAGGTCCTCTTTCTGTGCTGTAAAACTCTACAGGAGCGATTCTCCCCCAAAATGTCTAAGTTAATTTGCGGCGGGTTTTTCGGGGAGTTTCCCGCCAGCTCTGCCAGCACGTTCCCCACAGCTATTCAAAGACACAGTGGGCTGGATTATCCGTTTCTGAGACGAAGTGCTGACGCTGTCGTGAAAAATATGGAATTTTACAATGACAAAAACGGCGCAAGTGTAACGATTCAGCAACTCCAAAGGGGCTAGCACGGGCGTCACGTGAAACGCCAGCGTTTGCAAGCAAAATGGCGCCGGATTCGCCGGTTCCCTGATTGCCGCACAGCTGCAGCCGTACTTAAGCGATTCATCCCCCCCCCCCCTCACACACACACACACCATCGCAGCCAACATGGCTGGAAGGAGAGCAGCGCCACGGTTCCGGGTCGCAGCAGAGCTAGAGACACTCCTGGATGCCATGAAAGAGCAGCAGCTATCCTGTACCCCGGCCTGGGAGGAAGGTTGTCAGGCACCGCCATTCATCATGCCTAAGGGCAAGTGGCACGCGCCATCAGCGCCGTGGGCAAAGTCGTTCGGACTGCCATCCAGTGCAGAAACAAACTGCACGACCTCCTCAGGGCGACCAGGGTGAGTAGGCAGCACTGTGGATCTGGCACCAAGCCCCCATATATGTGTGTGGGGGGGGCCCCCACACACATATAACACAAACCCCCCTGGGTGACGGTCGGACCACCACCCTGTCGCACATGCCTGCACCCATGCCAGCCGCAATCATCTACCCAACCCCTGGTATGCATGCGCCGGACTGTCTAACAGTTGTGTTGTTTGTGTTTGCCCCCCGCCCTAGGACAAGGCCACACACAACCGCCAGGAGCGGGAGAAGGCCGGAGGGGGACCACCAGACCTGCGTCCCCTCACCGTGCCCGAGCAGAGGGCTCTGGACATAGTTCAGCGGCCCAGAGGAGAGAGGACAGCGCTGGAACAGTACAGAACCTCGGACTCCACCCCCCCCCCCCCCACCCTCCTGTCCCTGGTGCACCTGGTGGGCAGCGGGTAGAACAGGGCGGCACCACACCACCCGTGACGCCCGAGGAGCAGCCGAGTCCATCCAGGCCGGGCCACCCCAGGAGACATGCGCCAACGGGGACCCTCGTCGCAGGGCAGGAGTCACAACAGTCCGCCTCCACTCCTGCTGTACCGTCTGAAGAACCACCTGGGCGCAGTGTTAGGGCCCATAAGGCCAGAACGTTAGACAGCAGTTAAGTTGGCACAGGTGCAGGGTACAGTTTAGTTATAGGGGCTAGGGCACAGACAGTATATGCCTCTTCACATTAAACACCCGTTAACACCGTTGAAACCTGCCTCTGTTCTCCGTCTGATGGGTGTGGGGGTAGGGCAGTCAGTGCTGGCCAGTGGGAGTGGGGAACGGGTGAAGGCCCCGTGGGCGGACCGTGTTACCTCACCCTTCCCCCCGCCCCGACCGTCCCCATCACCCCATCCCCAGCGATTCAATAGGGCCGTGTGATGGAGTGGCCAGCTCGCATGCAGGGATCACCTAGGTGGAAGGTGCTACTGTGGGCAGGAGTCAGACATTGTCAAACGATGTGGAGCATGGAGCTCATCGCAGAGCGGGCTGTCATCATCCTCCATCCCATGGACCAGACCCGCTGCCACTGGCAACCTAGTGCCCCCAGCTCGTAGGACCTCTAGATAGTCAAAGGCTTTTTCCCAAGGTCAATTACTAGGGGGCATAGGTTTAGAGGAGATGTACGAGGCAAGTTTTTTTACACAGAGGTTAGTGGGTGTCTGGAACTCGCTGCCGGAGGAGGTGGTGGAAGCAGGGATGATAGTGACGTTTAAGAGTACAGGTTCATAGCTCCTTGAAGGTGGAGTCGCAGATGGACAGGGTGGTGAAGAAGGCATTCAACATGCTTGGTTTCATTGGTCAGAACATTGAATACAGGAGTTGGGACGTCTTGTTGAAGTTGTACAAGACATTGGTCCGGCCACACTTGGAATACTGTGTGCAGTTCTGGTCACCCTATTATAGGAAGGATATTATTAAACTGGAAAGAGTGCAGAAAAGATTTACTAGGATGTTGCCGGGACTTGATGGTTTGAGTTATAAGGAGAGGCTGGATAGACTGGGACTTTTTTCCTTGGAGCGTAGGAGGCTTAGGGGTGATCTTATAGAGGTCTATAAAATAATGAGGGGCATAGATAAGGTAGATAGTCAACATCTTTTCCCAAAGGTAGGGGAGTCTAAAACTAGAGGGCATAGGTTTAAGGTGAGAGGGGAGAGATTCAGAAGGGCCCAGAGGGGCAATTTCTTCACTCAGAGAGTAGTGATTGTCTGGAATGGGCTGCCAGAGGTAGTAGTAGAGGCGGGTACAATTGTGTCTTTTAAAAAGCATTTAGATAGTTACATGGGTAAGATGGGTATAGAGGGTTATGGGCCAAGTGCGGGCAACTGGGACTAGCTTAATGGTAAAAACTGGGCGGCATGGACTGGTTGGGCCGAAGGGCCTGTTTCCATGCTGTAAACTTCTATGATTCTATGATTCTATAAGGGGCATCTTGACAAATACATGAATAGGATGGGAATAGAGGGATACGGACCCCGGAAGTGTAGAAGATTTTAGTTTAGACTGGCAGCATGGGCGGCACAGGCTTGGAGGGCCGAAGGGCCTGTTCCTGTGCTGTACTTTTCTTTGTTCTTTGTTCTTTGTTGTATTATGGAGGTGTGGTAGTCACCACTGATGTATACATTGTACATAGAGGATGTCGGTGTAGGTGCTTTACGGTAAGGCCCCTGTGCTACAGGTATGGGGGTAGTTCCCTGCCTGCTGGCTCCACCCAGTAGGCGGAGTATAAATATGTGTGCTCCTCGTACAGCAGCCATTTCACCAGCTGCTGTAGGAGGCCACATATCTTAGTGTAATAAAGCCTCGATTGCATCCAACTCTCGTCTTTGTGTAATTGATCGTGTATCAATTTATTACACTAAGTTTTCAGAAGATGGACCTCCGCATCAAGCCGGATCGCCTGCAACTGCATCTGCAAGCAGACAATGCCAAAAAGGACTTTGAACATTGGCTAGCCTGTTTCAAAGCATACATCGGGTCTGCACCAGACCCAATTCCAGAAGCTCAGAAGATTCAGATCCTTTACACGCGGCTGAGCTCCAACGTCTTTCCACTTATCCAGGACGCGCCGACCTACGCAGACACCATGGCGCTACTGAAGGAAAAAACGCTCAGCGGACTAACACGCTCTACGCCAGGCACCTCCTCTCCACACGGCATCAACTTCCTGGTGAGTCAGTGTAAGAGTTCTGGCGTGCCCTGATTCCCCTAGTTAGAGATTGTGACTGTCAGGCCGTCTCGGCCACGGAACACTCGAACTTGCTCATGAGAGACACTTTTATTACGGGGATAGGGTCCGATTACATCCGCCAGCGCCTCTTAGAAGGGACCAGGCTCGACCTCGTGGAAACCAAAAAGCTAGTGCCCTCGCTTACGGTTGCTTCGCGCAACATCCAGGTCTACGCCCCCGACCACGCGGCCCACCCCTCCTGTGCATCGTGGACGCCGCAGACGGCCGCCCCATCGTGGACCCCACCAGCGACCGCCCTCAGACAGCCCCACGCCTGTGCCACGCGGCAGCTCACCAGCCCCGGGGGCCCCAAATGTTACTTCTGTGGGCAGTCCAAACACCCCCGACAGCGCTGCCCGGCCCGGAGTGCCCTTTGCAAGGCCTGTGGCAAGAAGGGGCACTTCGCTGCGGTGTGCCAGGCCCGCTCAGTCACCGCTATTATTCCAGCTCCCCCACGTGCCGCCAATGGGCGCCGCCATCTTCCCCTCACCGGACCACGTGCGGCCCGTGGGCGGCGCCATCTTGTTCGACCCCCACCACGTACAGCCTGTGGGTGCCGCCATCTTGTTCTCCCCAGGATCATCAGGCGCCGTCATCCCGTTTTCCCCACGACACGTGCGGCCCGTGGGCATCATCATCTTACCAGGACCCATGCCCCCTGGGCACATCATCTGGCCGCGCGCCGCCCGCAACCGCCGATGACCAGCCGCGTCTCACCTCGGTCACGATTGACCAGTCTCGCCCACACACCCTGGCAACGGCTTCTACCAACGTGAAGATCGATGGGCACGAGATCTCCTGTCTGCTGGACTCCGGGAGTACCGAGAGCTTCATTCACCCTGATACAGTAAGGCGCTGCTCGCTCGTGGTACACCCCGCTAACCAGAGAATCTCCCTGGCCTCCAGGTCCCACTCCGTGGTGATCCGGGGGTACTGCATCGCCACTCTCACTGTCCAGGGCGTGGAGTTCAGCGGCTTCCGCCTCTACGTCCTCCCCAAACTCTGCGCTGCCTTGCTACTCAGCCTGGACTTCCAGTGCGACCTCCAGTCCAGCACTGAAATTCGGCGGGCCCCTACCACCCATTACTGTGTGCGGCCTCGCGACCCTAAAGGTCGACTCACCTTCCCTATTTGCAAACTTAACCCCGGATTGCAAACCCGTCACCACCAGGAGCAGCCGGTACAGCGCCCAGGACAGGACCTTCATCAGGTCCGAGGTCCTGCGACTGCTTCGGGAAGGCATCATCGAGCCCAGCAACAGCCCCTGGAGTGCCCAAGTGGTAATTGTGAAAACAGGGGGAGGAACACAGGATGGTCGTGGACTACAGACAGACCATCAATAGGTACACGCAGCTCGACGCGTACCCCCTCCCACGCATATCTGATATGGTCAATCAGATTGCACAGTACAGGGTCTTCTCAACTGTGGACCTGAAATCCGCCTACCACCAGCTCAAGGAGGGGGTGTACATGCGGGTGGTTTGGTAGTGTGGGATGTGAGGGTGTACATGCTCGATCAATAACTGCAGAAGCGAGATTGGAGACAATTGAAGGCTTTATTACACTAGATGTTTCGCCCAGCAGCGCAGGTACAGAAGGCAGCTGCTGGGGCGACACGGGCTCTTATACCCCGCCTTGCTGGGCGGAGCCAGCAGACAGGCTTAACCAATGAGAACCGAGTACCTTCTACACCAATGATCTTCCGGCATTACAGAGTACCTTAATACCTCTAATAATAGTCCGGCGGGGGTGGTGGCTCCGGCGGGGGTGGTGGCCTCGCATTACAGAGTGGTAGAAGTTAATGTTATGAAGGTACCTGGTATACCTCCATGCAGTGTTTTGCCTCGTTACATCGCAACTATTTACAAAATGTATTTACATTTCAGAATGAAGCAATTAGTCGATCCCTAGTCGTCCTCTGTGATCGTCGTAGCTTTGGTGGTGATGCAGGCGGCGGCTCGGGCATCTGTGGCTCCGGGAGCGTGACTTTGGCTTCTTCGGTAGCTGCTTCATCACCCCTATTCGGGACCGGTGGGAGAACTGATCTACCTGGGACGGGGGCGGTTATGGGGTGCGCTAGTGGGAGGGAGGGTGGGACTGGTGGTGGAGGTGGGGGTGGGGATCCAGCGGGCGCCAGGTCCCGTAGGGAGATTATATCCGATTTGTGCGCCCACACATGTTTGAGGAGCAGGATGGGTCCAGGAGCTGCCAGCCAGGTCGGGAGCGAGGTCCCAGATGAGGACTTCCTAGGGAAGACAAGGAGACGTTCGTGAGGTGTTTGGTTGGTCATGGTACACAGCAGTGACCGGACGGAGGGGAGGGCATCCGGGAGGACCTCTTGCCAGTGGGAGACTGGGAGATTCCTGGACCGTAGGGCCGGTAGGACGGTCTTCCAGACCGTTCCGTTCTCCTTCTCTACCTATCCGTTTCCCCGTGGGTTGCAACTGGTCGTCCTGCTCGAGGCAATGCCCTTGCACAGCAGGAATTGACGCAGTTCATCGCTCATAAAGGAGGACCCCCTATCGCTGTGTATGTAGGCGGGGAAACCGAACAGCATAAAGATACTGTGGAGGGCTTTTATGACGGTGGCTGCGGTCATGTCGGGGCAGGGGATGGCGAATGGGAACCGGGGGTACTCGTCAATCACGTTCAGGAAGTACGTGTTGCGGTCGGTGGAGGGAAGGAGGCCTTTGAACTCCATACTGAGGCGTTCAAAGGGACGGGACGCCTTTATCAGGTGCGCTTTCTCTGGCCTGTAGAAGTGCGGCTTGCAGATTTGGCAGTTCCTGGTGGCTGTCCTGACCTCCGCGATGGAGTAGGGCAGGGTGCGGGTCTTGATGAAATGGAAGAATAGAGTGACCCCCGGGTGGCAGAGGTCCTCGTGGAGGGCTCGGAGGCGGTCCACTTGTGCGTTGGCATCAGGGGATAGGGATAGGGCATCAGGAGGCTCATTTAGCTTCCCGGGACAATACAAGATCTCATAGTTGTAGGTGGAGAGTTCGATCCTCCACCGTAAGATCTTGTCGTTTTTTATCTTGCCCCGCTGTGCATTATCGAACATGAAAGCAACCAACCGTTGGTCAGTGAGGAGAGTGAATCTCCTGCCGGCAAGGTAACGCCTCCAATGTCACACAGCTTCTACTATGGCCTGGGCCTCCTTTTCAACTGAGGAATGGCAGATTTCTGAAGTGTGGAGGGTGCGTTAGAACAAAGGCCACGGGTCTACCCGCTTGGTTGAGGGTGGCCGCCAGAGCTACGTCGGACACGTCGCTCTCGACCTGGAAGGGGAGGGTCTCGTCGATGGCATGCATCGTGGCCTTTGCAATGTCTGCTTTGATGCAGCTGAAGGCCTGGCGGGCCTCTGTCGACAATGGATTGGATCAGCGGGCGGGCCTTGTCCGCATAGTTGGGGACCCATTGGGCATAATAAGAGAAGAACCCTCGGCAGCGTTTCAGGGCCTTGGAGCAGTGAGGGAGGGGGAACTCCATAAGGGGGCGCATGCGTTCAGGGTCTGGGCCTATAACTCACTGTTTGCACTGAGTGCTGAATTTGGTGCTTTTTGAGTGCGATAGTGAGAGTTTGGTGACCGAGGAAGTTAGGTGAGGAGGGAGTAAGGTGCTCCTTTCATTTTGTTTCCGACATTTCCGCAAAGAGTGCGAAGAGAGCCAGGAGTTTACAGGAAGTGTAGCTGACTGGGAGCAGAGTCGGAGGGCGGAGATCTAGTTAGTCCACACAGCAGCTATATTCTTTAAGGTAAGAGGGGATGGAGGCTAGGCCAGTTACATGCTCCTCCTGTAGGATGTGGGTGGTGAGGGATACCACCGGTGTCCCCACTGACTATACCTGCGGGAAGTGCACCCAACTTCAGCTCCTCAAAGACCGTGTTAGGGAACTGGAGCTGAAGCTGGATGAACTTCGGATCATCCGGGAGGCAGAGGGGGTGATTGAGAAGAGTTACAGGGAGGTAACCACACCCAAGGTACAGGACAAGAATAGCTGGGTTACAGTCAGGGGGAAAAAAACAAACAGGCAGACAGTGCAGGGATCCCTCGTGGCCGTTCCCCTTCAAAACAAGTATACCGTTTTGGATGCTGTTGGGGGGGATGACCTACCGGGGGAAGGCCCTAGCGGTCAGGTCTCTGGCACGGAGTCTGGCTCTGGGGCTCAGAAGGGAAGGGGGGAGAATAGAAAAGCAATAGTTGTAGGAGATTCAATGGTTAGGGGAATAGATAGGAGATTCTGTGGTCGCGAGCGAGACTCCCGGAAGGTATGGTGCCTCCCGGGTGCCAGGGCCAGGGATGTCTTGGATCGTGTCTTCAGGATCCTTAAGGGGGAGGGTGAGCAGCCAGAAGTCGTGGTGCACATTGGTACCAACGACATAGGTAGGAAAAGGGGTGTGGAGGTAATAAACAAGTTTAGGGAGTTAGGCTGGAAGTTGAAAGCCAGGACAGACAGAGTTGTCATCTCT
Organism: Scyliorhinus torazame; assembly: GCF_047496885.1. Lineage (NCBI taxonomy): Eukaryota > Metazoa > Chordata > Chondrichthyes > Carcharhiniformes > Scyliorhinidae > Scyliorhinus > Scyliorhinus torazame. Next base: position 83,391,280 of record NC_092724.1, read on the forward strand.
GGTTTGTTGCCGGTGCCACGTGATAGCGAGGCTAGGAATAGGGAGAGAGTGCAGTTGAACACGTAGCTGCAGGAATGGTGTAGGAGGGAGGGCTTCAGGTATTTGGATAATTGGAGCGCATTCTGGGGAAGGTGGGACCTGTACAAGCAGGACGGGTTGCATCTGAACCAGAGGGGCACCAATATCCTGGGAGGGAGGTTTGCTAGTACTCTTCGGGAGGGTTTAAACTAATTTGGCAGGGGAATGGGAACCGGATTTGTAGTCCAGCAACTAAGGTAGCCGATAGTCAGGACGCCAAAGCATGTAATGAGGCAGTGGGGAAGGGAACACTGACAAAGGAGAGTATTTGCAGGCACGGAGATGGGTTGAAGTGTGTATACTTCAACGCAAGAAGCATCAGGAATAAGGTGGGTGAACTTAAGGCATGGATCGGTACTTGGGACTACGATGTGGTGGCCATCACGGAATCTTGGATAGAAGAGGGGCAGAAATGGTTGTTGGAGGTCCCTGGTTATAGATGTTTCAATAAGATTAGGGAGGGTGGTAAAAGAGGTGGGGGGGTGGCATTATTAATTAGAGATAGTATAACAGCTGCAGAAAGGCAGTTCGAGGAGTATCACCCTATTGAGGTAGTATGGGTTGAAGTCAGAAATAGGAAAGGAGCAGTCACCTTGTTAGGAGTTTTCTATAGGCCCCCCAATAGTAACAGAGATGTGGAGGAACAGATTGGGAAACAGATTTTGGAAAGGTGCAGAAGTCATAGGGTAGTAGTCATGGGCGACTTTAACTTCCCAAATATTGAGTGGAAACTCTTTAGATCAAATAGTTTGGATGGGGTGGTGTTTGTGCAGTGTGTCCAGGAAGCTTTTCTAACACAGTATGTAGATTGTCCGACCAGAGGAGGGGCAATATTGGATTTAGTACTGGGTAATGAACCAGGGCAAGTGATAGATTTGTTAGTGGGGGAGCATTTTGGAGATAGTGACCACAATTCTGTGACTTTCACTTTAGTAATGGAGAGGGATAGGTACGTGCAACAGGGCAAGCTTTACAATTGGGGGAAGGGTAAATACGATGTGGTCAGACAAGAATTGAAGTGCATAAGTTGGCAGGGAAGGACACAAGTGAAATGTGGAACTTGTTCAAGGAACAGGTGCTACGTGTCCTTGATATGTATGTCCCTGTCAGGCAGGGAAGAGATGGTCGAGTGAGGGAACCATGGTTGACAAGAGAGGTTGAATGTCTTGTTAAGAGGAAAAAGGTGACTTATGTAAGGCTGAGGAAACAAGGTTCAGACAGGGCATTGGAGGGATACAAGATAGCCAGGAGGAACTGAAGAAAGGGATTAGGAGAGCTAATAAGAGAGGGCATGAACAATCTTTGGCGGGTAGGATCAAGGAAAACCCCAAGGCCTTTTACACATATGTGAGAAATATGAGAATGACTAGAGCGAGGGTAGGTCCGATCAAGGACAGTAGCGGGAGATTGTGTATTGAGTCTGAAGAGATAGGAGAGGTCTTGAATGAGTATTTTTCTTCTGTATTTACAAATGAGAGGGGCGATATTGTTGGAGAGGACAGTGTGAAACAGATTGGTAAGCTCGAGGAAATACTTGTCAGGAAGGAAGATGTGTTGGGCATTTTGAAAAACTTGAGGATAGACAAGTCCCCCGGGCCTGACGGGATATATCCAAGGATTCTATGGGAAGCAAGAGATGAAATTGCAGAGCCGTTGGCAATGATCTTTTCGTCCTCACTGTCAACAGGGGTGGTACCAGGGGATTGGAGAGTGGCGAATGTCGTGCCCCTGTTCAAAAAAGGAACAAGGGATAACCCTGGGAATTACAGGCCAGTTAGTCTTACTTCGGTGGTAGGCAAAGTAATGGAAAGAGTACTGAAGGATAGGATTTCTGAGCATCTGGAAAGACACTGCTTGATTAGGGATAGTCAGCACGGATTTGTGAGGGGTAGGTCTTGCCTTACAAATCTTATTGAATTCTTTGAGGAGGTGACCAAGCATGTGGATGAAGGTAAAGCAGTGGATGTAGTGTACATGGATTTTAGTAAGGCATTTGATAAAGTTCCCCATGGTAGGCTTATGCAGAAAGTAAGGAGGCATGGGATAGTGGGAAATTTGGCCAGTTGGATAACAAACTGGCTAACCGATAGAAGTCAGAGAGTGGTGGTGGATGGCAAATATTCAGCCTGGATCCCAGTTACCAGTGGCGTACCGCAGGGATCAGTTCTGGGTCCTCTGCTGTTTGTGATTTTCATTAATGACTTGGATGAGGGAGTTGAAGGGTGGGTCAGTAAATTTGCAGACGATACGAAGATTGGTGGAGTTGTGGATAGTAAGGAGGGCTGTTGTCGGCTGCAAAGAGACATAGATAGGATGCAGAGCTGGGCTGAGAAGTGGCAGATGGAGTTTAACCCTGAAAAGTGTGAGGTTGTCCATTTTGGAAGGACAAATATGAATGCGGAATATAGGGTTAACGGTAGAGTTCTTGGCAATGTGGAGGAGCAGAGAGATATTGGGGTCTATGTTCATACATCTTTGAAAGTTGCCACTCAAGTGGATAGAGCTGTGAAGAAGGCCTATGGTGTGCTCGCGTTCATTAACAGAGGGATTGAATTTAAGAGCCGTGAGGTGATGATGCAGCTGTACAAAACTTTGGTAAGGCCACATTTGGAGTACTGTGTACAGTTCTGGTCGCCTCATTTTAGGAAGGATGTGGAAGCTCTGGAAAAGGTGCAAAGAAGATTTACCAGGATGTTGCCTGGAATGGAGAGTAGGTCTTACGAGGAAAGGTTGAGGGTGCTAGGCCTTTTCTCATTAGAGCGGAGAAGGATGAGGGGCGACTTGATAGAGGTTTATAAGATGATCAGGGGAATAGATAGAGTAGACAGTCAGAGACTTTTTCCCCGGGTGGAACACACCATTACAAAGGGACATAAATTTAAGGTGAAAGGTGGAAGATATAGGAGGGATATCAGAGGTAGGTTCTTTACCCAGAGAGTAGTGGGGGCATGGAATGCACTGCCTGTGGAAGTAGTTCATTCATACTTCAAGCAGCTATTGGATAGGTACATGGATGACGGTAAAATGATATAGTGTAGATTTATTTGTTCTTAAGGGCAGCACGGTAGCATTGTGGATAGCGCAATTGCTTCACAGCTCCATGGTCCCCGGTTCGATTCCGGCTTGGGTCATTGTCTGTGCGGAGTCTGCACGTCCTCCCCGTGTCTGCGTGGGTTTCCTCCGGGTGCTCCGGTTTCCTCCCACAGTCCAAAGATGTGCGGGTTAGGTGAATTGGCCAATGATAAATTGCCCTTAATGTCCAAATTGCCCTTGGTGTTGGGTGGAGGTGTTGAGTTTGGGTAGGGTGCTCTTTCCGGGGGCTGGTGCAGACTCAAGGGGCCGGGTGGCCTCCTTCTGCACTGTAAATTCAATGATAATCTATGATTAATCTAGGACAAAGGTTCGGCACAACATCGTGGGCTGAAGGGCCTGTTCTGTGCTGTATTTTCTATGTACTATGTAACTCCATTATGCACTACTTAGCCGAGGATGGCCAGGCAGTCGGTGCTGAACACGCATTTATCCTTGTTATATGTGAGGTTAAGGATTTTTGCGGTATGGAGGCATTTTCGGAGGTTGGTGTTGTGGTCCTGCTGGTCGTGGCCGCAGATGGTGACATTATCGAGGTACGGGAATGTGGCCCGCAAACCGTACCGGTCAACCATTCGGTCCATCTCTCGTTGGAAGACCGAGACTCCATTAGTGATACTGAAGGGAACCCTTACGAAGTGGTAGAGCTGCCCATCTGCTTCGAAAGCAGTGTATTTGCGGTCGCTAAGGCGGATGGGGAGCTGGTAGTAGGCGGACTTTAGATCCACCGTGGAAAAGACCTTGTATTGCGCGATCCTGTTGGCCAAGTCGGATATGCAGGGGAGAGGGTACGCGTCAAGCTGCGTATATCTGTTGATGGTCTGGCTATAGTCTATGACCATCCTATGCTTCTCCCCGGTCTTTAGAACCATTACTTGAGCTCTCCAGGGGTTGTTGCTAGCCTCAATGACACCTTCCCTCAGTAATCGCTGGACCTCCGACCTAATAAAGGTCCGGTCCTGGGCACTGTACCGTCTGCTCCTGGTGGCTACGGGTTTGCAATCCGGGGTGAGGTTCGCAAACATGGAAGGTGGATCGACCTTGAGGGTCGCGAGGCCGCAGACAGTGAGGGGGAGTATAGGGCCACCAAATTTAAAAGTTAGGCTTTGGAGGTTGCACTGAAAATCTAACCCTAGAAGTGTGGCAGTGCAGAGGTGGGGAAGGACATAGAGCCAGTAGTTTTTAAACTCCCTTCCCTGGACCGTGAGGTTCGCTATGCAAAACCCCTTGATTTCTACTGAATGAGACCCGGAGGCCAAGGAGATTTTTGGGTTAACGGGGTGAATGGGGAGAGAACAGCGCCTTACCATGTTGGGGTGTATGAAGCTCTCCGTGCTCCCAGAGTCAATCAGACAGGACGTTTCATGCCCATTGATGAGCACCGTCGTTGTTGCAGTCGAGAGTGTTCGGGGCCGAGACTGTTCCAGGGTCACCGAGGCTAGCCATGGCAGCAGTTGGATGTTCTCTTCGGGCAGTGTGTGGTCATCTGAATTGGGGTCCTGAGAGTCCAGCCAAGATGGCGGCGCCCACTGGTCGCACATGGCTGGGGGTGTACAAGATGGCGGCGCCCATCCATCGCACGTGGTGTCCGAGAGACAAGATGGCGGCGCCCGGAGGCCACATTTGGCCCTGGAGGAGGAAGATGGCGGCGCCCACTGGCCGCACGGGGCCCGTGGAGAGGGTTGTGATGGTGGTCCGTGTTCGCCTCCTGGGACCACAGCGACTGCCCGGGCCTGGCATACCGCCACGAAGTGGCCCTTTTTGCCGCATTCTTTGCAGAAGGATGAGCGGCCGGACAGCGCTGTCAGGGGTGCTTGGCTTGCCCGCAAAAATAGCAGCGGGGCCCCCCAAGGTTGCCAGGCCGTCTCGCAGCGCAAGCTAGTGAGGGGATGGGAGATGCATCGGGGTCGGCCGCGGGGGGGTTCCACGCTGCCCATGGGGCTGCCGCGTGGGCGGGGACGTAAGCACGGGTGTTTCGGGAGGCCACATCCAGGGAGTAGAAGGTACTCTGTTCTCATTGGTTAAGCCTGTCTGCTGGCTCCGCCCAGCAAGGCGGGGTATAAGAGCCCGTGTCGCCCCAGCTTTCAGGCCTAGTGTCTCTTTCTCCAGCAATCACTGGCGGATTTGCAGGGACAGCATACCTGCAACGAAAGCGTCCCGGATCAAAAAGGGGAGCAGAGACAACCCCGGCAACTATAGACCGGTGAGCCTCACGTCTGTAGTGGGTAAAGTCTTGGAGGGGATTATAAGAGACAAGATTTATAATCATCTAGATAGGAATAATATGATCAGGGATAGTCAGCATGGCTTTGTGAAGGGTAGGTCATGCCTCACAAACCTTATCGAGTTCTTTGAGAAGGTGACTGAACAGGTAGATGAGGGTAGAGCAGTTGATGTGGTGTATATGGATTTCAGCAAAGCGTTTGATAAGGTTCCCCACGGTAGGCTATTGCAGAAAATACGGAGGCTGGGGATTGAGGGTGATTTAGAGATGTGGATCAGAAATTGGCTAGCTGAAAGAAGACAGAGGGTGGTGGTTGATGGGAAATGTTCAGAATGGAGTTCAGTCACAAGTGGAGTACCACAAGGATCTGTTCTGGGGCCGTTGCTGTTTGTCATTTTTATCAATGACCTAGAGGAAGGCGCAGAAGGGTGGGTGAGTAAATTTGCAGACGATACTAAAGTCGGTGGTGTTGTCGATAGTGTGGAAGGAAGTAGCAGGTTACAGAGGGATATAGATAAGCTGCAGAGCTGGGCTGAGAGGTGGCAAATGGAGTTTAATGTAGAGAAGTGTGAGGTGATTCACTTTGGAAGGAATAACAGGAATGCGGAATATTTGGCTAATGGTAAAGTTCTTGGAAGTGTGGATGAGCAGAGGGATCTAGGTGTCCATGTACATAGATCCCTGAAAGTTGCCACCCAGGTTGATAGGGTGGTGAAGAAGGCCTATGGAGTGTTGGCCTTTATTGGTAGAGGGATTGAGTTCCGGAGTCAGGAGGTCATGTTGCAGCTGTACAGAACTCTGGTACGGCCGCATTTGGAGTATTGCGTACAGTTCTGGTCACCGCATTATAGGAAGGACGTGGAGGCTTTGGAGCGGGTGCAGAGGAGATTTACCAGGATGTTGCCTGGTATGGAGGGAAAATCTTATGAGGAAAGGCTGATGGACTTGAGGTTGTTTTCGTTGGAGAGAAGAAGGTTAAGAGGAGACTTAATAGAGGCATACAAAATGATCAGGGGGTTGGATAGGGTGGACAGTGAGAGCCTTCTCCCGCGGATGGAAATGGCTGGCACGAGGGGACATAACTTTAAACTGAGGGGTAATAGATATAGGACAGAGGTCAGAGGTAGGTCTTTACGCAAAGAGTAGTGAAGCCGTGGAATGCCCTACCTGCTACAGTAGTGAACTCGCCAACATTGAGGGCATTTAAAAGTTTATTGGATAAACATATGGATGATAATGGTATAGTGTAGGTTAGATGGCTTTTGTTTCGGTGCAACATCGTGGGCCGAAGGGCCTGTACTGCGCTGTATTGTTCTATGTTCTATGTTCTAAAAGTTCTGTGTGGTCGCTCGCCGAAACTTGCGGGCAGCTGCAGTTTCTCCCCGACACCAGGAGCGCCCGGTAGAACTCCTCCAGCGATTCCCCAGGGATTTGTCCCCTCGTCGCTAGTAGATGTCGGGCGTAGACCTGGTTTACAGGGCGAATATAATGTCCTTTCAGCAGATCCATTGCGGCCTCAAAGTCATCCGCATCCTCGATGAGGGTGTAGATCTCTGGGTTCACCCTCGAGTGCCTAATTTGTAGTTTCTGGTCTTCCGTGGGTGTGTTTTTTGCCGTCCCGAGATATCCATTGTAGCACGCCAGCCAGTGCTTGAAGGTTGCCGCTGAGTTTGCCACGTGGGGGCTGTGTTGCAGACACTCCGGTTTGATTCGGAGCTCCATTCTTTAAAATCTAGTGTAATAAATTGATGCTCGATCAATAACTGCAGAAGCGAGATTGGAGACAATTGAAGGCTTTATTACACTAGATGTTTCCCCCAGCTGCGCAGGTACAGAAGGCAGCTGCTGGGGCGACACGGGCTCTTATACCCCGCCTTGCTGGGCGGAGCCAGCAGACAGGCTTAACCAATGAGAACAGAGTACCTTCTACACCAATGGTCTTCCGGCATTACAGAGTACCGTAATACCTCTAATACTGACTACCACAGCTTTTCGGTGGTGTGGGAGGTGAGGGGGTGTGGGATGGTGGTGTCCGTGCCCCTCCCCCTAGTCTGTAAAACGTGTCGCGATGAGTGCGCCTAGTGTGCGCTGGCCCTGGCGGTAGCATTGTGCGACCTCCTGTGTCTGACCAGGCCCCATGTCCCGCTCATTGTCCACCTCCCCCTCATCCTCCTCATCTGACGAGGCCTGCCCTTCCGCCTCCTCCTCCTCCAGCATATCGCCCCTCTGCTGCATTATGTTGTGGAGGACGCAGCAGACCACCACAATGTCAGCGACCCTCCTAGGCCTCATACTGGATGGCTCCTCCAGAGCTGTACAGGCACCTGAAGCACATCTTCAGGACACCGAAGCACCTCTCGACCACACACCTAGTCGCTGTATGGTCAACATTGTAGTGGGTCTCCGCGTCGGTCTGTGGTGTCCGTATAGCCACGACCACAACGCGCAACCCCCTGTTTCCCAGCAGCCAGCCATGCAGCCGGGGGGGGGGCGGGTCTCGCGAACATGTCAGGGATCATGGGTGCGCCAGTATGAACAAGTCATGCACATTGCCCGGGTATCGGGTGCAGACGTGCATAATACGCATCTGATGATCCCCGCAGACCACCTGTATGTTCATCGAATGGTACCACTTCCTATTTGTGAACAGCGGCCTGTTATCTACCGGTGTCCATAGGGCGACATGCATCCCATCAATCACCCCCTGGATCTGGAGCATCCCAGCGATGGCAGCGAACCCTGGGTGGGTGCAGTCTACAGGATAGTCGATGTACCGCTCCGCCTGGGCATACAGGGCGTCAGTCATGGCACGGATGCACCTGTTCACCGATGTCTGGGAGATGCCGGACAGGTCCCCATGCGACGGCCCTTGTCGTGTAAAAATTCAGCACGACCGTCACCTTGACAGCCACCGGGAGCGGGTGTCCTACCCCATTCCCATGAGGTGCCAGGTGTACCATCATCTGGCAGATGTGACTGACTGTCTCCCTGCTCAACCGCAGTCTCCTTCTGCATGCCCGGTCCGGAAGGTCCTCAAACGATATACGGTTGCGGTACATGCGGGGCCTCATCTGACGTCTCCTTGACACCTCCTCCTCCTCCCCCTCCTCGGCCTGTTGGGCAGCCGGCCATCCAGCCTGAGCCGCACCCACCAACCCCTCTGCTGCAGCCTCCGCCTCCTCTCTGTGCTGCCCCCGCTCATGCTGCCACAGGGCTTCATGCAGGGCAGCACCCATCGCCACGCAACATCGTAGATTGATGCCCAAAAGCCATAATTTTCTGCAGGGATGAAAGGCAAACATGTTATCATGACGCATACACCAACCAGGTACCATGGACCTCCACGGTGGCTCCGGTTGGCACCATGGGCCCTAACCACGTATGTTCCCCCCCCACACCCCCGCACCCTGGCCCTGTCAGTGCCCCCGGTCCTCGCGCCTGTCCCTGCTACCAGGGGCATCCTTGGCTGGCACTGCCCTCACTGGGGGCTGTCGTCGGTGGCCCTCGGTGGTCCCCCTGTGAGTGGCTGCAGGTTGGGTGGGGTGGTCGGGGGGGGGGGGTTGTCACTGGGAGCGCCCAGGGGCCGGGGTGGGTGGCCAGCAAGATCACCGCCGTAATGGCGGTCTGTGCCTGGGCACTGCCCCTGACCTATTGAGGTGCTCCCCAGCTGCTCTGCCTGTCCCCCACCTTCCCCTCCCCTCCCCCAACCCTGGCAGGGCGCCCCCGCCTCCCCGTTACAGCCAGTACGGCCGGTGTCCGAGTCGGCAACCCGCAGTCACCCCACGCCATTTCCTACCTCCTCTCTTTGCCGCCGCAGCCAGGTTCACGATTTTTAAAAGCACATTAGAAACACGCTGTCGGGAAATCGGTCCATCCAAGGCGCTGAATCGTTGAGGCCCACGAAGAATCAGTCATCAGGCCAGCTAATGATATGCCTACTGTACCTTGAGGCTGCACAGCGAGCGTCGTTTTTAGTGGGCCAGGGAATCCCGATTTGGCATGAAACCGTCATCTACCTCGATTTCGGCATCGGAGGCTATACTCTGCCCGATCACATTTCGCGATTTCAGCGTCGGCTAACGGTCACTTTTTTGGGCCCTGGGAAGTTTCTCACTGGTTAGTCCCCCACTTAGAGCTGGATTCTCCCATCCCTCCCGCCGCAAAAACGCCACGGGCGAGCCGTGGGCGGAATTCTCTGGTCGCCGGGCAGACACGGCGACAGAATCTTGCCCCTAGAATTTTTTTTAATCACTGGGGAATTGAACTCAGAGATTAGGCCGCCATGTTGAGTTTGGGTTGGGGGAGGCCGGGGTTTTTTTGTGGGCCTCAGAGACCGGGGAGCCATTTAAAAATCGCGTCCCAATCTCTCACTAGAATGCGGAGTTCTGGCAAGCGGAGCCCTCTGTTGAATAAGGGGCCTAAACGAGGAATTTGCGGCCCCGCTGAATAGCCGTGTGTTTCTTGGCACTGCAAGTGCTGGGAAATACACAACTAAACGCACTCGCTCGGGAACTTTATTCCCTTTTGGAAAGATCACGCCCAAGTTTGGAAATTGCCTCCAATTGCCTATTAACCATGGTCTGATCGGGACCCCTAGCCTATCGTCTCCCTCAACTGGGAGCTGCTCTGAAGGCTGAAGAAGCCATCATAACAGGTTAAATCTCTGGGACACATAAGGAAAGTCTTTGTTTCCCCGAAATCTTCTTGCTCCTGACACCAGTCACTAGATTTCCAGTCAGAGAGGCAGCGATCGGGGGAGGGGAGGCAGTAAGTTAGCCCATGAGGTATAATCAGATTGAGACCCTCGGAAGGAGATAGGCCTGATGCTTTGCCCTTTTCCCACTGCTTGACAACCGGTTGCAGTTAAAACCCTCCCATATTGTCTCACCTGAAGTTTAATTATTACATTTCCCAGAAAATCATCCTGTTCATTCTTTCGAGCAGCCTTCTTCACATCTTTGAAAACCCTGTAACATGAATCACAGTTGGTACCTTGCAGCAAGAACCAATTAGACACCAAACAACGTCAGATTGGATACTGCTAAAGCAAAGTGAGTGTTGGATTTGTGCTGAGAGAATGATGGGTTAGAGATGGGTGAGTGAGGCATGTTGGACTGCAATCAAAACAGAAAATTCTGGTAAAAACTAATCAGGTTTGGCAGCATCTTCATAGAGATAGAAAAACCGGGTTTACACATTTCAAATCTGCGATTTTTCACTAGAACTGGGAAACGCTGATCTGTAATATGTTTTGAGCAACAGGTGGATTGAATAAGGACAAAAGGAACGTCTTTGATAGGGTGGAGGACAGGAGAAATTGCGTGACAGAAAAATTTATTCTTAGGAGCAAAGGGATGGAGGTAGGGCAAGTAAAGAAACAAAAGGTGTGCTGATGAGCTGCTGCCTAAAAGCAAACCAAAGAAACAGGTCAAGAAAATGGAACAAAATGAAGGACAGAGTTTACAGTCTGAAATTATTGTGCTCAATGTTTAGTTCAGAAGGCTGTAAAGTACCTCAATAAAGATAATGGGAGCGATTTAACACACAAGAAAAAGAGTCCTGTTTTGGGCATATATAGCGGGGCTTTCTCGGTGCCTGCAATGCTGAGAGCAACCACACTGTGATGATGTGCATAAAGCAAGTCTGTACATAATGATATGCATGACCTCCAACCACTAGGTGGCAGTGTAAACCCACCATGTGACTCTGTGGCTTGGGGATTTGGGGGTGAGACATGTTGGAGGACAGACGTATTTTGCAGTAGCTCTACAATAGTTAGTGTTAGTAGCTTATTATTTTATTTATCTTAGTTATCTTTATCATGCAGTTGTTCCATAATAAATTATTTAAATTAGATGTTCTGTAGATCATCATTCACTTCAGCCAGTCTACAGAACATGACACCCTGCCCCCCCCCCCCCAAGTGAGAATACCCTGCTATGGGGTCCCTGAGGGTCCCCCCTCTTCAATCCCCCCCCCCCAAGCCCCCTTACAGCATCCCCTCCCTTCCAGGATCCCCACCCATCACCCCCCCCCCAACTTCCCAGAACCACTACTTACCTGCCTTGCACTCTCCCCCCCATCCTCATTTTATGGGCAAGGCCACCCTCGCCCCCTAAACCATGGCAATGCCACCCTGGCACTTGGACACCCTTGCACTGCCACCCTGGCACCCAGGCAGTGCTCCTGCTGGCTTGGCTGTGCCATCCGGGCAGGGTGGCAGTGCCAAGGTGCCAGCTGGGCAGCCAAGGTGCCCAAGTTCCAGGGGAGGGCCAGGGGGCCACCCTGCACTGACCCTTACCACTCAGGAGTCTCCAATAGCCTGGGAGACATCCAGGTGCCGTTCCGCCTGTTCCACATTTGTGTTGACCAGTGCAGAACGCGCCTCGCTGCAGCATCCCTGGGGAAGCCAGTGGATCCCACAATGTTGGTGGGTAAGTTTGCCGAAGTCGGTTTAAAAGAGCCCATGGTGTTAAAGGGCAAGATCCTGGCATGGATAGAGGATTGGCTGACTGGCAAAAGGCAAAGAGTGGGGATAAAGGGGTCTTTTTCAGGACGGCAGCCGGTGACTAGTGGTGTGCCTCAGGGGTCGGTGCTGGGACCACAACTTTTCACAATATACATCAATGACTTGGAAGAAGGAACTGAAGGCACTGTTGCTAAGTTTGTAGATGATACAAAGATCTGTAGAGGGACAGGTAGTATTAGAACAAAGAACAAAGAAAAGTACAGCACAGGAACAGGCCCTTCGGCCCTCCAAGCCCGTGCCGACCATGCTGCCCGACTAAACTACAATCTTCTACACTTCCTGGGTCCGTATCCCTCTATTCCCATCCTATTCATGTATTTGCCAAGATGCCCCTTAAATGTCACTATCGTCCCTGCTTCCACCACCTCCTCCAGCAGCGAGTTCCAGGCACCCACTACCCTCTGTGTAAAAAACTTGCCTCGTACATCTACTCTAAACCTTGCCCCTCGCACCTTAAACCTATGCCCCCTAGTAATTGACCCCTCTACCCTGGGAAAAAGCCTCTGACTATCCACTCTGTCTATGCTCCTCATAATTCTGTAGACCTCTATCAGGTCGCCCCTCAACCTCCGTCGTTTCAGTGAGAACAAACAGAGTTTATTCAACCACTTCTCATAGCTAATGTCCACCATACCAGGCAACATCCTAGTAAATCTCTTCTGCACCCTCTCTAAAGCCTCCACATCCTTCTGGTAGTGTGGCGACCAGAATTGAACACTAGAATCCAAGTGTGGCCTAACTAAGGTTCTATACAGCTGCAACATGACTTGCCAATTCTTATACTCAATGCCCCGGCCAATGAAGGCAAGCATGCCGTATGCCTTCCTGACTACCTTCTCCACCTGTGTTGCCCCTTTCAGTGACCTGTGGACCTGTACACCTAGGTCTCTCTGACTTTCAATAGTCTTGAGGGTTCTACCTTCGCTGTATATTCCCTACCTGCATTAGACCTTCCATATTGAGGAAGCAAGGGGGCTGCAGAAAGATTTGGACAGGCTAGGAGGGTGGGCAAAGAAGTGGCAGATGGAATACAATGTGGAAAAATGTGAGGTTATGCACTTTGGAAGGAGGAATGGAGGCATAGACTATTTTCTAAATGGGAAGATGCTTAGGAAATCAGAGGCACAAAGCGACTTGGGAGTCCTTGTTCACGATTCTCTTACGGTTAATGTTCAGGTTCAGTCGGTAGTTAGGAAGGCAAATGCAATGTTAGCATTCATGTCGAGAAGGCTAGAATACAAGACCAGGGATGTACTTCTGAGGCTGTATAAGGTTCTGGTCAGACCCCATTTGGAGTATTGTGAGCAGTTTGGGGCCCCGTATCTAAGGAAGGATGTTCTTGCCTTGGAAAGGGTCCAGAGGAGGTTCACAAGAATGATCCCTGGCATGAAGAGCTTGTTGTATGAGGAACGGTTGAGGACTCTGGGTCTGTACTAGTTGGAGTTTAGAAGGATGAGGGGGGATCTTATTCAAACTTATACAATAATGCGAGGCCTGGATAGAGTGGACGTGGAGAGGATGTTTCCACTTGTGGGAAAAAGTATAAGCAGAGGACACAATCTCAGACTAAAGGGACGACCTTTTAAAACAGAGATAAGGAGGAATTTCGGCAGCCAGAGAGTGGTGAATCTGTGGAAAGCTTTGGCGCAGAAGGCTGTAGAGGCTAAATCACTGAGTGTCTTTAAGACAGAGATAGATAGGTTCTTGATTAATAAGGGGATCAAGAGTTATGGGGAGAAGGCAGGAAAATGGGGATGAGAAAAATATCAGCCATGATTGAATGGCGGAGCAAACCTGTTGGGTTGAGTGGTCTAATTCTGCTCCTATGTCTTATGGTCTTATCATTAGCCCCTGATGTTTAAGAAAACTGGCGTTCTTAAGGCCCGAACTTTGTTCAGTGCCGAGCCAACTCTACTCTCATGAGTTGATGATCAATGTCGTTCTCCTTGTTTTACATGCTCACTTTAACTGTAAAGCTAAAATAACACACTTTTCAGAGCTGGATGTTCTATGCAGCATTAATTAGTAACTGTCACTATACCGCAAGTTTCTCAAAACCCCACAACTCGCAAAACACCATAAAACAGTGAGTTATACACTCACCTCTTCAGCCCAACAATTCCATGGATCTCACCAAGTCGGAGTTTCACAGGATCATCAACATCCAGGTCCCTTATGACAAAGAGCATTTACGCAGGTAAAATAATCTTTCTGGAGGCATTCAACATTGAAATTACAAAAACAAATTACATTGAAATAGCATCTTTAATGTAGGAGATTATCCTAAGGCCCCTCACAGATTCATAAATGAAGAATATGGCAAAGATGAAATATTAAGAATGGTGAGCAAAAGGTTTATTTGAGCATCTTAAGGAAGAGATGAGAAGCAGATGGTTCAGGAAGGGAATTCCAGAGCTGGGATAGCAAGGAAAATCAGGGATGTACATGAGATCAGATTTGGAGAAATGATGAGAACATAAGTGATTGAGAGATTGGAGAAAGTTAAAAAGAGAGACGAGGGCATGGAAATGTTGAAACGCATGGGGCGGGATTCTCCAACCCCCCCCGCCGGGCCGGAGAATCACCAAGGGCGGCGTGAATCCCGCCCCGACTCCGGCTGCCGGATTCTCAGGCGGCGGTTTATCGAAGGGGCAGGAATCGCGTTGCACCGGTCGGGGCCGTTGGCAGCGCCCCGCGATGGGTCGAGCGGCTGCCCGTTTTCGGCCGGTCCCAACAACAAAGAACAAAGAACAAAGAAAAGTACAGCACAGGAACAGGCCCTTCGGCCCTCCAAGCCTGTGCCGACCATGCTGCCCGACTAAACTACAATCTTCTACACTTCCTGGGTCCGTATCCCTCTTTTCCCATCCCGCCGGCGTAGAATACACCAGGTCCGTACCGGCGGGACCTGGCTCTGCGGGCGACATGCGGAGTCCTCGGGGGGGGGGGGGGGGGGCACGGTGGCCTGGCCCGCGATCGGGGCCCACTGATCCGCAGGTGCGCCTGTGCCATGGGAGCACACTTTGCCTCCGCGCTGGCCGCTGTAACGGTCCGCCATGGCTGGCGTGGAGAAGAACCCCCTGCGCATGCGCTGGGATGACGCCAGTACATGCTGGCGCTCCCGTGCATGCGCCAACTCGCGCTGGCCAGCGGAGGCCCTTCGGCATTGGTTGTCATGGCGCCAATCCCGCCGCCGCCGGCCTAGCCCCTGAAGGTGCGGAGGATTCCGCAGCTTCTGGGCGGCCCGACGCCGGAGTGGTTCATGCCACTCCTCGGCGCCGGTACGTCCCGCCCCGCCGGTTAGGGGAGAATCCCGCCCCATGAGGCAGGATTCTCTCAGCCCATGCCGGGCCGGAGAGCGGAGAATCGGCGCCATTGGCGCCCGCCGATTCTCCGCCCGGAATAGGCCGAGCGGCCGCACAACAAATCCAAGTCCCGACGTCGCCATCCACGTGTGGTGTGGTCTTACCCGGCAGGACCTCGGTGTGCATGCATCCAGGGGCGGCCTGGTAGGGGTGGAGCGGGTCTGACCCCGGTGGGGGCCTCCGCTGTGGCCTGGCCCACGATCGGGGCCTACCGATCTGTGGGCCGGCCTCTCGGGCTGGGGGCCTCTTTGGCTCCGCGCCGGCCCCTGTAGCCCTACGCCATGTTGCGTCGGGACCAGCGTGGAAAAGGGAGCCACTGTCCATGCGCGCATTGGCGCCAGTCCCACTGCGCTTGCGCAGGCCCACGGCGCCCATTTGACACTGGCATCGGCAGCTGGAGCGGCGTGGGTCGCTCCAGTGCTGTGCTGGTCCCCTGTAGGGTCAGAATTGCTCTTCCTGTGGGCATGTTGACACCGTCAAGAAACGCGACGGCGTTTACGATGGGGTCAACACTTAGCCTCAGGATCAGAGAATCCCACCCATGGTTCAATATTTTAACATTCAACGGGAGCCAATAAAGGACAGGGATAAAGGAATAGGGGTTGGTGATAGGTAGATAGGCTTGATGGCAACATCCTGTTAGTACTTGTCTGAGACACCTTCCCCAATCCAAGATAGACTAAGCACTTTTCAGGTCTGAAGGTGGAGGCCTTCAACACATTCATAAGTTTGCATAACATAAGGCGGGCGATGATCTGATCGGGGTAGCCATTATCTCACAGGAGGCTTTGATGTGTCTCATTTCTACATCAAGCTTGCACAGTGAGCAAATGGCTCAAGCCCTATTTATGAGGTTGCTGATAACAATCTTACACACGTGGAACTGTAGGAATCCC
The DNA here is from genome assembly GCF_047496885.1 of Scyliorhinus torazame. Taxonomy (NCBI): domain Eukaryota; kingdom Metazoa; phylum Chordata; class Chondrichthyes; order Carcharhiniformes; family Scyliorhinidae; genus Scyliorhinus; species Scyliorhinus torazame. The sequence continues at coordinate 83,407,462 of NC_092724.1, forward strand.
AATGCATATATTGATCAATGAAGGTAGGTTTACAATAGACAATAGAGGGTTCTCTTGGGTAAGATGCCTCAAATATTTGAGCAGCAGGTCCAATAACGTCTTGATTTTAACATTTTTATCCTTGATTTCACCCCTCTTGTTCTCTAGTGTCTTCTCAACGTATCTAACTTTCCCTAACTCTTCTCTTTCGACATCCACTCCAAGGTACCATGTAATGTTCTTTGATTGGGCTGATGTGGAATCTTAATATTGCTGTGTGAACAAAGAACATTAGACTTTGTTTTCTAAACAAAGGTATTTATTACTAACACTACACTAACAAATAACTAAAATGTTTAAGGTGAACACAGTTGGAAATAATTGTCTAACACTAACTTACACTAAGATACTACAGAGCTACTCTAATATGTGACTGCTATCAACTCCTAACAAACACCTTCTAAGGAACACATGGTGCATCCAGGTCCCAGGACTGCATGCTTGTCCCACCTGCTGGTCAGATGCTAGAACTACAACAGTAAAACATATAACTTATAATACACATGCGAACTACTCATGTTATACACAGATGATAGTCTACCTATCATCAAACTCAGCACATCAAGGCCTTGTCAATAGTTTTTACCACATGTTTAACACAGGGCTATGTGTTTGAAATTGATATATGGCTCTGGAGAGAGTGGGGAAGAGAGACTAGTTTGAGATGCAGACAGGAATATAAGGAGAGAGCACAGGACAGTGGGATTAATTTAGGATTAATGCAGGGCTATGGAGAGAGCATGAGGATTATTAATAATAATAATAATAATAATAATCTTTATTAATGTCACGGGTAGGCTTAGATTAACACTGCAATGAAGTTACTGTGAAAATCCACTCGTCGCCGCACTACGGTGCCTGATCGGGTACACTGAGGGAGAATTCAGAATGTCCTATTCACCTAACAAGCATATCTTCCGGGACTTGTGGGAGGAAACCGGAGCACTTGGAGGGAACCCGCGCAGGCACGGGAAGAACGTGCAGACTCTGCGTAGACAGTGACCAAGCCAGGAATCAAACCTGGGTCCCTGACACTGTGAAGCAACAGTGCTAACCACTGTGCTACCGTGCCACAATCTGTACCGGATTAGCAAAATTAGCAAAAATCTGGATAACATACAGTGGGTCAAATGGCCTTTCCTCTGTTGCTTCATGATTTTTCAACCATGTTCACCCTAAGGACCTTCTTCTGCTAAGGTACCTTCAATACATTCTTTGCACAGTAGCTCCAGGATCGAAATACTCACCACATGTCCATGTGCAGTTCAGTGTGACGGTAATCCTCGACTTTCCTGCAACAAGAGAGTAATTATTAATGACCTATCTTGGAATTGAGGCCAGTGAAGGTACATTCTCATCAATCCCTGGGGAGTAATATAGCCAACATGGTCAGTATGATGGTTCACACTGCTGGTTTACAGCAAATAGTGTACTGTCATGGTCATATACAGTTTGTCTTTTTGTAATAAAGTTAACTCATCCCCTGTCTTGTCTCAGTTAAGCAGAGCCTGGAGTTATTTTCTTGTCATACTCTGAATCCTTCCCACAGCCTCTCAAACTGATCAATTCCATTAATTTTGTCTGTCTCATGGTGAAGCAATGATTAGGAGCACCTTCTGACTGACTTTGCCAAACTCCCTCGGGTCCATCCAGGTCTGACGCTATCTGAGCTTGTGCTGGGCTAGCTGATGTTAGGGAGGGGTGGTTTAGACAGGGTGGACAGGGTAGAAGGGGAAACTGCCTTAAAGTCAGAGAGGGGGAAATCAGCCAGTGTTCCAGCTTTCCATTGCAGTGCGATGACACAGCCAGGAAGTTGGAGTGTGTGAGGGACAGGGTCAAGTGCAGCTACAATGCTTTACATAGTCAAAAAGCCTGCTGACACAAGAATGGGCTGGCATTAGGAATACTGAACAAAGATACCACACCATCCACCAACTCCTACCTGAAAGAAATGAAAAAAAGACAGAATAAAAACCAATAAGGATAGAAGTGGAAAAAATGAGGAGCCAGCATTAGAGGTGAGAGAAAACCAACCACATGAGAGAGTGAGCATCATCTCCAACCTCCCAAGTACAATACCATGGGAGATAGACTGGGTCAGCCTGCAGTGACTTAATGTGGCAATATTGATACTCACAAGAGAAAAGTTTCATTCCAAACGGGGTTCAGGGTCTGCTTCTTAACTTCTGTTCTTTGAATTTGATCCTGAGGGATTGAATCTTTCACTACAGCTTTCTGTCGCCTCCTGGGCAGGGGACTGTCTGCTCTGTTGGCCTCTTCCTCTTGCTGTCCTTCAGTAATCACCACGCCCAGCAAACAATAAGGGTCACTGAAACCTAGAGAAGAGATTCATTGCGAACATTTAGATTCAACGAGTTTGAGTATAACTTGATTCATGATACGTTTACCAAGCCCGGTGGAAAAACTCTGATTGCACTCCAGAATCTCCTACAATCTCATATACCCACTTCTCACGTACCTAGGCAGCATACCTGAAAAAGCTTGGCACTTGACAGGTGGGATCAATGTTTACCTTGATCAAGTGGATCGCCTGCTCATTGTAAAATCCACCCAATTTTAACCCCATTGAAAGCCACTCTATTCTGCCAGGGTATCGTCCCAATTAGTGAAAGTGAGAATTCTCTCCCTTCACTATAGCCATCAACAGCTTTCTCTCTCTCTGTTTTATCAGGGGATCAACTATCAGAATGATTCAAACTAACCCTACCCCCAATTGATGAATTTGAGCTGAAATACTATTATTGAAATGTTACTGATCAATCAACTATTTGACTGTATTATTAACATATTGTATAATTTATTAATACTGAATCAGTAAGATCAAATTTGATTAATTTCTTAATTATAATAATTATTTTGAAATGTCTGCTGTAATGTGAAGTGTCCATTCTATTGTTTAAAACTGCAATGACAATATGAATGAGTTATTCTTTGCGCTTTTACCTATCCTATCGCATTAATGATGTCTTTCATCTTATTCTGATATATCTCACTTAATCTTTCGATTTATCAAAGGGCTGACTGTAGCCAGGTATTTCTAATACAACTAGTATAGGTAAAAGATAGCTGTTTAAGCATAAATATTAAGCCCCAGTTTTAAATAACCATTTAAAATGAGAATTTCAGCACCCATAACCTCAGGTCATGACAAGACACGTAGCTTCAACAGAGGCACAAAAAGCCTGACACATGCATAAACTAATTGGAGATAAAAACAACATTTTCACTAAGATATTTTCAAAGGCAGTTTGACATTAAGAAATGAGCTGTACCAGTAATCAGATTAAGTGCGAAGCAGGCACCATAGCAACATGAAGGCCCCATTGTTCACAATGCAGATAACAGCTAAGTCAGAAGAAGAAGATCTGTTCTGGGGCGGTTGCTGTTTGTCATTTTTATCAATGACCTAGAGGAGGGCGCAGAAGGGTGGGTGAGTAAATTTGCAGACGACACTAAAGTCGGTGGTGTTGTCGACAGTGAGGAAGGATGTAGCAGGTTACAGAGGGACATAGATAAGCTGCAGAGCTGGGCTGAGAGGTGGCAAATGGAGTTTAAGGTAGAGAAGTGTGAGGTGATTCACTTTGGAAGGAATAACAGGAATGCGGAATATTTGGCTAATGGTAAAGTTCTTGGAAGTGTGGATGAGCAGAGGGATCTAGGTGTCCATGTACATAGATCCCTGAAAGTTGCCACACAGGTTGATAGGGTTGTGAAGAAGGCCTATGGAGTGTTGGCCTTTATTGGTAGAGGGATTGAGTTCCGGAGTCAGGAGGTCATGTTGCAGCTGTACAAAACTCTGGTACGGCCGCATTTGGGGTATTGCGTACAGTTCTGGTCACCGCATTATAGGAAGGACGTGGAGGCTTTGGAGCGGGTGCAGAGGGGATTTACCAGGATGTTGCCTGGTATGGAGGGAAAATCTTATGAGGAAAGGCTGATGGACTTGAGGTTGTTTTCGTTGGAGAGAAGAAGGTTAAGAGGAGACTTAATAGAGGCATACAAAATGATCAGGGAGTTAGATAGGGTGGACAGTGAGAGCCTTCTCCCGTGGATGGAAATGGCTGGCACGAGGGGACATAGCTTTAAACTGAGGGGTAGTAGATATAGGACAGAGGTCAGAGGAAGGTTCTTTACGCAAAGAGTGGTGAGGCCGTGGAATGCCCTACCGGCAACAGTAGTGAACTCGCCAACATTGAGGGCATTTAAAAGTTTATTGGATAAGCATATGGATGATAATGGCATAGTGTAGGTTAGATGGCTTTTGTTTTTTGACTTCCCATGTCGGTGCAACATCGTGGGCCGAAGGGCCTGTACTGCGCTGTATCGTTCTATGTTCTATCCCCTGCTCATAGAATTTACAGTGCAGAATGAGGCCATTCGGCCCATCGAGTTTGCACCGGCCCTTACAAAGAGCAACCCACTCAAGCCCACTTATCTACCCTATCCCCGCAACCCAGCAACCCCCACTTAACCTTTTTGGACACAAAGTGCAATTTAACATGGCCAATCCACCTAACCCGCACATCTTTGGACTGTGGGAGGAAACCGGAGCACCCGGAGGAAACCCACGCACACACAGGGAGCACATGCAGACTCCGCACAGACAGTGACCCAGCGGGGAATCGAACCTGGGACCTTGGAGCTGTGAAGCAATTGTGCTAACCACTATGCTATCATGCTGGCCTGGCATCTCCTCCTCCTCGGAGATGGCCACATGTTTCCCCTCCTCCATCTGCAGCACGTCGCCCCACTGGCAAAACCTCCGCATCGTGGGTCTGCCAGAGGGGATTGAGGGAAGGGACCCAACAGGCACCATCGCCCAAATGCTGGGCGAAATCGGCGCTCTACAACAAAGGGGTGCGATTTTGCATGCTATTCCCGGCCAGACTCTGGGTAACGTACCAGGGGTAGGAATATTACTTCGGCACCCAGGTGGAGTTCGTAAAAATTAACAACCTGGAGGGAGAACAGACGCGGCAGCGGTGAAGACAGCAGGGACAGAGAAAGAAAGGGAATGAGAGTGGAGGACGGACCGAAAACAAGGACTGTTATGTGGCCTATGTTTTTGCATGGGACTATGATGCCTCGTTTTCGTTTTCATCTCCTTTTTCAATTTGAAAATGGGAAACAGGGAAAAGGGAGCGAGAATAGAGAAAGCAGGCAAAGGGGGTGAGATAGGGGATGTAGATAGGTAGGCAAAATGGGGCCAGGGCTAGACCAACACTGGGAGGGAAGCCACCGTACTAGCGTGGAGGGCTAGCACGGAAAGGCCGCGGTGCACCTCTCAGGGGAGAGGGAGCGTCTGGCCAAAAGCGCAGGGGGGGGGGTGTGTGACACAGAACAGATGGGGCGGGGAAGAACACAAGGGGGGGGACAGCGAGAAGAGGGACAGGGAGGGGGGAATAGGGAGGTGGGGGACGGAGGTGGGGCGGACACGCAGAACAGAAAGGGAGCAAAAAGACAGGAAAGGCTAGGCAGAGAGACAGACATAGGCCTCAGCATAGAACATAGAACATTACAGCGCAGTACAGGCCCTTCGGCCCTCGATGTTGCGCCGACCTGTGAAACCACTCCAAAGCCCATCTACACTATTCCCTTGTCCATATGTCTATCCAATGATCATTTGAATGCCCTTAGTGTTGACAAGTCCACTACTGTTGCAGGCAGGGCATTCCACGCCCTTACTACTCTCTGAGTAAAGAACCTACCTCTGACATCTGTCTTATATCTATCTCCCCTCAATTTAAAGCTATGTCCCCTCGGAAAGCATGAAGCAGGGTGAGAAACCAGGATGGTGCTGCAATCAGCCACTCAGGAGGGCCCCTGGGCAAAGGTACACCCCGGAGTGCAGGGGCCCACTCATGATGTGTACACTAATAGTCAGCAGCCATGTTGAGTGCCCCCTGGACGAAGGGAAATCCCGGAGCGCAGGGACCCGATCTCATGGTGAGAGCGGCGACCACGGCCATTTTGAGCGGCCCCCGAACAAAGGAAAACCCAGACTGCAGGGGCGCGTCCACCAGGTAAGTATGGTTGATCCCGCAAGACCGGGGGGGTCAGAAAACTGCCACCAGGATTGTTACCTGGAAAGTAAAGGGACTTATGTTCTGCGGACGCAATCGACACTCCAGGATGGTATGTTGCCTCCCTGGTGCAAGGGTCAAGGATGTCTCGGATCGGCTGCAGGAGATTCGGGGGGGGGGGGGGGGGGTCATTAGCCAGCTGTTGTGGTGCACATAGGCACCAACGATATAGGTAAAAAATGGGACGAGGTCCTACAAGCTGAATTCAGGGGGTTAGGAGTTAAACTAAAAAGTAAGACCTCAAAGGTAGTAATCTCAGGATTGCTACCAGTGCCACAAGCTAGTCAGAGTAGGAATGTCAGGATAGATAGGATTAATGCGTGGCTCGAGAGATGGTGCAAGAGGGAGAGATTCAAATTCCTGGGGCATTGGAACCGGTTCTGGGGGAGGTGGGACCAGTACAAACCGGACGGTCCTATATCCGGTCCTGTGTAATGAGACAGGATTGATTAATGATCTCATAGTTAGGGATCCTCTCGGAAGGAGCGATCACAATATGGTGGAATTTAAAATACAGATGGAGGGTGAGAAGGTAAAATCAAACACTAGTGTTTTATGCTTAAACAAAGGAGATTACAATGGGATGAGAGAAGAACTAGCTAAGGTAGACTGGGAGCAAAGACTTTATGATGAAACAGTTGAGGAACAGTGGAGAACCTTCCAAGCGATCTTTCATAGTGCTCAGCAAAGGTTTATACCAACAAAAAGGAAGGACGGTAGAAAGAGAGAAAATCGGCCGTGGATATCGGATATCTAAGGAAATAAGGGAGAGTATCAAATTTTGGCCCTTTTGAGCCTGCTCTGCCATTCATCACGATCATGACTGATCAACCAACTCAATAGCCTAATCCTGCTTTCTCCCCATAGCCTTTGATCCCATTCTCTCCAAGTGCTATATCCAGCCGCCTCTTGAATATATTCAAAGTTTTAGCATCAACACTTCCTGTGGTAATGAATTCCACAGGCTCACCACTCTTTGGGTGAAGAAATGTCTCCTTATCTCTGTCCGAAATGGTTTACCCTGAATCCTCAGGCTGTGACCCCTGGTTCTGGACACACCTATCATTGGTAACATCTTCCCTGCATCTAACCTGTCTAGTCCTGTTAGAATTTTATAAGACTCTATGAGATCCCCCTTCATTCATCTGAACTCCAGCGAGAACAATCCCAACCTAATCAATCTCTCCTCATATGACAGTCCCGCCATCCCTGGAATCAGTCTGGTAAACCTTCGCTGCACTCCGTCGAGACCAAGAACATCCTTCCTCAGTGAAAGAGACCAAAACTGCACACAATACTCCAGGTGTGGCCTCACCAAGGCACTGTACAATTGCAGCAACACATCCCTGCTTCTATACTCGAAACCTCTTGCAATGAAGGCCAACATACCATAAGCCTTATTTGCCGCCTGCTGCACCTACATGCTTACCTTCAGCGAATGGTGCACAAGGACACCCAGGTCCTGCTGCACACTCCCCTCTCCCAATTTACAACCATTCAGGTAGTAATCTGCCTTCCTGTTTTTGCTTCCAAAATGAATAACCTCACACTTATCCAAATTACACTGCATCTGCCATTGGTTTGCCCACTTGCCCAACCTGTCCAGATCTTGCTGTAGGATCCCTACATCCTCGTCACAATTCACCCTTCCACCTAACTTGGTATCATCTGCAAACTTTGAGATGTTACATTTTTTTTGTGAGGGCCACGAAGAATCTAGCACGAGTTTTAAGGATACAAAGTAATAACATTTATTTACAATAACATATATATATATAACAGCAGCAGCAACTTCCCTTGCTGCACACTCCTTCCTGCTGGTTCCAAACTGGCCAGCTTTATTTATACTTGGAGTTTACTAATGGTTTCTCCGCCCCCCTCATTGGGGAAGCTCATACTCCCACAGGATTGTGGGATTGTCATTAGTCCCCAGCCAATGGTAAGCAGGCAGGTTATAACAATTTTGTTCCCTTATCCAAATCATTAATATATATTGCGAATAGCTGGGGTCCCAGCACCGACCCCTGTGGTACCCCACTGGTTACTGCCTGCCAATTTGAAAAGGAGCCATTAGTCCCTACTCTTCTTTTCCTCTCTGCCAACCAGTTTTCTATCCACCTCAGTACATTTCCCCCAATCCCATGCGCTTTAATTTTGCACCAGAATCTCTTATGCGGGACTTTGTCAAACGCCTTCTGAAAGTCCAAATATCCCACATCGACTGGCTCCGCCTTGTCGACTGTACTGGTTACCTCTTCAAAGAATTCCAACAGATGGGTCAAGCATGATTTTCCCTTCATAAATCCATGCTGACTCTGATCCTGCAACTGCTTCCGAAATGTTCCGCTATAAAGTCCTTGATAATGGATTCAAGCATTGTCCCCACTACCGATGTTAGGCTTACTGGTCTATAATTCCCTGCTTTCTCTCTACTTCCCTTTTTGAATATCGGAGTGACGTGAGCTACCCTCCAATCTGCAGGGACAGTGGCTATAGAATCCCGCAAGATGACCACCAATGCATCCATTATTTCCAGAGCCACCTCCTTAAGTAAAGACGAGGACTAGGGAATTGCCATATTGATCAGCAAGAGGACAGGATTTACGGAGACCAAGACGGTTACGGACTCAGGGGGACGGTATGTCATGGTCAGTGGTGGCCTGGAAGGGGCACCAGTCGTACTGGCAAATGTGTATGCTCCCAATTGGGACAACACAGAATTTATAAAAAAGACCATGGCGGAAATCCCCAACATCGACACACACTGACTGATAATGGGGGGCAACTTTGACTGCATGCAGGACATATTGACCGACCGATCAGACCCCAGAACGGGGAAAAAGACTGGCATGGCTAAGGAATTAGGAACATTTGTGGAGCAGATGGGGGCCGTGGACCCATGGAGCTTCCTACACCCGGGAGAAATGGAGTTCTTGTTCTTTTCGCAAGTGCACAGGGTGTACACCCGCATCGACTTCTTTGAAGTAGGGAATCATAGGAGCGGAATATTCCGCAATCGTCATCTCCGACCACGCTCCACATTACATGGATGTGAGGTTGGAGACAGGCCGTGCCCAACGCCCCACATGGAGGTTGGACATGGACCGCGTGGCCTACAAGGCCTTCTGCCAGAAAACATCGCGGCCATAGGCGATTACATTAGTAACAACCAGAACGGAGAGGTCTCACCCTCCACATTCTGGGAGGCACTGAAGGCCGTGATTAGAGGAGAGATCATAACCTACAAGGCATGCAGAGATAGGGAAGAGAGGGCGGCCAGGCAGTGGCTGGTCGACTCCATTTTGGAGGTCGACAGAAAGCACTCCGAGGCCCTGACCGAAGAGCTGCTGGCGGAGAGGAAAAAGCTACAAATAGACTTTAACCTGCTATCCACCAGGAAAGCAGTGCACCAACTCTGCCAGATACAGGGACCTACTATAAATTGGAGGACAAGGCTGGCCGCCTACTGGCTCACCAGCTGAGAAAGCAGGCAGCCTTGAGGGAAATAACGCAGTAAAGAATAGCAGAGGAAGACTGGTAACAGAACCAAAGAAGGTCAATCGGGCATTCGAGAATTTCTACCGAGGGCTATGCACCTCCGAGCCCACCGACCGGGACGCAGGGATGAAACAGTTCCTTGACGGACTGGAACTCCCAGTTGTGGGGGAAGACAGACGGGGGGGGGGGGGGGGGTTCCTGGAAGCCCCAATAGATCGCAGAATCATCAAATTTACAGTGCAGAAGGAGGCCATTCAGCCCATCGACTCTGCACCGTCCCATGGAAAGAGCACCCCATCTAAGCCCACACCTCCACCCTATCCCCACACCTCCAGCCTATCCCCGTAACCCCACCTAATCTTTTTTGGACACTAAGGACATTTAGCATAGCCAATCCACCTAACCCATACATCTTTGGACTGTGGGAGGAAACCTGAGCAACCGAAGGAAACCCACGCACACACGGGGAGAACGTGCAGACTCCATACAGACAGTGACCCAAGACAGGAATCAAACCTGGGACCCCGGAGCTGTGGAGCAACTGTGCTAACCACTTTGCTTCCGTACTGCCCTGGGAGATCTGGGAGAAACCATGGAGAGCATCAGCTCCATGCAGGACCCGACTGGTTCCTGGCATACTTCTATTAAAAATTTGCACCAGCCCTAACCCCAAACTTAAGGGACATGTTCACGGACTCGCTGGCAAGGTGTACTTTGCCTCCTATGCTAGCGCAGACCACAATCTCACTGATAACCAAAAAAGATAAAGATCCAACGGAATGTGGTTCATAAAGGCCCATTTCGCTGCTAAATGTAGACGCGGAAATACCCTCAAAGGTCTTGGACAAAAGGCTGGAAAGCTGAGTTCCAGGGGTGGTCGTGGAGGACAAAACGGGCTTTGTCAAGGGTAGGCAGCTCACAGCGAACATCAGGCGGCTGCTGAACGTAATAATGACTCCCTCCCGGGAAGAGAACACCAGAGGTGATCATCTCCCTGGATACAGAAAAGGCCTTCGGCAGAGTCGAATGGAACTACCTCCTCAAGGTACTGGAACGGTTTGGGCTAGGAGTGGGATTCAGGGCCTGGGTGAGACTCCTATACAATGCCCCCGAAACGTGCGTTCAAACTAACACCACCAGCTCTGAATACTTCCACCTACAAAGAGGCACAAGGCAGGGATGTCTGTTGTCCCCGTTCTTGTTCGCACTAGCAATTGAACTGGTGATAGCCCTGTGGGACGCAAAAAGCTGGAAGGGCATCCAGAGAGGAGACAGAGAGCACAGAGTCTCTCTCTATGTGGATGACCTGCTCCTGTATGTTTCAAAGGAAGGACTGAAGGCAATCATGCAAATCCTGAAAGAGTTCGGAACCTGCTCGGGTTACAAACTCAACCTGTGCAAACGTGAGCATTCCCAGTGAAACGGGGGAGGGACAGAACTGGAGGGACTCCCATTCAAAACAGCCCAAAATAGATTCCGATACCTGGGGATCCAAATAGCCAGAGACTGGACACAGTTCCACAAGTGGAACCTGACCAGCCTGGTGGAGGAAGCTAAAGGGGACCTACAGAGGTGCGGTGCACTCCCACTCTCTCTGGCGGGGAGAGTGCAGACGATCAAAATGAACATGCGGCCGAGGTTCCTCTTCCTGTTTAGATCCATACCGATCTTTATCCCCAAGACCTTCTTCCAAAGCGTAGACAGCTTAATCATGGTATTTGTGTGGGGAGGTAAGAATCCAAGAGTTCCCAAACCAACACTGCAAAGGAGGAAAATCGAAGGTGGCCTGGCATTACCTAACCTGCAGTACTACCACTGGGCAGCAACAGCGGAGTGAGGGGATGGGTAAACAAAACCAACTCAGAGTGGGTGCAGATGGAGGAGGCCTCCTGCAAGGGAATGGCCCTCCGGGCCTTGGCTACAGTAGCACTCCCATCCACTTTGGCAAATCCAGTGGTAGAGGCTACACTGAAACCGTGGGCCCAATTACGACAGCACTTCAGGCTGACTAGGATCCCCCCCATGGCCCCCATGTGCGGCAACCACAAATTCCCCCTAGCCAGGCTAGACACTACCTTTAGGAAATGGAGCCGGGACGGGGGAACACTGACAGTTAGGAACTTTACGTAGGGCACAGACTGGCGACACTGGACGAACTGACAGAGGCGTGGGAACTGCTGGCAGGACAGGAAATGAGACACCTGTAAATAAAGCACTTCCTCCACAAAGAGACAGTAGAGTACCCCGGGCTCCAGAGACTACACTACTAGAGGACCTGGTAAATACAGACAGTAAAAAAGGAGGACTCTGTGGGAAAATCTATGGAAAGCTACTGGACAGAGCTCAAACGCCACTGGACGAGCAAAGCATTGAGCAGGGCCAACTCCATCACCTCCTGTGCATGGCTCAGCCTCATGTAGTTCAAAGTGGTGCACAGAGCGCACCTGACCAGAACCCGAATGAGCAGGTTCTTCCAGGAGGTGGAGGTGAACGGTGCCAAAGGGGCCCGGCCAACCACACCCACATGTTTTGGGCTTGCCCCAAGCTTGCTGGGTTCTGGACAGCCTTCAGGGTATCAGAGCAGCCAGAACTACACATGGGGAAGAGGGCCGACGCCCTAGCTTTCGCTTCCTTAGTCGCACGCCGAAGAATCCTGCTCAGCTGGTGATCAGGAGCACCACCTACAGCTACAGACTGGCTCGCTGACCTCTCGGAATTCCTCCACCTGGAGAAGATTAAATATGCCATCCGAAGGTCGAAGGAAGGCTTCCTAAATGCATGGAGGCAGTTCGTCGGCCTGTTCCAGAACCTGTTTGAGGCGAGTAACAATGAATAGATAGGGAAACGGGAAATTTAGAAAGAAGAGAGGAAAGAGAAAAGAAAGACAAGGGCCGGGATTCTTCAATATTGAGGCAGAGTGTCCGCGCCGGCGTGAACGCCGTCGTGAAACGGCCGTGGGCACGATCAATTCAGGCCCTGAAAAGGGGCCAGCAGCAGGGCCACGAGGAACGCGGTGGGCGTGGCGCCAGAGCAGTGGCGTCATCACGCGACGCCTGGCTGACGTCGCACCGTGTAATTGAAAGTGCGCGATCCGCGCACAGGACCCGAAGGATCTAGATGGCTGAGCTCCACCGTGCCGTTCCCAGGATCCGGGACAGTGATCTTGAGACGCTGCTGGACGCTATAGAAGAGCGCAGGGCCATCCTGTGCCCAAAACGTGGGCACCGGCACCTGTCCAGCACTGTGAAGCGCGGCTGGCGTGAGGTGGGCTTCGCTGTTAGCGCTGTGGGGCACATCCCCCGCTCTGGAGACCAGTGCTGGAAGAAGCTCTACAACTCACGAGGGCTGCCAGGGTAAGTCCCCCGGGCCATGCCCCACTCCTCCCTCCCCCCCCCCCCCCCCACCACGTTTCTCAGGAAACCCCCCCTGCCCACGCAGGAGGGGGGGGGGGAGAACACGTTGCACCCGACCCACATGGGCCCTTGAGAGCTGCCATGGCGTGGTGCCCAGTGGCCCCCACCCAGTCATAATGTTGCCAACATCTGCGTGTCTTGATGCTGACTGTGGTGCTCCCCCCACTCCCCCTCGCTCCCCCCGCAGGACAAGACAGCTCACAACCACTGTGAGCGACAAGAACCAGAGGCAAATCACCTGAGCTGCACCCCCTCACCGTCCATGAGCAAAGGGCTCTGGACCTTGCTGGGGGAGCCGCCACCCGGGAGGATGCGCCATGCCAGATCGGAGGCACAGGACCAAGTGAGACTGCCCTGCCTGGCTACACTCCCGCAGCTTGTCAGCAACCCCACCCCCTGACACTCACCCCTCCACCCCCTAACCCCCCTCACATTCCACCCTCTCACACTGCCCCCTCCACCCCCTCACACCCGACTCCGCGTGTCTAACGATACATGCCTTATTGTGTTCTCCAGGGCCAGGAGCCGATTGTCCAAGGAGGTCTCGGACAAGCCCCCGTCGTCGAGCTCCAAGCTCATCCGCCCACAGGGGTGCATGGCAGAGAGGGAAAGGAAGATAGACAGGAGGGCCCTCTTCTGAGGCCGGGGCACTGGAGGGGGCACACAGGGGACAGACAGAGATGACACTGGCAAACACAGGACGGACAGTCAGGACACTGATGGCCGTGAGACTGACGAGGAGAGGGCTGCGGGCCAGGACAGTGACGGAGAGAGGACGGCGACTCTGGACAGTGACGCACAGAGGACGGCCAGACAGACGATGGACAGACCGGACACGGCACCTAACATGGGGGCCGCGGACTACGTGCATCGGTCCAAGGATCGACCCAGGAGACCCCAGACCTGGGGACAGATGAGGACCTCAAGTATGGGGCAATGCTGTCACCCACAACATCCACCATCGCAGATACACTCACCTCGGTTGGCCATTTTAAGGATGAGGCTTCTGGGTCACTGACTGGTGCGCACCACACAGCCGAACCGGTACAGCAGCTGGAGGTAGGAACAGCCGAGGGGCTGGACGGTCGGAGGGCAGGCCAGGCCCAGCACCCAGCTGCCACCCAGATGGTTCCCGGGTTCCTGGACATACCAGACCCACCCACAGACCCGATGCCTTTGGAAATCCAGGGAATGGACAACGGGATGACGGCGTCTTCCAGCACTGCAGACGCAGCTGGAGGAGTCCATCCGCGTCCAGGAGCAGGGAGTGGCGCCGGTCATGGCTGCCACCCAGGCCGACACCGCACGGGTGGTGTCCACAGTGGAGGCAATGGGGGCAACGCTTTCGGCCATGGGTCAGGTTCTGCAAGGCATGGGGCTTCATGTGCAGGCGTCATCCGTGGCCCAGGTCAGGGTTGCCCTCTCACAGGCAGCCATGTGCCAGAGCCAACAGGACATTGCCGCGGAGCCCCGGGGTCTGGCCCTGTCCCAGCAGGCCATGGCCCAGTCTCAGCAGGCCATTGCTGAGAGCATCAGCTGCCTTGCGCACATGCTGGATTGCGTTGTGCAATTACAACGGGAGGTTGCACAGTCCCTGACAGGGATGGCGCACTCCCTAAGCTCCGTCGCTGCGAACGTTCAGACCCTGGTCAATGCCGCAGGACTGGCAGCGCCAGGTGTCGGTGGTGCAACGGTGCTTGTCTCCGCTCGCACCACCGTCCCATAGTGAGGCCCAGGGGCCATCGGGCTCCCCGAGGGAGGAGGAGGTTCTGGTCCCCGTCCCGGTTACTCCAGCAAGGGAGGTCCTGGAACACTCGGACTCCCCCCGTTCCGTCCCTGGTGCATCTGGAGGGCAGCGGGCAGAGCAGGGTGGCACCACACCACCCAGCACACCCGCCGAGCAGCCTGGCCCATCGAAACCGGGCTGCCCCAGGAAACGCACGCCGATGGGGAGCCACGTCGCAGGGCAGTCCACCTCCACTCCTGCTGTACCGTCTGGGGAAACACCAAGGCGTAGTGCTAGGGCCCGTCAGGCAAAGAAGGTAGACATGTAGTACGTTGGCATGGGCGCAGGGCACAGATTAGCTCTAGGGGCTAAGGCACTTACATAGAACATAGAACAGTAAGGCACAGAACAGGCCCTTTGGCCCTCGATGTTGCGCTGAGCCTTGTCCGAAATCAAGATCAAGCTATCCCACTCCTTGTCATTCTGGTGTGCTCCATGAGCCTATCCAATAACCGCTTGAAAGTTCCTAAAGTGTCCGACTCCATTATCACAGCAGGCAGTCCATTCCACATCCTAACCACTCTCTGAGTAAAGAACCTACCTCGGACATCCCTCCTATATCTCCCACCCTGAACCTTATAGTTATGCCCCCTTGTAACAGCTACATCCACCCGAGGAAATAGTCTCTTGCCGTCCACTCTATCTATCCCCCTCATCATCTTATAAACCTCTATTAAGTCGCCTCTCATCCTCCTCTACTCCAAAGAGGAAAGCCCTAGCTCCCTCAACCTTTCCTCACAAGACCTATCCTCCAAACCAGGCAGCATCCTGGTAAATCTCCTTTGCACTCTTTCCAATGCTTCCACATCCTTCCTATAATGAGGTGACCAGAACTGCACACAATACTCCAAATGTGGTCTCACCAGAGTTATATATAGTTGCAGCATAACCCCACGGCTCTTAAACTCAAGCCCCCTGTTAATAAACGCTAACACACTATAGGCCTTCTTCACGGCTCTATCCACTTGAGTGGCAACCTTCAGAGATTTGTAGACATGAACCCCAAGATCTCTCTTTTCCTCCACATTCTTCAGAACCCTGCCGTTGAACCTGTAATCCGCATTCAAATTTTTCCTACCAAAATGAATCACCTCGCACTTACCAGGGTTAAACTTCTTCTGCCATTTTTTGGCCCAGCTCTGCATCCTATCAATGTCTCTCTGCAGCCTACAACAGCCCTCCACCTCATCCACTACTCCACCAATCCTGGTGTCAGCAGCAAATTTACTGACTCACCCTTCTGCCCTCTCCTCCAAGTCATTGATAAAAATCACAAATAGCAGAGGACCCAGCACTGATCCCTGTGGTACACCGCTGGTAACTGGTCTCTAGTCTGAAAATTTTCCATCCACCACCACCATCTGTCTTCTATGTGATAGCCAGTTACTTATCCAATTGGCCAAATTTCCCTCTATCCCACACCTCCTTACTTTCTTCATGAGTCGACCATGGGGAACCTTATCAAATGCCTTACTAAAATCCATGTATACGACATCAATTGCTCTACCTTCATCTACACACTTAGTTACCTCCTCAAAGAATTCAATCAAATTTGTGAGGCAAGACTTACCCTTCACGAATCAGTGTTGACTATCCCGGATTAAGCTGCATCTTTCCAAATGGTCATAAATCCTATCCTTCAAGACTTTTTCCATTAACTTACCGACCACCGAAGTAAGACTAACCAGCCTATAATTACCAGGGTCATTCCTATTCCCTTTCTTGAACAGAGGAACAACATTCACCACTCTCCAGTCCTCTGGCACTATCCCCGTGGACAGTAAGGACCCAAAGATCAAAGCCAAAGGCTCTGCAACCTCATCCCTTGCCTCCCAAAGAATCCTTGGATATATCCCATCTGGCCCAGGGGACTTGTTGACCCTAAGGTTTTTCAAAATTACTAATATATCCTTCCTCAGAACATCTACCTCCTCCAGCCTACCCGCCTGTATCACACTCTCATCTTCAAAAACATGGCCCCTCTCCTTGGTGAACACTGAAGAAAAGTATTCATTCAACGCCTCTCCTATCTCTTCTGACTCCATGCACAAGTTCCCACTACTGTCCTTGACCGGCCCTAACTCACCTTGGTCATTCTTTTATTTCTCACATAAGAGTAAAAAGCCTTGGGGTTTTCCCTGATCCGACCCGCCAAGGACTTCTCATGGACTAGCTCTCCTAAGCCCTTTTTTTTTTAGCTCATTCCTTGCTACCTTGTTACCCTCAAGCAACCCAACTGAACCTTGTTTTCTCATCCTTACATACTCTTCCTTTTTCCTTTTGACAAGACATTCAACCTCTTTTGTGAACCATGGTTCCCTCACACGGCCATTTTCTCCCTGCCTGACAGGGACATGCCTATCAAGGACACGCAGTATTTGTTCCTTGAACAAGCTCCACTTTTCATTTGTGCCTTTCCCTAACAGTTTCTGTTCCCATCTTATGCTCTCTAATTCTTGCCTAATCGCATCATAATAACCCCTCCCCCAATTATAAACCTTGCCCTGCCGTATGGCCCTATCCCTCTCCATTGCAATAGTGAAAGACACCGAATTGTGGTCACTTTCTCTAAAGTGCTCTCCCACAAACAAATCTAACACTTCGCCCGGTTCATTACCCAGTATGAAATCCAATGTGGCCCCCCCTCTTGTCTGCCTATCCACATATTGTGTCAGGAAACCCTCCGGCACACATTGTACAAAAACTGCCCCATCCGAACTGTTCGACCTATAGAGGTTCCAATCAATATTTGGAAAGTTAAAGTCACCCATGACAACTACCCTGAGACCTCCACACCTATCCATAGTCTGTTTTGAAATGTCTTCCTCCACTTCTCTATTACTATTTGGGGACCGATACAAAACTCCTAACAACGTGACTGCTCCTACTTGTCTGTGAATGTCACGAATAAAGTCACTGATACACAAAACCCAGATGACTCTGTGCTATGTCCGCTGCCTGAGAGGTCGTGAGGGGGACCGAGTGGCGCTGGGGTCGAAGTTCGCTACAACAGTGATGCCGGGTGTATTGTGTGTGTCCCCCCGCAAACCCCATCGTCCTCGGCACATCGACGCCAGTTACGCCACATGGGCATGTTGTGGAGTGTCCGTGACGCATACAGGGATCACCGAGGTGGAGGGTTTAGCAATGGCCTTGAGTCAGACATTGTCTAACGATCCGGAGCTCACAGTTCATCGCAGAGCGGGTTGTACCACTCAACATGGCACTGATCACACCCGCTTACACAAGCAACTGTGTGATACCATCCCGTTGTGCCGCAGGTGTAAGTTGCTGTGAAAGTGGTGGTGTGGGCGCTAGGGTTGTCGGATGGTGCGGGAGGTGTGGGGGGTGCTGGGTGGTGCGTTTGTGCGGAACGGCCGATGCATCGCCGTCATCGGGCTCCCCCTGTGCCTCCTTCTCCAGGACATCACCCCTCTGCTGGGCAATGTTGTGTAGCACACAGCAGACAACAAATATGCGGCCGACCCTCTCGGAATGGTACTGCAGGGCACCTCCAGAGCGGTCCAGGCACCTGAATCGCATCTTCAAGAGGCCGAAGCACCTCTCCACAACACCCCTGGTTGCTGCATGGGCCCCATTGTAGCGGGTCTCCGCATTGGTCTGTTGCCTCCATATAGGCGTCATCAGCCACGACCGCAATGGGTAATCCCTGTCGCCCAGCAACCAGCCCCTCAGCCGGGGGCGGGGGGTGGGGGGGTGTCCCTCGAACATTGCGGGGATGTATAATTGCGCCAGTATAAAGGCATCATGCACACTGCCGGGGTACTGGGTGCACACGTGCATGATCGTCATGCGTTGGTCGCAGACCACCTGAATGTTCATAGAGTAGGTCCCCTTCCTGTTCCTGAAAACTTCGCTGTTCTCCGAGGGTGGGCGCATGGCGACGTGCACCCCATCAATCGCACCCTGGACCATCGGTATACCGGCCACAGTGGCAAATCCCACTGCCCGGGCATCCTGGTTTGCGCGATCCTCCGGAAACTGTATGTATCTGTCGCCGATGGCATACAGGGCGTCGGTCATGGCTTGGATACATCGGTGCACCGATGCCTGTGAGATCCCGGATAGATCCCCGCTTGGCGCCTGGAACAAACCCGTCGCGAAGAAATTGAGGGCTACCGTCACCTTGACAGTCACCGGGATAGCATGACCTCCCCCCGTTCCACGTGGTGCCAGGTACACCATGAGGTGGCATGTATGTGCCACGGACTACCTACTCAATCGGAGTCTCCTCCTGCATACCCTGTCCGGCAGGTCCTCGACCGACATGCGGTCACGGCAGACTCGAGGCCTCATGGGGCGCCTCCGGTGCCTTGGCACCACCACCTGCTCCTCCTCCTCCCCCTGCATCCCATCAAGAACAGAATCCTCATCCTGTGCATCCCCGACGATGTGGTGGTCATTGTCCCCCTTCGCCTCCTCCTACACATGTCGGGCGGGCGGGCCTGCAGCCTCAGCGGCTGGCTTGGGGCCCTCTGCAGCCACTCCCGCTGCTGCAGCCGCCGCTGCCGCAGTTGCTCCGAGTCGCCTGCGTCGACGCTGCCGGATGGCCACCTACAGGGGGTGGGGGGGGGGGTGCGGGGTGGGGGTGGGGGGGGGGGATTGTAGCCATCCGGGATGGTCACTTCCAACTAGGTACGGAGAAACTCACAAAGCCTAGCGGGTAAAATGGACAAGCCAAGACTCAGGCAGGCTCAGAGCCTGAGATGTATATTTGTAAGCAAGAAGTCCAGACGGTATCGAAACTCCGTCCCATTAGCATGTTAATGGGGCCGATTAGCATTTGATGGCCCACCTTCACCAAGACAAAGGACTGGTACTCGAGCAACTGGTAGTCACAGACATTTCGGCACCACTCCCTGTTCAAGGGAAACGCAAACAAGGGGGTCAGTGAGCACTTGGGACACGCCCAGCCATCCAGATCCCCGCCCACTTATTGGTTAGGAATCGAATGGAGTGATCAGGGATCACCCAATTAGTAAGGTCCAAATCGAAGGACTGCCCAAAAGAGCGCAACCCCCCCCCCCTGAGTATAAGAAGAAGAGTTTGCCATATGTTCCTTCTCTCTTGGACCTGGTACCCCAGTCACAGCCATCGCCAAGTGCAGCAACACCAGAAGCAAGTCCAAGTTCAACACTCGCTACCAGACGGATGAGCCCAGCTGAGCAGCAGTTACTCCTTTGAACCCGATAGATCCAGAATCGAACAGCGGCCACTGTTCTCTGACCTAAGCCGGGTGCCCGAAGTTAAGTACAGGTTGTCTTAGTCGATAGGTGTAGTTAACTAGTAGTGTTCATGTTGCATGACTAATTGTGTAATTGAGTGTAAATAAAGTACCCATGACCTTGAACTAACTAACTGATGTTTGGCTCTTTGATCGATAGCCGGTTGAAACTTGTGGTGGTATCATTTGATACCTGCCGACTCTAAGCATTAGGACATAGATAACATAGAAAGGAGGGCAAATTCACTGATTGCCATAATTGGAACAGAGGCACAGAAAGGACAGAGTAAAAGAGTATAAGAAAAGAAAGGCAACAGTTATTGGCGACATCTGACGGGATTCGAACCAGAAGTGACCGTGTCAATCCGAGAGAACCCACAAAAGCATTTGAATTAGAATCCTAATTGGCAAAGTAAAAGAAACCACAAGCGAAACCAGTATCGATCAAACCTCCAGAATTCGGAAGTGTGTAATTTGCATGCGTACTAACAAAGGGATAGAAGGTAAACTCGATAGATTTTGTTGCGTGAAACCTTCGGGAGTTGCGTACACTGGAAAATAGCTTAAGCCGTAACCGTGTTTGCACCACCGCTTTATTCCCCCTTGTCCCAAATTTCTGGGAGACAGAAGTATTTGTAGGGATGGCCATGAAGGCAATGGAACGCCTTATGCATCCACAAGAGCCCGAGGTCGCAGCGTCCAATAGATCAGAACAGTGTCCCGTATGGGAAGAAGAGCTTAGGAGATACCTAAAGGGGAAAGGATGGCCCCTATGGTCGGAATTTTGCACCAATGAGGAGACAGGTCCTGGCAGCATAGGACAGACTTGGTGGGACAGCCTGACCGAGATCCACAAGAAGAGTTTCACTAAAGTTCGTAAGCTGATGGCAATCGTGTCCTATCTGGCACAATTGTGAGGCACAGAGAAGGTCATGAGGACGCTCCGTAAGCAGCTTGAGGAGGAGAGACGTAGAGAAGGAGATTTAAGTGAAAGCGAGAGGTTAAATGTACAGCTCCGGGATCAGTTAGCGGCGAAGGACAAGGAAATGGATGATGTCAAGAGGGCACATCAATCCTGTCTCGCCCACCTTAGCAGCTTCCAAATCCAGTATGATAAGGCCTACCAGGACACACAACGTGCTGCAATGGTAAGAGAAGAGACAGAGAATCAGGTACAACAGTTAAAGAAACAGTGCGATGATCTAAAAGCAGCCCTCCGAGCACTCCACAGTTCCACCACAGAACAGAGGCAGAGTTCGGTGGATCATGCCAAATGCAGGCAGCAAATTGCAAAGCTGCCATACCTGCTATCGGTTCAAAATGGGTTTAGAGACACCTTTGGCCCACAGCTAGATCAGGAAGACGGCCCCGATTGGCAGGAACTCAGTGAAACGGCCCAACGGTACGTAAGTGAGACCGAGAATCAAAATAGAGTCCCCAGGCCCCGAAAAGAAAATCACCCGCACCACCGACTGCACAGGCAGCACCCAACCCAGTGAACCCCATTACCACGCAGCGCAGGGTTATCATGGAAGGCCAACCTCAAATTGTGTACACCACCCCATTAACTATCACCCAGTTACGAGATGCCCGCGAGAAGATAGATACTTTCCACCCCACATCAAACCCACATCACGTTTTCGAGTGAGTGAAACAACAGACCCTCATATACGATTTAGACGAGCAGGAAGAGGTAAAGCTCATAGTGATGAGCCTAGACCCGTCAGTTAATTCAGCCCTTCCCGACCCACAAAATGTAGGAGGAGGTAGACTCCAAGAAATGCAACGGCCATTTTAGACGCCATAGGATATAATAGAGGAGATTCGGTAGACAGACTCAACCGGCGCAGACAGAAAAAGGGAGAGCATCCAACAGCGTTTGCTGGATGCCTCTGGATCCATTTTACTGCCGTATTTGGTGAGTTAGCCCGTGCCCATTTACAGGTAGACAATACGGCCAAATGGACCCGTATGCTAGTATCCCATGCCACAGAGGCAGGACAGAAGGCATGTGCCAGTTACGACCCCTTAGACCCAGCACACAATGAAGTGTGGGTTCTAAAATGATTGTCCAGAGCTTGGGAACAATCTATACAGAAACGCCAAGAAGCACCCCAAGAAACCGCAGCACTCCAAGACACAAGAATGTTACAATTGTGGACAGAAAGGACATTATGCCTGAGAATGTCAAGCCCCCCGAAGCAGCAAAGGAATCTGCAGCCAAACGCCACCCCCCCCCCCCCCCCCCGAAACAATACCAGACCCATCCACAGTGTTAGCGCCCGACCAGATAATTCGGCCATGAATGGCACCGATTGACGGTGTTCGGGCTCCCCAACTTGGGTCTGTGATAACCTTTGGGATAAGTCCCGAAGACCGGTAGTTGCAGGCACAGTCCGGGGACACCCAGTAGAGTTCCTTTGGGACACAGGAGGGTCCCGAACCACGTTAAACTCCTCCACCATGTACCAAAGAGAGATATGGCCCACTACGGATACCATTACCCTTAGTGGCTTTACAGGTCACCTCCAGCAGGGACACATCACAGCCCCTGTGGACATACAGCTCGGTAATATTAAAACAAAACACTCGGTCATTTTAGTAGATCTACCCCAGGCAGCAGAACACATCCTAGGCATCGATTTCATGAGTGCACACAACCTTTCATTTGACCCAGTCAACCGATGCATATGGAAAATGGCTAGAGCAGCGCGAGCCCCCGCCACGCTCACAGTAGGAGATTATGCCCATAGAATCAGCTCAGTAGGAGAGTACTGCTTTGATCCACAAACCATTACCACAGACAAAGCGGTTAGAGAGGTCTTGAAAAGACATAAAGCAGCGTTTGCCCAGCACAAGCATGACTGCAGCAAAATCCCAGGAGGAGTAAACATTACAGGTCCCAATCCCAAGCGTCAGAAACAGTACGGCTTCCCCCAGCAAGCCGAGGGGGAGATAGCCAAGGTAATTCAAAGTTTATTGAATCAAGGAGTGATTCGACCCGTTGCACCGACGAACAAAGGCCAGTAAGAAAACCAGATGGTTCATGGCGACTGACCATCGACTACAGAGAGTTGAACAAAGTGACGCCCCTCGCAGCCCACACCGTTGTCACGAGTCCCGAGACCATGTTGAGACAGGGACTCCAGTCAAAATTTTTCACAGTATTGGATATCAGCAATGGCTTTTGGTCCATACCACTGGACAAAGCACGCGAGTATAAATTTGCGTTCACTTTCCAGGGACAGCAGTACACGTGGACGTGCCTTCCTCAAGGCTTTCACAACTCCCCATCCATTTTTCACAGACAATTGGCAAACGGCTAATCTAAATTTTCCCACCCTGATTGCTTTGTTCAGTATGTGGACGATTTACTCCTACAGACGGACACCAAGGAAGAGCACATTTAGCTTCTTTCAGAATTATTATAACTGCTCACAACGATTGGATGCAAAATTAACCCCAAGAAAGCCCAAATCCTTCAGGAAAAAGTTACATATTTAGGTACGGTCATCACGCATGGGAAGCGTGAAATAGAACTCAAACGCATTGATTCCATTGTACAATTGCCCTTGCCCCAGAACGTACAGCACTCCGGTCATTTTTAGGAACCACATAAATGGATTCGCCACAAAAGCAGCCCCACTCTCCGAGCTCCTAAAGAAACAGACCCCATGGAAATGGCTTCCACAGCACATGGATGCCGTGCATGCATTGAAATGCGCCCTGAGCACAGACCCCGCTTTGCAAGCCCCAGATCCACACTCCCCATACGCGACAGAGGTAGCGACCACAGACCAAACCCTTTCGACCGTACTCCTGCAGGAAAGGCACGATCATCTAGGACCCGTAGCCTGTGCCTCATGAGTCTTAGATCCGGTGGAACAAGGATTTTCAGCCTGCGAAAGGCACCTGTTAGCGGTTTTCTGGGCAGTACAGTACTTCTCGTACATAACCGAACTCAACCCAGTAACCATTTTGACCGAGCACACCCCGTCACAGCTTTTATTGGACGGCAGACTAAAGGACGGCACAGTAAGCCAAATTCGAGCAGCGCGTTGGACCCTACTCCTACAGGGACGTGACATCACTGTAAAACGGACAAAAACGCACACGTTTCTGGCTGACAATTTGCACAATGCAGGAACCCCACATGAGTGCGAGATCATAGCCCTCAAGCACAGCACAGGCCCCTTTGTTCCCAAGTCGATACCAAAAAAGACAGGTATCGGACCACAGATGACCCAGCCCACAGACAAAGCATTGGGAATTTACGTAGATGGTTCCTCCACATTTCTTGAGGGGAAAAGGATAACAGGATATGGGATTTATGTCGAGGACGCGCAGGGACACGCTTTAGAAGAAATAGCTTTAAAATTGCCTGGACACTTAGGTTCGCAGGCAGCCGAGTTAGCAGTCATTGCTTACATTGTCCAGCACCCCGATTTGTTCCCAACCCCTGCATATATTCAGACAGTTTGTACGTCTGCAACAGCCTAACGGAATTCCTACCCGTGGGAATCGAGAGGATTTATTTCCGCCGACGGAAAACCTCTACCCTCAGCCCCACTGCTCAAACATATCCTTCAGACAGCTAAAGGCAGGAAATATGGCATAGTCAAAGTGAGAAGTCACCATCGTTCCTCCCCACCCGGCAACATGAAAGCTGACGCCCCAGCGAAGGCAGGCTCACGACACGGCCACTTTTGGCAACCCCCTGAGAGTGCCCCAGTACACGCTGTTCAGGTCTCACAGACCAACATCCAAGACTTAGCCCAGGCACAAAAAGAAGACGAGGCATTAAAGGAAATTTTAAAAGGAAACTTCCCAGCTCCCTACGAAAAGTTTAGGCATTCTTTGACGGTCAATGACGGAATCGTTTGAAAAGATGGAATTTATGTAGTCCCCACGCAGGACAGGAATGAGATCATTTGTAAGTTCCATGACGGACATGGACACCAAGGGATTGAATCCACCCTTGCCCACTTTAGAACCCTCTGCTGGTGGCCTGATTTGAAAACCGACGTATCCCATTACGTCGAAAACTGTTTAATTTGCGCACAAAACAACCCAGATAGGTATGCGATAAAAGCCCTGCTACAACACACCCGCCCTGTAAATGGCCCGTGGACAAACCTTCAATTGGATTATATTGGTCCCCTCCCCCCCTGCAGAAATGCATACAAATGTGTGTTGGTGGTAATCGACATATTTACAAAATGGTTCAAAGCTTTCCCCTCGAGAACAAATACAGCCAAGGCCACGGCAAAGATCTTGACCGAGCAAATTTTTACGCGATGGGGACTCCCCCGTAGTATTGAGTCGGACCAAGGTTCCACTTTACAGGCAGGGTCATGAAAAATGTTATGACAGATATTTGGTATTAAGCAAAAGTTCCACATTGCCTATCACCCGCAGTCCAGGGGCATTGTGGAGCGCATGAATCGGACACTAAAGGCCACACTTTGGAAAATGGTACAGCAGCACAACACAACATGGGGCACAGTGCTCCCATTCACACTGATGTTTATTAGGAACACAATGTCGAGCTCAACAGGGTATACCCCCCATACCCTCATGACCGGACGACCCATGAAGGGTACCGAATACTTATTCGGACTTGATTTGGCCAGCCCCGCAGTCACCGCCCTGACCCATGAGAAAGCAGTCCAGCACATGGTAGAGAATATTAAACCAGCACAGCTCGATGCAGCTGTTCGACTAGGCGCTAAACGAAAGCAGAGTAAGGCCTGCTTTGATAAAACAGTGCACCCGACAGAGTATACAGACGGACAGCAAGTAATGATCACCTTATACAACCCCAGCTCATTCCTCTCCCCTAAGTTTACAGGATCCTATTCAATCTCGGACAAAGTAAGCCCCTCAGTTTATAAAACCACGTAGCCAAACGGAAAATCAGGCTGGTTCCATGTAAATCAACTTAAGGTTTATGGAACGCAGTGCAGCCACTCACACCACCTCTCATTGGCGATGGCAGACAATGAGGACCCGCCCACTGACAACCCAAGTTCCCCCTCCCCCAGCAGGAGCAGAACGTCCACAGACCTTGACCACGCCATTTTGGAATGGAACTTTAAGGTGTCCAGATGATGAGAGTCAAGAACCGATTGAAATTTACGGTGTCCTGTACTCTGATGGAAACTGCCCGCTTTGATGTTTAGTTTGTTTTTAAATGTTGTACATTCTCTCTTGTATGATTTTATGTGTCGTCCTCACGGACGCTTTCTTGATGCAGTCATAATTACTCTTCTGACGCCACATGGCTGTTAGTGAAACAAGTTTGTTGGAGCCATATATTTACAAATTCTTACCGCTCTTGGAAGGTCACTCAGGCAGTGGAGTAACGGCACTTATCCCCACACTGCCTGAGGACCCCCTATACATTTAGTCAGCCAAGCTCGGGTAGTGGAGCAACGGCACTGATCCCGGCCCTAATAACAATATTAGGCGGGAACTGAAGAGCATAGATTGGGGGCGGATGTTTGAGGGCAAATCAACATCTGACATGTGGGAGGCTTTCAAGTGTCAGTTGATAGGAATACAGGACAGGCATGTTCCTGTGAGGAAGAAAGACAAATACGGCAATTTTCGGGAACCTTGGATGACGAATGATATTGTAGGCCTCGTCAAAAAGAAAAAGGAGGCATTTGTCAGGGCTAAAAGGCTGGGAACAGACGAAGCCTGTGTGGCATATAAGGAAAGTAGGAAGGAACTTAAGCAGGGAGTCAGGAGGGCTAGAAGGGGTCATGAAAAGTCATTGGCAAATAGGGTTAAGGAAAATCCCAAGGCTTTTTACACTTACATAAAAAGCAAGAGGGTAGCCAGGGAAAGGGTTGGCCCACTGAAGGATAGGCAAGGGAATCTATGTGTGGAGCCAGAGGAAATGGGCGAGGTACTAAATGAATACTTTGCATCAGTATTCACCAAAGAGAAGGAATTGGTAGATGTTGAGTCTGGAGAAGGGGGTGTAGATAGCCTGGGTCACATTGTGATCCAAAAAGACGAGGTGTTGGGTGTCTTAAAAAATATTAAGGTAGATAAGTCCCCAGGGCCGGATGGGATCTACCCCAGAATACTGAAGGAGGCTGGAGAGGAAATTGCTGAGGCCTTGACAGAAATCTTTGGATCCTCGCTGTCTTCAGGGGATGTCCCGGAGGACTGGAGAATAGCCAATGTTGTTCCTCTGTTTAAGAAGGGTGGCAGGGATAATCCCGGGAACTACAGGCCGGTGAGCCTTACTTCAGTGGTAGGGAAATTACTGGAGAGAATTCTTCGAGACAGGATCTACTCCCATTTGGAAGCAAATGGACGTATTAGTGAGAGGCAGCACGGTTTTGTGAAGGGGAGGTCGTGTCTCACTAACTTGATAGAGTTTATCGAGGAGGTCACTAAGATGATTGATGCAGGTAGGGCAGTAGATGTTGTCTATATGGACTTCAGTAAGGCCTTTGACAAGGTCCCTCATGGTAGACTAGTACAAAAGGTGAAGTCACACGGGATCAGGGGTGAACTGGCAAGGTGGATACAGAACTGGCTAGGCCATAGAAGGCAGAGGGTAGCAATGGAGGGATGCTTTTCTAATTGGAGGGCTGTGACCAGTGGTGTTCCACAGGGATCAGTGCTGGGACCTTTGCTCTTTGTAGTATATATAAATGATTTGGAGGAAAATGTAACTGGTCTGATTAGTAAGTTTGCAGACGACACAAAGGTTGGTGGAATTGCGGATAGCGATGAGGACTGTCTGAGGATACAGCAGGATTTAGATTGTCTGGAGACTTGGGCGGAGAGATGGCAGATGGAGTTTAACCTGGACAAATGTGAGGTAATGCATTTTGGAAGGGCTAATGCAGGTAGGGAATATACAGTGAATGGTAGAACCCTCAAGAGTATTGAAAGTCAAAGAGATCTAGGAGTACAGGTCCACAGATCACTGAAAGGGGCTACACAGGTGGAGAAGGTAGTCAAGAAGGCATACGGCATGCTTGCCTTCATTGGCCGGGGCATTGAGTATAAGAATTGGCAAGTCATGTTGCAGCTGTATAGAACCTTAGTTAGGCCACACTTGGAGTATAGTGTTCAATTCTGGTCGCCACACTACCAGAAGGATGTGGAGGCTTTAGAGAGGGTGCAGAAGAGATTTACCAGAATGTTGCCTGGTATGGAGGGCATAAGCTATGAGGAGCGATTGAATAAACTCGGTTTGTTCTCACTGGAACGAAGGAGGTTGAGGGGCGACCTGATAGAGGTATACAAAATTATGAGGGGCATAGACAGAGTGGATAGTCAGAGGCTTTTCCCCAGGGTAGAGGGGTCAATTACTAGGGGGCATAGGTTTAAGGTGAGAGGGGCAAAGTTTAGAGTAGATGTACGAGGCAAGTTTTTTACGCAGAGGGTAGTGGGTGCCTGGAACTCACTACCGGAGGAGGTAGTGGAGGCAGGGACGATAGGGACATTTAAGGGGCATCTTGACAAATATATGAATAGGATGGGAATAGAAGGATACGGACCCAGGAAGTGTAGAAGATTGTAGTTTAGTCGGGCAGTATGGTCGGCACGGGCTTGGAGGGCCGAAGGGCCTGTTCCTGTGCTGTACATTTCTTTGTTCTTTGTTCTTTGTACCCAGGGATTCCACCCATTCTTGACCAGCCGCGGCAATACACACCACCCCATTCGGATAATTGTTTTCGAAACTTTTTTTGCTGTTCTTTTTCAGTCCTGTGGTTTAAAGAATGCTTTTTGCCCCAACTTTTGCCCTCTCCAGCAACCCTTCGGTTGCTATCCCCCACATACTATTTACATGTCAGAAACACTTGGTTGGAAAAACAAGTTTGCAGAGGACGGAGGAAGTGTCCGCCCACTCGGCCCATTGACCACAGGCTGCGAGAGTGCTCGCGCTGTGACGCAGATTTTTCTTTTCGGATGTCTTGTCTCCACAAATGGTTGTAAAAAAAAAAAATGAGGGAGTCACATATGGTGACGATTCTAATGGGAAATTGACGTGAAGGAGAAACAGACAGACAAACGAGATGTTAAGCGGCAAGATAATGACAGACACTATGCTTGTTCACCTAGGAAGATACAAAGATACTCAAAGACGAAGGAAAGCCTGAATAAGATGAAGACGACCCTGATGATCGGCATCATGATCGTCGCTGGAACAGTACAGTTGCACGCATTACCTACCTCCACCTCCCTCACCACATAAGCTCCGAACACGACTACCCAATACAACACCCCCAGCCCGGACACTACACCACACATAGACCCAGCCACCGATACCCCCACATGGTGCGAGAATCTTGTTAAGTGGTATTCCCTGTCATACACAGTGGAAGCCTTACTAGTGATAGCCATATTGTGCAGTGTCATCCAGACAATTAGATTGCGGAAATGGAGGAGGAGAGCCTCCTGCCCTCCAGTATACACATTCAGAGCCCCCTTCCTCGGACTCGAGCAAACCCCACATTCTTTCTGAACATTTCTCTTTAATAAATTCCGCGGTTGTTGTTTTTGTTAATAAAGTTATTTCTCTGTATGTGAATGTTAGTGGTAGGAAGAAATGTGATCATAGAATTTTTTTTCATAGAATTTACAGTGCAGAAGGAGGCCATTCGGCCCATCGAGTCTGCACTGGCTCTTGGAAAGAGCACCCTACCCAAGGTCAACACCTCCACCCTATCCCCATAACCCAGTAACCCCACCCAATACTAAGGGCAATTTTGGACACTAAGGGCAATTTATCATGGCCAATCCACCTAACCTGCACATCTTTGGACTGTGGGAGGAAACCCGAGCACCCGGAGGAAACCCACGCTATCCACAATGCTACCGTGCTGCCCTCAGATTTTTGTATTGCAAGATAAGTTCTTAGATTGTTAAATAGCAGCATGAGTGTAGTCTAGTTAGAGACAGTTAGAGGTTCCCCTTTTATATGGAATGTTAAATGGCCCCTTAGGAATTTTTAGATATGTGTTGTTTTTGGGAAATTTAGGAAAATGTTTTGACCATTACAAAGAACAAAGGAATGTACAGCACAGGAACAGGCCTTTCGGCCCTCCAAGCCCGTGCCGACCATGCTGCCCGACTAAACTACAATCTTCTACACTTCCTGGGTCCGTATCCCTCTATTCCCATCCTATTCATGTACTTGTCAAGATGCCCCTTAAATGTCACTATCGTCCCTGCTTCCACCACCTCCTCCGGTAAAACTTGCCTCGTACATCTACTCTAAACCTTGCCCTTCTCACCTTAAACCTATGCCCCCTAGTAATTGACCCCTCTACCCCAGGGACAAGCCTCTGACTATCCACTCTGTCTATGCCCCTCATAATTTTGTAGACCTCTATCAGGTCGCCCCTCAATGTCCTTCGTTCCAGTGAGAACAAACCAAGTTTATTCAATCGCTCCTCATAGCTAATGCCCTCCATACCAGGCAACATTCTGGTAAATCTCTTTTGCACCCTCTCTAAAGCCTCCACATCCTTCTGGTAGTGTGGCGACCAGAATTGAACACTATACTCCCTGTTCCTAACTAAGTGGCCTAACTAAGGTTCTATAGAACTAAGGTTCTATTAGGACAGAGTAGAGTAGAACCCGTCCTTGGTTAAGGGTACCCGGCATTTCAGAGAACAAAGAAGACCCAGTATTGTGATCCTTCACACTTCGCGTTGAGGATCGAGAGGACGGAGTGTAGCCATCTGGGATGGCCACTTCCAACTAGGTACAGAGAAACTCGCAAAGCCTAGCGGGTAAAATGGACAAGGCAGGCTCAGAGCCTGAAATGCATATTTGTCAGCTAAAAGTCCAGACGGTATCGAAACTCTGTCCAATTAGCATTTTAATGGGGCCGATTAGCATTTGATGGCCCACCTTCACCAAAACAAAGGACTGGTACTCAAGCAACCGGGACAGTCCCATACATTTCGGCGCCACTCCCTGTTCAAGGGAACCGCAAACAACGGGGTCATGATTACTTGGTACACGCCCATCCATCCAGATCCCCCCCTACTTATTGGTTCGGAATCGAACGGAGTGATCAGGGATCACCCAATTAGTAAGGCCCAAATCGAAGGACTGCCCAAAAGAGCACGAAACCCGCGCCCCCCCCACCCCCCCCCCGAGTATAAGAAGAAGAGTTTGCCATATGTTCGCTCTCTCTTGGTCCTGGTACCCCGGTCACGGCCATCGCCAAGTGCAGCAACACCAGAAGCAAGTCCAAGTTCAACGCTCGCTACCAGACGGATGAGCCTATCTGAGCAGCAGTTACTCCTTTGAACCCGATAGATCCAGAATTGAACAGCGGCCACTGTTCTCTGACCTAACCCGGGTGCCCGAAGTTAAGTACAGGTTGTCTTAGTCGATAGGTGTAGTTAACTAGTAGTGTTTATGTTGCATGACTAGTTGTGTGTAAACAAAGTACCCTTGACCTTGAACTAACTAACTGGCGTTTGGCTCTTTGATCGATAGCCGGTTGAAACTTGTGGTGGTATCATTCGATACCTGGCGACTCTAAGCATTAGGACATAGATAGCATAGAAAGGGCAAATTCACTGATTGCCATAATTGGAACAGAGCCACAGAAAGGACAGAGTAAAAGAGTATAAGGAAAGAAAGGCAACAGGAGGAGAAACAAGACGGTTGACGATGACTGTCGACAGCCAGGTGCCATGGGATACATGTGTGCCTGGTCTCGCTGCAGACACGCAGGCACCCTGACCCCTGTCCACAGTCTCCGTCCGCCAGCCAGTTCACCCCGTCCCTCCTCATTCCTGCACTAGTGGCGTTTGCCCATCAGCATGATCTCAACTTGCGAGCGTGTCTTCGCCAGCATGTCGCTCCCGCGTATAACCCTCCCCAACTCCCCCCCACGGGCATGACTGCATCCTTCCCTACCCCCCTCCTTCCCCCCGCCCCCCCCGCGGGCATGACTGCTTCCTTCCCCAACCACCTCCTCCTTTCCCCCTCCCCCCTCCCCCCCCCCCCCCCCCACCACACACAGGCCTGACTGCATCCTCCCCCTCTCCTCCCTCTCCCCACCCGCCACCACCCGAGCATGGCGGCACCCTTCCCCAAAAACCCTCCCCCCGCCAGCACCGGCCATGGACGCCAAAACGCCGGGAACGCCGGCCGCTCACCACCTTATTCCTCATTGTCAGCCAGCATGACTGGCTGACAAATTTATTGATTGGGGTGAACGGCGATGGCGTGACCCCAGGTCACGCCGTCGGGACTTTGGCCCATCCGGGCCGCTGAATAGCAGGGGGCCCGGAGAATCGCCCGAGGAACTAAGTACGGCAATTCTCCGGGCCCCCTGCAGGCACGGCGCTGACCTCGATGATGTCGTTCTCGCCGTTTGGGACAATGGCGGAACGGCATCGGACCGGCGTCGCGCGAAAAATCGGCGTGAACAGGGCCCAAAGGGTAACCATAGGAACGCCCAATCCAGGGGGAGGGGGGGGGGGGAAGAGGAGAAAGGGCTAGAGAGACATAAAAGAGACAACGCGGGAGGGAGGGAGGGAGGGAGGGATGAGTTGCCCCCCCCCCCCCCCCCCCAGCAACAGGGAAAACACGGCCGAAGCCGATGGAGAAGAAAAGAAGGTGGGGGGGGGGGGCGGAGAGAGAGGGGAGAGGAAGGGGGGGCCCAACCCCTTTCCCCACTTGATCCTCGGCCTTCCTAGCCTTCCATGCTCTACCGGTGCGCCTAAGTGTGTCCCTAAGATGCACATCAGAGGTGGAGGCAGCCTGCTGCATCACATAGCCTTTGATGCCCCTGGCGGACATCCTCTGGGGGCCCTAGAGCCACCGGCACATGCCCTACCGTGGCACCCTGTTCCGGGTGCTGACTCTTGAGACATGTCGTTGTCAGCAGTGTGGAACTCGGGGAGCTGGTGGACGTCTTCGCTACTCCATAGGGTGGCTTTGAGTTGGCACCCAGGTCGGTGGGTGCCCATAGGGCCCTGAGGTTCACCTCGGGATGGAGGGACATCTGGATCGAACCCCAGCTGCCCCTGCTTCATCTGGCTCTGCCAGCCTTGGTGGCTCTGTAATGTCTGCAACACGGTGTCTGGGACATGCTCTGGAGTGCCCTGACAATGCCCACCTGCGGCTGGGACATGCTCCGCAGTGCTTCAGCTATGTCTACCTGAGACTTGGATATGCTTCGCAACACCTCGTCAAGGTTCACGGGAAACTGGTACCTCCCCCAGCAACTGGGACATGCTGTCAAGGTGCTCAGCCATGGCCATGGGTGGGCTGGGGCATGGAACGGTGCTGGCAGGTGCAGTGCCAAGCACATGCTCATGGGGGTTGGGATTGCAGGTGGGGTTGGTGCCTCCCACCTGTGCAGCCCAGTGGAGGTCATTGACTTTCTTACAGCACTGAGTGCCAGTCCTCCTGTTATTGCTCCCAAGCTGACACGCGCTGCCATTTCCTCCCAGGCGGCACTGGCTGCCCAGTGTCTGATCCTCCGAGACCCTCATAGAATAGGGAACATACAGTGCAGAAGGAGGCCATTCGACTCATCGAGTTCTGCATCGACCCACTTAAACCCTCACTTCCACCCTATCCCCGTAACCCAATATCCCCTCCTTACCTTTTTGGTCACTACGAGCAATCTATCATGGTCAATCCACCTAACCTGCACATCTTTCTATGGAAGCAAGAGATGAAATTGCAGAGCCGTTGGCAATTATCTTTTCATCCTCACTGTCAACAGGGGTGGTACCAGGGGATTGGAGAGTGGCGAATGTCGTGCCCCTGTTCAAAAAAGGAACTAGGGATAACCCTGGGAATTACAGGCCAGTTAGTCTTACTTCGGTGGTAGGCAAAGTAATGGAAAGGGTACTGAAGGATAGGATTTCTGAGCATCTGGAAAGACACTGCTTGATTAGGGATAGTCAGCACGGATTTGTGAGGGGTAGGTCTTGCCTAACAAATCTTATTGAATTCTTTGAGGAGGTGACCAAGCATGTGGATGAAGGTAAAGCAGTGGATGTAGTGTACATGGATTTTAGTAAGGCATTTGATAAAGTTCCCCATGGTAGGCTTATGCAGAAAGTAAGGAGGCATGGGATAGTGGGAAATTTGGCCAGTTGGATAACAAACTGGCTAACCGATAGAAGTCAGAGAGTGGTGGTGGATGGCAAATATTCAGCCAGGATCCCAGTTACCAGTGGCGTACCGCAGGGATCAGTTCTGGGTCCTCTGCTGTTTGTGATTTTCATTAATGACTTGGATGAGGGAGTTGAAGGGTGGGTCAGTAAATTTGCAGACGATACAAAGATTGGTGGAGTTGTGGATAGTAAGGAGGGCTGTTGTCGGCTGCAAAGAGACATAGATAGGATGCAGAGCTGGGCTGAGAAGTGGCAGATGGAGTTTAACCCTGAAAAGTGTGAGGTTGTCCATTTTGGAAGGACAAATATGAATGCGGAATACAGGGTTAACGGTAGAGTTCTTGGCAATGTGGAGGAGCAGAGAGATCTTGGGGTCTACGTTCATACATCTTTGAAAGTTGCCACTCAAGTGGATAGAGCTGTGAAGAAGGCCTATGGTGTGCTCGCGTTCATTAACAGAGGGATTGAATTTAAGAGCCGTGAGGTGATGATGCAGCTGTACAAAACTTTGGTAAGGCCACATTTGGAGTACTGTGTACAGTTCTGGTCGCCTCATTTTAGGAAGGATGTGGAAGCTCTGGAAAAGGTGCAAAGAAGATTTACCAGGATGTTGCCTGGAATGGAGAGTAGGTCTTACGAGGAAAGGTTGAGGGTGCTAGGCCTTTTCTCATTAGAGCGGAGAAGGATGAGGGGCGACTTGATAGAGGTTTATAAGATGATCAAGGGAATAGATAGAGTAGACAGTCAGAGACTTTTTCCCCGGGTGGAACACACCATTACAAGAGGACATAAATTTAAGGTGAAAGGTGGAAGATATAGGAGGGATATCAGAGGTAGGTTCTTTACCCAGAGAGTAGTGGGGGCATGGAATGCACTGCCTGTGGAAGTAGTTGAGTCGGAAACATTAGGGACCTTCAAGCAGCTATTGGATAGGTACATGGATTACGGGAAAATGATATAGTGTAGATTTATTTGTTCTTAAGGGCAGCACGGTAGCATTGTGGATAGCACAATTGCTTCACAGCTCCATGGTCCCAGGTTCGATTCCGGCTTGGGTCATTGTCTGTGCGGAGTCTGCACGTCCTCCCCGTGTCTGCGTGGGTTTCCTCCGGGTGCTCCGGTTTCCTCCCACAGTCCAAAGATGTGCGGGTTAGGTGAATTGGCCAATGATAAATTGCCCTTAATGTCCAAATTGCCCTTGGTGTTGGGTGGGGTACTGGGTTATGGGGATAGGGTGGAGGTGTTGACCTTGGGTAGGGTGCTCTTTCCAAGAGCCGGTGCAGACTCAAAGGGCCGAATGGCCTCCTTCTGCACTGTAAATTCAATGATAATCTATGATTAATCTAGGACAAAGGTTCGGCACAACATCGTGGGCCGAAGGGCCTGTTCTGTGCTGTATTTTCTATGTTCTATGTTCTATGTTCTTTGGACTGTGGGAGGAAACCGGAGCACCCAGAGGAAACCCACGCAGACACGGGAAGAACGTGCAGACTCTGCACAGACAGTGACCCAGCAGGGAATCGAACCTGGGACCCTGGTCCTGTGAAACCACAGTGCTAGCCACTTGTGCTACCATGCTGCCCACCTTCGGGGGAACAGGGCATACCATCTGATTTTGACTGCGTCCAACAGTCCGGCCAGGTTGGTATCCCCAAATCGTGGGGCTTGTCTCCTCTGTGGCATGGCTGCGAGATGTGTGGAGGTGACTGCGCTGGACTTACGTGCTGCTTGACCTTGTTATCGGGGGGCTGGCGAGCGCTATCCCATTGAATCAGCCGGCAGGACAATCATTTGTGACATGAAGCCCCTGTCTACATGTCTACATCAATGGGAATGAAGTAGAAAGGGTCGAGAGTTTCAAGTTTTTAGGTGTACAGATCACCAACAGCCTGTCCTGGTCCCCCCATGCCGACACTATAGTTAAGAAAGCCCACCAACAACTCTACTTCTCAGAAGACTAAGGAAATTTGGCATGTCAGCTACGACTCTCACCAACTTTTACAGATGCACCATAGAAAGCATTCTTTCTGGTTGTATCACAGCTTGGCATGGAGCCTGCTCTGCCCAAGTCCGCAGGAAACTACAAAAGATCATGAATGTAGTTCAATCCATCACATAAACCAGCCTCTCATCCATTGACCCATCTATAATTCCCGCTGCCTCAGAAAGGCAGTCAGCATAATTAAGGACCCCACGCACCCCGGACATACTCTCTTCCACCTTCTTCCGTCAGGAAAAAGATACCAAAGTTTGAGGTCACATAACAACCAACTCAAGAACAGCTTCTTCCCTGCTGCCATCAGACTTTTGAATGGAGCTACCTCGTATTAAGTTGGTCTTTTCTCTACACCTTGCTATAACTGTAACATTATATTCTGCAGTCTCTCCTTCCTTCCCTATGTACGGTATGCATTGTTTGTACAGCATGCAAGAAACAATACTTTTCACTGTATACTAATACATGTGACAATAATAAATCAAATCAAATCAAAGCCTGTGGAACCTCGTTAAGTGGACCAATTAATGTTTTATAATGGTGACGCCGGCCCGCGAGTTGGGAAGTTCGCAGCAATTCCCGCTCGCTACCACACTTAGAAACTTTTCCATTAAATTGCACCATCACACTCACTCTCTCTCAAACTCTGTCAGGGAGAGAACCTGAGAACATCTAAGACACTCAGAAGGTAAGAAGATAAGTAAGTGATTTTTACTCATTTTTACTTTTATACCTTTTTCAAATTGTGTGTTGGGGGGAAACTGAAGTGACATCACAGAAAAGCTGTGACCTGAGTGGCTGGTTGGGAATCTACACTAAATTTAAAAAATTAAGCATTGGTAACTAATTAAGCAGAATTACTTAATTATAATTTAGAGGGGTATCTAAGCCAGAGATCGGACAGTACTATATTTAGCTTTCGCATTTATATTAGAAATCTAGTGCTAGGAAACAGATAGTTAACAGTAACTTTGAAAAAAATTTTTAAAAATATTTTTAAAAATGTTTTAAAACTTTTAATTTTAATTAATTGATGCAATGTCAGTTAGAGGGGTGCAGTTCTCTGACTGTGAGATGTGGCAGGTCCGGGAGGCTTCCAGCGTCCCGGATGGCTTCATCTGCAGAAAGTGCACCCAACTGGAGCTCCTCACAGACCGCATGGTTTGGTTGGAGCAGAAATTGGATGCACTTAGGAGCATGCAGGTGGCGGAAAGCGTCATAGATCGCAGTTATATAAATGTGGTCAGACCCAAGGTGCAGGCAGAGAAATGGGTGACCACCAGAAAGGGCAGGCAGTCAGTGCAGGAATCCCCTGTGGTTGTCCCCCTCTTGAACAGGTATACCCCTTTGGATACTGTCAGGGGGGATAGCCTATCAGGGGAAAACAGCAGCAGCCAGAGCAGTGGCACCACGGCTGGCTCTGATGTTCAGAAGGGAGAGTCAAAGCGCAGAAGAGCAATAGTAATAGGGGACTCTATAGTCAGGGGCACAGATAGGCGCTTCTGTGGACGTGAAAGAGACTCAAGGATGGTATGTTGCCTCCCTGGTGCCAGGGTTCAGGATGTCTCCGAACGGGTAGAGGGCATCCTGAAGGGGGAGGGCAAACAGGCAGAGGCCGTTGTACATATTGGTACTAACGACATAGGCAGGAAGGGGCATGAGGTCCTGCAGCAGGAGTTCAGGGAGCTGGGCAGGAAGTTAAAAGACAGGACTTCTAGGGTTGTAATCTCGGGATTACTCCCTGTGCCACGTGCCAGTGAGGCTAGAAATAGGAAGATAGAGCAGCTAAACACGTGGCTAAACAGCTGGTGTAGGAGGGAGGGTTTCCATTTTCTGGACCACTGGGAGCTCTTCCGGGGCAGGTGTGACCAGTGTAAGAAGGACGGGTTGCATCTAAACCGGAGAGGCATAAATATCCTGGCCGCGAGGTTTGCTAGTGTCACACGGCAGGGTTTAAACTAGTATGGCAGGGGGGTGGGCACGGGAGCAATAGGTCAGAAGGTGAGAGCATTGAGGGAGAACTAGGGAATAGGGACAGTGTGGCTCTGAGGCAGAGCAGACAGGGAGAAGTTGCTGAACACAGCGGGTCTGGTGGCCTGAAGTGCATATGTTTTAATGCAAGAAGTATTACGGGTAAGGCAGATGAACTTAGAGCTTGGATTAGTACTTGGAACTATGATGTTGTTGCCATTACAGAGACCTGGTTGAGGGAAGGGCAGGATTGGCAGCTAAACGTTCCAGGATTTAGATGTTTCAGGCGGGATAGAGGGGGATGTAAAAGGGGAGGCGGAGTTGCGCTACTGGTTAGGGAGAATATGACAGCTGTACTGCGGGAGGACACCTCAGAGGGCAGTGAGGCTATATGGGTAGAGATCAGGAATAAGAAGGGCGCAGTCACAATGTTGGGGGTTTACTACAGGCCTCCCAACAGCCAGCGGGAGATAGAGGAATATCAGATTTTGGAAAAGAGTAAAAACAACAGGGTTGTGGTGATGGGAGA
Source organism: Scyliorhinus torazame (assembly GCF_047496885.1). Lineage (NCBI taxonomy): Eukaryota > Metazoa > Chordata > Chondrichthyes > Carcharhiniformes > Scyliorhinidae > Scyliorhinus > Scyliorhinus torazame. The sequence continues at coordinate 83,446,175 of NC_092724.1, forward strand.
CTTCAACTTCCCCAATATTGACTGGGACTCACTTAGTGCCAGGGGCTTAGACGGGGCGGAGTTTGTAAGGGGCATCCAGGAGGGCTTCTTAAAACAATATGTAGACAGTCCAACTAGGGAAGGGGCGGTACTGGACCTGGTATTGGGGAATGAGCCCGGCCAGGTGGTAGATGTTTCAGTCGGGGAGCATTTCGGTAACAGTGACCACAATTCAGTACGTTTTAAAGTACTGGTGGACAAGGATAAGAGTGGTCCTCGGATGAATGTGCTAAATTGGGGGAAGGCTAATTATAACAATATTAGGCGGGAACTGAAGAACATAGATTGGGGGCAGATGTTTGAGGGCAATCAACATCTGACATGTGGGAGGCTTTCAAGTGTCAGTTGAAAGGAATTCAGGACCGGCATGTTCCTGTGAGGAAGAAGGATAAATACGGCAATTTTCGGGAACCTTGGATAACGATATTGTAGGCCTCGTCAAAAAGAAAAAGGAGGCATTTGTCAGGGCTAAAAGGCTGGGAACAGACGAAGCCTGCGTGGAATATAAGGAAAGTAGGAAGGAACATAAGCAAGGAGTCAGGAGGGCTAGAAAGGGTCACGAAAAGTCATTGGTAAATAGGGTTAAGGAAAATCCCAAGGCTTTTTACACGTACATAAAAAGCAAGAGGGTAGCCAGGGAAAGGGTTGGCCCACTGAAGGATAGACAAGGGAATCTATGTGTGGAGCCAGAGGAAATGGGCGAGGTACTAAATGAATACTTTGCATTAGTATTCACCAAAGAGAAGAAATTGGTATATGTTGAGTCTGGAGAAGGGTGTGTAGATAGCCTGGGTCACATTGAGATCCAAAAAGACGAGGTGTTGGGTGCCTTAAAAAATATTAAGGTAGATAAGTCCCCAGGGCCTGATGGGATCTACCCCAGAATACTGAAGGAGGCTGGAGAGGAAATTGCTGAGGCCTTGACAGAAATCTTTGGATCTCCACTGTCTTCAGGTGATGTCCCGGAGGACTGGAGAATAGCCAATATTGTTCCTCTGTTTAAGAAGGGTAGCAAGGAAAATCCAGGGAACTACAGGCCGGTGAGCCTTACTTCAGTGGTAGGGAAATTACTGGAGAGAATTCTTCGAGACAGGATCTACTCCCATTTGGAAGCAAATGGACGTATTAGTGAGAGGCAGCATGGTTTTGTGAAGGGGAGGTCGTGTCTCACTAACTTGATAGTGTTTTTCGAGGAGGTCACTAAGATGATTGATGCAGGTAGGGCAGTGGATGTTGTCTATATGGACTTCAGTAAGGCCTTTGACAAGGTCCCTCATGGTAGACTAGTACAAAAGGTGAAGTCACCCGGGATCAGGGGTGAGCTGGCAAGGTGGATACAGAACTGGCTAGGTCATAGAAGACAGAGAGTAGCAATGGAAGGATGCTTTTCTAATTGGAGGGCTGTGACCAGTGGTGTTCCACAGGGATCAGTGCTGGGACCTTTGCTGTTTGTAGTATATATAAATGATTTGGAGGAAAATGTAACTGGTCTGATTAGTAAGTTTGCAGACGACACAAAGGTTGGTGGAATTGTGGATAGCGATGAGGACTGTCAGAGAATACAGCAGGATTTAGATTGTTTGGAGACTTGGGCGGAGAGATGGCAGATGGAGTTTAATCCGGACAAATGTGAGGTAATGCATTTTGGAAGGTCTAATGCAGGTAGGGAATATACAGTGAATGGTAGAACCCTCAAGAGTATTGAAAGTCAAAGAGATCTAGGAGTACAGGTCCACAGGTCACTGAAAGGGGCAACACAGGTGGAGAAGGTAGTCAAGAAGGCATACGGCATGCTTGCCTTCATTGGCCGGGGCATTGAGTATAAGAATTGGCAAGTCATGTTGCAGCTGTATAGAACCTTAGTTAGGCCACACTTGGAGTATAGTGTTCAATTCTGGTCGCCACACTACCAGAAGGATGTGGAGGCTTTAGAGAGGGTGCAGAAGAGATTTACCAGAATGTTGCCTGGTATGGAGGGCATTAGCTATGAGAAGCAGTTGAATAAACTCGGTTTGTTCTCACTGGAACAAAGGATGTTGAGGGGGCGACCTGATAGAGGTCTACAAAATTATTGAGGGGCATAGTCAGAGGCTTTTCCCCAGGGTAGAGGGGCCAATTACTAGGGGGCATAGGTTTAAGGTGAGAGGGGCAAGGTTTAGAGTAGATGTACGAGGCAAGTTTTTTACGCAGAGGGTAGTGGGTGCCTGGAACTCGCTACCGGAGGAGGTGGTGGAAGCAGGGATGATAGTGACGTTTAAGGGGCATCTTGACAAATACATGAATAGGATGGGAATAGAGGGATACGGACCCAGGAAGTGTAGAAGATTGTAGTTTAGTCGGGCAGCATGGTCGGCATGGGCTTGGAGGGCCGAAGGGCCTGTTCCTGTGCTGTACATTTCTTTGTTCTTTGTTCTCACTCGCAATCTCCCTCTCTCTCACACATACACACCTCTCTCTCACACACACGCATACACCTGTCTCACACACCTCTCACTCACCTCTTCCCCATATACACACACACACATATCTCTCACACATTCACAATTTCACTCTCTCTCGCACACACACACAACTCTCACTCACATGCACACACCTCTCACACAAACACCTCTCTCACACATTCACACACACTCATATCTCTCACACACTCACACTTAAAATCTCCCTCTCTCACACACACACCTCACTCACACACACACACCTTCACACACTCAAACATACACCTCTCCCACTCACCTCTCCCACACACTCATGCACACCTCTGTCACACACACACACACCTCTCCCGTACACATACACACCTCTCTCACACACACATGCACTCACCTCTCCCCCACATACACACACACTTATCTCTCTCACAAAAACATATACACTCGCCTTTCCCTCTTTTACACACACTCACACATTTCCTCTGATTCTGTGTACCTCCCGCCCCAGCCATGGTCCCTCAACCCGGCCTCTCTCACTCCTGTCCTGGCCCCTCCCACCCAGGCCCCAGGCAAGCCCTACGCAGCCCAGTCTCTCCCGCCCTGGCCTCTCCCACCCCAGCCTGCTGATAGGCTGGCTAGTTCACCTATCAGTTGCCAACGCATTGGAAAAGCCACCTTCGATTGGACAAGCTAAAAGTACAGCTTTTTTTCAAATTTAAAATGGCTAGACCTACTATGGAACCCCCGTGTAAGTCTGGCAGAGCCCCAGGTTCTGCGGAACCCAGTCTGGGAAATACTGTTCTCATTGATACTCTTTAGCCTGAAGACAATAACAGGTTTTGCTCTGTTCTGCTCACATGAAGCAAACAGACACACTTACCATTTGCATCTTTGGCCAGAAGTCCTCGTGCTTCCTTTACTGTTATCTTCAGGAAGGCATTGGGTGGCTGTGGAAGAGGCACAGAGAAAGCAGGAGGAACATCAATGCCCAGCATTGTAAAAGGGTTTGAAAAACCATCTTGAATGACCAAACATGTATTGTGATTTTGTCTTCAATATTCCATATCGGTCACTGTATTACTCTCAACCATCATTATAACTGTAACAATCCCCCCACTGCACACTATAACAACCGCCCCCCCCCCCCCCCCCCCAAGTAAACCCTCTTGTATACTCTACACCTCTGACTCACTCAGTCTGATATACTATGCACCTCTCAGCAACTTCCGCTAATCTTTACTCCTTTGTGTTTCATACACCTTATAAGGTGCCCTGTTAGGAAGTAGCGACAAATGTTGCAGAAAACAAACGTTAAACTAATTATGCCAATAAGCAAAGCATTTGAGGCTGTTCAGCTCACCTTTAGCTGTTTGACCTGCTCCAGAATAACTTGGTGTTCTTCTTGGTCCATCTGGAAAGCCTAGAAAGAGAGAATTGAGAAACTGCCCATCAGCTTACTGAAGGAAAGCCTGTCCTGTCAATGTTCACAGTTAAAGAGCCAGGATGAAAGCAGAAATTACTTTGTGTTTTCCTTTTTTTAAAAAACTTTTTGTTGGCATTTTCAAAATTTATAAACAGTACATTGTTGGCCGTGTTTAATCACTGTACAATACAGAAAGGTTGTCTTGTCCTTCCCTTAATTTCCCCTATTTACATTCTGCCGCCTTTTGTCTCGGTGTGTGGTTCCTCCCGCCCCCTCCACCCCCAGCCTGAATCCCACCTAGCTGTTTATTTTGGGAGGGTCGGGGGGGGTGTTCCCCTTCTCTCCCCTTCCTCTACCCCTTTCTTTTCTTCCCCCGTCAACTTTGGCTGTGTTTCCTCTGTGATTGGGGGGGGGGTGGGGGGGGGAAGGGGGGGGGGGGGGGGTTGTCCCGTCCCTCCACGTCGTCCCTTTTTTGTCCCTCCAGCCTTTTCTCCTCTTTCTCCCTGTAGCACCGTCAATATGACGCGAGGCAGGTTGAGGTAATGTCAATTGGAGGCTTTATTAAGCAGAACTTTATCCCCAGCAGCGTGGTTACAGAATGCAGCTGCTGAGGGAAAAACTGGATTCTTATACCGGCATTTCTGGGTGGAGTCCAGTAGTGGCAGATCCTATCAGGACCTGGCATCCCTCCACCAATAGCCTGTCGACACGTGGTGTACCGTATTACCCCTAATACATACCACCACACTCCGCCCCCCGCTCCCCCCCCCCCTCCCCCCCCAGGTTCCTATGGGTTCCCCCATCTTTATTTTTATTTTTCCTCTCTCTTTTCCTTCTAACTTTCCCATTTCACCATCTTACTCGTTGCTCCTGGCCTCATTCAGAACAAGTCGGCGAACTGCCTCCGACCCTCAGATGGTATACTTCTCCAGGTGGAGAAATTCCAAAAGGTCAGCGAGCCAGTCTGCAGCTGTGGGTGGTGCTGCCGATCGCCAGCCGAGCAGGATTCTCCGGCGTGCGATTAGGGAAGCGAAAGCGAGGGCGTCAGCCCTCTTCCCCATGTGTAGTTCTGGCTACTCTGATACCCTGAAGATTGCCACATTTGGGCATGGCTTTACCCCCCACCTCCACAGCCTTGGGCATTGCCTCGGAGAAGGCTGTCCAGAACCCAGCAAATTTGGGACAAACCAAGAACATGTGGGTGTGCTTGGCTGGGCCCCTCTGGCACCGTTCATCCTCCACCTCCGGGAAGAACCTGCTCATTCGGGTTCTGGTCAGGTGCGCTCTGTGCGGCACTTTGAACTACATGAGGCTGAGCCATGCACAAGAGAAGGTGGAGTTGGCCTTGCTCAGTGCTTTGCTCCAAAGTCCCCATCCCACTTCTGTCCACAGTTCGTCCTTCCATTTCCATCTGGTCTTCTCCAGTGATGTTTGGGCTCTGTCCAGTAGCCGCATGTAGTTTGAGTCTCCGGGGTACTCTACTGTCTCTTTGCGGAGGAAGTGCTTTATTTGCAGGTTTCTCATTTCCTGTCCTGTCAGCAGTTCCCACTCCTCCGTCAGTTCGTCCAGAGTCGCTACTCTGTGCCCTACGTAAAAGTCCCTAATTGTCAGTGTGCCCCCGTCCCGGCTCCATTCCCTGAAGCATGGTTGGTGGGAATTTGTGATTGCCACAGATGGGAGCCCTGGGGGACATCCTAGTCAGCCCGAAGTGCTGTCTTATTTGGGCCCATGTTTTCAATGTGGCCGCTACCGCTGGACTTGATGTGTATTTTGCTGAGGGGGTTGGGAGTGCTCCTGTAGCCAAGGCCCAGGGGGTCGTTCCATTGCAAAAGGCCTCCTCCATCTGTACCCACTCTGAGTTGGGTTCATTTACCCATCCCCTCACTCTTTCCGCCGTTGCTGCCCAGTTGTAGTGCTGAAGGTTTGGTAATGCCGAGCCATTTTCCTCCTTTGCAGTGTTGGTTTGGGAATTCTAGGGTTCATACAACCATAGAATCATAGAATTTACAGTTCAGAAGGGAGCCATTAGGCCAATCGAGTCTGCACCAGCCCTTGGAAAGAGCACCCCACATCAGCCCACACCTCCCCCCATATTCCCATAACCCAGTAACCCCACGTAACGTTTTTGGACACTAAGGGCAAATTATCATGGCCAATACACCTAACCTGCACATCTTTGGACTGTGGGAAGAAACCGGAGCATCCGGAGAAATCCCAAGCAGACGCGGGGAGAACGTGCAGATTCTGCACAGACAGTGACCCAAGCCAGGAATTAAACCTGGGAACCTGGAGCTGTGAAGCAACTGCGCTAACCACTGTGCTAACATTCTTATCCTCCCCCACACTAACGCCATGATTAAACTGCCTGCATTTAAAGGCCTTGGGGATGAAGATCGGAATGGATCTAAACAGGAAGAGGAACCTTGGCAGCACGTTCATCTTGATCGTCTGCACTCTCCCCGCCAGAGAGAGTGGGAGTGAGCCCCACCTCTGTAGGTCTCTTTTAACTTCCTCCACCAGGCTGGTCAGGTTCCACTTGTGGATCTGTGTCCAGTCTCTGGCTATTTGGATCTTCAGGTATCGGAATCTGAATCGGTATCGGAATCGGTTCTGGGCTGTTTCAAACGTGAGCCCCTCCCCCGTTTCACTGGGAATGCCTCACTTTTGCCTAGGTTGAGTTTGTAACCCGAGAAGGTTCCAAACTCTTTCAGGATCTGCATGATTGCCTTCAGTCCTTCTTGTCGCTTTTGTTGTGTTATGTTACTTCGTGTAACATAAACTGCTGCTAGATGTAGGCTTTACGAAAGGATGCTCCAGACTATGAAATGAGTTCAACGTGTTTATTGAACTATTAACGCAGTTCTTAAATGAGTTTGACACTCTGCTAATCTAGCTCTAGTAACTCAGTCTAACTATACCAGCTTGCTGTAAGCCATGTGCTAGGGTATGATGCTGCTGCTGATCAACCCTGTCTTACACTCTCGGTGTCTGTCTGTGGAAGAGGCAGGGTGTGTGTGTCTTGTTCCTTTCATAGTGTTTGTGTCATGCCCCCTTGTGGTGATGCCATCTCTGGGTGTCCTGATTCCCCATTGGTTGTGTCCTATTCTGATTATCCATTGGTTGCATGTTTCCACATCATGACAGCTTTGAGGCATACAGGAGGATGTCACCCGCATAGCACCCCCCCCCCCCCCCCCACCCCCTGTCTTCCCCCACAACTGGTAGTTCCAGTCCGTCGAGGAACTGTTTCATCCCGATGTCCCTGTCGGGTGGCTCGGAGGTGTACAGTCCTTGGTAGAGGGTCTCGAATGCCTGATTGGCCTCTTTTGGTTCTGCTATCAGTCTGCCTATGCTATCCTTTACCTGCACTATTTCCCTCGTGGCTGCCTGCTTTCTCAGCTGGTGAGCCAGTAGGCGGTCAGCCTTGTCCCTGTGTTCATAGAAGGTACCCCGTATCTGGCGGAGTTGGTGCACTGCTTTCCTGGTGGATAGCAGGTTAAAGTCCATTTGTAGCTTTTTCCTCTACGCCAGCAGCTCTACGGTTAGGGTCTCGAAGTACTTTCTGATGTGTTGGGTGCTCTGGATCCGTGGAACACATACAGGCCACCAACACTTAAAATAGTGCAACATATTTTATTAAGTTAGAAACTGTTGAACATACTTTCACTGTGGGTTAACACGATGTTAGATTAAACTAAAGAACTATGCCTGTCCGAACCAGTCTATGCATTCAGCACATGGTGAGGACCTGTGCTGTAAGCTGTAAGCTCTGTCCTTGTAGGAGGCTGCATCCCGAATGAGCGTGAACTCTGATGCCCCCTGTCTTATAGTGAGTGTGCTGTAACTGGTGATTGGCTGCGGTGTTGTGTGTGTTGATTGGTCTTGCTGTGTGTCCATCAGTGTGTGTGTATCTGCACCATGATATACTGGTGTATATTATGACATCCCCCCTTTTATAAAAGAATATGTGTGGCAATAAATAATGTATGGTGAGAATGTTCCTAACTACGTGTGGGGTACAAAGACATATTTACAGGACTATGTACATGAGAACTAAGCTATTTACATGGGAAGGTGCCTGGTGCAGAGAAGCAGTATGCAACAAGAATAACGAGATCAAAACTATATACAAACCAGGGAAACGATCAAACAAAGCAACAAAACAATTCAGAGAGCATATAAGTCCGCAAAATTCATAAATGAAATCTCTGGGGTGGGCGATGAATTCTGTTTGACCGCCTCAAGGGTGGGTCGACAGCTGCCGGTTCAGAAGCGGGCTGGACTGTGTCAAAGTCAGGCGGATGCAGAGTGACAGGGAGCCTTCATAGTCCGTGGCAGGGTCAGCAGGAGGGCGAGGCGACAGTGGAGGATCACGTGGCGAGCGTGGAACAAAACAAAGGCGCGTCGATTGCGGCGCAGAATAGAGCCATCCGGTAGACGAACCAGGAACGAGCGGGGGGCCACCTGCCGAAGGACAACAGCGGTTGCAGACCAGCCCCCATCCGGAAGATGGACGCAGACGTTGTCATCTGGAGCCAGAGCAGGGAGATCAGCTGCACGGGAGTCATGAGCCGCCTTGTGCTGTGCACGAGACAGCTGCATCCGGTGAAGGACCGGAGCATGGTCGAGGTCTGGGACATGGATGGACGGCACCGTCGCCCTCAGGGTACGACCCATGAGTAACTGGGCTGGCGACAGGCCAGTGGACAGCAGGGCGGAGCGATAGGCCAGCAAGGCAAGGTAGAAATCGGACCCAGCATCGGCAGCCTTGCAGAGGAGCCGTTTGACTATATGTACTCCCTTCTCCGCTTTGCCGTTGGATTGGGGGTACAAGGGACTGGATGTCACATGGGCAAAATTGTACCGCCTGGCAAATTCTTTCAGAGACATCTGTTTCCAAAAAAGCTTTTCTACTGCTACGTAATGCATTTAAATGTTCAGCAAAACCAGAGCTAATTGTAGTCCCCTCCCAAGCTGGAGGCTGGTCATCCAAAATGGACGGAATTTTAGGATTTCTACCAAACACTAATTGATAAGGACTATAGCCCCCAACCATCTGCAATTAATTCTTTGCATGTACTGCCCATGCTAAAGCTGGATTTAGCTTGCAATTTGGTCGATCTGCCAAAATGTTCTGAAGCATGTCATCGATGACAGCATGGTTTCTTTCACAGACACCATTACTAAATGGGCTTTCTGCAGCCGTATTCATAACTCTGATATTCATGTTTTCACACATATCCCTAAACTCATCATTAGCAAATTCTCCCCCTTTGTCCGTAAGGAATTTTGCCGGTGGACCCATTCCTGTCCCTATCCATTTTTCCACGATTTGATCCAGTATTACTCTCTTTTCTTTACTTCGTACAGTCGTTGATTGACTAAATCTGGTTGCTAAATCTACAAAATGCAAACTAAATATATTATTTGCTTTATCCCAGATCTTAAAGCTCCATGGCCACAATGTTGTTAAAATCCCTGGCCAAAGGTGGGGTTACAATCGGTCGTGCTGGTGTCCTTCTGTACTTCCTACAAACTTCACAGCGGTCACTAACCTGTTCTAGCACTTTAGTATAGTCGTCATCCCTTACCCCTGCATCCTTTAATAAAATTTTCAGCCTCCAAGGACACGGATGTGCAAATTGCCTATGCAGTTTTAATACCACAAGCTTTTTATCAGCTAAAGTCCCATTTTCAACTGCCATTAACACATCCTTCTCCACTCTACTTGAAATATTATTTGTCAGTAATGGAATACAATAGTGTCCCGACTGTGTAAATTGTAAGTCTTTCCAAAAACTGTTGCCTTATCCTGCTCCATATCCAGTTTCATGTGTGCTTTCTTCATCGACGTTCTGCTCAGAAGCAAAGGTATCTCACTTGATACAACATCCGTGCTAATGAACTGATTCACTCATGCAATATTGCAAGGGATCACCACTCTTTTCAGCGGCTTCAGAATATTATCATCCCCAAACCTGAAACTTGTGGAACTTTCAAATTCCTTAACCTTGTTACAATTTTCAGCATTCAAAGAGTCCAGGTAACATTTTAACCAGTCAATTCCACACACAGTAGATGTGCAGCCACTGTCCAATACAGCACAGTTGAAGCATTCTGCAACCAACACCCTCATTACTGCCGTAAAACTGCTTGTCAATAGGACAATGCCTTCTATCTTTTTCCCCTTCTGACTCTTCCGTGTCATGTGTCGCTTCAAACACTCTATCATAACGAGTTGGACAGTTGAAAGCATAATGGTATTGAGAGTCGCATCGAAAACATCGATTTACCATGCCCCGTGCATTTCCGGGGTTCATCTTCCTATTGTAGGTTCTAACTGGGTTTCTGTCTTCATAATTTCCTTGTCTCGGTCTCCTCCTATAGTCTTGAGCCCTGTTCGTAGCCACACGATTTCGCCATCCTGTTAGTAGTGTATCTTCCATATTCTGCCTCATTGCAGGCTGACTTATTTGGGTCATCAGAGCCATCAGAATCGAATGTTTCCCCAGAAATGTTTGTAAAGCTTTTGTCATCTGTTCGAATAAGGTATCCTTATCAGTAAACTGAACTCCTGTCAAAACCTATCCATGTTGCTCACTCTAGCACAGTCAAGTAATTTAAAGGCCAACACAGACTGTGGAAATTCCAGATTGTGTTTCTGCAGCCTTTTATATAGAACATAGAACATAGAACAATACAGCGCAGTACAGGCCCTTCGGCCCACGATGTTGCACCGAAACAAAAGCCATCTAACCTACACTATGCCATTATCATCCATATGTTTATCCAATAAACTTTTAAATGCCCTCAATGTTGGCGAGTTCACTACTGTAGCAGGTAGGGCATTCCACGGCCTCACTACTCTTTGCGTAAAGAACCTACCTCTGACCTCTGTCCTATATCTATTACCCCTCAGTTTAAAGTTATGTCCCCTCGTGCCAGCCATATCCATCCGCGGGAGAAGGCTCTCACTGTCCACCCTATCCAACCCCCTGATCATTTTGTATGCCTCTATTAAGTCTCCTCTTAACCTTCTTCTCTCCAACGAAAACAACCTCAAGTCCGTCAGCCTTTCCTCATAAGATTTTCCCTCCATACCAGGCAACATCCTGGTAAATCTCCTCTGCACCCGCTCCAAAGCCTCCACGTCCTTCCTATAATGCGGTGACCAGAACTGTACGCAATACTCCAAATGCGGCCGGACCAGAGTTCTGTACAGCTGCAACATGACCTCCCGACTCCGGAACTCAATCCCTCTACCAATAAAGGCCAACACTCCATAGGCCTTCTTCACAACCCTATCAACCTGGGTGGCAACTTTCAGGGATCTATGTACATGGACACCTAGATCCCTCTGCTCAGCCACACTTTCAAGAACTTTACCATTAGCCAAATATTCCGCATTCCTGTTATTCCTTCCAAAGTGAATCACCTCACACTTCTCTACATTAAACTCCATTTGCCACCTCTCAGCCCAGCTCTGCAGCTTATCTATATCCCTCTGTAACCTGCTACATCCTTCCACACTATCGACAACACCACCGACTTTAGTATCGTCTGCAAATTTACTCACCCACCCTTCTGCGCCTTCCTCTAGGTCATTGATAAAAATGACAAACAGCAACGGCCCCAGAACAGATCCTTGTGGTACTCCACTTGTGACTGTACTCCATTCTGAACATTTCCCATCAACCACCACCCTCTGTCTTCTTTCAGCTAGCCAATTTCTGATCCACATCTCTAAATCACCCTCAATCCCCAGCCTCCGTATTTTTTGCAATAGCCTACCGTGGGGAACCTTATCAAACGCTTTGCTGAAATCCATATACACCACATCAACTGCTCTACCCTCGTCTACCTGTTCAGTCACCTTCTCAAAGAACTCAATAAGGTTTGTGAGGCATGACCTACCCTTCACAAAGCCATGCTGACTATCCCTGATCATATTATTCCTATCTAGATGATTATAAATCTTGTCCCTTATAATCCCCTCCAAGACTTTACCCACTACAGACGTGAGGCTCACCGGTCTATAGTTGCCGGGGTTGTCTCTGCTCCCCTTTTTGAACAAAGGGACCACATTTGCTGTCCTCCAGTCCTCTGGCACTATTCCTGTAGCCAATGATGACATAAAAATCAAAGCCAAAGGTCCAGCAATCTCTTCCCTGGCCTCCCATAGAATCCTAGGATAAATCCCATCAGGTCCCGGGGACTTATCTATTTTAAGCCTGTCCAGAATTGCCAACACCTCTTCCCTACGTACCTCAATGCCATCTATTCTATTAGCCTGGGGCTCAGCATTTTCCTCCACAACATTATCTTTTTCCTGAGTGAATACTGACGAAAAATATTCATTTAGTATCTCGCCTATCTCTTCAGACTCCACACACAATTTCCCATCCCTGTCCTTGACTGGTCCTACTCTTTCCCTAGTCATTCGCTTATTCCTGATATAGTCTGCCAAATTCCATTACATAGTCTTCCATGGAGATATCCTCCATTTTCTGGAACTTAACAAAATCCGACCATGCTTCATACGCACTTAACAAGTCATCTTTCTTATAAATCTTATCCATATAATGTAATAAAGTCTCCAGGCCTTCTTCTGAATCTAACTCTTCCAATTCCAGCTCAGAAAGCACTTTGTTTCGGATTTTACTGCCATATGGTAGAGAAAGAGCCAATGCCATACCTTGTTTTCTCTTTCCCAAAGCAGTTACCTTAGTCCACATAACTACTGCACTTCTCCATTGGTCGTACGATTCCCTTTCAGAAAATAAGGGAGGATAGTCATATCCAGCCATCTTTATCCTCGGTTCAGCCATATATAGAATTTTTTCTATATAAGGGAATATATCCCTTTTTTTTTTCTTTTCTCACTCGTTCCTTGGTTTGATCTGGAGAAGTTGTATCTTTCAACCCTTCACATTTACACAGCAACCATCCTCTGCTACCAATTGTTAGACATTTTAGTTGCTGTGATATGAAGAGTCTAAAGTTCTGTTCCTTTTTCACAAACACACATTTATTTCATTCCAACAGCCTTCGCACAAAACTCTAACTATACATCACCTGACAGAGGCCACCTGAAGTCCCTTTACATATCAGTGTCAATTAATGGATACTTAACATAAATGAGACAACTAATTGCAATGTCTCTGAACCCATTACTTAACATCCTGCACTCTTCGTTCTGCGTTCTCTCGGGACAATACTATTTGAATGGCTTGTTGAAAAGTCAATGTTGGCTCAGCTAACAACTTTCTCTGGGTGGCCGCATTGTTAATACCGCAAACCAAACGGTCGCGTAACATTTCTGACAAGGTCTCACCATAGTCACAGTACTCCGCAATCCTGCGTAGCCTGGATAGAAAGTCGGCAAGGGATTCTCCTGGCATCCTCTCAGCGGTATTAAACCGGTAATGTTGGACTATCGTGGACGGGGTTGGGTTAAAATGTTGCCCCACTAAATTCAAAAGTTCATCAAACGTTTTGGTGTCCGGCGCAGCTAGGTACGTAAGGCTCCTAATCACCCCAAACGTATGCGGGCCGCAGGTGGTGAGCAATATGACCACCTGCCGCTCGTTTTCAGTGATATTGTTTGCCCGGAAATAGTAACGCATCCATTGTGCGTACTGGTTCCAGCTTTCCAGCGCAGCATCAAAAACATCCAAACGTCCATACAGACGCATGGTGTAATAGAAAACAACTTCCAACCTGTATCCAACAAAAATCCAGGGAGGTGGCTTCAGCAGTGTAGACAGCTATTCACTTTAACCCTCGTCGCCAGTTTTGTGAGGGCCACGAAGAATCCAGCACAAGTTTTAAGGATACAAAGAAATAACATTTATTTACAATAACATATATATACAACAGCTTCGCTTACTGCTCACTCCTTCCTGCTGGTTCCAAACTGGCCAGCTTTATTTATACAGGGAGTCTGCTAATGGTTTCTCCGCCCCCCCTCATTGGGGAAGCTCATACTCCCACAGGGTTGTGGGATTGTCATTAGTCCCCAGCCAATGGTAAGCAAGCAGGTTATAACAGACCAGTTGACCGTCAGGGTGGCACACCACTCATCGTCTGGATCGATGCTGTATACCGATAGAAGCTGGATTCTTTGCTTCGGGGACACCCTGTTTTTTGTAACGATACCGATTTGAAAAGGTGCCTTCGGGTCCTCGGTGTCAATAATCGGGTAGTAGGTCCGCATCGGACTCGGTGGCCGTGGGGTGAATGGCTCGGACATTCCTGCGAGGCAGGCCGGAGCGATACGAACTGGCAGGCTGAGCTGATCTGCATAAAGCAGCATAGAGGCCAAGTTTGCCACACCTCAGGCATTGTCAGCGTTTGGCCGGGCTTTGCCGCTTTAAATGGGCGGAGCCACAGTTGCCGCACATTGTAGCGTCAGTAAGTTCGCTGCGCCACCGCGCATGCACGGTACGGCCGTACGTGGTGCGCGCTTGCGCAGTACGTTTGTCGACGTCAACGTCCCCTCGTTCGGTGCGCACAAGCGCGGGAGTACATGAAAAGTGCACAAAATGGCCGCCCTCATCCAGGCTGAGGCCCTGGAGTTGCTCGATTGCTTGGACCTGTTCTGCCTCGTGGGGACCTTGCCACGCCGTTTCAGCTGCTTGGATGTGGGAATACCGACTAGTGGTGCGTTCGTGTAGCACGCAGGTCTCGATGGCGGCCGCTAGGGTGAGCTGCTGTACCTAGAGGAGCTGCTGGCGTAGGGGGTCCGACTGAACACCAAAAACGATCTGGTCGCGTATCATGGAGTCGGAGGTGGGCCCATAGCTAGAGGACTGCGCAAGGATGCGGAGGTGGGTGAGAAAGGACTGGAAAAGTTCATCCTTACCCTGCAAACGCTGTTGGAATACATAGCGCTCGAAACTTTCATTCACCTCTGTGGTGCAGTAACTGTCAAACTTGAGGAGGGCCGTCTTGAATTTTGATTTATCTTCATCATCAGCAAAGGTGAGAGAATTGAAAACGTGGATGGCATGTTCCCCGGCCGTGGATAGGAAGAGACCGATCTTCCTGGTGTCCGAGGCATCTTCCCAATCTGTGGCTTCCAGGTACAGCTGGAAGCGTTGTTTGAATATCTTCCAGTTGGCCCCTAGGTTACCGGTGATGCGGAGCGGCGGCGGCGGGCGGACGCTGTCCATTTTGCAGGATGACTGTATGCTGGTGGAAGGCAGATCACTTGCAGGTAGGTCTAAGAAGTTCTAATATCCCTCAACTCCTGGTATCATGATCTGTTGGGTGCTCTGGATCCGTGGAACACATACGGGCCACCAACACTTAAAATAGTGCAACACTATTTTATTAAGTTAGAAACTGTTGAACATGCTTTCACTGTGGGTTAACACGATGTTAGGTTAAACTAAAGACCTATGCCTGTCCGAACCAGTCTCTGCACTCAGCACATGGTGAGGATCTGTGCTGTGAGCTGTAAGCTCTGTCCTTGTAGGAGGCTGCATCCCGAATGAGCGTGAACTCTGATGCCCCCTGTCTTATAGTGAGTGTGCTGTAACTGGTGATTGGCTGCGGTGTTGTGTGTGTTGATTGGTCTGGTCTTGCTGTGTGTGTCGATTGGTCTTGCTGTGTCCATCAGTGTGTGTGTATCTGTACCATGATATACTGATGCATTTTATGACACTTTCTGTCGACCTCCAGAATGGAGTCGACCAGCTGCTGCCTGGCCACCCTCTCCTCCTTATCTCTGCATGCTTTGTAGGCTATGATCTCGCCTCTAATCATGGCCTTCAATAACAAATGAACAATAACAAATAGTATACATAATATTTGATTGGGCAAATCCATTGAGGAAGCTACAAGAAAATCACATCCTGAGTCTCAGAGAGTACTTATATGAACAAATATTGTAGTTTGAACTATATTTCACAATTTAAAATGATCAATAGGTTTTCAGTTCGCAAACTAGCATTTATCAAGGTGCGTGCAGAATGGTGATTAACTGTGAGACCTCCCTGTTCTGGTTGTTTCTAACGTAATCGCCTAAGGCCCGCGATGTATTCTGGCAGAAGACCTTGTCGGCCACGTGGTCCATGTCCAGCCTCCATGTGGGGCACTGGGCACGGCCCGTATCCAACCTCACATCCATGTAATGTGGAGCGTGGTCGGAGATAACGATCGCGGAGTATTCCGCTCCGATGATTCTTGGAAGCACCGATTTCCCCATTGCAAAGAAGTTGATGCGGGTGTACACGTTGTGCACCTGCGAAAAGAATCAGAACTCCTTTTCTCCCGGGTGTAGGAACCTCCATGGGTCTACAGCCAGCTCTACCGGCGAGTTTTCCACTGCTATTCAGTGACACTTAGGGTGGGATTCTCTGGCCGGCGACACCGAAAACGCGTTCGGCGATTGGCCGGAGAATCAAAGTTTATGACCATATCGGCGGTGGCACCGCTTTCGCGATGCTCCACCCCTCCAAAGCGGCATATCGGCGGCCTCAGGACATTGCCTGAGTCCCTTTGCCAGTGGCTGGGAGCACTGTGGGAGGGTGGTCCTGGGCGCGCGAGCCGGCCAAATGGGGGACACTATTTGGCAGGCCGGGCCCGTGAGCGGTCGCTGCCATGTTGCATGGTGCTGCCGCTGCAGACCGCCGCCATGCGCATGCACGGTCATGGACCCGGCAATTCTCCGGTCCGTGTCGGCAGCTGGAGCCGGGTGCTCTAAGCTGCCTTGATGCTAGCCCCCAGCTAAGCGGAGGATTGGTGGCCGGTTTATGTATTATGTCAATAAAACGCCATCATTCTCACTCCAGCGTGGGTACATAGCCTCAAAATCGGAGAATCCAGCCCTTAATCACTTTTTTGGCCCTGGGTAGTTTCTCACCAGTTTAGCCCACATTTTGGACTTATTTTTAGCATTGGGGAGCTGAACTCAGAGATCCGCGCAGCCGCCTTTTGAAAGGGTACCCTGGAGGGCGGCATGGTAGCACAGTGGTTAGCACTGTTGCTTCACAGCGCTAGGGACCCAGGTTCGATTCCCAGTTTGGTCACTGTCTGGGTGGAGTCTGCACATTCTGCCCATGTCCGCGTCGGATTCCTCCGAGTGGTCCGGCTTCCTCCCACAAGTCCGAAAAGGTGTGCTTGTTCGGTGAATTGGTCATTCTGAATTCTCTCTCAGTGTACCCGAACAGATGCCGGAGTGTGGCAACTAGGGGCTTTTCACAGAAACTTCATTGCAGTGTTAATGTAAGCCTACTTGTGACACTAATAAAGACTTCCGGTGGTGGACATGGGGTGAGTGGTTGCATATTTGGCAGCTCCCGCTCATGGTAGTCTTTTTGTGGCCTTTACGGCGGTTTGTCACAGGGATTTTGTAGGAAAAAGGTGCAGAAGTGAGAGCAAAAGAGAGTGACCACTAGTTTATGGAGCTGCGGTCCAGAAATGTCCGGGAAATAGTGAACCAGTTGGTTGAGGCGAGCGAGAAACGGACAACGCACGTGGAGATGGCGGACGGGTTGGGTCTGTCCCTGCTGGCTCAGTGGTCAATGGACCAGTTGGTGAGCTTCCTGAATGAGAAGTTCACCCAACAGTGGAACGAAAATTCGGAGGACCTGGCCCGGGCAGTGGACTCGATCAAGGCGGTGGTTGCCCACGTGGAGACGAGGCTGGCAGCCCAGGGACAGGCGATCCAGAGGTTGGAGAAGCTGGTGGGGGAGCATGAAGAGCAGTCCACCTCGACGGCAGCAGAGATTGGGCTGATGCGTGACCAGCAGAAGTGACTGCTGGAGAAAGTGGAGGACCTGGAGAACCGTTCTCGGAGGCAGAACATCTGGATCGTGGGTCTGCCGGGGGGAATCGAAGGATCGGATGCGGGTACGCATGTTGGGAAGATGCTGGAGAAGCTGCTTGGGGAAGGTGCATTTGATCGACCGCTGGAGGTGGATCAGGCCCACAGGGCACTGATGCGCGAACCCCAGGGGGGGTGAGCCGACGAGGGCAATGGTGGTGCGATTGCATTCGTTCTTGGACAAGGAACGCATCATGAGGTGGGCCAGGCAGACAAAGCCATGCACAAAACGTCGAGATTCAGGTGGACCAAGCAGAGCTCGCGAAGAGGAGGGCAAGCTTTAATAGGGTCAAGTCAGCCCTGTACAAAAAGGCATAAAGTGCGGACTACTGTACCCGGCTCGCCTATGGGTGACCTATGGGGCCCGGGAGCTGTACTTTGGCCTGGCGGAGGAGGCAGTGGACATCATGAAGAAGAATGGACTGACAGAGGAAGGAGGACCTTGAACTTTGATTGATGAGAACTGAACTATGCTGTGATAAACTTTGGGTTTTTGTTGTTTGGGTTTCTTTAGTTTTTCCAGTTTTTCGTGTCTGTTTGGGGGTAAGTTGGTTTACAATGCTTTGTTAAGGGATGAGGGGTGGTCTCTGTGTTCGGACGTTGGGAGGGATTGTTTGTTTTTACTTCTTGCCTTTGTTTTGACTGTTTTCACTAAGCATGGGGCGAGGGGAATTAGTGAGGGTAGGATGCTAGGCGACATGGGCGGGGATCGCCAGGCTGGCTGTGCGGGCTAGTTCATGGAAGCAAAGTGTGGGGTGAGCTGAAGATCAATTGGGGGGGGGGATTATACTGTTGGCGGGGAGGGGGCTTTCATAGCGGAGGGGGAGGAGGGTTGAAGTCGGTAGTTGCCCGAGGGCGGGCCAGGGGAGGTGCGGGATATGGGCCGCAGACTGGTCTAGGAGAGGTTATGGTTGATCAGCAGGGGAGGGGTGCAGGATGACCCCCCAAACAGATTGGTCACGTATAACATTCGGGGACTAAATGGGCCAGTCAAAAGGGCCTGTGTGTTCGTGCATTTAAGGCAACTGAACGCGAACGTGGCCACGTTGCAGGAGACACATCTGAAGGTGGGTGATCAGATTACGTTAAGGAAGGGATGGGTTGGGCAGGTGTTCGATTCGGGATTAGACGTTAAAACGAGGGGGGTGCCATTCAAGGTGGGGAATATAGAAGCGGACCCGGAGGGCAGATATGTTATGGTTATTGGGAAGCTGGAGGGAATGGCCGTGGTAATATATATGCTCCGAACTAGGATGACGTTGAGTTTGTTAGATGGGTTCTGGGGAAGATCCCGGACCTGGATTCACATCAACTGATTATGGGGGGAAATTTCAACACGGTCCATGATCCAAGATTGGACCGGTCGAGTTCTAGGTCAAGGGAGGAAGCAGCTATGGCAAAAGAGCTGCGGGGGTTCATGGAGCGCATGGGGGCTTGATCCCTGGATATTTGGGAGACCGAGGAGTAAGACGTTTTCGTTCTACTCCAATGTGCATAAAAAGTATTAGACTTTTTTGTTATGGATAAGACGCTGCTGGCCGAGGTGATAGATGCTGAATATTCAGCAATAGTGGTGTCAGGCCACGAGCCACACTGGGTAGATTTTCAAGTTAGCAAGGAAAGGCTCGGCACCCGCAATGGAGGTTGGATGTGGGGCTGTTATCGGAAAAGGAGGCATGTGAGCGGGTGAGGGAGGCCATCCGGGGAAATTTCAGGATCAATGACACGGGTGAGGTTTCAGCGGGGGTGGTGTGGGAGGCACTGAAGGCAGTTATTAGGGGGAATTCATCTCAATTCGGACCCAAAAGGAGAAGGCTGAGCGGGCAGGTTGGTCGGCAAACTTTTACAGGTGGACAGGAGGTATGTGGAGTCTCCGGATGACGGGCTTCTGAAGGAGCGCCAGAGACTGCAGCTGGAATTTGGGCTCCTGTCCACAGGTAAGGCAGAGGGACAGCTGAGGAGGGTGAAGGGGGCGGTGTATGAATATGGGGAAAAGCCAGCAGGAAGTTGGCGCAACAACTGAGGAAACAGGAGGCAGCGAGAGAGATTGGGAAAGTGAGAGATACAGGGGGGGAAGGTCATTTTGGACCCAGCAGGGGCGAATTGTGTGTTTCGGGAGTTTTATAGTAAATTGTATAAATCGGAACCCCCAGCTGGGGAGGATGGTATGAAACGATGTCTGGGGGGGCTGGAGTTCCCGAGGATAGATGAGGAGTTGATGGAGGATTTGGGAGCCCCAATTGGGCTTGGGGAGGTTATAGACGGATTGGGGGCGATGCAATGGGGTAAAGCCCTGGGACCAGACAGATACCCGGTTGAGTTTTATTAAAAAATTGTTGGGGCTGCTCCTGATAAAGGTTTTTAATGAGTCAAAGGTGCAGGGAGTGCTCCCCCCCCAGGCATTGATTTCCCTTATTTTGAAGCGGGATAAGGATCCAGAGAGCTGTGGTTCATAAAGGCCAATCTCCCTGTTAAATGTGGATGCAAAATTGCTGGCAAAGATCTTGGCCACACGTATAGAGGATTGTGTTCCAGGGGTAATAGGGTAGGACCAGACAGGATTTGATAAGTGACGACGCCTGACATCCAACATTAGGTGGCTCCTAAATGTGATAATAATGCCAGTGGAGGGGGGCGAGGTCGAGGTGGTGGTGGCCATGGATGCAGAAAAGGCTTTGATCGGGTGGGGTTGGAAGTATTTGTCGGATGTCCTGGGAAGGTTTGGGTTTGGGCAGGGATTTGTGGATTGGGTCTGGTTGCTATATCAAGCACCGGTGGCGAATGTGAGGACAAACCAGGTTCGATCAGAATATTTTAATCTGTGTCGGGACAAGACAGGGGTGCCCACTCTCCCCACTACTGTTTGCACCGGCCATAGAGCCTTTGGCAATGGTGCTGAGAGCATCGAACGTTTGGCGGGGGATAGTGAGAGGGGCGGGTGGAACATAGGGTCTTGCTCTATGCGGTCGATTTGCTCCTGTACATAACAGACCCGTTGGGGGGAATTGCAGGAATTATGGGGATACTGGAGGAATTTGGTCGGTTCTCGGGTTACAAACTGAACATGAACAAGAGTGAGGTCTTCGCGATCCAGGCAAAGGGGCAGGAGAGGAGACTGAGGGACATGCCGTTCAAAGTGGTGGGGAGGAGTTTTAGGCATCTGGGGATTCAGGTGGCAAGGGACTGGGGTCAGCTTCATAAACCAAATTTGGGCAGAGTGATTGAGCAAATGAAAGGGGACTTCCGTAGGTGGGACGTGCTCCCTCCCGCTGTCATTGGCGGGGAGGGTACAGACTGTGAAAATGACAGTCCTCCCAAAATTGCTGTTCGTATTTCAGTGTCTTCCAATCTTAATCCCCAAGGCATTTTTTAGGAAGATGATCTCGGGTTTTATATGGGCCGGGAAAGCCCCGAGGGTGAAGAAGGTCCTTCTTGAGCGGGGGCGCGGGGAAGGGGGCTTGGCCTTTCCGAACTTTATTAATTACTACTGGGCAGCTAATATAGCGATGGTTAGGAAATGGGTAGTGGGGCAGGGGTCAGAGTGGGAGCGAGTGGAGGCGGCATCGTGTAAGGGCACAAATCTGAAGGTTTTGTTAAAGGCATGTCTGCCCTTCTCGCAGGCTCGTTACTCCACAATCCCAACAGTGTGGGGGCAATGGAGGCAGCACATGAGACTGGAGTTGGTGTGGTCACCGGTCTGTGATAATCACCGGTTCGTTCCGGGGGGAGGGGGGCTGGACGGGGCTTCAGGAGGTGGCAGCGGGCAGGGATTGAGAGATTCCCGAGCTTGGAGGACCTAGAGGAGGAGTTTGAATTGCCGGGTGGGAACGGATTTCGGTACCTGCAGGTGCGGGATTTTGTTCGGAGGCAGGTCCCGAGCTTTCTTCGCCTCCCACTAAGGGGACTACAGGATAAGGTGATGTCTAAAACAATGGGTTGGGGAGGGGAGGGTCTCGGAAATATACAAGGAACTGATGGAGTGGGAAGTGGTCCCAATTGGGAAGGTGAAGAGGATGGAAGGAAGAGCTGGGAGGGGAGTTGGAAGTCGGGTTATGGGAGAAGGCCCTGAGGAGTGTCAATGCATCATAGAACATACAGTGCAGAAGGAGGCCATTAGCCCATCGGATCTGCACTGACCCACTTAAGCTATCACTTCCACCTTATCCCCGTAAACCAATAATCTCTCCTAACCTTTTTGGTGATTAAGGGTAATTTATCATGGCCATTCCACCTAACCTGCACGTCTTTGGACTGTGGGAGGAAACTGGAGCACCCGGAAGAAACCCGCGCAGACACGGGGAGAACGTGCAGACTCCGCACATCCTCGTCATGGGTTAGGCTTAGCCTGATCCAATTCAAGTTGGTCCACAGAGCTCATATGACTGTGGCCCGAATGAGTAGGTTTTGTGAGGAGGTGGAGGACAGGTGTCGGAGGTGTGGGGGAAGGCCTGCGAACCATGTTTTGGCGTGTCTGAGGCTGAGGGGATTTTGGCAGGGATTTTCAGATGTCATGGCAGAGGTCCTGGAAGGGAGGGTGACTCAGAGTCTAGAGGTGGCAATACTTGGAGTTTCGGAAGATCCGGGAGCCCAGGGGGGGAGAGAGGCCGACGTTTTGGCCTTTGCCTCTCTGGTGGCCCGGAGACGGATTTTGCTGGGATGGAGGGACTCGGAGCCTCCAAAGTCGGGGGTGTGGGTCAGTGACATGGCAGCGTTATTCAGGCTAGAGAAAATTAAGTTCGCCTTAAGGGGTTCAATACAGGGGTTCGCTCGGAGGTGGCAGCCGGTCATCGACTTCTTTAAAGAGAACTGACCGTCAGCAGGAAGGCGGGGGGGGGGGGGGGGGGGGGGGGGGGGGGGGGAAGGCATGAAATTGACGAATAAGGTCAGAGAATCTAATGTATGGGTAGGGCTGAGGGGAGTTGCGTACGTTATTGTGGGGTTTTTGCGTACTGTTGGATCTCTCTGTTTAAAATGTTAAAATGTTAAAATTATAAATGCCTCAAAAAAAAAATTTCAAAAAACATACAAAGAATATCTCTAAGTGAGCTTAAGTGACACCCTAAGGGACACTTCGTACCCATGGGCAATGTCACCCCCCCATACACATGGACACACACCCCCCAAGTGGGAACACCCCGCTATGGGATCCCTGTGGTGATATGCCTGTGTTGGACTCCCCAACACTAGAGGCCACTCCACAAAAAGACATGCTAGAAGCGCAGATGTATACCGCTCTACAATGGCAGGGGATCAGCCTAGGATGAGCCACTAATCGGCTCTTCAGCAAAGGATGACCCATACATTATCATATCGAGTGACGATGAGCCACCAATTGGGGCTCAAGCTCAAGAAGAAGGAGCAGCACCCAATGTTGGGGATGTGGATCCAGCCACACACCAGAGTGCGAGGCTCTGCAGTCTGCTCCTGAATGTGCAGACTTGACCACGACCGCACAGTCCCTCATCAGTGTGCATACACTAGAAGTCTCAGCAGACGATCCACAAGCAACTACTCCCATGGCACAGTCAGGCGACATGAAGGGTGCTACCAATCCAAAATTGAAAAAGAGCTGCAGTCACAGGGTCCCTCCTGCAAAAAGGAAGAGGAAGAGAAGGAGAGCACGGTAGCCTTGTGGATAGCACAATTGCTTCACAGCTCCAGGGTCCCAGGTTCGATTCCGGCTTGGGTCACTGTCTGTGCGGAGTCTGCACATCCTCCCCGTGTGTGCGTGGGTTTCCTCCGGGTGCTCCGGTTTCCTCCCACAGTCCAAAGATGTGCAGGTTAGGTGGATTGGCCATGATAAATTGCCCTTAGTGTCCAAAATTGCCAGTAGTGTTGGATGGGGTTACTGGGTTATGGGGATAGGGTAGAGGTGTGGACCTCGGATAGGGTGCTCTTTCCAAGAGCCGGTGCAGACTCGATGGGCCGAATGGCCTCCTTCTGCACTGTAAATTCTATGAAATCTATGAGTGGAGGATACCATGGGTCCCACCTGCGGTACTGAACAAGAAAACCTCGGCAATGTGGCCGACAAGCCAGAGGGTACACGGCGCGCAGTGAGAAGCATCGCGTTAGAAAATTTTAAAAGCTGGTGACGCAGACAAGGCCAGCAAGGAAACCAGTCTTCAGAATGCATCACGTCAAAAGGCTAAACAAGGTGATAAGACTAGAAAGACCTGCAAGGAAACCGGTATTCTGGAAGCAAAAGCAACACCGGGCAGCTGATAAAGGCTCAGAAGATCAACCGAGCAATGTTGTGGCAAATGTACATTAAGCTGTGCACCAGGGACACATTTTTCAGGCATATCATGTTGTTGAAGCTCAGTTGCATATAACATGTGTAAAATAATAATGTAGATAATGTTTTGTAAGACACAGTTATATTTAAATACAAATGTTAACATTTCCAAAGAAAAGGGGATGTGGTGATATACAGTTCTGTATATAATTAGCAATGCGACCTCCAACCAGCTGGTGGTGTCCGACATCCATCATGTGACTTGAGATACCCGCCAGTTGGTAGTTAGCCATACAGAAAAATAGTCGCACTTAGAGTATCTCCAGGAGAATTCATTGAATTCATTTAGTAGCTTTTGACTGTATAGTAGTTATCTTTCCATGTGTTTATTAATAAATCATCTTTCTAGTTAAACAACTAGACTCCGAGTTCCCGCCGGGTGGAACTATACGGAACCACGCTGGCAGGAACTCGGCCGGTCGTCCGCGGAGAATCACCCCGGGTCCTCTTTCAACGGCCCCCGACCGGCGCTGCGTCGACCGCGCGCGCAACTGCCAATGATTCTCCGGTCGCGGGTCCAATGCCACATCTCCGCCCCTGCGCCGAGCGCGATTGCGGCGTGGAGGCTTGGAGAATCCCGCCCCCCATTTGGTTAAATCGCACCAATCGTCCGTTGGATATGAACTCCAGCAGTTACTGTCTGACACCCTATGTGAACAGAATCCAGGCAGTCGCCTGCGCTGTCGAACATCAAGCCGGTGAGAGCAGACAGACCTCAGACCCTTGTGATGATATGCAAAAAGTAATTCTGTGCATAATGTTATACACGACCTCCTACCACTCGTTTGCAAGACAATTGACTTCTCAAAAAAGGAGGCAGAAGGGTTTCTATGATAGGTCCACGAAATGACTTCAACCTCTGCAGCCAGAGGACACGGTGAGATTAGCAGACTTCAAAGGAAATGGATGCTTTAAGCAGGCGAAGGTACTGCGACAAGCAGGTCCAAACTCATATCTCATCATTATAGCTGAAGGTGCTGTCTTGAGAAGGAATAGAAGAGCTTTGCTCAAAGTACGGAAACCGTTTGTATGGAACCACCAGAAGAAGCATGCAACAATCCTAAAATATCTGAGGAACATACAGTGCAACATAGGGAACAAATACAACAAGCGGAAGATACATCGATACACATGAAGAACAACAAACACAAGCAACAAACACTAAAGAAGATGAAGTACCTTTGGAAGTTTAGCAGCCACTTAGAAGATCTACAAGGATAAGGCGCAAACCAGAAAGACTGAACTTGTGATGGACTGTAAAAATTCTAAATGTGTAAATAGTACTGCATATCATGGTGAATTGTAAAAATAATCTAATGCATGTAAATAATTTCATTTTCCAAAGGAAAGGGGATTTGATAATATGCATAAAACAATTCTGTACATAATGTTATATACGACCTCCAACCACTAGGTGGCAGTGTAAACCCACCACGTCATCTGGGGAGTTGGGAGTAAGTCATGGTGGAGGACAGACATATTTTGCAGTAGCTCTACAATAGTTAATTAGTGTTAGTAGTTTATTATTTTACTTATCCTAGTTATCTTTTTCACGCAGTTGTTTCATAATATATTATTTAAATTAGATGTTCTGCAGTTCATCATTCACTTCAGCCAGTCTACAGAACGTGACAACCCTCATCAAACCTGCCAACTGCTGGAATCCTGCCTCCTGACTAAACTCTTTCTACCTGCTTCCTCCTGTTGAGAAAGTCTTGGTCTCAGAAGGCAAAGCATTTTACAATCAGCCAACCTCCCCTTGGAAACAATATTCCAGTTGAAGTTGATTCTGGACTCTGGACACGTGTAAAAGCCAGACTTGTATTTGTATTATAGTCAGGCCCCAAACCCACTTCCTTATTCCTTATCCCCCATTTATTGCGTGAATATAAAAGGAGTGGATGTTTTGAAACTCCGTGTGTGAGTGTGTGTGTGTGTGTTGTGAAAAAACCAACTCTTTTACTTTCATCTTACCTTGAGTTTGCTGTGCAAGTTATTAATAGAGGATTGGCACATTTTCAAATTTAAGGGTTGGGGAAAATATGCCACCATTTATAAAGGGGGAAATCAGAGCAGTTTAAATTGACCCCCTCCTGTCCCTGACACAGTCAACCAACAAGACAAAGGTATCTGGTCATTTAGCTAATTGCTGTGTGTGGGATCTTGCAGTGTGCTGATATGTTTCATAGAATTTCATAGAATTTACAGTGCAGAAGGAGGCCATTCGGCCCATCGAGTCTGCACTGGCTCTTGGAAAGAGCACCCTACCCAAGGTCCACACCTCCACCCTATCCCCATAACCCAGTAACCCCACCCAACACTAAGGGCAAGTTTGGACACTAAGGACAATTTATCATGGCCAATCCACCTAACCTGCACATCTTTGGACTGTGGGAGGAAACCGGAGCACCCGGAGGAAACCCACGTTTCTGACAACAATGACGAACTTTCAATTAGCCATAGATGCCCTGAGGTCTCGAAAGGCGTTCAATCAATACAAGTCTTTCCTTTTATCCTCTGGGCCCTGAGGAACCACACTTTAATGTATTTGAATAACTTTCTGTTGAGGTAGAGAATTATGTCCAGTTAGTTTACTCACATTCTTCAGATAATGAAGGAGCTCATTCTTGTCCGCAGTGTGTGATGCTGAAGGTTTACCACTGCGATGAAGAAAGGTGTACAGCGCTTCTTCATACAATAGATTTAGCTGCAAAGAACAGAGGAACACCACAGTAAGCTTCTAAATAATTAGTCAGATTGTAAAGCTGAAAAATGTTCACAGAACCTGCTTTCAGAGCAGGGAAACTTCAGCACTGGGACAAATCCTGCGCCTTTTTCACCATCTTGTGGCTCCTGTTTGGAGTTGTTTGGGTATACACACCACCTCAGCTGCCTAGAAATACTCTTGTTCCTGAAAATAGGCAATGGGGGGTGGGGGAGAAGATGGGCAAAGCGTGGATCTAGAAGGGAGTTGAGCTCCAGAGCTGAGGTGTGAGTGACTGACCTTGACATCAAAACAACAGTTAGCTGTGTGTGGCATTAAGCAGCCTCAGCAGAATTGAAGTGAATGGGAATGAGAGGAAAAACTCTCCATTGCTTGGAGTCATACCTAGCACAAAGGAAAATAGTTGTGGTTGTTGGAGGTCAATTACCTCAGCCCCAGAATATCACTGCAGGAGCTCCTCAGGTTAGTGTCCGAGGCCCAGCCATCTTCAGCTGCTTTATCAGGTTTTGAAGCAGTCCATGCCCACTTGCAGAAAAACCTGGAAAATATCCAGGCTAATGCCGATAAGCTGCAAGTAAGATTCATGCCACACAAGTCTCAGGCAATGACCATCTCCAATAAAAGAGAATCTACCCATCCCCTCTTACCATCACTGAATCCCCATCATCAACATGCTGGGGATAACCATTGACCAGAAACTGAACTGGACTAGCCATATAAATCATGTGGCTACAAGAGCAGGTCAGAGGCTTGTAATCCTGTGGAGAGTAATTCACCTGCTGAATAAATGCTGTGCTAACCAGCAATGCCCACATCCCATAAGTGAATTAAAATATATATTTTTTAAAGTCACGTACAATCCTAACTTGGAAAAGTATCGCCATTCCTTCACCGTCACTAGGTCAAACTCCTGGAATTCAATCCCTCAGAGCGCCAGGGGTGTACCTGCACCATATGGATGGTTCAGGAAGGCAGCTCAGCACCACCTTCTCCAGGATACTTAAGGATGGACAATAAATAGGAACAAATAAAATTTAACAAATCTACCTATGCAATCTAATCTTGAAAATTGATACAGTTTCTGCCTCAAACACCAACCTGGGAGTCACTTCTAAACCTCACACTCTCTCTGTGTGAAGAAATTTCTCTTGTCCGAAATCTCTGACATTCAATCCCCCAATCTTGGCCACTCACTGTCTGGAAACAGTCTGCTTCTATCTCCCCTGTTTCAAATAGTTCATCATTTTAAACACTTCAACACAATGTCCCAAAAAAATCTTGTTCTAATAAAACACCCTCCAAGTTTTTAATTCTTACTTTGTATCTGTATTTTCTCAGAGTAGACGAACCCCCACTGCGGGGTTTACGGTGGTGGAGGGGTGCATAGAATGGGAAACCCCATTGACAGTGGCGGGATCAGAAGATCTCACTGCTGGCCAATGATCACCATCCATGATGGTCACACACCAGCAGGACATTGAGGGAGTGGGATCCCTTTCAGTTCTGGTACAGGGTAGAGCTGAGGCATAACAAAGTAATGTATGTACAGCAGTCCCTGTGCCAGGTGAAATCTGCAATCCTAGTGAAGCTAAGCGCCCACTCCACCTGCTTGTCTACGGTAAGAAAGAATTAAAATGTAGTTAGCTGTCTTTGACCAGAGAGCCTCAGTGATCTCCTTAACTAACAGAGGGCAGCAAACTGGGAGATGTTACCAATTTTCTCCAGATGCAGTCTGGAAGTTGCCAGATGCATAAAAAGGCATCACCATAGTTACCTTCACGGCGATTGACACTGCACTCTTCTAAGTTTGCAGTTATAGCAGGCGGTAGATTTCAATGAGGGCATCTTTACTGAAGTGGGCCAAGTGCTGGAAAATGGGATTAGAATACATAGTTGAAGGGCCTTTTTTGTGCTGTAGACCTTTATGACTCTGATGTGTTAACACTGTCATTGGAAGTCAACCGAGAAACAGATAATTAAGTAAGCAAGAGCCTCAATTATTTAAGGTTATTTAAGTCCAAAGATGTGCAGATTAAGTGGATTGGAAGTGCTAAATAACCCTTAGCGTCCAAAAAGGCTGGGTGGGGTTTTGGGGATATGGTGGATGTGTGAGCTTGGGTAGGGCGCCCTGTCCAAGAGCTGGTGCAGACTCAATGGGCCTAATGACCTCCTTCTGCACTGTAAATTCTATGATTCTATATAATGTTGAAGAATTAACAATTAATCATTAATTCTATTATAAGGACTATCTCTAAACTCACATAGTTTTATGGTAAATTCATTTTAAAAAGAAGTTTTATACTAATAGTCCTAAAAGTCTGCTTACATTATTAAGCTAAGAGGTTGGATTCTCTGGCCGCCGAAATCGTGTTCGGCGACAGACTGGAGAATCCAAATACCCGACAGAATCGGGGGCGGCTCCTTTTCCGTGATGCTCCGCCCCCTCCAAAGTGCTGTACTCTTTGAGCAAAGCTCTTCTATTCCTTCTCAAGACAGCACCTTCATCTGTAATGATGAGTGTGTGCATGCGCGGCAACAGACCGGGCAATTCTCCAGACCGTATCGGGTGCATAGAATGGGAAACCCCACAGAGAATCGGTGGCTGTTTCACAACGATTTTTCTGTCGTGAAACGCCACCGTTTTCACACCGGCGTGGGGACCTAGTCTCCAGAAGAGAGAATTCAGCCTAAGATTTCAAGTCTGGATCACAAAATGGCAGTGAGAAATCTGAATCCTTTATGATCAGATAAATTGTCCACAAGTAGGGCGGCGCAGCGGTACAGTGGTTCGCATTGCTGCCACACAGCACTGAGGACCCGAGTTTGATCCCGGCCCCAGGTCACTGTTCGTGCGCAGTTTGCACATTGTCTGAATGGGTCTCATCCCCACAACCCAAAAAAAGATGTGCAGCGTAGGTGAATTGGCCCCTTAATTGGAAAAAAAGAATTGGATATGCTAAATTTATTTTTAAGAAATGGGGCAGGATTCTCTGACCCCCCCGCTGGGTCGGAGAATCCCCAGGGGGCGGCGGGAATCCCGCCCCGCCGTTCCAACGCCGACTGCCATATTCTCCGGCGCCGGTTTTTGGGCGGGGGCGGGGATCACGCCACGTCGGTCGGGGGCCATTGGCAGTGGCCCTCCCGGCAATTCTCCGGGCCCTGATGGGCCGAGCAGCCGTTGGTTTCTGGCCAGTCTCACCGGTGTGGATTGGACATGGTCCCACACGGCAGGACCTGGCTAGTAGGCCGGCTGGTGCGGTCCTCGGAGGGGAGGGGGGGGCGCGGAGGGATCCAGGGTGGCCTGGCCCGCGATCGGGGCCCACCGATCTGCGGGCGGGCCTGTGCCATTGGGGCACTCCCTCCTTCCGCGCTGACCCCTATAGGGCTCCGCCATGGCCGGCGCGGAGAAGACACCCCCTGTGCATACGCCAGAATACGCCAGCCGGTCTGCGCATGCGCTAACTCACGCAGTCCCTTCGGCGCTGGCTGGCGTGGCGCCAACCCTTCTGCCGCCAGCCTAGCCCCCGGAAGTGTGGAGAATTCCACAACTTCCGGTTGGCCCGACGCCAGAGTGGTTCGCGCCGTTCTTGGCGCCGGCGTTGGGCCAATTCGCCGATTGAGGTGAATCCCGCCCATGGTCCTCAGGAGAAATTCCGAACCTTGATTAAAACAATTTGTAACTAACGGTTTATACAAAATTACACAATGAAACAAAGCCAGATGTTCAAAGTAAGATTTTAAGAGCACACTGAATAAATCTATTGTTCTGTTATCAGGCTATTTACAGATATGCCTAAAAAAACAATCAATAATCTGTGGTAATCAATTTAGCCAATTACTGAATGACAACTGGGTCACCCCACATGGGTTGAGGGCTGTTGACTGGGATAAATACCCTTGAATAAGGAATTAGCCACTTACTGGATGACCCCAAGACAAATTCTCATCAGAATTATTGAGGGGTGCAAGAAGGTTAAGTTTTTTTCAGCCTGGTCAGCAGTCAAAAATCATGGAGGGCGAGATCTACCGGCTGTGTTGCGCCCGAAAAGCAGCGGTGTGAATCCTGCCCATTGTCGGCGGGATCACTTTCTGGCAAAACTGCATATTAGAGTGAGACATTTAATCTCACTCCATAATACAGTCTTGAGATCTAACCAAGGCGTAGGATCTAACCCCCTCGCCTTGGAGACCTCGGGCGAGCACCGTTCAGTACTGGTCTTCACAAATGGGGACCAGACAGAATGTCATTGTAGGGGTCTCCCACAAAAATGGCATCTTGATCTCTCCCTGCGAGGAGTTCGGCGAGAGGAGCTCATCAGTGCAAAAAATGGGACAAAGTGCGGCCTCAGCCACGGTTCCTCACAGAGGCCCCTGATCTATCCGAGTGGCCGTTCGACAGTGTGGTGTTTCTCGGCGCTCCGGAAACACGTAGCTGATCACGCTATGGTGCCCAGAGTCTATTTTGTTCTGATATGTATAGTCTTTAGTTGCTTTGTTTTCTCTTATTTTGTATGATTAAGAACGTATCTTTTTTTAAATAAATTATTTCTTTGACTTTATTATTCAAAGAGTTCTTGTCTTACCTCGTAAATTAATGGTACTTCCAGACATGCATTAATTGGAGGAATCTTATAATTGGACAAATCCAAATTGAATTTATCTAAAACTGACAGAGTGTGCATTTTCAGCTATGAGAGGTTAAGAGAGAGTTTTAGCTGGAGCATTCAGCTGCAAAACAGCATTGTTGGCATCAACTGATTGACATGAGGATCGCCCTACTCTGTATACTTGCAGTGGCCATTCATTGTGCACCAGTTTGGTGTCTAGCACTACTCACAAGTGTGCATGCACCAGAAAACGGGTGTGGCGGGACTGAGAATCCGCCCATTGTCTTTGTTACAAGCTCCAATTATTGCTTGCTTAATGCTCTGTCCAGTGGTATAACTACTCCTAGGAGGGCTGTAAACTATTCCAACCAGTGGCTCCTCACCCTTTTTATTCTGTATCTCCTGAGCACAAATCCATTCTCACTACTGCCCTGTACCATCCTTTACTATCTGTCATGATATTCAAACACACACATCATGATGGACACACTAACAGGCAAATCAGAGTACACAACACCACAACCAATCACAGACAAGAACACCAACCACATAAAAAGCACGAGCACGACACCTGGACGTCAGTAGGTCTGGGGAGAAGGGAACAGAAAGAGCTGATGAAACACCACAAGCAGGGAGCCCCCCACGTGCAGAGTGCAAAGACCAAGTTGTAAATAGTGAGTTTAAATAAAGAAGTGTTGTACCATATGCAACTGTGTTGGCTCATCTGTGTGTCAGAACACCCAACACCACATGGTACAGGAGTGGATCGATACCTGCCTACTAACCTGCCATTCTGGACATGGACCACACCGGCAAACCGCAGCCGATGCAAGTCACGGGGAACCTAGGCACCAACTGGAAGCTCTACAGGCAGCGATTTGACCTGTACATCCGTGCCACCGAAAAACAGAATGCCTCGGATGATTCGAAGATTGCAATGCTCCTCTTCTACGCAGGCCCCCACCCGAACGATGTCTTTAATTCACTGGTGTTCGAAGAAGGCGAAAACCAGGCCAAATATGACACGGTCATCCTCAAACTGGACCAGCACTTTCAAACTGAAGTAAACGAAACTTTTGAAAGATACATCTTTCAGCAACGCCTGCAAGGTAAGGAGGAGCTTTTTCAACCCTTTTTGACGCACCTCCGGATTCTAGCGCAGTCCTGCGGTTACGGCACCACTACAGAGTCCATGATCAGGGACCAGATTGTTTTTGGCGTTGCCTCTAGTGGCCTACGCCAGCAGCTTCTTAAAATAAAGAGCCTCACCTTAGCGTCTGCTGTGGAAGCCTGTGTCCTCCATGAAAATGCTACCTGCCGTTTTGCCCGATTTCAGGCGTCCGAGTTGGCACGGAGGGGGTCCCCAGCCGTCGAATCGGCAAGCCAGGCCGCCCACGACGTTGAACGCATCCAGGCCGTCGATTTCTTCCCGCCCCACGGCCCGGACGACAGCGGCCGCTTCCCGCGCTTTTCGCGGTCTCCCGCGCAGGTGCGCGCCAAAAATAACGGCCACAACGAGGGACGCACTGCGCAGGCGCGCCCACCGCAAGATCGCACTGCGCATGCGCAGTGGCGCAACGAACGCCGTGACGTCATGACGTGCAGAAATTGTGGAGGTCTACACTTAAAAGGGCAATGTCCTGCAAAATACCGACAGTGCAACAGATGTGCCATGATAGGCCACTACGCAGCCCGCTGTCGTGCGGCTCAACCCATGGATCCGGCGCATCCTCGACAACCTCGCACACGAGTCAGGACCGTCCAGCCCACGCATCAAGACTTCCAATTAAGTGATGCAGATGACCAGGATGACTTCCGAGTTGCCGTCATTGATGTCAACAAGGTCAATGCCATCAATCCAGACGATGAGTGGTGTGCCACCCTGACGGTCAACCGATCGCGCGTCGCCTTCCGTCTGGACACCGGCGCATCCGCCAACCTGATTGCTTACTCTGCAGTCCAGGCCATGAAGGTCAAACCACCCATCACACCATCCCGGCTTAAGATGGTTGACTATAACGGGAACGTTATCCCGTCCATAGGATCTTGCCAGCTACAGGTGACTCACAAGAGGTACACGGCCACACTCCCCTTCGAAGTTGTGGGCTCATCAAAGGACTCGTTACTGGGCGCACAAGCGTGTAAGGTCCTTCACCTGGTACAGCGCATCATGTCTCTCTCTCCAGATGAGATATCCGACTTCCCGGATGCTGAGTTCCACGCGAATCTCCATTCCCTCCTCGCTCACAACCAGGAGGTTTTTGAAGGCATGGGGACATTGCCACACACGTACAAGATTCGACTCAGACCGGACGCCATCCCTGTCGTTCACGCACCTCGCAGGGTTCCTGCGCCTCTCAAAGACCGCCTCAAGGCACAACTGCAGATTCTTCAGGACCAAGGGGTCCTATCCAAGGTCACGGAGCCCACGCCATGGGTCAGCTCCATGGTCTGTGTAAAGAAGCCCTCTGGCGAGCTCCGTATATGTATAGATCCAAAAGATCTGAACAACAACATCATGCGGGAACACTATCCCATCCCGAAACGAGAAGACCTCACCAGCGAGATGGCGCGAGCCAACATATTCACTAAATTGGATGCGTCCAAAGGATTCTGGCAGATCAAACTGGACCCGGCCAGCCGAAGACTATGCACATTCAACACCCCTTTTGGCAGATTCTGCTACAACCGGATGCCATTCGGCATCATTTCGGCATCTGAAGTATTCCACCGCATTATGGAACAGATGATGGAAGGCATCGAAGGGGTACGTGTATATGTGGACGATATCATCATTTGGTCCACCACTCCGCAGGAACACATGCATCGTCTGCGACGTGTCTTCACCCGCATACGGCAAAATGGCCTGCGTCTCAACCGTGCGAAGTGTGCTTTCGGCCAGACGGAGCTGAAATTCCTCGGGGACCACATCTCAAGGTCCGGGGTCCGTCCCGATGCAGACAAGGTTAGCGCCATCACAGCCATGCCACGACCGGCTGACAAGAAGGCTGTCTTAAGATTCCTCGGCATGGTCAACTTCCTTGGGAAGTTCATTCCCAACCTGGCTTCTCATACAACAAACATGCGCCATCTCGTAAAAAAATCGACGGAATTCAACTGGCACCAGTCGCATCAGCGGGAATGGGAGGAGCTCAAGCACAAACTGGTCACGGCACCAGTGCTGGCCTTCTTTGACACGACTCGCCCTACAAAGATCTCAACAGACGCCAGCCAATCTGGTATTGGAGCGGTACTCCTCCAAAAAGACAGCACGTCATCATGGGCCCCGGTTGCGTATGCCTCACGAGCCATGACCCCTACCGAACAGCGCTACGCGCAAATCGAAAAAGAATGCCTGGGCTTGTTAACTGGACTGGACAAGTTCCACGACTATGTGTATGGCCTGCCACGATTCACGGTCGAAACTGACCACCGCCCCCTGGTCAACATCATTAACAAAGACCTGAACGACATGACTCCTCGCCTCCAGCGCATCTTACTCAAACTCAGGAGGTACGATTTTGAACTGATCTACACTCCGGGGAAGGAACTCATCGTGGCGGACACTCTTTCCCGAGCAGTGAGCACACCACCAGATGCAGAGGGGTTCGTGCGTCAAATTGAGGCACACGTGACTCTGACAGCAGCAAATATGCCAGCTGATGATCCTAGTCTGGCCCACATACGCGCAGAGACGGCGACTGACCCTCTGCTGCAGCGAGTGATGCGCCACATGACGGAAGGGTGGCTAAAAGGGCAGTGCCCCCAGTTTTATAATGTGCGAGATGATCTCACCAATATAGACGGGGTCCTTATGAAATCGCATAGGATCGTCATTCCACACAGTGTGCGCCAGATGATTCTTCGTCAACTACACGAAGGCCACTTGGGCGTCGAAAAATGCAGACGAAGGGCCCGGGAGGCGGTATATTGGCCGGGTATTAATGAAGACATAGCCAACATGGTGCTCAACTGCACAACCTGTCAGAGGTTTCAGCCAGCGCAACCTCCGGAAACACTTCTACCACACGAGATGGTGACGTCCCCCTGGGCGAAGGTGGGTGTTGACCTATTTCACGCGCTCGGCAGAGATTACATTGTTATTATAGACTACTTCTCAAACTACCCGGAAGTCATGCCTCTCCATGATCTGACGTCGTCCGCAGTCATTGGGGCCTGCAAGGAAACGTTTGCTCGCCATGGCATTCCAAGGACTGTCATGTCAGACAATGGACCTTGTTTTGCCAGCCGTGAATGGTCGTCCTTTGCCGCAGCATATGGTTTCACTCATGTGACATCCAGCCCTCTGCATCCACAATCGAACGGGAAGGCTGAAAAGGGTGTCCACATCGCAAAGCGGCTCCTGTGCAAGGCGGCTGATGCCGGATCGGACTTTAACCTTGCCTTGCTGGCCTATCGATCGGCCCCGTTATCCACGGGCCTCTCGCCAGCGCAGCTACTAATGGGTCGCTCCCTCAGGACGACGGTACCTTCCGTCCTGGCACCGACAACAGACCATGAGGCGGTTCTTCGGAACATGCAACTGCAGCGTGATCGCCAGAAAGGGCGGTACGACACACGAGCGACGGACCTGCCCCCCCTGTCCTCCGGAGACAAAGTACGCGTCCATCAACCGTATGGTGGCTGGTCAGCACCGGCCGAAGTCCTCCGACAAGTGGCTCCCCGCTCGTTCCTGGTTCGCATGCCGGATGGTTCCGTGCGTCGCCGCAATCGGCGCGCCCTTCGCCGACTTCCACGCTCACAGCCACACAACACGCCAGATCCTCAACAGGCTTCCGAGGATGACTTTGTGGAGCTGCCGCACATCACGCCCTTTCCATCGCCACCCATGGCCATGCCTGCACAGCAGCCGGTGGTTCTTGATCCACCCTTAAGGCGGTCAACCCGAATTCGTCGCAAACCCATTAGAATGGACTTATAATACAGTTCATATGCTTAATAAGTTGGACAATTTTACATGATAACCTGTTGTTGTTTATCGTTCCAGATGTCGTCTGACTGGGCAACTGATCAAAATTTTTTTTTCTTCTTCTCTCGTTCGCATTTCTGTTATGTTATGGTACAACTGGATTCATGTGACGCACTCGACATCGCCCCATGTACATAGTTCCGTCATAGACACATGCTGCACACGACACACACACACTCTTAGATGCACTCACGTCACGATCATATTTATTACCACGTAGGCACATATCTTTGTAAAAAGGGGGGATGTCATGATATTCAAACACACACATCATGATGGACACACTAACAGGCAAATCAGAGTACACAACACCACAACCAATCACAGACAAGAACACCAACCACATAAAAAGCACGAGCACGACACCTGGACGTCAGTAGGTCTGGGGAGAAGGGAACAGAAAGAGCTGATGAAACACCACAAGCAGGGAGCCCCCCACGTGCAGAGTGCAAAGACCAAGTTGTAAATAGTGAGTTTAAATAAAGAAGTGTTGTACCATATGCAACTGTGTTGGCTCATCTGTGTGTCAGAACACCCAACACCACACTATCAAGGCTATTTCTTCCCCCTTTTTATTGGCTTTTAGAAATGTTGAGTACCTGGGGATATTTATCTCCTATCTTTTGTCACTTTGTAACCAAGTTTCTAATGGCGACTGGATCTAAATCATTTGTCTCTAATTTATCCATCTTATTATGAATGCTTTGTACATTCAGATAAAATACTATTTTTGCTATTATTGTTTATTCACTATAAACGTTAAAAGCTGTCCTTTCCTGTTCCACTCTGCTTGTCTTTAATCACACTGCTCTATTGCCTCTTGATTGAAATCATTCTTCAACTGACTTTCCCCTTTGACCCTCTTTTAGTTTAAAGAGAAAAGGACAATCAATTATTTCTTGTATCACCTAATGCCTTTCTACAACTTTGAGGGATTAGGCCTCACCCATTTCCTGGATTTCCTGGCAGGCAGACATACTCTGTGGGTAATAGGAATCTGAAATGGAGACAGAAAATGCTGTAAGTACTCAGCAGGTCTGGCAGGGTCTGTTCTGATGGAAGTTCATTAACGTTACTCTCATCACAGATGCTGCAAGACCTGCTGAATACTTTCAGCTTTTTCTGTTTTTATTGCCGACCAATTCTGTAAGTAACTTGCACTAACATCAATGAATTTTCTTTCTTAATGACTGTTCTCGAAGGCTGATTCTAGAATATTCCAGTCAGTAACCTTGCTATGTTATGAGCTGATATTGAGATTATATATACAGATGTTTACAAGAGAGAGGTTATGACATTTCCTACCGTTCCTGTAACTAATTTCATCACATGGTGCAACTGAAACTCAAGGTTAAGAAATTGGTAAAGACAGCCAGCACGGTGGCACAGTGGGTTATCCCTGCTGTCTCACGGCGCCGCGGTCCCAGGTTCGATCCCAGCTCTGGGTCACTGTCCATGTGGAGTTTGCATATTCTCCCTGTGTTTGCGTGGGTTTCGTCCCCACAACCCAAAGATGAGAAGGGTAGGTCAATTGGCCATGCTAAATTAACCCTTAATTGGAAAAAATGAATTGGGTACTCTAAATTTAAAAAAAAAAAGAACTGGGAGAGATCATGGAGAGTATTAGCTCCATGCAGGCGGGCAAGGCGCCAGGACCAGACGGGTTCCCGGCGTACTTCTACAAAGCTTTTGCGACAGCCCTGGCCCCACACCTGCGGCAGATGTTCACAGACTCGCTGGCTAGGGACACATTGCCACCTACAATAGCACAGGCTTCAATCTCGCTAATACCTAAGAAAGATAAAGACCCAATAGAATGCGGGTCATACAGACCCATCTCACTACTAAACGTAGACACCAGAATACTGGCCAAGATCCTAGCCAAAAGGCTGGAGAACTGCATTCCAGAGGTGGTCGCAGAGGACCAGATGGGCTTTGTTAAAGGTAGACAGCTAACATCGAACATCAGACACCTGCTGAACGTGCTCATGACCCCATCCAGGGAGAGAACACCTGAGGTGATTGTCTCCCTGGACGCACAAAAGGCCTTCGACTGAGTTGAGTGGAAGTACCTCATAGTGGTACTGGAGAGGTTCGGGCTCGGATCAGGGTTCACCTCTTGGATGAAGCTGCTGTACAACGCTCCCATGACAAACAACACCTGCTCTCAGTACTTCCAGCTGCACAGGGGCACCAAGCAGGGATGCCTGCTGTCCCCACTGCTTTTCGCTCCACAATCAAACCAAGAGCGATCGCTCTCAGAGCAGCAGAAAACTGGAGGGGGATCCAAAGGGGAGGCAGAGAGCACAGAGTCTCACTCTATGCAGATGACCTGCTCCTCTACATTCCGGACCCACAAAGCAGCATAGAAGGAATCATCGCGCTCCTGAAAGAGTTTGGTGCCTTTTCGGGCTGAGAATGCTAGGATCCCAAAGAAGGCCCTACATAAAAAAAAGTCCAGAGGAGGGCTAGCCCTCCCAAACCTACTATACTGTGACTGAGTGGCAACAGCAGAAAGAATAATGGGATGGATTAAGGTGCCAGAAGCCGAGGGGTCCACGCAGCGGAGGCCTCCTGCAAGGGGACCTTGCTATGGGCCCTTGCCATGGCGGCACTCCCATCCCCACCCAAAAAACACTCCAGCAGACCTGGAACCAATTACAGCAGCAATTTGGCCTGACCGAAACTCCAGGGACATTGAAGGAAGTGAGAACTGTAATTGCAGGGGCAATGCCCATCATCTTCCAGTCTTCTCTACACTCAGGGGAGGTGCTAGGGGCATGGGAAATTGACAATGTTATGCCCTTGTTCAAAAATGTTTGTAAGGATTGCCCCAGCAATTACAGGTCAGTCAGTTTAACATCAGTGGTGGACAAGCTTCCAGAAACAATTATTCGGGTTAGAATTAGTAGTCACATAGACAAATGTGGGTTGATCAGGAAGAGCCAGCATGGATTTATCAAGGGGAAATTGTGTTCAACTAATTTGCTGTAGTTTTTTGAGGAGGTAACAGAAAGGGTCGATGAGACTAATGCT
Organism: Scyliorhinus torazame; assembly: GCF_047496885.1. Classification (NCBI taxonomy): domain Eukaryota; kingdom Metazoa; phylum Chordata; class Chondrichthyes; order Carcharhiniformes; family Scyliorhinidae; genus Scyliorhinus; species Scyliorhinus torazame. Next base: position 83,485,556 of record NC_092724.1, read on the forward strand.
GTTGATGTGGTGTACATAGTTTCAAAAGGCATTCGATAAACTGCCACATAACAAACTTGTGAGAAAAGTTATAGTTCCTGGAATAAAAGACACAGTAGCACATGGGTACAAAATTGGCTGAATAATAGGGTGCGGAGAGTAACAGTCAATGGATATTTTTCAGGCTGGAGGAAAGTTTGTAGTGGAGTTCCCCAGGGGTCAGTATAGGGACCCTTGTTTTTCCTGATATATGTTAATGATCTGGATCTTGAAGTACAGAGGACATTTTGAAAGTTTGCCCATGACACAACAGCCAATCAGCGGCTCTGCTCTGCTGCCCTCTGCTGGATGCTTGCCTTCACTTGAACACGGAGGGTGTCTTGCTCAGGTACACCTTCTGGATACAGTGACCGCAATGCACTGATGCAAATTGTCCCCGCAACAGCCAATCAGCGTCTCCTCTCTGCTGTCCTCTGCTGGATCACATTGAATGGCTCCCCCTTGTTGACTGTACTGGTTAGCTCTTCAAAGAATTCCAATAGATTTGTCAAGCATGATTTTCCCTTCATAAATCCATGCTGACTCTGACTGATCCTGCCACTGCTTTCTAAATGTTCCGCTACAAAGTCCTTGATAATGGATTCAAGCATTTTCTCCACTACCGTTGTTAGGCTTACTGGTCTATAATTCCCTGCTTTCTCTCTACCTTCCTTTTTGATTATCAGAGTGACGTGAGCTACCCTCCAACCTGCAGGGACAGTTCCAAAGTCTATAGAATCCCAGAAGATGACCCAGAAGATGGTACCGAGATGATTGAACTCCAACCACCACAACCATCTTCCTTTGCACCAGGTATGACTGCAACCAGTGGCGAGTTTTGCTCCTGATTCCTATTGACTCCAATTGAGCAAAGGGGTCCTTGATGCCAAACTCAATCAAATGCTGCCTTAAATCCAACAGAGGGCAGTAGAGCAGAGCTGTTGATTGGCTGTTGCGGGGAAAATTTGCATCAGTGTATTGCGGTCACTGCATCCAGAACGTGTACCTGAGCAAGACACCCTCCATGTTCAAGTGAAGGCAAGCATCCAGCAGAGGGCAGTAGAGTGGAGCTGCTGATTGGCTGTTGTGGGGAAAATTTGCATCAGTGCATTGCGGTCACTGCATCCAGAAAGTGTACCTGAGCAAGTCACCCGCCGTGATTTTCGGCGGGGGCAGTGGCCAGGGGTCTGTCGGGAAGGTAGGTTTACCTCTTTTTGTGAGGGCCACGAAGAATCCAGCACGAGTAATAACATTTATTTACAATAACATATATATATATATAACGGCAGCAGCAACTTCCCTTGCTGCACACTGCTTCCCCCTGGTTCCAAACTGGCCAGCTTTATTTATACTTGGAGTTTACTAATGGTTTCTCCGCCCCCCTCATTGGGGAAGCTCATACTCCCACAGGATTGTGGGATTGTCATTAGTCCCCAGCCAATGGTAAGCAGGCAGGTTATAACACCTTTTGAAATACTTTAAAAACTTACCTTGAAGAGTGACATCACAGCAAAGCAGTGACCTGATTGGCTGAGAAGGAGAGTGCTCCAATTAGCAGTAGCTGGGAGAAATTTAACTCTTCGTATGTTGGTAAGTATTGTGATTGGTAAGTAAAATCTTTATTCCTTTCACTTATTCATTATTTGATATTATATTTGTAATCAGTTAAGGTAAAGTGTAAAAATGACAGGAGATCCCAGACATGTGCTATGCTCCTCTTGCTCAATGTGGGAGTTCAGGGGCGCGGCCGATGCCCCTGACTCCTTCATTGCAGGAAATGTGTCCTGTTAGACCGCATGATGGCTCTGGAGCTACGGATGGACTGACTTTGGAGCATCCGCGATGCTGAGGAGGTCGTGGATAGCACGTTCAGTGAGTTGGTCACACCGCAGATTAGGATTGGTGAGGGGGACAGGGAATGGGTGACCAAAAGGCAGAGAAAGAGCAGGAAGGCAGTGCAGGTGTCCCCTGCGGTCATCTCCCTCCAAAACAGGTATACCGTTTTGGATACTGTTGGGGGAGATGACTCACCAGGGGAAGGCAGTAGTAGCCAGGTTCATGGCACCGTGGCTGGCTCTGCTGCACAGAAGGGCGGGAAAAAGACTGGCAGGGCTATAGTCATAGGGGATTCAATCGTAAGGGGAGTAGACAGGCGTTTCTGTGGTCGAAAACGAGACTTCCGAATGGTATGTTGCCTCCCTGGTGCACGGGTCAGGGATGTCTCAGATCAGCTGCAGGACATACTGAAGGGGGAGGGTGAACAGCCAGTTGTCGTGGTGCATATAGGCACCAACGATATAGATAAAAAAACGGGATCAGGTCCTACAATCAGAATTTAGGGAGTTAGGAGATAAGTTAAAAAGTAGGACCTCAAAGGTAGTAATCTCAGGATTGCTACTAGTGCCAGGAAACAGTCAGAGTAGAAATTCACGAATAGTCAGAATGAAAACGTGGCTTGAGAGATGGTGCAGGATGGAGGGGTTCAGATTGTTGGGACATTGGAACAGGTTCTGGAGGCGGTGAGACCATTACAAATCGGATGGTCTACACCTGGGCAGGACTGCAAGGGGTGCTTTTGCTAACACTGTTGGGGAGGTTTTAAACAAATGTGGCAGGGGGATGTGAACCAGATTAGGAAGTTAGAGGTCAGTAAAGAGGCAGCAACTAAAGCCAGTAAGGTACTAGATAATAAACTCAATGTGACTAAGGGAAAGAGTAGACAGGGAAGGGATGATGAACGCAAAGGGACAGGTGGTCTGAGGTGCATTTGGTTCAATGCAAGAAGTGTAGCAGGTAAGGCAGTTGAATTTAGGGCTTGGATTAGTACCTGGGAATATAGGACATAGAACTGGAAAGTGCTCACTTTACCACAATTGCCAATTCCCTATTAGCAATAACCTTCAGCTGTGTGCCTGCATGTCGCCATGGTCAATGGGGGTTATAGGTGGTCGATGAGACAGATAGACAGGAGCCGGAGCCGTCTCTGTTATGAGTACAGATGATCCAGGGGGTAGCATGGCTGACCAGCGGGTGCTGGGACTCCTCCCCCACCCTCCAGCCCAGGGGTGTTCCCCTTTAATGGCCATGTTGCGCTCAGTGGAGAACGCGATGTGGCCGGTAAATCACGCCCATGACTAAGTGTCGTTAGATAGCAATGGGGAACTAGTCGACAGAGCCAACGGGAAACTCCCAGCAAAATCCGCCACAAATGACTCTTAGAAACAATTTCTGTTAGATCACGCCGAGGGCATTTGGTTTTGTTTTTTTGTTATCTTTGCAGCATTTAGTTTTAACAGTTGGTTCTCTCTTGTTCTCTCTTTCCCTTCCCACCATTCTCTGACCCTCATTTCCCATTTAACTATTTCGCTCTCCTGATTTGACCTTACCCCATGATTTGCAATATCTGCATATGCTTGGTCCCCCCCCCCCCCCCCCCCCCACCCCACACCGTTTAGTTGAAGCCCTCTCCACCTCCCTAATTACGCAGCTCGCTAGAATATTGGCCCCTGCACGGTTCAGGTGTTGACCATCCCAATGCTGCAGCCCCAACATTTCCCCATACTGGTGCCAGTGCCTCATGAACTGGGACCCACTTCTCCCAAACCAGTTTCTGAATCACATATTCATCTCTCTAATTTGACTTTTCCAATGCAAATTTGCACGTGGCACAGGTAATAATCCAGTGATTGTGAGCTTTGAGGTTTTGCTTCTTAATTTGGTGCCCAGTAACTTGCACTTGGGATTACTGGACACAATTTCAAAATTTACAGATGGCACCATTCTTGGAAGAGCAGTAAACAGCAAGCAAGTTGATAACAGACTTCAAGAGGACAAAGTGGGTTGGCTGTCAGATTGGACGGACACATGGCAGATAATAGACAGAGCTAAGCGATTCCACAACCAATGGATCAGATCTAAGATCTGCAGTTCTGCCACACCCACGGCAGCACAAGTGACAGCACTGTGGCTTCACAGCGGCAGGGTCCCGCTGGGTCACTGTCGGTGAGGAGTCTGCACGTTCTCCCCGTGTCTGCGTGAGTTTCCTCAGGGTGCTCCGGTTTCCTCCCACAGTCCAAAGATGTGCAGGTTAGGTGGATTGACCCTGCTAAATTGTCCTTAGTGTCCAAAAAGCTTAGGAGGGGTTATTGGGTTTCGGGGATAGGGTGGAAGTGAAGGCTTAAGTGGATCGGTGCAGACTCGATGGGCCGAATGGTCTCCTTCTGCACTGTATGTTCTATGTTCTATGAATAATGGTGGACAATAAAACAACTTACTAGAGGAGGAGGTTCCACAAATATCACCATCATCAATCATGGATGAGCCAGCACATTAGTGCAAAAGATAAAGCTTAAGCATTCGCAACAATCTTCAGCCAGAAGTGCCAAGTGGATGATCCATCTTGGCCTTCTCTGACGGTCCCCAGCATCACAGATGCCAGTCTTCAGCCAATAGGTTTCACTCGCCATGATATCTAGGAATGGCTGAAGGCACTGGATACTGCAAAAGCGAGAGACCCTGACAATATTCCGACAGTATAGAATAAAGAACAATGAACAGTACAGCACAGGACCAGGCCCTTTGACTCTCCAAGCCTGCACCTCTCTAATTACGCAGCTCGCTAGAATGATGCCTGTCTAAACTAACACCTTCTGCACTTCTGTGCCCCTCTATTCCCATCCTATTCATATATTCATATGCCTCTTAAATGTTGCTGTCGTATCTGCTTCCGCCACCTCCCCCGCAGAATGTTCCAGGCATCCACCACCCTCTGTATAAAGTATTTGCTTCGCACATCTCCTCTAAACTTTCCCCTTAAACCTATGTACCCTAGTAATTGACTTTTCCACCGTGGAAAAAAGTGTCTGACTATCCATTCTGTCCATGCTACTCATAATTTTGTAAACCTCTATCAGGTCACCCCTCAACCTCTGTCATTCCAGTGAAAACAATCTGAGTTTATCCACCTCTCCTCATAGTACTGAAGACATACTCCAGAACTTGCCGCACCCCCAGCCAAGCTATTCCAGTATAACAACAACACTAGCATGCATCCAACAATATGGAAAATTGCCCAGGTATATCTTATGTACAAAAAGCAGGGCAAATCCAACCCAACCAATTATTCTTGATCACCAGTAATGCAATGGAAGAGTCATCAACACTGCTATCAAGCGACACTTACTCAGCAATAACCTGCTCACTGATGCTCAATCTGGGTTCCACCAGGGTCACTCGGCTCCTGACCTCATTACAGCCTTGGTTCAAACATGGACTCCAGAAGTGAGGTGAGAGTGACTGCTCTTGACATTAAGAACAAAGAGAAAGAACAAAGAAAACTTACAGCACAGGAACAGGCCCTTCGGCCCTCCCAGCATGCGCCGATCCAGATCCTTTATCTAAACCTGTTGCCTATTTTCCAAGGATCTACTTCCCTCAGTTCCCCACCCATTCATATATCTGTCTAGATGCATCTTGAAGGATGCTATAGTGCCCGCCTCTACCACCTCCGCTGGCAAAGCGTTCCAGGCACCCACCACCCTCTGCGTAAAAAACTTTCCACGCACATCTCCCTTAAACTTTCCCCCTCTCACCTTGAAATCGTGACCCCTTGTAATTGACACCCCCATTCTTGGAAAAAGCTTGTTGCTATCCACCCTGTCCATACCTCTCATAATTTTGTAGACCTCAATCAGGTCCCCCCTCAACCTCCATCTTTCCAACGAAAACAATCCTAATCTACTCAACCTTTCTTCATAGCTCGCACCCTCCATTTCTATCCCTCATTTTCACAGGGACATGTCTGTCCTGCACTCTAATCAACCTTCCCTTCAGCGAAAACAGCGCGGGAGCAGAGAGAGCCGGGACAGCGAAAACAGCGCCGGAGGAGAGAGCCGGGAGATTTAAAAAGTGTGGGAGGAGAGAGCTGGGACAGCGAAAACAGCGCGGGAGGAGAGAGCCGGGAGATTTTAAAAGGCGCGGGAGGAGAGAGCCGGGACAGCGAAAACAGCGCGGGAGCAGAGAGAGCCGGGACAGCCAAAACAGCGCCGGAGGAGAGAGCCGGGAGATTTTAAAAGGCGCGGGAGGAGAGAGCCGGGACAGTGAAAACAGCGCGGAAGCAGAGAGAGCCGGGACAGCGAAAACAGCGCCGGAGGAGAGAGCCGGGAGATTTTAAAAGCGCGGGAGGAGAGAGCCGGGACAGCCAAAACAGCGCCGGAGGAGAGAGCCGGGAGATTTAAAAAGCGCGGAGGAGAGAGCCGGGACAGCCAAAACAGCGCGGGAGCAGAGAGAGCCGGGACAGCGAAAACAGCGCCGGAAGAGAGAGCCGGGACAGCCAAAACAGCGCCGGAGGAGAGAGCCGGGAGATTTACAAAGCGCGGGAGGAGAGAGCCGGGACAGCGAAAACAGCACGGGAGCAGAGAGAGCCGGGACAGCGAAAACAGCGCCGGAGGAGAGAGCCGGGAGATTTAAAAAGCGCGGGAGGAGAGAGCCGGGACAGCGAAAACAGCGCCGGAGGAGAGAGCCAGGAGATTTAAAAAGCACTTGAGGAGAGAGCCAGGACAGCGAAAACAGCGCGGGAGCAGAGAGAGCCGGGACAGCCAAAACAGCGCCGGAGGAGAGAGCCGGGAGATTTAAAAAGCGCGGGAGGAGAGAGCTGTGACAGCAAAAACTGCGCCGGTGGAGAGAGCCGGGCGATTTAAAAAGCGCGGGAGGAGAGAGCCGGGACAGCAAAAACAGCACGGGAGCAGAGAGAGCCGGGACAGCGAAAACAGGGCCGGAGGAGAGAGCCGGGAGATTTTAAAAGGCGCGGGAGGTGGGAGCCGGGACAGTGAAAACAGCGCGGGAGCAGAGAGAGCCGGGACAGCGAAAACAGCGCCGGAGGAGAGAGCCGGGAGGTTTTAACAGCGCGGGAGCAGAGAGAGCCGGGACAGCCAAAACAGCGCCGGAGGAGAGAGCCGGGAGATTTTAAAAGGCGCGGGAGGAGAGAGCTGGGACAGTGAAAACAGCGCGGAAGCAGAGAGAGCCGGGACAGCGAAAACAGCGCCGGAGGAGAGAGCCGGGAGATTTTAAAAGCGCGGGAGGAGAGAGCCGGGACAGCCAAAACAGCGCCGGAGGAGAGAGCCGGGAGATTTAAAAAGCGCGGAGGAGAGAGCCGGGACAGCCAAAACAGCGCGGGAGCAGAGAGAGCCGGGACAGCGAAAACAGCGCCGGAAGAGAGAGCCGGGACAGCCAAAACAGCGCCGGAGGAGAGAGCCGGGAGATTTACAAAGCGCGGGAGGAGAGAGCCGGGACAGCGAAAACAGCACGGGAGCAGAGAGAGCCGGGACAGCGAAAACAGCGCCGGAGGAGAGAGCCGGGAGATTTAAAAAGCGCGGGAGGAGAGAGCCGGGACAGCGAAAACAGCGCCGGAGGAGAGAGCCAGGAGATTTAAAAAGCACTTGAGGAGAGAGCCAGGACAGCGAAAACAGCGCGGGAGCAGAGAGAGCCGGGACAGCCAAAACAGCGCCGGAGGAGAGAGCCGGGAGATTTAAAAAGCGCGGGAGGAGAGAGCTGTGACAGCAAAAACTGCGCCGGTGGAGAGAGCCGGGCGATTTAAAAAGCGCGGGAGGAGAGAGTCGGGACAGCAAAAACAGCACGGGAGCAGAGAGAGCCGGGACAGCGAAAACAGGGCCGGAGGAGAGAGCCGGGAGATTTTAAAAGGCGCGGGAGGTGGGAGCCGGGACAGTGAAAACAGCGCGGGAGCAGAGAGAGCCGGGACAGCGAAAACAGCGCCGGAGGAGAGAGCCGGGAGGTTTTAACAGCGCGGGAGCAGAGAGAGCCGGGACAGCCAAAACAGCGCCGGAGGAGAGAGCCGGGAGGTTTTAAAGGCGCGGGAGGAGAGGGCCGGGACAGCGAAAACAGCGCGGGAGCAGAGAGAGCCGGGACAGCCAAAACAGCGCCGGAGGAGAGAGCCGGGAGATTTACAAAGCGCGGGAGGAGAGGGCCGGGACAGCGAAAAGAGCGCCGGAGGCGAGAGCCGGGAGATTTAAAAAGCGCGGGAGGAGAGAGCCGGGACAGCAAAAACAGCAGGGGAGCAGAGTGAGCCGGGACAGCGGAAACAGCGCCGGAGGAGAGCCGGGAGATTTAAAAAGCGCGGGAGGAGAGAGCCGGGACAGCAGCGCGGGAGCAGAGAGAGCCGGGACAGCCAAAACAGCGCCGGAGGAGAGAGCCGGGAGATTTAAAAAGCGCGGGAGGAGAGAGCCGGGACAGCGAAAACTGCGCCGGTGGAGAGAGCCGGGAGATTTAAAAAGCGCGGGAGGAGAGAGCCGGGACAGCGAAAACAGCGCTGGAGGAGAGAGCCGGGAGATTTAAAATGCACGGGAGGAGAGAGCCGGGACAGCGAAAACAGCACGGGAGCAGAGAGAGCCGGGACAGCGAAAACAGCGCCGGAGGAGAGAGCCGGGAGATTTAAAAAGCGCGGGAGGAGAGAGCCGGGACAGCGAAAACAGCGCGGGAGCAGAGAGAGCCGGGAGATTTAAAAAGCGCGGGAGGAGAGAGCCGGGACAGTGCTGGGAGAGGTGAGTGCACAAAAGGCGTGGCAGGAGTGCCTTTAGTCACGGAGTGCTGATTGGAACAGAGTGCATCTGAGTTTAGGTGAGTGACTGAGTTTGGGTGAGTGGCTGTGTTTTTGTTGGTGTTCGGGTTTATCCTTGAGGTTCTATAAAGAAAATGTTTTTTTTTTAATATTTAAATTAATTAACTAGTTGAATATGGCTGGAAAGGTGATGTGCTGTTGCTGTATGATGATGGAACTGGTGGATCCCATTGAGACTGTCAGTGACCACATCTGCAGCAAGTGTTGGCTGCTCGAGGAACTTCGGCTCAGAATTGATGAGCTGGAGACCGAGCTGCACACACTGCGGCACATCAGGGAGGGGGAACATTACCTGGACGCTTTGTTTCAGGAGGCAGTCACACCCGGTATAATAAGTTCTGTTAATTCGGACAGTGGTCAGGGACAGAGTGGTGTGACTGCAAGGGAGGCAGGTGGGGGGATCCTGAGTTTTGGAGTTGAGGAGCCTTAGCCCTTGACCTTGTCCAACAGGTATGAGGTACTTGCTCCCTGTGTGGATGAGGAAGAGGGCTGTAGGGAGGATGCGTTGACTGACCACTGCACCGTGGTACAGGAAGCCATTCAAGAGGGGGGAGCAAAAAGACAAGTGGTAGTTGTAGGGGATTCTATAATTAGGGGGATTGATGGTATCCTTTGTAAGCATGGTATGTTGCCTGCCCGGTGCCAGGGTGAGGGACATCTCTGATCGGCTTGAAAGGATTTTGGAGGGGGAGGGGGAGGATCCAGTTGTTGTGGTCCACGTTGGGACTAACAACATAGGTAAGACTAGGAAAGAGGACCTGTTTGGGAATTATCAAACACTAGGGACTAAATTAAAGAGCAGGTCCTCCATGTGCCAATTGGCATAGGGTTGAGAAAATTAGAGAAGTTAACACGTGGCTAAAGGAGTGGTGCGGGAAAGAGGGATTCCATTTCATGGGGCATTGGCATCAGTACTGGGGCAGGAGGGACCTGTACCGTTGGGACGGTCTTCACCTGAACCATTCTGGGACCAGTGTTCTAGCGAATAGGATAAATAGGTTGGTCACAAGGACTTTAAACTGGCAAGTTGGGGGGAAGGGAAGTGTAAAGCTATGGACAGTATAATGGTTAATGGAGATCAAGGCAGCAGGTTACGTGACAGGTTATTATGTAGAGATATGGGTTCAAAGACAAGGAAAATTAGGAGAAAGGGTAAGAGGAAAAATAATTTGCGAAAAGTTACTGATCAAGGTGTTAGGATTCATAACAAAGACATAAAAAACAGCATAAGTGTACTTTACCTGAATGCTCGTAGTATACGAAATAAAGTAAATGAGTTGATCGTGCAAATCATCGTGAATGACTATGATTTAGTGGCCATTACTGAAACATGGTTAAAAGATGGTCACGACTGGGAGTTAAATATCCAAGGGTATCAGACTATACGAAAGGATAGACTGGACGGTAAGGACGGTGGTGTAGCTTTGTTGTTTAAGGATGGCATCCGGGCAATAGTAAGGGATGATATTGGTGCTATGGAGGACAAGGTTGAATCAATTTGGGTGGAAATCAGGAATAGTAAGGCGAAAAGGTCACTGATAGGAGTAGTCTGTAGGCCACCAAATAGTAACAGGATGGTAGGGCAGGCAATAAGCAAAGAAATAACGGATGCATGTAGAAATGGTACAGCAGTTATCATGGGAGATTTTAATCTGCATATCGATTGGTTTAACCAGGTTGGTAAAGGCAGCCTTGAGGAGGAGTTTATTGAATGTGCCCGGGATAATTTCCTGGAACAGTATGTAATGGAACCTACAAGGGGACAAGCGGTCCTAGATCTGGTCCTGTGTAATGAGGCAGGATTGATTAATGATCACACAGTTCGGGATCCTCTTGAAAGGAGCGACCACAATATGGTGGAATTTAAAATACAGTTGGAGGATGACAAGGTAAAATCAAACACTAATGTTTTGTGCTTAAACAAAGGCAATTACAATGGGATGAGAGAAGAACTAGCTAAGGTAGACTGGGAGCAAAGACTTCATGGTGAAGCAGTTGAGGAACAGTGGAGAATCTTCCGCGCGATATTTCACAGTGTTCAGAAAAGGTTCATACCGACAAAAAAGAAAGACGGTAGAAAGGGGAAAAATCGACCGTGGATATCTAAGGAGGTGAGGGAGAGTATCAAATTGAAGGAAAAAACATACAAAGTGGCAAAATTAGTGGGAGACTAGAGGACTGGGAAGTCTTTAGGGGACAACAGAAAGCTACTAAAAAAGTCATAAAGAAGAGTAAGGTAGACTATGAAAGTAAACTGGCTCAGAACATAAAAACAGATAGTAAAAGCTTCTACAAATATATAAGACAAAAAAGAGTGGCTAAAGTAAATATTGGTCCTTTGGAAGATGAGAAGGGAGATTTAATAATGGGAGACGGGGAAATGGCTGAGGAGCTGAACAGGTTTTTTGGGTCAGTCTTCACAGTGGAGGACACAAATAACATGCCAGTGACTGATGGAAATAAGGATATGATAGGTGAGGACCTTGAAATGATTGTAATCACTAAGGAGGCAGTATTGGGCAAGCTAATGGGGCTAAAGGTAGACAAGTCTCCTGGCCCTGATGGGATGCATCCCAGAGTGTTAAAAGAGATGGCTAGGGAAATTGTAAACGCACTAGTGATAATTTATCAAAATTCATTAGACTCTGGGGTGGTCCCAGAGGATTGGAAAGTAGCAAACATGACACCACTGTTTAAAAAAGGAGGTCGGCAGAAAGCGGGTAATTATAGGCCGGTAAGCTTAACTTCGGTTGTAGGGAAAATGCTGGAATCTATCATTAAGGAGGAAATAGCGGGGCACCTGGAGGGAAATTGTCCCATTGGGCAGACGCAGCATGGGTTCACAAAGGGTAGGTCGTGTCTGACTAATTTGGTAGAATTTTTTGAGGCCGTTACCAGTGCAGTAGATAACGGGGAGCCAATGGATGTGGTATATCTGGATTTCCAGAAAGCTTTTGACAAGGTGCCACACAAAAGTTTGCTGCATAAAATAAAGATGCATGGCATTGAGGGTAAAGTGGTAGCATGAGTAGAGGATTGGTTAACTAACAGAAAGCAGAGAGTGGGGATAAATGGGTGTTTCTCTGGTTGGCAACCTGTAACTAGTGGGGTCCCTCAAGGATCAGTGTTGGGCCTGCAGTTGTTCACAATTTACATAGACGATTTGGAGTTGGGGACCAAGTGCAATGTGTCAAAGTTTGCAGACGACACTAAGATGAGCGGTAAAGCAAAAAGTGCAGAGGATACCGGAAGTCTGCAGAAGGATTTGGATAGGTTAGGTGAATGGGCTAGGGTCTGGCAGATGGAATTCAATGTTGCCAAGTGTGAGGCTATCCATTTTGGGAGGAATAACAGCAAAATGGATTATTATTTAAACGGTAAGATGTTAAAACATGCTGCTGTGCAGAGGGACCTGGGTGTGCTGGTGCACGAGTCGCAAAACGTTGGTGTGCAGGTGCAGCAGGTGATTAAGAAGGCTGATCGAGTTTTGTCTTTCATTGCTAGAGGGATGGATTTCGAGACTAGTGAGGTTATGCTGCAATTGTATAAGGTGTTGGTGAGGCCGCATCTGGAGTATTGTGTTCAGTTTTGGTCTCCTTACCTGAGAAAGGACATATTGGCACTGGAGGGAGTGCAGAGGAGATTCACTAGGTTGATCCCAGAGTTGAGGGGATTAGATTATGACGAGAGGTTGAGTAAACTGGGACTGTACTCATTGGAGTTTAGAAGGATGCGGGGGGATCTTATTGAGACATATAAAATTATGAAGGGAATAGATAGGATAGATGCGGGCAGGTTGTTTCCACTGGTCGGTGAAAGCAGAACTAGGGGGCATAGCCTGAAAATAAGGGGAGGTAGATTTAGGACGGAGTGTAGGAGGAACTTCTTCACCCAAAGGGCTATTAATCTCTGGAATTCCTTGCCCAGAGAAGCAGTTGAGGCTCCTTTTTTTAAACGTTTTTAAGAAAAAGATAGATGCCTTTCTAAAGAATAAAGGGATTCGGGGATATGGTGTACGGGCCGGAGAGTGGAGCTGAGTCCACAAAGATCAATCATGATCTCATTAAATGGCGGAGCAGGCTCGAGGGGCAAGATGGCCTACTCCTGTTCCTAGTTCTTATGTTCTTATGTTCTAAGATTTACCCTTAAACAGCTGCTCCCAATCCACATTCCCTAGCTCCTGCCGAATTTTGTTATACTTCCCCAATTTAGCACTCTTCCTTTAGGACCACTCTCGTCTTTGTCCATGAGTATTCTAAAACTTACGGGATTGTGATCGCTATTCCCAAAGTAATCACCGACTGAAACTTCAACCACCTGGCCGGGATCCAGTATGGCCCCTTCCCGAGTTGGACTATTTACATACTGCTCTGAAAACTCTCCTGGATGCTCCTTACAAATTCAGCTCCATCTAGGCCTCCAACACTACATGAGTCCCATTCAATGTTGGGGAAGTTAAAATCTCCCATCACGACTACCCTATTGCTCCTACATTTTTCTATAATCTGTCTACATATTTGTACCTCTACTTCATGCTCGCTTTTGGGAGGCCTGTGGTAAAGTCCCAACAATGTTACTGCACCCTTCCTATTTCTTAGCTCTACCCATATTGCCTCAGTGCTCGAATCCTCCATCGTGCCCTCCTTCATCACAGCTGTGATATCATCTCTGACCAGTAATGCAACTCCTCCACCCCTTTTACCACCCTCTCTATCCCTCCTGAAGCAGCTATACCCTGGGATATTTAATTGCCAGGCTTGCCCTTCCCTCAACCAAGTCTCAGTTATAACCAATACTCAGTAACAAGTATACCGTTTGGGATATTGTTCAGGGGGACGACCTATCAGGGGTAAGCCACGGTGAACGGATCTCCAGCACTGAGTCTGTCCCTGTGGCTCAGAAAGGAAGGGGGGAGAGCAGGAGAGCAATAGTTATTGGGGACTCGATAGAGGGACAGGTAGACTGTTCTGTGGCAGCGAAAGAGACTCACGGATGGTATGTTGCCTCCCGGGTGCCAGGGTCCGTGGCGTCTCGGACCATGTTTTGAGAATCCTTAAAGGGGAGGGGGAGCAGTCACAAGTTGTGGTACACATCGGTACCAATGACATAGGTAAGAGTAGGGACGGGGATTTAAAACAGGAATTTAGGGAGCTAGGGTGGAAGCTGAGAGCCAGGACAAACCATGTTGTCATCTCTGGTTTGTTGCCGGTGAATCCCAAGATCTCTCTGTTCCTCCACATTCCTCAGAACCCTGCCGTTGACCCTGTAATCCGCATTCAAATTTTTTCTACCAAAATGAATCACCTCACACTTATCAGGGTTAAACGCCATCTGCCATTTTTCAGCTCAGCTGGCAGGGGAAGGGCTTATAAAAGGTAATGGGAGGAGTATCGATGACAGTGGGCACCCGAGGGTAGGCCTAGGGAAGTGTGGGACACAGGTTGGAGGTCGGCCCAAGAGGGGCTATGGTTGAGTGGCAGGGGGCAGGGGTGGGGGGGTGGGGGTAGGGAGCCCCCCCCCCCCCGACCAAGTCGATCATGTGGAACGTGCGAGGGTTCAATGGGCCGGTCAAGAGGACCCGTGTGTTCGCACATTTAAAAAGATTGAAGCCGATGTGGTCATGCTGCAGGAGACTCACCGGAAGGTGGGGCACCAGACTAGACTGAGGAAGGGATGGGGAGGACTATTATTTCACTCGGGATCGGACTCTAAAACGAAGGGGGTGGCGATTTTGATCAATATGCGGGTAGCGTTTCAAGTGGGAAGTATAGTGGCGGACTCTGGGGGGAGGTATGTTATGGTGAGCGGGAAGCTGGAGGGGATGCCGGTGGTGTTGGTGAACATCTGTACCCCGAACTGGGACGACGTCGGATTTATGAGGTGGGTGCTGGGGAGGATCCCTGACCTGGACTCTAATCAGTTAATTATGGGTGGGGGACTTCAATACGGTCCTAGATCCGAGATTGGACCTGTCGAGCTCGAGGTCGGGGGGGGGGGGGGGGGGGGGGGGGGTCCGGCAACAGCTAAGGAGCTTCGGGGGTTTATGGAGCACATGGGGGGGGGGGGGGATCCTGGAGATTTGGGAGACCGAGGGCAAAAATAATTTTCATTCTACTCCCATGTGTACAAGGTGTACTCCCGAATATATTTTTTTTGTGTTTGACAAGACGTAGTTGGCAGGGGTGGTTGATGTTGAGTGTGCAAAGGGGGGGCCCAGCACCTACAGCGGAGGCTGGGTGTGGGACTGTTGGTGGAGGAAGAGATGTGTCAGCGGGCAGTTCAGAAGGGTGAGAGGAGCGGTGTATGTGTATGGGGAGAATGTGAGCAGAATGCTAGAGCACCAGTTGAGGAAGCAGGAGGCAGCAAGGGAGATTGGGAAAGTGAAGGACATGGGTGAGAATACGGTCTTGGACCCGTCGGGGATGAATGGGGTGTTTAGGCATTTCTATAGCAAGCTGTACGAGTCGGAACCCCCAGCCGGGATGGAGGGGTTAAGGCGGTTTCTAGAGAGGTTGGAGTTCCCGAAGGTGGATGAGGAACTGGTGGAGGGCTTGGGGGCCCTAATTAGGCTGGTAGAAGTAGTGGAGGGACTGGAGACGATGCAATCAGGCAAGGCCCCGTGTCCGGACAGGTACCCGGTGGAATTTTATAAGAAGTCCTCGGGGGTATTGGGACCGCTGCAGCTAAGGGGCGAAATTCTCCGGGAACGGAGCGATGTCCGCCGACTGGCGCCCAAAACGGCGCAAATCAGACGGGCATCGCGTCGCCCCACAGGTGCGGAATGCTCCGCATCTTTGGGGGCCGAGCCCCAACCTTGAGGGGCTAGGTCGGCGCTGGACGAATTTCCGCCCCGCCAGCCGGCGGAAAAGGCCTTTGGTGCCCCGCCAGCTGGCACGGAAATGACATCTCCGGGCGGCGCATGCCGAGTATTGGAATGCGATAGCGGCCGCTGACTGCATTCCCGCGCATGCACAGTGGAGGGAGTCTCTTCCGCCTCCGCCATGGTGGAGACTGTGGCGGAGGCGGAAGGGAAAGAGTGCCCCCACGACACAGGCCCGCCCGCGGATCGGTGGGCCCCGATCGCGGGCCAGGCCACCGTGGGGGCACCCCCTGAGGCCAGATCGCCCCGCGCCCCCCCCAGGACCCCGGAGCCCGCCCACGCCGCCTTGTCCCGCCGGTAAGGTAGGTGGTTTAATTTACGCCGGTGGGACAGGCATTTTAGCGGCTGGACTTCGGCCCATCCGGGCCGGAGAATCGCGCGGGGGGGCCCGCCAACCGTCGTGGCGCGATTCCCGCCCCCGCCGAATATCCGGTGGTGGCGAATTCGGCAACTGGCGGGGGCCGGATTCACGCCAGCCCCCGCCGATTCTCCGACCCGGCAGGGGGTCGGAGAATCTCGCCCCGAGTCTTTCAATGAGGTAAAGGAGCTGGGAGCACTCCCCCTGACGTTGTTGCAGGCATCAATCTCCCCCATTCTAAAGCTGAATACAGACCCGGAACATTGTGGGTCATATAGACCGATTTCCCTGTTAAATGTAGATGCCAAATTATTGGCTAAAATCTTGGCCTTGAGGATCAAGAATTGTGTGTCAGGGGTAATAGGGGAGGACCAGACAGGGTTCGTGAAAGGGAGGCATCTGGCAGCTAACATCAAGAGTTTACTTAATGTGATCATGATGTCTCCAGAGGGACGAGAGGTAGAGGTGGTGGTTGCCATGGACGCAGAGAAGGCCTTTGATCGAATGGAGTGGGAATATCTCTGGGAGGTCCTGGGGTGGTTTGGGTTTGGGCAGGAATTTGTGGACTGGGTCCAGTTGGTATATATATCGGCACCGGTGGCGAGTGTGCAGACGAACCGGGGGGGGACCTTGTGTGGAGACAGGTTTCGACCTTCCCGCACCTGCCGCACCAGGGGCTTCTGGGTAAGGTGGTGTCAAGAGTAGGAATAGGAGAGGGAAAGGTTTCAGAGATCTACAAGGAACTGATGGAGTGGGAGGGAGCCCCAATAGGAGAGGTGAAGAGAAAGTGGGAAGAAGAGCTGGGTGGGGAGTTGGAGGCGGATTATAAGAGGAGGCCCTGAGGCGAGTCAATGCATCTTTGTCGTCTGCCAGGCTTAGCCTGATACGATTTAAGGTGGTCCACACATTATGATCGCTGCAGGGGTTTGCCCGGAGATGGCAGCCGTTCATCGTCTTCTTCGAGAAAAATTAAGCTATCAGCAGGGGAGGGGGATGGGGGGGGGGACGGGACGGGACGGGGGGGCATAGGGGGTCGGGTAAGGTCAGGAAAACCAGTGGAAAATGGGCTGGGGAAAGAGGTCCTGTTTGTGTAAGCCATATTGGCTGGGGTTTGTTACTGAGGCGGTGGGGGTGGCGGTGTTGAAACCTGATGTTTAAAATTGTTAAAATTATAAATGCCTTCAGAAAATATTTTCTAAAAAAAAAAACGTTACATTCCTGAGTCATCCACCCTTAACATCCTGGGGGTTACCTGATGCACGATCAATGACCACTAAAGCGAGGTTGTAGTCCAACTGAAGGCTTTAATAAGCTAGATGTTTCCCCCAGCAGCTCAGGTACAGAATGAAGGCTGCTGGGGCGGTACGGGTTCTTATACCCCACCTATCAGGGCGGAGATATCATACATTCTAACCAATAGAAAGCATACGGTTTCCACCAATGGTGCTTTAGCCTATCAGGTACCGTAATACCTATAATACCACATTACCATTGACCAGAAACTGAACTAAACCAGCCATATAAATACTGTGGCTAGAAGAGGATGTTATCGGCTAGGAATCCTGCAGAAAGTAATTCACTTCCTGACTCCCCAAAGCCTATCCACAAACTACAAGGCACAAGGCAGAAATGTAATGGAATACTCTCCACTTGCCTGGATGAGTGCAACAACACTCAACACCATCCAGGACACAGCAGCCTGCTTGATCAGCACCCCACCCACCACCATAAACAGTCACTTTCTCCATCATTGGTGTGCTATCAACAAAATTCGCTGCACCAACTCGCCAAGACTCCTCCCAAATCTGTGACCTCTAGTAATATGCATTCTAGAAAAACAAGGGCAGCAGACAAATGGGTACACCACCGCCTGCAAGTTCCCCTCCATGCTACAGACTATCATAACTGGGAAATATATATTCCTTCACTATTTGTGTGAAATTCTGGAACTCCGTCTCTAACAGCACGATGGTGTACCTATACCACATGAAAGCAGCGGTTCAAAATTCAGCTAACCACCCTTTAAAATATGACATTCACATCCGATAAACTAAAGAAAATAGGTCCACAGACCTTATAAATGCTGGGAACCATGAAAATGCGCTTAATTTCCCCCATACTGATAAGGACTATTGCTGACCAAGAACATGAGCTGATAACTGATGACAATCTAGCAGTTCCTGAATACTACAGAAGAATGACTTGCATAAAGTGCCTTTCATGGCCTCCTCGGATGGATGTAGCTGTTACAAGGGAGCATAACTATAAGATTCAGGGTGGGAGATATAGGAGGGATGTCCGAGGTAGGTTCTTTACTCAGAGAGTGGTTAGGGTGTGGAATGGACTACCTGCTGTGATAGTGGAGTCGGACACTTTAGGAACTTTCAAGCGGTTATTGGATAGGCACATGGAGCACACCACAATGACAGGGAGTGGGATAGCTTGACCTTGGTTTTGGACAATGCTCGGCACAACATCGAGGGCCGAAGGGCCTGTTCTGTGCTGTACTGTTCTATGTTCGATGTTCTACTTTTAGGGTATTGTCACTGTTGCAGCCTGGGGAAATGTAACAAGTAAGCAATGTGAGAATTGTCCAAACCATCTGTTTTAGTGAGGTTATTGAGAGATTAATATTGGTCAATATCAACCTCATTCCTTTACCTTCTTCACAAAGCTGGAAAGAATGGAAGCTTTGCTACAGGGATTGTTAAAATGTCAGAATACTTTTTCAATAAACTTTATTTGTAACACATTTGTGGTAATATCTGTAAACCACGGTTACAATTCAGTTTAGCGGCACTGGTGTGACACATGCTTAAGGCACTTTTATAAAAATATGAGTGCGTGCGTGTCTGTTGCGGACTCGACCAGTTTCAAGAGCAACCCCGACAGGAAGAAATAAATGGAGCAACTTCTCTTTGTGAAACTTAAATGTTGCAGCATAGAGGAAAATGAGACACCTTTTACTCTCTTAGCCCCCCCCAAAAAAGTCAGAATACCATCAAAAATGCATATGGATTGTTGGCCATTATACCGAGAGAACAGAATACAAGGAGATAGGAGATATGGTTCAGTTATACAAAGCCCCGGTCAGACCACACCTATTGTACTGTGAGCAGTTTTAGACATCATGGGTGGGATTCTCCGTTAGCCGACGTCAAAATCGGGAAATGCGATTGGGTGAAAAATAGCTTCCGACGCCAAATCGCATCTCGAAAGCGGTGTCAATGCGTTTCACTCAGCTCGTACAGTAGACACCATTTGCATGTCATTAGCGGGGCCTCCGCGATTCTCCGCCTCCAATGGGCCGAGTTCCCGATGGCATGGTTCACTTATGCTTTTAAAAATCGTGAAACCGGCGTGGAGGCTGCTGAGGGAGAGAGGGGGGGGGGGGGGGGGGGTAATGGAAGGTGTCCAACATCGCTATAGTGTGCTGACAAGTTGTGCCGCTGGCTGGGGGGCTTCTGCCAGGGCCGGGGGAGTAGTGGCGGGTGGCTAGGAGGTGGGCTGTGTGGTCGGGGTGGACGGGCACGGAACACCATTGCCACAGCTGGCAAGGCAGCCATGCAGCTGCGCACACCGCTAACAGTCTACTTTGAACTTAATGCCATGGATCGTATAGGTGTCGCCCCCCAGGGCACCCCCGTGCCCTCTGGCCCCAGCTGACCCATCAGCTGTATGGGCGCACTCCAGCATAAACAGTCCCATCTTTCTGGGGTACGTGTGTGTGGGGAGTGTAATGTGTATATGCGGCTGCAGCTTGTCAGTCTCCCGAGTGCCAATCACGGACCTGCCGAATCCCGCACTGTTTCTCATTGGAATCGATTGTGTTCCACGCAGCACCAGTGCTAGTCCCTCAACGGTACTGGAATCAGCCCAGGTGCGGCGTTGGTTTTTCTGTCATAATAGTCGACGGATTCTGCGTTGGCGTCAACAGTGTCTCAGAAACCGAAAATCGCGCCCCACATCTTGGGAAGGATATATTAGCCTTGAAGGCAGTGCAGCGTAGATTTACTAAAATTATACCTTGGCTCCAAGGGTTAAGCTCTGAAGAGAGAGGAAACAAACTAGGGTTGTCTTTCTTGGAATTTAAAAAGTTAAGGGGTGACTTGATCAAAGTTGTCACGATTTTAAGGGGGACAGATAGGGTAGAAGCTATTTTCACTAGTTGGGGAGTTCAGGACAAGGGGCGCAATTCTCTAGAAAGGTTTCTAAATGTGGTAGAGCGGGAACTGCCACAAGCTTCCCAGCACTCGAACCGGCCAGGCCGGCAGTGCAATACAACATGAATTGGTCCACTTAAGGACCCCCCAGGCTTCACGCTGCAAATGACAGCTTTGTCAAAGTGGGGTCATCTGGACTCGAAGCGTTAGCTTTTTTCTCTCCCGACAGATGCTGCCAGACCTGCTGAGATTTTCCAGCATTCTCTTTTGGTTTCTTTTAGTAACAGTAAGATTTACTAGCAGTTGTAAAGTTTATTGGTGGTAGTAGTGGGGTTTATTAATTATATATTGAGAAAAATAATAATTTAATTAACACATAATGATGGCGGGGCATGTGATGGGTTGCAACTGCAGACTGTGGGAGATCCTGGACAAC
Organism: Scyliorhinus torazame; assembly: GCF_047496885.1. Classification (NCBI taxonomy): domain Eukaryota; kingdom Metazoa; phylum Chordata; class Chondrichthyes; order Carcharhiniformes; family Scyliorhinidae; genus Scyliorhinus; species Scyliorhinus torazame. The sequence goes on from NC_092724.1 coordinate 83,506,043, forward strand.
AATGTGATCCAGAGCAAACATGTCTGCAATAAGTGTCTGCGGCTTGAGGAACTTCAGCTCAATATCTTTGAACTGGTAGTTGATTTATACAGACACTGTGATGCAGCAAGGAGGGGGAAATTTACCAGGACACTTTATGCCAGGATATAGTCACACTCCTTAGGTGAGGTCTTCTGATTTGGTCAGTGGTCAGGGACAGGAAGGTATGACTGTGAGTGAGGCAGGTCAGGGGTCAGAGAAGGAAGAAATGAAGGAGCCTCAGCCCTTGCAATTGTCCAACAAATTTGAGGTTCTTGCAGCCTGTCTGGATGAGAACGGGGGGCTGCAATATGGATGAACAAACTGACCATGGTACAGGAAGCCATAAGCAGTGGGAGTTAATAGGAATGCAGTAGTAATTGGTGACAGAATAGGCAGAAGTAAAGACACAGTTCTCTGCAATAGAGAGCATGAGTCCGAAAGGCTGTGTCGCCTGCCCAGTGCCAGTATTCAGGACATCTATTTGGGGCTGTAAAGGAACTTGCAGCAGGAGGGTAAAGGTCCAGTTATCATGGTCCATGTTGATTCCAGTGACATAGACAGGGTTAGGAAAGGGGTTCTGGTTCGGGATTATGAGCAGCTAGGGGCTAAATTAAAAGCAGAACCTCAAAGGTAATAATCTCTGGATTACCTATGACCTGAGCCACAAGCAAACTGGCGTTGGGTAAATAAGATTAGAGAGATGAATGCATTGCTTAAAGTGTGGGAGAAAGGGGTTTTGATTCATGGGGCACTGGAGAAAGTACTGTTGGGATGGTTTTCATCTGAACTGTTCGGGAATCAGTGTTCTGATGACTCAGATAACTAGGATGGTAGAGAGGGCTTTAAACTAAATAATGGGGGGGGGGGAGAAACAAAGAATAAATAAAAGCAGGAGGAGACCATTCGGCCCTTCGAGCCTACTCCGCCATTCATTATGATCATGGCCGATCATCAAGTTCAATACCCTGATCCTGCTTTCCTCCCATATCCCTTGATCCCTTTAGCCCCAAGAGTTATATCTAACTCCTTCTTGAAATTTCACGTTTTGGCGTCAATTCCTTTCTGTGGTAGTGAATTGCACAGATTCTCCACTCTCTGGGGGAAGAAATTTCTTCTCACGCCAGTCCTAAAAGGTTTACCCTGTATCCTCAAACTATGGCCCTAGTTCTGGATTTCCCATTATCAGGAACATTCTTTCTGAATCTACTCTGTCTAATCCTGTTAAAATTTTGTACGTTTCTATGAGATCCCCTCTCATTTTTTTAAACTCTAAAAATAATCCTAACCAATTTAGTTTTTCCTAATATGACAGTCCCTCCATCCCAGGAATCAGCCTGGTAAACCTTTATTGCACTCCTTCCATAGCATTCATAGCAAGATAATGACACCCTTCCTCAGATAATCACACCAAAACTAATAATAATAATAATCGCTTATTGTCACAAGTAGGCTTCAATGAAGTTACTGTGAAAAGCGCCTAGTCGCCACATTCCGGCGCCTGTTCGGGAGGCTGGCACAGTAATTGAACCCGCGCTGCTGGCATTGTTCTGCATTACAAGCCAGCTGTTTAGCCCACTGTGCTAAACCAGCCCCTGCACACAATACTCCAGCTGTAGCCTTACCAATGCCCCAAATACAATAAAACATCTCTATTTCTATACTCAAATCCTGTCACTATGAAGACCAACATACCATTTGCCTTCTTTACTCCCTGCTGTACCTGTGCGCTTACTTTCAGCGACTGATGCACGGGGACACCAAGATCTCAACAAGTATCTACCTCTCTCAATTCACACCCATTCAAATAATAATCTGCCTTCCTTTTTTTAATCATGTGAGAGGAGATAGAGTAAATTATAGGGAAATAACAAGGTAATAGAGCAGGGTAGTGATTTGAGTAAAGATAACCAAAGTGTGACAGGATGGGGCAGAGCGTATAAACTATAAGAGTGCACAGTAGACAAGGCCAGAGATTGCAAAAATGGTGAAAAGACAGAGTTAATGGTTCAGGATCTGAATCTGTGCAGCATTCATAACAAATTGGATAAATTGTTACCACAAATAGAAATGAATATGTCTGACCAGATAACCATGACAGAGACATGGGAACAAAGGTGACCAAGGCTGGGACCTGAACATTGACAAGTATTTAACATTTCAAAAAGGAAGGAAGCTAGGAAAAGGTGGTGGGATAGCTCTGTTAATTAAGGATGTCATTAGTATTGCGAGATGATGAAAAGAGCAAGATCCGTTTGGATTGAGGTAAGAAATAGGAAAGGTGAGAGGTCACTAGTGGGTGTAGTTTATAGGCTCCCTAACAGTAGTTACACAGTAGGACAGATTATACAGGAAGAAATAAATGGGGCTTGTAACAAAGGTATTGTAATAATCATGAGTGACTTTAATCTTCATGTAGGTTCAACAAATCAGATTGGCAAAAGTAGCCTGGAACATGAGTTCAGAGAGTATATTCGGGAGTATGCTCGAGAGTCAACCGGTTAGCAGACTATTCTGGACCTTGTAGTGAGACAGGATTCATCAATAACATCATTATAAAGGAGGCTGCTGTCTTGTTATGTACTCTGGGATAACACAGGCTGCAACTGGATGCAGCTTTAACCAAAAGATACTCCAGACCTTGAAGTTAGTTTAATCTGATTTATTGAACCAGTAGCACAGTTAGCACAGTTCTCTATGAGTTCTACTCTCTGCAAACCTAAGTGTGGTTACTCTGTCTGACTGAACCAGACTAGCTCTTAGCCACATGCTGGAGGTGCGATACTGTACATACACCCTGACTCACTCTGTAGATGTTCATCAGTGGAAAGGGGCGGAGTGTGAGTGCCTCGTGCCTTTTATAGTGAGATACCACCCTTGAGTGTCCTGCCTGCTCATTGGTCATGTCCTGTTCTCTGTGTTCATCAGCTGCCTATCTGTGCCTGTCTGAATATCATTATCTGCATGTCTGCATATCATGACAGCTGCAATCATATCATGATAGAATTTTGTGTTCAGCTTGAAGGGGAGAAATGTGGGTCAAAGATCAATGTTGTAAACCTGAATAAACGTTTGTAAGGGTACAAAAGCAGGTCTAGTCTATTGGGAAATTAAGTTGAAAGGAGATGCAGTGACAGACTATTAAGGAAATACGTAATGGCCGGGGTTCCCCAATCCCGCGGCCAAGTTCTGACGCCAGCGTGAAAAGCGGAGTGAACCATTCAGGCGTCAACAGTCCTCAATTGTACGGTATGCTCCCCTTCCTAGGGGGCTAGGTCGGCGCCGGAGTGGTCCCCGCAGCTCCAGCCGGTGCGCCACGGCTGGCGTGATTCCGCGCATGCGCATGGCTTCCCATTTCCCCGCCGGCCCCCGGGCAATATGACGGAGGAACAGAAACAGCCCGCCCGCCAATCGGTAGGCCCCGATCGCTGGCCAGGCCACCGTGGATGCTCGCCCCCGGGGTCGGATCCACCCAACCCCCCTCGAGGCGGGACCATACGTGACCCACGCCGGCAGGACTTGGTCGATCCCAGCGGCCACTTGGCCCGTCGGGGCCCGGCGAATCGCGGGGGTGGGGCGCTTTCAATGGCTCCCGACCGGCGCGGTGTCAATCCCGCGGGCGCCCGGAAATTGGCGCCAGAGAATCGGCGAGCCGGCGTCGGGGCCCCCCAGGGGATTCTCCGACCCGACGCGGGGTCGGAGAATCCCGGCCAATAACTCTCAGCAAAGATTTATCCCAGTAAGAAAGAAAGACTCTTTGAGAAGGATGCATCATTCATGAAAAAGAAAGTTAAGGATAATTTCAAATTGAAAGAATCACACTTCCAGTGGCGGCCATGGTGTGAGCCCTCGCACATTTGGTGGCTCCCGCTCGGAATGTATTTTTTTGTCTTTTCCCCACACAAAAGGTGATGTTTTTGATGGCTAGAAGTGCAGGAGTACCTGAGGAAGGTTTTACTCCTCTGGTGTGGCTGGTGGATGGATCCACGAGCTAGGAGAGGGACGAGAAGAAAAGAGCTGCTGGAACAGGAACGTTTTTGTGGTTTGCCACAGGATAAGATGGTGGAGGGCATGGCTCTGCCAATCCAATGTTCTATGGAGCAGCTAGTAATAATAATAATAATAATAATAGCTTATTGTCACAAGTAGGCTTCAATTAAGTTACTGTGAAAAGCCCGTAGTCGCCACATTCCGACACCTGTTCGGGAGGCCGGAATTGAACCCGCACTACTGGCATTGTTCTTTACAATTACAAGCCAGCTGTTTAGCCCACTGTGCTAAACCGGCTAGTGAAGTTTATGAATGCAAATTCAGCCAGCAGAGGAAGGAGGCGCTGGAAGACCTGGCCAAAGTTGTGGAACCGATCAGAGCAGGAATCGAGAGAGTTGAACAAAGGCTGGAGTTCCAGGGCCGTGCAATCCAGAAAGTGGAGGAGGCGGTGGGGAGCATGAGCCCAACTTGTACATGGCTTTACCGTCAGGCTTACATCTGCCGACTTCCGGGTGCGGCTATGCAGAGCTAGGTCGCATATTCGGCAGCTCCCGCTTGGAACGGACTTTTGGGCTCTTTTACAGGGCCCCCACGGCATTTGTTTGACATTTCCCAGTGTGGGAAGAAGGCTGCAGCATTCTCCTGACAGTGTCCCCCAGGAGTGTTGTGTCTTTTGGTTACCAGACCCGGCAGAAACAGTGAAAGATTTGGCTTGAGCTGCAGCAGTAGACGAGAGCCTCTTCCAGCATGCAGGCGGGGGAAGGGCAAGCTTAAAGCTGCAATCTGACTTGACTCTATCAAAGGTGAATTCTAGCAGCAGAGGGAACAACTGTGAAAAGATCTACCAAGGCCATTGAAGAAGCAGGGACGTGGCTTCCGGTGGCGGCCATGGAGGAGTAGGTCGCGCATTCGGCAGCTCCCGTCTGGAACTGACTCTCAGGCCTTTTTCAGGAGTTTCCATAGACTTTTTGGGGCAGACTGGTGAAGCAAACACTGCCAACTTCTATGAAACGGACCAGAAGTGTAACGGCCAAAGGAGCGGCACTGGAGCAACGAGAGAAGCGAGGGAAAGAAAACAAAATGGCGGCGGCCAGGGACAAAGGGGAGCTGCAGGAGTTCATCAAGCGCTGCTTCGAGGAGCAGCGCGAGGAGATGCGCAAAGAGATGTTGGCGCCTATGCTTTCGGCAATTGAAAGACTCGGGATCACGCAGAAGGCCCACGAAGCTAAGATCCAGGAGGTACAGAAAAGAGTCAGTCAGAACGAGGACGAGCTCGTGGGCCTGGCGGTGAGAGTGGAGCAGAACGAGGCGCTACACAAGAGGTGGGCAGGAAGACTCGAAGACCTGGAGAACAGGTCGAGGAGAAAGAATCTGCGAATCCTTGGTCTCCCTGAGGGAGTGGAGGGGGCTGATGCCGGGGCTCGAGGCGATGATGGGCACGAAGGCACCTTCGATGCCGCTGGATTTGGAAGGGGCACATCGGGTGCTGGCGAAGAAGCCCCAGGCAAATGAGCCGCCAAGGGCGATGGTGGTGAGGTTCCACCGGTTCACGGACAGAGAGTGGATCCTGAGATGGGCCAAGAAGGAGCGGAGCAGTAAGTGGGACAATGCAGAGATCCGAATATACCCGGACTGGAGCACAGAGGTTGCAAAGCGGAGAGCGGGTTTCAACCGGGCCAAAGCGGCGTTGTACCGGAAAGAAGTGAAATTCAGAATGCTGCAGCCAGCACGACTGTGGGTCACATACAAGGGCCAACACTATTACTTTGAAACGCCTGAAGAGGCGTGGACCTTTGTACAAGCCGAAAAGTTGGACTCTAACTGAGGGTTTGTGAGGGTGGGGGGGGATGTTTTGGGGTTTGATGTGTGATGGTTGTTGTATATAGGGGGTCAATCACGCGCAGGAAATGTTACATGGGCTGGGGGAGAGAGACAAGGCCGCAACAGGAGCTGCGCCAGAGGGGGCGGAGCGGGCTTTGGAAAGCGCGGGGTTTTTTCCCGCGCGCGGGAAGAAAGGCGGGAAGGGGGATGAAGGAATGCGTATGGATTGGGAGACTCCCACGCGGGGAGGTCAATGGGACGGCGGGGGAAGCCGGGGTCAGCAGGCGTCAGCTGACTTACGGGAGTGACATGGGGGGAGCAAAAAAGCTAGACAGGGGTCTAGCGGGGGGGAGGGGAGGGGGGGAAGGGGGGGGGAAAGGGTTGCTGCTGCACTGGCCGAAAGGGAATGGGACACAGAAGAGGTGGTCGGGACGGGGGTCCCCCCTCTGGGGGACTGGAGGGTGAGGGAGGCGTGGACACGGGACTGGCCCAGAAAAGGAGATGGATAGTCGGCAGGGCATGGGGAGGGTGAGAGCCCCTCCAATCCGGCTCATAACGTGGAATGTGAGGGGCCTGAATGGGCCGGTGAAGAGGGCTTGAGTGTTTGCGCACTTAAAAGGACTGAAGGCGGACGTGGCCATGCTCCAAGAGACACACCTGAAGGTGGCGGACCAGGTCACGTTAAGAAAGGGATGGGTCGGACAGGTATTCCACTCGGGACTGGACGCGAAGAATAGAGGGGTGGCAATATTGGTGGGAAAGCGGGTGTCATTTGAGGCCAAGACTATTGCAGTGGACAATGGAGGGCAATATGTAATGGTGAGCGGTAGGCTGCAAGGGACGTGGGTGGTGTTGGTAAACGTATACGCCCCGAACTGGGATGATGCAGGATTCATGAAGCGCATGTTGGGGCGCATTCCGGACCTGGAGATAGGAGGCCTGATAATGGGAGCGGACTTCAATACAGTGTTGGATCCAGCACTGGACCGCTCCAAATCAAGGACTGGAAAGAGGCTGGCGGCGGCCAAGGTACTTAGGGGGTTTATGGATCAGATGGGGGGAGTGGACCATGGCGGTTTGCAAGGCCGCAGGCCAGGGAATTTTCTTACTTTTCCCATGTACACAAAACCTACTCCCGGATAGATTTCTTTGTTCTGGGTAGGGCGCTCATCCCGAGGGTGGAGGGGACGGAATATTCGGCTATAGCCGTTTTGGACCATGCCCCGCACTGGGTGGAACTGGAGCTGGGAGAGGAGAGGGACCAACGGCTGTTGTGGCGGCTGGATGTGGGACTGCTGGCGGACGAGGTGGTGTGTGGGAAGGTGAGGGGGTGTATCGAAAGGTACTTGGAGGCCAATGACAACGGGGAGGTGCGGGTGGGGGTGGTATGGGAGGCGTTTAAGGCGGTGATCAGGGGAGAGCTAATTTCCATTAGGGCTCATAGGGAGAAGACAGAGGGTATGGAAAGGGAGAGGTTAGTGGGGGAGATTTTGAGAGTGGACAGGAGATACGCAGAGGCCACGGAGGAAAGATTACTTGGGGAAAGACGACGGCTCCAGACGGAGTTTGACCTGTTGACCACAGGGAAGGCGGAGGCACAGTGGAGGAAAGCGCAGGGGGCGACCTAAGAGTATGGGAAAAGGCTAGTTGGATGCTGGCACACCAGCTCCGTAAGAGGATGGCAGCGAGGGAAATCAGGGGGGAGTCAAAGATGGAAGGGGAGCCACGGTTCGGAGTGCAACGAAAATAAACGAGGTATTCAAGGCCTTTTATGAAGAGCTGTACAGATCCCAGCCCCCAGCGGGGGAAGAGGGGATGAGACGATTCCTAGATCAGCTGAGATTCCCGAGGGTGGAGGAGCAAGAGGTGGCTGGTTTGGGGGCACCAATTGGGTTGGAGGAGCTGAGCAAGGGTTTGGGGAGCATGCAGGCGGGGAAGGCCCCGGGACCGGACGGATTCCCGGTGGAGTTCTACAGGAAGTACGCAGACCTGTTGGCCCCGCTACTGGTGAGGACCTTTAATGAGGCAAGAGAGGAGGGGACCCTGCCCCCGACAATGTCGGAAGCGACAATTTCTTTGATCCTAAAGCGGGACAAGGACCCACTGCAATGTGGATCGTACAGGCCGATCTCACTCCTCAATGTGGATGCAAAGTTGCTGGCAAAAGTGCTGGCCACGAGGATCGAGAACTGTGTCCCGGGGGTAATCCACGAGGACCAGACGGGATTTGTAAAGGGCAGGCAACTAAACACCAATGTGCGGCGGCTCTTAAACGTGATAATGATGCCATCGGAGGAGGGAGAGGCGGAGATAGTGGTAGCTATGGACGCGGAGACGGCATTTGACAGAGTAGAGTGGGTGCTGCGTAGGTTTGGGTTCGGGGTAGGGTTTATCAATTGGGTTAAGCTCCTTTACAGAGCCCCGATGGCGAGTGTAGTGACTAACCGGCGGAGGTCGGAGTACTTTCGACTGTACCGAGGGACGAGGCAGGGGTGGCCCCTGTCCCCCCTGTTGTTCGCATTGGCGATCGAACCATTGGCCATGTCATTGAGGGAGTCTAATAAATGGAGGGGGTGGTCCGAGGGGGAGAAGAGCATCGGGTGTCGCTATATGCGGATGACCTGTTGCTGTACGTGATGGATCCAATAGAGGTAGTGGTGGAGGTCATGCAGACTCTAAGGGAGTTTGGGGAGTTTTCGGGCTATAAGCTCAATGTAGGGAACAGTGAGCTCTTTGTATTACAGGCGGGGGACCAAGAAAGAGAGATAGGGGACCTACCACTGAGGAGGGCGGAGGGGAGCTTTCGGTATCTGAGGATCCAGATAGCCAGGAGTTGGGGGACCCTATGTAAACTGAATCTGACGAGGTTGGTGGAGCAAATGGAGGAGGATTTCAAAAGATGGGACATGTTACCGCTTTCGCTGGCGAGTACAGTGCAGTCGGTCAAAATGGTGGTCCTTCCGAGGTTTCTGTTTGTGTTTCAGTGCCTTCCCATCGTGATCACTAAGGCCTTTTTTAAGAGAGTAGGCAAGAGTATTATGGGGTTTGTGTGGGCGAATAAGACCCCGAGAGTAAGGAGAGGGTTCCTGGAACGCAGTAGGGACCGAGGAGGGTTGGCGCTGCCAAACCTGGGGAGCTACTACTGGGCAGCAAATGTGGCGATGATCCGCAAGTGGGTTATGGAGGGAGAGGGGGCGGCATGGAAGAGGATGGAGATGGCGTCCTGTAAAGGAACGAACCTGGGGGCGTTGGTGACGGCACCGCTGCCGCTCTCGCCGACAAAGTATACCACGAGCCCGGTGGTGGCGGCAACGTTAAGGATCTGGGGCCAGTGGAGACGGCACCGGGGTGCAATGGGAGCATCGGTGTGGTCCCCGATCAGGGGTAACCACCGGTTTGTCCCGGGGAAGATGTCCAATCGGGCGGGGATTGGAAGAATGGGGGACCTGTTCATCGACGGGACGTTTGCGAGCCTAGGGGCACTGGAGGAGAAGTTCGAGTTACCCCCGGGAAATGCCTTTAGATATATGCAGGTGAGGGCTTTTGTGAGGCGACAGGTGAGGGAATTCCCGTTGCTCCCGGCACAAGAAGTTCAAGATAGGGTGATCTCGGGTGTATGGGTCGGACAGGGCAAGGTGTCGGAAATACACCAGGAGTTGAAAGAAGAGGGGGAAGCGCTGGTAGAAGAGTTGAAGAGTAAATGGGAGGAGGAGCTGGGGGAGGAGATCGAGGAAGGTCTGTGGGCTGATGCCCTAGGTAGGGTTAATTCCTCCTCCTCGTGTGCCAGGCTCAGCCTGATACAATTTAAGGTGGTCCACAGAGCGCACTTGACGAGGGCGAGGTTGAGTAGGTTCCTTGGGGTAGAGGACAGATGTGGAAAGTGCTCAGGGAGCCCGGCAAACCATGTCCATATGTTTTGGTCATGCCCGGCACTGGAGGGGTTCTGGAGAGGAGTGGCGGGAGCAATATCTCAGGTGGTGAAAGTCCGGGTCAAGCCAAGCTGGGGGCTAGCAATATTTGGAGTAGTGGACGAACCAGGAGTGCAGGAAGCGAAAGAGGCCGGCATTCTGGCCTTTGCGTCCCTAGTAGCCCGGCGAAGGATCTTGCTAATGTGGAAGGAGGTGAAGCCCCCCAGCTTGGAGGCTTGGATAAATGATATGGCTGGGTTCATAAAGTTGGAGAGGATTAAGTTCGCCTTGAGAGGGTCTGCGCAGGGGTTCTACAGGCGGTGGCAACCGTTCCTAGAATATCTCGCGGAGCGTTAGAGGAAGGTCGGTCAGCAGCAGCAGCAACCTGGGGGGGGGGGGGGATGTCCTGGGAGGGGGGGGGGAGGGGGGGGAAAGGGGGGACTGCCTGGGAGGGTGGATGAGCAAGAGATAACATGAAGGGTTGGGGAAACTGGCACGTACGGGTGAGGGCCAGTGTACAAAGCTGTGTAAATATATCATTTTGCCATGTATATATCTTGCTCTGCGCGATTTCTCGTTTTTTTTTTTGCTACATGGGGGGGGGTTATTGTTTGTAAGGGAGAAAAATTGTGTTAAAAAACTTTAATAAATATATATATATTTTTTTTAAAGGCTTACATCTGCCATACACACCCATGCACATACAAACATGCACAGACACACTCGTGAACATGCTTTTACCTCTTCCTTTGTGAACTGAGCAGGTTTGGCTTCTCCTCTCAGGGCTTGTGGCTCCATCTGTGGAATTAGACAAAACATCCAGATCAAAATCTGATCAATAGCTAATTATTCCCTACAGTTGATGGGGATTATGGAAATACTTTCCACAGCAGTGCCTTGGTCAAAAAGAAGCTTAAGCGAAGGAGTTTGCTACTTACTTAGGCCTGGGCCTGAGCTTGAACACTTACCTGAATCTCAGCTTTTGTATACTGACAATTCATTGCTGGATTATGACAAGAAGTGTGTATTCCATACTTCATATTAAGAGTCAAAGAGCATAACATTTTGGATGGTCCAAATCATTTGATCACGTTTACATTTTGTACGGTCGAGTTCTGGGTGAAGGGCTGAGACCTACAGGACTTCAGGAAGGCTGAAAAGAACAGAGGCGTTAAAACAAATCAGGGAGTAGCGATGAGATGTTGTTAATTTTGGGGAGGGTTTCACTTCCGGTGACGGCTGTGAATGAGTAAGTCGCACATTTGGTAGCTCCCACTCGGGTCGGACTTTTGGACCTTTTCACCCGATTCTACCAGACGTGAATTGAAAAATTCAGGACAGAGGCAATTGTGTACTGAATTCCCACATCGGTGCATGGAGAGGAGCACTAGAATTGCTTGTAAAGGCAGAAACAGAAAGACAGAGAAGGCTTGGGCTGAAGCTGCAGGGGTAGAAAGCATAAGACCATAAGACCATAAGACATAGGAGCGGAAGTAAGGCCATTCGGCCCATCGAGTCCACTCCACCATTCAATCATGGCTGATTTCAACTCCATTTACCCGCTCTCTCTCCATAGCCCTTAATTCCTCGAGAAATCAAGAATTTATCAACTTCTGTCTTAAAGACACTCAACGTCCCGGCCTCCACCGCCCTCTGTGGCAATGAATTCCACAGACCCACCACTCTCTGCTGAAGAAATTTCTCCTCATCTCTGTTCTAAAGTGACTCCCTTTTATTCTAAGGCTGTGCCCCCGGGTCCTAGTCTCCCCTGTTAATGGAAACAACTTCCCTACATCCACCCTATCGAAGCCATTCATTATCTTATAAGTTTCTATTAGATCTCCCCTCAACCTCCTAAACTCCAATGAATTTAATCCCAGGATCCTCAGACGTTCATCGTATGTTAGGCCTACCATTCCTGGGATCATCCGTGTGAATCTCCGCTGGACCCGCTCTAGTGCCAGTATGTCCTTCCTGAGGTGTGGGGCCCAAAATTCCTCACAGTATTCTAAATGGGGCCTAACTAATGCTTTATAAAGCTTCAGAAGTACATCCCTGCTTTTATATTCCAAGCCTCTTGAGATGAATGACAACATTGCATTTGCTTTCTTAATTACGGACTCAACCTGCAAGTTTACCTTTAGAGAATCCTGGACTAGGACTCCCAAGTCCCTTTGCACTTCAGCATTATGAATTTTGTCACCGTTTAGAAAATAGTCCACGCCTCTATTCTTTTTTCCCAAAGTGCAAGACCTCGCACTTGCCCACGTTGAATTTCATCAGCCATTTCTTGGACCACTCTCCTAAACTGTCTAAATCTTTCTGAAGCCTCCCCACCACCTCCATACTACCTGCCCCTCCACCTATCTTTGTATCATCGGCAAACTTAGCCAGAATGCCCTCAGTCCCGTCATCTAGATCGTTAATATATAAAGAGAACAGCTGTGGCCCCAACACTGAACCCTGCGGGACACCACTCGTCACCGGTTGCCATTCCGAAAAAGAACCTTTGATCCCAACTTTCTGCCTTCTGCCTGACAGCCAATCGTCAATCCATGTTAGTACCTTGCCTCGAATACCATGGGCCCTTATTTTACTCAGCAGTCTCCCATGAGGCACCTTATCAAAGGCCTTTTGGAAGTCAAGATAGATAACATCCATTGGCTCTCCTTGGTCTAACCTATTTGTTATCTCTTCAAAGAACTCTAACAGGTTTGTCAGGCACGACCTCCCCTTACTAAATCCATGCTGACTTGTCCTAATCCGACCCTGCACTTCCAATAATTTAGAAATCTCATCCTTAACAATGGATTCTAGAATCTTGCCAACAACCGAGGTTAGGCTAATTGGCCTATAATTTTCCATCTTTTTCCTTGTTCCCTTCTTGAACAGGGGGGTTACAACAGCGATTTTCCAATCCTCTGGTACTTTCCCTGACTCCAGTGACTTTTGAAACATCATCACCAACGCCTCCACTATTTCTTCAGCTATCTCCTTTAGAACTCTAGGATGTAGCCCATCTGGGCCCGGAGATTTATCAATTTTTAGACCTCTTAGTTTCTCTAGCACTTTCTCCTTTGTGATGGCTACCATATTCAACTCTGTCCCCTGACTCTCCGGAATTGTTGGGATATCACTCATGTCTTCTACTGTGAAGACTGACGCAAAGTACTTCTTTAGTTCCTCAGCTATTTCCTTGTCTCCCATCACAAAATTACCAGTGTCATTTTGGAGCGGCCCAATGTCAACTTTTGCCTCCCGTTTGTTTTTAATGTATTTCAAGAAACTTTTACTATCATTCCTAATGTTACTGGCTAGCCTACCTTCAAATTTGATCCTCTCTTTCCTTATCTCTCTCTTTGTTATCCTCTGTTTGTTTTTGTAGCCTTCCCAATCTTCTGACTTCCCACTACTCTTTGCCACATTATAGGCTTTCTCTTTTGCTTTGATGCATTCCCTAACTTCCTTTGTCAGCCATGGCTGCCTAATCCCCCCTCTGATAACCTTTCTTTTCTTTGGGATGAACCTCTGTACTGTGTCCTCAATTACTCCCAGAAACTCCTGCCATTGCTGTTCTACTGTCTTTCCCACTAGGCTCTGCTCCCAGTCGATTTTCGTCAGTTCCTCCCTCATGCCCCTGTAGTTACCTTTATTTAACTGTAACACCTTTACATCTGATTCTACCTTCTTTCTTTCAAATTGGAGATTGAATTCTACCATATTATGATCACTGCCTCCTAAGTGCTCCCTTACTTTAAGATCTTTAATCAAGTCTGGCTCATTACATAACACTAAGTCCAGAATGGCCTGTTCCCTCGTGGGCTCCATCACAAGCTGTTCCAAAAAACCCTCCTGTAAACATTCAATGAATTCCCTTTCCTTGGGTCCACTGGCAACATTATTTACCCAGTCCACCTGCATATTAAAGTCCCCCATGATCACTGTGACCTTGCCTTTCTGACATGCACTTTCTATTTCGTGGTGCATCTTGTGCCCCTGGTCCTGACCACTGTTAGGAGGCCTGTACATAACTCCCATTATGTTTTTTTTGCCTTTGTGGTTCCTCAACTCTACCCACACAGACTCCACATCATCCGACCCCATGTCGTTTAGTGCTATTGATTTAATTTCATTCCTAATTAACAAGGCAACCCCGCCCCCTCTGCCCACCTCTCTGTCTTTTCGATAGGTTGTGAATCCCTGGATGTTTAAATGCCAGTCCTGAACCCCCTGCAACCATGTCTCTGTGATGCCTACCACATCATACCTGCCAGTCACAATCTGGGCCACAAGCTCATTTACCTTGTTCCGTACACTGCGCGCATTTAAATATACCACCTTTCATTCTCTATTGACCATCCCTTTTTGTTTTCTTAGTGTGGTGGACCTTGGTTTACTGAGCCTTTCCATACACTGTGTCATATTTTGTGGGATGGGGACTATTGTAACCTCTCCTGAGTTCTGTCTTTTCGTGCTTTTTTGTATTCCTAAGCAGCTACGCTTCCCACTGATTACTTCACCTCCTGGTTCCCTGACTTTCCCTTCCCCCCCAATCTTTAGTTTAAAGTCCTATTGACCACCCTATTTACTCTTTTCGCCAGAACACTGGTCCCAGCTCGGTTCAGGTGGAGACCATCCCAACGGTATAGGTCCCCCCTGTCCCAAAACTGATGCCAGTGTCCCATGAAAAGGAACCCCTCATTCCCACACCACTCTTTCAGCCACGTGTTAACTTCCCTTATTCTTGCCTCCCTATGCCAATTTGCACGTGGCTCGGGCAGTAATCCGGAGGTTATGACCTTTGAGGACCTGTTTTTTAATTTGAATCCTAGCTCTTTATAATCTCTGAACAGGTCCTCTTTCCTAGACTTGCCTATGTTGTTGGTACCGACATGGACCACAAAAACTGGATTCTCCCCCTCCCTCTCCAATATCCTTTCAAGCCGGTCAGAGATGTCCCGCACCCTAGCACCGGGCAGGCAACATACCATGCGGGACTCTTTATCCTGCTCACAAAGGATACTATCTATCCCCCTGATAATAGAATCCCCTACAACTACAACTTGCCTATTTACTCCCTCCCCTTGAATGGCCTGCTGAACCATGGTGCCTTGGTCAGCTGACATCCTTCCTGCAACCCTGTTCGCCATCCACACAGGGAGCAAGTGCCTCATACCTGTTGGACAGAGTCAAGGGCTGAGGCTCCTGAGTTCCTGACTGCTGGTTCCCTTTACTTGCCTGACTTGCAGTCACACCCTGCTGTCCCTGGCCACGAGCAGGATTTAAACTACTTACTCTGACAGGTGTGACTGCCTCCTGAAACACAGTGTCCAGGTAAATCTCCCCCTCCCGGATGTGCCTCAGTGTTTGAAGCTCAGACTCCAGCTCATCAACTCTGAGCCGGAGCTCTTCGAGCAGCCAACACTTACTGCAGATGTGGTCGCTGCAGCTCGCAATGGGAACTGCCAGCTCCCACATCAAGCAGCTCAAGCACATCACCTGACCAGCCATCACTAATTAATTAATTAGTTTAATTTAAGTTTATGGTGGGGGCAGCTTCAGCCAATCAGACACTACCCTGCACTTTTAACTGAAAACAGCACAATTAGATTAACCACTTACCTTTCCTGGTTACCTTACTGCACCAAACTAGCAAATTCTCACTGTCTGTATCTCTCTCACTCCGGCTGTGTCTCCTTTGACCTGCGCAATGCTAATAATATAATATAATAATGCTAATAATAATAATATAATATGGCACTTACCTCACACCAATGGATCTTATTATTAGGTTAGAGGAGGAGGGTGGGTGGGAGACACTACACATGTAGTGTCTTGGGTTTCCTCTCCACCAGAATTTATTGGTTGGGGGGGGGTCTTCCCAGAAGTCCGCGGGTCGAAAAAAATAAGACAGAAAAGAAGTGTTTTTTATTTAAAGGAGAAACTTACCTCCCAGAAATCACTTGCGCATCGCTCCCGCTGAAATCGACTGGCCTGCTCCTGTGAAGGTAAGTGTTTTTAAAGGAGAAACTTACCTCCCAGAAATCACTTGTGCACCCCTCCCGCTGAAATCGACTGAAAAGCATGGTGGAGGACCGGACCTCTGGCTTGTCGACCCAGCGGTCAACGGAGCAGCTGATGCAAGTCATTCAGGAAGGCTTTGTTAAGCAGAAACGGGACTGCTTGGACCCGATAAAAGAGTAAATTGAGCGGATGGAGCTTAGATTGGCTGCCCAAGATCGGGCGATCCAGAAGGTGGAGAAGAAGCTGGCTGAGCAGGAGGAACATCAAACTGCGGTGGAGTTGGAGGTGGGGATGCTGAGAGACCAGCAGAAGAAGCTCTTGGAGAAGGTGGAGGACCTAGAGAATAGGTCCTGTCGGCAGAACTTGAGTATCGTTGGGCTCCCGGAGGGGTCCAAAGGAGCGGACGCTGGGGCATACATCGCAGATATGTTTGAGAAGCTGCTGGGTGATGGGGCATTCTCCTGGGGGTGGACAGGGCTCACAGAGCACTCGCGTGGAAGCCGTGAATGGGAGACCCCCAAAGGGCAATGGTGGTGAGATTGCCCAGGTACTTGGATAAGGAGCGCATGAGTAAAGAGCATGGAGTGAGAGAGGGCGAGACTTCAGTAAAGAGCGCGGAGTGAGAGAGGGCGAGACTTCAGTAAAGAGCGCGGAGTGAGAGAGGGCGAGACTTCAGTAAAGAGCGCGGAGTGAGAGAGGGCGAGACTTCAGTAAAGAGCGCGGAGTGAGAGAGGGCGAGACTTCAATAAAGAGCACGGGAGGGAGAGAGGGCGAGACTTCAGTAAAGAGCACGGGGGGACAGAGGGCGAGACTTCAGTAAAGAGCGCGTAGTGAGAGAGGGCGAGACTTCAGTAAAGAGCACGGGGGGAGAGAGGGCGAGACTTCAGTAAAGAGCGCGGAGTGAGAGAGGGCGAGACTTCAGTAAAGAGCGCGGAGTGAGAGAGGGCGAGACTTCAGTAAAGAGCGCGGAGTGAGAGAGAGCGAGACTTCAGTAAAGAGCGCGGAGTGAGAGAGGGCGAGACTTCAGTAAAGAGCGCGGAGTGAGAGAGGGCGAGACTTCAGTAAAGAGCGCGGAGTGAGAGAGGGCGAGACTTCAGTAAAGAGCGTGGAGTGAGAGAGGGCGAGACTTCAGTAAAGAGTGCGGGGGGAGAGAGGGCGAGACTTCAGTAAAGAGTGCGGGGGGAGAGAGGGCGAGACTTCAGTAAAGAGCGCTATCGGGTAAGACAGCTGTTTCTTTGTTTCAAAATTGAAAAAAACCCGGTAAAGTGATGTCACACAAAACTGTGACCTGATTGGCAGATTGGGCTAAATTTGAATATCGGGAGTTACTAATTTAAATACTAATTTTGGTTTATCTTAGATTACCATTTTTAAGTTGATTTGAATTACTATTTTTTTAATTTTTTATTTGACTTAAATAACTATTTTGGGTTGATTTAAATTACTATTTTGATTTGATTTAAATAACTTTTAAAATTTCAATTAAATAACTATTTTAAATTTGTTGTCAGGTCAAGAGGGATAAATGCTCAGTTTTTTTTAAAATTCTAATTAAATAGTATATGGGGTTGGATTTAATCTGACACAAAAACATCTTTCTAAAGTTTAATTTCAAAGGTTTAATTTAAAGGAATAATTCATGGCAGGGCAGCTCCAAGGCGTGGTCTGCTCCTCTTGCTCCATGAGGCAGGCTGGGGACAGTTCCAGTCCCCAGGATCAGCATGTGTGCAGGAAGTGTCTCCAGTTGCAGCTCCTGGAAGCTCGAGTTTCAGAGCTGGAGACACTGTGGAGCATCCGTGAGTCGGAGAGTATTGTAGATAGCACGTATAGAGAGGTGGTCACACCGCAGGCTCAGACTCCGCAGGCAGGAAGGGAATGGGTGACCACCAGACAGAGCAAGAGAGCGAGGCAGGTAATGCAGGAATCTCCTGTGGCCATTCCTCTGCAGAACAGATATACCGTTTTGGATACTGTTGAAGGGAATGGGTTCTCAGGGGAAAACAGCAACAGCCAAACCATGGCACCACGGTTGGTTCTGCTGCAGAGGGGAGGGGTGATAAGTGTGACAGTGCAATAGTTATAGGGGATTCAATTGTAAGAGGAATAGACAGGTGTTTCTGTGGCCACAAACGAGACTCCAGAATGGTATGTTGCCTCCCTGGTGTTAGGGTCAAGGATGTTTCGGAGCAGGTACAGGACATTCTGGAGGGGGGGCGGGGAGGGGGGGGGAGGTGAACAGCCTGTGGTCGTGGTACACATTGGTACAAACAACATAGGTAAAAAAAGGAATGAGATCCTAAAGGAAGAATACAGGGAGCTAGGAAGGAAGTTAAGAAATCGGACATCAAAGGTAGTGATCTCAGGATTACTACCGGTGCCACGTGCTAGTCAGAGTAGAAATGACAGGATATATAGGATGAATAACCTTAAAGCTTTCTATAGGTATGTCAGGAATAACCGAATGTCTAGGGTAAGAGTAGGGCCAGTCAAGGACAGTAGTGGGAAGTTGTGCGTGGAGTCCGAGAAGATAGGAGAGGCGCTAAATGAATATTTTACATCAGTGCTCACACAGGAAAAAGACAATGTTGTCTAGGAGAATACTGAGATTCAGGCTACTAGACTAGAAGGGCTTGAGGTTCATAAAGAGGTGTTAGCAATTCTGGAAAGTGTGAAAATAGATAAGTCCCCTGGGCCGGATGGGATTTATCCTAGGATTCTCTGGGAAGCTAGGGAGGAGATTGCTGAGCCTTTGGCCTTGATCTTTAAGTCATCTTTGTCTACAGGAATAGTGCCAGAAGACTGGAGGATAGCAAATGTTGTCCCCTTGTTCAAGAAGGGGAGTAGAGACAACCCAGGTAACTATAGACCTGTGAGCCTTACTTCTGTTGTGGGCAAAATCTTGGGAAGGTTTATAAGAGATAGGATGTATAATCATCTGGAAAGGAATAATTTGATTAGAGATAGTCAACACAGTTTTGTGAAGGGTAGGTCGTGCCTCACAAACCTTATTGAGTTCTTTGAGAAGGTGACCAAACAGGTGGATGAGGGTAAAGCAGTTGATGTGGTGTATATGGATTTCAGTAAAGCATTTGATAAGGTTCCCCACGGTAGGCTATTGCAGAAAATACGGAGGCATGGGATTCAGGGTGATTTAACAGTTTGGATCAGAAATTGGCTAGCTGGAAGAAGACAAAGGGTAGTGGTTGATGGGAAATGTTCAGACTGGAGTCCAGTTACTAGTGGTGTACCACAAGGATCTGTTTTGGGGGCACTGCTGTTTGTCAATTTTTATAAATGACCTGGAGGAGGGCGTAGAAGGATGGGTGAGTAAATTTGCAGATGACACTAAAGTCGGTGGAGTTGTGGACAGTGCGGAAGGATGTTACAAGTTACAGAGGGACATAGATAAGCTGCAGCGCTGGGCTGAGAGGTGGCAAATGGAGTTTAATGCAGAAAAGTGCGAGGTGATTCATTTTGGAAGGAATAACAGGAAGACAGTACTGGGCTAATGGCAAGATTCCTGGCAGTGTGGATGAGCAGAGAGATCCCGGTGTCCATGTACATAGATCCCTGAAAGTTGCCACCCAGGTTGAGAGGGTTGTTAAAAAGGCGTACGGTGTGTTAGCTTTTATTGGTAGAGGGATTGAGTTACGGAACCACGAGGTCATGTTGCAGCTGTACAAAACGCTGGTGCGGCCGCATTTGGAATATTGCGTGCAATTCTGGTCGCCTTATTATAGGAAGGATGTGAAAGCATTGGAAAGGGTGCAGAGGAGATTTACCAGAATGTTGCCTGGTATGGAGGGAAGATCTTATGAGGAAAGGCTGAGAGACTTGAGGCTGTTTTCGTTAGAGAGAAGAAGGTTAAGAGGTGACTTAATTGAGGCATACAAGATGATCAGAGGATTGGATAGGGTGGACAGTGAAATCCTTTTTCCTTGGATGGTGATATCTAGCACGAGGGGACATACCTTTAAATTGAGGGGAGATAGATATAGGACAGATGTCAGAGGTAGGTTCTTTACTCAGAGAGTAGTAAGGGCGTGGAATACCCTGCCTGCAACAATAGTGGACTCGCCAACACTAAGGGCATTCAAATGGTCATTGGATAGACATATGGACGATAAGGGAATAGTGTAGATGGGCTTTAGAGTGGTTTCACAGGTCGGTGCAACATCGAGGGCCGAAGGGCCTGTACTGCGCTGTAATGTTCTATGTTCTAATACGTGGCTGAAGAGATGGTGTCAGGGGGAGGGTTTCAGATTCCTGGGGCATTGGGACTGGTTCTGGGGGTGGTGGGACCTGTACAAACTGGACGGGTTACACCTAGGCAGGACTGGAACTATTTGCTAGACCGGTTAGGGAGGGTTTAAACTAAAATGCCAGGGGGATGGGAACCTACGCAAGGAGTCAGAGAAAAAGGGAGCAAGGACAAAAGCAAAAGGTAGAAAAGTGAATAAGAAAAGTGATAGGTGGAGAAACCAAGGACAAAATTCAAACAGGGCAGTAGAGAAAAATATTGGGAGCGAGACAAGTATTGTGAAAAAGACAAACTTAAAGGCTCTGTGCCTTAATGCACGAAGCATTTGCAATAAAGTGGATGAACTAATCGCGCAGATAGATATAATTGGGATTACGGAGAAATGGCTGCAGGGTGAACAGGGATGGGAACTGAATGTCCCAGGGTTCTCAGTATTTAGGTAGGACAGGCATAAAAGAAAAGGTGGTGGCGTGGCACTGCTGGTTAAAGAGGAAATTAACACAATAGCGAGAAAGGATATTAGCTCTGACAATGTGGAATCTGTATGGGTAGAGGGACAAAAAACATTAGTGGGTGTCGTATATAGACCCCCAAACTGCAATGATGAGGTTGAGAATTCCATTAAACAAGAAATAAGGGAATATCGGTGATCATGGGAGATTTTAATCTTCACATAGATTGGGCAAATCAAATTAGCCACAATGCCGTAGAGGAGGAATTCCTGGAGTGTATACGGGATGGTTTTCTTGACCAGTATGTAGAGGAACCAACTAGAGAGCAGGCCATCTTAGAGTAGGTACTGTGTAATGAGAAGAGAATCATTGCCAATCTGGCTGTACGAGACCCCTTGGAGATGAGCGACCAAAACATGGTAGAATTTATCATCAAGATGGAGAGTGAAGTAGTTGATTCGGAGACTAGGGTGCTGAATCTTAATAAAGGGAACTATGAGGATATGAGGCATGAGTTGGCCTTGATAGATTGGGGAGAGTTACTTAAAGGGATGACAGTGGATAGACAATGGCAAACATTCAAGGAACGCATGGAGGAACTACAGCAACTATTCATTCCTGTCTGGCACAAAAGCAAAGGGGGTAAGAGGGCCAATCCATGGCTTACAAAGGAAATTAGAAATAGTATCTGATCCAAGGAAGGAGCATACAGATTGGCCAAGAAAAATAATAGGTCTGAGGATTGGGGGCAGTTTAGAATTCAGCAAAGAAGGACAAAGGGATTGATTAAGAAGGGGAAAGTACAGTATAAAAGGAAGCTTGCAGGGAGCATAAAGACTGACACTAAGAGTTTCTACAGATATGTGAAGAGAAAGAGATTGGTAAAGAGAAATGTAGGTCCACTGCAGACAGAAACAGGGGAATGCATAATAAGTGATGAAGAAATGGCTGAGCAATTAAATACATACTTGGTTCTGTCTTCACAAATGAGGACACAAATCAGATCCCAGAAATGTTGGAGAATGAAAGGTTTAATGAGAGGGAAGAACTGAGGGAGATCAACATTAGTAGAGAAATGGTGCTGGGAAAACTGATGGGATTGAAGGCGGATAAATCCCCAGGGCCTGAGAATCTGCATCCCAGAGTGCTTAAGGAGGTGGCTCTGGAAATAGTGGATGCATTGGTGGTCATCTTCCAGGATTCTATAGACTCTGGAACTGTCCCTGCAGATTGGAGGGTAGCTCACGTCTCTCCGGTATTCAAAGAGGGAGATAGAGAGAAAGCAGGGAATTATAGACCAGGAAGCCTAACATCGGTAGTGGGGAAAATGCTTGAATCCATTATCAAGGTCTTTATAGCGGAACATTTAGAAAGCAGTGACAGGATCAGTCAGAGTCAGCATGGATTTATGAAGGGAAAATCATGCTGGACAAATCTGTTGAAATTCTTTGAAGAGGTAACCAGTACAGTCGACAAGGGGTCGATGTGGTATATTTGGACTTTCAGAAGGCGTTTGGCAAAGTCCCGCGTAAGAGATTATTATGCAAAATTAAAGTGCATGGGATTGGGTGGAATATATTGAGGTGGATAGAAAACTGGTTGGCAGAGAAGAAACAAAGAGTAGGGATTAATGGGTCCTTTTCAAATTGGCAGGCAGTAACCAGCGGGGTACCACAGGATCACAATATATATTAATGATTTGGATGAGGGAACAAAATGTAACATCTCAAAGTTTGCAGATGATCCCAAATTACGTGGGAGGGTGAATTGTGACGAGGATGCAGGGATCCTACAACAAGGTCTGGACAGGTTGGGCAAGTGGGCAAACCAATGGCAGATGCAGTATAATTTGGATAAGTGTGAGGTTATCAACCTTAAAAGCAAAAACAGGAAGGCAGATTACTACCTGAATGGTTGTAAATTGGGAGGGGGGAGTGTGCAGCGGGACCTGGGTGTCTTTGTGCACCATTCACTGAAGGTAAGCATGCAGGTGCAGCAGGAAGTAAAGAAGGCTAATGGTATGTTGGCCTTCATTACAAGAGGTTTCGAGTATAGAAGCAGGGATGTGTTGCTGCAATTGTACAGTGCCTTGGTGAGGCCACACTTGGAGTATTGTGTGCAGTTTTGGTCTCCTTCACTGAGGAAGGATGTTCTTGGTCTCGAGCGAGTGCAGCAAAGGTTTACCAGACTGATTCCAGGGATGGCGGGACTGTCATATGAGAAGAGATTGACTAGGTTGGGATTGTTCTCGCTGGAGTTCAGAAGAATGAGGGGAGATCTCATGGAGACATATACAATTCTAACAGGACTAGACAGGGTAGATGCAGGGAAGATGTTACCAATGATGGGTGTGTTCAGAACCAGGGGTCACAGCCTGAGAATTCAGGGTAAACCATTTCGGACAGAGAAAAGGGGACACTTCTTCACACAGAGTGGTGAGCCTGTGGGCTTCATTACCACAGGAAGTAGTTGATGCTAAAACTTTGAATATATTCAAGAGGCGGCTGGATATAGCACTTGGGGAGAATGAGATCAAAGGCTATGGGGAGAAAGCAGGATTAGGCTATTGAGTTGGATGATCAGCCATGATCGTGATGAATGGTGGAACAGGCTCGAAGGGCCAAAAGACCTTCTCTTGCTCCTATCTTCTATGTATCTATGTATTCTACAGTGGGCCAAGCAGACATGGAGCTGTAAAATGGGAGGGGACTTTAACACAGTTATTGACCCTGGCTTAGACTGGTCAAGCTCAAAAACGGGCAGGGTGCCAGCAATGGCAAAGGAACTAAAAAGGTTCATGGAGCAGATGGGGGGGGTGGGGTGGGGGTGGGTGGGTGTGGGGGGGGGGGGGGGGGGGGGGGGGTGGACCCATGGAGATTTGGGCGGCCGAGGGTGAAGGAGTTCTCCTTCTACTCACATGTGCATAAAGTGTTCTCCCGGATCGATTTCTTTATTCTGAGCAGGGCTTTACTGACGGGGCTGGTGGACACGGGGTACTCGTCGATCACAATCTCAGACCATGCTCCGCACTGGGTTGACCTGCAGGTTACTAAAGACAGTAACCAGCACCTGCACTAGAGGTTAGATGTGGGACTTTTAGCTGACGAGGGGGTGTGCGAGCGGCTGAGGAAATGTATTCAGAACTACCTGCAGGCCAACGACACGGGGGAAATCTCAGCAGCAGTGGTCTGGGAAGCACTGAAGGCGGTGGTTAAAGGGGAGGTGATATCGATACGTGCTCACAGGGAGAAGGTAAACAGGGCAGAGATGGACCGACTGGTAAAGGAGATACTACCGATCGATAGGAGGTATGTGGAGACCCCAGAGGCAGGGCTTTTAAGGGAACGGCGGAGGCTACAGGCGGAGTTTGGCTTGTTAACCACCGGGAGGGCGGTGGAGCAGCTGAGTAAGGCGAGGGGGGCGATCTACGAGTATGGAGAGAAGGCCAGCAGAATGCTTGCACAGCAGCTTAGAAAGAGGGAGGCAGCCAGGGAGGTAGGGAAAGTAAATGATGGAGATTGGAACCTGGTTGGAGATTCAGCAGGGGTGAATAAGGCGTTTAAAGATTTTTACAGTAGGCTGTATGGGTCGGAACTCCCAACGAAGGGGATGAGGCGGGGGGGTTAGCATGGGAGCGTATGGAGGTGGCTTCATGCAAGGGCACCAGTTTGGGGGCGTTGGTAACTGTGCCTCTGCCTTTCCCGCCGGCATGGTACTCCACCAGCCCCGTGGTGGTGGCGGCCCTGAGAGTCTGGAGGCAATGGAGGAGACATGAGGGAGCAGAGGGAGCATCGGACTGGTCTCCAATCTGTAATAATCACCGGTTTGCCCCGGGAAGTATGGAGGGGGGGTTCCAGATATGGCGGAGAGCAGGGATTGAGAGGATGAGGGATATGTTTATGGAGGAGAAGTTTGGATTGGCGAGGGGAAACAAATTCAGGTACCTGCAGGTGCGGGACTTCCTATGTAGATAGGTTTCAACCTTTCCGGTCCTACCACCAAGGGGGATTCAGGACAAGGTAGTTTCCAGAGGGTGGGTAGGAGAAGGGAGCGTCTCTGACATTTACAAGGAACTTATGGGGTCAGAGGAGACGCAGACCGAGGATCTGAAGCGCAAGTGGGAGGAGGAGCTGGGAGGAGAGATAGAGGATGGTCTATGGGCGGATGCGTTGAGTAGAGTCAACGCGTCCACAACATGTGCCAGGCTCAGCCTGATACAATTCAAGATTGTTCATCGGGCTCACATGACGGTAGCCCAGATGAGCAGAAGACAGGTGTGCAAAGTGTGCGGGAGGACCAGCGAACTATGTCCACATGTTCTGGGCATGTCCGAAGCTTAGGGGATTCTGGCAGGGGTTTGCAGATGTCATGTCCACGGTGTTAAAAGCAAGGGTGGCACTGAGTCCAGAGGTGGCGATTTTCGGGGCGTCGGAAGACCCGGGAATCCAGGAGGAGAAAGAGGCAGACTGCTTCCCTGGTAGCCCGGAGACAGATACTATTAGCTTGGAGGGACTCAAAGCCCCCGAAGTCGGAGACCGGGCTATCGGACATGACTACGTTTCTCTGTTTGGAGAAAATTAAGTTTGCCATGAGAGGGTCACTGTTAGGGTTCGCCCGGAGGTGGCAACCGTTTGTCGACTTCTTCGCGGAAAATTAATCGTCAGCAGAAGGGGGTTTAGCTTAGAGTAGGGGGTTAATAAAGGTGGGACCTCTAAGGGAGGGAGACGGCTTTTGCACTAGGTTTATAGATTCATGTACATTGTTTATTTTGTTGTTGTTGTAAAACCAAAAATACCTCCATAAAATGTTTATTAAAAAAAAAGTTTGGGGAGGAATACCAAGGTGCACAGAAATCTAGGAGATTATTTAGTACTGTCATTCCCAGAGTCATTCCCACTCTGAATGTGCTCTCTGATCAAAAAACAAGTTTTTTTCCTGTGATTTTAGGTTGATAGTTTTTCAGCAAGATTTATTTTATTTAGATTTTCCGTATTTGGCTACGCATGAGTTGAGAAGAGTTTAACTGTGTTGGAGCTGAGGGTGGACAGGTCGAGCCCCAGGTCAATGGGAAGGCTGAGGATGGCGAAGGAGCTGGGAGGATTTATGGAAAGGATGGGCATGGTGGACCCGTGGCATTTTAAGAAGCTGGGGGGGAGAGAGTACTCCTTCTTCCCGCACATATACAAGGTATACTCCAGAACTGACTTTTTTGTGGTGAGCATGGGTGGTGGGGCAGAGTACGTGGGAATAGTAATTTCGGACCATGCACCACACTGGCTGGAAGGGAGCAGAGGCCAGGATGGAGGTTAGACTCAAGGTTGCGAGCAGACAGAGGGTTTTGTGATAAGGTGTAGTCGGTGATTCAGGACTATGTGGAGTTGAACCAAAATGGGAAGGTGTCGGTGGTCACATTCTGGAAGGCATTGAAGGCACTAGTTCAGGGGAGGAGGTTATCTCGTTCAAGGCGCATGAAGATAGGAAGAGGAGAGAGGAGTACGATCGTGTATTGGGCGAGATAGTCGAGGTGGACAGAGAGTGTTCGAGGGTGCCCACCGTGGATGGATTGGTGAGAAGAAAAAAGCTACAGGGACAGTTCGAGTTTATCCCTGAATCTTGGGGCCGGTATCCTGGGCGCCAAAGTTGCAAGTTGGCTGGGGATGGCTGAGCAAGTACTGCTGACCAATCTGCATACCTTCTTAATGCCGTTGTGTTTCAGCTCTTGCTCTCGCCGTCTCTGAATCCCTCTCTTGGACCACTCCTCTTCTATAAAAAGCTAGAACAGCAGCTCCCCCCTCACTTACCAAATTGCCAGATTTAAGCAGCCTCATGCACTTTCGTAGAATCATAGAATTTACAGTGCAGAAGGAGGCCATTTGGCCCATCGAGTCTGCACCAGCCCTTGGAAAGAGCACCCTACCCAAGCTCACACCTCTACCCTATCCCTGTAACCCAGTAACCACACCCCACCTTTTTGGACACTAAGGGGCAATTTATCATGGCCAATCCACCTAACCTGCACATCTTTGGACTGTGGGAGGAAATCGGAGCACCCGGAGGAAACCCACGCACACACGGGGAGGATGTGCAGACTCCGCACAGACAGTGACCCAAGCTGGAATTGCCTGGGACCCTGGAGCTGTGAAGCAACTATGCTAACCACTGTGCTATCGTGCTGCCCTTTGTTCAATCTCTCCTATTCTTTGCCCTTTAGTTAAGCTCTTTCCTTTTAGTTTTACACTATCTCTTACTTCCCTTGTTGACCAAGATTGCTTAATTAGCAGTTTGTGCAGTTCTCAAATTTTACCAGTTCTTTGCAAAATTTTCACTGTTCATCTCGGCCAGATTTCCCATTCCTGAGACAACGGGCTGGATTCTCCGTTCCTGAGTGTTGATGCTGGCGCAGGATTCGTGGAGTTCCACGACAGCAAAACTGGTGCCTCACCTACACCAATTCAACGATTGTGGAGGGGCTAGCATTGGTGCCACGCGGAACACAATCGATTCCAATGAAAAACGGTGCCGGATTTGCCAGTTTCGCGACTGACACTCAGAAGCCCACAAGTTGCGGCCTCATATACACACTTCACTCGCCTACACAATCCCAGCCAACAAGATGGCAGTAAGGAGAGCACCTCCACAATTTACGGGCGCCACGTTGGAGACCCTCCTGGACCCGGCGGAGGAGAGGTGGTTGACCCTGTACCCCAGCCCGGGAAGAAGGCTGCCACCCATCGCAATTCACCATGCCTGAGTGTAAGTGGCAGAGGCGGTGAGTGCCATGAGTAACACCATCCGGACTGGCCAGCAGTGCCGGAAAAACCTGCACAACCTCGTCAGGGCAACCAGTGTGAGTAGGCAGCACTGTGCCCCTGGCACTAACCCCCGTCCCACACACCCGTAACTCGAACCCCCCCCATCCGGAGGGTGGACAAACCCCCACCCTGCACCACATTCCAGCACCCATACCAGTGCCCTGGCCACTGAGGCTACCAACTATCCACCCCATGGGTTGCATGCATTGGACTGTCTAACACTGTCTTTTTTTGTTTCCCATCCCAGGAGAAGGCTGCCCATAACCGCCGGGAGCAGAGAAACCTGGAGGGGGACCGGCGGAACTTCAACCGTGGCAGAGTAGAGGACCCTGGACGTGGTCGCCAGCTAGAGGAAAGGAAGGGTGGAGATCGGCCGCGGGCAAGGAAGTGAAACCCTGCTGAGTTGCAGTTCCCCATGACATGTATTTCAAATCCCCCCAACCCAACACCACGCCATTCTCACCCCAGACCACCCTCACCCTCAGCATCACCCACACCCTCATCCCACACCACCCCCGGCCTGCGGTCTAATCATGCTTCCTGTATTGCCTCTTGCAAGACCTGCTCATGATGGAGCGGGTCCATCTGGTGTACCCTGTCTGCAGCTAGTGCCACAGCCGGAGTCCTGGGTGCCGAGCAGCGATGAGGAGAGCAGTACAGATGTGAGCCATGGACCTAAGACCCAAGAAACCCCAGAACTCGAGTCCGGGAATGACACTGACCTCCCGCCACAACACTCCCCACCATCCCAGAGACACTCACCTCAGTTGGGCACTTTAGTGAAGAGGCTCCTGGTGTGCACCATACAGTTGCTCCTGTACATCAGGTGGAGGTAGGAACACCCAAGGGAGCGAACGGTTGGAGTGTGGCCTGACCCCAGGGACTAGCTGCTGTCCAGACTGGTTTCAGGCTCCTGGAACAGATAATCCCATTGATTGTGGAGATGCAGACACAGAGCCAGGGACTAGATGAGGAGTTGTCGGCGAGCAGGCGCAGGTTGCAAAGTCTAACTGCCTGCAGGAGCAGGAGGTGGTGCCGAACAGGCGTGCCACCCAGACCAACGTCGCATGGGTGGCACCGCGGACGGTGGAGGCATTGGGGGCAAGGGTTGTGGTCATGGAGCAACATGTCCAAGGCCTAGGGCACTCTGTGCAGGCAGTGGCCAGGGCCAGGACGGGGCTTCCCTATCACAGGCAGCCATGTCCCAGGGCCACCTGGACATTACACAGCACTCCTGAGCCTGGCCCAGTCACATCGGGTAAGTCCCGCTAATGATATTCAAACGGTGTTTACCGTACGTGCGTTCCGGACCGCATTGCCGGCGCTGTCAAGGTGACGGAGAATCACGATTTGGTGTCAAATCAGCACCCTCCGCGGTTTCGGCGTCGGAATGTATTCTGCGCCAATCACGTTTCCCAATTTCGGCTATAGCCAGCGGAGAATCCAGTCCACTGTCTCTTCTTTTGCTGGTTCAAGAATTATATTGATCGAGAATACCGTCCCAAATATACGCAAATAATTTGCAGCTCAAAGACTGATTATATGTGACTCATTATAACTACTTTCTTTTTGCAGCAAGCTTCTCTGATATCTGTATTTATTTATTCCTCTTTATCACTGCTATTTAGAGGGTTGTAGACAACTGCCAAACCTTGTACCCTTTTCTGTTCATCAATTTAACTCATGGGGCAGCAGCAGGATCAATGGCAGGGCGGGGGTAGGGAGTGGAGCAGTAAAGGAGGGAGTTCAGAGGGTGGAAGGAGTCGAGGGAGTTTAGAGGGATAAGGATAAGGATGGGAATGTCCAAGTGAACATGCAAGGGAGCGGATTGTGGAGTCAATGTCTGCTTCCGACGGAGCAAACAAGATGGACATGGATGGATGGAATGGTGAGTGTGAGAGGCGGTAGAGGGAACCAGTATGGTGGGAGGGTGAGGGTGAGTTGGTAGTGGTCGAAGGGGTGGTGAGGGTGCTTGGTGGGGATTCGGAGGCAGACACGGACCATGGGGGTGGGAAAGAGGAGGTCAGGGAGGTGAATGGGGATGGGAGTGGGGTGTTCAGGGAGGTAGGGAACATGCAGCTTCACCTGGACATTGTTGAAGGAGAAGAGTTTGGGCTGTAGGATAGGGGATGGGAGGTTGAAGGTGATGAAAAGGATGGTAATACTGATGGGAAAAGAACGGGTGACAGCTGGATGGGAAAGAACGGTGGAGCTGAGGAAATAGGTCACTATCACCATCTTTCCGACATCGAAAATGATCATAGCCACATGTTGCACAAACACAGGTGCAGCTTGGGAGTGGGTGCTGAAGGTGCAGGTCAGCTCAGATGGACAACTGAAAGAGAACTCAAGAATGCAGAAAACGTCTATCTGATGGATGGAAGATCCAGATGCGCCGGCCGGGAGCGGGGGGGGGGGGGGGGGGGGTCCCTCCAGAATCACTTGTGGTGCTGAGTTGTGAGTGATGGAGAATGATAACTGGGTCGGGGGTGGGGCTTTTTCCCACATCACCCCTTGTCTGAAAAAGAATATTTTGCAATTTATAAACGGTGGCAAATAGACTTTGGACGGGATTCTCTGTGAACCGGCAGGGCGGGTAACACCGGCGCGAAGGAGAGGCGTGAACCACTCCGGCGTCGGGCCACCCCTCCGCAGCTTCAGTGGCTAGGCCGGCGTGGAAGGGGCTTGCACCATGCCAACCGGCGCCGAAGGGCCTCCGCCGGCCGGCGCGAGTTGGCGCATGCGCGGGAGCGCCAGCGCATGCTGGCGTCATCCCAGCACATGTGCAGGGGGGTTCATCTCCACGCCAGCCATCGCGGACTGTTACACCAGCCGGAGGGGCCGTTGCCAACTGCCCCCGACCGGCGCGGCGCTATTCCCGCTCCCGCCAAATCCCTGCGCCGGAGAATTCGGCAGCTGACGGGGGCGGGATTCATGCCACCCCCCCAGCGATTCTCCGACCCTTTATCTGCTATGTATGAAAAGCTATGTTATGCAAAGGCCTTGTTCCCCGAGTCAGAGACTTTACAAAATGTTTCTCAAGTTGGAATTGAGACTTTTCAGGTACCTTTCCTGGATTTGGAGATTCTTTACCGTATTTATACTCAACACATTGCTGGAGTTTTTTTCCCCCAGGATTGAGTTTGACCGGTTTTCACTGTCATGTGGTAGTTTTCCCTCTCCCTTCTCCATGAGGTAGAATTTCTTTAATATGACCTGAAGATGCCAGTCAGTTAGCCTCCTCATATTGATTCATTATTATCCCAATTATTGAGGCCCTTGATCTAATCATGTTAAACATTTTTAAGGGGAGGTGGTGGCATAGTGGTATTGTTGCTGGACTAGTAATCCAGCAACCCAGGATAATGATCTGGGGACCTGGTTTTGAATCCCATCACAGCAGGTGATGGAATTTAAACTGAATAAATATATGTTGAATTAAAATTCCAATGAAGACCATGACACCATTGTCAATTATGTCGATTGTTGTTAAAAACCCATCTGGTTCACTAATGCCCTTCAGGGAAGGAAATCTTCTGCCATCCTTTCCTGGTCTGGCCTACATGTGAATCCAGACCCTACAGCAATGTGGTTGATTCTTAAATGGCCTAGCAAGTCACTCAGTTGTATTCAACCGATACGAAAACAAAAAGGGAATGAAACCGACGGACCACTCGGCATCAAACCAGGGACCGGAAATGACTCCCTCCCTAACAGCACAGTAATAATAATAATAATAGCTTATTGTCACAAGTAGGCTTCAATGAAGTTACTGTGAAAAGCCCCTAGTCGCCACATTCCAGCGCCTGTTCGGGGAGGCTGGTACAGGAATTGAACCCGCGCTGCTGCCTTGTTCTGCATTACAAGCCAGCTGTTTAGCCCACTGTGCTAAACCAGCCCCAGGTAGTGGGTGTACCTGCACCTCAAGGACTTCAGCGATTCAAGAAGGCAACTCACCATCACCTTCTGAAGGGCAACTAGGGATGGGCAATAAATGCTGGCCTAACCAGCGACGCCTACATCCCGTAAATTAATTTTTAAAAAATGAATGGTAGCATTGTTGTCTCACAGCACCAGGGACCCAGAATCAATTCTGGCTTTGGGTGACTGTCTGTGTGGAGTTTGTACTTTCTCCACGTGTCTGTGTGGGTTTCCTTTGGGTGCTCCGGTTACTTCCCAGTCAAAAGATGTACAGGTTATATGGATTGGCCATGGTCAATTGTTCCTTAGGTGGGGTTAGGTGGGGTTACGGGATAGGGCGAGGGAGTGGGCCTAGGTAGGGTGCTCTTTCTGAGAGTTGGTGTAAACCTGATGGGCTGAATGACTTCCTTCTGCACTGTACGGTTTTTATGGATCTAAAGTAGGCTTTTCTCACCATCTCATTGACATAATTGACCTATAGGCCATATACTGTGTCCTGACCAATAGTTTTGTTATACCGTGAACACCTCTACTAATGGCAGCACCTCCTCGTTAATAACAATCAGCATAGATTAGAAAGCAGAATACCTTGATAGGGTGAGAAAATTGAATAATTCTATTTTTTTATAAATTTAGAATACCCAAGTAATTTTTTCCAATTAAGGGGCAATTTAGCGTGGCCAATACACCTACCCTGCACATCTTTGGGTTGCGTGGGCGAAACCCACGTAAACACAAGGAGAATGTGCAAACTCCACACGGACAGTGTCCCGGGGCCAGGATCGTACCTGGGACCTCGGCGCCATGAGGCAGCAGTGCTACCCACTGTGCCACCGTGCTGCCCTCAAAATTGAATAATTCTAATCAATATTTGATTGGGTGCCCCTATCACCACTGACATCAAATATTGTTGCTTTTCAGGACTTCCTTGGACGCGAGTTAAGACAACAAACCCAACATATTGCTGCACTTAAGGCACAAATGTCAGTATATACTCTGCCGCCCCAAACTCCTGAAAGGTTTTAGTCACCATCTCAGTTTCTTTGATGCTCAGCTCACTCCTCCCATATTGCTGATATTATTTGAATTCTGAAAATAGAAAACTGTTATAAAACACACTCCTTGTTTGAAATTTTTATAAAGATTGTCTTACCCTCACTTTAAGCTCATCTAGTCTGTATTTGCTTTGAAAGCCATCTCTTATTTTGTTCTGAATGCTCAGAAGAGCTATGTTAGGAACATTCGGCTATTCAGCCCATCAAACCTGTTCTGTCGTTCATTTAAATATGGCTGATCTGTACCTCAGCTCCATTTATCCACCTGAGCTTGATATACTAACTAAACAAAAATTTATTCAGCTTAACTTTAGAAATATTCTTTGTAATTGTTCATACACGATGTACCTGGTTAGTGGACAAACGTTACACCAAATGATGTTAAACTAGAGATATGAGTATAGAGAGCGTTACAGGCCAAGCTGTTTCTCCCCGATCAAGAACAAGAGAGAGATAGAGAGCGACCTGCTTCACTTCATGGGCTCAAAATTAAAGCAGCACAGAGCCAAAAATACAACCTGCACATCGACCAAAATAAGCAAAAGTCAAGAGACAAAAAAAAAACCATCAGCTTGTTAAGAAGAGACAGTGTAATGGAAGATTGTCAGAAATTTGTAACTTACTCTGAGGTGCTTGCGTTAGGCAGACGGATATGAGAATTGGATTGTTCTCAGAATCCAGCGAGACTGATCAGTCAAACTGGTACATTCGTTCATCATGCGCCGCAGGACCATCTACCAAGGAAGAAAGCATGATTCATTTTACTAAGTGGCAAATGACTTTCTTGAAGTTCAGAGTTGCAGACAGCTACTTGAGCTCTCGAGCTTGCGACATATTTTCCAACATCAGAGGAAACCACAAGCTTAGCTGTGCCTAACCATTCAACAGCACAGGAAACATCAGCTGTCCAGCTCTCCAGTCCCAGCAACACTTCAAACACACCACATGATCAGTCCCAGTGATGCTGGGGCACAAAACATAACTTCCTGTTGCTTATCAAACTTAAGAGAGGGAGACTTTTATTGACGGTTTCTTTTATGCCCCCCCCAAACAAGGCTCTCAGAATTTCTGCTGGAGTACAAGTCACTGGCTCTTAGCAACCAAGTGCCAAATGCTCAAATGCCCACTTAAAAATCTGTCATCTGTGAGTCCAGATCAAGATTGTCACAAGCCATTCTATCTCAGTGTGCTTCATAACAACGGGCTAATCAACAATGGTCCACATCACCACGAGCCTTTTTTAAAAAAAATAATTCTTATTGAGGTTTTCACAAAATATCAACAACAAAATGAAAAAGGAACCCAATAGAATTAAATACAGAACAAAATAAAACAACCCAGTGCCCCCCTCCCCCATACATAAATAATAAATTTACACCCCGAATTAACACAAAGCAAACAGAGCAAATATATACACCCCCTCAGATCCCCCAGTGTAAACAAACAAAAATAAAATAGAACCTCCCCCACCCTGGGTTGCTGCTGACCATTGTCTACCGTTCTGCCAGGAAGTCCAAGAACGGTTGCCACCGCCTAAAGAACCCTTGTACCGATCCCCTTAAGGCGAATTTCACCCTCTCCAATTTAATAAACCCCGCCATATCATTGATCCAGTATTCCACGCTTGGGGGCCTCGCATCCTTCTACTGAAGAAGAATCCTTCGCCGGGCTACCAGGGACGCAAAGGCTAGAATTCTGGCCTCTTTCGCCTCCTGCACTCCCGGCTCCTCTGCAACACCAAATATTGCGAGCCCCCAGCCCGGTTTGACCCTGGATCCTACCCCCGACCCTGTCCTCACTACGCCCTTCCAAAATTCCTCCAGCGCTGGGCATGCCCAGAACATATGGGTGTGATTTGCTGGGCTCCCTGAGCACCTAACACACCTGTCCTCACCCCCAAGGAACCGACTCATCCTTGTCCCGGTCATGTGTGCCCTGTGCAGCACCTTAAACTGTATGAGGCTGAGCCTCGCGCACGAAGAGGAAGAGTTCACCCTCCCAAGGGCACCTGCCCACGTCCCCTCCTCCTCCCACTTACCTTTCAACTCCACCACCGAGGCCTCCTCCTCCTCCTGCATCACCTGGTAAGTTTCCGAGATCTTCCCCTCTCCAACTCACCCCCCCGAGAGCATCTTGTCCTGTACTGTGCATGGCAGCAGCCGCGGGAATTCCACCACTTGCCGCCTGGCAAACGCCCTTATCTGTAAATACCTAAAGGTGTTCCCTGGGGGGAACCCATACTTCTCCTCCAGCTCACCCAGGCTCGAAAACTTCCCATCCACAAACAGATCCCCCAACCTTCTTATCCCTGCCCTGTGCCATCCCGAAAACCCTCCATCTATTCTCCCTGGGACAAAACGGTGGTTCCCTCTTATTGGGATCCACACCGAGGCCCCCACTTTCCCCCTGTGCCGCCTCCACTGCCCCCAGATTTTGAGGGTAGCCGCCACTACTGGGCTCATGGTATACCTCATTGGAGGGAGCGGCAGCGGTGCCGTTGCCAGCGCCTCCAGATTCGTACCCTCACAAGACGCCGTCTCCAGCCTCTTCCATGCAGCCCCCTCCCCCTCCATCACCCACTTGCGCACCATTGCCACATTGGCGGCCCAGTAGTACCCACAGAGGTTGGGCAGTGCCAGCCCCCCCCCATCCCTACTCCGCTCCAGGAACACCCTTCTCACCCTCGGAGTCCCTCACGCCCACACAAACCCCATTATGCTCCTGTTTACCCGCCTGAAGAAGGCCTTCGGGATAAGAATGGGAAGGCACTGGAACAGGAACAAAAGCCTTGGGAGCACCGTCATCTTAACTGACTGCACCCTACCCGCCAGGGACAGCGGCAACGCGTCCCACCTCTTGAACTCCTCCTCCATTTGCTCCACTAGCCTCGTGAAATTAAGTCTATGCAGGGCCCCCCAGCTCCTGGCCACCTGGACCACCAAATACCTGAAGCTCCTCTCCGCCTGTTTTAGTGGGAGCTCGCCAATCCCCCTCTCCTAGTCCCCTGGGTGAACCACGAACAACTTGCTCTTCCCCATGTTGAGCTTGTACCCTGAGAAATCCCCGAACTCCCTGAGGATCCTCATTACCTCCGGCATTCCCCCCATCGCCACAAGCAGCAGCAACATATAGAGCGACACCATATGCTCCTCCCCACCCCGCATCAACCCCCTCCAGTTCCTCGACTCCCTCAGTGCCATAGCCAGGGGTTCAATCGCCAGTGCGAAGAGCAGGGGGGACAGGGGACACCCCTGCCTCATCCCTCGATGCAACCAAAAGTACTCAGACCTCCTCTTGTTCATGGCCACACTCGCCATCGGGACCTCGTACAACAGCCAAACCCACCTGACAAACCCCTCCCCAAACCCGAGCCTCTTCAGCACCTCCCACAAATACCCCCAGTCTACCCTATCGAAGGCCTTCTCAGCGTCCATCGCCACCACTATCTCCGCCTCCCCCTCCCTCGCCGGCATCATAATAATGTTCAGGAGCCTCCGCACATTCGCGTTCAACTGCCTCCCCTTCACGAACCCCGTCTGGTCTTCGTGGATGACTTGCGGCACACAATCCTCAATCCTCGTGGCTAAGACCTTCACCAGCACCTTGGCATCTACGTTTAACAATGAAATCGGCCTGTAAGACCCACACTGCAGGGGATCCTTGTCCCGCTTCAGGATCAAGGAGATCAGTGCCCGGGACATCGTCGGGGGCAAAGCCCTCCCTCCCCTTAGAACATAGAACATAGAACAATACAGCGCAGTACAGGTCCTGCGGCCCACGATGTTGCACTGAAACAAAAAGCCATCTAACCTACACTATGCCATTATCATCCATATGTTTATCCAATAAACTTTTAAATGCCCTCAATGTTGGCGAGTTCACTACTGTAGCAGGTAGGGCATTCCACGGCCTCACTACTCTTTGCGTAAAGAACCTATCTCTGACCTCTGTCCTATATCTACTACCCCTCAGTTTAAAGTTATGTCCCCTCGTGCCAGCCATTTCCATCCGCGGGAGAAGGCTCTCACTGTCCACCCTATCCAACCCCCTGATCATTTTGTATGCCTCTATTAAGTCTCCTCTTAACCTTCTTCTCTCCAACGAAAACAACCTCAAGTCCATCAGCCTTTCCTCATAAGATTTTCCCTCCATACCAGGCAACATCCTGGTAAATCTCCTCTGCACCCGCTCCAAAGCCTCCACGTCCTTCCTATAATGCGGTGACCAGAACTGTACGCAATACTCCAAATGCGGCCGTACCAGAGTTCTGTACAGCTGCAACATGACCTCCTGACTCCGGAACGCAATCCCTCTACCAATAAAGGCCAACACTCCATAGGCCTTCTTCACCACCCTATCAACCTGGGTGGCAACTTTCAGGGATCTATGTACATGGACACCTAGATCCCTCTGCTCATCCACACTTCCAAGAACTTTACCATTAGCCAAATATTCCGCATTCCTGTTATTCCTTCCAAAGTGAATCACCTCACACTTCTCTACATTAAACTCCATTTGCCACCTCTCAGCCCAGCTCTGCAGCTTATCTATATCCCTCTGTAACCTGCTACTTCCTTCCACACTATCGACAACACCACCGACTTTAGTATCGTCTGCAAATTTACTCACCCACCCTTCTGCGCCTTCCTCTAGGTCATTGATAAAAATGACAAACAGCAACGGCCCCAGAACAGATCCTTGTCATACTCCACTTGTGACTGAACTCCATTCTGAACATTTCCCATCAACCACCACCCTCTGTCTTCTTTCAGCTAGCCAATTTCTGATCCACATCTCGAAATCACCCTCAATCCCCAGCCTCCGTATTTTCTGCAATAGCCTACCGTGGGGAACCTTATCAAACGCTTTGCTGAAATCCATATACACCACATCAACTGCTCTACCCTCGTCTACCTGTTCAGTCACCTTCTCAAAGAACTCGATAAGGTTTGTGAGGCATGACCTACCCTTCACAAAGCCATGCTGACTATCCATGATCATATTATTCCTATCTAGATGATTATAAATCTTGTCTCTTATAATCCCCTCCAAGACTTTACCCACTACAGACGTGAGGCTCACCGGTCTATAGTTGCCGGGGTTGTCTCTGCTCCCCTTTTTGAACAAAGGGACCACATTTGCTATCCTCCAGTCCTCTGGCACTATTCCTGTAGCCAATGATGACATAAAAATCAAAGCCAATGGTCCAGCAATCTCTTCCCTGGCCTCCCAGAGAATCCTAGGATAAATCCCATCAGGTCCCGGGGACTTATCTATTTTCAGCCTGTCCAGAATTGCCAACACCTCTTCCCTACGTACCTCAATGCAATCTAATCTATTTACCTGGAGCTCAGCATCCTCCTCCACAACATTATCTTTTTCCTGAGTGAATACTGACGAAAAATATTCATTTAGTATCTCGCCGATCTCTTCAGACTCCACACACAACTTCCCATCCCTGTCCTTGACTGGTCCTACTCTTTCCCTAGTCATTCGCTTATTCCTGACATACCTATAGAAAGCTTTTGGGTTTTCCTTGATCCTTCCTGCCAAATACTTCTCATGTCTCCTCCTTGCTCGTCTTAGCTCTCTCTTTAGATCCTTCCTCGCTACCTTGTAACTATCCATCGCCCCAACTGAAACTTCACACCTCATCTTCACATAGGCCTCCTTCTTCCTCTTAACAAGAGATTCCACTTCTTTGGTAAACCACGATTCCCTCGCTCGGCACCTTCCTCCCTGCCTGACCGGTACATACTTATCAAAAACACGCAGTAGCTGATCCTTGAACAAGCTCCACTTATCCAGTGTGTCCAACACTTGCAGCCTACTTCTCCACCTTATCCCCCCCAAGTCACGTCTAATGGCATCATAATTGCCCTTCCCCCAGCTATAACTCTTGCCCTGCGGTGTATACTTATCCCTTTCCATCCTTAACGTAAACGTCACTGAATTGTGGTCACTGTCCCCAAAGTGCTCACCTACCTCCAAATCCAACACCTAGCCTGGTTCATTACCCAAAACCAAATCCAATGTGGCCTCGCCTCTTGTTGGCCTGTCAACAAACTGTGTCAGGAAACCCTCCTGCACACACTGTACAAAAAACGACCCATCTAATGTACTCGAACTATATCTTTTCCAGTCAATATTTGGAAAGTTAAAGTCTCCCATAATAACTACCCTGTTACTTTCGCTCTTATCCAGAATCATCTTCGCCATCCTTTCCTCTACATCCCTAGAACTATTTGGAGGCCTATAGAAAACTCCCAACAGGGTGACCTCTCCTTTCCTGTTTCTAACCTCAGCCCATACTACCTCGGAAGATGAGTCCCCATCTAGCATCCTCTCCGCCACCGTAATACTGCTCTTGACTAGCAGCGCCACACCTCCCCCTCTTTTGCCTCCTTCTCTGAGCTTACTAAAACACCTAAACCCCGGAACCTGCAACATCCATTCCTGTCCCTGCTCTATCCATGTCTCCGAAATGGCCACAACATCGAAGTCCCAGGTACCAACCCATGCTGCCAATTCCCCTACCTTATTTCGTATACTCCCGGCATTGAAGTAGACACACTTCAAACCACCTACCTGAACACTGGCCCCCTCCTGCGACGTCAAATCTGAGCTCCTGACCTCTATACTCTCATTCTCCCTTACCCTAAAACTACAATCCAGGTTC
The DNA here is from genome assembly GCF_047496885.1 of Scyliorhinus torazame. Classification (NCBI taxonomy): domain Eukaryota; kingdom Metazoa; phylum Chordata; class Chondrichthyes; order Carcharhiniformes; family Scyliorhinidae; genus Scyliorhinus; species Scyliorhinus torazame. The sequence continues at coordinate 83,544,984 of NC_092724.1, forward strand.
CCATGCCCCTTGCCTCATTGAAGGTCCTAACTAGCAACGGGCCAACAGGTCCACATATTTTTTGTAGAATTCGACTGGGAAACCGTCCGGCCCCGGTGCCTTCCCCGCATGCATGCTCCCTATCCCTTTGGCCATCTCCTCCAGCCCAATCGGGGCCCCCAATCCCGCCACCAGTTGCTCCTCCACCTTCGGAAACCTCAATTGGTCCAGAAAGCGGCCATCCCTCCCTCCTCCAGTGGGGGCTCGGACCGATACAGTTCCTCATAAAAGTTCCTGAAGACCCCATTGATGCCAACCCCACTCCGCACCATACTCCCTCCCCTATCCTTAACTCCCCCGATCTCCCTAGCTGCATCCCGCTTCCGAAGCTGATGCGCCAGCATCTGACTTGCCTTTTCCCCATACTCATAAATCACCCCCTGGGCCTTCCTCCACTGCGCCTCCGCCTTCCTGGTGGTCAACAGGTCGAATTTGGCCTGGAGGATACTCCTCTCCCTCAACAGTCCCTCCTCAGGCACCTCCGCATACCTCCTTGTCTACCCTCACCATCTCCCACCAGCCTCTCCCTCTCCCTCTCCTCTCTCCTCTCCTTGTGGGCCCTAATGGAGATCAGCTCTCCCCTAACCACCACCTTCAGCGCCTCCCAGACCATCCCCACTCGGACCTCTCCGTTATCGTTGGCCTCCAGGTATATCTCTATGCTTCCTCGGACCCGCTCACTCACCTCCTCGTCCGCCAACAGCCCCACCTCCAAGCGCCACAACAGGCGCAGGTCCCTCTCCTCCCAGCTCTAGGTCTACCCAATGCGGGGCGTGATCCGAAATGGCTATCGCCGAGTACTCGGTATCCTCTACTCTCGCTATCAGCGCCCTACTCATAATAAAAAAGTCGATCCGGGAATAAGCCTCATGAACATGCGAGAAGAATGAAAATTCCCTAGCCCCCGGCCTTGCAAATCTCCAAGGGTCCACCCCTCCCATCTGGTCCATAAACCCCCTCAGCACTTTAGCCGCCGCCGGCTTCCTACCCATCCTAGACCTGGAGCGATCCAGTGCCGGATCCAACACCGTGTTAAAGTCTCCCCCCATTATCAGGCCCCCCACTTCCAAGTCCGGGATCCGACCCAACATGCGCTGCATAAAACCTGCATCGTCCCAGTTCGGGGCATACACATTGACCAGTACCACCCTCTCTCCCTGCAGCTTACCATTACGTACCTGCCACCATTGTCTGTTACAATGCTCGATGCCTCGAACGACACCCTCTTTCCCACCAAGATCGCCGCCCCCCGATTTTTGGCATCCAGCCCCGAATGAAACACCTGACCTACCCACCCCTTCCTCAGTCTTACCTGGTTTGCCACCTTCAGGTGTGTCTCCTGGAGCATGACCACATCCGCCTTGAGCCCCTTCAGGTGCGCGAACTCCCGGGCCCGCTTGACCGGCCCGTTCAGTCCCCCTACATTCCAGGTTATCAGCCGGATCAGGGGGCTACCCGCACCCGTCCCCGCTGACTAGCCATGACCCCTCCTCGGCCAGCCAGTCGCCCGCACCCCACACCCGACCCGTTCCCCCACGGCGGCAGACCCCCGTCCCGACCCCCTTTACTCGCTCCAGCACCCCCTTGACCATACCAGCAGCAACTCGGTTCCCCCTCACTCCCCCCCCCCCCCCCCTCAGCTAGGACCCTCCCAGCTGCTTTGCTCCCCCCATTGCACTCCCGCAAGTCAGCTGACTCCTGCTAACCCCGGCCACTCCCGCCTCTCCTTCGACTCCTCCCATTGTGGGACATCCCCTCCTCCTCCATTACCCATCAGCAGCTCTCCGCCTCCCCCTTCCATCCCAAGCGCGGGAAACAACCCTCGCTTCCCTGCCCCGGCCCCGCCCCCTCCAGCGTGGGAAAAAGCCCGTGCTTTCCACCTGCCCGGCCCCGCCACCTCTGACGCAGCTCCTTTTACAGGCCCAGGCCCCTCACCCCAACTCTGGCCTCCCCCTCCCCCGCGGGGCCCCATCCCCCCTACTGGCCTTCCACCCCTACTCCATTTACTTACCCCCCTCCAAGAGCCCACCCGACAGACCCAACCAAAACAGTGCCCAACCCACCCTAACCACCCACACCGAACCAAAAAGAAACAAGAGCAAAGAACCCCCCCTCAAAATGTAACACACCAACAGCAATCCCCGACCACCCATCCTGACCCTCAGTTTGTGTCCAGTTTCTCGGCCTGAACAAAGGCCCATGCCTCCTCCTCCGGTCCTTGTAGGTGACCCACAGTCGTGCCGGCTGCAGCATGCTAAACCTCACCCCCTTCCTGTGCAGCACTGTCTTCGCCCGGTTGTACCCGGCCCTCTTCTTCGCCACCTCCGCACTCCAGTCCTGATATATTCGAACCTCCGTGTTCTCCCACCTGCTGCTCCTCTCTTTCTTGGCCCACCTGAGCATGCACTCCCAGTCAGCGAACCGATGAAACCGCACCAGCACCGCGGCGGCGGCTCGTTAGCCTTGGGCCTCCTCGCCAGCACTTTATGGGCCCCTTCCAGCTCCAGGGGCCCCTGGAAGGACCCCGCCTCCATCAGCGAGTTTAACATGGTGACCACATAGGCCCCCACGTCCGGCCCCTCCAGCCCCTCCGGGAGGCCCAGGATCTGCAAATTTTTCCGCCTCGACCGATTCTCCATCACCTCGAACAGTTCCTGCCATTTCTTATGGAGCGCCTTGTGCGTCTCCACCTTTACCGCAAGGCCTAAGATCTCGTCCTCGTTGTCGGAGATCTTTTGTCGGACCTCGCGGATCGCCACCCCCTGGGCCATCTGGGTCTCCAGCAGCTTGTCGATAGAAGCCTTCATCGGCTCCAGCAAGTCCGCTTGAATCTCCCTGAAGCAGCACTGGGTAGCCTCCTGCTGCTCCTGCGCCCACTGCATCCACGCTGCCAGGTCCCCGCCCGCCGCCATCTTGCTCTTCTTCCCTCGCACTTTCTTTGGGTTCACCACCACTTTTTTAGTCGCCCCGCTCCTGGTCCAAGCCATACACTGTCGGGGGAATATTGCAATCTTCATCCCACACTGCGAAATGTCGAAAAAATTCCATTGGGGGCCCCTGAAAAGAGCCCAAAAGTTGTTTCCAAGCGGGAGCTGCCGAACGTGCGACTTAGCTCTGCATAGCCGCAACCGGAAGTCATCACCACAAGCCTCATAACACAAGGTCACCTGGAGAGCAGGGACTGCTCTAGATTGATCAGGAGAAGGAGCTTGGGCTACTATATTGACTGGGACTCACTTAGTGCTAGAGGCTTCGATGGGGCAGCGTTTGTAAGGTGCATCTTTGGTAAACCATGTTATTGCATTGTATGGCATTGCATTGTATTGTGCATGCCTGGGCTTGTCCAGGCTGGCTCCGCCAGTGGCTCCTCTCCTCGGGCTTATGTAAAAAGGTGGCAAGTTTCCGCCTCCGACCCAGTTCGGGGCCAGAGGCAGGAGGCTTGCTGTTTAGTGTATTAAAGCCTCAGTTACGTTCATCACTCGTCGTGTGTTATTGATGGTGTATCAATTTAATACACTAAACTCCTAAAGATGAACTCATCACTCAAGCCTGATCGCTTGGAGCTGGACCCATAGGCAGCTGCGCTACAGAAACGTTTGAACACTGGCTAAGCTGCTTCGAAGCGTACCTCGCATCCTTCAACGAAGACTTCACAGACCTCCAGAAGAACCAGATCCTCCACGCACGGATGAGCCCAAGAGTTTTTCTCCTCATCAGGAACGCCCCCTCGTACGTGGAGGCAATAACGCTGCTAAAAGGACAATACGTGAAAACCGTTAACAAGGTATGCTAGGCATCTCCTCGCCACGAGACGGCAACACCCTGGGGAATCACTTGTAGAATTCCTGCGTGCCTTGCGCATACTCTGCCTGAACTGTGACTGCCGGGTGATATGGGCTACCCAGCACGCGGAGCTGCTGATCAGGGACGCTTATGTCGCGGGCATGCACTCGAACTATATCCGCCAGCGATTACTAGAAGGGGGGACACTCGGCCTCCCAGAGACAGTACAACTCTCCAACTCGCTGGAGGTGGCCTCCCAGAACATGAGGGCCTACACCTCCGACCGCGTGGCACCCTCGTGGGCACAGCTCTCAACTGACCCGGGTGCGCAGCGGCCCGCCAACGCCGGAGGCCCGAGGTGCTACTTCTGCAGCCAGGGTAATCACCCCAGACAACGCTGCCTGGCACGGAACACAACTTGTAATGGCTGTGGGAAGAAGGGCCACTTTGCAAAAGCCTACCAGGCCTGATCCCCCCTAAACCTTCTAGGGCCAGCAGCGCTACCTGCTGCCTGTCGGGTCCGCCCCCAGCTGCTATGCCACCCGCCATGTGCGACCCGTGTGCGTCGACATCTTTGCCGCCATCTACAATTTTGGCCGCCACGTGCGACCCATAGGGGCCGCCATCTTGGACGCCATCGCCGATGCCACCCGCCACGCGCGACTCATTGGGGCTGCCATCTTGGGACCACTCCGCAGCGTCCCGGGAGCCCAGCTCGCCCGACCGCACGCTGGCCGCCGCTACCTCCGACCAGCCTACCAACCGCCTTCCAAAGCTCGCCTCCGTCACGCTCGACCAGTCCCGTCCACACCACCTCGCGAAGTCCACGATGACTGTCCGGATCAATGGGCACGAGATGGCCTGCCTCTTTGACTCCGGGAGCACAGACAGCTTCATACACCCAGATACGGTAAGGCACTGCTCCCTCCCAATTTTACCCGCGACTCAGAAAATCTCTCTGGCTTCCAGATCCTACACAGTAGAAATTCGGGGGTACTGTGTCGCGACCCTTACTGTACAAGGCTTAGAGTACACTAACCTTAAGCTCTACATCCTCCCCATCTCTGCACTGCCCTATTACTGGGGCTCGACTTCCAGTACCATCTCCAGAGCCTTACCTTAAATTTCGGCAGACCCCTGCCCCCCTCACTGTCTGTAGCCTCGCCCCACCCTCCCTGTTCGCAAATTTCACCCCGGACTGTAAGCCCGTCGCCACTAGGAGCAGGCAATACAGTGCCCGGGATAGGACCTTTATCAGGTCGGAGGTCCAGCGGGTCGCGAGAGGGGACCATTGAGGCTAGTAACCGCCCCTGGAGAGCCCAAGTGGCGGTCGTCAAGACTGGGGAGAAGCACTGGATGGTCATCGATTACAGCCAGACCATTAACCGGTACAGCAGCTCGATGCGTACCCCTCCCCCGCATATCTGACATGGTCAATCAGATTACGCAGTATCGAGTCTTTTCCGCAGTCGACTTGAAGTCCGCGTTCCACCAGCTCCCTATCCGCCGGAGGACCGCCTCTAACACTTCCTCAAGGTCCCCTTCGGCATCACCAACGGGGTCTCGGTCTTCCAAAGAGAAATACAAAGAGAACAAAGAAAATTACAGCACAGGAACAGGCCCTTCGGCCCTCCCAGCCTGCGTCGATCCAGATCCTTTATCTAAACCTGTTACCTATTTTCCAAGGATCTACTTCCCTCTGTTCGCCGCCCGTTCATAGATATGGCTAGATGCATCTTAAATGATGCTATTGTGCCCGCCTCTACCACCCCCTCTGCATAAAAATCTTTCCAATCAGGTCCCCCCTCAACCCCCGTCTTTCCAACGAAAACAATCCTAATCTACTCAACCTTTCTTCATAGCTAGCACCCTCCATACCAGGCAACATCCTGGTGAACCTCCCCTGCACCCTCTCTAAAGTATCCACATCCTTTTGGTAATGTGGCGACCAGAACTGCACGCAGTATTTCAAATTTGGCCGAACCTAAGTCCTATACAACTGTAACATGACCTGCCGACTCTTGTACTCAATACCCCGTCCGATGAAGGCAAGCATGCTGTATGCCTTCTTGACCACTCTATCGACCTGCGTTGCCACCTTCAGGGTACAATGGACCTGAACTCCCAGATCTCTCTGTATATTAATTTTCCCCAGGACTCTTCCATTGAGTGTATAGTCCGCTCTTGAATTAGATCTTCCAAAATGCATCACCTCGCATTTGCCTTGATTGAACTCCATCTGCCATTTCTCTGCCCTACTCTCCAATCTATTTATATTTTGCTGTATTCTCTGACAGTGCTCCTCGCTATCTGCAACTCCACCAATCTTAGTATCATCTGCAAACTTGTTAATCAGGCCACCTATACCTTTGTCCAGATCATTTATGTATATCACAAACAACAGTAGTCTGAGCACGGATCCCTGTGGAACACCACTAGTCACCTTTCTCCATTTTGAGACACTCCCTTCCACCACTACTCTATGTCTCCTGTTGCCCAGCCAGTTCTTTATCCATCTAGCTAGTACACCCTGAACCCCATACAACTTCACTTTTTCCATCAACCTGCCATGGGAACCTTTATCAAACGCCTTACTGAAGTCCATGTATATGACATCTACAGCCCTTCCCTCATCAATTAACGTTGTCACTTCCTCAAAAAATTCTATTTGGTTTGTAAGACATGACCTTCCCTGCACAAAACCATGCTGCCTACGATGGATTATCCCTGCTACCCTTCTTAAACAAAGGGACAACATTAGTAATTCTCCAGTCCTCTGGGACCTCACCCTGCTCAAGGATGCTGCAAAGATATCTGTTAAGGCCCCAGCTATTTCTTCCCTCGCTTCCCTCAGTAACCTGGGATAGATCCCATCCGGACCTGGGGAATACCCAGAACTTCCCCTTCCTTATGCTGACTTGACCTACAGTATTGAAACACCCATCCTTAGCCTCAACATCCATCATGTCCCTCTCCTTGGTGAATACCGATGCAAAGTACTCATTAAGAATCTCACCCATTTCCTCTTTTGTCTTTGAGTGGGCCAATCCTTTCTCTAGTTACCCTCTTGCTCCTTATATACGAATAAAAGGCTTTGGGATTTTCCTGTTAGCCAAAGATATTTCATGACCCCTTTTAGCCCTCTTTATTGCTCGTTTGAGATTTGTCCTACTTTCCCGATATTCCTCCAAAGCTTCATCAGATTTAAGTCGCCTAGATCTTATATATGCTTCTTTTTTCATCTTAGCTAGTCTCACAATGCCACCCGTCATCCATGGTTCCGTAATCTTGCCATTTCTACCCCTCATTTTCACAGGGACATGTCTGTCCCGCACTCTAATCACCCTTTCATAGATAATCATAGAATTTACAGTGCAGAAGGAGGCCATTCGGCCCATCGAGTCTGCACCGGCTCTTGGAAAGAGCACCCTATCCAAGGTCAACACCGCCACCCTATCCCCATAACCCAGTAACCCCACCCAACACTAAGGGCAATTCTGGACACTAAGGGCAATTTATCATGGCCAATCCACCTAACCCGCACATCTTTGGACTGTGGGAGGAAACCGGAGCACCCGGAGGAAACCCACGCACACACGGGGAGGATGTGCAGACTCCGCACAGACAGTGACCCAAGCCAGAATCGAACCTGGGACCCTGGAGCTGTGAAGCAATTGTGCTATCCACAAGGCTACCGTGCTGCCCATAAAAGACTCCCACATTTCAAATGTGGATTTACTCTTAAAGAGCTGCTCCCAATCCACATTCCCTAGCTCCTGCCAAATTTTGTTATACTTGTCCTTTCTCCAATTTAGCACTCTTTCTTTAGGACCACTCTCGTCTTTGTCCATGAATATTCTAAAACTTACGGAATTGTGATCGCTATTCCCAAAGTAATCACCGACTGAAACTTCAACCACCTGGCCCGGATCATTCCCCAATACCAGGTCCAGTATGGCCCCTTCCTGAGTTGGACTATTTACATACTGCTCTAAAAAAATCTCCTGGATGCTCCTTACAAATTCTGCTCCATCTACGCCTCCAACACTACATGAGTCCCATTCAATGCTGGAGAAGTTAAAATCTCCCATCATTGCTCCTACGTTTTTCCATAATCTGTCTACATATTTGTACCTCTACTTCACGCTCGCTTTTGGGAGGCCTGTAGTAAAGTCCCAACAATGTTACTGCACCCTTCCTATTTCTTAGCTCTACCCATATTGCCTCAGTGCTCGAAACCTCCATCGTGCCCTCCTTAATCACAGCTGTGATATCATCTCTGACCAGTAATGCAACTCCTCCACCCCTTTTACCACCCTCTCTATCCCTCCTGAAGCATCTATACCCTGGGATATTTAGTTTCCAGTCTTGCCCTTCGCTCAACCAATTCTCCGTAATACCAATAACATCATATTCCCAGGTACTAACCCAAGCCCTAAGTTCATCTGCCTCACCTGCTACACTTCTCGCATTGAAACAAATGCACCTCAGACCACCTGTCCCTTTGCGTTCATCATCTCTTCCCTGTCTACTCTTCCCCTTTGTCACATTGAGTTTATTATCTAGTGCCTTACTGGCTTTAGTTGCTGCCTCTTTACTGACCTCCAACTTCCTAATCTGGTTCCCATCCCCCTGCCACATTAGTTTAAAACCTCCCCAACAATGTTAGCAAAAGGACCGAATGGTTGACCAGTCCGGGCTGCAGGCCACGTTCCCGTACTTGGACAATGTCACCATCTGCGGCCATGACCTGCAGGACCATGACGAGAACTTCCGGCGCTTCCTCCACACCGCTAAACTCCTGGGCTGAGAGGTGGCAAATGGAGTTTAATGCAGAAAAGTGTGAGGTGATTCATTTTGGAAGGAATAACAGGAAGACAGAGTACTGGGCTAATGGTAAGATTCTTGGCAGTGTGGATGAGCAGAGAGATCTCGGTGTCCATGTACATAGATCCCTGAAAGTTGCCACCCAGGTTGAGAGGGTTGTTAAGAAGGCGTACGGTGTGTCAGCTTTTATTGGTAGAGGGATTGAGTATGTTGCAGCTGTACAAAACTCTGGTGCGGCCGCATTTGGAGTATTGTGTGCAATTCTGGTCGCCGCATTATAGGAAGGATGTGGAAGTATTGGAAAGCGTGCAGAGGAGATTTACCAGAATGTGGCCTGGTATGGAGGGAAGATCTTATGAGGAAAGGCTGAGGGACTTGAGGCTGTTTTCGTTAGAGAGAAGAAGGTTAAGAGGTGACTTAATTGAGGCATACAAGATGATCAGAGGATTGGATAGGGTGGACAGTGAGAGCCTTTTTCCTCGGATGGTGATGTCTAGCACGAGGGGACATACCTTTAAATTGAGGGGAGATAGATATAAGACAGATGTCAGAGGTAGGTTCTTTCCTCAGAGAGTAGTAAGGGCGTGGAATGCCCTGCCTGCAACAGTAGCGGACTCGCCAACACTAAGGACATTCAAATGGTCATTGGATAGACATATGGACGATAAGTGAATAGTGTAGATGGGCTTTAGAGTGATTTCACAGGTTGGCGCAACATCGAGGGCCGAAGGGCCTGTACTGCGCTGTTATGTTCTATGAACCTAACCTATAATAGAGAAAAATGCGCCTTCCGCACAACCCGCCTAGCCATCCTCGGCTACGTCGTGGAACATGGAGTCCTAGGGCCCGACCCCGACCGCATGCCCCCTCATGGAACTCCTCCTCCCCCACTGCCCCAAGGCCCTGAAGAGATGCCTGTGGGTCTTCTCATACTATGCCCAGTGGGTCCCCAACTATGCGGACAAGGCCCGTCCACTGATCAAATCCACCATTTTTCCCCTGACGGCTGAGGCCCGACTGGCCTTCAATCGCATCAAGGCAGATATTGCCAAAGCCGCAATGCATGCTGTGGACGAATCCATCCCATTCCAAGTGGAGGGCGATGCGTCGGACCTCGCTCTGGCCGCTACACTCAACCAGGAGGGCAGGCCCATGGCTTTCTTCTCACGTATCCTCCATGCCTCCGAAATTCTACACTCCTCCGTCGAAAAGGAAGCCCAAGCCATCGTAGAAGTTATGAGACATTGGAGGCATTACCTGGCCGGCAGGCGACTCACTCTCCTCACTGACCAACGGTCGGTTGCCTTCATGTTCAATAACACTCAGCGGGGCAAGATTAAGAATGACAAGATTCTGAGGTGAAGGATCGAGCTCTCCACCTACAACTATGATATCTTGTATCGACCCGGGAAGCTCAATGAGCCTCCAGATGCCCGCTCCCGCGGTGCATGTGCCAGCGCACAGGTAGACCGACTCTCGGTGCTAGCCGTTTTAGTTGCTGTGATATGAAGAGTGAGTGAGACAGAGAGAGTGAGTGAGACAGAGAGAGTAAGTGAGACAGAGAGAGTGTGTGAGATAGAGAGAGTGAGTGAGACAGAGAAAGTGAGACAGAGAGAGTGTGTGAGACAGAGAGTGTGTGAGACAGTGAGAGTGTGTGAGACAGAGAGAATGAGTGAGAGAGTGTGAGTGAGACAGAGAGCGAGTGAGACAGAGAGTGCGAGTGAGACAGAGAAATTGTGTGCGACAGACAGAGTGAGTGAGTGAGTGAGAGTGTGTGTGACAGAGAGAGTGAGTAAGGCAGAGAGAGTGAGTAAGGCAGAGAGAGTGAGTGAGAGTGTGTGAGGCAGAGAGAGTGTGTGCGACAGAGAGTGCGTGCGACAGAGAAAGTGATTGAGGCAGAGAGAGTTAGTGAGGCAGAGACAGTGTGAGAGACAGAGAGAGTGTGTGAGTGGAGCGCACAAAGTCTCCATGAGACGAATAGAGTGAAGTCGATGAGGCTTTATTAAGCGTGTCTGTTCCCCCGCAGCTCGATAGTAAACTGGCCTGCGGGGGAAGACTCCGGCTTCTTATACTCCGCCTTCAGGGCGGAGCTTGAGGTCAACGGCCAACCAGGACCCGGGATCTGTCAGCCAATGACATTAGGGCTTCCAGTCCCACATGACCCCCAATACATACTACCACATTCACCCCTTGTCAAAAATGAACCCGGAGGGGTGATGCTTCGTATGGTGGTAAGGGTTTACAGGGCTGGTCCTGGGAGGACAAAACATTCACATGGCAATACAGTATTGGACAATTTTGTCCTGTTGCAACTATTTACAGAGGGTATAGGAAGAAAAGCAAAATGTTCTTGTGAACAGTCCATATTTGTTTTACATTGACGCCACGAGTCGGTCGGGCGGTCTGGTCGTCCGTGTCGATCGCCTCAGCCCCGGCGGTGGTGGTGGTGCTTGTACCAGTGTTGTCGCCTCCAGGAGCCGTACGGTTTCAGCTTGGGCTTGATTCTTGGTCGGAGCTGAGGGGAGGGGGACCGATCCTCCTGGGAAGGGGGCGGTCGCGGGGTGCGGCGGTGGCAGGAAGGGGGGGGGTTGGGTTGATGGTGTCGGGGGGGGGGTGCGTGTTACCGGCGGGCGCCAGATCCCGCAGGGAGACCATGTCCAGTCGGCCGTCAGGGTACTCCACGTAGGCGTACTGGGGGTTCGCGTGGAGGAGGTGAACCCTTTCGACCAACGGGTCCGCCTTATGTGCCCGCACATGCTTTCGGAGCAGGATGGGTCCTGGGGCCGCCAGCCAGGTCGGCAGCGACGTTCCAGAGGAGGACCTCCTAGGGAAGACAAGGAGACGCTCATGTGGCGTTTGATTAGTGCTCGTACATAATAACGACCGGATGGAATGCAGAGCGTCCGGGAGGGCCTCCTGCCACCGTGAAACTGGGAGGTCCCTGGATCGTAGGGCCAGTAGGACGGCCTTCCAGACCGTGCCGTTCTCCCTCTCTACTTGCCCGTTCCCCCGGGGGTTGTAGCTGGTCGTCCTGCTTGAGGCTATGCCCTTGCTGAGCAGGAACTGGCGCAGCTCGTCACTCATGAAAGAGGACCCCCTGTCGCTGTGGACGTATGCGGGGTAACCGAACAGTGTGAAGATGCTGTTCAGGGCTCTAATGACTGTGGCCGCGGTCATGTCAGAACAGGGAATGGCAAAAGGGAAGCGGGAGTATTCGTCCACTACATTAAGAAAATATGCGTTGCGGTCGGTGGAGGGGAGAGGCCCTTTGAAATCGAGACTGAGGCGTTCAAAGGGACGGGAAGCCTTAATCAGGTGCGCTCCATCTGGCCTGAAAAAATGCGGCTTGCATTCCGCGCAGATGTGGCAGTCCCTTGTGACTGTACGGACCTCCTCTAAAGAGTATGGGAGATTGCGGGACTTGATGAAGTGGTAAAACTGAGTGACCTCCGGGTGGCAGAGGTCCTCGTGGAGGGTTTGGAGGCGGTTAATTTGTGCGTTGGCACATGTGCCGCGGGATAGGGCATCGGACGGCTCGTTCAGCTTTCCGGGACGATACAAAATCTCATAGTTGAAGGTGGAGAGCTCGATCCTCCACCTTAAGATCTTGTCGTTTTTGATTTTGCCCCGCTGTGCATTATCGAACATGAAGGCTACCGACCGTTGGTCCGTGAGGAGAGTGAATCTCCTGCCGGCCAGGTTGTGGTAGTATGTATTGGGGGTCATGTGGGACTGGAAGCCCTAATGTCATTGGCTGACAGATCCCGGGTCCTGGTTGGCCGTTGACCTCAAGCTCTGCCCTGAAGGCGGAGTATAAGAAGCTGGAGTCTTCCCCCGCAGGCCAGTTTACTATCGAGCTGCGGGGGAACAGACACGCTTAATAAAGCCTCATCAACTTCACTCTATTCGTCTCATGGAGTCTTTGTGCGCTACAATTTTTTTTTTTTTAAATAATATTTTATTGAAAATCTTTGGTCAACCAACACAGTACATTGTGCATCCTTTACACAACATTGTAACAATACAGATAATAATGACCTTTTTAAATTTAAACAAAAACAACAACAAATAAATAAATATTAAATAACAAAAAATAATTGGCAACTGCCTTGTCTCAGGCCACCCCCCCCCCATCCCTCCCCCCCCCCATCCCCCCCCCCATCCCTCCCCCCCCCCCCCAAGTCCTGGGCCGCTGCTGCTGCCTTCTTTGTTCTCCCCTATCTATCTTTCCGCAAGATATTCGACGAACGGTTGCCACCGCCTAGTAAACCCTTGAGCCGACCCCCTTAGGACGAACTTAATCCGCTCTAACTTTATGAACCCCGCCATATCATTTATCCAGGTTTCCACCCCCGGGGGCTTGGCTTCTTTCCACATTAGCAATATTCTGCGCCGGGCTACTAGGGACGCAAAGGCCAAAACATCGGCCTCTTTCGCCTCCTGCACTCCCGGCTCTTGTGCAACCCCAAATATAGCCAACCCCCAGCTTGGTTCGACCCGGACTCCTACTACTTTCGAAAGCACCTTTGTCACCCCCATCCAAAACCCCTGTAGTGCCGGGCATGACCAAAACATATGGGTATGATTCGCTGGGCTTCTCGAGCACCTCGCACACCTATCCTCCACCCCAAGAAAATTTACTGAGCCGTGTTCCAGTCATATGTGCCCTGTGTAATACCTTAAACTGAATCAGGCTTAGCCTGGCGCACGAGGACGACGAGTTTACCCTGTTTAGGGCATCTGCCCACATCCCCTCCTCAATCTCCTCCCCTAGCTCTTCTTCCCATTTCCCTTTTAGTTCGTCCATCATAGTCTCCCCTTCGTCTCTCATTTCCCTATATATATCCGACACCTTACCGTCCCCCACCCATTTCTTTGAGATGACTCTGTCCTGCACCTCTTGTGTCGGGAGCTGCGGGAATTCCCTCACCTGTTGCCTCGCAAAAGCCCTCAATTGCATGTACCTGAATGCATTCCCTTGGGGCAACCCATATTTCTCGGTCAGCGCTCCCAGACTCGCAAACTTCCCATCCACAAATAGATCTTTCAATTGCGTTATACCTGCTCTTTGCCACATTCCATATCCCCCATCCATTCCCCCCGGGGCAAACCTATGGTTGTTTCTTATCGGGGACCCCCCCAGTGCTCCGGTCTTTCCCCTATGTCGTCTCCACTGTCCCCAAATCTTCAGTGTAGCTACCACCACCGGACTCGTGGTATAGTTCCTTGGTGAGAACGGCAATGGGGCTGTCACCATAGCCTGCAGGCTGGTCCCCCTACAGGACGCCCTCTCTAATCTCTTCCACGCCGCTCCTTCCTCCTCTCCCATCCACTTACTCACCATTGAAATATTAGCGGCCCAATAATACTCACTTAGGCTCGGTAGTGCCAGCCCCCCCCTATCCCTACTACGCTGTAAGAATCCCTTCCTCACTCTCGGAGTCTTCCCGGCCCAAACAAAACCCATGATACTCTTTTCTATCCTATTGAAAAGAGCCTTCGTGATCACCACCGGGAGACACTGAAACACAAAGAGGAATCTCGGGAGGATCACCATCTTAACCGCCTGCACCCTCCCTGCCATTGACAATGCTACCATATCCCATCTCTTGAAATCTTCCTCCATCTGTTCCACCAACCGCGTCAAATTTAGCCTGTGCAATGTGCCCCAATTCTTAGCTATCTGGATCCCCAGGTAACGAAAGTCTCTTGTTACCTTCCTCAACGGTAGGTCTTCTATTTCTCTACTCTGCTCCCCTGGATGCACCACAAACAGCTCACTCTTCCCCATGTTCAATTTATACCCTGAAAAATCCCCAAACTCCCCAAGTATCCGCATTATTTCTGGCATCCCCTCCGCTGGATCCGCCACATATAGTAGCAGATCATCCGCATATAAAGATACCCGGTGTTCTTCTCCTCCCCTAAGTATTCCCCTCCATCCCTTGGAACCTCTCAGCGCTATCGCCAGGGGCTCAATCGCCAGTGCAAACAGTAATGGGGACAGAGGACATCCCTGCCTTGTCCCTCTATGGAGCCGAAAATATGCCGATCCCCGTCCATTTGTGACCACACTCGCCACTGGGGCCCTATACAACAGCTGCACCCATCTAACATACCCCTCTCCGAACCCAAATCTCCTCAACACCTCCCACAGATAATCCCACTCCACTCTATCAAATGCTTTCTCGGCATCCATCGCCACTACTATCTCCGTTTCACCCTCTGGTGGGGCCATCATCATTACCCCTAACAACCTCCGTATGTTCGTGTTCAGCTGTCTCCCCTTCACAAACCCAGTTTGGTCCTCATGAACCACCCCCGGGACACATTCCTCTATTCTCATTGCCATTACCTTGGCCAAGACCTTGGCATCTACATTGAGGAGGGAGATTGGTCTGTAGGACCCACATTGTAGCGGATCCTTTTCCTTCTTTAAAAGAAGCGATATCGTTGCTTCTGACATAGTCGGGGGCAGTTGTCCCCTTTCCTTTGCCTCGTTAAAGGTCCTCGTCAGTAGCGGGGCGAGCAAGTCCAAATATTTTCTGTAAAATTCAACTGGGAATCCGTCCGGTCCCGGGGCCTTTCCCGTCTGCATGTTCCTAATTCCTTTCACCACTTCTTCTACCATGATCTGTGCTCCCAATCCCATCCTTTCCTGCTCTTCCACCTTGGGAATTTCCAGCCGATCCAAAAACTCCATCATTCTCTCCCTCCCATCCGGGGGTTGAGCTTCATACAATTTTTTATAAAATGTCTTAAACACTTCATTCACTCTCTCCGCTCCCCGCTCCGTCTCTCCATCTTCGTCTCTCACCCCCCCTATTTCCCTCGCTGCTCCCCTTTTCCTCAATTGGTGTGCCAGCAATCTGCTCGCCTTCTCTCCATATTCATACTGTACACCCTGCGCCTTCCTCCATTGTGCCTCTGCAGTGCCTGTGGTCAGCAAGTCAAATTCCACATGCAGCCTTTGCCTTTCCCTATACAGTCCCTCCTCCGGTGCTTCCGCATACTGTCTGTCCACCCTCAAAAGTTCTTACAACAACCGCTCCCGTTCCTTACTCTCCTGATTCCCTTTATGTGTCCTTATTGATATCAGCTCCCCCCTAACCACCGCCTTCAACGCCTCCCAGACCACTCCCACCTGAACCTCCCCATTGTCATTGAGTTCCAAGTACTTTTCAATGCATCCCCTCACCCTTAAGCACACCCCCTCATCCGCCATTAGTCCCATGTCCATTCTCCAGGGTGGACGCCCTCTTGTTTCCTCCCCTATCTCCAAGTCTACCCAGTGTGGGGCATGATCCGAAATGGCTATAGCCGTATATTCCGTTCCCCTCACCCTCGGGATCAATGCCCTACCCAACACAAAAAAGTCTATGCGTGAATAGACTTTATGGACATAGGAGAAAAACGAGAACTCCTTACTCCTAGGTCTACTGAATCTCCACGGGTCCACCCCTCCCATCTGCTCCATAAAATCCTTAAGCACCTTGGCTGCTGCCGGCCTCCTACCAGTCCTGGACTTCGACCTATCCAGCCTTGGTTCCAACACCGTGTTAAAGTCTCCCCCCATTATCAGCTTTCCGGTCTCTAGGTCTGGGATGCGTCCTAGCATTCGCCTCATAAAATTGGCATCGTCCCAATTCGGGGCATACACGTTTACCAACACCACCATCTCTCCCTGTAATTTGCCACTCACCATCACGTATCTGCCCCCGTTATCCGCCACTATAGTCTTTGCCTCGAACATTACCCGCTTCCCCACTAATATAGCCACCCCCCTGTTTTTCGCATCCAGCCCCGAATGGAACACCTGCCCTACCCATCCTTTGCGCAACCTAACCTGATCTATCAGTTTCAGGTGCGTTTCCTGTAACATGACCACATCTGCTTTAAGTTTCTTAAGGTGTGCGAGTACTCGTGCCCTCTTTATCGGCCCGTTAAGCCCCCTCACGTTCCACGTGATCAGCCGAGTTGGGGGGCTTCCCACCCCCCCCCCTTGCCGGTTAGCCATCATCTTTTTCCAGCTTCTCGCCCAGTTCCCACGCAGCTGTATTTCTCCCAGACGGTGCCCCCCCGCCCATCCTTTCCCGTACCCACTCCCCCCTTTCCCCAGCAGCAGCAACCCAGTAATTCCCCCC
Source organism: Scyliorhinus torazame (assembly GCF_047496885.1). Taxonomy (NCBI): domain Eukaryota; kingdom Metazoa; phylum Chordata; class Chondrichthyes; order Carcharhiniformes; family Scyliorhinidae; genus Scyliorhinus; species Scyliorhinus torazame. Next base: position 83,561,777 of record NC_092724.1, read on the forward strand.
TCCCCCCCCCCCCCCGCTAGACCCCCCGCTAGCGTAATTACTCCCCCCATGTTGCTCCCAGAAGTCAGCAAACTCTGGCTGACCTCGGCTTCCCCCCGTGATCACGGCTCGCCCCGTGCGGCGCCCCCTCCTTCCTGCTTCTCTATTCCCGCCATAATTATCATAGCGCGGGAACCAGCGTTTCAAAAGCCTCTCCCTCGGCCCCGCCTCCCATGGCCAACGCCCCATCTCCTCTCCCTCCCCACCTCCCCCCATCACCACCTGTGGGAGAAAGAAAAGTTACCATACCGCAGGATTAATCATACAATCCCTCTTCGCCCCCCCCCCCCCCCACTCGTCCCACCACTTTGTCCAAACGTTCATTTTCGTAGTCCAATCATTCCAATTTTTCTTCTACAATAAAAGTCCACGCTTCATCCACCGTCTCAAAGTAGTGGTGCCTCCCTTGATATGTGACCCACAGTCTTGCCGGTTGCAGCATTCCAAACTTTATCTTTTTTTTGTGAAGTACCGCTTTGGCCCGATTAAAGCTCGCCCTCCTTCTCGCCACCTCCGCACTCCAATCTTGATAGACGCGGATCACCGCGTTCTCCCATTTACTACACCGAGTTTTCTTCGCACATCTAAGGACCATTTCTCTATCCTTAAAACGGAGAAATCTCACCACTATGGCTCTGGGAGCTTCTCCTGCTCTCGATCCTCGCACCATAACTTGGTATGCTCCCTCCACCTCCAACGGACCCGTCGGGGCCTCCACTCCCATTAACGAGTGCAGCATCGTGCTCACATATGCCCCGACGTCCGCCCCCTCCACACCTTCAGGAAGGCCAAGAATCCTCAAGTTGTTCCTCCTTGCGTTATTTTCCAGTGCCTCCAACCTCTCCACAGATCGTTTCTGGTGTGCCTCCTGTATCTCCGACTTCACCACCAGGCCCTGTATATCGTTTTCATTCTCTGCTGCTTTCGCCTTCACGACCCGAAGCTCCTGCTCCTGGGTCTTTTGTTCCTCTTTCAGCCCTTCAATCGCCTGGAATATCGGGGCCAACAACTCTTTCTTCATTTCCTTTTTTATCTCCTCCACGCAGCGTTTCAAAAACTCTTGTTGTTCAGGGCCCCATATGAAACTGCCACCTTCCGACGCCATCTTGGTTTCTGCTTGCCTTCCTTGCCGTTGTTCCAAAGGATCCGCTGCAATCCGGCCACTTTCCTCTCCTTTTTCCATCCGTGTCCAGGGGGAAACACCCTTCTGGTTTACCGCACGGTGTTTTCAGCCGTTAAAATTGCCGTTGGGGCTCCTATCAAGAGCCCAAAAGTCCGTTTCACAGGGAGCTGCCGAAACGTGCGACTCAGCTGGTCATCGCCGCACCCGGAAGCTGTGCGCTACAATTTATTAAGCGTGCCTAAAAAGGACAATGGAGCTCAGGATCATTCCGGAATGCCTGAGGATCAGCCCCCACGCAGTGAACGCGGCAGCAGCCTTCAAACACTGGCAGACTTGCTTCGAGGCCTACCTCAGAACGACCACCGGCCGAGTCTCAGAAGACCAAAAACTGCAGGTCCTGCACTCGAGGGTGAGCACGGAGATTTTCTCCCTCATTGAAGACTCGGATGATTTCCAGACGGCGTTCGCAGCACTGAGAAGTCTCTACGTTCGCCCAGTTAACCAAATCTACGCTCGCTACCAGCTCGCGACGAGACGGCAAGCTCCCGGAGAATCGATGGATTCGCACCGGGGGCACCCGCTGTTATTTCTGCGGCCAGGTGAAACACCCCCGACAGCGCTGCCCGGCCCGCGCAGCTATCTGCAAAAGCTGCGGGAAAAAGGGCCATTATGCGGTTGTGTGCCGGTCCTGCGAGGTCGCCGCCGTCCCGGGAGCACAGGGAGCCCTGCAAGCAGTTTACGCGCCCCAACCCCCCCAGCACGCCATGTACGACCCGCAGGTGCAGCCGCTCTGGGTCCCGACCACCGCGGTCCCGGGAGAACTGGGAGCCCTGCACGCCGCCTACGCCATTTTGGGTCCCGGCCACCACGAGGGGAGGAGGGGCGCCGATGTGCGACCCGCAGACGCCGCCATTTTGGGTCCCGGCCACCACAAGGGGAGGAGGGGCGCCGCCATCTTGGACCGCCCCACACCTGTACGACGCATGGGGGCGGCCATTTTGTCCACCCCCGCCGCCATCTTGTGACCCCCCAGCCACGTGCGATGTATGGGGGTGGCCATTTTGTTCATCCCCGCCGCCATCTTGGACGGCAACAACGGACCCCACTCCACTACTACAACCACGGCTCGCTTCGATTACGCTCGATCAAACCCGGCCCCGGACACTCCAGACGACGACGACAACGGTACTAATAAACGGCCACGAGACGCCATGCCTAGTCGACTCCGGGAGCACGGAAAGCTTTATACACCCCGACACGGTAAGACGCTGTTCCTTGACCACCTATCCCAGCGCACAAAAGATTTGCCTAGCTGCAGGATCCCACTCCGTACAGATCCGGGGATTCTGCATAGTTACCCTAACGGTGCAGGGGAGGGAGTTCAAAAACTACAAACTAAACGTCCTTCCCCAACTCTGTGCCCCCACATTGCTGGGATTAGATTTCCAATGCAATCTACAGAGCCTTACGTTCAAATTCGGCGGCCCCATACCCCCACTCACTATCTGCGGCCTCGCAACCCTCAAGGTGCAACCCCCGTCCTTGTTTGCGAACCTCACCCCGGATTGCAAACCCGTCGCCACTAGGAGCAGAAGGTACAGCGCCCAGGACCGGACCTTCATTCGGTCCGAAGTCCAGCGGCTACTAAAGGAGGGCATAATCCAGGCCAGCAATAGTCCCTGGAGAGCGCAGGTGGTAGTAGTGAAGACAGGGGAGAAACAAAGGATGGTCATTGACTATAGCCAGACCATCAACAGGTACACACAACTAGACGCGTACCCTCTCCCCCGCATATCCGACATGGTCAATCGGATTGCCCAATATAAAGTCTTCTCCACCGTGGACCTCAAGTCCACCTACCATCAGCTCCCCATCCGCCCAAGTGACCGCAAGTACACAGCCTTCGAGGCAGACGGGCGATTATACCATTTCCTACGGGTCCCTTTTGGCGTCACAAACGGGGTCTCGGTCTTCCAACGGGAGATGGACCGAATGGTTGATCAACATGGGTTGCGGGCCACGTTCTCGTATCTCGACAATGTAACCATCTGCGGCCACGATCAGCCACGACGCCAAGCTCCAAGAATTCCTCCAGACCGCCAAAGCCTTGAACCTCACGTACAACGAGGACAAGTGCGTTTTTAGCACCGACCGGCTAGCCATTCTGGGCTACGTAGTGCGCAATGGGATAATAGGCCCCGACCCCGAACGTATGCGCGCACTCATGGAATTTCCCCTCCCACACTGCCCAAAAGCCCTGAAACGCTGCTTGGGGTTCTTTTCGTACTACGCCCAGTGGGTCCCCCAGTACGCAGACAAGGCCCGCCCCCTAATACAGACCACGACCTTCCCTCTGTCGACAGAGGCTTGCCAGGCCTTCAGCCGCATCAAAGCGGATATCGCAAAGGCCACGATGCACGCCATCGACGAGTCCCTCCCCTTCCAGGTCGAGAGCGACGCCTCCGACGTAGCTCTAGCGGCCACCCTTAACCAAGCGGGCAGACCCGTGACCTTTTTCTCCCGGACCCTCCACGCCTCAGAAATCCGCCACTCTTCAGTAGAAAAGGAAGCCCAAGCCATAATGGAAGCTGTGCGACATTACCTGGCCGGCAGGAGATTCACTCTCCTCACCGACCAACGGTCGGTAGCCTTCATGTTCGATAGTGCACAGCGGGGCAAAATCAAAAACGACAAAATCTTAAGGTGGAGGATCGAGCTCTCCACCTTCAACTATGAGATTTTGTATTGTCCCGGAAAGCTGAACGAGCCGTCTGATGCCCTATCCCGCGGCACATGTGCCAACGCACAAATTAACCGCCTCCAAACCCTCCATGAGGACCTCTGCCACCCGGGGGTCACTCGGTTTTACCACTTCATCAAGTCCCGCAATCTCCCATACTCTTTAGAGGAGGTCCGTACAGTCACAAGGGACTGCCACATCTGCGCGGAATGCAAGCCGCATTTTTTCAGGCCAGGTGGAGCGCACCTGATTAAGGCTTCCCGCACCTTTGAACGCCTCAGTCTCGATTTCAAAGGGCCCCTCCCCTCCACCGACCGCAACGCATATTTTCTTAATGTAGTGGACGAATACTCCCGCTTCCCTTTTGCCATTCCCTGCTCTGACATGACCGCGGCCACAGTCATTAAAGCCCTGAACAGCATCTTCACACTGTTCGGTTACCCCGCATACGTCCACAGCGACAGGGGGTCCTCTTTCATGAGTGACGAGCTGCGCCAGTTCCTGCTCAGCAAGGGCATAGCCTCAAGCAGGACGACCAGCTACAACCCCCGGGGGAACGGGCAAGTAGAAAGGGAGAACGGCACGGTCTGGAAGGCCGTCCTACTGGCCCTACGGTCCAGGGACCTCCCAGTTTCAAGGTGGCAGGAGGTCCTCCCGGACGCTCTCCATTCCATCCGGTCGTTATTATGTACGAGCACGAATCAAACGCCTCATGAGCGTCTCCTTGTCTTCCCTAGGAGGTCCTCCTCTGGAACGTCGCTGCCGACCTGGCTGGCGGCCCCAAGACCCATCCTGCTCCGAAAGCATGTGCGGGCACATAAGGCGGACCCGTTGGTCGAAAGGGTTCACCTCCTCCACGCGAACCCCCAGTACGCCTACGTGGAGTACCCCGACGGCCGGCAGGACACGGTCTCCCTGCGGGATCTGGCGCCCGCCGGCAACACGCACACCCCCCCGACACCATCAACCCAACCCCCCCCCTTCCTGCCACCGCCGCACCCCGCGACCGCCCCCTTCCCAGGAGGATCGGTTCCCCTCCCCTCAGCACCGACCAAGAATCAAACCCGAGCTGAAACCGTACGGCTCCTGGAGGCGACAACACTAGTACAAGCACCACCACCACCGCCGGGGCCGAGGCGATCGACACGGATGACCAGACCGCCCGACCGACTCGTGGCGTCGATGCAAAACAAATATGGACTGTTCACAAGAACATTTTGCTTTTCTTCCTATACCCTCTGTAAATAGTTGCAACAGGACAAAATTGTCCAATACTGTATTGCCATGTGAATGTTTTGTCCTCCCAGGACCAGCCCTGTAAACCCTTACCACCATACGAAGCATCACCCCGCCGGGTTCATTTTTGACAAGGGGTGAATGTGGTAGTATGTATTGGGGTTCATGTGGGACTGGAAGCCCTAATGTCATTGGCTGACAGATCCCGGGTCCTGGTTGGCCGTTGACCTCAAGCTCCGCCCTGAAGGCGGAGTATAAGAAGCCGGAGTCTTCCCCCGCAGGCCAGTTTACTATCGAGCTGCGGGGGAACAGACACGCTTAATAAAGCCTCATCGACTTCACTCTATTCGTCTCATGGAGTCTTTGTGCGCTACACAGGTAATGCCTCCAATGTCGCACAGCTTCCACTATGGCTTGGGCTTCCTTTTCTACTGAAGAGTGGCGGATTTCTGAGGCGTGGAGGGTCCGGGAGAAAAAGGTCACGGGTCTGCCCGCTTGGTTAAGGGTGGCCGCTAGAGCTACGTCGGAGGCGTCGCTCTCGACCTGGAAGGGGAGGGACTCGTCGATGGCGCGCATCGTGGCCTTTGCGATATCCGCTTTGATGCGGCTGAAGGCCTGGCAAGCCTCTGTCGACAGAGGGAAGGTCGTGGTCTGTATTAGGGGGCGGGCCTTGTCTGCGTACTGAGGGACCCACTGGGCGTAGTACGAAAAGAACCCCAAGCAGCGTTTCAGGGCTTTTGGGCAGTGCGGGAGGAGAAATTCCATGAGTGCGCGCATACGTTCGGGGTCGGGGCCTATTATCCCATTGCGCACTACGTAGCCCAGAATGGCTAGCCGGTCGGTGCTAAAAACGCACTTGTCCTCGTTGTACGTGAGGTTCAAGGCTTTGGCGGTCTGGAGGAATTTTTGGAGCTTGGCGTCGTGGTCCTGCTGATCGTGGCCGCAGATGGTTACATTGTCGAGATACGGGAACGTGGCCCGCAACCCATGTTGATCAACCATTCGGTCCATCTCCCGTTGGAAGACCGAGACCCCGTTTGTGACGCCAAAAGGGACCCGTAGAAAATGGTATAATAGCCCGTCTGCCTCGAAGGCTGTGTACTTGCGGTCACTTGGGCGGATGGGGAGCTGATGGTAGGCGGACTTGAGGTCCACGGTGGAGAAGACTTTATATTGGGCAATCCGATTGACCATGTCGGATATGCGGGGGAGAGGGTACGCGTCTAGTTGTGTGTACCTGTTGATGGTCTGGCTATAGTCAATGACCATCCTTTGTTTCTCCCCTGTCTTCACTACTACCACCTGCGCTCTCCAGGGACTATTGCTGGCCTGGATTATGCCCTCCTTTAGTAGCCGCTGGACTTCGGACCGAATGAAGGTCCGGTCCTGGGCGCTGTACCGTCTGCTCCTAGTGGCGACGGGTTTGCAATCCGGGGTGAGGTTCGCAAACAAGGACGGGGGTTGCACCTTGAGGGTAGCGAGGCCGCAGATAGTGAGTGGGGGTATGGGGCCGCCGAATTTGAATGTAAGGCACAGTAGATTGCATTGGAAATCTAATCCCAGCAAGGTGGGGGCACAGAGTTGGGGAAGGACGTTTAGTTTGTAGTTTTTGAACTCCCTCCCCTGCACCGTTAGGGTAACTATGCAGAATCCCTGGATCTGTACGGAGTGGGATCCTGCAGCTAGGCAAATCTTTTGTGCGCTGGGATAGGTGGTTAATGAACAGCGTCTTACCGTGTCGGGGTGTATAAAGCTTTCCGTGCTCCCGGAGTCGACTAGGCATGGCGTCTCGTGGCCGTTTATTAGTACCGTTGTCGTCGTCGTCTGGAGTGTCCGGGGCCGAGCTTGATCGAGCGTAATCGAAGCGAGCCATGGTTGTAGTAGTGGAGTGGGGTCCGTTGTTGCCGTCCAAGATGGAGTCGGGGATGAACAAAATGGCCGCCCCCATACATCGCACGTGGCTGGGGGGTCACAAGATGGCGGCGGGGGTGGCTAAAATGGCCGCCCACACGCGTCGTACAGGTCTGGGGCGGTCCAAGATGGCGGCGCCCCTCCTCCCCTCGTGGTGGCCGGGACCCAAAATGGCGGCGTCTGCGGGTCGCACGTCGGCGCCCCTCCTCCGGGACCCCAAATGGCAGCGTCCGCGGGTCGCACATGGTGTGCTGGGGGGGCTGGGGAGCGCTAGGACCGCGAGCGCTAGGACCGCGAGCGCTAGGACCGCGCGGAGCTCCCTCTCCGTGAGCGCTAGGACCGCGCGGAGCTCCCTCACCGGGGACAGCGGTGGTCGGGGCCCAAGTCGGCGGCGGTGGCGGGTCAGGCGTGGGGCCGCGAGCGCTAGGACCGCGCGGAGCTCCCTCACCGGGGACAGCGGTGGTCGGGGCCCAGGTCGGCGGCGCCGGCGGGTCAGGCGTGGGGCCGCGAGCGCTAGGACCGCGCGGAGCTCCCTCACCGGGGACAGCGGTGGTCGGGGCCCAAGTCGGCGGCGGTGGCGGGTCAGGCGTGGGGCCGCGAGCGCTAGGACCGCGCGGAGCTCCCTCACCGGGGACAGCGGTGGTCGGGGCCCAGGTCGGCGGCGCCGGCGGGTCAGGCGTGGGGCCGCGAGCGCTAGGACCACGCGGAGCTCCCTCACCGGGGACAGCGGTGGTCGGGGCCCAAGTAGGTGGCGCCGGCGGGTCAGGCGTGGGGCGCGCGGTGCGGGTTAGGGTGGCGTCAGGGACGCGGAAAACTCCCTCCTCTCCGTGGAGAGTGTTGGCCGGGACCCAAAGCGGTAGCGCCGGCGGCGGGTCATGCATGGGCTGTGGGGAGGGGGGTTGGGGAGCGTAGGCGGCGTGCAGGGCTCCCAGTTCGTCCGGGACCGCGGTGGTCGGGACCCAGAGCGGCTGCGCCTGCGGGTCGCACATGGCGTGCTGGGGGGGTTGGGGCGCGTAAACTGCTTGCAGGGCTCCCTGTGCTCCCGGGACGGCGGCGACCTCGCGGGACCGGCACACAACCGCATAATGGCCCTTTTTCCCGCAGCTTTTGCAGATTGCTGCGCGGGCCGGGCAGCGCTGCCGGGGGTGTTTCGCCTGGCCGCAGAAATAACAGCGGGCGCCCCCGGTGCAACTCAGCGTTTGGACCGCGCAAGCCTGTGGGGGGGGGGGGGTAGGGGGTTTGCCGCGACGGGTACGTACGGGGCCCAATGGTTTGCCGCGCGGTCGGGGCCGTAGGCGCGGGTATTACGCACGGCCACGTCTAGGGAGGCGGCTAGGGCCCGTGCCTCTGAGAGTCCTAGCGACTCTTTTTCTAGAAGTCTTTGGCGGATTTGGGAGGATTGCATACCTGCCACAAAAGCATCGCGCATTAACATGTCCGTGTGTTCGTTTGCGTTCACCGACGGGCAGCTGCAGGCTCGTCCCAAAATCAGCAGCGCGGCGTAGAACTCGTCCATCGATTCTCCGGGAGCTTGCCGTCTCGTCGCGAGCTGGTAGCGAGCATAGATTTGGTTAACTGGGCGAACGTAGAGACTTTTCAGTTCTGCGAACGCTGTCTGGAAATCGTCCGAGTCTTCGATGAGGGAGAAAATCTCAGTGCTCACCCTCGAGTGCAGGACCTGCAGTTTTTGGTCTTCTGAGACTCGGCCGGTGGTCGTTCTGAGGTAGGCCTCGAAGCAAGTCTGCCAGTGCTTGAAGGCTGCTGCCGCGTTCACTGCGTGGGGGCTGATCCTCAGGCATTCCGGAATGATCCTGAGCTCCATAGTCCTTTTTTTTTTTTTAGGCACGCTTAATAAATTGTAGCGCACAAAGAGTCCATGAGACGAATAGAGTGAAGTCGATGAGGCTTTATTCAGCGTGTCTGTTCCCCCGCAGCTCGATAGTAAACTGGCCTGTGGGGGAAGACTCCGGCTTCTTATACTCCGCCTTCAGGGCGGAGCTTGAGGTCAACGGCCAACCAGGACCCGGGATCTGTCAGCCAATGACATTAGGGCTTCCAGTCCCACATGACCCCCAATACAGAATACCACAGTGAGACAGACAGAATGTGTGAGACAGAGAGAGTGAGTGAGACAGAGAGAGTGAGTGAGACAGAGGGTGTGTGTGAGACAAAGAGAGTGAGTGAGACAGAGAGAGTGAGTGAGACAGAGAGAGTAAGTGAGACAGAGAGAGTGTGTGAGACAGAGAGAGTGTGTGAGACAGAGAGTGAGACAGAGAGAGTGTGTGAGATAGAGAGAGTGAGTGAGACAGAGTGTGTGAGACAGACAGAATGTGTGAGACAGAGGGTATGAGTGAGGCAGAGAGAGTGTGTGAGATAGAGAGAGTGAGTGAGACAGAGAGAGTGTGTGAGACAGAGAGAGTGAGTGAGACAGAGAGAGTGTGTGAGACAGTGAGTGAGACAGAGAGAGTGAGTGAGACAGAGAGAGTTTGTGAGAGAGTGAGTGAGACAGAGAGAGTTTGTGAGACAGTGAGTGAGACAGAGAGTGTGTAAGACAGAGAGAGAGAGTGAGCCAGAGAGAGTGAGTGAGACAGAGAGAGTGTGTGAGACAGAGTGTCTGAGATAGAGAGAGTGAGTGAGAAAGAGAGAGCGCGTGAGAGGGAGAGAATGAGTGAGACAGAGAGAGTGAGTGAGACAGAGAGAGTGAGTGAGAGAGTGTGAGTGAGACAGAGAGCGAGTGAGACAGAGAGTGCGAGTGAGACAGAGAAGTTGTGTGCGACAGAGAGAGTGTGTGAGACAGTGAGTGTGACCGAGAGTGTGTGAGACAGAGAGAGTGAGGCAGAGAGAGTGAGTGAGATAGAGAGAGTGAGACAGAGAGAGTGTGTGAGGCAGAGAGAGTGAGTGAGACAGAGAGAGTGTGTGAGACAGAGAGAGTGAGTGAGACAGAGACAGTGTGTGAGACAGTGAGAGAGTGTGAGACAGACAGAATGTGTGAGACAGAGTGAGTTAGACAGAGGGTGTGTATGAGACAGAGAGAGTGAGTGAGACAGAGAGAGTGAGTGAGACAGAGAGAGTGAGTGAGACAGAGAGAGTGAGTGAGACAGAGAGAGTGAGGCAGAGAGAGTGAGTGAGGCAGAGAGAGTGAGTGAGGCAGAGAGAGTGAGTGAGACAGAGAGAGTGAGTGAGGCAGAGAGAGTGAGTGAGGCAGAGAGAGTGAGTGAGACAGAGAGAGTGAGTGCGGCAGAGAGAGTGAGTGAGGCAGAGAGAGTGAGACAGAGAGATTGAGTGAGATAGAGAGAGTGAGTGAGGCAGAGAGTGTGTGAGACAGAGAGAGTGAGTGAGAGAGTGAGACAGAGAGCGAGTGAGACAGAGAGTGCGAGTGAGACAGAGAGATTGTGTGCGACAGAGAGAGTGAGTAAGTGAGAGTGAGTGAGAGAGAGAAAGTGTGTGCGACAGAGAGAGTGAGTGAGAGAGTGAGACGGAGAGCGAGTGAGGAAGAGAGAGTGAGTGAGGCAGCGAGAGTGTGTGAGACAGAGAGTGCGTGCGACAGAGAAAGTGGTTGAGACAGAGTTAGTGAGTGAGACAGAGAGAGTGAGGCAGAGAGAGTGAGTGAGGCAGAGAGAGTGAGTGAGGCAGAGAGAGTGAGTGAGACAGAGAGAGTGAGTGAGGCAGAGAGAGTGAGTGAGGCAGAGAGAGTGAGACAGAGAGATTGAGTGAGATAGAGAGAGTGAGTGAGGCAGAGAGTGTGTGAGACAGAGAGAGTGAGTGAGAGAGTGAGACAGAGAGATTGTGTGCGACAGAGAGAGTGAGTAAGTGAGAGTGAGTGAGAGAGAGAAAGTGTGTGCGACAGAGAGAGTGAGTAAGGCAGAGAGAGTGAGTGAGAGTGTGTGAGGCAGAGAGAGTGAGTGCGACAGAGAGTGCGTGCGACAGAGAAAGTGATTGAGGCAGAGTGTGAGTGAGACGGAGAGAGTGTGTGAGGCAGAGAGAGTAAGTGGGACAGAGAGAGTAAGTGAGGCAGAGAGAGTGTGTGAGACAGAGAGAGTGAGTGAGACAGACAGAATGTGTGAGACAGAGAGTGTGTGAGGCAGAGAGAGTGAGTGAGACTGAGAGAGTAAGTGAAACAGAGAGAGTGTGTGAGACAGAGAGAGTGAGTGAGACAGAGAGAGTGAGTGAGACAGAGACAGTGTGTGAGACAGAGAGAGTGTGTGAGACAGACAGAATTGGTGAGACAGAGGGTGTGTGTGAGACAGAGAGAGTGAGTGAGACAGAGAGAGTAAGTGAGACAGAGAGAGAGTGAGATAGAGAGAGTGAGACAGAGAGAGTGTGTGAGGCAGAGAGAGTGAGTGAGACAGAGAGAGTAAGTGAGGCAGAGAGAGTGTGTGAGACAGAGAGAGTGTGTGAGGCAGAGAGAGTGAGGCAGAGAGAGTGAGTGAGGCAGAAAGAGTGAGTGAGACAGAGAGACTGAGTGAGACAGGGAGAGTGTGTGAGACAGTGAGTGAGGCAGAGTGTGTGAGACAGAGAGAGTGAGTGAGACAGAGAGAGTGAGTGAGACAGAGAGAGTGAGTGAGATAGAGAGAGTGAGTGAGACAGAGAGTGTGTGAGACAGAGAGAGTGTGTGAGAGAGAGAGTGTGTGAGAGAGAGAGTGTGTGAGACAGAGAGAGTGAGTGAGTGTGAGTGAGACAGAGAGTGAGTGAGGAAGAGAGAGTGAGTGAGGAAGCGAGAGTGTGTGAGACAGAGAGAGTGTGTGAGACAGACAGAATGTGTGAAACAGAGAGAGTGTGTGAGACAGAGAGTGAGTGAGACTGAGAGAGTAAGTGAGACAGAGAGAGTGTGTGAGACAGAGAGAGTGAGTGAGACAGAGAGAGTTAGTGAGGCAGAGAGAGTGTGTGAGACAGAGAGAGTGTGTGAGGCAGGGAGAGTGAGGCAGAGAGAGTGAGTGAGGCAGACAGAATGAGTGAGACAGAGAGACTGAGTGAGACAGAGAGAGTGAGTGAGACAGAGAGTGTGTGAGACAGAGAGAGTGAGTGAGACAGAGACAGTGTGTGAGACAGAGAGAGTGTGTGAGACAGAGAGAGTAAGTGAGACAGAGAGAGTGAGTGAGACAGAGAGAGTGAGTGAGACAGAGAGAGTATGTGAGACACAGAGAGTGTGTGAGACAGAGAGTGAGATAGAGAGAGTGAGACAGAGAGAGTGTGTGAGGCAGAGAGAGTGAGTGAGACAGAGAGAGTTAGTGAGGCAGAGAGAGTGTGTGAGACAGAGAGAGTGTGTGAGACAGAGAGAGTGTGTGAGGCAGAGAGAGTGAGTGAGGCAGACAGAGTGAGTGAGACAGAGAGACTGAGTGAGACAGGGAGAGTGTGTGAGACAGTGAGTGAGGCAGAGTGTGTGAGACAGAGAGAGTGAGTGAGACAGAGAGAGTGAGTGAGACAGAGAGAGTGAGTGAGATAGAGAGAGTGAGTGAGATAGAGAGAGTGAGTGAGTGAGAGCGTGTGTGAGACAGAGAGAGTGAGTGAGTGTGAGTGAGACAGAGAGCGAGTGAGGAAGAGAGAGTGAGTGAGGCAGCGAGAGTGTGTGAGACAGAGAGAGTGAGACAGAGGGAGTGTGTGAGACAGACAGAATGTGTGAAACAGAGGGTGTGTGTAAGACAGAGAGAGTGAGTGAGACAGAGAGAGTAAGTGAGACAGAGAGAGTGTGTGAGACAGAGAGAGTGAGTGAGACAGAGAGAGTAAGTGAGACAGAGAGAGTGTGTGAGACAGAGAGAGTGAGTGATACAGAGAGAGTGAGACAGAGGGAGTGTGTGAGGCAGAGAGAGTGAGTGAGACAGAGAGAGTAAGTGAGACAGAGAGAGTGTGTGAGACAGAGAGAGTGAGTGAGACAGAGAGAGTAAGTGAGACAGAGAGAGTGTGTGAGACAGAGAGAGTGAGTGATACAGAGAGAGTGAGACAGAGGGAGTGTGTGAGGCAGAGAGAGTGAGTGAGACAGAGAGAGTTAGTGAAGCAGAGTGAGTGTGTGAGACAGAGAGAGTGAGTGAGTGTGAGTGAGACAGAGAGTGAGTGTGACTGAGAGAGTAAGTGAGACAGAGAGAGTGTGTGAGACAGAGAGAGTGAGTGAGACAGAGACAGTGTGTGAGACAGAGACAGTGTGTGAGACAGAGAGAGTGTGTGAGACAGAGAGAGTGTGTGAGACAGACAGAATGTGTGAGACAGAGGGTGTGTGTGAGACAGAGAGAGTGAGTAAGACAGAGAGAGTAAGTGAGACAGAGAGAGTAAGTGAGACAGAGAGAGTGTGTGAGACAGAGAGAGTGAGTGAGACAGAGAGAGTAAGTGAGACAGAGAGAGTGTGTGAGACAGAGAGAGTGAGTGAGACAGAGGGAGTGTGTGAGGCAGAGAGAGTGAGTGAGACAGAGAGAGTGAGTGAGACAGAGACAGTGTGTGAGACAGAGAGAGTGTGTGAGACAGAGAGAGTGTGTGAGACAGACAGAATTGGTGAGACAGAGGGTGTGTGTGAGACAGAGAGAGTTAGTGAGACAGAGAGAGTAAGTGAGACAGAGAGAGTGAGTGAGACAGAGAGAGTGAGTGAGACAGAGAGAGTAAGTGAGACAGAGAGAGAGTGAGATAGAGAGAGTGAGACAGAGAGAGTAAGTGAGGCAGAGAGAGTGTGTGAGACAGAGAGAGTGTGTGAGGCAGAGAGAGTGAGGCAGAGAGAGTGAGTGAGGCAGAAAGAGTGAGTGAGACAGAGAGACTGAGTGAGACAGGGAGAGTGTGTGAGACAGTGAGTGAGGCAGAGTGTGTGAGACAGAGAGAGTGTGTGAGAGAGAGAGTGTGTGAGACAGAGAGAGTGAGTGAGTGTGAGTGAGACAGAGAGTGAGTGAGGAAGAGAGAGTGAGTGAGGAAGCGAGAGTGTGTGAGACAGAGAGAGTGTGTGAGACAGACAGAATGTGTGAAACAGAGAGAGTGTGTGAGACAGAGAGTGAGTGAGACTGAGAGAGTAAGTGAGACAGAGAGAGTGTGTGAGACAGAGAGAGTGAGTGAGACAGAGAGAGTTAGTGAGGCAGAGAGAGTGTGTGAGACAGAGAGAGTGTGTGAGGCAGGGAGAATGAGGCAGAGAGAGTGAGTGAGGCAGACAGAGTGAGTGAGACAGAGAGACTGAGTGAGACAGAGAGAGTGAGTGAGATAGAGAGAGTGAGTGAGACAGAGAGTGTGTGAGACAGAGAGAGTGAGACAGAGACAGTGTGTGAGACAGAGTGTGTGAGACAGAGAGAGTAAGTGAGACAGAGAGAGTGAGTGAGACAGAGCGAGTGAGTGAGACAGAGAGAGTAAGTGAGACAGAGAGAGTGTGTGAGACAGAGAGTGAGATAGAGAGAGTGAGACAGAGAGAGTGTGTGAGGCAGAGAGAGTGAGTGAGACAGAGAGAGTTAGTGAGGCAGAGAGAGTGTGTGAGACAGAGAGAGTGTGTGAGGCAGAGAGAGTGAGGCAGAGAGAGTGAGTGAGGCAGACAGAGTGAGTGAGACAGAGAGACTGAGTGAGACAGGGAGAGTGTGTGAGACAGTGAGTGAGGCAGAGTGTGTGAGACAGAGAGAGTGAGTGAGACAGAGAGAGTGAGTGAGACAGAGAGAGTGAGTGAGATAGAGAGAGTGAGTGAGATAGAGAGAGTGAGTGAGTGAGTGAGAGTGTGTGAGACAGAGAGAGTGAGTGAGTGTGAGTGAGACAGAGAGCGAGTGAGGAAGAGAGAGTGAGTGAGGCAGCGAGAGTGTGAGACAGAGAGAGTGTGTGAGACAGACAGAATGTGTGAAACAGAGGGTGTGTGTGAGACAGAGAGAGTGAGTGAGACAGAGAGAGTAAGTGAGACAGAGAGAGTGTGTGAGACAGAGAGAGTGAGTGAGACAGAGAGAGTAAGTGAGACAGAGAGAGTGTGTGAGACAGAGAGAGTGAGTGATACAGAGAGAGTGAGACAGAGGGAGTGTGTGAGGCAGAGAGAGTGAGTGAGACAGAGAGAGTAAGTGAGACAGAGAGAGTGTGTGAGACAGAGAGAGTGAGTGAGACAGAGAGAGTAAGTGAGACAGAGAGAGTGTGTGAGACAGAGAGAGTGAGTGATACAGAGAGAGTGAGACAGAGGGAGTGTGGGAGGCAGAGAGAGTGAGTGAGACAGAGAGAGTTAGTGAAGCAGAGTGAGTGTGTGAGACAGAGAGAGTGAGTGAGTGTGAGTGAGACAGAGAGTGAGTGAGACTGAGAGAGTAAGTGAGACAGAGAGAGTGTGTGAGACAGAGAGAGTGAGTGAGACAGAGACAGTGTGTGAGACAGAGACAGTGTGTGAGACAGACAGAATGTGTGAGACAGACAGAATGTGTGAGACAGAGGGTGTGTGTGAGACAGAGAGAGTGAGTGAGACAGAGAGAGTAAGTGAGACAGAGAGAGTGTGTGAGACAGAGAGAGTGAGTGAGACAGAGAGAGTAAGTGAGACAGAGAGAGTGTGTGAGACAGAGAGAGTGAGTGATACAGAGAGAGTGAGACAGAGGGAGTGTGTGAGGCAGAGAGAGTGAGTGAGACAGAGAGAGTGAGTGAGACAGAGACAGTGTGTGAGACAGAGAGAGTGTGTGAGACAGACAGAATTGGTGAGACAGAGGGTGTGTGTGAGACAGAGAGAGTGAGTGAGACAGAGAGAGTAAGTGAGACAGAGAGAGTGAGTGAGACAGAGAGAGTGAGTGAGACAGAGAGAGTAAGTGAGACAGAGAGAGTAAGTGAGACAGAGAGAGAGTGAGATAGAGAGAGTGAGACAGAGAGAGTGTGTGAGGCAGAGAGAGTGAGTGAGACAGAGAGAGTAAGTGAGGCAGAGAGAGTGTGTGAGACAGAGAGAGTGTGTGAGGCAGAGAGAGTGAGGCAGAGAGAGTGAGTGAGGCAGAAAGAGTGAGTGAGACAGAGAGACTGAGTGAGACAGGGAGAGTGTGTGAGACAGTGAGTGAGGCAGAGTGTGTGAGACAGAGAGAGTGAGTGAGACAGAGAGAGTGAGTGAGACAGAGAGAGTGAGTGAGATAGAGAGAGTGAGTGAGTGTGAGTGAGACAGAGAGTGAGTGAGGAAGAGAGAGTGAGTGAGGAAGCGAGAGTGTGTGAGACAGAGAGAGTGTGTGAGACAGACAGAATGTGTGAAACAGAGAGAGTGTGTGAGACAGAGAGTGAGTGAGACTGAGAGAGTAAGTGAGACAGAGAGAGTGTGTGAGACAGAGAGAGTGAGTGAGACAGAGAGAGTAAGTGAGACAGAGAGAGTGTGTGAGACAGAGAGAGTGAGTGAGACAGAGAGAGTAAGTGAGACAGAGAGAGTGTGTGAGACAGAGAGAGTGAGTGATACAGAGAGAGTGAGACAGAGGGAGTGTGTGAGGCAGAGAGAGTGAGTGAGACAGAGAGAGTGAGTGAGACAGAGACAGTGTGTGAGACAGAGAGAGTGTGTGAGACAGACAGAATTGGTGAGACAGAGGGTGTGTGTGAGACAGAGAGAGTGAGTGAGACAGAGAGAGTAAGTGAGACAGAGAGAGTGAGTGAGACAGAGAGAGTGAGTGAGACAGAGAGAGTAAGTGAGACAGAGAGAGAGTGAGATAGAGAGAGTGAGACAGAGAGAGTGTGTGAGGCAGAGAGAGTGAGTGAGACAGAGAGAGTAAGTGAGGCAGAGAGAGTGTGTGAGACAGAGAGAGTGTGTGAGACAGAGAGAGTGTGTGAGGCAGAGAGAGTGAGTGAGGCAGAAAGAGTGAGTGAGACAGAGAGACTGAGTGAGACAGGGAGAGTGTGTGAGACAGTGAGTGAGGCAGAGTGTGTGAGACAGAGAGAGTGAGTGAGACAGAGAGAGTGAGTGAGACAGAGAGAGTGAGTGAGATAGAGAGAGTGAGTGAGTGTGAGTGAGACAGAGAGTGAGTGAGGAAGAGAGAGTGAGTGAGGAAGCGAGAGTGTGTGAGACAGAGAGAGTGTGTGAGACAGACAGAATGTGTGAAACAGAGAGAGTGTGTGAGACAGAGAGTGAGTGAGACTGAGAGAGTAAGTGAGACAGAGAGAGTGTGTGAGACAGAGAGAGTGAGTGAGACAGAGAGAGTTAGTGAGGCAGAGAGAGTGTGTGAGACAGAGAGAGTGTGTGAGGCAGGGAGAGTGAGGCAGAGAGAGTGAGTGAGGCAGACAGAGTGAGTGAGACAGAGAGACTGAGTGAGACAGAGAGAGTGAGTGAGATAGAGAGAGTGAGTGAGACAGAGAGTGTGTGAGACAGAGAGAGTGAGACAGAGACAGTGTGTGAGACAGAGAGAGTGTGTGAGACAGAGAGAGTAAGTGAGACAGAGAGAGTGAGTGAGACAGAGAGAGTGAGTGAGACAGAGAGAGTAAGTGAGACAGAGAGAGTGTGTGAGACAGAGAGTGAGATAGAGAGAGTGAGACAGAGAGAGTGTGTGAGGCAGAGAGAGTGAGTGAGACAGAGAGAGTTAGTGAGGCAGAGAGAGTGTGTGAGACAGAGAGAGTGTGTGAGGCAGAGAGAGTGAGGCAGAGAGAGTGAGTGAGGCAGACAGAGTGAGTGAGACAGAGAGACTGAGTGAGACAGGGAGAGTGTGTGAGACAGTGAGTGAGGCAGAGTGTGTGAGACAGAGAGAGTGAGTGAGACAGAGAGAGTGAGTGAGACAGAGAGAGTGAGTGAGACAGAGAGAGTGAGTGAGATAGAGAGAGTGAGTGAGATAGAGAGAGTGAGTGAGTGAGAGAGTGTGTGAGACAGAGAGAGTGAGTGAGTGTGAGTGAGACAGAGAGCGAGTGAGGAAGAGAGAGTGAGTGAGGCAGCGAGAGTGTGTGAGGCAGAGAGAGTGTGTGAGACAGACAGAATGTGTGAAACAGAGGGTGTGTGTGAGACAGAGAGAGTGAGTGAGACAGAGAGAGTAAGTGAGTCAGAGAGAGTGTGTGAGACAGAGAGAGTGAGTGAGACAGAGAGAGTAAGTGAGACAGAGAGAGTGTGTGAGACAGAGAGAGTGAGTGATACAGAGAGAGTGAGACAGAGGGACTGTGTGAGGCAGAGAGAGTGAGTGAGACAGAGAGAGTAAGTGAGACAGAGAGAGTGTGTGAGACAGAGAGAGTGAGTGAGACAGAGAGAGTAAGTGAGACAGAGAGAGTGTGTGAGACAGAGAGAGTGAGTGATACAGAGAGAGTGAGACAGAGGGAGTGTGTGAGGCAGAGAGAGTGAGTGAGACAGAGAGAGTGAGTGAGACAGAGACAGTGTGTGAGACAGAGAGAGTGTGTGAGACAGACAGAATTGGTGAGACAGAGGGTGTGTGTGAGACAGAGAGAGTGAGTGAGACAGAGAGAGTAAGTGAGACAGAGAGAGTGAGTGAGACAGAGAGAGTGAGTGAGACAGAGAGAGTAAGTGAGACAGAGAGAGAATGAGATAGAGAGAGTGAGACAGAGAGAGTGTGTGAGGCAGAGAGAGTGAGTGAGACAGAGAGAGTAAGTGAGGCAGAGAGAGTGTGTGAGACAGAGAGAGTGTGTGAGGCAGAGAGAGTGAGGCAGAGAGAGTGAGTGAGGCAGAAAGAGTGAGTGAGACAGAGAGACTGAGTGAGACAGGGAGAGTGTGTGAGACAGTGAGTGAGGCAGAGTGTGTGAGACAGAGAGAGTGAGTGAGACAGAGAGAGTGAGTGAGACAGAGAGAGTGAGTGAGATAGAGAGAGTGAGTGAGACAGAGAGTGTGTGAGACAGAGAGAGTGTGTGAGAGAGAGAGTGTGTGAGACAGAGAGAGTGAGTGAGTGTGAGTGAGACAGAGAGTGAGTGAGGAAGAGAGAGTGAGTGAGGAAGCGAGAGTGTGTGAGACAGAGAGAGTGTGTGAGACAGACAGAATGTGTGAAACAGAGAGAGTGTGTGAGACAGAGAGTGAGTGAGACTGAGAGAGTAAGTGAGACAGAGAGAGTGTGTGAGACAGAGAGAGTGAGTGAGACAGAGAGAGTTAGTGAGGCAGAGAGAGTGTGTGAGACAGAGAGAGTGTGTGAGGCAGGGAGAGTGAGGCAGAGAGAGTGAGTGAGGCAGACAGAGTGAGTGAGACAGAGAGACTGAGTGAGACAGAGAGAGTGAGTGAGATAGAGAGAGTGAGTGAGACAGAGAGTGTGTGAGACAGAGAGAGTGAGACAGAGACAGTGTGTGAGACAGAGAGAGTGTGTGAGACAGAGAGAGTAAGTGAGACAGAGAGAGTGAGTGAGACAGAGAGAGTAAGTGAGACAGAGAGAGTGTGTGAGACAGAGAGAGTGTGTGAGACAGAGAGTGAGATAGAGAGAGTAGGACAGAGAGAGTGTGTGAGGCAGAGAGAGTGAGTGAGACAGAGAGAGTTAGTGAGGCAGAGAGAGTGTGTGAGACAGAGAGAGTGTGTGAGGCAGAGAGAGTGAGACAGAGAGACTGAGTGAGACAGGGAGAGTGTGTGAGACAGTGAGTGAGGCAGAGTGTGTGAGACAGAGAGAGTGAGTGAGACAGAGAGAGTGAGTGAGACAGAGAGAGTGAGTGAGATAGAGAGAGTGAGTGAGATAGAGAGAGTGAGTGAGTGAGAGAGTGTGTGAGACAGAGAGAGTGAGTGAGTGTGAGTGAGACAGAGAGCGAGTGAGGAAGAGAGAGTGAGTGAGGCAGCGAGAGTGTGTGAGACAGAGAGAGTGTGTGAGACAGACAGAATGTGTGAAACAGAGGGTGTGTGTGAGACAGAGAGAGTGAGTGAGACAGAGAGAGTAAGTGAGACAGAGAGAGTGTGTGAGACAGAGAGAGTGAGTGAGACAGAGAGAGTAAGTGAGACAGAGAGAGTGTGTGAGACAGAGAGAGTGAGTGATACAGAGAGAGTGAGACAGAGGGAGTGTGTGAGGCAGAGAGAGTGAGTGAGACAGAGAGAGTAAGTGAGACAGAGAGAGTGTGTGAGACAGAAAGAGTGAGTGAGACAGAGAGAGTAAGTGAGACAGAGAGAGTAAGTGAGACAGAGAGAGTGTGTGAGACAGAGAGAGTGAGTGATACAGAGAGAGTGAGACAGAGGGAGTGTGTGAGGCAGAGAGAGTGAGTGAGACAGAGAGAGTTAGTGAAGCAGAGTGAGTGTGTGAGACAGAGAGAGTGTGTGAGGCAGAGAGAGTGAGGCAGAGAGAGTGAGTGAGACAGAGAGAGTGAGTGAGATAGAGAGAGTGAGTGAGACAGAGAGTGTGTGAGACAGAGAGAGTGAGTGAGTGTGAGTGAGACAGAGAGCGAGTGAGACAGAGAGTGAGACAGGGAGAGTGTGTGAGACAGAGAAAGGCAGAGAGAGTGAGTGAGACAGAGACAGTGTGTGAGACAGAGAATGTGTAAGACAGACAGAATGTGTGAGACAGAAAGAGTGAGTGAGACAGAGGGTGTGTGTGACAGAGAGAGTGAGTGAGACAGAGAGGGTGAGTGAGACAGAGAGAGTGAGAAAGGCAGAGAGAGTGAGAAAGGCAGAGAGAGTGAGTGAGAGAGTTTGTGTGAGGCAGAGTGTGTGAGACAGAGAGAGTGAGTGAGACAGAGAGAGTGAGTGAGACAGAGAGAGTGAGTGAGATAGAGAGAGTGAGTGAGACAGAGAGTGTGTGAGACAGAGAGAGTGTGTGAGAGAGAGAGTGTGTGAGAGAGAGAGTGTGAGTGAGTGTGAGTGAGACAGAGAGTGAGTGAGGAAGAGAGAGTGAGTGAGGCAGCGAGAGTGTGTGAGACAGAGAGAGTGTGTGAGACAGACAGAATGTGTGAAACAGAGAGAGTGTGTGAGACAGAGAGTGAGTGAGACTGAGAGAGTAAGTGAGACAGAGAGAGTGTGTAAGACAGAGAGAGTGAGTGAGACAGAGACAGTGTGTGAGACAGAGAGAGTGTGTGAGACAGACAGAATGTGTGAGACAGAGGGTGTGTGTGAGACAGAGAGAGTGAGTGAGACAGAGAGAGTAAGTGAGACAGAGAGAGTGTGTGAGACAGAGAGAGTGAGTGAGACAGAGAGAGTAAGTGAGACAGAGAGAGTGTGTGAGACAGAGAGAGTGAGTGAGACAGAGAGAGTGAGACAGAGGGAGTGTGTGAGGCAGAGAGATTGAGTGAGACAGAGAGAGTTAGTGAGGCAGAGTGAGTGTGTGAGACAGAGAGAGTGTGTGAGGCAGAGAGAGTGAGGCAGAGAGAGTGAGTGAGGCAGACAGAGTGAGTGAGACAGAGAGACTGAGTGAGACAGAGAGAGTGAGTGAGATAGAGAGAGTGAGCGAGACAGAGAGTGTGTGAGACAGAGAGAGTGTGTGAGACAGAGAGTGAGTGAGTGTGAGTGAGACAGAGAGCGAGTGAGACAGAGAGTGAGACAGGGAGAGTGTGTGAGACAGAGAAAGGCAGAGAGAGTGAGTGAGACAGAGACAGTGTGTGAGACAGAGAATGTGTAAGACAGACAGAATGTGTGAGACAGAAAGAGTGAGTGAGACAGAGGGTGTGTGTGACAGAGAGAGTGAGTGAGACAGAGAGAGTGAGTGAGACAGAGAGAGTGAGAAAGGCAGAGAGAGTGAGTGAGAGAGAGTGTGTGAGGCAGAGTGAGTGAGACAGAGAGTGCGTGCGACAGAGAAAGTGATTGAGGCAGAGTGTGAGTGAGACAGAGAGAGTGTGTGAGTCAGAGAGAGTGAGTGAGGCAGAGAGTGTGTGAGACAGAGAGAGTGAGTGAGAGAGTGCGAGTGAGACAGAGAGCAAGTGAGACAGAGAGCGCGAGTGAGACAGAGAGATTTTGTGCGACAGAGAGAGTGAGTAAGTGAGAGTGAGTGAGAGAGGAGAAAGTGTGTGCGACAGAGAGAGTGAGTAAGGCAGAGAGAGTGAGTGAGAGAGAGAGGGTGTGAGACAGAGAGTGAGTGAGACAGGGAAAGTGTGTGAGACAGAGAGAGTGAGGCAGAGACAGTGAGTGAGACAGAGAGAGTGTATGAGACAGAGATCATGAGTGAGACAGAGAGAGTGAGTGAGTCAGAGAGAGTGAGTGAGGCAGAGAGAGTGAGTGAGGCAGAGAGAGTGAGGCAGAGAGAGTGAGTGAGGCAGAGAGAGTGTGTGAGACAGAGAGATTAGTGAGAGAGTGCGAGTGAGACAGAGAGTGCGAGTGAGACAGAGAGATTTTGTGCGACAGAGAGAGTGAGTAAGTGAGAGTGAGTGAGAGAGGAGAAAGTGTGTGCGACAGAGAGAGTGAGTAAGGCAGAGAGAGTGAGTGAGAGAGAGAGGGTGTGAGACAGAGAGTGAGTGAGACAGGGAAAGTGTGTGAGACAGAGAGAGTGAGGCAGAGACAGTGAGTGAGACAGAGAGAGTGTATGAGACAGAGATCATGAGTGAGACAGAGAGAGTGAGTGAGTCAGAGAGAGTGAGTGAGGCAGAGAGAGTGAGTGAGGCAGAGAGAGTGAGTGAGGCAGAGAGATTAGTGAGAGAGTGCGAGTGAGACAGAGAGTGCGAGTGAGACAGAGATTGTGTGCGACAGACAGAGTGAATGAGTGAGAATGAGTGAGAGAGAGAGTGTGCGACACAGAGAGTGAGTAAGGCAGAGAGAGTGAGTGAGAGTGTGTGAGGCAGAGAGAGTGAGTGCGACAGAGAGTGCGTGCGACAGAGAAAGTGATTGAGGCAGAGTGTGAGTGAGACGGAGAGAGTGTGTGAGGCAGAAAGAGTGAGTGGGACAGAGAGAGTAAGTGAGACAGAGAGAGTGTGTGAGACAGAGACAGTGTGTGAGACAGAGAGAGTGTGTGAGACAGAGAGAGTGTGTGAGACAGAGAGAGTGTGTGAGACAGACAGAATGTGTGAGACAGAGAGAGTGTGTGAGACAGAGATTGTGAGTGAGACTGAGAGAGTAAGTGAGACAGAGAGAGTGTGTGAGACAGAGAGAGTGAGTGAGACAGAGACAGTGTGTGAGACAGAGAGAGTGTGTGAGACAGACAGAATTGGTGAGACAGAGGGTGTGTGTGAGACAGAGAGAGTGAGTGAGACAGAGAGAGTAAGTGAGACAGAGAGAGTGAGTGAGACAGATAGAGAGAGTGAGACAGAGAGAGTGTGTGAGGCAGAGAGAGTGAGTGAGACAGAGAGAGTTAGTGAGGCAGAGAGAGTGTGTGAGACAGAGAGAGTGTGTGAGGCAGAGTGTGTGAGACAGAGAGAGTGAGTGAGACAGAGAGAGTGAGTGAGACAGAGAGAGTGAGTGAGACAGAGAGAGTGAGTGAGACAGGGAGAGTGTGTGAGACAGAGAGTGTGTGAGACAGAGAGAGTGTGTGAGAGAGAGAGTGTGTGAGACAGAGAGAGTGAGTGAGTGTGAGTGAGACAGAGAGCGAGTGAGGCAGAGAGAGTGAGTGAGACAGAGAGAGTAAGTGAGACAGAGAGAGTGTGTGAGACAGAGAGAGTGAGTGAGACAGAGAGAGTGAGACAGAGGGAGTGTGTGAGGCAGAGAGAGTGAGTGAGACAGAGAGAGTTAGTGAGGCAGAGTGAGTGTGTGAGACAGAGAGAGTGTGTGAGGCAGAGAGAGTGAGGCAGAGAGAGTGAGTGAGGCAGACAGAGTTAGTGAGACCGAGAGACTGAGTGAGACAGAGAGAGTGAGTGAGACAGAGAGAGTGAGTGAGTGTGAGTGAGACAGAGAGCGAGTGAGACAGAGAGTGAGACAGGGAGAGTGTGTGAGACAGAGAAAGGCAGAGAGAGTGAGTGAGACAGAGACAGTGTGTGAGACAGAGAATGTGTAAGACAGACAGAATGTGTGAGACAGAAAGAGTGAGTGAGACAGAGGGTGTGTGTGACAGAGAGAGTGAGTGAGACAGAAATAGTGAGTGAGACAGAGAGAGTGAGAAAGGCAGAGAGAGTGAGTGAGAGAGAGTGTGTGAGGCAGAGTGTGTGAGACAGAGAGTGCGTGCGACAGAGAAAGTGATTGAGGCAGAGTGTGAGTGAGACAGAGAGAGTGTGTGAGGCAGAGAGAGTGAGTGAGACAGAGAGAGTGTGTGAGACAGAGAGAGTGTGTGAGACAGAGAGAGTGTGTGAGACAGAGAGAATGTGTGAGACAGAGAGAATGTGTGAGACAGAGAGAGTGAGTGAGACAGAGAGAGTGACACAGAGAGTGAGTGAGACAGAGAGAGTGTGTGAGGCAGAGAGAGTGAGTGAGACAGAGAGAGTTAGTAAGGCAGAGAGAGTGTGTGAGACAGAGAGAGTGAGGCAGAGAGAGTGAGTGAGGCAGAAGAGAGTGAGTGAGGCAGAGAGAGTGAGTGAGACAGAGAGAGTGAGTGAGGCAGAGAGAGTGAGTGAAGCAGAGAGAGTGAGTGAGGCAATGAGAGTGAGTGAGGCAGAGAGAGTGAGTGAGGCAGAGAGAGTGAGTGAGGCAGAGAGAGTGAGTGAGACAGAGAGAGTGAGTGAGACAGAGAGAGTGAGTGAGACAGAGAGAGTGAGTGAGACAGAGAGTGTGTGAGACAGAGAGAGAGTGTGTGTGAGAGAGAGAGTGTGTGAGACAGAGATAGTGAGTGAGACAGAGAGAGTGTGAGAGGCAGAGAGAGTGAGTGAGGCAGAGAGAGTGAGTGAGGCAGAGAGAGTGAGTGAGGCAGAGAGAGTGAGTGAGGCAGAGAGAGTGAGTGAGGCAGAGAGAGTGAGACAGAGAGAGTGAGTGAGATAGAGAGAGTGAGTGAGGCAGAGAGTGTGTGAGACAGAGAGTCTGTGAGAGAGAGTGTGTGAGACAGAGAGAGTGAGTGAGAGAGTGCGAGTGAGGCAGAGTGCGAGTGAGACAGAGAGATTTTGTGCGACAGAGTAAGTGAGAGTGAGTAAGAGAGAGAAAGTGTGTGCGACAGAGAGAGTGAGTAAGGCAGAGAGAGTGAGTGAGACAGAGAGAGTGTGTGAGACAGAGAGAGTGAGTGAGACAGAGAGAGTGTGTGAGGCAGAGAGAGTGTGTGAGATAGAGAGAGAGAGTGCGACAGAGAGTGTGTGAGACAGAGAGAGTGTGTGAGAGAGTGTGTGAGACAGAGAGCGAGTGAGACAGAGAGTGCGAGTGAGACAGAGAAATTGGGTGCGACAGAGAGAGTGAGTGAGAGAGAGCGAGCGAGTGAGATAGAGAGAGTGAGTGAGATTGAGATTGTATGAGACAGAGATCATGCGTGAGACAGAGAGAGTGTGTGAGACAGAGAGAGTGAGTGAGACTGAGAGAGTAAGTGAGACAGAGAGAGTGTGTGAGACAGAGAGAGTGTGTGAGACAGAGAGAGTGAGTGAGACAGAGAGAGTGAGTGAGACAGAGGGTATGAGTGAGGCAGAGAGAGTGCGTGAGATAGAGAGAGTGAGTGAGACAGAGAGAGTGTGTGAGACAGAGAGAATGAGTGAGACAGAGAGAGTGTGTGAGACAGTGAGTGAGGCAGAGAGAGTGAGTGAGACAGACAGAATGTGTGAGACAGAGGGTATGAGTGAGGCAGAGAGAGTGTGTGAGAGAGAGAAAGTGTGTGCGACAGAGAGAGTGAGTAAGTGAGAGTGAGTGAGAGAGAGAAAGTGTGTGCGACAGAGAGAGTGAGTAAGGCAGAGAGAGTGAGTGAGAGAGAGAGGGTGTGAGACAGAGAGTGAGTGAGACAGGGAAAGTGTGTGAGACAGAGAGAGTGAGGCAGAGGCAGTGAGTGAGACAGAGTGTATGAGACAGAGATCATGAGTGAGACAGAGAGAGTGAGTGAGTCAGAGAGAGTGAGTGAGGCAGAGAGAGTGAGTGAGACAGAGAGAGTGTGTGAGACAGAGAGAGTGAGTGGGACAGAGAGAGTGTGTGAGACAGTGAGTGAGACAGAGAGAGTGAGTGAGACAGAGAGAGTGAGTGAGACAGAGAGTGAGACAGAGAGAGTGTGTGAGATAGAGAGAGTGAGTGAGACAGAGAGAGTGTGTGAGACAGACAGAATGTGTGAGACAGAGGGTATGAGTGAGGCAGAGAGAGTGTGTGAGATAGAGAGAGTGAGTGAGACAGAGAGAGTGTGTGACAGTGAGTGAGACAGAGAGAGTGAGTGAGACAGAGAGAGTTTGTGAGACAGTGAGTGAGACAGAGAGTGTGTGAGACAGAGAGAGAGAGTGAGCCAGAGAGAGTGAGTGAGACAGAGAGAGTGAGTGAGACAGAGAGAGTGTGTGAGACAGAGTGTCTGAGATAGAGAGAGTGAGTGAGAAAGAGAGAGCGCGTGAGAGGGAGAGAATGAGTGAGGCAGAGAGAGTGAGTGAGACAGAGAGAGTGAGTGAGACAGAGAGTGTGTGAGACAGAGAGAGAGTATGTGTGAGAGAGAAAGTGTGTGAGACAGAGAGAGTGAGTGAGAGAGTGTGAGTGAGACAGAGAGCGAGTGAGACAGAGAGTGCGAGTGAGACAGAGAGAGTAAGTGAGACAGAGAGAGTGTGTGAGACAGAGAGAGAGAGTGAGATAGAGAGAGTGAGACAGAGAGAGTGTGTGAGGCAGAGAGAGTGAGTGAGACAGAGAGAGTTAGTGAGGCAGAGAGACTGTGTGAGACAGAGAGAGTGTGTGAGGCAGAGAGAGTGAGGCAGAGAGAGTGAGTGAGGCAGACAGAGTGAGTGAGACAGAGAGACTGAGTGAGACAGGGAGAGTGTGTGAGACAGTGAGTGAGGCAGAGTGTGTGAGACAGAGAGAGTGAGTGAGACAGAGAGAGTGAGTGAGACAGCGAGAGTGAGTGAGATAGAGAGAGTGAGTGAGACAGAGAGTGTGTGAGACAGAGAGAGTGAGGCAGAGACAGTGAGTGAGACAGAGAGAGTGAGTGAGTCAGAGAGAGTGAGTGAGGCAGAGAGAGTGAGTGAGGCAGAGAGAGTGAGTGAGGCAGAGAGAGTGAGTGAGGCGGAGAGAGTGTGTGAGACAGAGAGATTAGTGAGAGAGTGCGAGTGAGACAGAGAGTGCGAGTGAGACAGAGATTGTGTGCGACAGACAGAGTGAATGAGTGAGAATGAGTGAGAGAGAGAGAGAGTGTGTGCGACACAGAGAGTGAGTAAGGCAGAGAGAGTGAGTGAGAGTGTGTGAGGCAGAGAGAGTGAGTGCGACAGAGAGTGCGTGCGACAGAGAAAGTGATTGAGGCAGAGTGTGAGTGAGACGGAGAGAGTGTGTGAGGCAGAAAGAGTGAGTGGGACAGAGAGAGTAAGTGAGACAGAGAGAGTGTGTGAGACAGAGACAGTGTGTGAGACAGAGAGAGTGTGTGAGACAGAGACAGTGTGTGAGACAGAGAGAGTGTGTGAGACAGACAGAATGTGTGAGACAGAGAGAGTGTGTGAGACAGAGATTGTGAGTGAGACTGAGAGAGTAAGTGAGACAGAGAGAGTGTGTGAGACAGAGAGAGTGAGTGAGACAGAGAGAGTGTGTGAGACAGACAGAATTGGTGAGACAGAGGGTGTGTGTGAGACAGAGAGAGTGAGTGAGACAGAGAGAGTAAGTGAGACAGAGAGAGTGAGTGAGACAGAGAGAGTGAGTGAGACAGAGAGAGTAAGTGAGACAGAGAGAGTGTGTGAGACAGAGAGAGAGAGTGAGATAGAGAGAGTGAGACAGAGAGAGTGTGTGAGGCAGAGAGAGTGAGTGAGACAGAGAGAGTTAGTGAGGCAGAGAGAGTGTGTGAGACAGAGAGAGTGTGTGAGGCAGAGTGTGTGAGACAGAGAGAGTGAGTGAGACAGAGAGAGTGAGTGAGACAGGGAGAGTGTGTGAGACAGAGAGTGTGTGAGACAGAGAGAGTGTGTGAGAGAGAGAGTGTGTGAGACAGAGAGAGTGAGTGAGTGTGAGTGAGACAGAGAGCGAGTGAGGCAGAGAGAGTGAGTGAGACAGAGAGAGTAAGTGAGACAGAGAGAGTGTGTGAGACAGAGAGAGTGAGTGAGACAGAGAGAGTGAGACAGAGGGAGTGTGTGAGGCAGAGAGAGTGAGTGAGACAGAGAGAGTTAGTGAGGCAGAGTGAGTGTGTGAGACAGAGAGAGTGTGTGAGGCAGAGAGAGTGAGGCAGAGAGAGTGAGTGAGGCAGACAGAGTTAGTGAGACCGAGAGACTGAGTGAGACAGAGAGAGTGAGTGAGATAGAGAGAGTGAGTGAGACAGAGAGAGTGAGTGAGTGTGAGTGAGACAGAGAGCGAGTGAGACAGAGAGTGAGACAGGGAGAGTGTGTGAGACAGAGAAAGGCAGAGAGAGTGAGTGAGACAGAGACAGTGTGTGAGACAGAGAATGTGTAAGACAGACAGAATGTGTGAGACAGAAAGAGTGAGTGAGACAGAGGGTGTGTGTGACAGAGAGAGTGAGTGAGACAGAAATAGTGAGTGAGACAGAGAGAGTGAGAAAGGCAGAGAGAGTGAGTGAGAGAGAGTGTGTGAGGCAGAGTGTGTGAGACAGAGAGTGCGTGCGACAGAGAAAGTGATTGAGGCAGAGTGTGAGTGAGACAGAGAGAGTGTGTGAGGCAGAGAGAGTGAGTGAGACAGAGAGAGTGTGTGAGACAGAGAGAGTGAGTGACACAGAGACAGTGTGTGAGACAGAGAGAGTCTGTGAGACAGAGAGAGTCTGTGAGACAGAGAGAATGTGTGAGACAGAGAGAGTGAGTGAGACAGAGAGAGTGAGTGAGACAGAGAGAGTGACACAGAGAGTGAGTGAGACAGAGAGAGTGTGTGAGGCAGAGAGAGTGAGTGAGACAGAGAGAGTTAGTAAGGCAGAGAGAGTGTGTGAGACAGAGAGAGTGAGGCAGAGAGAGTGAGTGAGGCAGAAGAGAGTGAGTGAGGCAGAGAGAGTGAGTGAGACAGAGAGAGTGAGTGAGGCAGAGAGAGTGAGTGAAGCAGAGAGAGTGAGTGAGGCAATGAGAGTGAGTGAGGCAGAGAGAGTGAGTGAGGCAGAGAGAGTGAGTGAGGCAGAGAGAGTGAGTGAGACAGAGAGAGTGAGTGAGACAGAGAGAGTGAGTGAGACAGAGAGTGTGTGAGACAGAGAGAGAGTGTGTGTGAGAGAGAGAGTGTGTGAGACAGAGAGAGTGAGTGAGACAGAGAGAGTGTGAGAGGCAGAGAGAGTGAGTGAGGCAGAGAGAGTGAGTGAGGCAGAGAGAGTGAGTGAGGCAGAGAGAGTGAGTGAGGCAGAGAGAGTGAGTGAGGCAGAGAGAGTGAGTGAGGCAGAGAGAGTGAGACAGAGAGAGTGAGTGAGATAGAGAGAGTGAGTGAGGCAGAGAGTGTGTGAGACAGAGAGTCTGTGAGAGAGAGTGTGTGAGACAGAGAGAGTGAGTGAGAGAGTGCGAGTGAGGCAGAGTGCGAGTGAGACAGAGAGATTTTGTGCGACAGAGTAAGTGAGAGTGAGTAAGAGAGAGAAAGTGTGTGCGACAGAGAGAGTGAGTAAGGCAGAGAGAGTGAGTGAGAGAGAGAGGGTGTGAGACAGAGAGAGTGAGTGAGACAGGGAAAGTGTGTGAGACAGAGAGAGTGCGACAGAGAGTGTGTGAGACAGAGAGAGTGTGTGAGAGAGTGTGTGAGACAGAGAGCGAGTGAGACAGAGAGTGCGAGTGAGACAGAGAAATTGGGTGCGACAGAGAGAGTGAGTGAGAGAGAGCGAGCGAGTGAGATAGAGAGAGTGAGTGAGATTGAGATTGTATGAGACAGAGATCATGCGTGAGACAGAGAGAGTGTGTGAGACAGACAGAATGTGTGAGACAGAGAGAGTGTGTGAGACAGAGAGAGTGAGTGAGACTGAGAGAGTAAGTGAGACAGAGAGAGTGTGTGAGACAGAGAGAGTGTGTGAGACAGAGAGAGTGAGTGAGACAGAGGGTATGAGTGAGGCAGAGAGAGTGCGTGAGATAGAGAGAGTGAGTGAGACAGAGAGAGTGTGTGAGACAGAGAGAATGAGTGAGACAGAGAGAGTGTGTGAGACAGTGAGTGAGGCAGAGAGAGTGAGTGAGACAGACAGAATGTGTGAGACAGAGGGTATGAGTGAGGCAGAGAGAGTGTGTGAGAGAGAGAAAGTGTGTGCGACAGAGAGAGTGAGTAAGTGAGAGTGAGTGAGAGAGAGAAAGTGTGTGCGACAGAGAGAGTGAGTAAGGCAGAGAGAGTGAGTGAGAGAGAGAGGGTGTGAGACAGAGAGTGAGTGAGACAGGGAAAGTGTGTGAGACAGAGAGAGTGAGGCAGAGGCAGTGAGTGAGACAGAGTGTATGAGACAGACATCATGAGTGAGACAGAGAGAGTGAGTGAGTCAGAGAGAGTGAGTGAGGCAGAGAGAGTGAGTGAGACAGAGAGAGTGTGTGAGACAGAGAGAGTGAGTGGGACAGAGAGAGTGTGTGAGACAGTGAGTGAGACAGAGAGAGTGAGTGAGACAGAGAGAGTGAGTGAGACAGAGAGTGAGACAGAGAGAGTGAGTGAGGCAGAGAGAGTGAGTGAGGCAGAGAGAGTGAGTGAGGCAATGAGAGTGAGTGAGGCAGAGAGAGTGAGTGAGGCAGAGAGAGTGTGTGAGACAGAGGGTATGAGTGAGGCAGAGAGAGTGTGTGAGATAGAGAGAGTGAGTGAGACAGAGAGAGTGTGTGACAGTGAGTGAGACAGAGAGAGTGAGTGAGACAGAGAGAGTTTGTGAGACAGTGAGTGAGACAGAGAGTGTGTGAGACAGAGAGAGAGAGTGAGCCAGAGAGAGTGAGTGAGACAGAGAGAGTGAGTGAGACAGAGAGAGTGTGTGAGACAGAGTGTCTGAGATAGAGAGAGTGAGTGAGAAAGAGAGAGCGCGTGAGAGGGAGAGAATGAGTGAGACAGAGAGAGTGAGTGAGGCAGAGAGAGTGAGTGAGGCAGAGAGAGTGAGTGAGGCAGAGAGAGTGAGTGAGACAGAGAGAGTGAGTGAGACAGAGAGAGTGAGTGAGACAGAGAGAGAGTGTGTGTGAGAGAGAAAGTGTGTGAGACAGAGAGAGTGAGTGAGAGAGTGTGAGTGAGACAGAGAGCGAGTGAGACAGAGAGTGCGAGTGAGACAGAGAGAGTAAGTGAGACAGAGAGAGTGTGTGAGACAGAGAGAGAGAGTGAGATAGAGAGAGTGAGACAGAGAGAGTGTGTGAGGCAGAGAGAGTGAGTGAGACAGAGAGAGTTAGTGAGGCAGAGAGACTGTGTGAGACAGAGAGAGTGTGTGAGGCAGAGAGAGTGAGGCAGAGAGAGTGAGTGAGGCAGACAGAGTGAGTGAGACAGAGAGACTGAGTGAGACAGGGAGAGTGTGTGAGACAGTGAGTGAGGCAGAGTGTGTGAGACAGAGAGAGTGAGTGAGACAGAGAGAGTGAGTGAGACAGCGAGAGTGAGTGAGACTGAGAGAGTAAGTGAGACAGAGAGAGTGTGTGCGACAGAGAGAGTGAGTGAGACAGAGAGAGTGTGTGAGACAGAGAGAGTGTGTGAGACAGACAGAATGTGTGAGACAGACAGAATGTGTGAAACAGAGAGAGTGTGTGAGACAGAGAGTGAGTGAGACAGAGAGAGTAAGTGAGACAGAGAGAGTGAGTGAGACAGAGAGAGTAAGTGAGACAGAGAGAGTGAGACAGAGGGAGTGTGTGAGGCAGAGAGAGTGAGTGAGACAGAGAGAGTTAGTGAGGCAGAGTGAGTGTGTGAGACAGAGAGAGTGTGTGAGACAGAGAGAGTGTGTGAGGCAGAGAGAGTGAGGCAGAGAGAGTGAGTGAGTGTGAGTGAGACAGAGAGCGAGTGAGACAGAGAGTGAGACAGGGAGAGTGTGTGAGACAGAGAAAGGCAGAGAGAGTGAGTGAGACAGAGACAGTGTGTGAGACAGAGAATGTGTAAGACAGACAGAATGTGTGAGACAGAAAGAGTGAGTGAGACAGAGGGTGTGTGTGACAGAGAGAGTGAGTGAGACAGAGAGAGTGAGTGAGACAGAGAGAGTGAGTGAGACAGAGAGTGTGTGAGACAGAGAGAGAGAGTGTGTGAGACAGAGATAGTGAGTGAGACAGAGAGAGTGTGAGAGGCAGAGAGAGTGAGTGAGGCAGAGAGAGTCTGTGAGACAGAGAGAATGTGTGAGACAGAGAGAGTGAGTGAGACATTGAGAGTGTGTGAGAGAGTGTGTGAGACAGAGAGCGAGTGAGACAGAGAGTGCGAGTGAGACAGAGAAATTGGGTGCGACAGAGAGAGTGAGTGAGAGAAAGCGAGCGAGTGAGATAGAGAGAGTGAGTGAGATTGAGATTGTATGAGACAGAGATCATGAGTGAGACAGAGAGCGTGTGTGAGACAGAGATCATGAGTGAGACAGAGAGAGTGTGTGAGGCAGAGAGAGTGTGTGAG
This sequence comes from Scyliorhinus torazame, assembly GCF_047496885.1. Taxonomy (NCBI): domain Eukaryota; kingdom Metazoa; phylum Chordata; class Chondrichthyes; order Carcharhiniformes; family Scyliorhinidae; genus Scyliorhinus; species Scyliorhinus torazame. The sequence continues at coordinate 83,593,988 of NC_092724.1, forward strand.
ATAGAGAGAGAGAGTGCGACAGAGAGTGTGTGAGACAGAGAGAGTGTGTGAGAGAGTGTGTGAGACAGAGAGCGAGTGAGACAGAGAGTGCGAGTGAGACAGAGAAATTGGGTGCGACAGAGAGAGTGAGTGAGAGAGAGCGAGCGAGTGAGATAGAGAGAGTGAGTGAGATTGAGATTGTATGAGACAGAGATCATGAGTGAGACAGAGAGAGTGTGTGAGACAGAGAGAGTGAGTGAGACTGAGAGAGTAAGTGAGACTGAGAGAGTGTGTGAGACAGAGAGAGTGTGTGAGACAGAGAGAGTGAGTGAGACTGAGAGAGTAAGTGAGACAGAGAGAGTGTGTGAGACAGAGAGAGTGTGTGAGACAGAGAGAGTGAGTGAGACAGAGGGTATGAGTGAGGCAGAGAGAGTGCGTGAGATAGAGAGAGTGCGTGAGACAGAGAGAGTGTGTGAGACAGAGAGAATGAGTGAGACAGAGAGAGTGTGTGAGACAGAGAGAGTGAGTGAGACTGAGAGAGTGTGTGAGACAGAGAGAGTGTGTGAGACAGAGAGAGTGAGTGAGACAGAGGGTATCAGTGAGGCAGAGAGAGTGCGTGAGATAGAGAGAGTGAGTGAGACAGACAGAGTGTGTGAGACAGAGAGAATGAGTGAGACAGAGAGAGTGTGTGAGACAGTGAGTGAGGCAGAGAGAGTGAGTGAGACAGACAGAATGTGTGAGACAGAGGGTATGAGTGAGGCAGAGAGAGTGTGTGAGAGAGAGAAAGTGTGTGCGACAGAGAGAGTGAGTAAGTGAGAGTGAGTGAGAGAGAGAAAGTGTGTGCGACAGAGAGAGTGAGTAAGGCAGAGAGAGTGAGTGAGAGAGAGAGGGTGTGAGACAGAGAGTGAGTGAGACAGGGAAAGTGTGTGAGACAGAGAGAGTGAGGCAGAGACAGTGAGTGAGACAGAGTGTATGAGACAGAGATCATGAGTGAGACAGAGAGAGTGAGTGAGTCAGAGAGAGTGAGTGAGGCAGAGAGAGTGAGTGAGACAGAGAGAGTGTGTGAGACAGAGAGAGTGAGTGGGACAGAGAGAGTGTGTGAGACAGTGAGTGAGACAGAGAGAGTGAGTGAGACAGAGAGAGTGAGTGAGACAGAGAGTGAGACAGAGAGAGTGTGTGAGATAGAGAGAGTGAGTGAGACAGAGAGAGTGTGTGAGACAGACAGAATGTGTGAGACAGAGGGTATGAGTGAGGCAGAGAGAGTGTGTGAGATAGAGAGAGTGAGTGAGACAGAGAGAGTGTGTGAGACAGAGAGAGTGAGTGAGACATAGAGAGTGTGTGTGAGACAGTGAGTGAGACAGAGAGAGTGAGTGAGACAGAGAGAGTTTGTGAGACAGTGAGTGAGACAGAGAGTGTGTGAGACAGAGAGAGAGAGTGAGCCAGAGAGAGTGAGTGAGACAGAGAGAGTGAGTGAGACAGAGAGAGTGTGTGAGACAGAGAGAGTGTGTGAGACAGAGTGTCTGAGATAGAGAGAGTGAGTGAGAAAGAGAGAGTGCGTGAGAGGGAGAGAATGAGTGAGACAGAGAGAGTGAGTGAGACAGAGAGAGAGTGTGAGAGAGAAAGTGTGTGAGACAGAGAGAGTGAGTGAGAGAGTGTGAGTGAGACAGAGAGCGAGTGAGACAGAGAGTGCGAGTGAGACAGAGAGAGTAAGTGAGACAGAGAGAGTGTGTGAGACAGAGAGAGAGAGTGAGATAGAGAGAGTGAGACAGAGAGAGTGTGTGAGGCAGAGAGAGTGAGTGAGACAGAGGGTGTGTGTGACAGAGAGAGTGAGTGAGACAGAGAGAGTGAGTGAGACAGAGAGAGTGAGTGAGACAGAGAGAGTGAGTGAGATAGAGAGAGTGAGTGAGACAGAGAGACTGAGTGAGACAGGGAGAGTGTGTGAGACAGTGAGTGAGGCAGAGTGTGTGAGACAGAGAGAGTGAGTGAGACAGAGAGAGTGAGTGAGACAGCGAGAGTGAGTGAGATAGAGAGAGTGAGTGAGATAGAGAGAGTGAGTGAGACAGAGAGTGTGTGAGACAGAGAGAGTGTGTGAGAGAGAGAGTGTGTGAGGCAGAGAGAGTGAGTGAGACAGAGAGTGTGAGACAGAGAGAGTGAGTGAGACAGAGAGTGTGAGAGACAGAGAGAGTCTGTGAGACAGAGAGAATGTGTGAGACAGAGAGAGTGAGTGAGACAGAGAGAGTGAGTGAGACAGAGAGAGTGAGACAGAGAGTGAGTGAGACAGAGAGAGTGTGTGAGGCAGAGAGAGTGAGTGAGACAGAGAGAGTTAGTAAGGCAGAGAGAGTGTGTGAGACAGAGAGAGTGAGGCAGAGAGAGTGTGTGAGACAGAGAGAGTGAGTGAGACAGAGAGAGTGTGAGAGGCAGAGAGAGTGAGTGAGGCAGAGAGAGTGAGTGAGGCAGAGAGAGTGAGTGAGGCAGAGAGAGTGAGTGAGGCAGAGAGAGTGAGTGAGGCAGAGCGAGTTAGACAGAGAGAGTGAGTGAGATAGAGAGAGTGAGTGAGGCAGAGAGTGTGTGAGACAGAGAGTCTGTGAGAGAGAGTGTGTGAGACAGAGAGAGTGAGTGAGATTGAGATTGTATGAGACAGAGAGTGTGTGAGACAGACAGAATGTGTGAGACAGAGAGAGTGTGTGAGACAGAGAGAGTGAGTGAGACTGAGAGAGTAAGTGAGACAGAGAGAGTGTGTGAGACAGAGAGAGTGAGTGAGTCAGAGACAGTGTGTGAGACAGAGAGAGTGTGTGAGACAGACAGAATGTGTGAGACAGACAGAATGTGTGAGACAGACAGAATGTGTGAGACAGAGGGTGTGTGTGAGACAGAGAGAGTGAGTGAGACAGAGGGAGTGAGTGAGACAGAGGGAGTGAGTGAGACAGAGAGAGTAAGTGAGACAGAGAGAGTGTGTGAGACAGAGAGAGTAGGTGAGACAGAGAGAGTAAGTGAGACAGAGAGAGTGTGTGAGACAGAGAGAGTGAGACAGAGAGAGTGTGTGAGGCAGAGAGAGTGAGTGAGACAGAGAGAGTTAGTGAGGCAGAGAGAGTGTGTGAGACAGAGAGAGTGTGTGAGGCAGGGAGAGTGAGGCAGAGAGAGTGAGTGAGGCAGACAGAGTGAGTGAGACAGAGAGACTGAGTGAGACAGAGAGAGTGAGTGAGATAGAGAGAGTGTGTGAGACAGAGAGTGTGTGAGACAGAGAGAGTGAGTGAGACAGAGACAGTGTGTGAGACAGAGAGAGTGTGTGAGACAGAGAGAGTGTGTGAGACAGAGAGAGTGTGTGAGACAGAGAGAGTGTGTGAGACAGACAGAATTGGTGAGGCAGAGGGTGTGTGTGAGACAGAGAGAGTGAGTGAGGCAGAGGGTGTGTGTGAGACAGAGAGAGTGAGTGAGACAGAGAGAGTGAGTGAGACAGAGAGAGTAAGTGAGCCAGAGAGAGTGTGTGAGACAGAGAGAGAGAGTGAGATAGAGAGAGTGAGACAGAGAGAGTGTGTGAGGCAGAGAGAGTGAGTGAGACAGAGAGAGTTAGTGAGGCAGAGAGAGTGTGTGAGACAGAGAGAGTGTGTGAGGCAGAGAGAGTGAGGCAGAGAGAGTGAGTGAGGCAGACAGAGTGAGTGAGACAGAGAGACTGAGTGAGACAGGGAGAGTGTGTGAGACAGTGAGTGAGGCAGAGTGTGTGAGACAGAGAAAGGCAGAGAGAGTGAGTGAGAAAGAGACAGTGTGTGAGACAGAGAATGTGTAAGACAGACAGAATGTGTGAGACAGAAAGAGTGAGTGAGACAGAGGGTGTGTGTGACAGAGAGAGTGAGTGAGACAGAGAGAGTGAGTGAGACAGAGAGAGTGAGAAAGGCAGAGAGAGTGAGTGAGAGAGAGTGTGTGAGGCAGAGTGTGTGAGACAGAGAGTGTGTGCGACAGAGAAAGTGATTGAGGCAGAGTGTGAGTGAGACAGAGAGAGTGTGTGAGGCAGAGAGAGTGAGTGAGACAGAGAGTGTGAGACAGAGAGAGTGAGTGAGACAGGGAAAGTGTGTGAGACAGAGAGAGTGAGGCAGAGACAGTGAGTGAGACAGAGTGTATGAGACAGAGATCATGAGTGAGACAGAGAGAGTGAGTGAGTCAGAGAGAGTGAGTGAGGCAGAGAGAGTGAGTGAGACAGAGAGAGTGTGTGAGACAGAGAGAGTGAGTGGGACAGAGAGAGTGTGTGAGACAGTGAGTGAGACAGAGAGAGTGAGTGAGACAGAGAGAGTGAGTGGGACAGAGAGTGAGACAGAGAGAGTGTGTGAGAAAGAGAGAGTGAGTGAGACAGAGAGAGTGTGTGAGACAGAGAGAGTGTGTGAGACAGACAGAATGTGTGAGACAGAGGGTATGAGTGAGGCAGAGAGAGTGTGTGAGATAGAGAGAGTGAGTGAGACAGAGAGAGTGTGTGAGACAGAGAGAGTGAGTGTGACAGAGAGAGTGTGTGAGACAGTGAGTGAGACAGAGAGAGTGAGTGAGACAGAGAGAGTTTGTGAGACAGTGAGTGAGACAGAGAGTGTGTGAGACAGAGAGAGAGAGTGAGCCAGAGAGAGTGAGTGAGACAGAGAGAGTGAGTGAGACAGAGAGAGTGTGTGAGACAGAGTGTCTGAGATAGAGAGAGTGAGTGAGAAAGAGAGAGCGCGTGAGAGGGAGAGAATGAGTGAGACAGAGAGAGTGAGTGAGACAGAGAGAGAGTGTGAGAGAGAAAGTGTGTGAGACAGAGAGAGTGAGTGAGAGAGTGTGAGTGAGACAGAGAGCGAGTGAGACAGAGAGTGAGACAGAGAGAGTGTGTGAGATAGAGAGAGTGAGTGAGACAGAGAGAGTGTGTGAGACAGACAGAATGTGTGAGACAGAGGGTATGAGTGAGGCAGAGAGAGTGTGTGAGATAGAGAGAGTGAGTGAGACAGAGAGAGTGTGTGAGACAGAGAGAGTGAGTGAGACAGAGAGAGTGTGTGAGACAGAGAGAGTGTGTGAGACAGAGAGAATGAGTGAGACAGAGAGAGTTTGTGAGACAGTGAGTGAGACAGAGAGTGTGTGAGACAGAGAGAGAGAGTGAGCCAGAGAGAGTGAGTGAGACAGAGTGTCTGAGATAGAGAGAGAGCGAGCGAGTGAGATAGAGTGAGTGAGATTGAGATTGTATGAGACAGAGATCATGAGTGAGACAGAGAGAGTGTGTGAGACAGACAGAATGTGTGAGACAGAGAGAGTGTGTGAGACAGAGAGAGTGAGTGAGACTGAGAGAGTAAGTGAGACAGAGAGAGTGTGTGAGACAGAGAGTGTGTGCGACAGAGAAAGTGATTGAGGCAGAGTGTGAGTGAGACAGAGAGAGTGTGTGAGGCAGAGAGAGTGAGTGAGACAGAGAGTGTGAGACAGAGAGAGTGAGTGAGACAGGGAAAGTGTGTGAGACAGAGAGAGTGAGGCAGAGACAGTGAGTGAGACAGAGTGTATGAGACAGAGATCATGAGTGAGACAGAGAGAGTGAGTGAGTCAGAGAGAGTGAGTGAGGCAGAGTGAGTGAGACAGAGAGAGTGTGTGAGACAGAGAGAGTGAGTGGGACAGAGAGAGTGTGTGAGACAGTGAGTGAGACAGAGAGAGTGAGTGAGACAGAGAGAGTGAGTGGGACAGAGAGTGAGACAGAGAGAGTGTGTGAGATAGAGAGAGTGAGTGAGACAGAGAGAGTGTGTGAGACAGACAGAATGTGTGAGACAGAGGGTATGAGTGAGGCAGAGAGAGTGTGTGAGATAGAGAGAGTGAGTGAGACAGAGAGAGTGTGTGAGACAGAGAGAGTGAGTGAGACAGAGAGAGTGTGTGAGACAGTGAGTGAGACAGAGAGAGTGAGTGAGACAGAGAGAGTTTGTGAGACAGTGAGTGAGACAGAGAGTGTGTGAGACAGAGAGAGAGAGTGAGCCAGAGAGAGTGAGTGAGACAGAGAGAGTGAGTGAGACAGAGAGAGTGTGTGAGACAGAGTGTCTGAGATAGAGAGAGTGAGTGAGAAAGAGAGAGCGCGTGAGAGGGAGAGAATGAGTGAGACAGAGAGAGTGAGTGAGACAGAGAGAGAGTGTGAGAGAGAAAGTGTGTGAGACAGAGAGAGTGAGTGAGAGAGTGTGAGTGAGACAGAGAGCGAGTGAGACAGAGAGTGAGACAGAGAGAGTGTGTGAGATAGAGAGAGTGAGTGAGACAGAGAGAGTGTGTGAGACAGACAGAATGTGTGAGACAGAGGGTATGAGTGAGGCAGAGAGAGTGTGTGAGATAGAGAGAGTGAGTGAGACAGAGAGAGTGTGTGAGACAGAGAGAGTGAGTGAGACAGAGAGAGTGTGTGAGACAGTGAGTGAGACAGAGAGAATGAGTGAGACAGTGAGTGAGACAGAGAGTGTGTGAGACAGAGAGAGAGAGTGAGCCAGAGAGAGTGAGTGAGACAGAGAGAGTGAGTGAGACAGAGAGAGTGTGTGAGACAGAGTGTCTGAGATAGAGGGAGAGCGAGCGAGTGAGATAGAGTGAGTGAGATTGAGATTGTATGAGACAGAGATCATGAGTGAGACAGAGAGAGTGTGTGAGACAGACAGAATGTGTGAGACAGAGAGAGTGTGTGAGACAGAGAGAGTGAGTGAGACTGAGAGAGTAAGTGAGACAGAGAGAGTGTGTGAGACAGAGAGAGTGAGTGAGTCAGAGACAGTGTGTGAGACAGAGAGAGTGTGTGAGACAGACAGAATGTGTGAGACAGAGGGTGTGTGTGAGACAGAGAGAGTGAGTGAGACAGAGGGAGTGAGTGAGACAGAGAGAGTAAGTGAGACAGAGAGAGTGTGTGAGACAGAGAGAGTAGGTGAGACAGAGAGAGTAAGTGAGACAGAGAGAGTAAGTGAGACAGAGAGAGTGTGTGAGACAGAGAGAGTGAGACAGAGAGAGTGTGTGAGGCAGAGAGAGTGAGTGAGACAGAGAGAGTGAGTGAGGCAGAGAGAGTGTGTGAGACAGAGAGAGTGTGTGAGGCAGGGAGAGTGAGGCAGAGAGAGTGAGTGAGGCAGACAGATTGAGTGAGACAGAGAGACTGAGTGAGACAGAGAGAGTGTGTGAGACAGAGAGAGTGAGTGAGACAGAGAGAGTGTGTGAGACAGACAGAATTGGTGAGGCAGAGGGTGTGTGTGAGACAGAGAGAGTGAGTGAGGCAGAGGGTGTGTGTGAGACAGAGAGAGTGAGTGAGACAGAGAGAGTGAGTGAGACAGAGAGAGTAAGTGAGCCAGAGAGAGTGTGTGAGACAGAGAGAGAGAGTGAGATAGAGAGAGTGAGACAGAGAGAGTGTGTGAGGCAGAGAGAGTGAGTGAGACAGAGAGAGTTAGTGAGGCAGAGAGAGTGTGTGAGACAGAGAGAGTGTGTGAGGCAGAGAGAGTGAGGCAGAGAGAGTGAGTGAGGCAGACAGAGTGAGTGAGACAGAGAGACTGAGTGAGACAGGGAGAGTGTGTGAGACAGTGAGTGAGGCAGAGTGTGTGAGACAGAGAAAGGCAGAGAGAGTGAGTGAGACAGAGACAGTGTGTGAGACAGAGAATGTGTAAGACAGACAGAATGTGTGAGACAGAAAGAGTGAGTGAGACAGAGGGTGTGTGTGACAGAGAGAGTGAGTGAGACAGAGAGAGTGAGTGAGACAGAGAGAGTGAGAAAGGCAGAGAGAGTGAGTGAGAGAGAGTGTGTGAGGCAGAGTGTGTGAGACAGAGAGTGCGTGCGACAGAGAAAGTGATTGAGGCAGAGTGTGAGTGAGACAGAGAGAGTGTGTGAGGCAGAGAGAGTGAGTGAGACAGAGAGTGTGAGACAGAGAGAGTGAGTGAGTCAGAGAGAGTGAGTGAGGCAGAGAGAGTGAGTGAGACAGAGAGAGTGTGTGAGACAGAGAGAGTGAGTGGGACAGAGAGAGTGTGTGAGACAGTGAGTGAGACAGAGAGAGTGAGTGAGACAGAGAGAGTGAGTGAGACAGAGAGTGAGACAGAGAGAGTGTGTGAGATAGAGAGAGTGAGTGAGACAGAGAGAGTGTGTGAGACAGACAGAATGTGTGAGACAGAGGGTATGAGTGAGGCAGAGAGAGTGTGTAAGATAGAGAGAGTGAGTGAGACAGAGAGAGTGTGTGAGACAGAGAGAGTGTGTGAGACAGAGAGAGTGAGTGAGACAGAGAGAGTGTGTGAGACAGTGAGTGAGACAGAGAGAGTGAGTGAGACAGAGAGAGTTTGTGAGACAGTGAGTGAGACAGAGAGTGTGTGAGACAGAGAGAGAGAGTGAGCCAGAGAGAGTGAGTGAGACAGAGAGTGTGAGTGAGACAGAGAGAGTGTGTGAGACAGAGTGTCTGAGATAGAGAGAGTGAGTGAGAAAGAGAGAGCGCGTGAGAGGGAGAGAATGAGTGAGACAGAGAGAGTGAGTGAGACAGAGAGAGAGTGTGAGAGAGAAAGTGTGTGAGACAGAGAGAGTGAGTGAGAGAGTGTGAGTGAGACAGAGAGCGAGTGAGACAGAGAGTGCGAGTGAGACAGAGAAGTTGTGTGCGACAGAGTGTGTGAGACAGTGAGTGTGACCGAGAGTGTGTGAGACAGAGAGAGTGAGGCAGAGAGAGTGAGTGAGATAGAGAGTGAGACAGAGAGAGTGTGTGAGGCAGAGAGAGTGAGTGAGACAGAGAGAGTGTGTGAGACAGAGAGAGTGAGTGAGACAGAGACAGTGTGTGAGACAGTGAGAGAGTGTGAGACAGACAGAATGTGTGAGACAGAGTGAGTTAGACAGAGGGTGTTTGTGAGACAGAGAGAGTGAGTGAGACAGAGAGAGTGAGTGAGACAGAGAGAGTGAGTGAGACAGAGAGAGTGAGTAAGGCAGAGAGAGTTAGTGAGAGAGAGTGTGTGAGGCAGAGAGAGTATGTGAGACAGAGAGTGCGTGCGACAGAGAAAGTGGTTGAGGCAGAGTATGAGTGAGACAGAGAGAGTGTGTGAGGCAGAGAGAGTGAGTGAGGCAGAGAGAGTGAGTGAGGCAGAGAGAGTGAGTGAGGCAGAGAGAGTGAGTGAGGCAGAGAGAGTGAGTGAGGCAGAGAGAGAGAGACAGAGAGAGTGAGTGAGATAGAGAGAGTGTGTGAGGCAGAGAGTGTGTGAGACAGAGAGAGTGAGTGAGAGAGTGAGACAGAGAGCGAGTGAGACAGAGAGTGCGAGTAAGACAGAGAGATTGTGTGCGACAGAGAGAGTGAGTAAGTGAGAGTGAGTGAGAGAGAGAAAGTGTGTGCGACAGAGATAGTGAGTGAGACAGGGAAAGTGTGTGAGACAGAGAGAGTGAGGCAGAGAGAGTGAGTGAGACAGAGTGAGTGTGTGAGAGAAAGAGTGTGTGAGACAGAGAGAGTGAGTGAATGCGAGTGAGACAGAGAGCGAGTGAGACAGAGAGTGTGTGAGACAGAGAGAGAGAGTGAGACAGAGAGAGTGTGTGAGAGAGAGAGTGTGTGAGAGAGAGAGAGAGAGAGTGAGTGCGAGTGAGACAGAGAGCGAGTGAGACAGAGAGCGAGTGAGACAGAGAGAGTGTGTGAGACAGAGATAGTGAGTGAGACAGAGAAGGTGTGAGAAATAGAGAGAGTGAGGCAGAGAGAGTGAGTGAGGCAGAGAGAGTGAGTGGGGCAGAGAGAGTGAGTGGGGCAGAGAGAGTGAGTGAGGCAGAGAGAGTGAGTGAGGCAGAGAGAGTGAGTGAGGCAGAGAGAGTGAGACAGAGAGAGTGAGTGAGATAGAGAGAGTGAGTGAGGCAGAGAGTGTGTGAGACAGAGAGAGTGAGTGAGAGAGTGCGAGTGAGACAGAGAGCAAGTGAGACAGAGAGTGCGAGTGAGACAGAGAGATTTTGTGCGACAGAGAGAGTGAGTAAGTGAGAGTGAGTGAGAGAGAGAAAGTGTGTGCGACAGAGAGAGTGAGTAAGGCAGAGAGAGTGAGTGAGAGAGAGAGGGTGTGAGACAGAGAGTGAGTGAGACAGGGAAAGTGTGTGAGACAGAGAGAGTGAGGCAGAGACAGTAAGTGAGGCAGAGAGAGTGAGTGAGGCAGAGAGAGTGAGTGAGGCAGAGAGAGTGAGTGAGGCAGAGAGAGTGAGTGAGGCAGAGAGAGTGTGTGAGACAGAGAGAGTGAGTGAGAGAGTGCGAGTGAGACAGAGAGTGCGATTGAGACAGAGACTGTGTGCGACAGACAGAGTGAATGAGTGAGAATGAGTGAGAGAGAGAGAGAGTGTGTGCGACAGAGAGAGTGAGTAAGGCAGAGAGAGTGAGTGAGAGTGTGTGAGGCAGAGAGAGTGAGTGCGACAGAGAGTGCGTGCGACAGAGAAAGTGATTGAGGCAGAGTGTGAGTGAGACGGAGAGAGTGTGTAAGGCAGAGAGAGTGAGTGGGACAGAGAGAGTAAGTGAGGCAGAGAGAGTGTGTGAGACAGAGAGAGTGAGTGAGACAGAGACAGTGTGTGAGACAGAGTGAGTGTGTGAGACAGAGAGAGTGTGTGAGACAGAGAGAGTGTGTGAGACAGAGAGAGTGTGTGAGACAGACAGAATGTGTGAGACAGAGAGAGTGTGTGAGACAGAGAGAGTGTGTGAGACAGAGAGAGTGAGTGAGACAGAGAGAGTGAGTGAGACAGAGACAGTGTGTGAGACAGAGAGAGTGTGTGAGACAGACAGAATTGGTGAGACAGAGGGTGTGTGTGAGACAGAGACAGTGAGTGAGGCAGAGTGTGTGAGACAGAGAGAGTGTGTGAGACAGAGAGAGTGAGTGAGACAGAGAGAGTGAGTGAGACAGAGAGAGTGAGTGAGACAGAGAGAGTGAGTGAGACAGAGAGAGTGAGTGAGACAGAGTGTGTGTGAGACAGAGTGTGTGAGAGAGAGAGTGTGTGAGACAGAGAGAGTGAGTGTGAGTGAGACAGAGAGCGAGTGAGGCAGCGAGAGTGTGTGAGACAGAGAGAGTGTGTGAGACAGACAGAATGTGTGAAACAGAGAGAGTGTGTGAGACAGAGAGTGAGTGAGACTGAGAGAGTAAGTGAGGCAGAGAGAATGTGTGAGACAGAGAGAGTGAGTGAGACAGAGACAGTGTGTGAGACAGAGAGAGTGTGTGAGACAGACAGAATGTGTGAGACAGACAGAATGTGTGAGACAGAGGGTGTGTGTGAGACAGAGAGTGAGTGAGACAGAGAGAGTAAGTGAGACAGAGAGAGTGTGTGAGACAGAGAGAGTGTGTGAGACAGAGAGAGTGAGTGAGACAGAGAGAGTGAGTGAGACAGAGAGAGTAAGTGAGACAGAGAGAGTGTGTGAGACAGAGAGAGTGAGTGAGACAGAGAGAGTGAGACAGAGGGAGTGTGTGAGGCAGAGAGAGTGAGTGAGACAGAGAGAGTTAGTGAGGCAGAGTGAGTGTGTGAGACAGAGAGAGTGTGTGAGGCAGAGAGAGTGAGGCAGAGAGAGTGAGTGAGGCAGACAGAGTGAGTGAGACAGAGAGACTGAGTGAGACAGAGAGAGTGAGTGAGAGAGTGCGAGTGAGACAGAGAGTGCGAGTGAGACAGAGATTGTGTGCGACAGACAGAGTGAAGGAGTGAGAATGAGTGAGAGAGAGAGAGAGTGTGTGCGACAGAGAGAGTGAGTAAGGCAGAGAGAGTGAGTGAGAGTGTGTGAGGCAGAGAGAGTGAGTGCGACAGAGAGTGCGTGCGACAGAGAAAGTGATTGAGGCAGAGTGTGAGTGAGACGGAGAGAGTGTGTGACGCAGAGAGAGTGAGTGGGACAGAGAGAGTACGTGAGGCAGAGAGAGTGTGTGAGACAGAGAGAGTGAGTGAGACAGAGACAGTGTGTGAGACAGAGAGAGTGTGTGAGACAGAGAGAGTGTGTGAGACAGAGAGAGTGAGTGAGACTGAGAGAGTAAGTGAGACAGAGAGAGTGTGTGAGACAGAGAGAGTGAGTGAGACAGAGACAGTGTGTGAGACAGAGAGAGTGTGTGAGACAGACAGAATTGGTGAGACAGAGGGTGTGTGTGAGACAGAGAGAGTGAGTGAGACAGAGAGAGTAAGTGAGACAGAGAGAGTGAGTGAGACAGAGAGAGTGAGTGAGACAGAGAGAGTAAGTGAGACAGAGAGAGTGTGTGAGACAGAGAGAGAGAGTGAGATAGAGAGAGTGAGACAGAGAGAGTGTGTGAGGCAGAGAGAGTGAGTGAGACAGAGAGAGTTAGTGAGGCAGAGAGAGTGTGTGAGGCAGAGAGAGTGGGGCAGAGAGAGTGAGTGAGGCAGACAGAGTGAGTGAGACAGAGAGACTGAGTGAGACAGGGAGAGTGTGTGAGACAGTGAGTGAGGCAGAGTGTGTGAGACAGAGAGAGTGAGTGAGACAGAGAGAGTGAGTGAGACAGAGAGAGTGTGTGAGAGAGAGAGTGTGTGAGACAGAGAGTGAGTGAGACTGAGAGAGTAAGTGAGACAGAGAGAATGTGTGAGACAGAGAGAGTGAGTGAGACAGAGACAGTGTGTGAGACAGAGAGAGTGTGTGAGACAGAGAGAGTGTGTGAGACAGACAGAATGTGTGAGACAGAGGGTGTGTGTGAGACAGAGAGAGTGAGTGAGACAGAGAGAGTAAGTGAGACAGAGAGAGTGTGTGAGGCAGAGAGAGTGAGTGAGGCAGACAGAGTGAGTGAGACAGAGAGACTGAGTGAGACAGAGAGAGTGAGTGAGATAGAGAGAGTGAGTGAGACAGAGAGTGTGTGAGACAGAGAGAGTGTGTGAGAGAGAGAGTGTGTGAGACAGAGAGAGTGAGTGAGTGTGAGTGAGACAGAGAGCGAGTGAGACAGAGAGTGAGACAGAGAGAGTGTGTGAGACAGACAGAATTGGTGAGACAGAGGGTGTGTGTGAGACAGAGAGAGTGAGTGAGACAGAGAGAGTAAGTGAGACAGAGAGAGTGAGTGAGACAGAGAGAGTGAGTGAGACAGAGAGAGTGAGTGAGACAGAGAGAGTGAGTGAGACAGAGAGAGTGAGTGAGCCAGAGAGAGTAAGTGAGACAGAGAGAGTGTGTGAGACAGAGAGAGAGAGTGAGATAGAGAGAGTGAGACAGAGAGAGTGTGTGAGGCAGAGAGAGTGAGTGAGACAGAGAGAGTTAGTGAGACAGAGAGACTGAGTGAGACAGGGAGAGTGTGTGAGACAGTGAGTGAGGCAGAGTGTGTGAGACAGAGAGAGTGAGTGAGACAGAGAGAGTGAGACAGAGGGAGTGTGTGAGGCAGAGAGAGTGAGTGAGACAGAGAGAGTTAGTGAAGCAGAGTGAGTGTGTGAGACAGAGAGAGTGTGTGAGGCAGAGAGAGTGTGTGAGGCAGAGAGAGTGAGTGAGACAGAGAGAGTTAGTGAGACAGAGAGACTGAGTGAGACAGGGAGAGTGTGTGAGACAGTGAGTGAGGCAGAGTGTGTGAGACAGAGAGAGTGAGTGAGACAGAGAGAGTGAGACAGAGGGAGTGTGTGAGGCAGAGAGAGTAAGTGAGACAGAGAGAGTGTGTGAGACAGAGAGAGTGAGTGATACAGAGAGAGTGAGACAGAGGGAGTGTGTGAGGCAGAGAGAGTGAGTGAGACAGAGAGAGTTAGTAAGGCAGAGAGAGTGTGTGAGACAGAGAGAGTGAGGCAGAGAGAGTGAGTGAGGCAGAAGAGAGTGAGTGAGACAGAGAGAGTGAGTGAGACAGAGAGAGTGAGTGAGGCGGAGAGAGTGAGTGAGGCAGAGAGAGTGAGTGAGGCAGAGAGAGTGAGTGAGGCAATGAGAGTGAGTGAGGCAGAGAGAGTGAGTGAGGCAGAGAGAGTGAGTGAGGCAGAGAGAGTGAGTGAGACAGAGAGAGTGAGTGAGACAGAGAGTGTGTGAGACAGAGAGAGAGTGTGTGTGAGAGAGAGAGAGTGTGTGAGACAGAGATAGTGAGTGAGACAGAGAGAGTGTGAGAGGCAGAGAGAGTGAGTGAGGCAGAGAGAGTGAGTGAGGCAGAGAGAGTGAGTGAGGCAGAGAGAGTGAGTGAGGCAGAGAGAGTGAGACAGAGAGAGTGAGTGAGATAGAGAGAGTGAGTGAGGCAGAGAGTGTGTGAGACAAAGAGTCTGTGAGAGAGAGTTTGTGAGACAGAGAGTCTTTGAGAGAGAGTGTGTGAGACAGAGAGAGTGAGTTAGTGAGAGTGAGTAAGAGAGAGAAAGTGTGTGCGACAGAGAGAGTGAGTAAGGCAGAGAGAGTGAGTGAGAGAGAGAGGGTGTGAGACAGAGAGAGTGAGTGAGACAGGGAAAGTATGTGAGACAGAGAGAGTGAGACAGAGAGAGTGTGTGAGACAGAGAGAGTGTGTGAGTGCGAGTGAGACAGAGAGCGAGTGAGACAGAGAGTGCGAGTGAGACAGAGAAATTGTGTGCGACAGAGAGAGTGAGTGAGAGTGAGTGAGAGAGAGCGAGCGAGTGAGATAGAGTGAGTGAGATTGAGATTGTATGAGACAGAGATCATGAGTGAGACAGAGAGAGTGAGTGAGTCAGAGAGAGTGAGCGAGCCAGAGAGAGTGAGTGAGGCAGAGAGTGTGAGACAGAGAGAGTGAGACAGAGAGAGTGTGTGAGACAGAGAGAGTGTGTGAGTGTGAGTGAGACAGAGAGCGAGTGAGACAGAGAGTGCGAGTGAGACAGAGAAATTGTGTGCGACAGAGAGAGTGAGTGAGTGAGAGTGAGTGAGAGAGAGCTAGCGAGTGAGACAGAGACAGTGTGTGAGACAGAGAGAGTGTGTGAGACAGACAGAATGTGTGAGACAGAGAGAGTGTGTGAGACAGAGAGAGTGAGTGAGACTGAGAGAGTAAGTGAGACTGAGAGAGTAAGTGAGACAGAGAGAGTAAGTGAGACAGAGGGTGTGTGTGAGACAGAGAGAGTGAGTGAGACAGAGAGAGTGAGTGAGACAGAGAGAGTGAGTGAGACAGAGAGAGTAAGTGAGACAGAGAGAGTGTGTGAGACAGAGAGAGTGAGTGAGACAGAGAGAGTGAGTGAGACAGAGAGAGTAAGAGAGACAGAGAGAGTGTGTGAGACAGAGAGAGTGAGTGAGACAGAGAGAGTGAGAGAGACAGAGAGAGTGAGACAGAGAGAGTGTGTGAGGCAGAGAGAGTGAGTGAGACAGAGTGAATTAGTGAGGCAGAGAGAGTGAGTGAGGCAGAGAGAGTGAGTGAGGCAGAAAGAGTGAATGAGGCAGTGAGAGTTAGTGAGGCAGAGAGAGTGAGTGAGACAGAGAGAGTGAGTGAGACAGAGAGAGTGAGTGAGACAGAGAGTGTGTGAGACAGAGAGAGTGTGTGAGAGAGAGTGTGTGAGAGAGAGTGTGTGAGACAGACATAGTGAGTGAGACAGAGAGAGTGTGAGAGACAGAGTGAGTGAGGCAGAGAGAATGAGTGAGACAGAGAGAGTGAGTGAGGCAGAGAGAGTGAGTGAGGCAGAGAGAGTGAGATAGAGAGAGTGAGTGAGGCAGAGAGTGTGTGAGACAGAGAGTGTGTGAGAGAGAGTGTGTGAGACAGAGAGAGTGAGTGAGAGAGTGCGAGTGAGACAGAGAGCGAGTGAGACAGAGAGTGCGAGTGAGACAGAGAGATTTTGTGCGACAGAGAGAGTGAGTAAGTGAGAGTGAGTGAGAGAGAGAAAGTGTGTGCGACAGAGAGAGTGAGTAAGGCAGAGAGAGTGAGTGAGAGAGGGTGTGAGACAGAGAGAGAGAGTGAGACAGGGAAAGTGTGTGAGACATAGAGAGTGAGGCAGAGAGAGTGAGTGAGACAGAGAGAGTGTATGAGACAGAGATCATGAGTGAGACAGAGCGAGTGAGTGAGTCAGAGAGAGTGAGTGAGGCAGAGAGAGTGAGGCAGAGAGAGTGAGGCAGAGAGAGTGAGTGAGGCAGAGAGAGTGTGTGAGACAGAGAGAGTGAGTGAGAGAGTGCGAGTGAGACAGAGAGCGAGTGAGACAGAGAGTGCGAGTGTGACAGAGATTGTGTGCGACAGACAGAGTGAATGAGTGAGAGTGAGAGAGAGAGAGAGAGTGTGTGCGACAGAGAGAATTAGTGAGGCAGAGAGAGTGAGGCAGAGAGAGTGAGTGAGGCAGACAGAGTGAGTGAGACAGAGAGACTGAGTGAGAAAGGGAGAGTGTGTGAGACAGTGAGTGAGGCAGAGAGAGTGTGTGAGACAGAGAGAGTGAGTGAGACAGAGAGAGTGAGTGAGACAGAGAGAGTGAGTGAGAGTGAGTGAGACAGAGAGTGCGTGAGACAGAGAGAGTGTGTGAGAGAGAGAGCGAGTGAGGCAGAGAGAGTGAGTGAGGCAGAGAGAGTGTGTGAGACAGAGAGAGTGAGTGAGACAGAGAGAGTGAGTGAGACAGAGACAGTGTGTGAGACAGAGAGAGTGTGTGAGACAGAGAGAGTGAGTGAGACAGAGTGTGTGTGAGACAGAGTGTGTGAGAGAGAGAGTGTGTGAGACAGAGAGAGTGAGTGTGAGTGAGACAGAGAGCGAGTGAGGCAGCGAGAGTGTGTGAGACAGAGAGAGTGTGTGAGACAGACAGAATTGGTGAGACAGAGGGTGTGTGTGAGACAGAGACAGTGAGTGAGGCAGAGTGTGTGAGACAGAGAGAGTGTGTGAGACAGAGAGAGTGAGTGAGACAGAGAGAGTGAGTGAGACAGAGAGAGTGAGTGAGACAGAGAGAGTGAGTGAGACAGAGTGTGTGTGAGACAGAGTGTGTGAGAGAGAGAGTGTGTGAGACAGAGAGAGTGAGTGTGAGTGAGACAGAGAGCGAGTGAGGCAGCGAGAGTGTGTGAGACAGAGAGAGTGTGTGAGACAGACAGAATGTGTGAAACAGAGAGAGTGTGTGAGACAGAGAGTGAGTGAGACTGAGAGAGTAAGTGAGGCAGAGAGAATGTGTGAGACAGAGAGAGTGAGTGAGACAGAGACAGTGTGTGAGACAGAGAGAGTGTGTGAGACAGACAGAATGTGTGAGACAGAGGGTGTGTGTGAGACAGAGAGTGAGTGAGACAGAGAGAGTAAGTGAGACAGAGAGAGTGTGTGAGACAGAGAGAGTGTGTGAGACAGAGAGAGTGAGTGAGACAGAGAGAGTGAGTGAGACAGAGAGAGTAAGTGAGACAGAGAGAGTGTGTGAGACAGAGAGAGTGAGTGAGACAGAGAGAGTGAGACAGAGGGAGTGTGTGAGGCAGAGAGAGTGAGTGAGACAGAGAGAGTTAGTGAGGCAGAGTGAGTGTGTGAGACAGAGAGAGTGTGTGAGGCAGAGAGAGTGAGGCAGAGAGAGTGAGTGAGGCAGACAGAGTGAGTGAGACAGAGAGACTGAGTGAGACAGAGAGAGTGAGTGAGAGAGTGCGAGTGAGACAGAGAGTGCGAGTGAGACAGAGATTGTGTGCGACAGACAGAGTGAAGGAGTGAGAATGAGTGAGAGAGAGAGAGAGTGTGTGCGACAGAGAGAGTGAGTAAGGCAGAGAGAGTGAGTGAGAGTGTGTGAGGCAGAGAGAGTGAGTGCGACAGAGAGTGCGTGCGACAGAGAAAGTGATTGAGGCAGAGTGTGAGTGAGACGGAAAAAGTGTGTGACGCAGAGAGAGTGAGTGGGACAGAGAGAGTAAGTGAGGCAGAGAGAGTGTGTGAGACAGAGAGAGTGAGTGAGACAGAGACAGTGTGTGAGACAGAGAGAGTGTGTGAGACAGAGAGAGTGTGTGAGACAGAGAGAGTGAGTGAGACTGAGAGAGTAAGTGAGACAGAGAGAGTGTGTGAGACAGAGAGAGTGAGTGAGACAGAGACAGTGTGTGAGACAGAGAGAGTGTGTGAGACAGACAGAATTGGTGAGACAGAGGGTGTGTGTGAGACAGAGAGAGTGAGTGAGACAGAGAGAGTAAGTGAGACAGAGAGAGTGAGTGAGACAGAGAGAGTGAGTGAGACAGAGAGAGTGAGTGAGACAGAGAGAGTGAGTGAGACAGAGAGAGTAAGTGAGACAGAGAGAGTGTGTGAGACAGAGAGAGAGAGTGAGATAGAGAGAGTGAGACAGAGAGAGTGTGTGAGGCAGAGAGAGTGAGTGAGACAGAGAGAGTTAGTGAGGCAGAGAGAGTGTGTGAGGCAGAGAGAGTGGGGCAGAGAGAGTGAGTGAGGCAGACAGAGTGAGTGAGACAGAGAGACTGAGTGAGACAGGGAGAGTGTGTGAGACAGTGAGTGAGGCAGAGTGTGTGAGACAGAGAGAGTGAGTGAGACAGAGAGAGTGAGTGAGACAGAGAGAGTGAGTGAGATAGAGAGAGTGAGTGAGATAGAGAGAGTGAGTGAGACAGAGAGTGTATGAGACAGAGAGAGTGTGTGAGAGAGAGAGTGTGTGAGACAGAGAGTGAGTGAGACTGAGAGAGTAAGTGAGACAGAGAGAATGTGTGAGACAGAGAGAGTGAGTGAGACAGAGACAGTGTGTGAGACAGACAGAATGTGTGAGACAGAGGGTGTGTGTGAGACTGAGAGAGTGAGTGAGACAGAGAGAGTAAGTGAGACAGAGAGAGTGTGTGAGGCAGAGAGAGTGAGTGAGGCAGACAGAGTGAGTGAGACAGAGAGACTGAGTGAGACAGAGAGAGTGAGTGAGATAGAGAGAGTGAGTGAGACAGAGAGTGTGTGAGACAGAGAGAGTGTGTGAGAGAGAGAGTGTGTGAGACAGAGAGAGTGAGTGAGTGTGAGTGAGACAGAGAGCGAGTGAGACAGAGAGTGAGACAGAGAGAGTGTGTGAGACAGACAGAATTGGTGAGACAGAGGGTGTGTGTGAGACAGAGAGAGTGAGTGAGACAGAGAGAGTAAGTGAGACAGAGAGAGTGAGTGAGACAGAGAGAGTGAGTGAGACAGAGAGAGTGAGTGAGACAGAGAGAGTGAGTGAGCCAGAGAGAGTAAGTGAGACAGAGAGAGTGTGTGAGACAGAGAGAGAGAGTGAGATAGAGAGAGTGAGACAGAGAGAGTGTGTGAGGCAGAGAGAGTGAGTGAGACAGAGAGAGTTAGTGAGACAGAGAGACTGAGTGAGACAGGGAGAGTGTGTGAGACAGTGAGTGAGGCAGAGTGTGTGAGACAGAGAGAGTGAGTGAGACAGAGAGAGTGAGACAGAGGGAGTGTGTGAGGCAGAGAGAGTGAGTGAGACAGAGAGAGTTAGTGAAGCAGAGTGAGTGTGTGAGACAGAGAGAGTGTGTGAGGCAGAGAGAGTGTGTGAGGCAGAGAGAGTGAGTGAGACAGAGAGAGTTAGTGAGACAGAGAGACTGAGTGAGACAGGGAGAGTGTGTGAGACAGTGAGTGAGGCAGAGTGTGTGAGACAGAGAGAGTGAGTGAGGCAGAGAGAGTGTGTGAGACAGAGAGAGAGTGTGTGTGAGAGAGAGAGAGTGTGTGAGACAGAGATAGTGAGTGAGACAGAGAGAGTGTGAGAGGCAGAGAGAGTGAGTGAGGCAGAGAGAGTGAGTGAGGCAGAGAGAGTGAGTGAGGCAGAGAGAGTGAGTGAGGCAGAGAGAGTGAGACAGAGAGAGTGAGTGAGATAGAGAGAGTGAGTGAGGCAGAGAGTGTGTGAGACAAAGAGTCTGTGAGAGAGAGTTTGTGAGACAGAGAGTCTTTGAGAGAGAGTGTGTGAGACAGAGAGAGTGAGTTAGTGAGAGGGAGTAAGAGAGAGAAAGTGTGTGCGACAGAGAGAGTGAGTAAGGCAGAGAGAGTGAGTGAGAGAGAGAGGGTGTGAGACAGAGAGAGTGAGTGAGACAGGGAAAGTATGTGAGACAGAGAGAGTGAGACAGAGAGAGTGTGTGAGACAGAGAGAGTGTGTGAGTGCGAGTGAGACAGAGAGCGAGTGAGACAGAGAGTGCGAGTGAGACAGAGAAATTGTGTGCGACAGAGAGAGTGAGTGAGAGTGAGTGAGAGAGAGCGAGCGAGTGAGATAGAGTGAGTGAGATTGAGATTGTATGAGACAGAGATCATGAGTGAGACAGAGAGAGTGAGTGAGTCAGAGAGAGTGAGCGAGCCAGAGAGAGTGAGTGAGGCAGAGAGTGTGAGACAGAGAGAGTGAGACAGAGAGAGTGTGTGAGACAGAGAGAGTGTGTGAGTGTGAGTGAGACAGAGAGCGAGTGAGACAGAGAGTGCGAGTGAGACAGAGAAATTGTGTGCGACAGAGAGAGTGAGTGAGTGAGAGTGAGTGAGAGAGAGCTAGCGAGTGAGACAGAGACAGTGTGTGAGACAGAGAGAGTGTGTGAGACAGACAGAATGTGTGAGACAGAGAGAGTGTGTGAGACAGAGAGAGTGAGTGAGACTGAGAGAGTAAGTGAGACTGAGAGAGTAAGTGAGACAGAGAGAGTAAGTGAGACAGAGGGTGTGTGTGAGACAGAGAGAGTGAGTGAGACAGAGAGAGTGAGTGAGACAGAGAGAGTGAGTGAGACAGAGAGAGTAAGTGAGACAGAGAGAGTGTGTGAGACAGAGAGAGTGAGTGAGACAGAGAGAGTGAGTGAGACAGAGAGAGTAAGAGAGACAGAGAGAGTGTGTGAGACAGAGAGAGTGAGTGAGACAGAGAGAGTGAGAGAGACAGAGAGAGTGAGACAGAGAGAGTGTGTGAGGCAGAGAGAGTGAGTGAGACAGAGTGAATTAGTGAGGCAGAGAGAGTGAGTGAGGCAGAGAGAGTGAGTGAGGCAGAAAGAGTGAATGAGGCAGTGAGAGTTAGTGAGGCAGAGAGAGTGAGTGAGACAGAGAGAGTGAGTGAGACAGAGAGAGTGAGTGAGACAGAGAGTGTGTGAGACAGAGAGAGTGTGTGAGAGAGAGTGTGTGAGAGTGTGTGAGACAGACATAGTGAGTGAGACAGAGAGAGTGTGAGAGACAGAGTGAGTGAGGCAGAGAGAATGAGTGAGACAGAGAGAGTGAGTGAGGCAGAGAGAGTGAGTGAGGCAGAGAGAGTGAGATAGAGAGAGTGAGTGAGGCAGAGAGTGTGTGAGACAGAGAGTGTGTGAGAGAGAGTGTGTGAGACAGAGAGAGTGAGTGAGAGAGTGCGAGTGAGACAGAGAGCGAGTGAGACAGAGAGTGCGAGTGAGACAGAGAGATTTTGTGCGACAGAGAGAGTGAGTAAGTGAGAGTGAGTGAGAGAGAGAAAGTGTGTGCGACAGAGAGAGTGAGTAAGGCAGAGAGAGTGAGTGAGAGAGGGTGTGAGACAGAGAGAGAGAGTGAGACAGGGAAAGTGTGTGAGACATAGAGAGTGAGGCAGAGAGAGTGAGTGAGACAGAGAGAGTGTATGAGACAGAGATCATGAGTGAGACAGAGCGAGTGAGTGAGTCAGAGAGAGTGAGTGAGGCAGAGAGAGTGAGGCAGAGAGAGTGAGGCAGAGAGAGTGAGTGAGGCAGAGAGAGTGAGTGAGGCAGAGAGAGTGTGTGAGACAGAGAGAGTGAGTGAGAGAGTGCGAGTGAGACAGAGAGCGAGTGAGACAGAGAGTGCGAGTGTGACAGAGATTGTGTGCGACAGACAGAGTGAATGAGTGAGAGTGAGAGAGAGAGAGAGAGTGTGTGCGACAGAGAGAATTAGTGAGGCAGAGAGAGTGAGGCAGAGAGAGTGAGTGAGGCAGACAGAGTGAGTGAGACAGAGAGACTGAGTGAGAAAGGGAGAGTGTGTGAGACAGTGAGTGAGGCAGAGAGAGTGTGTGAGACAGAGAGAGTGAGTGAGACAGAGAGAGTGAGTGAGACAGAGAGAGTGAGTGAGAGTGAGTGAGACAGAGAGTGCGTGAGACAGAGAGAGTGTGTGAGAGAGAGAGCGAGTGAGGCAGAGAGAGTGAGTGAGGCAGAGAGAGTGTGTGAGACAGAGAGAGTGAGTGAGACAGAGAGAGTGAGTGAGACAGAGACAGTGTGTGAGACAGAGAGAGTGTGTGAGACAGAGAGAGTGTGTGAGACAGACAGAATGTGTGAGACAGAGAGAGTGTGTGAGACAGAGAGAGTGAGTGAGACTGAGAGAGTGTGTGAGACAGAGAGAGTGTGTGAGGCAGAGAGAGTGAGGCAGAGAGAGTGAGTGAGGCAGACAGAGTGAGTGAGACAGAGAGACTGAGTGAGACAGGGAGAGTGTGTGAGACAGTGAGTGAGGCAGAGTGTGTGAGACAGAGAGAGTGAGTGAGACAGAGAGAGTGAGTGAGACAGAGAGAGTGAGTGAGATAGAGAGAGTGAGTGAGACAGAGAGTGTGTGAGACAGAGAGAGTGTGTGAGAGAGAGAGTGTGTGAGACAGAGAGAGTGAGTGAGTGTGAGTGAGACAGAGAGCGAGTGAGGCAGAGAGAGTGAGTGAGGCAGCGAGAGTGTGTGAGGCAGAGAGGGTGTGTGAGTCAGACAGAATGTGTGAAACAGAGAGAGTGCGTGAGACAGAGAGTGAGTGAGACTGAGAGAGTAAGTGAGACAGAGAGAGTGTGTGAGACAGAGAGAGTGAGTGAGACAGAGACAGTGTGTGAGACAGAGAGAGTGTGTGAGACAGAGGGTGTGTGTGAGACAGAGAGAGAGAGTGAGACAGAGAGAGTAAGTGAGACAGAGAGAGTGTGTGAGACAGAGAGAGTGAGTGAGACAGAGAGAGTAAGTGAGACAGAGAGAGTGTGTGAGACAGAGAGAGTGAGTGAGACAGAGAGAGTGAGACAGAGGGAGTGTGTGAGGCAGAGAGAGTGAGTGAGACAGAGAGAGTTAGTGAAGCAGAGTGAGTGTGTGAGACAGAGAGAGTGTGTGAGGCAGAGAGAGTGAGGCAGAGAGAGTGAGTGAGGCAGACAGAGTGAGATAGAGAGAGTGAGTGAGACAGAGAGTGTGTGAGACAGAGAGAGTGTGTGAGAGAGAGAGTGTGTGAGAGAGAGAGTGTGTGAGACAGAGAGAGTGAGTGAGTGTGAGTGAGACATAGAGCGAGTGAGACAGAGAGTGAGACAGGGAGAGTGAGATAGAGAGAGTGAGTGAGACAGAGAGTGAGTGAGACAGAGAGCGAGTGAGACAGAGAGCGAGTGAGACAGAGAGTGCGAGTGAGACAGAGAGATTGTGTACGACAGAGAGAGTGAGTAAGTGACAGTGAGTGAGAGAGAGAGAAAGTGTGTGCGACAGAGAGAGTGAGTAAGGCAGAGAGAGTGAGTGAGAGAGAGAGGGTGTGAGACAGAGAGAGTGAGTGAGACAGGGAGTGTGTGTGAGACAGAGAAAGTGAGGCAGAGAGAGTGAGTGAGACAGAGAGAATGAGTGAGACAGAGAGAGTGAGTGAGATAGCGAGAGCGAGTGAGACAGAGAGTGCGAGTGAGACTGAGAAATTGTGTGCGACAGAGAGAGTGAGTGAGTGAGGGTGAGTGAGGCAGAGAGAGTGAGTGAGGCAGAGAGAGTGTGTGAGACAGAGGGAGTGAGTGAGGGAGTGCGAGTGAGACAGAGAGCGAGTGAGACAGACTGCGTGTGAGACAGAGATTGTGTGCGACAGATTGAGTGAGTGAGAGTGAGTGAGAGAGAGCGAGCGAGTGAGATAGAGAGAGTGAGTGAGGCAGAGAGAGTGAGGCAGAGTGAGTGAGACAGAGAGAGTGAGTGAGACAGAGAGAGTGTGTGAGAGAGAGATTGTGTGAGACAGAGAGTGCGAGTGAGACAGAGATTGTGTGCGACAGATAGAGTGAGTGAGTGAGAGTGAGTGAGAGAGAGCGAGCGAGTGAGATTGAGAGAGTGAGTGAGGCAGAGAGAGTGAGTGAGTCAGAGAGAGTGAGGCAGAGGGAGTGAGACAGAGAGTGAGTCAGACAGAAAGAGTGAGTGAGATAGAGAGAGTGAGTGAGACAGAGAGTGTGTGAGACAGAGAGAGTGTGTGAGAGAGAGAGTGTGTGAGGCAGAGAGAGTGAATGAGTGTGAGTGAGACAGAGAATGCGAGTGAGACAGAGAAATTGTGTGCGCCAGAGAGTGAGTGAGTGAGAGTGAGTGAGAGAGAGCGAGTGAGTGAGAGAGAGCGAGTGTGTGAGACATAGAGAGTGTGTGAGACAGAGAGAGTTAGTGAGGCAGAGAGAGTGTGTGAGGCAGAGAGAGAGTGTGAGACAGAGACAGTGTGTGAGACAGAGAGAGTGTGTGAGACAGAGAGAGTGTGTGAGACAGACAGAATGTGTGAGACAGAGAGAGTGTGTGAGACAGAGAGAGTGAGTGAGACTGAGAGAGTGTGTGAGACAGAGAGAGTGTGTGAGGCAGAGAGAGTGAGGCAGAGAGAGTGAGTGAGGCAGACAGAGTGAGTGAGACAGAGAGACTGAGTGAGACAGGGAGAGTGTGTGAGACAGTGAGTGAGGCAGAGTGTGTGAGACAGAGAGAGTGAGTGAGACAGAGAGAGTGAGTGAGACAGAGAGAGTGAGTGAGATAGAGAGAGTGAGTGAGACAGAGAGTGTGTGAGACAGAGAGAGTGTGTGAGAGAGAGAGTGTGTGAGACAGAGAGAGTGAGTGAGTGTGAGTGAGACAGAGAGCGAGTGAGGCAGAGAGAGTGAGTGAGGCAGCGAGAGTGTGTGAGGCAGAGAGGGTGTGTGAGTCAGACAGAATGTGTGAAACAGAGAGAGTGCGTGAGACAGAGAGTGAGTGAGACTGAGAGAGTAAGTGAGACAGAGAGAGTGTGTGAGACAGAGAGAGTGAGTGAGACAGAGACAGTGTGTGAGACAGAGAGAGTGTGTGAGACAGAGAGAGTGTGTGAGACAGAGAGAGTGTGTGAGACAGAGGGTGTGTGTGAGACAGAGAGAGAGAGTGAGACAGAGAGAGTAAGTGAGACAGAGAGAGTGTGTGAGACAGAGAGAGTGAGTGAGACAGAGAGAGTTAGTGAAGCAGAGTGAGTGTGTGAGACAGAGAGAGTGTGTGAGGCAGAGAGAGTGTGGCAGAGAGAGTGAGTGAGGCAGACAGAGTGAGATAGAGAGAGTGAGTGAGACAGAGAGTGTGTGAGACAGAGAGAGTGTGTGAGAGAGAGAGTGTGTGAGACAGAGAGAGTGAGTGAGTGTGAGTGAGACAGAGAGCGAGTGAGACAGAGAGCGAGTGAGACAGAGAGTGCGAGTGAGACAGAGAGATTGTGTACGACAGAGAGAGTGAGTAAGTGACAGTGAGTGAGAGAGAGAGAAAGTGTGTGCGACAGAGAGAGTGAGTAAGGCAGAGAGAGTGAGTGAGAGAGAGAGGGTGTGAGACAGAGAGAGTGAGTGAGACAGGGAGTGTGTGTGAGACAGAGAAAGTGAGGCAGAGAGAGTGAGTGAGACAGAGAGAATGAGTGAGACAGAGAGAGTGAGTGAGATAGCGAGAGCGAGTGAGACAGAGAGTGCGAGTGAGACTGAGAAATTGTGTGCGACAGAGAGAGTGAGTGAGTGAGGGTGAGTGAGGCAGAGTGAGTGAGAGAGAGCGAGCGAGTGAGATAGAGAGAGTGAGTGAGGGAGAGAGAGTGAGGCAGAGTGAGTGAGACAGAGAGAGTGAGTGAGATAGAGAGAGTGAGTGAGACAGAGAGTGTGTGAGACAGAGAGAGTGTGTGAGAGAGAGATTGTGTGAGACAGAGAGTGCGAGTGAGACAGAGATTGTGTGCGACAGATAGAGTGAGTGAGTGAGAGTGAGTGAGAGAGAGCGAGCGAGTGAGATTGAGAGAGTGAGTGAGGCAGAGAGAGTGAGTGAGGCAGAGAGAGTGAGTGAGGCAGAGAGAGTGAGGCAGAGGGAGTGAGACAGAGAGTGAGTCAGACAGAAAGAGTGAGTGAGATAGAGAGAGTGAGTGAGACAGAGAGTGTGTGAGACAGCGAGAGTGTGTGAGAGAGAGAGTGTGTGAGACAGAGAGAGTGAGTGAGTGTGAGTGAGACAGAGAGCGAGTGAGGCAGAGAGAGTGAGTGAGGCAGCGAGAGTGTGTGAGGCAGAGAGGGTGTGTGAGTCAGACAGAATGTGTGAAACAGAGAGAGTGCGTGAGACAGAGAGTGAGTGAGACTGAGAGAGTAAGTGAGACAGAGAGAGTGTGTGAGACAGAGAGAGTGAGTGAGACAGAGACAGTGTGTGAGACAGAGAGAGTGTGTGAGACAGAGGGTGTGTGTGAGACAGAGAGAGAGAGTGAGACAGAGAGAGTAAGTGAGACAGAGAGAGTGTGTGAGACAGAGAGAGTGAGTGAGACAGAGAGAGTAAGTGAGACAGAGAGAGTGTGTGAGACAGAGAGAGTGTGTGAGACAGAGAGAGTGAGACAGAGGGAGTGTGTGAGGCAGAGAGAGTGAGTGAGACAGAGAGAGTTAGTGAAGCAGAGTGAGTGTGTGAGACAGAGAGAGTGTGTGAGGCAGAGAGAGTGAGGCAGAGAGAGTGAGTGAGGCAGACAGAGTGAGATAGAGAGAGTGAGTGAGACAGAGAGTGTGTGAGACAGAGAGAGTGTGTGAGAGAGAGAGTGTGTGAGAGAGAGAGTGTGTGAGACAGAGAGAGTGAGTGAGTGTGAGTGAGACAGAGAGCGAGTGAGACAGAGAGTGAGACAGGGAGAGTGAGATAGAGAGAGTGAGTGAGACAGAGAGCGAGTGAGACAGAGAGCGAGTGAGACAGAGAGTGCGAGTGAGACAGAGAGATTGTGTACGACAGAGAGAGTGAGTAAGTGACAGTGAGTGAGAGAGAGAGAAAGTGTGTGCGACAGAGAGAGTGAGTAAGGCAGAGAGAGTGAGTGAGAGAGAGAGGGTGTGAGACAGAGAGAGTGAGTGAGACAGGGAGTGTGTGTGAGACAGAGAAAGTGAGGCAGAGAGAGTGAGTGAGACAGAGAGAATGAGTGAGACAGAGAGAGTGAGTGAGATAGCGAGAGCGAGTGAGACAGAGAGTGCGAGTGAGACTGAGAAATTGTGTGCGACAGAGAGAGTGAGTGAGTGAGGGTGAGTGAGGCAGAGAGAGTGAGTGAGGCAGAGAGAGTGTGTGAGACAGAGGGAGTGAGTGAGGGAGTGCGAGTGAGACAGAGAGCGAGTGAGACAGACTGCGTGTGAGACAGAGATTGTGTGCGACAGATTGAGTGAGTGAGAGTGAGTGAGAGAGAGCGAGCGAGTGAGATAGAGAGAGTGAGTGAGGCAGAGAGAGTGAGGCAGAGTGAGTGAGACAGAGAGAGTGAGTGAGATAGAGAGAGTGAGTGAGACAGAGAGTGTGTGAGACAGAGAGAGTGTGTGAGAGAGAGATTGTGTGAGACAGAGAGTGCGAGTGAGACAGAGATTGTGTGCGACAGATAGAGTGAGTGAGTGAGAGTGAGTGAGAGAGAGCGAGCGAGTGAGATTGAGAGAGTGAGTGAGGCAGAGAGAGTGAGTGAGGCAGAGAGAGTGAGGCAGAGGGAGTGAGACAGAGAGTGAGTCAGACAGAAAGAGTGAGTGAGATAGAGAGAGTGAGTGAGACAGAGAGTGTGTGAGACAGAGAGAGTGTGTGAGAGAGAGAGTGTGTGAGGCAGAGAGAGTGAATGAGTGTGAGTGAGACAGAGAATGCGAGTGAGACAGAGAAATTGTGTGCGCCAGAGAGTGAGTGAGTGAGAGTGAGTGAGAGAGAGCGAGTGAGTGAGAGAGAGCGAGTGAGTGAGATAGAGAGAGTGAGTGAGACAGAGAGTGTGTGAGACATAGAGAGTGTGTGAGACAGAGAGAGTTAGTGAGGCAGAGAGAGTGTGTGAGGCAGAGAGAGAGTGTGAGACAGAGACAGTGTGTGAGACAGAGAGAGTGTGTGAGACAGAGAGAGTGTGTGAGACAGACAGAATGTGTGAGACAGAGAGAGTGTGTGAGACAGAGAGAGTGAGTGAGACTGAGAGAGTGTGTGAGACAGAGAGAGTGTGTGAGGCAGAGAGAGTGAGGCAGAGAGAGTGAGTGAGGCAGACAGAGTGAGTGAGACAGAGAGACTGAGTGAGACAGGGAGAGTGTGTGAGACAGTGAGTGAGGCAGAGTGTGTGAGACAGAGAGAGTGAGTGAGACAGAGAGAGTGAGTGAGACAGAGAGAGTGAGTGAGATAGAGAGAGTGAGTGAGACAGAGAGTGTGTGAGACAGAGAGAGTGAGTGGGTGTGAGTGAGACAGAGAGCGAGTGAGGCAGAGAGAGTGAGTGAGGCAGCGAGAGTGTGTGAGGCAGAGAGGGTGTGTGAGTCAGACAGAATGTGTGAAACAGAGAGAGTGCGTGAGACAGAGAGTGAGTGAGACTGAGAGAGTAAGTGAGACAGAGAGAGTGTGTGAGACAGAGAGAGTGAGTGAGACAGAGACAGTGTGTGAGACAGAGAGAGTGTGTGAGACAGAGAGAGTGTGTGAGACAGAGAGAGTGTGTGAGACAGAGAGAGTGTGTGAGACAGAGGGTGTGTGTGAGACAGAGAGAGAGAGTGAGACAGAGAGAGTAAGTGAGACAGAGAGAGTGTGTGAGACAGAGAGAGTGAGTGAGACAGAGAGAGTTAGTGAAGCAGAGTGAGTGTGTGAGACAGAGAGAGTGTGTGAGGCAGAGAGAGTGTGGCAGAGAGAGTGAGTGAGGCAGACAGAGTGAGATAGAGAGAGTGAGTGAGACAGAGAGTGTGTGAGACAGAGAGAGTGTGTGAGAGAGAGAGTGTGTGAGACAGAGAGAGTGAGTGAGTGTGAGTGAGACAGAGAGCGAGTGAGACAGAGAGTGAGACAGGGAGAGTGAGATAGAGAGAGTGAGTGAGACAGAGAGCGAGTGAGACAGAGAGCGAGTGAGACAGAGAGTGCGAGTGAGACAGAGAGATTGTGTACGACAGAGAG
The DNA here is from genome assembly GCF_047496885.1 of Scyliorhinus torazame. Taxonomy (NCBI): domain Eukaryota; kingdom Metazoa; phylum Chordata; class Chondrichthyes; order Carcharhiniformes; family Scyliorhinidae; genus Scyliorhinus; species Scyliorhinus torazame. The sequence goes on from NC_092724.1 coordinate 83,622,619, forward strand.
AGTGAGTAAGTGACAGTGAGTGAGAGAGAGAGAAAGTGTGTGCGACAGAGAGAGTGAGTAAGGCAGAGAGAGTGAGTGAGAGAGAGAGGGTGTGAGACAGAGAGAGTGAGTGAGACAGGGAGTGTGTGTGAGACAGAGAAAGTGAGGCAGAGAGAGTGAGTGAGACAGAGAGAATGAGTGAGACAGAGAGAGTGAGTGAGATAGCGAGAGCGAGTGAGACAGAGAGTGCGAGTGAGACTGAGAAATTGTGTGCGACAGAGAGAGTGAGTGAGTGAGGGTGAGTGAGGCAGAGTGAGTGAGAGAGAGCGAGCGAGTGAGATAGAGAGAGTGAGTGAGGCAGAGAGAGTGAGGCAGAGTGAGTGAGACAGAGAGAGTGAGTGAGATAGAGAGAGTGAGTGAGACAGAGAGTGTGTGAGACAGAGAGAGTGTGTGAGAGAGAGATTGTGTGAGACAGAGAGTGCGAGTGAGACAGAGATTGTGTGCGACAGATAGAGTGAGTGAGTGAGAGAGAGCGAGCGAGTGAGATTGAGAGAGTGAGTGAGGCAGAGAGAGTGAGTGAGGCAGAGAGAGTGAGTGAGGCAGAGAGAGTGAGGCAGAGGGAGTGAGACAGAGAGTGAGTCAGACAGAAAGAGTGAGTGAGATAGAGAGAGTGAGTGAGACAGAGAGTGTGTGAGACAGCGAGAGTGTGTGAGAGAGAGAGTGTGTGAGGCAGAGAGAGTGAATGAGTGTGAGTGAGACAGAGAATGCGAGTGAGACAGAGAAATTGTGTGCGCCAGAGAGTGAGTGAGTGAGAGTGAGTGAGAGAGAGCGAGTGAGTGAGAGAGAGCGAGTGAGTGAGATAGAGAGAGTGAGTGAGACAGAGAGTGTGTGAGACATAGAGAGTGTGTGAGACATAGAGAGTGTGTGTGAGAGAGAGTGTATGAGACAGAGATCATGAGTGAGACAGTGTGAGAGACAGAGATCATGAATGAGACAGTGTGAGAGACAGAGAGAGTGAGGCAGAGAGAGTGAGTGAGTCAGAGAGAGTGAGTGAGTCAGAGAGAGTGAGTGAGTCAGAGAGAGTGAGTGAGTCAGAGAGAGTGAGTGAGTCAGAGAGAGTGAGTGAGGCAGAGAGAGTGAGTGAGGCAGAGAGAGTGAGTGAGGCAGAGAGAGTGAGTGAGGCAGAGAGAGTGAGGCAGAGAGAGTGTGTGAGGCAGAGAGAGTGTGTGAGGCAGAGAGAGTGTGTGAGGCAGAGAGAGTGTGTGAGGCAGAGAGAGTGTGTGAGGCAGAGAGAGTGTGTGAGGCAGAGAGAGTGAGTGAGGCAGACAGAGTGAGTGAGACAGAGAGACTGAGTGAGACAGGGAGAGTGTGTGAGACAGTGAGTGAGGCAGAGTGTGTGAGACAGAGAGAGTGAGTGAGACAGAGAGAGTGAGTGAGACAGAGAGAGTGAGTGAGATAGAGAGAGTGAGTGAGACAGAGAGTGTGTGAGACAGAGAGAGTGTGTGAGAGAGAGAGTGTGTGAGACAGAGAGAGTGAGTGAGTGTGAGTGAGACAGAGAGCGAGTGAGGCAGAGAGAGTGAGTGAGGCAGCGAGAGTGTGTGAGGCAGAGAGGGTGTGTGAGTCAGACAGAATGTGTGAAACAGAGAGAGTGCGTGAGACAGAGAGTGAGTGAGACTGAGAGAGTAAGTGAGACAGAGAGAGTGTGTGAGACAGAGAGAGTGAGTGAGACAGAGACAGTGTGTGAGACAGAGAGAGTGTGTGAGACAGAGGGTGTGTGTGAGACAGAGAGAGAGAGTGAGACAGAGAGAGTAAGTGAGACAGAGAGAGTGTGTGAGACAGAGAGAGTGAGTGAGACAGAGAGAGTAAGTGAGACAGAGAGAGTGTGTGAGACAGAGAGAGTGAGTGAGACAGAGAGAGTGAGTGAGACAGAGAGAGTGAGACAGAGGGAGTGTGTGAGGCAGAGAGAGTGAGTGAGACAGAGAGAGTTAGTGAAGCAGAGTGAGTGTGTGAGACAGAGAGAGTGTGTGAGGCAGAGAGAGTGAGGCAGAGAGAGTGAGTGAGGCAGACAGAGTGAGATAGAGAGAGTGAGTGAGACAGAGAGTGTGTGAGACAGAGAGAGTGTGTGAGAGAGAGAGTGTGTGAGAGAGAGTGTGTGAGACAGAGAGAGTGAGTGAGTGTGAGTGAGACAGAGAGCGAGTGAGACAGAGAGTGAGACAGGGAGAGTGAGATAGAGAGAGTGAGTGAGACAGAGAGCGAGTGAGACAGAGAGCGAGTGAGACAGAGAGTGCGAGTGAGACAGAGAGATTGTGTACGACAGAGAGAGTGAGTAAGTGACAGTGAGTGAGAGAGAGAGAAAGTGTGTGCGACAGAGAGAGTGAGTAAGGCAGAGAGAGTGAGTGAGAGAGAGAGGGTGTGAGACAGAGAGAGTGAGTGAGACAGGGAGTGTGTGTGAGACAGAGAAAGTGAGGCAGAGAGAGTGAGTGAGACAGAGAGAATGAGTGAGACAGAGAGAGTGAGTGAGATAGCGAGAGCGAGTGAGACAGAGAGTGCGAGTGAGACTGAGAAATTGTGTGCGACAGAGAGAGTGAGTGAGTGAGGGTGAGTGAGGCAGAGAGAGTGAGTGAGGCAGAGAGAGTGTGTGAGACAGAGGGAGTGAGTGAGGGAGTGCGAGTGAGACAGAGAGCGAGTGAGACAGACTGCGTGTGAGACAGAGATTGTGTGCGACAGATTGAGTGAGTGAGAGTGAGTGAGAGAGAGCGAGCGAGTGAGATAGAGAGAGTGAGTGAGGCAGAGAGAGTGAGGCAGAGTGAGTGAGACAGAGAGAGTGAGTGAGATAGAGAGAGTGAGTGAGACAGAGAGTGTGTGAGACAGAGAGAGTGTGTGAGAGAGAGATTGTGTGAGACAGAGAGTGCGAGTGAGACAGAGATTGTGTGCGACAGATAGAGTGAGTGAGTGAGAGTGAGTGAGAGAGAGCGAGCGAGTGAGATTGAGAGAGTGAGTGAGGCAGAGAGAGTGAGTGAGGCAGAGAGAGTGAGGCAGAGGGAGTGAGACAGAGAGTGAGTCAGACAGAAAGAGTGAGTGAGATAGAGAGAGTGAGTGAGACAGAGAGTGTGTGAGACAGAGAGAGTGTGTGAGAGAGAGAGTGTGTGAGGCAGAGAGAGTGAATGAGTGTGAGTGAGACAGAGAATGCGAGTGAGACAGAGAAATTGTGTGCGCCAGAGAGTGAGTGAGTGAGAGTGAGTGAGAGAGAGCGAGTGAGTGAGAGAGAGCGAGTGAGTGAGTGAGATAGAGAGAGTGAGTGAGACAGAGAGTGTGTGAGACATAGAGAGTGTGTGAGACAGAGAGAGTTAGTGAGGCAGAGAGAGTGTGTGAGGCAGAGAGAGAGTGTGAGACAGAGACAGTGTGTGAGACAGAGAGAGTGTGTGAGACAGAGAGAGTGTGTGAGACAGACAGAATGTGTGAGACAGAGAGAGTGTGTGAGACAGAGAGAGTGAGTGAGACTGAGAGAGTGTGTGAGACAGAGAGAGTGTGTGAGGCAGAGAGAGTGAGGCAGAGAGAGTGAGTGAGGCAGACAGAGTGAGTGAGACAGAGAGACTGAGTGAGACAGGGAGAGTGTGTGAGACAGTGAGTGAGGCAGAGTGAGTGAGACAGAGAGAGTGAGTGAGACAGAGAGAGTGAGTGAGACAGAGAGAGTGAGTCAGAGAGTGTGTGAGACAGAGAGAGTGTGTGAGAGAGAGAGTGTGTGAGACAGAGAGAGTGAGTGAGTGTGAGTGAGACAGAGAGCGAGTGAGGCAGAGAGAGTGAGTGAGGCAGCGAGAGTGTGTGAGGCAGAGAGGGTGTGTGAGTCAGACAGAATGTGTGAAACAGAGAGAGTGCGTGAGACAGAGAGTGAGTGAGACTGAGAGAGTAAGTGAGACAGAGAGAGTGTGTGAGACAGAGAGAGTGAGTGAGACAGAGACAGTGTGTGAGACAGAGAGAGTGTGTGAGACAGAGAGAGTGTGTGAGACAGAGAGAGTGTGTGAGACAGAGGGTGTGTGTGAGACAGAGGGTGTGTGTGAGACAGAGAGAGAGAGTGAGACAGAGAGAGTAAGTGAGACAGAGAGAGTGTGTGAGACAGAGAGAGTGAGTGAGACAGAGAGAGTTAGTGAAGCAGAGTGAGTGTGTTAGACAGAGAGAGTGTGTGAGGCAGAGAGAGTGTGGCAGAGAGAGTGAGTGAGGCAGACAGAGTGAGATAGAGAGAGTGAGTGAGACAGAGAGTGTGTGAGACAGAGAGAGTGTGTGAGAGAGAGAGTGTGTGAGACAGAGAGAGTGAGTGAGTGTGAGTGAGACAGAGAGCGAGTGAGACAGAGAGTGAGACAGGGAGAGTGAGATAGAGAGAGTGAGTGAGACAGAGAGCGAGTGAGACAGAGAGCGAGTGAGACAGAGAGTGCGAGTGAGACAGAGAGATTGTGTACGACAGAGAGAGTGAGTAAGTGACAGTGAGTGAGAGAGAGAGAAAGTGTGTGCGACAGAGAGAGTGAGTAAGGCAGAGAGAGTGAGTGAGAGAGAGAGGGTGTGAGACAGAGAGAGTGAGTGAGACAGGGAGTGTGTGTGAGACAGAGAAAGTGAGGCAGAGAGAGTGAGTGAGACAGAGAGAATGAGTGAGACAGAGAGAGTGAGTGAGATAGCGAGAGCGAGTGAGACAGAGAGTGCGAGTGAGACTGAGAAATTGTGTGCGACAGAGAGAGTGAGTGAGTGAGGGTGAGTGAGGCAGAGTGAGTGAGAGAGAGCGAGCGAGTGAGATAGAGAGAGTGAGTGAGGCAGAGAGAGTGAGGCAGAGTGAGTGAGACAGAGAGAGTGAGTGAGATAGAGAGAGTGAGTGAGACAGAGAGTGTGTGAGACAGAGAGAGTGTGTGAGAGAGAGATTGTGTGAGACAGAGAGTGCGAGTGAGACAGAGATTGTGTGCGACAGATAGAGTGAGTGAGTGAGAGTGAGTGAGAGAGAGCGAGCGAGTGAGATTGAGAGAGTGAGTGAGGCAGAGAGAGTGAGTGAGGCAGAGAGAGTGAGGCAGAGGGAGTGAGACAGAGAGTGTGTGAGACAGAGAGAGTGTGTGAGAGAGAGAGTGTGTGAGGCAGAGAGAGTGAATGAGTGTGAGTGAGACAGAGAATGCGAGTGAGACAGAGAAATTGTGTGCGCCAGAGAGTGAGTGAGTGAGAGTGAGTGAGAGAGAGCGAGTGAGTGAGAGAGAGCGAGTGAGTGAGATAGAGAGAGTGAGTGAGACAGAGAGTGTGTGAGACATAGAGAGTGTGTGAGACAGAGAGAGTTAGTGAGGCAGAGAGAGTGTGTGAGGCAGAGAGAGAGTGTGAGACAGAGACAGTGTGTGAGACAGAGAGAGTGTGTGAGACAGAGAGAGTGTGTGAGACAGAGAGAGTGTGTGAGACAGAGGGTGTGTGTGAGACAGAGAGAGAGAGTGAGACAGAGAGAGTAAGTGAGACAGAGAGAGTGTGTGAGACAGAGAGAGTGAGTGAGACAGAGAGAGTTAGTGAAGCAGAGTGAGTGTGTGAGACAGAGAGAGTGTGTGAGGCAGAGAGAGTGTGGCAGAGAGAGTGAGTGAGGCAGACAGAGTGAGATAGAGAGAGTGAGTGAGACAGAGAGTGTGTGAGACAGAGAGAGTGTGTGAGAGAGAGAGTGTGTGAGACAGAGAGAGTGAGTGAGTGTGAGTGAGACAGAGAGCGAGTGAGACAGAGAGTGAGACAGGGAGAGTGAGATAGAGAGAGTGAGTGAGACAGAGAGCGAGTGAGACAGAGAGCGAGTGAGACAGAGAGTGCGAGTGAGACAGAGAGAGTGTGTGAGACAGAGAGAGTGTGTGAGACAGAGAGAGTGTGTGAGACAGAGAGAGTGTGTGAGACAGAGAGAGTGTGTGAGACAGAGAGAGTGTGTGAGGCAGAGAGAGGGAGGCAGAGAGAGTGAGTGAGGCAGACAGAGTGAGTGAGACAGAGAGACTGAGTGAGACAGGGAGAGTGTGTGAGACAGTGAGTGAGGCAGAGTGTGTGAGACAGAGAGAGTGAGTGAGACAGAGAGAGTGAGTGAGACAGAGAGAGTGAGTGAGATAGAGAGAGTGAGTGAGACAGAGAGTGTGTGAGACAGAGAGAGTGTGTGAGAGAGAGAGTGTGTGAGACAGAGAGAGTGAGTGAGTGTGAGTGAGACAGAGAGCGAGTGAGGCAGAGAGAGTGAGTGAGGCAGCGAGAGTGTGTGAGGCAGAGAGGGTGTGTGAGTCAGACAGAATGTGTGAAACAGAGAGAGTGCGTGAGACAGAGAGTGAGTGAGACTGAGAGAGTAAGTGAGACAGAGAGAGTGTGTGAGACAGAGAGAGTGAGTGAGACAGAGACAGTGTGTGAGACAGAGAGAGTGTGTGAGACAGAGAGAGTGTGTGAGACAGAGAGAGTGTGTGAGACAGAGGGTGTGTGTGAGACAGAGAGAGAGAGTGAGACAGAGAGAGTAAGTGAGACAGAGAGAGTGTGTGAGACAGAGAGAGTGAGTGAGACAGAGAGAGTTAGTGAAGCAGAGTGAGTGTGTGAGACAGAGAGAGTGTGTGAGGCAGAGAGAGTGTGGCAGAGAGAGTGAGTGAGGCAGACAGAGTGAGATAGAGAGAGTGAGTGAGACAGAGAGTGTGTGAGACAGAGAGAGTGTGTGAGAGAGAGAGTGTGTGAGACAGAGAGAGTGAGTGAGTGTGAGTGAGACAGAGAGCGAGTGAGACAGAGAGTGAGACAGGGAGAGTGAGATAGAGAGAGTGAGTGAGACAGAGAGCGAGTGAGACAGAGAGCGAGTGAGACAGAGAGTGCGAGTGAGACAGAGAGATTGTGTACGACAGAGAGAGTGAGTAAGTGACAGTGAGTGAGAGAGAGAGAAAGTGTGTGCGACAGAGAGAGTGAGTAAGGCAGAGAGAGTGAGTGAGAGAGAGAGGGTGTGAGACAGAGAGAGTGAGTGAGACAGGGAGTGTGTGTGAGACAGAGAAAGTGAGGCAGAGAGAGTGAGTGAGACAGAGAGAATGAGTGAGACAGAGAGAGTGAGTGAGATAGCGAGAGCGAGTGAGACAGAGAGTGCGAGTGAGACTGAGAAATTGTGTGCGACAGAGTGAGTGAGTGAGGGTGAGTGAGGCAGAGTGAGTGATAGAGAGCGAGCGAGTGAGATAGAGAGAGTGAGTGAGGCAGAGAGAGTGAGGCAGAGTGAGTGAGACAGAGAGAGTGAGTGAGATAGAGAGAGTGAGTGAGACAGAGAGTGTGTGAGACAGAGAGAGTGTGTGAGAGAGAGATTGTGTGAGACAGAGAGTGCGAGTGAGACAGAGATTGTGTGCGACAGATCGAGTGAGTGAGTGAGAGTGAGTGAGAGAGAGCGAGCGAGTGAGATTGAGAGAGTGAGTGAGGCAGAGAGAGTGAGTGAGGCAGAGAGAGTGAGTGAGGCAGAGAGAGTGAGTGAGGCAGAGAGAGTGAGGCAGAGGGAGTGAGACAGAGAGTGAGTCAGACAGAAAGAGTGAGTGAGATAGAGAGAGTGAGTGAGACAGAGAGTGTGTGAGACAGCGAGAGTGTGTGAGAGAGAGAGTGTGTGAGGCAGAGAGAGTGAATGAGTGTGAGTGAGACAGAGAATGCGAGTGAGACAGAGAAATTGTGTGCGCCAGAGAGTGAGTGAGTGAGAGTGAGTGAGAGAGAGCGAGTGAGTGAGAGAGAGCGAGTGAGTGAGATAGAGAGAGTGAGTGAGACAGAGAGTGTGTGAGACATAGAGAGTGATGGAGACATAGAGAGTGTGTGTGAGAGAGAGTGTATGAGACAGAGATCATGAGTGAGACAGTGTGAGAGACAGAGATCATGAATGAGACAGTGTGAGAGACAGAGAGAGTGAGGCAGAGAGAGTGAGTGAGTCAGAGAGAGTGAGTGAGTCAGAGAGAGTGAGTGAGTCAGAGAGAGTGAGTGAGTCAGAGAGAGTGAGTGAGTCAGAGAGAGTGAGTGAGTCAGAGAGAGTGAGTGAGGCAGAGAGAGTGAGTGAGGCAGAGAGAGTGAGTGAGGCAGAGAGAGTGAGGCAGAGAGAGTGTGTGAGGCAGAGAGAGTGTGTGAGGCAGAGAGAGTGTGTGAGGCAGAGAGAGTGTGTGAGGCAGAGAGAGTGTGTGAGGCAGAGAGAGTGAGTGAGGCAGACAGAGTGAGTGAGACAGAGAGACTGAGTGAGACAGGGAGAGTGTGTGAGACAGTGAGTGAGGCAGAGTGTGTGAGACAGAGAGAGTGAGTGAGACAGAGAGAGTGAGTGAGACAGAGAGAGTGAGTCAGAGAGTGTGTGAGACAGAGAGAGTGTGTGAGAGAGAGAGTGTGTGAGACAGAGAGAGTGAGTGAGTGTGAGTGAGACAGAGAGCGAGTGAGGCAGAGAGAGTGAGTGAGGCAGCGAGAGTGTGTGAGGCAGAGAGGGTGTGTGAGTCAGACAGAATGTGTGAAACAGAGAGAGTGCGTGAGACAGAGAGTGAGTGAGACTGAGAGAGTAAGTGAGACAGAGAGAGTGTGTGAGACAGAGAGAGTGAGTGAGACAGAGACAGTGTGTGAGACAGAGAGAGTGTGTGAGACAGAGGGTGTGTGTGAGACAGAGAGAGAGAGTGAGACAGAGAGAGTAAGTGAGACAGAGAGAGTGTGTGAGACAGAGAGAGTGAGTGAGACAGAGAGAGTAAGTGAGACAGAGAGAGTGTGTGAGACAGAGAGAGTGAGTGAGACAGAGAGAGTGAGACAGAGGGAGTGTGTGAGGCAGAGAGAGTGAGTGAGACAGAGAGAGTTAGTGAAGCAGAGTGAGTGTGTGAGACAGAGAGAGTGTGTGAGGCAGAGAGAGTGAGGCAGAGAGAGTGAGTGAGGCAGACAGAGTGAGATAGAGAGAGTGAGTGAGACAGAGAGTGTGTGAGACAGAGAGAGTGTGTGAGAGAGAGAGTGTGTGAGAGAGAGAGTGTGTGAGACAGAGAGAGTGAGTGAGTGTGAGTGAGACAGAGAGCGAGTGAGACAGAGAGTGAGACAGGGAGAGTGAGATAGAGAGAGTGAGTGAGACAGAGAGCGAGTGAGACAGAGAGCGAGTGAGACAGAGAGTGCGAGTGAGACAGAGAGATTGTGTACGACAGAGAGAGTGAGTAAGTGACAGTGAGTGAGAGAGAGAGAAAGTGTGTGCGACAGAGAGAGTGAGTAAGGCAGAGAGAGTGAGTGAGAGAGAGAGGGTGTGAGACAGAGAGAGTGAGTGAGACAGGGAGTGTGTGTGAGACAGAGAAAGTGAGGCAGAGAGAGTGAGTGAGACAGAGAGAATGAGTGAGACAGAGAGAGTGAGTGAGATAGCGAGAGCGAGTGAGACAGAGAGTGCGAGTGAGACTGAGAAATTGTGTGCGACAGAGAGAGTGAGTGAGTGAGGGTGAGTGAGGCAGAGAGAGTGAGTGAGGCAGAGAGAGTGTGTGAGACAGAGGGAGTGAGTGAGGGAGTGCGAGTGAGACAGAGAGCGAGTGAGACAGACTGCGTGTGAGACAGAGATTGTGTGCGACAGATTGAGTGAGTGAGAGTGAGTGAGAGAGAGCGAGCGAGTGAGATAGAGAGAGTGAGTGAGGCAGAGAGAGTGAGGCAGAGTGAGTGAGACAGAGAGAGTGAGTGAGATAGAGAGAGTGAGTGAGACAGAGAGTGTGTGAGACAGAGAGAGTGTGTGAGAGAGAGATTGTGTGAGACAGAGAGTGCGAGTGAGACAGAGATTGTGTGCGACAGATAGAGTGAGTGAGTGAGAGTGAGTGAGAGAGAGCGAGCGAGTGAGATTGAGAGAGTGAGTGAGGCAGAGAGAGTGAGTGAGGCAGAGAGAGTGAGGCAGAGGGAGTGAGACAGAGAGTGAGTCAGACAGAAAGAGTGAGTGAGATAGAGAGAGTGAGTGAGACAGAGAGTGTGTGAGACAGCGAGAGTGTGTGAGAGAGAGAGTGTGTGAGGCAGAGAGAGTGAATGAGTGTGAGTGAGACAGAGAATGCGAGTGAGACAGAGAAATTGTGTGCGCCAGAGAGTGAGTGAGTGAGAGTGAGTGAGAGAGAGCGAGTGAGTGAGAGAGAGCGAGTGAGTGAGATAGAGAGAGTGAGTGAGACAGAGAGTGTGTGAGACATAGAGAGTGTGTGAGACATAGAGAGTGTGTGAGACATAGAGAGTGTGTGAGACATAGAGAGTGTGTGTGAGAGAGAGTGTATGAGACAGAGATCATGAGTGAGACAGTGTGAGTGACAGAGATCATGAATGAGACAGTGTGAGAGACAGAGAGAGTGAGGCAGAGAGAGTGAGTGAGGCAGAGAGAGTGAGTGAGTCAGAGAGAGTGAGTGAGTCAGAGAGAGTGAGTGAGTCAGAGAGAGTGAGTGAGTCAGAGAGAGTGAGTGAGTCAGAGAGAGTGAGTGAGTCAGAGAGAGTGAGTGAGGCAGAGAGAGTGAGTGAGGCAGAGAGAGTGAGTGAGGCAGAGAGAGTGAGGCAGAGAGAGTGTGTGAGGCAGAGAGAGTGTGTGAGGCAGAGAGAGTGTGTGAGGCAGAGAGAGTGTGTGAGGCAGAGAGAGTGTGTGAGGCAGAGAGAGTGTGTGAGGCAGAGAGAGTGAGTGAGGCAGAGAGAGTGAGTGAGACAGAGAGACTGAGTGAGACAGGGAGAGTGTGTGAGACAGTGAGTGAGGCAGAGTGTGTGAGACAGAGAGAGTGAGTGAGACAGAGAGAGTGAGTGAGACAGAGAGAGTGAGTGAGATAGAGAGAGTGAGTGAGACAGAGAGTGTGTGAGACAGAGAGAGTGTGTGAGAGAGAGAGTGTGTGAGACAGAGAGAGTGAGTGAGTGTGAGTGAGACAGAGAGCGAGTGAGGCAGAGAGAGTGAGTGAGGCAGCGAGAGTGTGTGAGGCAGAGAGGGTGTGTGAGTCAGACAGAATGTGTGAAACAGAGAGAGTGCGTGAGACAGAGAGTGAGTGAGACTGAGAGAGTAAGTGAGACAGAGAGAGTGAGTGAGACAGAGACAGTGTGTGAGACAGAGAGAGTGTGTGAGACAGAGGGTGTGTGTGAGACAGAGAGAGAGAGTGAGACAGAGAGAGTAAGTGAGACAGAGAGAGTAAGTGAGACAGAGAGAGTGTGTGAGACAGAGAGAGTGAGTGAGACAGAGAGAGTAAGTGAGACAGAGAGAGTGTGTGAGACAGAGAGAGTGAGTGAGACAGAGAGAGTGAGACAGAGGGAGTGTGTGAGGCAGAGAGAGTGAGTGAGACAGAGAGAGTTAGTGAAGCAGAGTGAGTGTGTGAGACAGAGAGAGTGTGTGAGGCAGAGAGAGTGAGGCAGAGAGAGTGAGTGAGGCAGACAGAGTGAGATAGAGAGAGTGAGTGAGACAGAGAGTGTGTGAGACAGAGAGAGTGTGTGAGAGAGAGAGTGTGTGAGAGAGAGTGTGTGAGACAGAGAGAGTGAGTGAGTGTGAGTGAGACAGAGAGCGAGTGAGACAGAGAGTGAGACAGGGAGAGTGAGATAGAGAGAGTGAGTGAGACAGAGAGCGAGTGAGACAGAGAGCGAGTGAGACAGAGAGTGCGAGTGAGACAGAGAGATTGTGTACGACAGAGAGAGTGAGTAAGTGACAGTGAGTGAGAGAGAGAGAAAGTGTGTGCGACAGAGAGAGTGAGTAAGGCAGAGAGAGTGAGTGAGAGAGAGAGGGTGTGAGACAGAGAGAGTGAGTGAGACAGGGAGTGTGTGTGAGACAGAGAAAGTGAGGCAGAGAGAGTGAGTGAGACAGAGAGAATGAGTGAGACAGAGAGAGTGAGTGAGATAGCGAGAGCGAGTGAGACAGAGAGTGCGAGTGAGACTGAGAAATTGTGTGCGACAGAGAGAGTGAGTGAGTGAGGGTGAGTGAGGCAGAGAGAGTGAGTGAGGCAGAGAGAGTGTGTGAGACAGAGGGAGTGAGTGAGGGAGTGCGAGTGAGACAGAGAGCGAGTGAGACAGACTGCGTGTGAGACAGAGATTGTGTGCGACAGATTGAGTGAGTGAGAGTGAGTGAGAGAGAGCGAGCGAGTGAGATAGAGAGAGTGAGTGAGGCAGAGAGAGTGAGGCAGAGTGAGTGAGACAGAGAGAGTGAGTGAGATAGAGAGAGTGAGTGAGACAGAGAGTGTGTGAGACAGAGAGAGTGTGTGAGAGAGAGATTGTGTGAGACAGAGAGTGCGAGTGAGACAGAGATTGTGTGCGACAGATAGAGTGAGTGAGTGAGAGTGAGTGAGAGAGAGCGAGCGAGTGAGATTGAGAGAGTGAGTGAGGCAGAGAGAGTGAGTGAGGCAGAGAGAGTGAGGCAGAGGGAGTGAGACAGAGAGTGAGTCAGACAGAAAGAGTGTGTGAGACAGAGAGAGTGTGTGAGAGAGAGAGTGTGTGAGGCAGAGAGAGTGAATGAGTGTGAGTGAGACAGAGAATGCGAGTGAGACAGAGAAATTGTGTGCGCCAGAGAGTGAGTGAGTGAGAGTGAGTGAGAGAGAGCGAGTGAGTGAGAGAGAGCGAGTGAGTGAGATAGAGAGAGTGAGTGAGACAGAGAGTGTGTGAGACATAGAGAGTGTGTGAGACAGAGAGAGTTAGTGAGGCAGAGAGAGTGTGTGAGGCAGAGAGAGAGTGTGAGACAGAGACAGTGTGTGAGACAGAGAGAGTGTGTGAGACAGAGAGAGTGTGTGAGACAGACAGAATGTGTGAGACAGAGAGAGTGTGTGAGACAGAGAGAGTGAGTGAGACTGAGAGAGTGTGTGAGACAGAGAGAGTGTGTGAGGCAGAGAGAGTGAGGCAGAGAGAGTGAGTGAGGCAGACAGAGTGAGTGAGACAGAGAGACTGAGTGAGACAGGGAGAGTGTGTGAGACAGTGAGTGAGGCAGAGTGTGTGAGACAGAGAGAGTGAGTGAGACAGAGAGAGTGAGTGAGACAGAGAGAGTGAGTCAGAGAGTGTGTGAGACAGAGAGAGTGTGTGAGAGAGAGAGTGTGTGAGACAGAGAGAGTGAGTGAGTGTGAGTGAGACAGAGAGCGAGTGAGGCAGAGAGAGTGAGTGAGGCAGCGAGAGTGTGTGAGGCAGAGAGGGTGTGTGAGTCAGACAGAATGTGTGAAACAGAGAGAGTGCGTGAGACAGAGAGTGAGTGAGACTGAGAGAGTAAGTGAGACAGAGAGAGTGTGTGAGACAGAGAGAGTGAGTGAGACAGAGACAGTGTGTGAGACAGAGACAGTGTGTGAGACACAGAGAGTGTGTGAGACAGAGAGAGTGTGTGAGACAGAGAGAGTGTGTGAGACAGAGGGTGTGTGTGAGACAGAGAGAGAGAGTGAGACAGAGAGAGTAAGTGAGACAGAGAGAGTGTGTGAGACAGAGAGAGTGAGTGAGACAGAGAGAGTTAGTGAAGCAGAGTGAGTGTGTGAGACAGAGAGAGTGTGTGAGGCAGAGAGAGTGTGGCAGAGAGAGTGAGTGAGGCAGACAGAGTGAGATAGAGAGAGTGAGTGAGACAGAGAGTGTGTGAGACAGAGAGAGTGTGTGAGAGAGAGAGTGTGTGAGACAGAGAGAGTGAGTGAGTGTGAGTGAGACAGAGAGCGAGTGAGACAGAGAGTGAGACAGGGAGAGTGAGATAGAGAGAGTGAGTGAGACAGAGAGCGAGTGAGACAGAGAGCGAGTGAGACAGAGAGTGCGAGTGAGACAGAGAGATTGTGTACGACAGAGAGAGTGAGTAAGTGACAGTGAGTGAGAGAGAGAGAAAGTGTGTGCGACAGAGAGAGTGAGTAAGGCAGAGAGAGTGAGTGAGAGAGAGAGGGTGTGAGACAGAGAGAGTGAGTGAGACAGGGAGTGTGTGTGAGACAGAGAAAGTGAGGCAGAGAGAGTGAGTGAGACAGAGAGAATGAGTGAGACAGAGAGAGTGAGTGAGATAGCGAGAGCGAGTGAGACAGAGAGTGCGAGTGAGACTGAGAAATTGTGTGCGACAGAGAGAGTGAGTGAGTGAGGGTGAGTGAGGCAGAGTGAGTGAGAGAGAGCGAGCGAGTGAGATAGAGAGAGTGAGTGAGGCAGAGAGAGTGAGGCAGAGTGAGTGAGACAGAGAGAGTGAGTGAGATAGAGAGAGTGAGTGAGACAGAGAGTGTGTGAGACAGAGAGAGTGTGTGAGAGAGAGATTGTGTGAGACAGAGAGTGCGAGTGAGACAGAGATTGTGTGCGACAGATAGAGTGAGTGAGTGAGAGTGAGTGAGAGAGAGCGAGCGAGTGAGATTGAGAGAGTGAGTGAGGCAGAGAGAGTGAGTGAGGCAGAGAGAGTGAGGCAGAGGGAGTGAGACAGAGAGTGTGTGAGACAGAGAGAGTGTGTGAGAGAGAGAGTGTGTGAGGCAGAGAGAGTGAATGAGTGTGAGTGAGACAGAGAATGCGAGTGAGACAGAGAAATTGTGTGCGCCAGAGAGTGAGTGAGTGAGAGTGAGTGAGAGAGAGCGAGTGAGTGAGAGAGAGCGAGTGAGTGAGATAGAGAGAGTGAGTGAGACAGAGAGTGTGTGAGACATAGAGAGTGTGTGAGACAGAGAGAGTTAGTGAGGCAGAGAGAGTGTGTGAGGCAGAGAGAGAGTGTGAGACAGAGACAGTGTGTGAGACAGAGAGAGTGTGTGAGACAGAGAGAGTGTGTGAGACAGACAGAATGTGTGAGACAGAGAGAGTGTGTGAGACAGAGAGAGTGAGTGAGACTGAGAGAGTGTGTGAGACAGAGAGAGTGTGTGAGGCAGAGAGAGGGAGGCAGAGAGAGTGAGTGAGGCAGACAGAGTGAGTGAGACAGAGAGACTGAGTGAGACAGGGAGAGTGTGTGAGACAGTGAGTGAGGCAGAGTGTGTGAGACAGAGAGAGTGAGTGAGACAGAGAGAGTGAGTGAGACAGAGAGAGTGAGTGAGATAGAGAGAGTGAGTGAGACAGAGAGTGTGTGAGACAGAGAGAGTGTGTGAGAGAGAGAGTGTGTGAGACAGAGAGAGTGAGTGAGTGTGAGTGAGACAGAGAGCGAGTGAGGCAGAGAGAGTGAGTGAGGCAGCGAGAGTGTGTGAGGCAGAGAGGGTGTGTGAGTCAGACAGAATGTGTGAAACAGAGAGAGTGCGTGAGACAGAGAGTGAGTGAGACTGAGAGAGTAAGTGAGACAGAGAGAGTGTGTGAGACAGAGAGAGTGAGTGAGACAGAGACAGTGTGTGAGACAGAGAGAGTGTGTGAGACAGAGAGAGTGTGTGAGACAGAGAGAGTGTGTGAGACAGAGGGTGTGTGTGAGACAGAGAGAGAGAGTGAGACAGAGAGAGTAAGTGAGACAGAGAGAGTGTGTGAGACAGAGAGAGTGAGTGAGACAGAGAGAGTTAGTGAAGCAGAGTGAGTGTGTGAGACAGAGAGAGTGTGTGAGGCAGAGAGAGTGTGGCAGAGAGAGTGAGTGAGGCAGACAGAGTGAGATAGAGAGAGTGAGTGAGACAGAGAGTGTGTGAGACAGAGAGAGTGTGTGAGAGAGAGAGTGTGTGAGACAGAGAGAGTGAGTGAGTGTGAGTGAGACAGAGAGCGAGTGAGACAGAGAGTGAGACAGGGAGAGTGAGATAGAGAGAGTGAGTGAGACAGAGAGCGAGTGAGACAGAGAGCGAGTGAGACAGAGAGCGAGTGAGACAGAGAGTGCGAGTGAGACAGAGAGATTGTGTACGACAGAGAGAGTGAGTAAGTGACAGTGAGTGAGAGAGAGAGAAAGTGTGTGCGACAGAGAGAGTGAGTAAGGCAGAGAGAGTGAGTGAGAGAGAGAGGGTGTGAGACAGAGAGAGTGAGTGAGACAGGGAGTGTGTGTGAGACAGAGAAAGTGAGGCAGAGAGAGTGAGTGAGACAGAGAGAATGAGTGAGACAGAGAGAGTGAGTGAGATAGCGAGAGCGAGTGAGACAGAGAGTGCGAGTGAGACTGAGAAATTGTGTGCGACAGAGTGAGTGAGTGAGGGTGAGTGAGGCAGAGTGAGTGATAGAGAGCGAGCGAGTGAGATAGAGAGAGTGAGTGAGGCAGAGAGAGTGAGGCAGAGTGAGTGAGACAGAGAGAGTGAGTGAGATAGAGAGAGTGAGTGAGACAGAGAGTGTGTGAGACAGAGAGAGTGTGTGAGAGAGAGATTGTGTGAGACAGAGAGTGCGAGTGAGACAGAGATTGTGTGCGACAGATAGAGTGAGTGAGTGAGAGTGAGTGAGAGAGAGCGAGCGAGTGAGATTGAGAGAGTGAGTGAGGCAGAGAGAGTGAGTGAGGCAGAGAGAGTGAGTGAGGCAGAGAGAGTGAGGCAGAGGGAGTGAGACAGAGAGTGAGTCAGACAGAAAGAGTGAGTGAGATAGAGAGAGTGAGTGAGACAGAGAGTGTGTGAGACAGCGAGAGTGTGTGAGAGAGAGAGTGTGTGAGGCAGAGAGAGTGAATGAGTGTGAGTGAGACAGAGAATGCGAGTGAGACAGAGAAATTGTGTGCGCCAGAGAGTGAGTGAGTGAGAGTGAGTGAGAGAGAGCGAGTGAGTGAGAGAGAGCGAGTGAGTGAGATAGAGAGAGTGAGTGAGACAGAGAGTGTGTGAGACATAGAGAGTGTGTGAGACATAGAGAGTGTGTGTGAGAGAGAGTGTATGAGACAGAGATCATGAGTGAGACAGTGTGAGAGACAGAGATCATGAATGAGACAGTGTGAGAGACAGAGAGAGTGAGGCAGAGAGAGTGAGTGAGTCAGAGAGAGTGAGTGAGTCAGAGAGAGTGAGTGAGTCAGAGAGAGTGAGTGAGTCAGAGAGAGTGAGTGAGTCAGAGAGAGTGAGTGAGGCAGAGAGAGTGAGTGAGGCAGAGAGAGTGAGTGAGGCAGAGAGAGTGAGGCAGAGAGAGTGTGTGAGGCAGAGAGAGTGTGTGAGGCAGAGAGAGTGTGTGAGGCAGAGAGAGTGTGTGAGGCAGAGAGAGTGTGTGAGGCAGAGAGAGTGAGTGAGGCAGACAGAGTGAGTGAGACAGAGAGACTGAGTGAGACAGGGAGAGTGTGTGAGACAGTGAGTGAGGCAGAGTGTGTGAGACAGAGAGAGTGAGTGAGACAGAGAGAATGAGTGAGACAGAGAGAGTGAGTGAGATAGAGAGAGTGAGTGAGACAGAGAGTGTGTGAGACAGAGAGAGTGTGTGAGAGAGAGAGTGTGTGAGACAGAGAGAGTGAGTGAGTGTGAGTGAGACAGAGAGCGAGTGAGGCAGAGAGAGTGAGTGAGGCAGCGAGAGTGTGTGAGGCAGAGAGGGTGTGTGAGTCAGACAGAATGTGTGAAACAGAGAGAGTGCGTGAGACAGAGAGTGAGTGAGACTGAGAGAGTAAGTGAGACAGAGAGAGTGTGTGAGACAGAGAGAGTGAGTGAGACAGAGAGAGTGAGTGAGACAGAGAGAGTGTGTGAGACAGAGGGTGTGTGTGAGACAGAGAGAGAGAGTGAGACAGAGAGAGTAAGTGAGACAGAGAGAGTGTGTGAGACAGAGAGAGTGAGTGAGACAGAGAGAGTAAGTGAGACAGAGAGAGTGTGTGAGACAGAGAGAGTGAGTGAGACAGAGAGAGTGAGACAGAGGGAGTGTGTGAGGCAGAGAGAGTGAGTGAGACAGAGAGAGTTAGTGAAGCAGAGTGAGTGTGTGAGACAGAGAGAGTGTGTGAGGCAGAGAGAGTGAGGCAGAGAGAGTGAGTGAGGCAGACAGAGTGAGATAGAGAGAGTGAGTGAGACAGAGAGTGTGTGAGACAGAGAGAGTGTGTGAGAGAGAGAGTGTGTGAGAGAGAGAGTGTGTGAGACAGAGAGAGTGAGTGAGTGTGAGTGAGACAGAGAGCGAGTGAGACAGAGAGTGAGACAGGGAGAGTGAGATAGAGAGAGTGAGTGAGACAGAGAGCGAGTGAGACAGAGAGCGAGTGAGACAGAGAGTGCGAGTGAGACAGAGAGATTGTGTACGACAGAGAGAGTGAGTAAGTGACAGTGAGTGAGAGAGAGAGAAAGTGTGTGCGACAGAGAGAGTGAGTAAGGCAGAGAGAGTGAGTGAGAGAGAGAGGGTGTGAGACAGAGAGAGTGAGTGAGACAGGGAGTGTGTGTGAGACAGAGAAAGTGAGGCAGAGAGAGTGAGTGAGACAGAGAGAATGAGTGAGACAGAGAGAGTGAGTGAGATAGCGAGAGCGAGTGAGACAGAGAGTGCGAGTGAGACTGAGAAATTGTGTGCGACAGAGAGAGTGAGTGAGTGAGGGTGAGTGAGGCAGAGAGAGTGAGTGAGGCAGAGAGAGTGTGTGAGACAGAGGGAGTGAGTGAGGGAGTGCGAGTGAGACAGAGAGCGAGTGAGACAGACTGCGTGTGAGACAGAGATTGTGTGCGACAGATTGAGTGAGTGAGAGTGAGTGAGAGAGAGCGAGCGAGTGAGATAGAGAGAGTGAGTGAGGCAGAGAGAGTGAGGCAGAGTGAGTGAGACAGAGAGAGTGAGTGAGATAGAGAGAGTGAGTGAGACAGAGAGTGTGTGAGACAGAGAGAGTGTGTGAGAGAGAGATTGTGTGAGACAGAGAGTGCGAGTGAGACAGAGATTGTGTGCGACAGATAGAGTGAGTGAGTGAGAGTGAGTGAGAGAGAGCGAGCGAGTGAGATTGAGAGAGTGAGTGAGGCAGAGAGAGTGAGTGAGGCAGAGAGAGTGAGGCAGAGGGAGTGAGACAGAGAGTGAGTCAGACAGAAAGAGTGAGTGAGATAGAGAGAGTGAGTGAGACAGAGAGTGTGTGAGACAGCGAGAGTGTGTGAGAGAGAGAGTGTGTGAGGCAGAGAGAGTGAATGAGTGTGAGTGAGACAGAGAATGCGAGTGAGACAGAGAAATTGTGTGCGCCAGAGAGTGAGTGAGTGAGAGTGAGTGAGAGAGAGCGAGTGAGTGAGAGAGAGCGAGTGAGTGAGATAGAGAGAGTGAGTGAGACAGAGAGTGTGTGAGACATAGAGAGTGTGTGAGACATAGAGAGTGTGTGTGAGAGAGAGTGTATGAGACAGAGATCATGAGTGAGACAGTGTGAGTGACAGAGATCATGAATGAGACAGTGTGAGAGACAGAGAGAGTGAGGCAGAGAGAGTGAGTGAGGCAGAGAGAGTGAGTGAGTCAGAGAGAGTGAGTGAGTCAGAGAGAGTGAGTGAGTCAGAGAGAGTGAGTGAGTCAGAGAGAGTGAGTGAGTCAGAGAGAGTGAGTGAGGCAGAGAGAGTGAGTGAGGCAGAGAGAGTGAGTGAGGCAGAGAGAGTGAGTGAGGCAGAGAGAGTGAGTGAGGCAGAGAGAGTGAGGCAGAGAGAGTGTGTGAGGCAGAGAGAGTGTGTGAGGCAGAGAGTGAGTGAGTGAGAGTGAGTGAGAGAGAGCGAGTGAGTGAGAGAGAGCGAGTGAGTGAGATAGAGAGAGTGAGTGAGACAGAGAGTGTGTGAGACATAGAGAGTGTGTGAGACATAGAGAGTGTGTGTGAGAGAGAGTGTATGAGACAGAGATCATGAGTGAGACAGTGTGAGAGACAGAGATCATGAATGAGACAGTGTGAGAGACAGAGAGAGTGAGGCAGAGAGAGTGAGTGAGTCAGAGAGAGTGAGTGAGTCAGAGAGAGTGTGTGAGGCAGAGAGAGTGTGTGAGGCAGAGAGAGTGTGTGAGGCAGAGAGAGTGTGTGAGACAGAGAGAGTGAGTGAGAGAGAGAAAGTGTGTGTGACAGAGAGAGTGAGTAAGGCAGACAGAGATAGTGAGTGAAACAGAGAGAGTGAGTGAGACAGGGAGGGTGTGTGAGACAGTGAGTGAGGCAGAGAGAGTGTGTGAGACAGAGAGAGTGAGTGAGACAGAGAGAGTGAGTGAGATAGAGAGAGTGAGTGAGACAGAGAGTGTGTGAGACAGAGAGTGTGTGAGACAGAGAGTGTGTGAGACAGAGAGGGTGAGGAAGGCAGTGAGAGTGATTGAGACAGGGAGAGTGTGTGAGACAGTGAGTGAGGCAGAGAGAGTGTGTGAGACAGAGAGAGTGAGTGAGACAGTGAGTGTGTGTGAGACAGAGTGTGTGAGACAGAGAGAGTTAGTCAGTGTGAGTGAGACAGGGAGAGTGTGTGAGACAGAGAAAGGCAGAGAGAGTGAGTGAGACAGAGAGAGTGAGTGAGACAGAGAGAGTGAGGCAGATAGAGTGTGTGAGACGGAGAAAGGCAGAGAGAGTGAGTGAGACAGAGAGAGTGAGTAAGACAGAGAGAGTGAGGCAGATAGAGAGTGAGTGAGACAGAGAGAGTGAGTGAGAGTGTGAGTGAGACAGAGAGCGAGTGAGACAGAGAGTGCGAGTGAGACAGAGAAATTGTGTGCGACAGAGAGTGTGTGCAATAGAGATAGTGAGTGAGGCAGAGAGAGTGTGTGATGACAGAGAGAGTGAGTAAGGCAGAAAGAGAGAGTGAGAGAGAGTGTGTGAGGCAGAGAGAGTGTGTGCGACAGAGAGTGTGAGCAACAGAGATAGTGAGTGAGGCAGAGAGAGTGAGTGAGGCAGAGAATGTGAGTGAGACAGAGAGAGTGAGTAAGACAGAGAGAGTGAGTGAGAGAGAGAGGGTGTGAGACAGAGAGAGTGAGTGAGACAGGGAAAGTGTGTGAGACAGGGAAAGTGTGTGAGACAGAGAGAGTGTGTGAGATTGAGAGAGTGAGTGAGGCAGAGAGAGTGAGTGAGGCAGAGAGAGTGAGGCAGAGGGAGTGAGACAGAGAGTGAGTCAGACAGAAAGAGTGAGTGAGATAGAGAGAGTGAGTGAGACAGAGAGTGTGTGAGACAGCGAGAGTGTGTGAGAGAGAGAGTGTGTGAGGCAGAGAGAGTGAATGAGTGTGAGTGAGACAGAGAATGCGAGTGAGACAGAGAAATTGTGTGCGCCAGAGAGTGAGTGAGTGAGAGTGAGTGAGAGAGAGCGAGTGAGTGAGAGAGAGCGAGTGAGTGAGATAGAGAGAGTGAGTGAGACAGAGAGTGTGTGAGACATAGAGAGTGATGGAGACATAGAGAGTGTGTGTGAGAGAGAGTGTATGAGACAGAGATCATGAGTGAGACAGTGTGAGAGACAGAGATCATGAATGAGACAGTGTGAGAGACAGAGAGAGTGAGGCAGAGAGAGTGAGTGAGTCAGAGAGAGTGAGTGAGTCAGAGAGAGTGAGTGAGTCAGAGAGAGTGAGTGAGTCAGAGAGAGTGAGTGAGGCAGAGAGAGTGAGTGAGGCAGAGAGAGTGAGTGAGGCAGAGAGAGTGAGGCAGAGAGAGTGTGTGAGGCAGAGAGAGTGTGTGAGGCAGAGAGAGTGTGTGAGGCAGAGAGAGTGTGTGAGGCAGAGAGAGTGTGTGAGGCAGAGAGAGTGAGTGAGGCAGACAGAGTGAGTGAGACAGAGAGACTGAGTGAGACAGGGAGAGTGTGTGAGACAGTGAGTGAGGCAGAGTGTGTGAGACAGAGAGAGTGAGTGAGACAGAGAGAGTGAGTGAGACAGAGAGAGTGAGTCAGAGAGTGTGTGAGACAGAGAGAGTGTGTGAGAGAGAGAGTGTGTGAGACAGAGAGAGTGAGTGAGTGTGAGTGAGACAGAGAGCGAGTGAGGCAGAGAGAGTGAGTGAGGCAGCGAGAGTGTGTGAGGCAGAGAGGGTGTGTGAGTCAGACAGAATGTGTGAAACAGAGAGAGTGCGTGAGACAGAGAGTGAGTGAGACTGAGAGAGTAAGTGAGACAGAGAGAGTGTGTGAGACAGAGAGAGTGAGTGAGACAGAGACAGTGTGTGAGACAGAGAGAGTGTGTGAGACAGAGGGTGTGTGTGAGACAGAGAGAGAGAGTGAGACAGAGAGAGTAAGTGAGACAGAGAGAGTGTGTGAGACAGAGAGAGTGAGTGAGACAGAGAGAGTAAGTGAGACAGAGAGAGTGTGTGAGACAGAGAGAGTGAGTGAGACAGAGAGAGTGAGACAGAGGGAGTGTGTGAGGCAGAGAGAGTGAGTGAGACAGAGAGAGTTAGTGAAGCAGAGTGAGTGTGTGAGACAGAGAGAGTGTGTGAGGCAGAGAGAGTGAGGCAGAGAGAGTGAGTGAGGCAGACAGAGTGAGATAGAGAGAGTGAGTGAGACAGAGAGTGTGTGAGACAGAGAGAGTGTGTGAGAGAGAGAGTGTGTGAGAGAGAGAGTGTGTGAGACAGAGAGAGTGAGTGAGTGTGAGTGAGACAGAGAGCGAGTGAGACAGAGAGTGAGACAGGGAGAGTGAGATAGAGAGAGTGAGTGAGACAGAGAGCGAGTGAGACAGAGAGCGAGTGAGACAGAGAGTGCGAGTGAGACAGAGAGATTGTGTACGACAGAGAGAGTGAGTAAGTGACAGTGAGTGAGAGAGAGAGAAAGTGTGTGCGACAGAGAGAGTGAGTAAGGCAGAGAGAGTGAGTGAGAGAGAGAGGGTGTGAGACAGAGAGAGTGAGTGAGACAGGGAGTGTGTGTGAGACAGAGAAAGTGAGGCAGAGAGAGTGAGTGAGACAGAGAGAATGAGTGAGACAGAGAGAGTGAGTGAGATAGCGAGAGCGAGTGAGACAGAGAGTGCGAGTGAGACTGAGAAATTGTGTGCGACAGAGAGAGTGAGTGAGTGAGGGTGAGTGAGGCAGAGAGAGTGAGTGAGGCAGAGAGAGTGTGTGAGACAGAGGGAGTGAGTGAGGGAGTGCGAGTGAGACAGAGAGCGAGTGAGACAGACTGCGTGTGAGACAGAGATTGTGTGCGACAGATTGAGTGAGTGAGAGTGAGTGAGAGAGAGCGAGCGAGTGAGATAGAGAGAGTGAGTGAGGCAGAGAGAGTGAGGCAGAGTGAGTGAGACAGAGAGAGTGAGTGAGATAGAGAGAGTGAGTGAGACAGAGAGTGTGTGAGACAGAGAGAGTGTGTGAGAGAGAGATTGTGTGAGACAGAGAGTGCGAGTGAGACAGAGATTGTGTGCGACAGATAGAGTGAGTGAGTGAGAGTGAGTGAGAGAGAGCGAGCGAGTGAGATTGAGAGAGTGAGTGAGGCAGAGAGAGTGAGTGAGGCAGAGAGAGTGAGGCAGAGGGAGTGAGACAGAGAGTGAGTCAGACAGAAAGAGTGAGTGAGATAGAGAGAGTGAGTGAGACAGAGAGTGTGTGAGACAGCGAGAGTGTGTGAGAGAGAGAGTGTGTGAGGCAGAGAGAGTGAATGAGTGTGAGTGAGACAGAGAATGCGAGTGAGACAGAGAAATTGTGTGCGCCAGAGAGTGAGTGAGTGAGAGTGAGTGAGAGAGAGCGAGTGAGTGAGAGAGAGCGAGTGAGTGAGATAGAGAGAGTGAGTGAGACAGAGAGTGTGTGAGACATAGAGAGTGTGTGAGACATAGAGAGTGTGTGAGACATAGAGAGTGTGTGAGACATAGAGAGTGTGTGTGAGAGAGAGTGTATGAGACAGAGATCATGAGTGAGACAGTGTGAGTGACAGAGATCATGAATGAGACAGTGTGAGAGACAGAGAGAGTGAGGCAGAGAGAGTGAGTGAGTCAGAGAGAGTGAGTGAGTCAGAGAGAGTGAGTGAGTCAGAGAGAGTGAGTGAGTCAGAGAGAGTGAGTGAGTCAGAGAGAGTGAGTGAGTCAGAGAGAGTGAGTGAGGCAGAGAGAGTGAGTGAGGCAGAGAGAGTGAGTGAGGCAGAGAGAGTGAGTGAGGCAGAGAGAGTGAGGCAGAGAGAGTGTGTGAGGCAGAGAGAGTGTGTGAGGCAGAGAGAGTGTGTGAGGCAGAGAGAGTGTGTGAGGCAGAGAGAGTGTGTGAGGCAGAGAGAGTGAGTGAGGCAGACAGAGTGAGTGAGACAGAGAGACTGAGTGAGACAGGGAGAGTGTGTGAGACAGTGAGTGAGGCAGAGTGTGTGAGACAGAGAGAGTGAGTGAGACAGAGAGAGTGAGTGAGACAGAGAGAGTGAGTGAGATAGAGAGAGTGAGTGAGACAGAGAGTGTGTGAGACAGAGAGAGTGTGTGAGAGAGAGAGTGTGTGAGACAGAGAGAGTGAGTGAGTGTGAGTGAGACAGAGAGCGAGTGAGGCAGAGAGAGTGAGTGAGGCAGCGAGAGTGTGTGAGGCAGAGAGGGTGTGTGAGTCAGACAGAATGTGTGAAACAGAGAGAGTGCGTGAGACAGAGAGTGAGTGAGACTGAGAGAGTAAGTGAGACAGAGAGAGTGAGTGAGACAGAGACAGTGTGTGAGACAGAGAGAGTGTGTGAGACAGAGGGTGTGTGTGAGACAGAGAGAGAGAGTGAGACAGAGTAAGTGAGACAGAGAGAGTAAGTGAGACAGAGAGAGTGTGTGAGACAGAGAGAGTGAGTGAGACAGAGAGAGTAAGTGAGACAGAGAGAGTGTGTGAGACAGAGAGAGTGAGTGAGACAGAGAGAGTGAGACAGAGGGAGTGTGTGAGGCAGAGAGAGTGAGTGAGACAGAGAGAGTTAGTGAAGCAGAGTGAGTGTGTGAGACAGAGAGAGTGTGTGAGGCAGAGAGAGTGAGGCAGAGAGAGTGAGTGAGGCAGACAGAGTGAGATAGAGAGAGTGAGTGAGACAGAGAGTGTGTGAGACAGAGAGAGTGTGTGAGAGAGAGAGTGTGTGAGAGAGAGTGTGTGAGACAGAGAGAGTGAGTGAGTGTGAGTGAGACAGAGAGCGAGTGAGACAGAGAGTGAGACAGGGAGAGTGAGATAGAGAGAGTGAGTGAGACAGAGAGCGAGTGAGACAGAGAGCGAGTGAGACAGAGAGTGCGAGTGAGACAGAGAGATTGTGTACGACAGAGAGAGTGAGTAAGTGACAGTGAGTGAGAGAGAGAGAAAGTGTGTGCGACAGAGAGAGTGAGTAAGGCAGAGAGAGTGAGTGAGAGAGAGAGGGTGTGAGACAGAGAGAGTGAGTGAGACAGGGAGTGTGTGTGAGACAGAGAAAGTGAGGCAGAGAGAGTGAGTGAGACAGAGAGAATGAGTGAGACAGAGAGAGTGAGTGAGATAGCGAGAGCGAGTGAGACAGAGAGTGCGAGTGAGACTGAGAAATTGTGTGCGACAGAGAGAGTGAGTGAGTGAGGGTGAGTGAGGCAGAGAGAGTGAGTGAGGCAGAGAGAGTGTGTGAGACAGAGGGAGTGAGTGAGGGAGTGCGAGTGAGACAGAGAGCGAGTGAGACAGACTGCGTGTGAGACAGAGATTGTGTGCGACAGATTGAGTGAGTGAGAGTGAGTGAGAGAGAGCGAGCGAGTGAGATAGAGAGAGTGAGTGAGGCAGAGAGAGTGAGGCAGAGTGAGTGAGACAGAGAGAGTGAGTGAGATAGAGAGAGTGAGTGAGACAGAGAGTGTGTGAGACAGAGAGAGTGTGTGAGAGAGAGATTGTGTGAGACAGAGAGTGCGAGTGAGACAGAGATTGTGTGCGACAGATAGAGTGAGTGAGTGAGAGTGAGTGAGAGAGAGCGAGCGAGTGAGATTGAGAGAGTGAGTGAGGCAGAGAGAGTGAGTGAGGCAGAGAGAGTGAGGCAGAGGGAGTGAGACAGAGAGTGAGTCAGACAGAAAGAGTGTGTGAGACAGAGAGAGTGTGTGAGAGAGAGAGTGTGTGAGGCAGAGAGAGTGAATGAGTGTGAGTGAGACAGAGAATGCGAGTGAGACAGAGAAATTGTGTGCGCCAGAGAGTGAGTGAGTGAGAGTGAGTGAGAGAGAGCGAGTGAGTGAGAGAGAGCGAGTGAGTGAGATAGAGAGAGTGAGTGAGACAGAGAGTGTGTGAGACATAGAGAGTGTGTGAGACAGAGAGAGTTAGTGAGGCAGAGAGAGTGTGTGAGGCAGAGAGAGAGTGTGAGACAGAGACAGTGTGTGAGACAGAGAGAGTGTGTGAGACAGAGAGAGTGTGTGAGACAGACAGAATGTGTGAGACAGAGAGAGTGTGTGAGACAGAGAGAGTGAGTGAGACTGAGAGAGTGTGTGAGACAGAGAGAGTGTGTGAGGCAGAGAGAGGGAGGCAGAGAGAGTGAGTGAGGCAGACAGAGTGAGTGAGACAGAGAGACTGAGTGAGACAGGGAGAGTGTGTGAGACAGTGAGTGAGGCAGAGTGTGTGAGACAGAGAGAGTGAGTGAGACAGAGAGAGTGAGTGAGACAGAGAGAGTGAGTGAGATAGAGAGAGTGAGTGAGACAGAGAGTGTGTGAGACAGAGAGAGTGTGTGAGAGAGAGAGTGTGTGAGACAGAGAGAGTGAGTGAGTGTGAGTGAGACAGAGAGCGAGTGAGGCAGAGAGAGTGAGTGAGGCAGCGAGAGTGTGTGAGGCAGAGAGGGTGTGTGAGTCAGACAGAATGTGTGAAACAGAGAGAGTGCGTGAGACAGAGAGTGAGTGAGACTGAGAGAGTAAGTGAGACAGAGAGAGTGTGTGAGACAGAGAGAGTGAGTGAGACAGAGACAGTGTGTGAGACAGAGAGAGTGTGTGAGACAGAGAGAGTGTGTGAGACAGAGAGAGTGTGTGAGACAGAGGGTGTGTGTGAGACAGAGAGAGAGAGTGAGACAGAGAGAGTAAGTGAGACAGAGAGAGTGTGTGAGACAGAGAGAGTGAGTGAGACAGAGAGAGTTAGTGAAGCAGAGTGAGTGTGTGAGACAGAGAGAGTGTGTGAGGCAGAGAGAGTGTGGCAGAGAGAGTGAGTGAGGCAGACAGAGTGAGATAGAGAGAGTGAGTGAGACAGAGAGTGTGTGAGACAGAGAGAGTGTGTGAGAGAGAGAGTGTGTGAGACAGAGAGAGTGAGTGAGTGTGAGTGAGACAGAGAGCGAGTGAGACAGAGAGTGAGACAGGGAGAGTGAGATAGAGAGAGTGAGTGAGACAGAGAGCGAGTGAGACAGAGAGCGAGTGAGACAGAGAGTGCGAGTGAGACAGAGAGATTGTGTACGACAGAGAGAGTAAGTGACAGTGAGTGAGAGAGAGAGAAAGTGTGTGCGACAGAGAGAGTGAGTAAGGCAGAGAGAGTGAGTGAGAGAGAGAGGGTGTGAGACAGAGAGAGTGAGTGAGACAGGGAGTGTGTGTGAGACAGAGAAAGTGAGGCAGAGAGAGTGAGTGAGACAGAGAGAATGAGTGAGACAGAGAGAGTGAGTGAGATAGCGAGAGCGAGTGAGACAGAGAGTGCGAGTGAGACTGAGAAATTGTGTGCGACAGAGTGAGTGAGTGAGGGTGAGTGAGGCAGAGTGAGTGATAGAGAGCGAGCGAGTGAGATAGAGAGAGTGAGTGAGGCAGAGAGAGTGAGGCAGAGTGAGTGAGACAGAGAGAGTGAGTGAGATAGAGAGAGTGAGTGAGACAGAGAGTGTGTGAGACAGAGAGAGTGTGTGAGAGAGAGATTGTGTGAGACAGAGAGTGCGAGTGAGACAGAGATTGTGTGCGACAGATAGAGTGAGTGAGTGAGAGTGAGTGAGAGAGAGCGAGCGAGTGAGATTGAGAGAGTGAGTGAGGCAGAGAGAGTGAGTGAGGCAGAGAGAGTGAGTGAGGCAGAGAGAGTGAGGCAGAGGGAGTGAGACAGAGAGTGAGTCAGACAGAAAGAGTGAGTGAGATAGAGAGAGTGAGTGAGACAGAGAGTGTGTGAGACAGCGAGAGTGTGTGAGAGAGAGAGTGTGTGAGGCAGAGAGAGTGAATGAGTGTGAGTGAGACAGAGAATGCGAGTGAGACAGAGAAATTGTGTGCGCCAGAGAGTGAGTGAGTGAGAGTGAGTGAGAGAGAGCGAGTGAGTGAGAGAGAGCGAGTGAGTGAGATAGAGAGAGTGAGTGAGACAGAGAGTGTGTGAGACATAGAGAGTGTGTGAGACATAGAGAGTGTGTGTGAGAGAGAGTGTATGAGACAGAGATCATGAGTGAGACAGTGTGAGAGACAGAGATCATGAATGAGACAGTGTGAGAGACAGAGAGAGTGAGGCAGAGAGAGTGAGTGAGTCAGAGAGAGTGAGTGAGTCAGAGAGAGTGAGTGAGTCAGAGAGAGTGAGTGAGTCAGAGAGAGTGAGTGAGTCAGAGAGAGTGAGTGAGGCAGAGAGAGTGAGTGAGGCAGAGAGAGTGAGTGAGGCAGAGAGAGTGAGGCAGAGAGAGTGTGTGAGGCAGAGAGAGTGTGTGAGGCAGAGAGAGTGTGTGAGGCAGAGAGAGTGTGTGAGGCAGAGAGAGTGTGTGAGGCAGAGAGAGTGAGTGAGGCAGACAGAGTGAGTGAGACAGAGAGACTGAGTGAGACAGGGAGAGTGTGTGAGACAGTGAGTGAGGCAGAGTGTGTGAGACAGAGAGAGTGAGTGAGACAGAGAGAATGAGTGAGACAGAGAGAGTGAGTGAGATAGAGAGAGTGAGTGAGACAGAGAGTGTGTGAGACAGAGAGAGTGTGTGAGAGAGAGAGTGTGTGAGACAGAGAGAGTGAGTGAGTGTGAGTGAGACAGAGAGCGAGTGAGGCAGAGAGAGTGAGTGAGGCAGCGAGAGTGTGTGAGGCAGAGAGGGTGTGTGAGTCAGACAGAATGTGTGAAACAGAGAGAGTGCGTGAGACAGAGAGTGAGTGAGACTGAGAGAGTAAGTGAGACAGAGAGAGTGTGTGAGACAGAGAGAGTGAGTGAGACAGAGAGAGTGAGTGAGACAGAGAGAGTGTGTGAGACAGAGGGTGTGTGTGAGACAGAGAGAGAGAGTGAGACAGAGAGAGTAAGTGAGACAGAGAGAGTGTGTGAGACAGAGAGAGTGAGTGAGACAGAGAGAGTAAGTGAGACAGAGAGAGTGTGTGAGACAGAGAGAGTGAGTGAGACAGAGAGAGTGAGACAGAGGGAGTGTGTGAGGCAGAGAGAGTGAGTGAGACAGAGAGAGTTAGTGAAGCAGAGTGAGTGTGTGAGACAGAGAGAGTGTGTGAGGCAGAGAGAGTGAGGCAGAGAGAGTGAGTGAGGCAGACAGAGTGAGATAGAGAGAGTGAGTGAGACAGAGAGTGTGTGAGACAGAGAGAGTGTGTGAGAGAGAGAGTGTGTGAGAGAGAGAGTGTGTGAGACAGAGAGAGTGAGTGAGTGTGAGTGAGACAGAGAGCGAGTGAGACAGAGAGTGAGACAGGGAGAGTGAGATAGAGAGAGTGAGTGAGACAGAGAGCGAGTGAGACAGAGAGCGAGTGAGACAGAGAGTGCGAGTGAGACAGAGAGATTGTGTACGACAGAGAGAGTGAGTAAGTGACAGTGAGTGAGAGAGAGAGAAAGTGTGTGCGACAGAGAGAGTGAGTAAGGCAGAGAGAGTGAGTGAGAGAGAGAGGGTGTGAGACAGAGAGAGTGAGTGAGACAGGGAGTGTGTGTGAGACAGAGAAAGTGAGGCAGAGAGAGTGAGTGAGACAGAGAGAATGAGTGAGACAGAGAGAGTGAGTGAGATAGCGAGAGCGAGTGAGACAGAGAGTGCGAGTGAGACTGAGAAATTGTGTGCGACAGAGAGAGTGAGTGAGTGAGGGTGAGTGAGGCAGAGAGAGTGAGTGAGGCAGAGAGAGTGTGTGAGACAGAGGGAGTGAGTGAGGGAGTGCGAGTGAGACAGAGAGCGAGTGAGACAGACTGCGTGTGAGACAGAGATTGTGTGCGACAGATTGAGTGAGTGAGAGTGAGTGAGAGAGAGCGAGCGAGTGAGATAGAGAGAGTGAGTGAGGCAGAGAGAGTGAGGCAGAGTGAGTGAGACAGAGAGAGTGAGTGAGATAGAGAGAGTGAGTGAGACAGAGAGTGTGTGAGACAGAGAGAGTGTGTGAGAGAGAGATTGTGTGAGACAGAGAGTGCGAGTGAGACAGAGATTGTGTGCGACAGATAGAGTGAGTGAGTGAGAGTGAGTGAGAGAGAGCGAGCGAGTGAGATTGAGAGAGTGAGTGAGGCAGAGAGAGTGAGTGAGGCAGAGAGAGTGAGGCAGAGGGAGTGAGACAGAGAGTGAGTCAGACAGAAAGAGTGAGTGAGATAGAGAGAGTGAGTGAGACAGAGAGTGTGTGAGACAGCGAGAGTGTGTGAGAGAGAGAGTGTGTGAGGCAGAGAGAGTGAATGAGTGTGAGTGAGACAGAGAATGCGAGTGAGACAGAGAAATTGTGTGCGCCAGAGAGTGAGTGAGTGAGAGTGAGTGAGAGAGAGCGAGTGAGTGAGAGAGAGCGAGTGAGTGAGATAGAGAGAGTGAGTGAGACAGAGAGTGTGTGAGACATAGAGAGTGTGTGAGACATAGAGAGTGTGTGTGAGAGAGAGTGTATGAGACAGAGATCATGAGTGAGACAGTGTGAGTGACAGAGATCATGAATGAGACAGTGTGAGAGACAGAGAGAGTGAGGCAGAGAGAGTGAGTGAGGCAGAGAGAGTGAGTGAGTCAGAGAGAGTGAGTGAGTCAGAGAGAGTGAGTGAGTCAGAGAGAGTGAGTGAGTCAGAGAGAGTGAGTGAGTCAGAGAGAGTGAGTGAGGCAGAGAGAGTGAGTGAGGCAGAGAGAGTGAGTGAGGCAGAGAGAGTGAGTGAGGCAGAGAGAGTGAGTGAGGCAGAGAGAGTGAGGCAGAGAGAGTGTGTGAGGCAGAGAGAGTGTGTGAGGCAGAGAGTGAGTGAGTGAGAGTGAGTGAGAGAGAGCGAGTGAGTGAGAGAGAGCGAGTGAGTGAGATAGAGAGAGTGAGTGAGACAGAGAGTGTGTGAGACATAGAGAGTGTGTGAGACATAGAGAGTGTGTGTGAGAGAGAGTGTATGAGACAGAGATCATGAGTGAGACAGTGTGAGAGACAGAGATCATGAATGAGACAGTGTGAGAGACAGAGAGAGTGAGGCAGAGAGAGTGAGTGAGTCAGAGAGAGTGAGTGAGTCAGAGAGAGTGTGTGAGGCAGAGAGAGTGTGTGAGGCAGAGAGAGTGTGTGAGGCAGAGAGAGTGTGTGAGACAGAGAGAGTGAGTGAGAGAGAGAAAGTGTGTGTGACAGAGAGAGTGAGTAAGGCAGACAGAGATAGTGAGTGAGACAGAGAGAGTGAGTGAGACAGGGAGGGTGTGTGAGACAGTGAGTGAGGCAGAGAGAGTGTGTGAGACAGAGAGAGTGAGTGAGACAGAGAGAGTGAGTGAGATAGAGAGAGTGAGTGAGACAGAGAGTGTGTGAGACAGAGAGTGTGTGAGACAGAGAGTGTGTGAGACAGAGAGGGTGAGGAAGGCAGTGAGAGTGATTGAGACAGGGAGAGTGTGTGAGACAGTGAGTGAGGCAGAGAGAGTGTGTGAGACAGAGAGAGTGAGTGAGACAGTGAGTGTGTGTGAGACAGAGTGTGTGAGACAGAGAGAGTTAGTCAGTGTGAGTGAGACAGGGAGAGTGTGTGAGACAGAGAAAGGCAGAGAGAGTGAGTGAGACAGAGAGAGTGAGTGAGACAGAGAGAGTGAGGCAGATAGAGTGTGTGAGACGGAGAAAGGCAGAGAGAGTGAGTGAGACAGAGAGAGTGAGTAAGACAGAGAGAGTGAGGCAGATAGAGAGTGAGTGAGACAGAGAGAGTGAGTGAGAGTGTGAGTGAGACAGAGAGCGAGTGAGACAGAGAGTGCGAGTGAGACAGAGAAATTGTGTGCGACAGAGAGTGTGTGCAATAGAGATAGTGAGTGAGGCAGAGAGAGTGTGTGATGACAGAGAGAGTGAGTAAGGCAGAAAGAGAGAGTGAGAGAGAGTGTGTGAGGCAGAGAGAGTGTGTGCGACAGAGAGTGTGAGCAACAGAGATAGTGAGTGAGGCAGAGAGAGTGAGTGAGGCAGAGAATGTGAGTGAGACAGAGAGAGTGAGTAAGACAGAGAGAGTGAGTGAGAGAGAGAGGGTGTGAGACAGAGAGAGTGAGTGAGACAGGGAAAGTGTGTGAGACAGGGAAAGTGTGTGAGACAGAGAGAGTGTGTGAGACAAACAGAATGTGTGAGACAGAGAGAGTGAGTGAGACAGAGGGTGTGTGTGAGACAGAGAGAGTGTGTGAACAGAGAGAGTGTGTGCGACAGAGAGTGTGTGCGAATGTGATAGTGAGTGAGGCAGAGACAGTGAGTGAGGCAGAGAAAGTCAGACAGAGAGAGTAAGTGAGACAGAGAGAGTGTGTGAGACAGAGAGAGTGATTGAGACAGAGAGAGTGTGTGAGACAGAGAGAGTGAGTGAGACAGAGTGTGTGAGACAGTGAGTGCGACCGAGAGAGTGTGTGAGACAGAGAGAGTGAGGCAGAAAGAGTGAGTGAGGCAGAGAGAGTGAGTGAGATAGACAGAGTGTGTGAGACAGAGAGAGTGTCTGAGACAGACAGAGTGAGTGAGACAGAGAGAGTGAGTGAGACAGAGAGAGTTAGACAGAGAGAGTGTGTGAGGCAGAGAGAGTGAGTGAGACAGAGAGAGTTAGTGAGGCAGAGAGAGTGAGTGAGACAGAGATAGTGTGTGAGACAGAGAGAGTGAGGCAGAGAGAGTAAGTGAGGCAGAGAGAGAGTGAGTGAGACAGAGAGAGTGAGTGAGACAGAGAGAGTGAGTGAGGCAGAGAGAGTGAGTGAGGCAGAGAGAGTGAGTGAGACAGAGAGAGTTAGTGAGGCAGAGCGAGTGAGTGAGATAGAGAGAGTGAGTGAGATAGAGAGAGTGAGTGAGACAGAGAGTGTGTGAGACAGAGAGAGTGTGTGAGAGAGACAGTGTGTGAGACAGAGTTAGTCAGTGAGACAAAGAGAGTGTGAGAGATAGAGAGGGTGAGGCAGAGAGAGTGAGTGAGGCAGAGAGAGTGTGACAGAGACAGTGTGTGAGACAGAGAGTGAGGCAGAGAGAGTGAGTGAGGCAGAGAGAGTGAGTGAGGCAGAGAGAGTGAGTGAGGCAGAGAGAGTGAGACAGAGAGAGTGAGATAGAGAGAGTGAGTGAGATAGAGAGAGTGAGTGAGACAGAGAGTGTGTGAGACAGAGAGTGTGTGAGAGAGAGAGAGTGTGAGACAGAGAGAGTGAGTGAGATAGAGAGAGTGAGTGAGACAGAGAGTGTGTGAGACAGAGAGTGTGTGAGAGAGAGAGTGTGTGAGACAGAGAGAGTGAGTGAAGCAGAGAGAGTGAGATAGAGAGAGTGATTGAGATAGAGAGAGTGAGTGAGACAGAGAGTGTGTGAGACAGAGAGTGTGTGAGAGAGAGAGTGTGTGAGACAGAGAGAGTGAGTGAGGCAGAGAGAATGAGTGAGGCAGAGAGAATGAGTGAGGCAGAGAGAGTGAGACAGAGAGAGTGAGAAAGAGAGAGTGAGAAAGAGAGAGTGAGTGAGACAGAGAGAGTGAGTGAGAGAGTGCAAGTGAGACAGAGAGTGCGAGTTGACAGACAGATTGTGTGCGGCAGAGAGAGTGAGTGACTGAGAGTGAGTGAGAGAGAGAATGTGTGTGCGACAGAGAGAGTGAGTAAGGCAGAGAGAGTGAGTGAGAGAGAGAGGGTGTGAGACAGTGAGAGTGAGTGAGACAGGGAGACTGTGTGAGACAGAGAGAGGCAGAGAGAGTGAGTGAGTCAGAGAGAGTGAGTGAGACAGAGAGAGTGAGTGAGACAGAGAGAGTGTGTGAGACAGAGAGAGTGTGTGAGACAGAGAGTGTGTGTGAGACAGACAGAATTTGTGAGACAGAAAGAGTGAGTGAGACAGAGATAGTGAGTGAGGCAGAGTGAGTGAGTGAGGCAGAGAGAGTAAGTGAGACAGAGAGAGTGTGTGAGACAGAGTGAGGGAGTGAGACAGAGAGAGTAAGTGAGACAGAGAGTGTGTGAGACTGAGAGAGTGAGTAAGACAGAGAGAGTGTGTGAGACAGAGAGAGTGAGTGAGACAGAGAGAGTGTGTGAGACAGAGAGAGTGTGTGAGACAGTGAGTGCGAACGAGAGAGTGTGTGAGACAGAGAGAGTGAGGCAGAAAGAGTGAGTGAGGCAGAGAGTGAGTGAGATAGACAGAGTGTGTGAGACAGAGTGTCTGAGACAGAGAGAGTGAGTGAGACAGAGAGAGTGTGTGAGACAGAGAGAGTGTGTGAGACAGAGAGAGTGTGTGAGACAGAGAGAGTGTGACAGAGACAGTGTGTGAGACAGAGAGTGAGGCAGAGAGAGTGAGTGAGACAGAGAGAGTGAGTGAGGCAGAGAGAGTGATTGAGACAGAGAGAGTGAGTGAGGCAGAGAGAGTGTGAGAGAGAGAGTGTGTGAGACAGAGAGAGTGAGTGAGAGAGTGCGAGTGAGACAGAGGGAGTGAGTGAGGCAGAGAGAGTGAGTGAGGCAGAGAGAGTGAGACAGAGAGAGTGAGGAGATAGAGAGAGTGAGTGAGACAGAGAGTGAGTGAGACAGAGAGTGTGTGAGAGAGAGTGAGGCAGAGAGAGTGAGTGAGACAGAGAGAGTGAGTAAGACAGAGAGAGTGAGGCAGATAGAGAGTGAGTGAGACAGAGAGAGTGGGTGAGACAGAGAGAGTGAGTGAGACAGGGAGAGTGTGTAAGACAGAGAGAGTGAGTGAGACAGGGAGAGTGTGTAAGACAGAGAGAGTGAGTGAGACAGAGAGAACGAGTGAGACAGAGAGAACGAGTGAGGCAGAGAGAGTGAGTGAGACAGGGAGAGTGAGTGAGATAGAGAGAGTGAGGCAGAGAGAGTGAGTGAGACAGAGAGTGTGTGAGACAGAGAGAGTGAGCCAGAGAGAGAGAGTGAGCCAGAGAGAGAGAGTGAGCCAGAGAGAGAGAGTGAGCCAGAGAGAGTGAGTGAGACAGAGAGAGTGAGTGAGACAGAGAGAGTGAGTGAGAGAGTGTGTGAGACAGAGAGAGTGAGTGAGAGAGTGTGAGTGAGACAGAGAGTGCGAGTGAGACAGAGAAATTGTGTGCGACAGAGGGTGTGTGAGACAGTGAGTGTGACCGAGAGACTGTGTGAGACAGAGTGTGTGAGGCAGAGAGAGTGAGTGAGATAGAGAGAGTGAGACAGAGAGAGTGAGGCAGAGAGTGAGTGAGGCAGAGAGAGTGAGTGAGTAGAGAGAGTGTGTGAGACAGAGAGAGTGAGTGAGACAGAGAGAGTGTGTGAGACAGAGAGAGTGAGTGATATAGAGAGAGTGAGACAGAGAGAGTGTGTGAGGCAGAGAGAGTGTGTGAGGCAGAGAGAGTGTGTGAGGCAGAGAGAGTTAGTGAGGCAGAGAGAGTGTGTGAGACAGAGAGAGTGTGTGAGACAGAGAGAGTGTGTGAGACAGAGAGAGTGTGTGAGACAGAGAGAGTGTGGCAGAGAGAGTAAGTACGGCAGAGAGAGTGAGTGAGACAGAGAGAGTGAATGAGGCAGAGAGAGTGAGTGAGATAGAGAGAGTGAGTGAGACAGAGAGTGTGTGAGACAGAGAGAGTGTGTGAGAGAGAGAGTGTGTGAGAGAGAGAGTGTGTGAGACAGAGATAGTGAGTGAGACAGAGAGAGTGTGAGAGAGTGAGACAGAGAGAGTGAGTGAGACAGATAGAGTGAGTGAGACAGAGAGATTGAGTGAGGCAGAGAGAGTGAGTGAGGCAGAGAGAGTGAGTGAGGCAGAGAGAGTGAGTGAGGCAGAGAGAGTGAGTGAGACAGAGAGAGTGAGTGAGACAGAGAGAGTGAGTGAGACAGAGAGTTTGTGAGACAGAGAGTGTGTGAGAGAGAGTGTGTGAGACAGAGAGAGTGAGTGAGAGAGTGCGAGTGAGACACAGAGCGAGTGAGACAGAGAGTGCGAGTGAGACAGAGAGATTGTGTGCGACAGAGAGAGTGAGTAAGTGAGAGTGAGTGAGAGAGAGAAAGTGTGTGCGACAGAGAGAGTGAGTAAGGCAGAGAGAGTGAGTGAGAGAGAGAGGGTGTGAGACAGAGAGAGTGAGTGAGACAGGGAGAGTGTGTGAGACAGAGAGAGTGAGGCAGAGAGTGAGTGAGACAGAGAGAGTGAGTGAGAGAGAGTCAGATAGAGAGAGTGAGTGAGACAGGAGAGTGTGAGAGACAGAGAGAGTGTGTGAGAGAGAGAGTGTGTTAGACAGAGAGAGTGAGTGAGTGCGAGTGAGACAGAGAGCGAGTGAGACAGAGAGTGCGAGTGAGACAGAGAAATTGTGTGCGACAGAGAGAGTGAGTGAGTGAGAGAGAGCGAGTGAGTGAGACAGAGATCATGAGTGAGACAGAGAGAGTGTGAGAGACAGAGAGAGTGAGGCAGAGAGAGTGAATGAGGTAGAGAGAGTGAGTATGGCAGAGAGAATGAGTGAGTCAGAGAGAGTGAGTGAGGCAGAGAGAGTGAGTGAGGCAGAGAGAGTGAGGCAGAGAGAGTGAGTGAGGCAGAGAGAGTGTGTAAGACAGAGAGAGTGAGTGAGACAGAGAGTGTGTGCGACAGAGAAAGTGAGTGAGACAGAGAGAGTAAGTGAGATAGAGAGAGTGAGTGAGACAGAGAGTGTGTGAGACAGAGAGAGTGTGTAAGAGAGAGAATGTGTGAGACAGAGAGAGTGAGTGAGAGAGTGCGAGTGAGACAGGGAGAGTGTGTGAGACAGAGAGAGTGAGGCAGAGAGAGTGTGTGAGAGAGAGTGTGTGTGAGACAGAGATAGTGTGTGAGACAGAGAGAGTTTTTGAGTGTGAGTGAGACAGAGAGCGAGTGAGACAGAGAGAGTGAGACAGGGAGAGTGTGTGAGACAGAGAAAGGCAGAGAGAGTGAGTGAGACAAAGAGAGTGAGTGAGACAGAGAGAGTGAGTGAGACAGAGAGAGTGAGTGAGGTAGAGAGAGTGAGTGAGACAGAGTGTGTGAGACAGAGAGAGTGTGTGAGAGAGAGAGTGTGTGAGACAGAGAGAGTGAGTGAGTGTGAGTGAGACAGAGAGCGAGTGAGACAGAGAGAGTGAGACAGGGAGAGTGTGTGAGATAGAGAAAGGCAGAGAGAGTGAGTGAGACAGAGAGAGTGAGTGAGACAGAAAGAGTGAGTGAGACAGAGAGAGTAAGTGAGACAGAGAGAGTAAGTGAGACAGAGAGAGTCAGTGAGACAGAGAGTGTGAGAGATAGAGAGAGTGAGACAGAAAGAGTGAGTGAGACAGATAGAGTGAGTGAGACAGAGAGAGTGAGTGAGACAGAGACAGTGTGTGAGACAGAGAGAGTGTGTGAGACAGACAGAATGTGTGTGACAGAGAGATTGAGTGAGAGAGTGTGTGAGATAGAGAGAGTGAGTGAGTGTGAGTGAGACAGAGAGCGAGTGAGACAGAGAGTGCGAGTGAGACAGAGAGATTGTGTACGACAGAGAGAGTGAGTGAGACAGAGGGAACGAGTGAGGCAGAGAGAGAGAGTGAGACAGAGAGTGTGTGAGACAGAGAGAGTGTGTGAGACAGAGAGAGTGTGTGAGAGAGAGTGTGTGAGACAGTGAGAGTGAGTGAGAGAGTGCGAGTGAGACAGAGAGCGAGTGAGACAGAGAGTGCGAGTGAGGCAGAGAGATTTTGTGCGACAGAGTGAGTGAGTGAGAGTGAGTGAGAGAGAGAAAGTGTGTGGGATAGAGAGAGTGAGTGAGACTGGGAGAGTGTGTGAGACAGTGAGTGAGACAGAGAGAGTGTGTGAGACAGAGAGAGTGAGGCAGAGAGAGAGAGTGAGACAGAGAGTGTGTGAGACAGAGAGAGTGTGTGAGACAGAGAGAGTGTGTGAGACAGAGAGAGTGTGTGAGAGAGAGTGTGTGAGACAGAGAGAGTGAGTGAGAGTGTGAGTGAGACAGAGAGCGAGTGAGACAGAGAGTGCGAGTGAGACAGAGAAATTGTGTGCGACAGAGAGTGTGTGCAATAGAGATAGTGAGTGAGGCAGAGAGAGTGTGTGATGACAGAGAGAGTGAGTAAGGCAGAAAGAGAGAGTGAGAGAGAGTGTGTGAGGCAGAGAGAGTGTGTGCGACAGAGAGTGTGAGCAACAGAGATAGTGAGTGAGGCAGAGAGAGTGAGTGAGGCAGAGAATGTGAGTGAGACAGAGAGAGTGAGTAAGACAGAGAGAGTGAGTGAGAGAGAGAGGGTGTGAGACAGAGAGAGTGAGTGAGACAGGGAAAGTGTGTGAGACAGGGAAAGTGTGTGAGACAGAGAGAGTGTGTGAGACAAACAGAATGTGTGAGACAGAGAGAGTGAGTGAGACAGAGGGTGTGTGTGAGACAGAGAGAGTGTGTGAACAGAGAGAGTGTGTGCGACAGAGAGTGTGTGCGAATGTGATAGTGAGTGAGGCAGAGACAGTGAGTGAGGCAGAGAAAGTCAGACAGAGAGAGTAAGTGAGACAGAGAGAGTGTGTGAGACAGAGAGAGTGATTGAGACAGAGAGAGTGTGTGAGACAGAGAGAGTGAGTGAGACAGAGTGTGTGAGACAGTGAGTGCGACCGAGAGAGTGTGTGAGACAGAGAGAGTGAGGCAGAAAGAGTGAGTGAGGCAGAGAGAGTGAGTGAGATAGACAGAGTGTGTGAGACAGAGAGAGTGTCTGAGACAGACAGAGTGAGTGAGACAGAGAGAGTGAGTGAGACAGAGAGAGTTAGACAGAGAGAGTGTGTGAGGCAGAGAGAGTGAGTGAGACAGAGAGAGTTAGTGAGGCAGAGAGAGTGAGTGAGACAGAGATAGTGTGTGAGACAGAGAGAGTGAGGCAGAGAGAGTAAGTGAGGCAGAGAGAGAGTGAGTGAGACAGAGAGAGTGAGTGAGACAGAGAGAGTGAGTGAGGCAGAGAGAGTGAGTGAGGCAGAGAGAGTGAGTGAGACAGAGAGAGTTAGTGAGGCAGAGCGAGTGAGTGAGATAGAGAGAGTGAGTGAGATAGAGAGAGTGAGTGAGACAGAGAGTGTGTGAGACAGAGAGAGTGTGTGAGAGAGACAGTGTGTGAGACAGAGTTAGTCAGTGAGACAAAGAGAGTGTGAGAGATAGAGAGGGTGAGGCAGAGAGAGTGAGTGAGGCAGAGAGAGTGTGACAGAGACAGTGTGTGAGACAGAGAGTGAGGCAGAGAGAGTGAGTGAGGCAGAGAGAGTGAGTGAGGCAGAGAGAGTGAGTGAGGCAGAGAGAGTGAGACAGAGAGTGAGATAGAGAGAGTGAGTGAGATAGAGAGAGTGAGTGAGACAGAGAGTGTGTGAGACAGAGAGTGTGTGAGAGAGAGAGAGTGTGAGACAGAGAGAGTGAGTGAGATAGAGAGAGTGAGTGAGACAGAGAGTGTGTGAGACAGAGAGTGTGTGAGAGAGAGAGTGTGTGAGACAGAGAGAGTGAGTGAAGCAGAGAGAGTGAGATAGAGAGAGTGATTGAGATAGAGAGAGTGAGTGAGACAGAGAGTGTGTGAGACAGAGAGTGTGTGAGAGAGAGAGTGTGTGAGACAGAGAGAGTGAGTGAGGCAGAGAGAATGAGTGAGGCAGAGAGAATGAGTGAGGCAGAGAGAGTGAGACAGAGAGAGTGAGAAAGAGAGAGTGAGAAAGAGAGAGTGAGTGAGACAGAGAGAGTGAGTGAGAGAGTGCAAGTGAGACAGAGAGTGCGAGTTGACAGACAGATTGTGTGCGGCAGAGAGAGTGAGTGACTGAGAGTGAGTGAGAGAGAGAATGTGTGTGCGACAGAGAGAGTGAGTAAGGCAGAGAGAGTGAGTGAGAGAGAGAGGGTGTGAGACAGTGAGAGTGAGTGAGACAGGGAGACTGTGTGAGACAGAGAGAGGCAGAGAGAGTGAGTGAGTCAGAGAGAGTGAGTGAGACAGAGAGAGTGAGTGAGACAGAGAGAGTGTGTGAGACAGAGAGAGTGTGTGAGACAGAGAGTGTGTGTGAGACAGACAGAATTTGTGAGACAGAAAGAGTGAGTGAGACAGAGATAGTGAGTGAGGCAGAGTGAGTGAGTGAGGCAGAGAGAGTAAGTGAGACAGAGAGAGTGTGTGAGACAGAGTGAGGGAGTGAGACAGAGAGAGTAAGTGAGACAGAGAGTGTGTGAGACTGAGAGAGTGAGTAAGACAGAGAGAGTGTGTGAGACAGAGAGAGTGAGTGAGACAGAGAGAGTGTGTGAGACAGAGAGAGTGTGTGAGACAGTGAGTGCGACCGAGAGAGTGTGTGAGACAGAGAGAGTGAGGCAGAAAGAGTGAGTGAGGCAGAGAGTGAGTGAGATAGACAGAGTGTGTGAGACAGAGTGTCTGAGACAGAGAGAGTGAGTGAGACAGAGAGAGTGTGTGAGACAGAGAGAGTGTGTGAGACAGAGAGAGTGTGTGAGACAGAGAGAGTGTGACAGAGACAGTGTGTGAGACAGAGAGTGAGGCAGAGAGAGTGAGTGAGACAGAGAGAGTGAGTGAGGCAGAGAGAGTGATTGAGACAGAGAGAGTGAGTGAGGCAGAGAGAGTGTGAGAGAGAGAGTGTGTGAGACAGAGAGAGTGAGTGAGAGAGTGCGAGTGAGACAGAGGGAGTGAGTGAGGCAGAGAGAGTGAGTGAGGCAGAGAGAGTGAGACAGAGAGAGTGAGGAGATAGAGAGAGTGAGTGAGACAGAGAGTGAGTGAGACAGAGAGTGTGTGAGAGAGAGTGAGGCAGAGAGAGTGAGTGAGACAGAGAGAGTAAGTGAGGCGGAGAGAATGAGTGAGGCAGAGAGAGTGAGACAGAGAGAGTGAGTGAGTCAGAGTGAGTGAGTGAGACAGAGAGAGTGAGGCAGAGAGAGTGAGTGAGACAGGGAGGGTGACTGAGACCGAGAGAGTGAGTGAGATAGAGAGTGAGTGAGATAGAGAGTGAGTGAGAGTGAGTGAGACAGAGAGCGAGTGAGACAGAGAGTGCGAGTGAGACAGAGAAATTGTGTGCGACAGAGAGAGTGAGTGAGAGAGAGAGAGTGTGTGATGACAGAGCGAGTGAGTAAGGCAGAGAGAGTGAGTGAGAGAGAGTGTGTGAGGCAGAGACAGTGTGTGCGACAGAGAGTGTGTGCAACAGAGATAGTGAGTGAGGCAGAGAGAGTGAGTGAGGCAGAGAGAGTGAGTGAGGCAGAGAGTGAGTGAGGCAGAGAGAGTGAGACAGAGAGAGTGAGTGAGATAGAGAGAGTGTGTGAGACAGAGAGTGTGTGAGACAGAGAGTGTATGAGACAGAGAGTGTATGAGACAGAGTGTATGAGAGAGAGTGAGTGAGACAGGGATAGTGTGTGAGACAGTGAGAGTGTGTGAGACAGAGAGAGTGAGTGAGATAGAGTGTGAGTGAGACAGAGAGCGAGTGAGACAGAGAGTGCAAGTGAGACAGAGAAATTGAGTGCGACAGAGAGAGTGAGTGAGAGTGAGTGAGAGAGAGAGAGTGTGTGATGACAGAGAGAGTGAGTAAGGCAGAGAGAGTGAGTGCGAGAGAGTGTGTGAGGGAGAGAGAGTGTGTGCGACAGAGAGTGTGTGCAACAGAGATAGTGAGTTAGGCAGAGAGAGTGAGTGAGGCAGAGAGTGTGAGTGAGACAGAGAGAGTGAGTAAGACAGAGAGAGTGTGTGAGACAGTGATAGTGTGTGAGACAGACAGAATGTGTGAGACAGAGAGAGTGAGTGAGACAGAGGGTGTGTGTGAGACAGAGAGAGTGAGTGAGAGTGTGTGCGACAGAGAGTGTGTGCGACAGAGATAGTGAGTGAGGCAGATAGTGTGTGAGACAGAGAGTGTGTGAGAGAGAGAGTGTGTGAGACAGAGAGAGTGAGTGAGGCAGAGAGAATGAGTGAGGCAGAGAGAGTGAGACAGAGAGAGTGAGAAAGAGAGAGTGAGTGAGACAGAGAGAGTGTGTGAAACAGAGAGAGTGAGTGAGAGAGTGCGAGTGAGACAGAGAGCGAGTGAGATAGAGAGTGCGAGTGAGACAGACAGATTGTGTGCGGCAGAGAGAGTGTGTGAGACAGAGAGTGTGTGTGAGACAGACAGAATGTGTGAGACAGAGAGAGTGAGTGAGACAGAGGGTCTGTGTGAGACAGAGAGAGTGAGTGAGAGTGTGTGCGACAGAGAGTGTGTGCAACAGAGATAGTGAGTGAGGCAGAGAGAGTGAGTGAGGCAGAGAGAGTGAGTGAGGCAGAGAGAGTGAGTGAGACAGAGAGAGTGTGTGAGACAGAGTGAGGGAGTGAGACAGAGAGTAAGTGAGACAGAGAGAGTGTGTGAGACAGAGAGAGTGAGTGAGACAGAGAGAGTGTGTGAGACAGTGAGTGCGACCGAGACAGAGAGAGTGAGGCAGAAAGAGTGAGTGAGGCAGAGAGAGTGTGTGAGACAGAGAGAGTGAGTGAGACAGAGAGAGTGTGTGAGGCAGAGAGAGTGAGTGAGACAGAGAGAGTTAGTGAGGCAGAGAGAGTGTGTG
Source organism: Scyliorhinus torazame (assembly GCF_047496885.1). Lineage (NCBI taxonomy): Eukaryota > Metazoa > Chordata > Chondrichthyes > Carcharhiniformes > Scyliorhinidae > Scyliorhinus > Scyliorhinus torazame. Next base: position 83,664,620 of record NC_092724.1, read on the forward strand.
AGGCAGAGAGAGAGTGTGAGACAGAGAGAGTGTGTGAGACAGAGAGAGTGTGTGAGACAGAGAGAGTGAGTGAGGCAGAGAGAGTGAGTGAGGCAGAGAGAGTGAGTGAGACAGAGAGAGTTAGTGAGGCAGAGAGAGTGAGTGAGGCAGAGAGAGTGAGTGAGATAGAGAGAGAGAGTGAGGCAGAGAGAGTGAGGCAGAGAGAGTGATTGAGACAGAGAGAGTGAGTGAGGCAGAGAGAGTGTGAGAGAGAGAGTGTGTGAGACAGAGAGAGTGAGTGAGAGAGTGCGAGTGAGACAGAGGGAGTGAGTGAGGCAGAGAGAGTGAGTGAGGCAGAGAGAGTGAGTGAGGCAGAGAGAGTGAGACAGAGAGAGTGAGTGAGATAGAGAGAGTGAGTGAGATAGAGAGAGTGAGTGAGACAGAGAGTGTGTGAGACAGAGAGTGTGTGAGAGAGAGTGAGGCAGAGAGAGTGAGTGAGACAGAGAGAGTGAGTGAGGCAGAGAGAATGAGTGAGGCAGAGAGAGTGAGACAGAGAGAGTGAGTGAGTCAGAGTGAGTGAGACAGAGAGAGTGAGGCAGAGAGAGTGAGTGAGACAGGGAGAGTGACTGAGACCGAGAGAGTGAGTGAGATAGAGAGAGTGAGTGAGACAGAGAGTGTGTGAGACAGAGAGAGTGTGTGAGACAGAGAGAGTGTGTGAGAGAGAGTGTGTGAGACAGAGAGAGTGAGTGAGAGAGTGTGAGTGAGACAGAGAGCGAGTGAGACAGAGAGTGCGTGTGAGACAGAGAAATTGTGTGCGACAGAGAGAGTGAGTGAGAGAGAGAGAGAGTGTGTGATGACAGAGCGAGTGAGTAAGGCAGAGAGAGTGAGTGAGAGAGAGTGACTGAGACAGAGAGAGTGTGTGAGACAGATAGAGTGAGTGAGGCAGAGAGAGTGTGTGAGATAGAGAGAGTGAGTGAGACAGATAGAATGTTGAACTGCCTTTCTCGGCAAGTGTTGTGGCCCCTGCACTCTTTGTTTAAAAAAAAATTGAAGAATACTTCTATTCGGGGGGGTTTCAACTGATTTGTCAGGGGGCTGGGAAAACGAGCTGTAGTCCAGAAGCCAGTGTCGATAGTAGTGAGTTACTGAGGAGGGTATCAAGGTCGCAGGAGTGTACCGGCAGACAGAAAGGTGGGTCGAAGTGTGTCCACTTCAATGCAAGGAGCATCTGGAATAAGTTAGGCGAACTTGGAGTGTGGAATGGTACTTGGGACTACGATGTTGTGGCCATTACGGAGACATGGTTAGAACAGGGACAGGAATGATTGTTGGATGCTCCGGGGTACAGATGTTTCAGTAAGAGTCGGGAAGATGGTAAAAGAGGTGGAGGAGTAGCATTGTTAATCAAGGATAGTTTAACGGCTGCAGAAAGGCAGTTTGAAGGGGATATGCCTACTGAGGTAATATGGGCCGAAGTAAGAAATAGGAAAGGAGCGGTCACATTGTTAGGAGTTTCCTATAGGCCCCCAAATAGTAATAGAGATGTGGAGGAAGAAATTGCAAAACAGATTATGGATAGGTGTGGAGGTCTCAGGGTAGTTGTCATGGGTGACTTTAACTTTCCAAATATTGATTGGAACCTCTATAGGTCAAACAGTTTGGATGGGGCAGTTTTTGTACAGTGTGTGCAGGAGGGTTTCCTGACACAATATGTGGATAGGCCGACAGGAGGGGTGGGGGCGGGGGGGGACACATTGGATTTGGTACTGGGTAATGAACCAGGCCAAGTGTTAGATTTGTTTATGGGGAGCACTTTTGTGTGTGACCACAATTCGGTGTCTTTCACTATTGCAATGGAGAGGGATAGGGCCATACGGCAGGGCAAGGTTTATAATTGGGGGAGGGGTAATAATGATGCGATTAGGCAAGAATTAGGGAGCATAAGATGGGAACAGAAACTGTGAGGGATAGGCACAAATGAAAAGTGGAGCTTGTTCAAGGAACAAATACTGCGTGTCCTTGATAGGCATGTCCGTCAGGCAGGGAGGAAATGGCCGTGTGAGGGAACCATGGTTCACAAAAGAGGTGGAATGTCTTGTCAAGAGGAAAAAGGAAGCGTATGTAAAGATGATAAAACAAGGTTCAGTTGGGTCGCTTGAGGGTTACAAGGTAGCAAGGAATGAGCTAAAAAAAAGGACTTAGGAGAGCTAGGAGGGGGCATGAGAATTCCTTGGCGGTTCGGACCAAAGAAAACCCCAAGGCTTTTTACTCTTACGTGAGAAATAAAAGAATGACCAGGGTGAGGTTAGGGCCGGTCAAGGACAGTAGTGGGAACTTGTGCATGGAATCAGAAGAAATAGAAGAGGCGTTGAATGAATACTTTTCTTCAATGTTCACCAAGGAGAGGGGCCATGTTTTTGAGGATGAGAGTGTGATTCAGACGGGTAGGCTGGAGGAAGTAGATGTTCTAAGGAAGGATGTATTCGCAATTTTGAAAAACCTGAGGGTCGACAAGTCCCCTGGGTCAGATGGGATATACCCAAGGATTTTTTGGGAGGCAAGGGATGAGATTGCAGAGCCTTTGGCTTTGATCTTTGGGTCCTCGCTGTCCACGGGGATAGTGCCAAAGGACTGGAGAGTGGTGAATGTTGGTCCTCTGTTCAAGAAAGGGAATAGAAATGACCCTGGTAATTGTAGGCCAGTTAGTCTTACTTCGGTGGTCAGGAAGATAATGGAAAAGGTCCTGAAGGATAGGATTTATGACCATTTGGAAAGATGTAGCTTAATCCAGGATAGTCAACACGGATTCGTGGAGGGTAGGTCTTGCCTCACAAATTTGATTGAATTCTTTGAGGAGGTAACTAAGTGTGTAGATGAAGGTAGAGCAGTTGATGCCGTATACATGGATTTTAGTAAGGCGTTTGATAAGGTTCCCCATGGTTGGCTTATGAAGAAAGTAAGGAGGTGTGGGATAGAGGGAAATTTGGCCAATTGGATAAGTAACTGGCTATCACATAGAAGAGGCTGGTGGTGGATAGAAAATGTTCAGACTGGAGACCAGTTACCAGCGGTGTACCACAGGGATCAGTGCTGGGTCCTCTGATATTTGTGATTTTTATCAATGACTTGGAGGAGGAGCTGAAGGGTGGATCAGTAAATTTGCTGATGACACCAAGATTGGTGGAGTAGTGGATAAGGTGGACGGCTGTTGTCGGCTGCAAAGAGACATTGATAGGATGCAGAGCTGGGCCGAAAAATGGCAGATGGAGTTTAACCCTGATAAGTGCGAGGTGATTCATTTTGGTAGAAAAAAATTTGAATGCGGATTACAGGGTCAACAGAGAGATCTTGGGATTCATGTCCACAGATCTCTGAAGGTTGCCACTCAAGTGGATAGAGCCGTGAAGAAGGCCTATAGTGTTTTATGGTTTATTGACAGGGGGCTTGAGTTTAAGAGCCGCGGGGTTATGCTGCAACTATACATTACCCTGGTGAGACCACATTGGAGTATTGTGTGCAGTTTTGGTCACCTCAGTGTAGGAAGGATGTGGAAGCTTTGAAAAGGGTGCAAAGGAGATTTACCAGGATGCTGCCTGGTTTGCAGGATAGGTCTTATGAGGAACAAAGAACAAAGAACAAAGAAATGTACAGCACAGGAACAGGCCCTTCGGCCCTCCAAGCCCGTGCCGACCATACTGCCCGACTAAACTACAATCTTCTACACTTCCTGGGTCCGTATCCTTCTATTCCCATCCTATTCATATATTTGTCAAGATGCCCCTTAAATGTCCCTATCGTCCCTGCTTCCACTACCTCCTCCGGTAGTGAGTTCCAGGCACCCACTACCCTCTGCGTAAAAAACTTGCCTCGTACATCTACTCTAAACCTTGCCCCTCTCACCTTAAACCTATGCCCCCTAGTAATTGACCCCTCTACCCTGGGGAAAAGCCTCTGACTATCCACTCTGTCTATGCCCCTCATAATTTTGTATACCTCTATCAGGTCGCCCCTCAACCTCCTTCGTTCCAGTGAGAACAAACCGAGTTTATTCAATCGCTCCTCATAGCTTATGCCCTCCATACCAGGCAACATTCTGGTAAATCTCTTCTGCACCCTCTCTAAAGCCTCCACATCCTTCTGGTAGTGTGGCGACCAGAATTGAACACTATACTCCAAGTGTGGCCTAACTAAGGTTCTATACAGCTGCAACATGACTTGCCAATTCTTATACTCAATGCCCCGGCCAATGAAGGCAAGCATGCCGTATGCCTTCTTGACTACCTTCTCCACCTGTGTTGCCCCTTTCAATGACCTGTGGACCTGTACTCCTAGATCTCTTTGACTTTCAATACTCTTGAGGGTTCTACCATTCACTGTATATTCCCTACCTGCATTAGCCCTTCCAAAATGCATTACCTCACATTTGTCCGGATTAAACTCCATCTGCCATCTCTCCGCCCAAGTCTCCAGACAATCTAAATCCTGCTGTATCCTCTGACAGTCCTCATCGCTATCCGCAATTCCACCAACCTTTGTGTCATCTGCAAACTACTAATCAGACCAGTTACATTTTCCTCCAAATCATTTATATATACTACAAACAGCAAAGGTCCCAGCACTGATCCCTGTGGAACACCACTGGTCACAGCCCTCCAATTAGAAAAGCATCCCTCCATTGCTACCCTCTGCCTTCTATGGCCTAGCCAGTTCTGTATCCACCTTGCCAGTTCACCCCTGATCCCGTGTGACTTCACCTTTTGTACTAGTCTACCATGAGGGACCTTGTCAAAGGCCTTACTGAAGTCCATATAGACAACATCTACTGCCCTACCTGCATCAATCATCTTAGTGACCTCCTCGAAAAACTCTATCAAGTTAGTGAGACACGACCTCCCCTTCACAAAACCGTGCTGCCTCTCACTAATACGTCCATTTGCTTCCAAATGGGAGTAGATCCTGTCTCGAAGAATTCTCTCCAGTAATTTCCCTACCACTGAAGTAAGGCTCACCGGCCTGTAGTTCCCGGGATTATCCTTGCTACCCTTCTTAAACAGAGGAACAACATTGGCTATTCTCCACGCCTCCGGGACATCCCCTGAAGACAGCGAGGATCCAAAGATTTCTGTCAAGGCCTCAGCAATTTCCTCTCCAGCCTCCTTCAGTATTCTGGGGTAGGTCCCATCAGGCCCTGGGGACTTATCTACCTTAATATTTTTTAAGACACCCAACACCTCGTCTTTTTGGATCACAATGTGACCCAGGCTATCTACACCCCCTTCTCCAGACTCAACATCTACCAATTCCTTCTCTTTGGTGAATACTGATGCAAAGTATTCATTTAGTACCTCGCCCATTTCCTCTGGCTCTACACATAGATTCCCTTGCCTATCCTTCAGTGGGCCAACCCTTTCCCTGGCTAGGTTGAGGGAGCTAGGGCTTTTCTCTTTGGAGCGGAGGAGGATGAGATGCGACTTAATAGAGGTTTATAAGATGATGAGGGGGATAGATAGAGTGGACGTTCAGAGGCTATTTCCTCGGGCGGATGTAGCTGTTACAAGGGGGCATAACTATAAGATTCAGGGTGGGAGATATAGGAGGGATGTCCGAGGTAGGTTCTTTACTCAGAGAGTGATTAGGGTGTGGAATGGACTGCCTGCTGTGATAGTGGAGTCAGACACATTAGGAACTTTCAAGCGGTAATTGGATCGGCACATGGAGCACACCAGAATGACAGGGAGTGGGATAACTTGATCTTGGTTTCGGACAATGCTCGGCACAACATCGAGGGCCGAAGGGCCTGTTCTCATAGAATTTACAGTGCAGATAGAGGCCATTCGACCCATCGAGTCTGCACCGGCTCTTGGAAAGAGCACCCCACCCAAACACACACCTCCACTCTATCCCCATAACCCAGTAACTCCACCCAACACTAAGGGCAATTTTGGACACTAAGGGCAATTTATCATGGCCAATCCACCTAACCTGCACAACTTTGGACTGTGGGAGGAAACCGGAGCACCCGGAGGAAACCCACGCAGACACGGGGAGGATGTGCAGACTCCGCACAGACAGTGACCCAAGCCGGAATCTAACCTGGGACCCTGGAGCTGGAGTTCTATGTTCTATGAGGGGAGGGCGGTGGATGTTGTTTACATGGACTTCAGTAAAGCCTTTGACAAGCTGCCTCATGGCAGACTGGTACAAAAGGTGAAGTCACACGGGATGAGAGGCGAGGTGGTAAGATGGAAACTGGACACGGTCACGGAAGGCAAAGGGTGGCAGTAGAAGGACGTTTTTCTGAATGGAAGGTTGTGACTAGTGATGTTTCACAGGGATCTGTGCTGGGGCCTCTGTTGTTTGTAATATACATAAATGATTTGAAGGAAAATGTAACTGGTCTGATTAGTAAGTTTGCAGATGACACCAAGGTTGGTGGAGTGGCAGGTGAGGATTGTCAAAGGATACAGCAGGACATAGATAGGTTGGAGACGTGGGCAGAAAAATGGTAAATGGAGTTTAATCCAGACAGATGTGTGGTAATGCATTTTGGTAGGTCGAACAGAGAGGGGAAATATTCCATAAATGGCAAAACTCTTTGAAATATAGAAAGTCAGAGAGATCTGGGCATACAGGTCCACAGATCTTTGAAAGTGCAACACAAGTGGACAAAGCAGTCAAGAAAGCACATGGAAAGCTTGCTTTCATCGGATGGGGCACTGAGTATAAAAACTGGCAAGTCATGCTACAGTTTTTCGAACCTTGGCAAGGCCGCACTTGGAATATTGCGCACATTTATGGTCGGAACACTACCAGAAGGATGTGGAGGCTTTGGAAAGGGTGCAGAGGAGGTTTACCAGGATGTTGCCTGGTCTGGATGGTGTTAGCTATGCGGAGAAGCTGAATAGACTCAGACTGTTTTCATTAGAATGACTGAGGTTGTGGGGTGACCTGATAGAGGTCTGCAAGATTATGAGGGGCATGGATAGAGTGAATGGGCAGGCAGCCTTTCCCAGGGTGGAGGGGCCAGTCACCAGGTTGCATAGGTTTTAGGTCCATGGGGCAAAGTTCAGAAGAGATGTGCGTGAAAGATTTTTTCCACAGAGGGTGGTGAGATGCTACAGTGAGATGCTACAGTGAGATGCTACATCTCGACAAATACATGGATAGGATGGGTATAGAGGGTTACGGCACTAGGAAGTGCTGAGGGTTTTGGCCAAGGGTGCATCATGACCGGTACAGGTTGGAGGGCCGAAGAGCCTGTTCCTGTGCTCTGTTCTTTGTTCTTTGTCCTTTTTGTTATCTCCTTTGGCTAATGGTTCTGAGGCCAGTTATAATACCACAGCTACTGATTAGCTGAGAGGAGTAACTAAGCACCCACCAGGAATCAGACCGGGAATTCAACCACCCAAGCTTAGTCAAATTAAACTGTGATTGTTCAGTACTTTGTCCTACTCACAAGGCCATTCCCACAATATTTATCCAATTTCAAACAATTTTCTTTATTGTAATTGCATGGGATCAATGCATTGTGCACCAGTAGGTAATGAACTAATTTGGGTAGATGCTGTTTATTCCCAGCACCTGGTTTATAATCCCAATGTATGCTTTATAATCCCAATGCCTACTGATAGATTATTGATTTATTCATGGTTTTAGGTGCTAATTGACTGCATAGCTAAAGAGTGAAATTATTAAAAATGTCTTGACTGTGAGAATACAGTCATTGTTTTTGATAATGGATGAACTATTGAGCCCTGGTGTCTTGACTGGAAATTTAGACATTGTTTCAGTGAATGTTTCATGTAATGAATTGACTATTGTATTTCAGTGATTTAGCAATAAGAATGTATCAACTAATTAGTTACAGCAAGGTCTACGGCCAGAGTGACAATAGGCGTGAGAAACCTATTTTCATGAGACTGTGCGCATCGCACAATCATAAGTAATGGCCAATATAAGATTAATAACTCATCCTCTAAGTAACAGACATCCATTTGAACAAATCAGGAGGTCTCAGCTGAGAATTAGAAACCAATGAGAGTAAATGAGGGATGAGATCACAGATAAGGATTCCCTTAAAAGTTAGACCTCATGGTCGAGGTCTCGTTCCTGAATTTTTGCCTTCCTGAATCATCTGTCCGTTTGTTTTCAAGAGATTTCTTCATGTTTTTATGTTTAATGCTTTTTTGCCATGTATTTGACCCATTTATGTATTGTTTGATATTTTGTTTCTAAGTTTTGATTCAGTTCTCTTATGAGTGTATTAAAGTGTATATTTAGCAATAAAGTTGTATTTTCGACACCTCCAATCAACCGGACAATGGACTCTTATTAGAAGGTAAAAAAAGAGTCCCAACAATTTGGCGAGCCAGCCAGGAGTGCTAGGAGGAAGAGACTGAACACCACACTGAGGCATTGGGAAGCGGATCAGCAGAACTGAGGTAAGAGACACTCATGTCTGCGAAAATTTAGAGTAGGGGGACTTCCTACGCACCCCTTATGAACACATCTGTGTTGAAATTGGCCCAAGTCTCAGTAACAGACAGGCATCTGATGATTGAAGTCCTGATACTTCTGCTTTAAGTTTCGTATTTTCCAATGCTAACTCATTTACTAATTGTAGCTCATTTTTTTGTATAAATGTATATATGTATATGTGTATACAGCACGGTAGTGTAAATGGATAGCACTGCGGCTTCACAGCATCAGGGTCCCAGGTTCGATTCCCCGCTGGGTCACTGTCTGTGCAGAGTCTGCACGTTCTTCCCGTGTCTGCGTGGGCTTCCTCCGAGTGCTCCGGTTTCCTCCCACAGTCCAAAGACGTGCAGGTTAGGTGGATTGACAATGCTAAATTGCCCTTAGTGACCAAAAAGGTTAGGAGGGGTTATTGGGTTGCGGGGATAGGGTGGAAGTGGAAGTGGGTCGGTGCAGACTCGATGGGCCGAATGGTCTCCTTCTGCACAGTATGTTCTCTATTCTATGGCATTATAGTTATATATATATATTGCGATCCCCCTGACAAGTCTACAACTTGAGGCCCAGTGTCAGAAAATACTATTTCAAAGTTGAACTGGCGGCCGAACCCCTACAACGTCTAGGGGTGGCCGAACTCCACCAGATATTTCTGCAGAAGAAATGTTTCAGATAACAAAGAGTTATATAGAACAGCGATTTGATTTGACCAAAACTGGTATAGAGATTAAACAGAAATTTTAAAAAGTATAATACGTCCAAAGGACAATGGTCCCTTGAAGAGTTTGGAGAAAAGTTACCCGCATGAGAGGTGAAAACCGACCAAACGGTCCCCGATTGTAATGAGCCAGTTCCGAAAAAGAAACAAGACGATAGCAAGTACCAACTATGATTGCAAAATAAAAAAAACAGAAGGAGCAATTACGGGCAGTCTGTGAGGAACTAAAGAGAGCAAAGCCCAAACTTGAAAAGCTAGAAAATTTAGAGGAAGAGGTTGCGAGACACAGACGTGAAGTATTTGAGCTGAATTCAGAAAAAAATGAGCTACGATTCGTAAATAGTGAGTTAGCATTGGAAAATACGAAGCTTAAAGCAGAAGTATCAGGACTTCAATTGAGAAATCAAGGTCTACTGACCCAGAATAGGGATCTTAAAGAGAGGTTACTTTCACAGGAGCAGGCCATTGGATTTCGGCGGGAGTGGTGCGCAAGTGATTTCTGGGAGGTAAGTTTCTCCTTTAAAAACACTTACTTTCACAGGAGCAGGCCATTGGATTTCGGCGGGAGCGGTGCGCAAGTGATTTCTGGGAGGTAAGTTTCTCCTTTAAAAACACGAAAGCACTTCTTTTCTGTTTCATTTTTTTCGACCCGCGGACTTCTGGAAGGCCCCCCCCCCCCAACCAATATATTCTGGTGGAGAGGAAACCCGAGACACTACACGTGTAGTGTCACCCACCCACCCTCCTCCTCTAACCTAATAATAAGATCCATTAGTGTGAGGTAAGTGTCATATTATATTATTCTTTTTTCTTTTTTTTTTAATTTACTGATTAGCCAGATCTTGGTTGGAAGTTAGAGGGATGGCAGGGAAGGGAGTGCAATGTTCCTCCTGCAGGATGTTTGAGGTGAGGGATGCCGTTAGTGTCCCTGCTGATTTTACCTGCAGGAAGTGCAGCCATCTCCAGCTCCTCCAAGACCGAGTTAGGGAACTGGAGCTGGAGTTGGATGAACTTCGGATCATTCGGGAGGCATAGGGGGTCATAGATAGCAGCTTCAGGGAATTAGTTACACCAAAGATTGGAGCTAGATGGGTAACTGTAAGAGGGACTGGGAAGAAGCAGTCAGTGCAGGGATCCCCTGCGGTCGTTCCCCTGAGTAACAAGTATACCGCTTTGGATACTTGTGGGGGGGGGGGGGGGGGACTTACCAGGGGTAAGCCATGGAATACGGGCCTCTGGCACGGAGTCTGTCCCTGTTGCTCAGAAGGGAAGGGGGGAGAGGAGCAGAGCATTAGTAATTGGGGACTCGATAGTCAGGGGCACAGATAGGAGATTTTGTGGGAGCGAGAGAGACTCACGTTTGGTATGTTGCCTCCCAGGTGCAAGGGCACGTGATGTCTCGGATCGTGTTTTCCGGGTCCTTAAGGCGGAGGGGGAGCAGCCCCAAGTCGTGGTCCACATTGGCACTAACGACATAGGTAGGAAAGGGGACAAGGATGTCAGGCAGGCTTTCAGGGAGCTAGGGTGGAAGCTCAGAACAAGAACAAACAGAGTTGTTATCTCTGGGTTGTTGCCTGTGCCACATGATAATGAGATGAGGAATAGGGAGAGAGAGCAATTAAACACGTGGCTACAGGGATGGTGCAGGCGGGAGGGATTCAGATTTCTGGATAACTAGGGCTCTTTCTGGGGAAGGTGGGACCTCTTCAGACAGGATGGTCTACATCTGAACCTGAGGGGCACAAATATCCTGGGGGGAGATTTGTTAGTGCTCTTTGGGGGGGTTTAAACTAATGCAGCAGGGGCATGGGAACCTGGATTGTAGTTTTAGGGTATGGGAGAATGAGAGTATAGAGGTCAGGAGCACAGATTTGACTTCGCAGGAGGGGGCCAGTGTTCAGGTAGGTGGTTTCAAGTGTGTCTACTTCAATGCCAGGAGTATACAAAATAAGGTAGGGGAACTGGCAGCATGGGTTGGTACCTGGGACTTCGATGTTGTGGCCATTTCGGAGACATGGATAGAGCAGGGACAGGAATGGATGTTGCAGGTTCCGGGGTTTAGGTGTTTTAGTAAGCTCAGAGAAGGAGGCAAAAGAGGGGGAGGCGTGGCGCTGCTAGTCAAGAGCAGTATTACGGTGGCGGAGAGGATGCTAGATGGGGACTCTTCTTCCGAGGTAGTATGGGCTGAGGTTAGATACAGGAAAGGAGAGGTCACCCTGTTGGGAGTTTTCTATAGGCCTCCAAATAGTTCTAGGGATGTAGAGGAAAGGATGGCGAAGATGATTCTGGATAAGAGCGAAAGTAACAGGGTAGTTATTATGGGAGACTTTAACTTTCCAAATATTGACTGGAAAAGATATAGTTCGAGTACATTAGATGGGTCGTTTTTTGTACAATGTGTGCAGGAGGGTTTCCTGACACAATATGTTGACAGGCCAACAAGAGGCGAGGCCACTTTGGATTTGGTTTTGGGTAATGAACCAGGCCAGGTGTTGGATTTGGAGGTAGGAGAGCACTTTGGGGACAGTGACCACAATTCGGTGACGTTTACGTTAGTGATGGAAAGGGATAAGTGTACACCGCAGGGCAAGAGCTATAGCTGGGGGAAGGGCAATTATGATGCCATTAGACATGACTTGGGGGGGATAGGTTGTAGAAGTAGGCTGCAAGTGTTGGGCACACTGGATAAGTGGAGCTTGTTCAAGGAACAGCTACTGAGTGTTCTTGATAAGTACGTACCGGTCAGGCAGGGAGGAAGGCGTCGTGCGAGGGAACTGTGGTTTACCAAAGAAGTGGAATCTCTTGTTAAGAGGAAGAAGGAGGCCTATGTGAAGATGAGGTGTGAAGTTTCAGTTGGGGCGATTGATAGTTACAAGGTAGCGAGGAAGGATCTAAAGAGAGAGCTAAGACGAGCAAGGAGGAGACATGAGAAGTATTTGGCAGGTAGGATCAAGGAAAACCCAAAAGCTTTCTATAGGTATGTCAGGAATAAAAGAATGACTAGGATAAGAGTAGGGCCAGTCAAGGACAGGGATGGGAAGTTGTGTGTGGAGTCTGAAGAGATAGGCGAGATACTAAATGAATATTTTTCATCAGTATTCACTCAGGAAAAAGATAATGTTGTGGAGGAGAATGCTGAGACCCAGGCTATTAGAATAGATGGCATTGAGGTACGTAGGGGAGAGGTGTTGGCAATTCTGGACAGGCTGAAAATAGATAAGTCCCAGGGCCTGATGGGATTTATCCTAGGATTCTCTAGGAAGCCAGGGAAGAGATTGCTGGGCCTTTGGCTTTGATTTTTATGTCATCATTGGCTACAGGAATAGTGCCAGAGGACTGGAGGATAGCAAATGTGGTCCCTTTGTTCAAAAAGGGGAGTAGAGACAACCCTGGCAACTATAGACCGGTGAGCCTCACGTCTGTTGTGGGTAAAGTCTTGGAGGGGATTATAAGAGACAAGATTTATAATCATCTAGATAGGAATAATATGATCAGGGATAGTCAGCATGGCTTTGTGAAGGGAGGTCATGCCTCACAAACCTTATCGAGTTCTTTGAGAAGGTGAACATAGAAAATACAGCACAGAACAGGCCCTTCGGCCCACGATGTTGTGCCGAACCTTTGTCCTAGATTAATCATAGATTATCATTGAATCTACAGTGCAGAAGGAGGCCATTCGGCCCCCTGAGTCTGCACCAGCTCTTGGAAAGAGCACCCTACCCAAACTCAACACCTCCACCCAACACCAAGGGCAATTTGGACATTAAGGGCAATTTATCATTGGCCAATTCACCTAACCCGCACATCTTTGGACTGTGGGAGGAAACCGGAGCAGGTAGATGAGGGTAGAGCAGTTGATGTGGTGTATATGGATTTCAGCAAAGCGTTTGATAAGGTTCCCCACGGTAGGCTATTGCAGAAAATACGGAGGCTGGGGATTGAGGGTGATTTAGAGATGTGGATCAGAAATTGGCTAGCTGAAAGAAGACAGAGGGTGGTGGTTGATGGGAAATGTTCAGAATGGAGTTCAGTTACAAGTGGCGTACCACAAGGATCTGTTCTGGGGCCGTTGCTGTTTGTAATTTTTATCAACGACCTAGAGGGGCAGAAGGGTGGGTGAGTAAATTTGCAGACGACACTAAAGTCGGTGGTGTTGTCGACAGTGCGGAAGGATGTAGCAGGTTACAGAGGGACATAGATCAGCTGCAGAGCTCGGCTGAGAGGTGGCAAATGGAGTTTAATGTAGAGAAGTGTGAGGTGATTCACTTTGGAAGGAATAACGTGAATGCGGAATATTTGGCTAATGGTAAAGTTCTTGGAAGTGTGGATGAGCAGAGGGATCTAGGTGTCCATGTACATAGATCCCTGAAAGTTGCCACCCAGGTTGATAGGATTGTGAAGAAGGCCTATGGAGTGTTGGCCTTTATTGGTAGAGGGATTGAGTTCTGGAGTCATGAGGTCATGTTGCAGCTGTACAAAACTCTGGTACGGCCGCATTTGGAGTATTGCGTACAGTTCTGGTCACCGCATTATAGGAAGGACGTGGAAGCTTTGGAGCGGGTGCAGAGGAGATTTACCAGGATGTTGCCTGGTATGGAGGGAAAATCTTATGAGGAAAGGCTGATGGACTTGAGGTTGTTTTCGTTAGAGAGAAGAAGGTTAAGAGGAGACTTAATAGAGGCATACAAAATGATCAGAGGGTTAGATAGGGTGGACAGTGAGAGCCTTCTCCCGCGGATGGAAATGGCTAGCACGAGGGGACATAGCTTTAAACTGAGGGGTAATAGATATAGGACAGAGGTCAGAGGTAGGTTCTTTACGCAAAGAGTGGTGAGGCCGTGGAATGCCCTACCTGCAACAGTAGTGAACTCGCCAACATTGAGGGCATTTAAAAGTTTATTGGATAGGCATATGGATGATAATGGCATAGTGTAGGTTAGATGGCTTTTGTTTCGGTGCAACATCATGGGCCGAAGGGCCTGTACTGCGCTGTATCGTTCTATGTTCTATGTTACCGTATAAATCCCTGACCTAGGGGGGATGATTCGTCAACGGGCCCTCAACACCCATACAACTGAGGCCCGTTCCCAGAACAATAGATCCAACTCCAGAAGTCCCACCCCCCGCCTCCGCCAGTCTGCGAGGTTACAGCAACCGCAAGCCCTTCCACGGTAGTTTTATTTCATTCCGAAGTAAAAGTAATTAAACAAGAATATTCAAAAAAAAATCACCAAAGGGGGCCATAAAACCTGATTCAGAATCCTCAGAATCCTGCAGGACTCTGGAGAAGAGATTATTCAGGAGGAGGAAACACCCTGAAAGAAAAAAACAAAGTCCCGAAGATCTCATGGCGTACAGTTAGCCTCTTTAAAGTTAAAACGGTATAAGGCCAAGTCAGTAAGAACAGTCTCTTCAGATGGAGAAAAAAGAATTTCCCGAGCCAACAGTTGTCCATGGATCGGCTGATCTGGAAAAGATTGATAGATGGTCTAAAGAATTACCTAACCCCAAGAAAGGGGGAATGGGAACATGGGAAGGGCTTTAGCGATTATGACACATTTACAATCTCCATCCGCCCAGTGTTCCCATACAGGAAGCCGTACAAGCCCCACCCACTGTCACTGCCCAGAGGAATGTATTAGCGAGAGCCATATAGAGAGATGCATAAGCCGCCGTCACCATACAGAAAGTCTGCATATAGGCTTGATGAGGAGTCTGGTATGGTGGATGCATTCAAGAAATTGTCACCGCAGTGCCAGGCTGCACTGATGGAGTTGTCAAAAAACTAGAAAAGCCCGTCTTAAGTCTCCCTGTCCCTGCGTCTCTTCATGCCTTGATTGACAACAGGAGGGATGGATTGTCCTCATTATTGAGGGTGGGCGGTTTTGTGAGGGCCATGAAGGATCCAGCACGAGTTGAAGGATAGAAAGAAATAACATTTATTTACAATAACATATATATATATATACACAACAGCAGCAGCACCTTCCTTGATGCTCACTCTCCTCTAGCCGGTTCCAAACTGGCCAGCTCTATTATTGCAGGGAATCTGCTAATGATTTCTCCACCCCCCTCATTGGGGAACCACATATTCCCAAAGGATTGTGGAATTGCCATTAGTCCCCAGCCAGTAGAAAGCAGGCAGGTTATAACATCCCTCCCCCCCCCCTCCCCCCAAAGGTCCAAGGAATCCACCGAATACCCTGGCGAAGGAGGGCGCCAGACTCGTTTTGCCGCAGGCAAATCTTCACGAAATTGCCGCAGACAATTTGCACGAGGCGCTGAATCGGGCGGCGTGTAACGAGACGGAGAACGGCGCTTCCGTGATGAATGGCGTAACAGTTGTACATCCATGGCCCGTGGGCCTGAGGACTCTCCCTCTTAGGCCTCCTGTGTCTCCATCTCGCAGTTGGAGTCCGCTGCCTCCGTCATCTCGGCGTCTCTATCTCCATGCGGTTCTGCAACAACCTGCGCAGGCTTCGAGTGCGGCACCAGAGGAAGATTGTGAGGAATACTCTCCACTGTGTCTGGTCTCTGTGGCTTTAGAAATGAGCTTCGGCGGCTGGGAATCTTTGGAAGGGATGGTCTTCTGGACCGAACGTGGTCTACATGCTTGCGCTGGAGACGACCCTAGGCTTGCACCTGGTAAGAGATAGGGCCCGTTTGCTGAAAGATTACACAGGGACCCACTGGGCACCACCAGCAAAATTCCAAAGGAACACTGGGTCACCGGGCGCAAACTGCCGAATCGGCCGATGCCGAGAAAAACCATGTCCCTGCCGTACTTTTGCGGCAATGTCCGGGAAAACCATACTAAGGCGGGTGCGAAGTCTCCGGCCCATTAGGAGTTCTGCGGGAGCTACCCCAGTCACCGCATGGGGGGTGGTCCTATACGAAAACAAAAAGCGAGTCAGTCTCTTGTCCATTGACCCGGAAGACTGCTTCTTTAGGCCTTGTTTGAATGTCTGCACTGTGCCAACCCATTTGAAGCCGGGTGGTAAGGGGCAGTGCGGATATGGCGTATGCTGTTCATCTTCATGAACCTCGCAAACTCCTCACTTGTGAACAGAGTACCGTTGTCCGTGACCAGCACCTCGGGGAGGCCATGCGTACTGAAAGACAAACGCATCTTCTCAATTGTTGTGCAGGACGTTGTGCCTACCATCATACGCACCTCTAACTATTTAGACTGGGCATCGATTAATAGAAGGAACACGGATCCTTGAAAAGTGTCGGCGAAATCCGCATGCAAGCGCGCCCAAGGCCGCCCTGGCCATTCCCAGTGATGTAGGGGCGTGGCCGGCGGAAGCTTCTGATGCTCCTGGCAAATGGAGCAGTTTTGGGCCACCTTCTCAATGTCGGTGTCGAGGCCTGGCCACCAGACATAACTCCGGGCCAACATTTTCACTTTGGTCACACCCGGATGCCCATTGTGCAAGTCTCTTAGTATCAGCTCCTGTCCTTTTTCTGGGACAAACACACGGGTCCCCCACAAGAGGATACCGTCTTCCACGCTAAATTCTGACAGCTTGGGGGAAAATGCCCGCAACTCGCCTGGGAGCTGTCTATGTTGCCCACCATACAGGACTATGTGCCGAACCTTTGACAGGACTGGCTCAGTCTGGGTGCACTCACGGATCTGTGACGCCATGACAGGCAAGGTGTCCATAAAATTTAGGATTGCAACCACCTCACCAGTGGTGGGGGTCGACATGGGGCCGGTCGATAAAGGCAATCGGCTATCTGGATTCCTGGTTTGTGCTCCAGAGAATACTCATAGGCAGCGAGCAACAAAGCCCAGCGCTGGATCCGTGCGGAAGCAATGGGGGTTATTGACTTATCCTCTCGGAAAAGTCCCAGCAGAGGCTTATGATCAGTCACGATAGTGAAGTGGCAGCCATACACATACTGGTGGAAGCGTTTCACCGCAAAGACCACTGCCAGGCCCTCCTTCTCGATCTGCGCGTTTTTCTTTTCCGCTGCAGTCAATGTGTGGGAGGCGAAAGCTAGCGGCCGCTCGGCCCCGTTCTCCATCTTGTGGGACAGGACGGCCCCTATACCATAAGGGGATGTATCACATGTGATGAGCAAAGGCTTTCCAGGATCATAGTGGGTTAGTAACCCAGATGACGACAATTGTTCTTTTACCCACCGGAAAGCGGTTTCTTGTGGCTGACCCCAAACCCAGGTGTGATTCTTCTTTAGCAGAAGGTGCAATGGGGCCAGTGTAGTTGCCAGATTGGGGAAGAACTTCCAGTAATAGTTTACGAGGCCGGGAAAAGAATGAAGATGCGAAGTGTCAGTCGGGGGCCTGTTGAATTGCGTGCACCTTCTCTGCGACGGGGTGCAAACCTTCGTGGTCCACCCGATAACCCAGGTAGACTACTTCCTTCGCCTGAAAGACGCACTTTGTGCGACGTAAACGGACTCCGGCCTCCGAAAAGCGTCTAAGGACAGCCTCCAAATGTTCCTGCTCCGACGTCTCTGTAATCAAAACGTCATCTAAGTGGACAGCGACAAGCAGTAAACCTCTCAAAATGCCCTCCATGACTCATTGAAAAATAGCGCAGGCAGAGGATACCCCAAAGGGCAACCGTGTATATTCATACAGGCCCCGGTGTGTATTAATCGTTACATATGGCCGGGAGGCAGGGTCCAGCTCCAACTGTAGGTAGGCGTGACTCATATCTTATTTCGTAAACAAGAGTCCGCCTGCAAACTGCGCTTGGAGATCCTCTATGCGAGGCATTGGATATCGGTCGAGCCGGGAAGCCGTATGCACTGTACGTTTATAGTCGCCGCACAAGCGAACTGTGGCATCTGGCTTCATTACAGGTACAATTGGTGCTGCCCACTCAGCGAAACGGACGGGCCTGATAATACCCAAAGTCTCCAAACGAGTGAGCTCCCCTTGTACCTTCTCGAGCAAGGCGTAAGGCAGCGGGCGCGCCCGGAAATAGCGCGGCTTGGCTCCTGGTTCGATTTGGATATGGGCTATGGCCCCTTTTATTTTCCCTAAACCGGGCTCGAATGCATCTGGGTACCATCCTAGCACCTCAGTCAACCCTCCAGATACTGTTTGGAGGATATGCTGCCACTGCAGCCGCAAATGGCGCAACCAGTCCCGACCCAACAGGCTGGGCCCGTGGCCGCACACCACGATAAGTGGGAAACGCCCCTCCTGGCGTCCATAAACAACAGGGGTCATTGTAGTTCCTGCAATGTCCAATGGTTCCCCCGTATAGGTGGCCAACCTGGCCTGTGTATCGGTTAATGTAAGGGTCTGTATACCCTGCTTGATGCGGTCGAATGTCCTCTGGGCGATCACGGGGACCGCTGCGCCAGTGTCCAACTCCATCTCAAGCGGGTGCCCATTGACTCGTACTGTCACCTTAATGGGGGCCACACGGGTAGCTGCCACTGCTGCAGGCAGTCATCCTCCGTCTCCATGTCCTCGGGACTAGTCGCCGCAGGTTCATCCAAATGGAAGGTACGGCCCCTGGGCTGGCCCCAGTTTCTGTTGGAACGGCGGCGCCCCCAGGACCGGCATCCACGACAGGGTCGGCGCCCACAAGTCTGACACGGACATGGCTCCTCGTCCATTGGTTCTGGAGAAGGCTCCCTTTGGGGAGGAATGTCCGACGGCCACTGGCGTCGATCCGGACGTCGCTTTGCCCAAGGTACCACAGTGCGGAGGACGTTTTTGGACGGAAGGGGTTGCGGCCCAAGGCATGCACCTCCATTCCCTGTAGCTCCTGCACTCCCCGTTCTGCGCACTCTCGGGACAATACTATTTGAATGGCCTGTTGAAAAGTCAATGTTGGTTCAGCTAACAACTTTCTCTGGGTGGCCGCATTGTTAATACCGCAAACCAAACGGTTGCGTAACATTTCTGACAAGGTCTCACCATAGTCACAGTACTCCGCAATCCTGCGTAGCCTGGGTAGAAAATCGGCAAGGGATTTTTCTCTGGTCCTCTCGGTTCATCAAACATTTTGGTGTCCGGCGCAGCTGGGTACGTAAGGTTCCTAATCACTCCAAACGTATGCGGGCCGCAGGCTCTGAGCAATATGACCACCTGGCGCTCATTTTCGGTGATGTTGTTTGCCCGGAAATAGTAACGCATCCGTTGTGCGTACTGGTTCCAGCTTTCCAGCGCAGCATCAAAAACATTCAAACGTCCATACAGAGGCATGGTGTAATAGGAAAAAAACTTCCAACCTGTATCCAACAAAAATCCAGGGAGGTGGCTTCAGCAGTGTAGACAGCTATTCACTTTAACCCTCGTCGCCAGTTTTGTGAGGGCCACGGAGAATCCAGCACAAGTTGAAGGATAGAAAGAAATAACATTTATTTACAGTAACATATATATATATATATACACCAGCAGCAGCAACTTCCTTGCTGCTCACTCTCCTCTAGCCGGTTCCAGATTGGCCAGCTTTATTGATGCAGGGAATTTCCGCCCCCCACATGGGGAAGCTCATACTCCCAAAGGATTGTGGGATTGCCATTAGTCCCCAGCCAGTGGTAAACAGGCAGGTTATAACAGGCTATAAAGAAATAGACTGTTGTTTTGATACAGGAGCAAAGTTAACATGCTTTCTTCTTGTGTGTGCAAAATTGTTTCCGTTGGATCACAAAATAACTGTAGCCCATGGTATAGGGGGCGAAACACTGATTATCAAAAGAACTCAGTCCAAGCTAATAGAATTTGGCACACATGAATTGATTTCTCCAGTCTGGATAGGCCCAGTGGACCAGGCCATTCTGGATGTTCTAGCCCAACTAAATTCTTCTCTAAACTTTGAGAATGGAAAAGTAACATGGTCAATTAGAGCCTTCAGGAATGATCAGCTCAACGAACATCCAACTTGGGCCAAAGATAAGAATGAGCAGCACGGTATCATAGTGGTTCGCATAATGGCTTCACAGCGCCAGGGTCCTAAGTTCGATTCCCGGCTGGGGCCACTGTCTCTGCAGAGTCTGCACGTTCTCCCCATGTCTGCGTGGATTTCGTCTGGGTGCTCCGGTTTCCTCCCACAGTCCAAAGATGTGCAGGGGCAAGTGGATTGGCTATGTTAAATTGCCCTTAGTGTCCAAAAAAGGTAAGGTGCGGTTACGGGGATAGAATGGAAATATGGGGATAAGGTGGAGGTGTGGGCTTAGGTAGGGGCATCTTTCTAAGGGCTGGTGCAGACTCGATGGGCCGAATGGCCTCCTTCTGCACTGCAAATTCTGTGTTCTGTGCTCTTAATGATTGTGGCCTACGACACATGGAACTGACATCATTTACTTGAATTGTCCCACCATGCACCAAACAGAATCCCATCAACCCATCCTCCATTGAGGGAATACTACCTATAGTAAAGTAACTAGAGGAAAGGGGTGTATTGATTAAAACACACAGCTCATTGAATAGCCCCGTTTGGCCTGCAAAAAAGGCAAATGGCACATGCGCCTGACCGTTGACTGCATAAGAACATAAGAACTAGGAGCAGGAGTTGGCCATCTGGCCCCTCGAGCCTGCTCCACCATTCAATGAGATCATGGCTGATCTTTTGTGGACTCAGCTCCACTTTCCGGCCTGAACACCATAACCCTTAATCCCTTTATTCTTCAAAAAACTATCTATCTTTATCTTAAAAACATTTAATGAAGGAGCCTTTACTCCTTCACTGGGCAAGGAATTCCATAGATTCACAACCCTTTGGGTGAAGAAGTTCCTCCTAAACTCAGTCCTAAATCTACTTCCCCTTATTTTGAGGTTATGCCCCCTAGATCTGCTTTCACCCGCCAGTGGAAACAACCTGCCCGCATCTATCCTATCTATTCCCTTCATAATCTTATATGTTTCTATAAGATCCCCCCTCATCCTTCTAAATTCCAATGAATACAGTCCCAGTCTACTCAACCTCTCCTCGTAATCCAACCCCTTCAGCTCTGGGATTAACCTAGTGAATCGCCTCTGCACACCCTCCAGTGCGAGTACGTCCTTTCTCAAGTAAGGAGACCAAAACTGAACACAATACTCCAGGTGTGGCCTCACACAGTCCAAAGATGTGCAGGTTAGGTGGATTGGCCATGATAAATTGCCCTTAGTATCCAAAATTACCCTTAGTGTTGGGTGGGGTTACTGGGTTATGGGGATAGGGTGGAGGTGTTGACCTTGGGTAGGGTGCTCTTTCCAAGAGCTGGTGCAGACTCGATGGGCCGAATGGCCTCCTTCTGCACTGTAAATTCTATGATGATTGATTCATCCTCTAAAGGACCAATATTTACCTTAGCCACTCTTTTTTGTTTTATGTATTGGTAGAAACTTTTACTATCTGTTTTTATATTCTGAGCAAGTTTACTCTCATAATCTATCTTACTCTTCTTTATAGCTTTTTTAGTAGCTTTCTGTTGCCCCCTAAAGATTTCCCAGTCCTCTAGTCTCCCACTGATCTTTGCAGGGAGTCTCCACTGACTGCAGGGAGACAAACCTATGTATTGATAAGAAAGCTCCTTTGGTGGTTGACCTTTCCACCATTTTTAATGCAAAACGCCAGAACCCGAGTGGTTTTCAGTTATTGGCATGGCCAATGGCATTTGGTCGGTACCACTAGCACTGGAGGTGCAACCGTGGTGCACAATCACCACAGCCAGATGGAGCAGATGGAAAACAGCTTTGGAAGCCCCTAACCTCCATTTCCAACCGGCAAGCCTGGTAAACCCATCATCTATGGGTTCTATCATTGTTTCCTGAGGAGCAAATGGGGGAAGGAGAAGAGCATGACTGTGTTGAAATCTCAGAGGAAATGGAGGAGGTGCTCCTGATAGAAGAAGATCCATTACAAAACCCAGACTTAGTGGGTTTTTTACAGGTGGGTCCTCTTTTGTTGAAATTGGCATTCAGAACACAGGATGGGTAGTCACAAGCCTGTACACCATCATGGCAAAGGGAAGTTTGCCCCGGGGACGTCGGCCCAACAAGCTGAGTTAAGGGCCCTCGCATGTCGTGTGGTAAAAGACGAAACAGCTAATATCTGTTCAGATTCAAGGCATGGTTTTGAGTAGGTCATGACATCGGCCAATTAGGGAAGAAAAGAGGATTTCTCACCACCGCAGGAACACCTATTCAAAATGGGAACGAGGTACTGGACCTACGAGAAGCCTTAAAACTGCCAAAAGAAGTGGCCATTCTGAAATGTAAGGCCCTCACTAAAGAGGACACCGCAGAAGCAAAAGGACACGTCCTTGCAGACCAGGCAGCGAAAGAAGCCACCTCACAATGTAATTCTCCAGAGAAACCAAAACAAATCTACAGACTGGAAGTGCGCAGCCTGTTACAAAGCCCTAGTAAAATGCAAAGTGAGTGTTCACGAGAAGAAACATGGACATGGATGGAAGCACGTATCAAGTTATGTGAGGATGGCATTCGGAGACAAGCAGAGACTGTCAGACCAGTTGCACCGCAGTCACTGATGCCCTTTTTGGCCAAACAGATCTACCCATGGGGGCACCTGGCCCCACAACAGATGTTGGCTCGATTCCAGAAAAGCTGATGGGGTTGAGGATTCAAGAAACATGCCCAGGTGGTGGCAGACCGTTGCGTCACCTGTCAGAAGAACAATTCAGGACCTAAATATCAATGCCTCAGTTAAGAGCTCCAGCCCCTGCAGGACCATTCCAGCATACAGGTCGGTTACATTACCCTTCCGCCATGTCAGGGATACACTGACATCCTAATAATAGTAGACAAGTTCTCCAGATGGGTAGAGGCCATCCCAGCCACAAGAGCTACAACTACCACACAGTTATGGTTCTATGCAAAGACTATATTCTCAGATGGGTATACCAACCAATATAGACTCAGATAACGGAACCCACTTTACAGGCGCTGTTTTCAAAGAAGTTTGTAAGTTATTAAATATCCAATGGGAGCTGCATTGCCCTTATCATCCACAATCTTCAGGACAAGTGGAACGCATGAACTGGACTCTGAAAGAGCAATTATCGAAGTATCACCAAGAAGGAATGCCATGGCCTCAAGTCTTACCACTAGTCCTGTGCAGCATCAGGGGAACACCAAACAGAACCACGGGTGTGAGTCCATTTGAAATAATTACTGGCAGGCCCGTCTCCTTGCCCGGGATTATTGACTTACGAACAGCAGATTGTCATTTTCTGACTGATACATTATTTAAATATTGTCAGAATCTAACAAATGCCGTCAGTTCTGCTTCCTTCGAGGTATCGGCAGCGTGGGGGGACCCTCCCGAAGGCAGACATGACCTCGTGCCAGGAGTTAACGTCTTTGTGAAGAAACTGCACAAGGAGCCGTTGGGGTCCAAGTGGGTGGGACCTTATCAGGTGCTGCTCACAACCCAAGCAGCTGTGAAGGTCCAAGGAAAGAAGTCCTGGATCCATGCCTGACATGTCAAAAGAGCTCATTATGATTAAAGCTAATTTCTGTAAAATGTTTGCCGCCATTTTGATTTTCGGTAGTCTTTTAAGTTTAACAGACCATGGCCAACCCACAAAGGCTCACAACAAGTTAAATGATAACACTTTTCTTTTGATGTCAAAGTTGTATGCCAAAGATTACAATGTTTCCAAATGTTGAGTATGTATCGCGATTCCCACTCACTCAGGGGAAGTTATTATCTTTTTGTCTGTTCCTTTTAGTACTTGAGACAGCAGGATGGTACATTATTCAAAACATTGCCCATTCTTCCCAAGCTCGTGAGGGAGTCGACACATCTAGGGGAACCAGATCCTGGGTCTTCCTGAGAGAGGGGTCAGTTGTGGAGGTCTGCCCATTGACTACCTTTTCAGGGTGGTACCAGCCCAATTACGACAGGGACCAGAATCCTCCCCCATATAAACCTCCCAACCACCTTCGTCAGGAGGGATCAGTATATTTGACAAGTCATCACCCTAAGGGACTGGAAATGGAATATAGTAATTGTTCACACAATTTTAATTTAAGTGGGGCTTAAAAATGTATTCTAATGTTAATAGAGGCTGCTCTCGGTTCTTCCCCACTGACAGGCCTATACAATTCTACCGTCGGTGAAAATTTCTCAGACCGCTGGTACCCAGATGTTGCTCACTTTACGTCCTATAATGGTACAAAATAATGTTTGTGACCACAGAGCCTATCCTTGGCTTCCACGTTTTTGGTCAGGATCATGGTATCTGGGTATGTGACACCCGCAATTCGTCATCTCCCTTCTCTAATAGAGGTAACAGGGATAAGAAGTAAATGTGCCAATTACTGCACATATTTGCTCATTTATTCCTTTTAATTGGCATGCCAAGGTAGCCAGAGAGTTTAATAAGATGGCAGTCATCATAGAAAAGGTAGCTAATGATATCTTCGCAGTCCTGTTCAAGATTTTCGCTAAATGCTAGCTATCCGTACTGTGGCCTTGCAAATCGAATGGCTCTTAATTACATTCTCGTCGAGAAAAGTGGGACATGTGTCCTGATTGGGTCAGAATGTTGTACTTACATTCCAGATAACTCCAAAGAAATCACTGATTTGGCAAAATACATCCAGAAGGAGGTTGAATAATTCAAGCAACCCGAGTCCAAAACCCTGGGTGGCTAGGGTCCTTGGGGGCTTCGATGGTGCAAGGTTTGGTCATGTTCTTTGTAGTTATTTTTGTTTGCATGTTCTGTTCCTGACAACTAATGTATCTGCAAGAGAATGCCAAGAAGCCCTAAAATGGTGCCTATGTATTCACTGAGACAAACTTCCTCTACAGGATATGAATGGTTCTTAAAATTAGCTTAAAATGCTTGTAACTCTTTCAAGGATTGCCCATTCCAATGTTGAACGTTAATCCTCAACAAGGAACTATCAAAGGCAACAGTGAATGTGTTCTTTTTAGCTTTTATTTCTTTTATTTTATTTTTCTTTTCGCTTCACTTTAATTGTGATTAATTCTATTAGGTTTAGAAGAATCAAAAGGGGGACGATAGATTATTGATTTATTCATGTTTTAGGTGCTGATTGAATGCATAGGGCAGCAGGGTAGCATAGTGGTTCGCCCAGTTTCTTCACAGCTCCAGGGTCCCAGGTTCGATTCCCAGCTTTAGTCACTGTCTGTGTGGAGTCTGCACGTTCCCCCTGTGTGTGCGTGGGTTTCCTCCAGGTGCTCCAGTTTCCTCCCACAGTCCAAAGATGGGCAGGTTAGTTGGACTGGCCATTCTAAATTGCCCTTCAGTGTCCAAAAAGATTAGGTTGGGTTACGGGGATAAAGGGGATAGGGTGGAGGAGTGGGGCTTGGGTGGGGTGCTCTTTCCAAGGACCGGTGCAGACTCGATGGGCTGAATGGTCTCCTTCTGCACTGTAAATTCTATGATTCTATAGCTAAAAAGTGAAATTATTAAAAGTGTCTTGATTGTGAGAATACGCTCATTGTTTTAGATAATGAATGAAATATTGAACTCTGGTGTCTTGACTGGAAATTTAGACATTGTTTCAGTGAATGTTTCACATAATGAATTGACCATTGTACTTCAGTGCAATTAGCAATAAGAATGTATCAACTAATTAGTTACAGCAAGGTCTATGGCCAGTGGTGGCGTGAGAAACCTATTTTCATGAGACTGTGCACGTAGACGCTGAACTAACTTTGATGGACATCAGTCAATCTTAAGTAATGCCCAATGTTTGATCAATAAATCATCCTCTAAGTAACAGACATCCATTTGAACAAATCAGGAGGTCTCAGCTGAGAATTAGAACCAAATGAGTGTCAATGAGGGATTAGACCATAGGTAAGGATTCCCTGAAAAGTAAGACAGCATGGTCAAGGTCTCGTCCCTGAATTTCTGCATTCCGGAATTCATAAATCATCTATCCGTTTGTTTTAAAGTGATTTTTATATTTATAATCTTTATTGTCACAAGTAGGCTTACATTAACACTGCAATGAAGTTACTGTGAAAAGCCCCTAGTCGCCACACCCCAGCGCCCGTTCGGGTCACAGAGGGAGATTTCAGAATGTCCAAATTACCTAAAAGCACGTCATTCGGGACTTGTGGGAGGAAACCGGAGCACCCAGAGGAAACCCACGCAGACACGGAGAGAACATGCAGACTCCACACAGACAGTGACCCAAGTCGGGAATCGAACCTGGGACCCTGGAGCTGTAAAGCAACAGTGCTACCCACTGTGCTACCGTGCTGCCAGATTTCTTTATGCTTTTATGTTTAATGCTTTTTTGCCATGTATTTAACCCATTTATGTATTGTTTGATATTTTGTTTCCAAATTTTGATTCAGTTCTTTTGCGAGTGTATTAAAGTGAATAATTAGCAATAAAGTTGTATTTTCGACACCTCCAATCAACTGGACAATCGTCTATTATTAGAAGAAGGTAAAACAAGAGTCCCAAGACATAATTATCTCAATATCTATTATTATTATCATCTCAATGGCTGGTTTATAATCCTAATACCTGGTTTATAATCTCAATTTCAGGTTAATAATCCCAATATCTGATTTATAATCCCAGTACCTGGTTTCTAACTCCAATATCTGGTTTATAATCCCAATGCCCACTGTATAATCCCAATATCTGGTTTATAATCTCAATGCCAGGTTAATACTCTCAATCCAAGGTTTATAATAAATATTTCTAATTTATACTCCCAACAACTGGTTTATAATCCTAATATAGAACATAGAACATAGAACGGTACAGCGCAGTACAGGCCCTTCGGCCCATGATGTTGCACCGACATGGGAAGTCAAAAAACAAAAGCCATCTAACCTACACTATGCCATTATCATCGATATGCTTATCCAATAAACTTTTAAATGCCCTCACTGTTGGCGAGTTCACTACTATTGCAGGTAGGGCATTCCACGGCCTCACCACTCTTTGCGTAAAGAACCTACCTCTGCCCTCAGTCCTATATCTATTACCCCTCAGTTTAAGGCTATGTCCCCTCGTGCTAGCCATTTCCATCCGCGGGAGAAGGCTCTCACTGTCCACCCTATCTAACCCTCTGATCATTTTGTTTGCCTCTATTAAGTCTCTTCTTAGCCTTCTTCTCTCTAACGAAAACAACTTCAAGTCCATCAGCCTTTCCTCATAAGATTTTCCCTCCATACCAGGCAACATCCTGGTAAATCTCCTCTGCACCCATTCCAAAGCTTCCACGTCCTTCCTATAATGAGGTGACCAGAACTGTACGCAATACTCCAAATGCAGTCGTACCAGAGTTTTGTACAGCTGCAACATGACCTCATGACTCCGGAACTCAATCCCTCTACCAATAAAGGCCAACACACCATAGGCTTTCTTCACAACCTTATCAACCTGGGTGGCAACTTTCAGGGATCTATGTACATGGACACCTATGTACATGGACACCTAGATCCCTCTGCTCATCCACACTTCCAAGAACTTTACCATTAGCCAAATATTCCGCATTCCTGTTATTCCTCTAAATCTCCCTCAATCCCCAGCCTCCGTATTTTCTGCAATAGCCTACCGTGGGGAACCTTATCAAACGCTTTACTGAAATCCATATACACATCAACTGCTCTACCCTCATCTACCTGTTCAGTCACCTTCTCAAAGAACTCGATGAGGTTTGTGATGCATGACCTCCCCTTCACAAAGCCATGCTGACTATCCCTAATCATATTATTCCTAGCTAGATGATTATAAATCTTGTCTCTTATAATCCCCTCCAAGACTTTACCCACAACAGACGTGAGGCTCACCGGTCTACAGTTGCCGGGGTTGTCTTTGAACAAAGGGACCACATTTGCTATCCTCTAGTCTTCTGGCACTATTCCTGTAGCCAATGATGACATAAAAATCAAAGCCAAAGGCTCAGCAATCTCTTCCCTGGCTTCCCAGAGAATCCTAGGATAAATCCCATCAGGCCCCGGGGACTTATCTATTTTCAGCCTGTCCAGAATTGCCAACACCTCTTCCCTACGTACCTCAATGCCATCTATTCTAATAGCCTGGGTCTCAGCATTCTCCTCCACAACATTCTCTTTTTCCTGAGTGAATACTGACGAAAAATATTCATTTAGTATCTCGCCTATCTCTTCAGACTCCACACACAACTTCCCATCCCTGTCCTTGACTGGCCCTACTCTTACCCTAGTCATTCTTTTATTCCTGACATACCTAAAGAAAGCTTTTGGGTTTTCCTTGATCCTACCTGCCAAATACTTCTCATGTCCCCTCCTTGCTTGTCTTAGCTCTCTCTTTAGATCCTTCCTCGCTACCTTGTAACTATCAAGCGCCCCAACTGAAACTTCCCACCTCATCTTCACATAGGCCTCCTTCTTCCTCTTAACAAGAGATTCCACTTCTTTGGTAAACTACGGTTCCCTCGCTCGACGCCTTCCTCCCTGCCTGACCGGTACATACTTATCAAGAACACGCAGTAGCTGTTCCTTGAACAAGCTCCACATATCCAGTGTGCCCAACACTTGCAGCCTACTTCTCCAACCTACCCCTCCCAAGTCATGTCTAATGGCATCATAATTGCCCTTCCCCCAGCTATAACTCTTGCCCTGCGGGGTATATTTATCCCTTTCCATCACTAACGTAAACGTCACCGAATTGTGGTCACTGTCCCCAAAGTGCTCACCTACCTCCAAATCTAACACCTGGCCTGGTTCATTACCCAAAACCAAATCCAATGTGGCCTCGCCTCTTGTTGGCCTGTCAACATATTGTGTCAGGAAACCCTCCTGCACACATTGTACAAAAAACGACTCATCTAATGTACTCGAACTATATCTTTTCGATTCAATATTTGGAAAGTTAAAGTCTCCCATAATAATATTATGTTATTATGTTACTTTCGCTCTTATCCAGCATCTTCTTCGCCATCCTTTCCTCTACATCCCTAGAACTATTAGGAGGCCTATAGAAAACTCCCAACAGGGTGCTTCCGTGTATACCCCAAATTCACTCCAACTATGCAATTCTTGCTGTTCAGCTTCTTTAATAACTTTTTCATCTAATTTATTTGAAGCCACCAAAATCTTGCGTGCATGTGGGCTTCTACTCCTATTAGTATTCGTAGTCTTACTCATGTTCCGAGATCCTTCTGGTAGTGTGGCGACCAGAATTGAACACTATACTCCAAGTGTGGCCTAACTAAGGTTCTATACAGCTGCAACATGACTTGCCAATTCTTATACTCAATGCCCCGGCCAAAGAAGGCAAGCATGCCGTATGCCTTCTTGACTACCTTCTCCACCTGTGTTGCCCCTTTCAGTGACCTGTGGACCTGTACTCCTAGATCTCTTTGACTGTCAATACTCTTGAGGGTTCTACCATTAACTGTATATTCCCTACCTGCATTAGACCTTCCAAAATGCATTACCTCACATTTGTCCGGATTAAACTCCATCTGCCATCTCTCCGCCCAAGTCTCCAAACAATCTAAATCCTGCTGTATCCTCTGACAGTCCTCATCGCTATCCGCAATTCCACCAACAAGTGTGTCATGTCCTAAAATTAGTGTTATAACCTGCCTACTGACGATTGGCTGGGGACTAATGACTATCCCACAATCCTATGGGAGTATGAACTTCCCCAATGAGGGGGGCGGAGAAATTCCTACTATAAATAAGCTGGCCAGTCCAGGAACCAGGAGGAAGGAGAAGGTAGCAAGGGAAGTTACTGCTACTGTTATGTATATATTGTTATAGTAAATAAACGTTATTATTTTGTATCCTTAAAACTCGTGCTGGATTCTTTGGGGCCCTTACAAAAATTAGGTTTTTGAAAAAGAAATGAGGGAGTCACACATAGTGACCAATTATAAAGGGAGTAATTGGCACTAAAGGACAGACAGACTATCGTACGAGGTGTTAAACAAAGATAGTTACAGATAGTTACTATGCTTGTTTCCACAGAACCCCAGAAGCTCCAGGACCGGAGAAGAAAAGAAAAGGAAAGAGAAGAGCCATGAGGAATTCCTCCACATGGATCAGCATCATACTATTGGACATTTGGTTGCGAGTGAACGCGAAGCCCATGACTTCAAGCACCCCAGCCGTTAATTTTTCACTTCCCCACAGTACCCAGAGCCCAGTCACCAGTGACACCACACCATCTTGGTGTGCCAGGTTTATAACCTGGTACTCTCTGTCATATGTAATAGACACCTTACTGGTATTGGCGATACTCTGCTGCATCGTGCAGACTATGCGTCGAAGGAAATGGAGAAGGAGAGCCTACCTCGCTCGAACCCCGGCATATAGGATCAGATCCCCTATTTTCGGATGCAACCAGACCCCCGACCCCCGCGATCTATAATAAAGAGCATTCACTTGCATTTTATTATAAATAAAGAAATGTAAAGAACTGTTCATGAGCAAATTGTACGATCCTGAGCTTGACTGCCAAGGCAGGAAAAATGTGTATAAACTGCTATGATTTTGTTTGTATGGTTGAGGAAGTTAGAATAATGAAATGTTTAAGTGAGTGTAGTGTATTAAGAATAGTTAGAGGTTCCCAGTTTATTGTTTTGTAATGCATGTCCCTGTTTGACATAGCGCCCTTAGAATTGTCAGTTAAAAAGTTTTTGCATAGTTATGGTCAGTGTAGAGGCCATGAAGGAAGTGCCCCCCCAGGTCAGGGAATGGAAAG
This sequence comes from Scyliorhinus torazame, assembly GCF_047496885.1. Taxonomy (NCBI): domain Eukaryota; kingdom Metazoa; phylum Chordata; class Chondrichthyes; order Carcharhiniformes; family Scyliorhinidae; genus Scyliorhinus; species Scyliorhinus torazame. The sequence goes on from NC_092724.1 coordinate 83,695,422, forward strand.
CAACATAGTTATGTGATCCTTCACGCTTCGGATTAGGATCACAAGGAGGGCACTTAAAATGGCCAACTCCCGATTCAAAATGGCGAACGGCAAAGGCTGATGGGAAAGTCAGCCAACAAGACAAAAACCAGCAGCTGCAGGTTGGCTGTGTATTTACCTCTGGAAAGGCCAGACAATATCGATACCAGCAACAATCAGCATAACAAAACAACAGCCATCTGCATACTAATGAGCAACCCCCGGGAACAATAAGCAACATTTAGACACACAAAGCAAAACCAGACTCTTCGGCGCCAGCAGGAGCCTACACAAAAGGAGGTGAACGAGTACCTCAAGACCGCCCATCGATCAGGGAACTGCTCCAGCATTGGAGAAAATCTAACCAAGCGATTGGGACAAAGTCCAATCACTTGGGACCAGGTACAGGGTCCGCCCCGAAAGGCGGGAAGCCCCTTGGGACTATAAGAATTGAGCCCCAAGTTCAAATCGCTCTCTTCTTCTCCACCTCTTCGCGCTCTTCGTCCTGCCCAGGTCACCGAGCAACAACGAACCAACATTGACCGTGACCGGTGCAGTGGCTCCAGTGATCATCGAACTCGTAAGTCTTAATTCAACGCTCGCTACAAGATAGGCGCTCCTAGCTACAATCTGTACCAACTTCGAATCCCGCAGGCTCAGAACCCGAACAAAAAACACTTACCTTCACAGGAATAGGCCAGTCGATTTCAGCGGGAGCGGTGCGCAAGTGATTTTAGGGAGGTAAGTTTATCCTTTAAAAACACTTACCTTCACAGGAACAGGCCAGTCGATTTCAGCGGGAGCGGTGCGCAAGTGATTTCTGGGAGGTAAGTTTATCCTTTAAAAACACTTACCTTCACAGGAACAGGCCAGTCGACTTCAGCGGGAGCGGTGCGCAAGTGATTTCTGGGAGGTAACTTTATCCTTTTAAAAAAACACTTCTTTTCTGTTTTATTTTTTTCTACCCGCGGACTTCTGGGAAGACACCCCCCCCCTGAGAACCTGAGAACATTAAAGACACTCAGAAGGTAAGTAAGTGATTTTTACTCATTTTTACTTTTATACCTTTTTCAAATTGTGTGTGTCGGGGGGAAACTGAAGTGACATCACAGAAAAGTTGTGGCCTGAGTGGCTGGTTGGGAATCTACACTAAATTTAAAAAATTAACCATTGGTAACTAATTAAACATAATTACTTAATTATAATTTAGAGGGGTATCTAAGCCAGAGATCGGAGAGTACTATATTTAGCTTTCGCATTTCTATTAGAAATCTAGTGCTAGGAAACAGATAGTTAACAGTAACTTTGAAATTTTAAAATATATATATTTTTAAAAAAATTTAAAAAATTTAATTTTAATTTGAATTAATTGACGCAATGTCAGTTAGAGGGGTGCAGTGCTCTGACTGTGAGATGTGGCAGGTCCGGGAGGCTTCCAGCATCCCGGATGGCTTCATCTGCAGAAAGTGCACCCAACTGGAGCTCCTCACAGACCGCATGGTTCGGTTGGAGCAGCAATTGGATGCACTTAGGAGCATGCAGGTGGCGGAAAGCGTCATAGATCACAGGTATGTAAATGTGGTCACACCCAAGGTGCAGGCAGAGAAATGGGTGACCACCAGAAACGGCAGGCAGTCAGTGCAGGAATCCCCTGTGGTTGTCCCCCTCTCGAACAGGTATACCCCTTTGGATATTGTCGGGGGGGATAGCCTATCAGGGGAAAACAGCAGCAGCCAGAGCAGTGGCACCACGGCTGGCTCTGATGTTCAGAAGGGAGGGTCAAAGCGCAGAAGAGCAATAGTAATAGGGGACTCTATAGTCAGGGGCACAGATAGGCGCTTCTGTGGACGTGAAAGAGACTCCAGGATGGTATGTTGCCTCCCTGGTGCCAGGGTCCAGGATGTCTCCGAACGGGTAGAGGGCATCCTGAAGGGGGAGGGCAAACCGGCAGAGGTCGTTGTACATATTGGTACTAACGACATAGGCAGGAAGGGGCATGAGGTCCTGCAGCAGTTCAGGGAGCTAGGCAGAAAGTTAAAAGACAGGACCTCTAGGGTTGTAATCTCGGGATTACTCCCTATGCCACGTGCCAGTGAGGCTAGAAATAGGAAGATAGAGCAGCTAAACACGTGGCTAAACAGCTGGTGTACGAGGGAGGGTTTCCGTTATCTGGACCACTGGGAGCTCTTCCGGGGCAGGTGTGACCTATATAAGGACGGGTTGCATCTAAACCGGAGAGGCATAAATATCCTGGCCGCGAGGTTAGCTAGTGTCACACGGGAGGGTTTAAACTAGTATGGCAGGAGGGTGGGCACGGGAGCAATGGGTCAGAAGGTGAGAGCATTGAGGGAGAACTAGGGAATAGGGACAGTGGGGCTCTGAGGCAGAGCAGACAGGGAGAAGTTGCTGAACACAGCGGGTCTGGTGGCCTGAAGTGCATATGTTTTAATGCAAGAAGTAATACGGGTAAGGCAGATGGACTTAGAGCTTGGATTAGTACTTGGAACTATGATGTTGTTGCCATTACAGAGACCTGGTTGAGGGAAGGGCAGGATTGGCAGCTAACGTTCCAGGATTTAGATGTTTCAGGCAGGATAGAGGGGGATGTAAAAGGGTAGGCGGAGTTGCGCTACTGGTTCGGGAGAATATCACAGCTGTACTGCGGGAGGACACCTCAGAGGGCAGTGAGGCTATATGGGTAGAGATCAGGAATAAGAAGGGTGCAGTCACAATGTTGGGGGTTTACTACAGGCCTCCCAACAGCCAGCGGGAGATAGAGGAGCAGATAGGTAGACAGATTTTGGAAAAGAGTAAAAACAACAGGGTTGTGGTGATGGGAGACTTCAACTTCCCCAATATTGACTGGGACTCACTTAGTGCCAGGGGCTTAGACGGGGTGGAGTTTGTAAGGAGCATCCAGGAGGGCTTCTTAAAACAATATGTAGACAGTCCAACTAGGGAAGGGGCGGTACTGGACCTGGTATTGGGGAATGAGCCCGGCCAGGTGGTAGATGTTTCAGTAGGGGAGCATTTCGGTAACAGTGACCACAATTCAGTAAGTTTTAAAGTACTGGTGGACAAGGATAAGAGTGGTCCTAGGATGAATGTGCTAAATTGGTGGAAGGCTAATTATAACAATATTAGGCGGGAACTGAAGAACATAGATTGGGGGCGGATGTTTGAGGTAAATCAACATCTGACATGTGGGAGGCTTTCAAGTGTCAGTTGAAAGGAATTCAGGACCGGCATGTTCCTGTGAGGAAGAAGGATAAATACGGCAATTTTCGGGAACCTTGGATAACGAGAGATATTGTAGGCCTCGTCAAAAAGAAAAAGGAGGCATTTGTCAGGGCTAAAAGGCTGGGAACAGACAAAGCCTGCGTGGAATATAAGGAAAGTAGGAAGGAACTTAAGCAAGGAGTCAGGAGGGCTAGAAGGAGTCACGAAAAGTCATTGGCAAATAGGGTTAAGGAAAATCCCAAGGCTTTTTACACGTACATAAAAAGCAAGAGGGTAGCCAGGGAAAGAGTTGGCCCACTGAAGGATAGGCAAGGGAATCTATGTGTGGAGCCAGAGGAAATGGACGAGGTACTAAATGAATACTTTGCATCAGTATTCACCAAAGAGAAGAAATTGGTAGATGTTGAGTCTGGAGAAGGGAGTGTAGATAGCCTGGGTCACATTGAGATCCAAAAATACGAGGTGTTGGGTGTCTTAAAAAATATTAAGGTATATAAGTCCCCAGGGCCTGATGGGATCTACCCCAGAATACTGAAGGAGGCTGGAGAGGAAATTGCTGAGGCCTTGACAGAAATCTTTGGATCCTCACTGTCTTCAGGGGATGTCCCGGAGGACTGGAGAATAGCCAATGTTGTTCCTCTGTTTAAGAAGGGTAGCAAGGATAATCCAGGGAACTACAGACCGGTGAGCCTTACTTCAGTGGTAGGGAAATTACTGGAGAGAATTCTTCGAGACAGGATCTACTCCCATTTGGAAGCAAATGGCCGTATTAGTGAGAGGCAGCATGGTTTTGTGAAGGGGAGGTCGTGTCTCACTAACTTGATAGAGTTTTTCGAGGAGGTCACTAAGATGATTGATGCAGGTAGGGCAGTGGATGTTGTCTATATGGACTTCAGTAAGGCCTTTGACAAGGTCCTTTGGATTTCGGCGGCAGCGGTGCGCAGGGGCCTTCTGGAAGGTGAGTACTTACTTTAAAAAGCCTTGCCTTTACAGGAGCAGCCCTTTGGATTTCGGCTGCAGCGGTGCGCAGGGGCCCTCTGGGAGGTGAGTACTTACTTGAACAAGCCTTACCTGGTCCCGTGTCTGTTCTTCTTTTCTGTTTTATTTGTTGTTATATAAGGCGGGAACCGGAAGTTCGACCCGCGGACCTCTGGGAAGTCCCCCCCCCCCTCAACCAATAAATTCTGGTGGAGAGGAAACCCGAGACACTACACGTGTAGTGTCTCCCACCCGCCCTCCTCCTCTAACCTAATAATAAGACCCATTGGTGTAAGGTAAGTGCCATATTATATTATTATTATATTATTAGCATTGTGCAGGTCAAGGTTCGGAGGTGGAGGAGCAGTCTCTGTCAGCGAGAGAACCTGAGAACATCTAAGACACTCAGAAGGTAAGTAAGTGATTTTTACTTATTTTTACTTTTATACCTTTTTTCAAATTGTGTGTGTCGGGGGGAAACTGAAGTGACATCACAGAAAAGCTGTGGCCAGAGTAGCTGGTTGGGATTCTACCCTAAATTTTAAAAAAAATTTGAGTATTTGGTAACTAATTAAACATAATAACTTAATTATAATTTAGAGGGATATCTAAGCCAGAGATCGGAGAGTATTATAGTTAGCTATCGCATTTCTATTAGAAATCTAGTGCTAGGAAACAGATAGTTGACAGTAACTTTGAAATTTTTATAAAAATATTTTTTTAAAAAAGACAAATTTTAATTTTAATTTTAATTAATTGACGCAATGTCAGTTAGAGGGGTGCTGTGCTCTGACTGTGAGATGTGGCAGGTCCGGGAGGCTTCCAGCATCCCGGATGGCTTCATCTGCAGAAAGTGCACCCAACTGGAGCTCCTCACAGACCGCATGGTTCGGTTGGAGCAGCAATTGGATGCACTTAGGAGCATGCAGGTGGCGGAAAGCGTCATAGATCGCAGTTATGTAAATGTGGTCACACCCAAGGTGCAGGCAGAGAAATGGGTGACCACCAGAAACGGCAGGCAGTCAGTGCAGGAATCCCCTGTGGTTGTCCCCCTCTCGAACAGATATACCCCTTTGGATACTGTCGGGGGGGATAGCCTATCAGGGGAAAACAGCAGCAGTCAGAGCAGTGGCACCACGGCTGGCTCTGATGTTCAGAAGGGAGGGTCAAAGCGCAGAAGAGTAATAGTAATAGGGGACTCTATAGTCAGGGGCACAGATAGGCGCTTCTGTGGACGTGAAAGAGACTCCAGGATGGTATGTTGCCTCCCTGGTGCCAGGGTCCAGGATGTCTCCGAACGGGTAGAGGGAATCCTGAAGGGGGAGGGCAAACAGGCAGAGGTCGTTGTACATATTGGTACTAACGACATAGGCAGGAAGGGGCATGAGGTCCTGCAGCAGGAGTTCAGGGAGCTAGGCAGAAAGTTAAAAGACAGGACCTCGAGGTTGTAATCGGGAGCAACAGGTCAGAAGGTGAGAGCATTGAGGGAGAACTAGGGAATAGGGACAGTGTGGAACTGAGGCAGAGCAGACGGGGAGAAGTTGCTGAACACAGCGGGTCTGGTGGCCTGAAGTGCATATGTTTTAATGCAAGGAGCATTATGGGTAAGGCAGATGAACTTAGAGCTTGGATTAGTACTTGGAACTATGATGTTGTTGCCATTACAGAGACCTGGTTGAGGGAAGGGCAGGATTGGCAGCTAAACGTTCCAGGATTTAGATGTTTCAGGCGGGATAGAGGGGGATGTAAAAGGGGAGGCGGAGTTGCGCTACTTGTTCAGGAGAATATCACAGCTGTACTGCGAGAGGACACCTCAGAGGGCAGTGAGGCTATATGGGTAGAGATCAGGAATAAGAAGGGTGCAGTCACAATGTTGGGGGTATACTACAGGCCTCCCAACAGCCAGCGGGAGATAGAGGAGCAGATAGGTAGACAGATTTTGTAAAAGAGTAAAAACAACAGGGTTGTGGTGATGGGAGACTTCAACTTCCCCAATATTGACTGGGACTCACTTAGTGCCAGGGGCTTAGACGGGGCGGAGTTTGTAAGGAGCATCCAGGAGGACTTCTTAAAACAATATGTAGACAGTCCAACTAGGGAAGGGGCGGTACTGGACCTGGTATTGGGGAATGAGCCCGGCCAGGTGGTAGATGTTTCAGTAGGGGAGCATTTCGGTAACAGTGACCACAATTCAGTAAGTTTTAAAGTACTGGTGGACAAGGATAAGAGTGGTCCGAGGATGAATGTGCTAAATTGGGGGAAGGCTAATTATAACAATATTAGGCGGGAACTGAAGAACATAGACTGGGGGCGGCTGTTTGAGGGCAAATCAACATCTGACATGTGGGAGGCTTTCAAGTGTCAGTTGAAAGGAATTCAGGACCGGCATGTTCCTGTGAGGAAGAAAGATAAATACGGCAATTTTCGGGAACCTTGGATGACGAGTGATATTGTAGGCCTCGTCAAAAAGAAAAAGGAGGCATTTATCAGGGCTAAAAGGCTGGGAACAGACGAAGCCTGCGTGGAATATAAGGAAAGTAGGAAGGAACTTAAGCAAGGAGTCAGGAGGGCTAGAAGGGGTCACGAAAAGTCATTGGCAAATAGGGTAAAGGAAAATCCCAAGGCTTTTTACACGTACATAAAAAGCAAGAGGGTAGCCAGGGAAAGGGTTGGCCCACTGAAGGATAGGCAAGGGAATCTATGTGTGGAGCCAGAGGAAATGGGCGAGGTACTAAATGAATACTTTGCATCAGTATTCACCAAAGAGAAGGAATTGGTAGATGTTGAGTCTGGAGAAGGGGGTGTAGATAGCCTGGGTCACATTGTGATCCAAAAAGACGAGGTGTTGGGTGTCTTAAAAAATATTAAGGTAGATAAGTCCCCAGGGCCTGATGGGATCTACCCCAGAATACTGAAGGAGGCTGGAGAGGAAATTGCTGAGGCCTTGACAGAAATCTTTGGATCCTCGCTGTCTTCAGGGGATGTCCCGGAGGACTGGAAAACAGCCAATGTTGTTCCTCTGTTTAAGAAGGGTAGCAAGGATAATCCCGGGAACTACAAGCCGGTGAGCCTTACTTCAGTGGTAGGGAAATTACTGGAGAGAATTCTTCGAGACAGGATCTACTCCCATTTGGAAGCAAATGGACGTATTAGTGAGAGGCAACACGGTTTTGTGAAGGGGAGGTCGTGTCTCACTAACTTGATAGAGTTTTTCGAGGAGGTCACTAAGATGATTGATGCAGGTAGGGCAGTGGATGTTGTCTATATGGACTTCAGTAAGGCCTTTGACAAGGTCCCTCATGGTAGACTAGTACAAAAGGTGAAGTCACACGGGATCAGGGGTGAGCTGGCAAGGTGGATACAGAACTGGCTAGGCCATAGAAGGCAGAGAGTATCAATGGAGGGATGCTTTTCTAATTGGAGGGCTGTGACCAGTGGTGTTCCACAGGGATCAGTGCTGGGACCTTTGCTCTTTGTAGTATATATAAATGATTTGGAGTAAAATGTAACTGGTCTGATTAGTAAGTTTGCAGACAACACAAAGGTTGGTGGAATTGCGGATAGCGATGAGGACTGTCGGAGGATACAGCAGGATTTAGATTGTCTGGAGACTTGGGCGGAGAGATGGCAGATGGCGTTTAATCCGGACAAATGTGAGGTAATGCATTTTGGAAGGTCTAATGCAGGTAGGGAATGTTGTTATAGCGAACGTGGTAGAACCCTCAAGAGTATTGAAAGTCAAAGAGATCTAGGAGTACAGGTTGACAGGTCATTGAAAGGGGCAACACAGGTTGAGAAGGTAGTCAAGAAGGCATACGGCATGCTTGCCTTCATTGGCCGGGGCATTGAGTATAAGAATTGGCAAGTCATGTTGCATCTGTATAGAACCTTAGTTAGGCCACACTTGGAGTATAGTGTTCAATTCTGGTCACCACACTACCAGAAGGATGTGGAGGCTTTAGAGAGGGTGCAGAAGAGATTTACCAGAATGTTGCCTGGTATGGAGGGCATTAGCTATGAGGAGCGGTTGAATAAACTCGGTTTGTTCTCACTGGAACGAAGGAGGTTGAGGGGAGACCTGATAGAGGTCTACAAAATTATGAGGGGCATAGACAGAGTGGATAGTCAGAGGCTTTTCCCCAGGGTAGAGGGGTCAATTACTAGGGGGCATAGGTTTAAGGTGAGAGGGGCAAGGTTTAGAGTAGATGTACGAGGCAAGTTTTTTACGCAGAGGGTAGTGGGTGCCTGGAACTCGCTACCGGAGGAGGTGGTGGAAGCAGGGACGATAGTGACATTTAAGGGGCATCTTGACAAATACATGAATAGGATGGGAATAGTGGGATACGGAAGCAGGAAGTGTAGAAGATTGTAGTTTAGTCGGGCAGCATGGTCGGCACGGGCTTGGAGGGCCGAAGGGCCTGTTCCTGGGCTGTACATTTCTTTGTTCTTTTTTCTTTGAAACGCCATTTGTTCCCCTGACCTGGTGGGCCAGTTCCAAGTTAAGTATCGGCCTGTTAGTTGTAGAAGTAGCTTAAACGTAGAATTTGTGCATGAGTAGCGATTACTGTGTATCATAAATGTGCTTTGATTTAAGTCTTACTAATCGGTGCATTGGATTATTGATAATTACTCGGACTTGAACCTCGTGGCGGTATCATAAAGATACCTGGCGACTCGAGAACAAAGGTAATAAAACAGAGCAATTGAACTAAGGCAAAGTTAGCAACAAACCTCACCACTCCAGCCCTTGGCGGCTCGTTGGCTTTGGGTCTCCTTGCCAGGACCCGATGAGCCCCATCCAGCTCCAGGGGCCTCGGGAAAGCGAATTGAGCACCGTGCTCATATATGCCCCGGCATCGGGCCCCTCCACTCCTTCAGGGAGACCCAGAAACCGAAGATTCTTCCTCCTCGACCTATTCTCCAGGTCCTCAAATTTTTCCGCCCACCTCTTGTGCAGCGCCTTGTGCGCCTCCACCTTCACCGCCAGGCCCAAGATCTCATCCTCGTTCTCCGAGGCTTTTTGCCGCACCTCCTGGATCGCCGCCCCTTGGGCCTTCTGGGTCTCCACAAGCTTCTCAATCGCCGCCTTCATTGGCGCCAGCATTTCTGTCTTCAGCTCCTCAAAGCAGCGTTTAAGAACTCCTGCTGCTCCTGTGACCACTGCGCCCACGCTGCTTGGTCTCCACCCGCCGCCATCTTGCTTTTCCTCCCTCACACTTTTCGCTGCACCAGAATCACTTTTTTAACCACTCCACTCCTGGTCTAATCCATATAATGTCGGGGGGACCTTGCTGTCACCTTCCCACACTGGAAGCCGTCGAACAATTGCCGTTGGGGCCCCTCTGAAGAGCCCAAAAGTCCGTTCCCAGCGGGAGCTGCCGAACGTGCGACCTACCTAGGCATAGCCGCAACTGGAAGACTCCTGATTTATAATCTCAATATCTGGTTTACCTGGCTCCTTCACGTGTGTCCAGCGGCAGCTTCTGTTAAACCGCTTGACAGGTCTGGAGTTGCGGATGGACTCATTTTGGAACATCCACGATGCGGAGGATGTCGTGGATAGCACGTTTAGTGATTTGGATTCACACCACAGATAAAGAGTACTGAGGGAGATAGGGAATGGGTGACCAACAGACAGAAGAAGAGTACAAAGGCAGTGATCATCCAAAACATGTATACCAGTTTGGATACTATTAGGGGGATGGCTCACCGGGGGAATGCAGCAGTAGCCAGGTTCATGGCACCATGGTTGGCTCTACTGCGCAGGAGGACAGGAAAAGGTGTGGTAGAGCTGAAAAGATAAGGGATTCGATTGTAAGGGGAGTATACAGGCGTTTCTGCGGACGCAAACAAAATTCCAGGAAGGTATGTTACCTCCCGGGTGCAAGGGTCAGAGGGCTGCAGGATATTCTAAAGAGGGAGGGTGAACAGTCAGCTGTCATGATGCATATTGGCACCAATGATAAAGGTAAAAAATGGGATGTGGTCTGACATGCTGAATTTAGGGAGTTAGGAGCTAAACTAAAAAGTAAAACTCAAAGGTAGTAATCTTGGGATTGCTACCAGTGCTACGTGCTAGTCAGAGTAGGATTGACAGGATGAATGCGTGGCTTGGGAGATGGAGGGAAGGATTCAGATTTTTGGGACTTTGCAACTGGTTCTGGGAGAGGTGGGACCATTACAAATCGGGCGGTCTAACCTGGGCATGAGTGGAACCAATGTCAGAGGGGGGTTGTTTGCTTGCTCTGTTGGGGAGAGTTTAAACTAATGTGGCAGGGGGGTGGGAACCAATGCAAGATGTCAAATAGTAAAGAGGGGATAGAAACAAAAGTCAGTAAGGAGAAAAGTGGAAGGCAGAGAAACAGATTGAACTGCATTTATTTCAATGCAAGAAGCCTAACGGGCAAGGCAGATGAACTCAGGGCATGGATAGGTACATGGGACTGGGATATTATAGCTATTACTGAAACATGGCTAAAAGAGGGACAGGACTGGCAGCTCAATGATCTGGGGTCCAGATGGTCTCGGAAAGAAAGAGCAGGAGATAGGAGGGGAGGGAGTTGCATTTTTGATGAGGGACAACATCATGGCAGTACAGAGAGAGGATAAAGGTTCGCCCACTGAGTCTATGTGCGTTGAACTGAAAAATAAAAAGGGTGAGATCACTTTAATAATATGATGTGGAGATGCCGGCGTTGGACTGGGGTGAACACAGTAAGAATCGCTAGGCAAGAATGTCCCCTTCCAGTCGCGGAACACTTCAGCAGTCAAGGGCATTCAGCCTCTAATCTTTGATTAAGCGTTCTCCAAGGCAGCCTTCAGGACGCGCAACAACGCAGAATCACCGAGCAGAAATTTATAGCCAAGTTCCGCACACATGGGTACGGCCTCAACCGGGACCTGGGATTCATGTCGCATCACATTCATCCCCCACCATCTGGCCTGGGCTTGCGAAATCCAGACTCAACATCTACCAATTTCTTCTCTTTGGTGAATACTGATGCAAAGTATTCATTTAGTACCTCGCCCATTTCCTCTGGCTCCACATAGATTCCCTTGCCTATCCTTCAGTGGGCCAACCCTTTCCCTGGCTTCCCTCTTGCTTTTTATGTACGTGTAAAAAGCCTTGGGATTTTCCTTAACCCTATTTGCCAATGACTTTTCGTGACCCTTTCTAGCCCACCTGACTCCTTGCTTAAAGTTCCTTATATTCCACGCAGGCTTCGTCTGTTCCCAGCCTTTTAGCCCTGACAAATGCCTCCTTTTTCTTTTTGACGAGGCCTACAATATCTCTCGTTATCCAAGGTTCCCGAAAATTGCCGTATTTATCCTTCTTCCTCACAGGAACATGCCGGTCCTGAAATCCTTTCAACTGACACTTGAAAGCCTCCCACATGTCAGATGTTGATTTGCCCTCAAACATCCGCCCCCAATCTATGTTCTTCAGTTCCCGCCTAATATTGTTATAATTAGCCTTCCCCCAATTTAGCACATTCATCCGAGGACCACTCTTATCCTTGTCCACCAGTACTTTAAAACTTACTGAATTGTGGTCACTGTTACCAAAATGCTCCCCGACTGGTCGGGCTCATTCCCCAATACCAGGTCCAGTACCGCCCCTTCCCTAGTTGGACTGTCTACATATTGTTTTAAGAAGCCCTCCTGGATGCTCCTTACAAACTCCGCCCCATCTAAGCCCCTGGCACTAAGTGAGTCCCAGTCAATATTGGGGAAGTTGAAGTCTCCCATCACCACAACCCTGTTGTTTTTACTCTTTTACAAAATCTGTCTACCTATCTGCTCCCGCTGGCTGTTGGGAGGCCTGTAGTAAACCCCCAACATGTGACTGCACCCTTCTTATTCCTGATCTCTACCCATATAGCCTCACTGCCCTCTGAGGTGTCCTCCCGCAGAACAGCTGTGATATTCTCCCTAACCAGTAGCGCAACTCCGCCACCCCTTTTACATCCCCCCCTATCCCGCCTGAGACATCTAAATCCTGGAACGTTTAGCTGCCAATCCTGCCCTTCCCTCAACCAGGCCTCTGTAATGGCAACAACATCATAGTTCAAAGTACTAATCCAAGCTCTAAGTTCATCTGCCCTACCCGTAATACTTCTTGCATTAAAACATATGCACTTCAGGCCACCAGACCCGCTGTGTTCAGCAACTTCTCCCTGTCTGCTCTGCCTCAGAGCCCCACTGTCCCTATTCCCTAGTTCTCCCTCAATGCTCTCACCTTCTGACCTATTGCTCCCGTGCCCACCCCCCTGCCATACTAGTTTAAACCCTCCTGTGTGACACTAGCAAACCTCGCGAGGAGGGGTTGTCTACTGAGTCAAACAAAGATCAAAAAAATGTACAGCACAGGAACAGGCCCTTCGGCCCTCCAAGCCCATGCCGACCATGCTGCCCGACTAAACCACAATCTTCTACACTTCCTGGGTCCGTATCCCTCTATTCCCATCCTATTCATGTATTTGTCAAGATGCCCCTTAAATGTCACTATCGTCCCTGCTTCCACCACCTCCTCCGGTAGCGAGTTCCAGGCACCCACTAAAAAACTTGCCTCGTACATCTACTCTAAACCTTGCCCCTCTCACCTTAAACCTATACGCCCTAGTAATTGACCCCTCTACCCTGGGGAAAAGCCTCTGACTATCCACTCTGTCTATGCCCCTCATAATTTTGTAGACCTCTATCCGGTCGCCCCTTAACCTCCTTCGTTCCAGTGAGAACAAACCAAGTTTATTCAACCGCTCCTCATAGCTAATGCCCTCCATACCAGGCAACATTCTGGTAAATCTCTTCTGCACCCTCTCTAAAGCCTCCACATCCTTTTGGTAGTGTGGCGACCAGAATTGAACACTATACTCCAAGTGTGGCCTAACTAAGTTTCTATACAGCTGAAACATGACTTGCCAATTCTTATACTCAATGCCCCGGCCAATGAAGGCAAGCATGCCGTATGCCTTCTTGACTACCTTCTCCACCTGTGTTGCCCCTTTCAGTGACCTGTGGACCTGTACTCCTAGATCTCTCTGACTTTCAATACTCTTGAGGGTTCTACCATTCACTGTACATTCCCTACCTGCATTAGACCTTCCAAAATTCATAACCTCACATTTGTCCGGATTAAACCCCATCTGCCATCTCTCCGCCCAAGTCTCCAAACAATCTAAATCCTGCTGTATCCTCTGACAGTCCTCATCGCTATCCGCAATTCCACCAACCTTTGTGTCGTCTGCAAACTTACTAATCAGAGCAGTTACATTTTCTTCCAAATCATTTATATATACTACAAACAGCAAAGGTCCCAGCACTGATCCCTGCGGAACACCATTGGTCATAGCCCTCCAATTAGAAAAGCACCCTCCCATTGCTACTCTCTGCCTTCTATGACCTAGCCAGTTCTGTATCCACCTTGCCAGCACACACTGATCCCGTGTGACTTCACCTTTTATACTAGTCTACCATGAGGGAACTTGTCAAAGGCCTTACTGAAGTCCATATAGACAACATTCACTACCCTACCTGCATCAATCATCTTTGTGACCTCTTCGAAAAACTCTCAAGTTAGTGAGACATGACCTGCCCTTCACAAAACCATGCTGCCTCTCACTAATACGTCCATTTGCTTCCAAATGGAAGTAGATCCTGTCTCGAAAATTTCCTCTCCAGCAATTTCCTCTCCAGCCTCCTTCAGTATTCTGGGGTATTCAAGGATTCAGTGCGGGTAGAAGTCAGAAACAAAAAAGGAGCAGTCACTTTATTGGGAGTTTTCTATAGACCTCCCAATAGCAGCAGAGAGATGGAGGAACAGATTGGATGGCAGATCTTGGAAAGGTCGACTAAGGGAGAGGCCATATTGGATTTGGTGCTTGGCAACGAACCAGGCCAGGTATCAGATGTCTTGGTGGGAGAGCATTTCAGTGATAGTTTCATAGAATTTACAGTGCAGAAGGAGGCCATCCGGTCCATCAAGTCTGCACCGGCTCTTGGAAAGAGCACCCTACGCGAGCTCACATCTCCACCCTACCCCCATAACCCAGTAACCCCACCCAACACTAAAGGCAATTTTGGACACCAAGGGCAATTTAGCATAGCCATCTTTGGACTGTGGGAGGAAACCGGAGCACCCGGAGGAAACCCATGCACACACGGGGAGAACATGCGGACTCCACACAGACAGTGACCTAAGCTGGGAATCAAACCTGGGACCCTGGAGCTGTGAAGCAATTGTGCTAACCACTGTGCTACCGTGCTGCCCTTTTTGTTAGTGACCACAACTCCTTGACCTTTACCATAGTCATGGAGAGGGATAGGAACAGACAATATGGGAAAGTATTTAATTGGGAGTGAGGAAATTATACTGTTATTAGACAGGAGCTGGGGAGCATAAATTGGGAACAGATGTTCTCAAGGAAATGCACAACAATAAATTGGGGGTTGTTTAAGGAGCACTTGCTGCGAGTGCTGGATAGTTTTGTCCCACTGAGACAAGGAAGCAATTGTAAGGTGAAGGAGCCTTGGATGACAAGAGAAGTGGAGCTTCTAGTCAAGAGGAAGAAGGAAGCTTACGTAAGGTTGAGGAAGCAAGGATCTGGCACAACTCTGGAGAGTTTCAAGGTAGCCAGGAAGGAACTCAAAAATGGACTTAGGAGAGCTAGAAGGGGGCATGAAAAAGCCATGGTGGGAAAGATTAGGGAAAACACCAAGGCGTTCTACACTTATGTGAGAAATAAGAGGATGATCAGAGAGTAGGGCCGATCAGGAATAGTGGAGGGAACTTGTGCCTAGAGTCTGCCAGAGATAGGGGAGGCCCTAAATGAATATTTTGCTTCAGTATTCACTCGAGAGAGGGACCTTGGTGCTCGTGAGAACAGCGTGAACCAGGTTAATAGGCTCGAACAGGTTGATATTAAGGAGGATGTGCTGGAGATTTTGAGAAGCATCAGGAGTCCCCTGGGCCAGATGGGATATACCATAGATTACTATGGGAAGCAAGGGAGGCGATTGCTGCGCCATTGGCGATGATCTTTGCGTCCTCACTCTCCACTGGAGTAGTACTGGATGATTGGAGGGAGGTGAATATTGTTCCCCTGTTCAAGAAAGGGAATAGGGAAATCCCTGGGAATTACAGACCAGTCAGTCTTACATCATGTGGTGAGCAAAACACTGGAAAGGATTCTGAGAGATAGGATTTACGATTGTTTAGAAAAACATAGTTTGATTAAAGATAGTCAGCATGGCTTTGTGAGGGGCAGGTCATACCTCACAAGCCTCATTGAATTCTTTGAGACAAGGCACATTGATGATGGTCGGGAAGTGGATGTGGTGTATATGGATTTCAGTAAGGCATTTGATAAGGTTCCCCATGGTAGCCACATTCAGAAAGTCAGGGGGCATGGGATATAGGGAAATCTGGCTGTATGGATACAGAAATGGCTGGCCGAAAGAGGTCAGCGAGTGGTAGTGAATGGAAAGTATTCCGCCTGGAGGTCGGTGACCAGTGGTGTCCCACAGGGATCTGTTCTAGGACCTCTTCTCTTTGTGGTTTTTATAAATGACTTGAATGAGGAAGTGGAAGGGTGGGTTAGTAACATACTCACGGATGGTACGTTGCCACCCGGGTGCCAGGGTCCGTGACGTCTCGGACCGTGTTTTCAGAATCCTTAAGGGGGAGGGGCAACACAAGTCGTGGTACACATCAATACCAACGACAGGTAAGAGAAGGGACGGGGATTTAAAACAGGAATTTAGGGAGCTAGGGTGGAAGCTGAGAGCCAGGAAAAACCATGTTGTCATCTCTGGTTTGTTGCCGATGCCACGTGCTAGCGAGGTGAGGAACAGGGAGTGCAGATAAACACGTGGCTGCAGAGATGGTGTAGGAGGGAGGGTTTCAGTTACGTGGATAATTGAAGCACATTCTGGGGAAGGTGGGACCTGTACAGACAGGACGGTTTGCACCTGAACCAGAGGGGCACCAATATCCCGGGAGGGAAATTTGCTATGGCTCTTCGGGGGGGGTTTAAACTAATTTGTATGGGTGATGGGAAAACGAGCTGTAGTCCAGAAGCCAGTGTTGAGAGTAGTGAGGTACTGAGGAGGGTATCAAAGTCGCAGGAGTGTACCGGCAGACAGAAAGGTGGGTTGAAATGTGTCTACTCCAATGTAATGAGCATCCGGAATAAGGTAGTTGAACTAGGAGCGTGGATTGGTACTTGGGACTACGATGTTGTGGCCATTACGGAGACATGGTTAGAACAAGAACAGGAATGGTTGTTGGAAGTTCCAGGGTATAGATGTTTCAGTAAGAGTAGGGAAGGTGGTAAAAGAGGTGGAGGAGTAGCATTGTTAATCAAGGATAGTTTAACGGCTGCAGAAAGGCAGTTCGAAGGGGATCTGCCAACTGAGGTAATATGGGTCGAAGTTAGAAATAGGAAAGGAGCGGTCAGGTTGTTAGGAGTTTTCTACAGGCCCCAAATAATAATAGAGATGCGTAGGAAGAAATTGCAAAACAGATTATGAAAAGGTGTGGAGGTCTCAGGGTAGTTGTCATGGGTGACTTCCAAATATTGATTGGAACCTCTAAAGGTCGAACAGTTCGGATGGGGCAGTTTTTGTACAGTGTGTGCAGGAAGGTTTCCTGACACTATGTGGATAGGCTGACAAGAGGGGGGGGGGGCACATTGGATTTGGTACTGGGTAATGAACCGGGCGAAGTGTTAGATTTGTTCGTGGGAGAGCACTTTGGAGATAGTGACCACAATTCGGTGTCTTTCACTATTGCAATGGAGAGGGATAGGGCTATATGGCAGGGCAAGGTTTATAATTGGGGGAGGGGTAATAATGATACGATTAGGCAAGAATTAGGGAGCATAAGATGGGAACAGAAACTGTGAGGGATAGGCACAAATGAAAAGTGGAGCTTGTTCAAGGAACAAATACTGCGTGTCCTTGATAGGCATGTCCCTGTCAGGCAGGGAGGAAATGGCCGTGTGAGGGAACCATGGTTCACAAAAGAGGTTGAATGTCTTGTCAAGAGGAAAAAGGAAGCGTATGTAAGGATGAGAAAACAAGGTTCAGTTGGGTCACTTGAGGGTTACAAGGTAGCAAGGAATGAGCTAAGAAAAAGGGCTTAGGAGAGCTAGGAGGGGGCATGAGAAGTCCTTGGTGGGTCGGATCAAAGAAAACCCCAAGGCTTTTTACTCTTACGTGAGAAATAAAAGAATGACCAGGGTGAGGTTAGGGCCGGTCAAGGACAGTAGTGGGAACTTGTGCATGGAGTCAGAAGAAATAGAAGAGGCGTTGAATGAATACTTTTCTTCAATGTTCACCAAGGAGAGGGGCCATGTTTTTGAGGATGAGAGTGTGACACAGGCAGGTAGGCTGGAGGAGGTAGATGTTCTGAGGAAGGATGTATTAGCAATTTTGAAAAACCTTAGGGTCGACAAGTCCCCTGGGCCAGATGGGATATATCCAAGGATTTTTTGGGAGGCAAGGGATGATATTGTAGAGCCTTTGGCTTTGATCTTTGGGTCCTCACTGTCCACAGAGATAGTGCCAGAGGACTGGATAGTGGCGAATGTTGTTCCTCTGTTCAAGAAAGGGAATAGGAATGACCCTGGTAATTATAGACTGGTTAGTCTTACTTCGGTGGTCGGTAAGTTAATGGAAAACGTCCTGAAGGATAGGATTTATGACCATTTGGAAAGATGCAGCTTAATTCAGGATAGTCAACAGGGATTCGTGAAGGGTAAGTCTTGCCTCACAAATTTGATTGAATTCTTTGAGGAGGTAACTAAGTGTGCAGATGAAGGTAGAGCAGTTGCTGTCGTATACATGGATTTTAGTAAGGCATTTGATAAGCTTCCCCATGGTCGGCTTATGAAGAAAGTAAGGAGGTGTGGGATAGAGGGAAATTTGGCCAATTGGATAAGTAACTGGCTATCACATAGAAGACAGAGGGTGGTGGTGGATGGAAAATTTTCAGACTGGAGACCAGTTACCAGCGGTGTACCACAGGGATCAGTGCTGGGTCCTCTGCTATTTGTGATTTTTATCAATGACTTGGAGGAGGGGGCTGAAGGGTGGGTCAGTAAATTTGCTGATGACACCAAGATTGGTGGAGTAATGGATGAGGTGGAGGGTTGTTGTAGGCTGCAAAGAGGCATCGATAGGATGTAGAGCTGGGCCGAAAAATGACAGATGGAGTTTAACCCTGAAAAGTGCGAGGTGATTTATTTTGGTAGTAAAAATTTGAATGTTGATTACATGGTCAACGGCAGGGTTCTGAAGAATGTGGCGGAAAAGAGAGATCTTGGGGTTCATGTCCACAGATGTCTGAAGGTTGCCACTCAAGTGGATAGAGCCGTGAAGAAGGCCTATAGTGAGTTAGCGTTTATTAACAGGGGGCTTGAGTTTAAGAGGTTATGCTGCAACTGTACATGACCCTGGTGAGACCACATTTGGAGTATTGTGTGCAGTTCTGGTCACCTCACTATAGGAAGGATGTGGAAGCATTGGAAAGGGTGCAAAGGAGATTTACCAGGATGCTGCCTGGTTTGCAGGATAGGTCTTATGAGGAAAGGTTGAGGGAGCTAGGGCTTTTCTCTTTGGAGCGGAGGAGGATGAGAGCCGACTTAATAGAGGTTTATAAGATGATGAGGGGGATAGATAGAGTGGACGTTCAGAGAATATTTCCTCGGGTGGATGTAGCTGTTACAAGGGGGCATAACTATAAGGTTCAGGGTGGGAGATATAGGAGGGATGTCCGAGGTAGGTTCTTTACTCAGAGAGTGGTTAGGGTGTGGAATGGACTGCTTGCTGTGATAGTGGAGTCGGACACTTTAGGAACTTTCAAGCGGTAATTGGAGAGGCACAGGGAGCACACCAGAATGACAGGGAGTGGGATAGCTTGATCTTGGTTTCGGACAATGCTCAGCACAACATCGAGGGCCGAAGGGCCTGTTCTGTGCTGTACTGTTCTATGTACGTTTGCCGATGGCACAAAGCTTGGTGGAGTTGTAGATGGTGTTGAGGGCTGTTGCAGGTTACAACAGGATATTGACAGGATGCAGAGCTGGGCTGAGATGTGGCAGATGGAGTTCAACCTAGATAAGTGTGAAGTGATTAATTTTGGATGGTCAAATTTGAATGCTGAATACAGGGTAAAAGGCAGGATTCTTGGAAGTGAGGAGGAACAGAGGGATAGAGGGATCTTGGGGTCCACGTGCATAGATCCCTCAAAGTTGCCACCCAGGTTGATAGGGTTGTTAAGAAGGCGTATGTTATGTTGCTTTTCATTAACGGGGAATTGAGTTTAAGAGCCGCGACGTTTTGCTGCAGCTTAATAAAACCCTGGTTAGAGCACACTTGGAATATTGTGTCCAGTTCTGGTCACCTCATTATAGGAAGGATGTGGATGCTTTGGAGAGGGTGCAGAGGAGATTTACCAGGAAGGTGCCTGAACAGGACATAGAACATAGAACATAGAAAATACAGCACAGAACAGGCCCTTCGGCCCACGATGTTGTGCCGAACCTTTGTCCTAGATTAATCATAGATTATCATTGAATTTACAGTGCAGAAGGAGGCCATTCGGCCCTTTGAGTCTGCACCGGCTCTTGGAAAGAGCACCATACCCAAACTCAACACCTCCACCCAACACCAAGGGCAATTTGGACATTAAGGGCAATTTATCATTGGCCAATTCACCTAACCCGCACATCTTTGGACTGTGGGAGGAAACCGGAGCACCCGGAGGAAACCCACGCAGACACGGGGAGGACGTGCAGACTCCGCACAGACAATGACCCAAGCCGGAATCGAACCTGGGACCATGGAGCTGTGAAGCAATTGCGCTATCCACAATGCTACCGTGCTGCCCTTAAGAACAAATAAATCTACACTATATCATTTTACCGTCATCCATGTACCTATCCAATAGCTGCTTGAAGGTCCCTAATGTTTCCGACTCAACTACTTCCACAGGCAGTGCATTCCATGCCCCCACTACTCTCTGGGTAAAGAACCTACCTCTGATATCCCTCCTATATCTTCCACCTTTCACCTTAAATTTATGTCCCCTTGTAATGGTGTGTTCCACCCGGGGAAAAAGTCTCTGTCTACTCTATCTATTCCCCTGATCATCTTATAAACCTCTATCAAGTCGCCCCTCATCCTTCTCCGCTCTAATGAGAAAAGGCCTAGCACCCTCAACCTTTCCTCGTAAGACCTACTCTCCGTTCCAGGCAACATCCTGGTAAATCCCCTTTGCACCTTTTCCAAAGCTTCCACATCCTTCCTAAAATGAGGCGACCAGAACTGTACACAGTACTCCAAATGTGGCCTTACCAAAGTTTTGTACAGCTGCATCATCACCTCACGGCTCTTAAATTCAATCCCTCTGTTAATGAACGCGAGCACACCATAGGCCTTCTTCACAGCTCTATCCACTTGAGTGGCAACTTTCAAAGATGTATGAACATAGACCCCAAGATCTCTCTGCTCCTCCACATTGCCAAGAACTCTACCGTTAACCCTATATTCCGCATTCATATTTGTCCTTCCAAAATGGACAACCTCACACTTTTCAGGGTTAAACTCCATCTGCCACTTCCCAGCCCAGCTCTGCATCCTATCTATGTCTCTTTGCAGCCGACAACAGCCCTCCTTACTATCCACAACTCCACCAATCTTCGTATCGTCTGCAAATTTACTGACCCACCCTTCAACTCCCTCATCCAAGTCATTAATGAAAATCACAAACAGCAGAGGACCCAGAACTGATCCCTGCGGTACGCCACTGGTAACTGGGATCCAGGCTGAATATTTGCCATCCACCACCACTCTCTGACTTCTATCGGTTAGCCAGTTCGTTATCCAACTGGCCAAATTTCCCACTATCCCATGCCTCCTTACTTTCTGCATAAGCCTACCATGGGGAACTTTATTAAATGCCTTACTAAAATCCATGTACACTACATCCACTGCTTTACCTTCATCCACATGCTTGGTCACCTCCTCAAAGAATTCAATAAGATTTGTAAGGCAAGACCTACCCCTCACAAATCCGTGCTGACTATCCCTAATCAAGCAGTGTCTTTCCAGATGCTCAGAAATCCTATCCTTCAGTACCCTTTCCATTACTTTGCCTACCACCGAAGTAAGACTAACTGGCCTGTAATTCCCAGGGTTATCCCGAGTCCCTTTTTTGAACAGGGGCACGACATTCGCCACTCTCCAATCCCCTGGTACCACCCCTGTTGACAGTGAGGACGAAAAGATCATTGCCAACGGCTCTGCAATTTCATCTCTTGCTTCCCATAGAATCCTTGGATATATCCCGTCAGGCCCGGGGGACTTGTCTATCCTCAAGTTTTTCAAAATGCCCAACACATCTTCCTTCCTGACAAGTATTTCCTCGAGCTTACCAATCTGTTTCACACTGTCCTCTCCAACAATATCGCCCCTCTCATTTGTAAATACAGAAGAAAAATACTCATTCAAGACCTCTCCTATCTCTTCAGAATTAATACACAATCTCCCGCTACTGTCCTTGATCGGACCTACCCTCGCTCTAGTCATTCTCATATTTCTCACATATGTGTAAAAGGCCTTGGGGTTTTCCTTGATCCTACCCGCCAAAGATTGTTCATGCCCTCTCTTAGCTCTCCTAATCCCTTTCTTCAGTTCCCTCCTGGCTATCTTGTATCCCTCCAATGCCCTGTCTGAACCTTGTTTCCTCAGCCTTACATAAGTCACCTTTTTCCTCTTAACAAGACATTCAACCTCTCTTGTCAACCATGGTTCCCTCACTCGACCATCTCTTCCCTGCCTGACAGGGACATACATATCAAGGACACGTAGCACCTGTTCCTTGAACAAGTTCCACATTTCACTTGTGTCCTTCCCTGCCAGCCTATGTTCCCAACTTATGCACTTCAATTCTTGTCTGACAACATCGTATTTACCCTTCCCCCAATTGTAAACCTTGCCCTGTTGCACGTACCTATCCCTCTCCATTACTAAAGTGAAAGTCACAGAATTGTGGTCACTATCTCCAAAATGCTCCCCCACTAACAAATCTATCACTTGCCCTGGTTCATTACCCAGTACTAAATCCAATATTGCCCCTCCTCTGGTCGGACAATCTACATACTGTGTTAGAAAAGCTTCCTGGACACACTACACAAACACCACCCCATCCAAACTATTTGATCTAAAGAGTTTCCACTCAATATTTGGGAAGTTAAAGTCGCCCATGACTACTACCCTATGACTTCTGCACCTTTCCAAAATCTGTTTCCCAATCTGTTCCTCCACATCTCTGTTACTATTGGGGGGCCTATAGAAAACTCCTAACAAGGTGACTGCTCCTCTCCTATTTCTGACTTCAACCCATACTACCTCAATAGGGTGATACTCCTCGAACTGCCTTTCTGCAGCTGTTATACTATCTCTAATTAATAATTAATAATGGAGGGCATGTCTTATGAAGAAAGGTTGTGGGAGCTAGGGCTTTTCTCATGGGGCGAAGAAGGAAGAGAGGTGACTTGATAGAGGTGTACAAGGTGATGAGAGGAATGGATAGAGTCGCCAGAGACTTTTCCCCAGGGCGGAAATGGCTGTCATGATGGGACATAATTTTAAGGTGATTGGAGAAAGGTGTAGGGGAGATGTCAGAGGTAGGTTCTTTACACAGAGAGTGGTGAGCGCGTGGAATGCACTGCCAGCGGAGGTGGTGGAGTCAGTCATTAGGGATATTTAAGCGACTCTTGGACAGGTACATGGACGGCAGTAAATTGAAGGGGCATAGGTTAGGTTGATCTTAGGTTAGGATAAATGGTTGGCACAACATCGTGGGCTGAAGGGCCTGTACTGTGCTGTACTATTATATGTTCTAGAATCAGCCAGGGCACAAGGGGCTGAGCGCCCGGTGTTGGTACTATACAGTGCAGAGAGCTTCAGGTCACCTGAGTTGCAACATGGTGGAGACCTTGAAGCTAAATTCAGTGTCAGAAAAGCTGGTCAGGTGAGTGTCCGGATGAAGAGTACGGTAGGTCCCACAGTGATAATTTTACTGGCATACCCTGCTTGTGTGAAGGGGTGGGGTAATATGGTATTTTCAAACAGTTCAGAGCGGACTCTTTCCAAATGAGATTTTCAATCCCAGAACCTGAAGGCCTAATCGTAGGGGTTATCCTGACAATAGCTAGTGGTGTTCACAGGACGAACAAGAGAATCACAATCTCCTCCTGACATTTCCCCAGAATGCTGCTCTGGGACTGTAGGATCACTCCTTCTATAATTCAAATCCCATTTTCCAACCTTTTCCCTGTACTCTTTAATATTCTTGCTTTCCAAATGGTTACCCAGTTCCTCTTTACATGATAATTCTACTCGGTCCCTTCTTGGTTGTTTCTGGTAAAACACTCATTGTGAAAACACCTCCTCTAACTTCACCCTTTGTTCTTATATTGATATTGTTTGGTTTGCAACCTTGTGTTACTGATCCATGAAGCAAGCTTTTGCTGTTTACCTTCCCAAGTTTCTTCAGATTTTCTATCTTTCTGTTATTGTGGAAAAAAAAACAATTATTAAAAGCCTTTCTTCTCAACTATAACCCTGCTATCAACCTGGCAAATAATTCCTATCCACTTTTCAAGACTCCAATATCCCTTCTGTAATGTGTGCCCAGACCTCTAACAGGGGCCTACTGGTGTTAAATTTAACATTGTGACCTTACTTTTGTATATAATGCCCTGATACAACTGACCAAGGAAACCATGGTCTTTTCCGTATGTGCACCCCACCTATAACACAGATGGAAAACAATGTATTCATCATTTGCACATTGTGGATGCTGCATTGTTACATAACATCCCACAGCAGTCTTTAAAGATTGGAGGTGAGCAGAAGATCTCCTGCTCTGCACATGGCTCTATAAGAGGCCTAGCAGCATAGGCCCACTCCCCTGAAGTACAGTCTGGGTGAAGCAGGTTGTCACTCAGTTCGGGCAAGATGTCAAACTCTGATGTGGTGTAAAGGATCCCACAGCATATTTCAAAGTACAGCAGGGGAGTTTTGGGTGAACTAGCAAAATTTATAACTCAACTAACATCTCGAGACCAGATTTCCTCGTCATTTTTGGGTGCTTATCATAGACAATGTGGCGGTTAGGGTTCCTACATTATAATAGCGAATACACGTGAAATGTATTTCATTGGCTGTGCAATGCTTTGGGATGTCCAGAGGTTGTGAAAGGTGATACACAAATGTATCCTTTACTGCAATAATTGGGCTTTCACCACAACACACACACACACACTCAGGCAAGGATGATCATCAGTGGTCAGGTAGAGTGACCTGGAGATAACAACAATATTCGGACTGCACACTCTTCTGGAAGTCTAAACAACTTGTGCAGACTTGTACCCTGAACTTGGGCTTTATTGCCATCATCTCAACAGAGCCTCTAAGCAAATCTAAATAAACAGAGAGCATCTCTGGTAAAATAAAGGAATTTCATGGAAATGTTGACAGTTGGAAGCCAATATCTAAAGCAATTGTTAGTGTGGTTGATACATAATTACAAAGCTACAGATCATAATATTTGCAGGTGAGGGGAACTCAACATTCAGACAGAAGGTGGGAGTCAGCAATATGAGTCTATGCAGGCGCAGGCATAAATCTCTTTTTAAGTGGTCCCTAGTGCAGAGCTCTCTGTGGCAAGGCAGGTTATTGGGGGGATTCAAAATGTGTGCTACTGAGGGGTGGAAGCTCAGCAGTGAAATATTTACCCCTTGCTAAAACAATCAATGGTCTGCATCTCCTGAAGTAGATTTGCTTTCCGTCACTTTGCTTGGTTTTCATTGCCCAAAGGAAGGTTGCTGAGGTTATTGGTTGCTTGAGTACCCAAGTGGATGTTGGTGGGAGGGGGAATGCCAAGCATGCGTCTTGTGGAGGTACTACAGCGAGACGACAAAGCTGAGATGCTGTGAGCTAGTGTCAACTTCTCCATCAAAGGAATACATATCTTCAGTTCACCAGCTAATGAGATGAGTCAGGAGCAGCGTGGAAGGGAGAGGTATGGGGTAGCTGTTGATTCCAATTACTGGGAGGCTGGTCTCTCTGTTGTCCTTGGCTCTCAGCACGTGGAGTGTAAGGAGGGGGTTGGTCCTGTTTGGAAGGGCAGAGAACAGGAAATTAGAATCGTAAATACTTGTGGAAACAGTTTTAAGAATGAGGAGGGGTATTGAACAAAAGCCATGGCTCTCAATCATAATTCCCCCACCACCCCTCATGCCAGGTCTGGTGGAAACAGGGCTGAGATGGCAGGAGGATGGAGGGGCAGTTCAAACAAGGCTTACCGACTCTGCTGCCTTCCCAATATAAACCTGTTCTTTTGAGCCGGTGTGGGGGTCACGTGCAGTTTGGCATGGTGATCAGGTGCCAAGGACGTGGATAGAAGCAGGAAGCATTGAAGGGCTCATCCCCAGACCAAGACATGTTAAAGAACTCCAGGTAGATAGGCTTCCCTGCGGGCTGGGTGATCTCCCCCGGTGTTACAAGGAAGCATTTGGCCTCTCAAGGCCAAGAGGTCCCTCTGTACAACCAACTTAGCTAGGAGTTAGAAACCTCCCAACTCACGTAGTCTTCCTGCTGACAGCTGGAGACTGAACCCCCGAATCACTAGCAATGGCCTCCTGCTACTGAATTCTGGAAACTATAACCTAAAAAAAAAAAATCCTCTAACCTGACAGCCACAGGCCAATGTGCTACAAGATAAGACTAAACTTTCTTAAAGGGACACTCACATGACACTTCTCCCCAAGAAAAAAAATAAATCATCAACTTCAAAGATGGTTTCATTTTTCACCTTTTCACTTGCCCATTCCTAACATTTGACAATAAACATACATACATTTTAAAACATCAAAACAGGCAAACATTTACAATAATAGTCCATTTTAGTTCTTTGCCTTCCACCATCGAATCTGCTTCTCTTCATCACATTCGTGACAAAGCATCGGCTATGTTTTCTTATCCTACCGCATGTATAAGTTTTAAATTAAATGGCTGTAATAATAAACTCCATTGAAACAGTTCGGTAATTTTATTTTGGAATTTCTCCCAAAACGTCAATGGATGATGATCAGCATATTGTTTCAGACGAATTGCTGGTAACATAAATGTTAAAATGTTGCAAAGCCTGCACCAAGCTCAAAGTCCTTTTCAATTGTTGAATGCTTCCTCTGGTGATCATTTAATTTTTTGGAAAAATACCCATTAGGCCGCTCTAGTCCTTCGTCGTCTTCTTGCAAGAGCACAGCACCCACGCCAACATCACGATATGGTTTTGAATGGTTTTGCATAATTTGGGGTGGCCAACACAGGAGCAGTGGTTAACGCAGCCTTCAGGCCATCAAATGCCTGTTGACACTCTGTCGTCCACTGAAATTTGCTACACTGCTTCAGCAAGTCCGTCAGTGGAGCAACCATGCTGCTAAAATTCGGCACAAATTTATGGTAAAAAACACTTATGCCAAGATATCTCATTATTTCCCTTCGTGCCGAGAGCATTGGAATTCCCCAATAACTTTTGTTTTCACATCCCATGGGGCCATTTGTCCATGTCCAATTATATGGCCAAGGAACGTGACTTGGGCTTTTCCAAACTCACTTTTGGCTAGGTTTACCACCAAACCCGCCTCCTGAAGTCGATCGAATAATTCCATCAGATGTTTCAAATATTCTTTCCATGCCTGACTAAAAATCACCAG
The DNA here is from genome assembly GCF_047496885.1 of Scyliorhinus torazame. Taxonomy (NCBI): domain Eukaryota; kingdom Metazoa; phylum Chordata; class Chondrichthyes; order Carcharhiniformes; family Scyliorhinidae; genus Scyliorhinus; species Scyliorhinus torazame. Next base: position 83,722,448 of record NC_092724.1, read on the forward strand.
ATCGTCTATTTACACCGCACAACTGGGTAATCCTGAAATGACTTTGTTAGTTAACCGTTGAAATGTGGCTAGGGCGTTTTTCATGCCAAATGGCATAACTTTGAATTGGTATAGACCATCTGGAGTCACAAAAGCTGAAATCTCTTCCGCCTTTTCGGACAAAGGTTCCTGCTAGTAAACTTTGCGTAAATCCAGTTTGGAGATAAAAGTGGATTGTCCCATCTTCTCAATGCAGCCCTCCAACCATGGGTTTGGATAAGAGTCTGTTTTGGCAACTGTATTAACCTTTCTATAATCCAGACACAATCGTTGGGTACTGTCCAATTTTCATACCATCACTATGGGTAAGCTCCACTCGCTGCAACCCACTTCAATTCTGCCATTTACAAGCATACCTTCAATTTCTTTTTGATCCTGTGCTGATTTTAGACAGTTAATTCTATATGGATGTTGTTTAATTGGAACAGCATTTCCCACATCTACATCATGTAGGATGTAGGGCAGCACAGTAGCACAGTGGGTAGCACTGTTGCTTCACAGCTCCAGGATCCCAGGTTCGATTCCCGGCTTGGGTCACTGCCTGTGCGGAGTCTGCACGTTCTCCCAGTGTCTGCGTGGGTTTCCTCAGGGTGCTCCGGTTTCCTCCCACAAGTCCCGAAAGACGTGGTGTTAGGTGAATTGGATATTCTAAATTCTCCCTCCATGTACCTGAACAGAAGCCGGAATGTGGCGACTAGGAGCTTTTCACGGTAACTTCATTGCAGTGTTAATGTAAGCCTACCTTACATAAAGATTATTATTATTATGTATAACCATTTTAGGGCTTCCAGTGACGACGATGTGCTGAGCAGTCGCACGTCAGGTGCCAAAAAAGATGCAGTAACTCATTCTCCAACTTTAGTAAGTCAGAGGAAGGAAGAAAGAGAGGGGGAATACAAGAAAAAGTGCCCGGAAAAAGCCAAACTAGAGACCGAGCAGAGACCAGGAGTGGAAGGGGCCAGGAACGACCACACTCAACCGAGCCAACCAGTGCACGAGACAGCGCAGCGCAAGTTTCACCGAAGCAAAAGAAGCAAGGCAGACACAAATAAGCACCTGGGGGATTGGGAAGCATCCTTCACCGAGGCATTGAGGGAGCACCAACAGGAGATAAAAGCAGAGGTAAAAGCGGTGGCTGAGACCCTGGCCCAAAGACAGCTCGCCCTGAGCAGAGCGGCGAAGAGACTTGAAGCCCAAGAGGCGACCATCAACTGACCAGAGTGATCGGATCATAGCACTGGAGAAGGAAGTGGCGAGGTTGGTCACAACGCAGGGCAGTCTGATGGGTAAAGTCGAGGATCAGGAGAACCACTCAAGAAGGTAAAACCTGCGGATTGTGGGCCTACCAGAGGGAATCAAAGGCAGGGACCTCAAGGTACATGTGACCGAGATGCCGGGCAACCTGGTAGGAAGAGAAACTTTCCCCAACCCACCAGAAATAGACCCCGGTCGCTGTGCCCAAAACCCAAAGCTGGGGAACAGCGGTAATAGACAAACTGCACCGGTAACAGGACAGAGAAAGAATCCTGCGCTGGGCCAGCCAGTCCAAGAACAGTAGCCGAGAAGGACACAGAAAAACGAAATACTAGGACAATATCAGGACATTGAGGCCGACCTGGCCAGGAGACAGGCAGAGTTCAACATGGCAAAAACAGTCCTGCACAAGAATGGCGTATGCTTTATTACGCTGAACCCAGCAGGGGAATTGATAAGGAGCCCCTGGCAAGCAAAAACGATGAGCTGGCGAGGGAGGGGGGGCAGCACCTCGCTCCCCCCACCGCCGCCCCACCCCCCGCACCCCAAACACACACCGAGCGACAAGCAGCTAGCCACCTCCCGAGGGACTGCTTCGCGCGGGAGATCGTGACCTCCTTCGAAAGAGCGAGAGCAGCGCACAAGGGAAAGCGAAGTGGCAAGCGAGAGGATTGCAGGGTAAGAAAGGAAAGAACGGGCAGGATAGTTCCTGCAGAGAGCAGGCGAGGTAGAAACGAGACAGTAACTCCTGGGAGGGGGGGTCACTGCACTAGCGGGAAGGTTAGCGGCGGGAGTATGCAGCACAGCAAGGCCGCGGCCCATCCCCGACAGGGGGGACGGCGCCAGGCAAGGTGGGCGAACACACAGCGGGGATCCCTAAGAGCAAAGAGGGATAGGAGCTGGGGGAAGGGAGACAAAGAGGGGGGAAGCATAGGATAGGGGGGGGGGGAAGAAAAGGGAGAGGAAGGAGGGACTGGGGGTGTGGGATGGACAAAGGCAGAGAGATAAAAATAGGACCAGTGCGAGAGCTGCAATATGGCTACAAAGGGCCGCAACCAGGGGCCCGGATAAAAGAAGCACTGCAAACAAACACCCAATAGTCTCTGGGCGAAGGAAGACCCCGAAGTACAGGGTCAGATCCACATGGCAGACGTACTGTTGGTGGCCATGTTGGGTGCTCCAGAGTGCAGAGACCCGACAACATGGGGAGCGCAGAGACTTCCGGTTGCAGCGATGCGGAGCTAAGCCGCACATTTCGGCGGCTCCCGTTAGAACGGACTTTTGGGCTCTCCGGAGAAGCCCCAACGGAAATATTTTGACCAATTCCCATGTGGGAAGGTGAGAGCAAGGTCCCCCTTCCATCGTGTATTGAGGGGACCAGAAGTGGAACGGAGGAAAAAGTGGCTTTTTAGCAGCGGCAGAAACGAGGGGGAAAAAACAAGATGGCGGAGGCCGGAGATCGAGCAGCATGGGGGCCGGACCAGCAGAAGTTTCTCAGGCGCTGCGTGGAGGAGCTTAAAAAGGAGGTGCTGGCGCCAATGCTGATGGCGATCGAGGGGCTGAAGGAGACCCAGAAGGCCCAGGAGGTAGAGCTCCGAGAGGTGAGGGACAAAACCAACGAGAACGAGGACGAGATCTTGGGCTTGGCGGTGAAGATGGAGGCGCACAAGGCGCTGCACAAGAGGTGGGCAGAGAGATTAGAGGTCCTGGAGGACAGGTCGAGGAGGAAGAATCTCCGGATTCTGGATCTCCCTGAAGGGGTGGAGGGGGCCGACCCTGGGGCGTATGTGAGCACGATGCTCCATTCGCTGATGGGTGCGGAGGCCTCTCCGAGCCCCCTGGAGCTAGAAGGGGCTCACCGGGTCCTGGCGAGGAGACCCAAGGCCAGCGAGCCGCCAAGGGCGATAGTGGCGAGGTTCCATCGTTTCACGGACAGAGAGAGTGTCCTGAGATGGGCCAAGAAAGAGCGGAGCAGCAGATGGGAGAATGCGGTGATCCGAGTCTACCAGGACTGGACCGCGGAGGTGGCAAAGAGGAGAGCTGGCTTCAACCGGGCCAAGGCGGTGCTGCGTATAAAGAGGGTGAGATTCGGAATGCTGCAGCCAGCGCGACTGTGGGTCACGTACCAGGACCGACACCACTATTTTGAAACGCCAGAAGAGGCTTGGACCTTTATCCAAACGGAAAAATTGGACTCAAACTGAGGGTCTGTGGTTGTGGGGGAGATGTTGACTGTATACAGGGTTGTAAATATGGGTAAAGAATGTTTCACGGGTGGGATGATGGATGTGGATGGAGGAAGAGCTTTGATGGGGAGACTGTGAGGAATGTGGGCGCCAGTGCTGGAAGGAGGTGAGACCCGGGGATGGGGGAATTGGGATAAGGCCGCAACAGGAGCTGCGCCACAGGCTGGCTCAGGAAAGCGCGGGCTTTTTCCCGCGTTAGGGAAGGGCGGGAGGGGGGGGGGATGGAGGAGCGCAAGGAGGAGGAGGGATTGCCACACGGGGGGGGGGGGGGGGTAAACGGGAAGGCGGAGATGGCTAGTCGGCGGGGGGTGGGGGGGAAGCCCCCCAATCCGGCTGATCACGTGGAATGTGAGGGGCCTAAATGGGCCGGTTAAGAGGGCTCGAGTGTTCGCGCACTTAAAGGGACTGAAGGCAGACATGGTCATGCTTCAGGAGACACATCTGAAGGTGGCAGATCAGGTCAGGTTAAGAAAGGGATGGGTAGGACAGGTATTCCATTCGGGGTTGGATGCGAAGAATAGAGGGGTGGCAATACTGGTGGGGAAGCGGGTGTCGTTTGAGGCCAGGGACATAGTAGTGGAAAATGGAGGTCGATACGTGAGGTGAGCGGTAGGTTGCAGGGGACGTGGGTGGTATTGGTAAATGTATACGCCCCGAACTGGGACAATGCTGGATTCATGAAGCGTATGTTGGGGCGTATTCCGGACGTGGAGGTAGGAAGCTTGATAATGGGAGGGGATTTCAACACGGTGTTGGACCCAGCACTGGATCGCTCCAGATCTAGGACCGGAAAGAGGCCGGCTGCGGCCAAGGTGCTTAGAGGGTTTATGGACCAGATGGGGGGAGTGGATCCGTCGAGATTTGCCAGGCCTTTGGCCAGAGAATTTTCTTTTTTCTCCCACGTACACAAAGCCTACTCCCGGATAGATTTTTTTGTTCTGGGCAGGGCATTGATCCCGAAAGTGGAGGGAACGGAGTATTCGGCCATTGCCATTTCAGACCACGCCCCGCACTGGGTGGAACTAGAGTTGGGAGAGGAGAATGACCAACGCCCGCTGTGGCGGTTGGATGTGGGACTGCTGGCAGGCGAGGAAGTGTGTGGGAGGGTGCGGGGGTGCATTGAAAGGTATTTGGAGGCCAACGACAACGGGGAGGTGCAGGTGGGAGTAGTATGGGAGGCGCTGAAGGCGGTGGTCAGGGGAGAGTTAATCTCCATCAGGACTCATAGGGAGAAGAGAGAGGGCAGGGAAAGGGAGAGGTTAGTGGGGGAGATTTTAAGAGTGGACAGGAGATATGCAGAGGCCCCTGAAGAGGGACTACTCAGGGAGAGGCGAAGTCTCCAGACGGAGTTCGACCTGTTGACCACAGGGAAGGCAGAGGCACAGTGGAGGAAGGCACAGGGGGCGATGTATGAGTATGGGGAGAAGGCGAGCCGGATGCTGGCACATCAGCTCCGTAAGAGGATGGCAGCGAGGGAGATAGGTGGAGTCAAGGATGGAAGGGGAACTACGGTGCGGAGTGCGGTGAAAGTAAATGAGGCATTCAAGGCCTTATATGAGGAGCTGTACAGATCCCAGCCCCCAGCGGGAGAAGAGGGGATGCGACGATTCTTGGGCCAACTGAGGTTCCCGAGGGTGGAGGAGCAGGAGGTGGCTGGTTTGGGGGCGCCAATTGGGTTGGAGGAGCTGATTAAAGGACTGGGGAGCATGCAGGCAGGGAAGGCCCCGGGACCGGATGGGTTCTATAGGAAGTACGTAGACCTGTTAGCCCCGTTGCTGGTGAGGACTTTCAATGAGGCAAGGGAGGGGGGGGACCCTGCCCCCGACAATTTCGGAGGCGATGATCTCTTTGATCCTGAAGCGGGATAAGGACCCACTGCAATGTGGGTCGTACAGGCCGATCTCGCTCCTCAACTTGGATGCCAAGTTGCTGGCAAAAGTGCTGACTACGAGGATCGAGGACTGTGTCCTGGGGGTGATTCCCGAGGACCAGACGGGATTTGTAAAGGGCAGGCAGCTAAACACCAATGTGCGGAGGCTCCTAAACGTGATTATGATGCCATCGGTGGAGGGAGAGGCGGAGATAGTGGCAGCTATGGACGCGGAGAAGGCCTTTGACCGCGTAGAGTGGGAGTATCTCTGGGAAGTGTTGCGGAGGTTTGGGTTCGGGGGAGGGTTTATTAGCTGGGTTAGGCTCCTATATAGAGCCACAGTGGCGAGTGTGGTTACGAATCGGCGGAGGTCGGAGTATTTTCGGCTGTATCGAGGGACGAGGCAGGGGTGTCCCCTGTCCCCTGTTGTTTGCATTAGCAATTGAACCTTTGGCCATGGCATTAAGGGAGTCCAGGAAATGGAGGAGCATCGAGTGTCGCTGTATGCAGACGACCTGTTGCTGTATGTGGCGGATCCAGTGGAGGAGATGGTGGAGGTCATGCAGATTCTAAGGGAGTTTGGGGACTTTTCGGGCTATAAGCTCAATGTAGGGAAAAGTGAGCTCTTTGTGGTGCATCCAGGGGACCAGGGAAGAGGGATAGACGACCTACTGTTGCGAAGGGCGGAAAGGAGCTTTCGGTACTTGGGGATCCAGGTAGCTGGGGGGGTCCTGCTCAAACTTAATTTGACGCGGCTGGTGGAGCAGATGGAGGAGGACTTCAAACGATGGGACATGTTGCCACTCTCGCTGGCGGGCAGAGTACACTCGATTAAAATGGTGGTCCTCCCAAGGTTTCTTTTTATATTCCAGTGCCTTCCAATTGTGATCACCAAGGCCTTTTTTAAGAGGGTAGGCAGTAGCATTATGGATTTTGTGTGGGCGAATAAGACCACGAGGGTAAGGAGGGGGTTTCTGGAGCATAGTAGAGATACAGGAGGGCTGGTGTTGCCGAATCTGGGTGGCTACTACTGGGCAGCCAATGTGCGATGATCCGTAAGTGGGTGGTGGAGGGAGAGGGGGCAGCACGGAAGAGGTTGGAGATGGCGTCCTGCAAAGGAACGAGCCTGGGGGCTCTGGTGACAGCACCGCTGCCGCTCTTGCCGACAAGGTACACCACGAGTCCGGTGGTGGCGGCAACGCTAAAGATCTGGGGCCAGTGGAGACGACACAGGGGTGCGATGGGAGCCTCGGTGTGGTCCCCGATCGGGGTAACCATCGGTTTGTCCCAGGAAGGATGGACGGGGGGTTTCAGAGCTGGCATCGGGCAGGGATTAGAAGAATGGTGGACCTGTTCATTGATGGGACGTTTGCGAGCCGAGGGGCGCTGGAGGAGAAGTTTGGGCTACCCCCGGGAAACACGTTCAGGTACATGCAAGTGAGGGCGTTTGTGAGGCGACAGGTGAGGGAATTTCCGTTGCTCCCAGCACAGGGGATTCAAGACAGGGTGATTTTGGGTGTATGGGTTGGAGAGGGCAAGGTGTCGGCGATATACCAGGAGATGAAAGAGGGGGAGGCTTTGGTAGAGGAGCTGAAGGGTAAATGGGAGGAGAATCTGGGGGAGGAGATTGAAGAGGGTTTGTGGGCTGATGCCCTGAGTAGGGTTAATTCTTCTTCCTCATGTGCCAGGCTTAGCCGGATACAGTTCAAGGTTATTCACAGAGCGCATATGACAGGGGCGAGGCTGAGTAGGCTCTTTGGGGTGGAGGACATATGTGGAAGGTGCTCAGGAAGCACGGCTAATCACGCCCATATGTTCTGGTCGTGCCCGGCACTGGATGGGTTCTGGACAGGTGTTGCGAGAACTATATCTAAGGTGGTGAAAGTCCAGGTCAAGCCAAGTTGGGGGCTAGCCCTATTTGGAGTGGCGGACGAGCCGGGAGTGCAGGAGGCGAAAGAGGCCGGCATTCTGGCCTTTGCGTCCCTGGTAGCCCGGCGAAGGATCTTGTTAGTTTGGAAAGATGCAAAGCCCCCCAGTGTGGAAGCCTGGATAAATGACATGGCAGGGTTTATCAAGTTGTAGAGGATAAAGTTTGCCTTGAGAGGGTCTGCGCAGGGGTTCTCCAGGCGGTGGCAACCGTTCCTAGATGATCTCGCGGAGCGTTAGATGAAGTTCGGTCAGCAGCAACCCGGGGGGGGACATCTCTTTTGGGGGGGGGGGGGGGGAGAAAGAGGGGGGGGGGGATGGGGAAGGGGGGTTTTCCTGGGAGCACTTGAGCAAGAAAATACATAAATGTTCAGGAAAGTTGATATGTGCGGGAGGAATCCAATGTACAAAGTTCTGTATTATGTCGATTTCATATGTTTATGTCTTGCTATGCGACTTTCCTTTTCTTTTCTTTTTGTTACGGGGGGGGGGGGGGGCGGGGTTTGTATGGTTGAAAATATTGTTGAAAAATTCTTAATAAACATATATATTTTTTAAAAACATGGGGAGAGCAGTGACAGCAGCCATCTTGGACAGCCCCCTGACAGAGGGAAAGCCCGGAGTGCAGGGACGCGTCTACCAGGTAAACATGGTTAATCCCGCAGGAGCGGGGGACAAATACCCTACCAGGATAGTCACCTGGAATGTCAGGGGATTCCAGGGGCGTCATTCTCCGACCCCCCAGCGGGTCGGAGAATGGCCGTTGGCCGCCGTGAATCCCGCCCCCGCCAGTTGCCGAAGTCTCTGGTACCGGAGATTGGGCGGGGGCGGGAATCGGGCCGCGCCGGTTGGCGGGCCCCCCCGCTCAATTCTCCGGCCCGGATGGGCCGAAGTCCCACCGAGAAATTGCCTGTCCCGCCGGCGTAAATTAAAGTAGGTATTTACCGGCGGCGTGGGTGGGCTCCGGGGTCCGGGGGGGGGGGGGGGGGGTGATCGGACCCCGGGGGGGGGGGGGGTGCCCCCACGGTGGCCTGGCCCGCGATCGGGGCCCACCAATCCGCGGGCGGGCCTGTGCCGTGGGGGCACTCTTTCCCTTCCGCCTCCACCACGGCCTCCACCATGGTGGAGGCGGAAGTGACTCCCTCCACTGCGCATGCACGGGAAACTGTCAGCGGCCGCTGACACTCCCCCGCATGCGCCGCCCGGGGATGTAATTTCCGCGCCAGCTGGCGTCGGGCCGCCCCAAAGGTGCAGAATTCTCCGCACCATTAGGGGCCAAGCCCTCACCTTGAGGGGCTAGGCCCGTGCCGGAGTGATTTCCGCCCCGCAGGCTGGCGGGAAAGGACTTCGCCAGGCGACGCATGTGCGGGAGCGTCAGCGGACGCTCACGGCATCCCCGCGCATGCGCAGTGGAGGGGGTCTCTTCCGCCTCCGCCATAGTGGAGACCATGGTGAAGGCGGAAGAAAAAGAGTGCCCCCACTGCAGAGGCCCGCCCGCTGATCGGTGGGCCCCGATTGCGGGCCAGGCCACTGTGGGGGCACCCCCACCGGGGCCAGATCACCCCGCGCCCTCCCCCAGCACCCCGGAGCACGCCCACGCCGTCTGCTCCCGCCGGTACGGTAGGTGGTTCAATCCACGCCGGCTGGCGAGGGTTGGCAGCGGCGGGACTTTGGCCCATCGCGGGCCGGAGAAACACCGGGGGGAGCCCGCCGACCAGCATGGTGCGATTCCCGCCCCCGCCGATTCTCTCGTGGCAGAGAATTCGGGACACGGCGGGGGCGGGATTCATGCCAGCTCCCGGCGATTCTCCGACCCGGCGGGGGGGTCGGAGAATCGCGCCCATGGTTTTTGACCTGCTCTCCATGAGGAACGCAGTGCACCAAATCCGCCAGGCACGGAGGAGCCAAGATGAACATGGAGACAAAGCCAGCCGCCTGCTGGCACACCAGCTGAGAAAGCAGGCAGTCACTAGAGAGGAGACAACAGAGGCAGATTAGAAACAGACCCAGAAAAGGGCAACACAACCTTCAAGGCTTTTTACAGAGGGCTGTATACCTCAGAGCCCCAACAGGGGACTCGGGGATGAAACAGTCCCTCGACGGATTGGACATGCCAGTTGTGGAGGAGGACAGAAAAAGGGGCTTGGAAGCACCACCAGAACTGGGAGAGATCAGGAAAGTATTAGTTCCATGCAGGCGGGTTCCCGGCTGACATCTACAAAATATCCACGACAGCACTGGCCCCACACCTGCAGGAGATGTTCACAGACTCGCTGGCTAGGGGCACACTGCCACCTACACTAGCACAGGCCGCAATCTCGTATCATACCCAAGAAAGACAAAGACCCAACAGAGTGCGGGTCATACAGACCCATCTCGCTACTAAACGTAGACACCAAAATACTGGCCAAGATCCTAGCCAAAAGGCTGGAGAACTGCATTCCAGATGTGGCCGCAGAAAACAAACGGGCTTTGTCAAAGGTGGACAGCTAACATTGAACATCAGGCACGATCATGACCTCAGCTTGGGGAGAGAACACCCAGAGGTGATCATCTCCCTGGACGCAGAAAAGGCCTTTGACAGGTCGAATGGAAGCGCCTCATAAAGGTATTGGAGCGCACTGTCAGTGTGGAGTTTCCACATTCTCCCAGTGTTTACGTGCGTTTCGCCTCCACAACCCAAAGATGTGCAGGGTTGGCCATGCTAAATTGCCCCTTAATTGGAAAAAATTAATTGGGTACTCTTAAATTTAGTTTTTAAAAATAGAGGTACTGGGGCGGTTCGGGCTTGGATCAGGGTTCACCTCAAAGAACAAAGAACAAAGAAATGTACAGCACAGGAACAGGCCCGTCGGCCCTCCAAGCCCGTGCCGACCAAACTGCCCGACTAAACTTTACCTCCTGGGTAAAGCTCCTGTACAACGCTCCCATGGCGAGCTTAGGGAAAAACAACACCAGCTCCCAGTCCTTCTAGCTGCACAGGGACACCAGGCAGGGATGCCCGCTGTAATCACTGCTGTTCGCCCGCGCGATCGAAGCACTAGCTCTCAGAACAGAGCAGCACGATAGCACAGTGGTTCGCACACTTGCCTCACAGCTCCAGGATCCCAGGTTTAGGTCACTGTCTGTGCAGAGTCTGCACGTTCTCCCAGTGTCTGCGGACATTTCCTCCGGGTGCTCCGGTTTCCTCCCACAGTCCAAAGATGTGCAGGTTAGGTGGATTGGCCATGCTAAATTTCCCTTAGTGTCCAAAAAGGTTAGGTGGGGTTACTGGGCTACGAGGATAGGGTGGAGGCGTGGGCTTAAGAGGGGTGCTCTTTCCAATGGCAGGTGCAGACTCGATGGGCCGAATGACCTCCTTCTGCACTGTAAATTCTATGATTCTAACAGCAAAAAACTGGGGGGGGGGGGGTCCAAAGTGGGGGCAGGGAGCACAGAGTCTCGCTCTGTGCAGATGACCTGCTCCTCTACATCTCGGACCCACAAAGCAGCATAGAAGGAATCATCGCGCTCCTGAAAGACTTTGGTGCCTTTTCGGGCTACAAACTCAACATGAGCAAGATCTTCCCGGTGAACCCGCAAGGGGCAGTGCTGGGGGGACTTTAAACAAGATGTCTGCAGCTTAAAAACTTCCTACGGAAGGAGACAAGGACGTACCCACGACGACCGCGACAGACGCTATTGGACGCGACAAGGAGGAAATGGGGCGAAGACCTGGGGATTGAAATAGGGGGAGGACTCTTGTGCAAAGCACTACATAGGGTCAACTCCACCTCCACGTGGGCATGACTCAAACTAACACAACTAAAGGTGGTATATAGAGCCCACTTAACAAGAACCCGAATGAATTGGTCCTTCCCGGAGGTGGAGGCCAGATGTGAACGGTGCCAAGGAGGCCCGGCCAACCACGCCCACATGTTCTGGTCTTGCCCCAGACTTGCTAGATACTGGACAGCCTTCTTCGAGGCAATGTCCAAAGTGATGGGGATGAGGTTGGAGCCGTGCCCGAACGTGCAGGTCTTCAGGGTATCAGACCAGCCAGATCGCTAAATGGGGAGGAGGGCGGACGCCCTTGCCTTTGCCTCCCTGATTGCCCGCCGTAGAATCCTGCTTGACTGGTGGTCAGCAGCACCACCGAAAGCTGCAGACTGGCTGTCCGACTTATCGAAATTTCTCCAAATGGAGAAAATCAAATTCGCCATCCGGGGGTCAGAAGATGGCTTCCTCAGGACATGGGAGCCATTCAACCAACTGATCCGGTGTTGTTCGTGGCCAACAAATAAACAAACAGATAAACAAGTAGCCCAGAAAGTCAAGAAAGGAGCCAAGACATGAAAGAAGAGAGGGAAGGGAAGGACGACCCGTTGGGGGGAGGGAAACAGTGCAAGAGGGGGTAGCCAAACAAAGTGGGAAAGAAAGGGGCGCTGCAGAGAGGGAGAGGAGGGGAGGGGGGGAAAGGGGGCAGGGATGAAGGAAGGACAGGGGGCAAGGAATAATAGAGAGGAGCCAGAGGGGAGGAAAGACGAGGGAACACAAACTGGGAGGAGAGCACGGGAAGCGACAATGACCACAACAAACACAACTATGCAACAAAGAGTAAGCAAGTACAGGAGGAAGGAACGATAGACGGTCGAGGCGGATGCAAACACACAACAGTGAAAACCGACCAGGAGAAGCAATTAATACCAGCCCACCCAGTTTTGTTTTCTTTGTTCTGTATGTATTTTCTTTTAGAAAAACAGAAAAGGGGAGGGAGAAAGCCTCTCCCAATGGCATGTATAACAAAATTGGCTCTCCGTTGCTTCTATGTATATACACTTTCCCTGTTTTTATTTGCCCACCCCTTGATTTTTTTCGTTATGTAGTGTTTTTGTTATTTCTTTTTGGTTTCTCGATGTGTACATCTGTAAATATACCATGTATAGAAAAAAACATTCTCTGAAAAAAAATGTATAACCATTTTAGTACTTCCCAACTTATTTCCACAAACTTGCCCATGTGATATTAATAACGCTTTCAGGTCAGTTCGCTGTTCCTCTGGAAGGTAACTCAATAATTTATCCCAATTTTCAAGAACATCCTCGTTATAAAATTTAATTTGAGGAATGACTCCTCTAGATTTGGTTCTTCACTTTGAGTTAGAATAACAAAAACCTCCTCCTTTTGCTCTCCTTCCCTTTCAAAATAGCTTTTAAGCATATTCACATGACACACTCGGTGAGCTTTCCTTCTATCGAGCATTCTTACCAAATAATTCACCTCACTCAATTTCCTTTCAGTCTGATATGGTCCACAAAACCTTGCTTTTAAAAATTCCTGTCAAATTTAACTTGGAATAGAAGGTGGTGTTAGGAACTGCTCCTCCATTTCTCTCCTTCGTTTTCTTACTTGTGAGATTGTCAGCAGCAAATGTGGGAGAGAAACAAATGGTGATTGGAGAAGCAGTGAAAACTAGTGGTGGTGAGTTTGAGGCTGGGGAGCCCAAGAGCAGGGCATAGGGATTGAGGTCCCAGGAGCAGAGGTGCCAGGGAGCAAGCAGGAGAGGTTGACTGTGAAGCCCACTTGGGAGACACTGTCAAGGCCCAGGTCAAGTTGGGGGGAGGGGAGCTGACTGCCCATGTGTTGTAGTGAGCAATACAGAGAGTTAACGTGCATGGGTCATTTTTATTAATAACTTATTGATATGACATTGCTTTGCTCAACAACTATTTATTTTCGCAACTTTTCTTTGTAAGTTTATCTGAGATTTGCTCAGCAGCCTCTGGAGGGGGACTAAAATGCAAAATGTGGCTCCCCCAAGCAAAGAAAGGTTGGACAAGTCTGGCTTCGACACTTGTTAAGACCATAAGACCAAAAGACTATAAGACATGGGAGCAGAACTAGCCCACTCGGCTCATCATGTCTTCTCCACCATTCAATCATGGCTGATATTTTTCTCATCCCCATTCTCCTGCCTTCTCCCCATAACCCCTGATTAATCAAGAACCTATCATTCTCTGTCTTAAAGACACTCAGTGACTTGGCCTCCACAGCCTTCTGCGGCAAAGAGTTCTACAGATTCACCACCCTCTGACTGAAGAAATTCCTCCTCAACTCTGTTTTAAAGGTAGTCCTTTATCTGAGATGGTGTCCTCTGCTTCTAGTTTTTCCTACAAGTGGAAACATCCTCTCCACGTCCACTCTATCCAGGCCTCGCGATATCCTGCAAGTTTCAATAAAATCCCCCCTCATCCCTCTGAACTCCAACGAGTACAGACCCAGAGTCCTCAACCGTTCCAAAGCCTCATATAGCCTCAGAAGTACATCCCTGGTCTTGTATTATCGAGCCCTCTCGACATGAATGCTAACATTGCATTTGCCTTCCTAACTGCCGACTGAACCTGCACGAAGAGAATCGCGAACAAGGACTCCCAAGTCCCTTTTCGTGCTTCTGATTTCCTAAGCATTTCCCCATTTAGAAAATAGTCTATGCCTACATTCCTCCTTCCAAAGTGCATAACCTGACACTTTTCCACATTGTATTCCATCTGCCACTTCTTTGCCCACTCTCCTAGCCTGTCCAAGTCCTTCTGCAGGCTGCCTGCTTCCTCAATACTACCTGTCCCTCTACAGATCTTTGTACCATCGGCAAACTTAGCAAGTGCGTTCAGTTCCTTCTTCCAGATAATTAATGTATATTGTGAAAAGTTGTGGTCCCAGCACAGACCCCTGAGGCACACCACTAGTCACCGCCTGCCATCCTGAAAAAGACCCCTTTATTCCCACTCTCTGCCTTCTGTCAGTCAGCCAATCCTCTATCCATGCCAGGATCTTACCCTGAACACCATGGGCTCTTAACTTATTTAACAGTCCCCTATGCGGCACCTTGTCAAAGGCCTTCTGGAAATCTCAATAAATTGTGTCCACTGGTTCACCTTTGTCTAACTTCAATGATACCTCCTCAAAGAACTCTAACAGATTTGTCAGACGTGACCTCCCTTTGAGAAAGCCGATAGGACGCATATCCTTGGATATTTAGATCCCAGCCCTGATCCCCTTGCAGCCACGTCTCTGTGATGCCCACAACATTGTACCGGCCAATTTCAATGTGCGCAACAAGCTCATTTACCTTGTTCCTTATACTGTGCGCATTTAGGTACAACACCCTCAATCCTGCATTGACCATCTCCCTTCTCACACTTGTCACGTTTTTGCTCTGCCTGAGGGTGATGTTGTTCTCTTAATTTTTGTTCCCTAATTTCCCTTCAGTTATTGCACCTTCTACGCTAAAATTCTGGTTCCCACCCCCTGCCGTACTAGTTTAACTCCTCCCGAGTGACTCTAGCAAACCTCCCAGCCAGGATATTGGTGCCCTTTTAGTTTAGATGCAACCCGTCCTTCTTGTACAGGTCCCACCTGCCCCGGAGATCCTAACGGTCCAGAAATCTGAAAACCTCCCTCCTACAACACCAGTTTAGCCACGTGTTTAGCTGCACTATCCTCCTATTTCTAGCCTCACTGGCATGTGGCACAGGGAGTAATCCTGAGATTACAACCCAAGAGGTCCTGCTTTTTAGCTTACCGCCCAACTCCCTTAACGTCTTCTGCAGGACCTCATCACTCTTCCTGCCTATATCATTAGTACCTATGTGTACTACGACCTCTGGCTGTTCACCCTCCCCTTTCAGGATGTCCTGTGTTCACAGAACATAGAACATAGAACAATACAGCGCAGTACAGGCCCTTCGGCCCACGATGTTGCACCGAAACAAAAGCCATCTAATCTACACTATGTCATTATCGTCCATATGTTTATCCAATAAACTTTTAAATGCCCTCAATGTTGGCGAGTTCACTACTGTAGCAGGTAGGGCATTCCACGGCCTCACTACTCTTTGCGTAAAGAACCTACCTCTGACCTCTGTCCTATATCTATTACCCCTCAGTTTAAAGTTATGTCCCCTCGTGCCAGCCATATCCATCCGCGGGAGAAGGCTCTCACTGTCCACCCTATCCAACCCCCTGATCATTTTGTATGCCTCTATTAAGTCTCCTCTTAACCTTCTTCACTCCAACGAAAACAACCTCAAGTCCATCAGCCTTTCCTCATAAGATTTTCCCTCCCTCCAGGCAACATCCTGGTAAATCTCCTCTGCACCCGCTCCAAAGCCTCCACGTCCTTCCTATAATGCGGTGACCAGAACTGTACGCAATACTCCAAATGCGGCCGTACCAGAGTTCTGTACAGCTGCAACATGACCTCCCGACTCCGGAACTCAATCCCTCTACCAATAAAGGCCAACACTCCATAGGCCTTCTTCACAACCCTATCAACCTGGGTGGCAACTTTCAGAGATCTATGTACATGGACACCTAGATCCCTCTGCTCATCCACACTTTCAAGAACTTTACCATTAGCCAAATATTCCGCATTCCTGTTATTCCTTCCAAAGTGAATCACCTCACACTTCTCTACATTAAACTCCATTTGCCACCTCTCAGCCCAGCTCTGAAGCTTATCTATATCCCTCTGTAACCTGCTACATACTTCCACACTATCGACAACACCACCGACTTTAGTATCGTCTGCAAATTTACTCACCCACCCTTCTGCGCCTTCCTCTAGGTCATTAATAAAAATGACAAACAGCAACGGCCCCAGAACAGATCCTTGTGGTACTCCACTTGTGACTGTACTCCATTCTGAACATATCCCATCAACCACCACCCTCTGTCTTCTTTCAGCTAGCCAATTTCTGATCCACATCTCTAAATCACCCTCAATCCCCAGCCTCCGTATTTTTTGCAATAGCCTACCGTGGGGAACCTTATCAAACGCTTTGCTGAAATCCATATACACCACATCAACTGCTCTACCCTCGTCTACCTGTTCAGTCACCTTCTCAAAGAACTCAATAAGGTTTGTGAGGCATGACCTACCCTTCACAAAGCCATGCTGACTATCCCTGATCATATTATTCCTATCTAGATGATTATAAATCTTGTCTCTTATAATCCCCTCCAAGACTTTACCCACTCCAGACGTGAGGCTCACCGGTCTATAGTTGCCGGGGTTGTCTCTGCTCCCCTTTTTGAACAAAGGGACCACATTTGCTGTCCTCCAGTCCTCTGGCACTATTCCTGTAGCCAATGATGACATAAATATCAAAGCCAAAGGTCCAGCTATCTCTTCCCTGGCCTCCCAGAGAATCCTAGGATAAATCCCATCAGGTCCCGGGGACTTATCTATTTTCAGCCTGCCCAGAATTGCCAACACCTCTTCCCTACGTACCTCAATGCCATCTATTCTATTAGCCTGGGGCTCAGCATTCTCCTCCACAACATTATCTTTTTCCTGAGTGAATACTGACGAAAAATATTCATTTAGTATCTCGCCTGTCTCTTCAGACTCCACACACAATTTCCCATCCCTGTCCTTGACTGGTCCTACTCTTCCCCTAGTCATTCGCTTATTCCTGACATACCTATAGAAAGCTTTTGGGTTTTCCTTGATCCTTCCTGCCAAATACTTCTCATGTCCCCTCCTTGCTCGTCTTAGCTCTCTCTTTAGATCCTTCCTCGCTACCTTATAACTATCCATCGCCCCAACCGAAACTTCACAGTTCATCTTCACATAGGCCTCCTTCTTCCTCTTAACAAGAGATTCCACTTCCTTGGTAAACCACGGTTCCCTCGCTCGACGCCTTCCTCCCTGTCTGACCGGTACATACTTATCAAGAACACGCAGTAGCTGATCCTTGAACAAGCCCCACTTATCCAGTGTGCCCAACACTTGCAGCCTACTTCTCCACCCAAGTCACGTCTAATGGCATCATAATTGCCCTTCCCCCAGCTATAACTCTTGCCCTGCGGTGTATACTTATCCCTTTCCATCATTAACGTAAACGTCACCGAATTGTGGTCACTGTCCCCAAAGTGCTCTCCTACCTCCAAATCCAACACCTGGCCTGGTTCATTACCCAAAACCAAATCCAACGTGGCCTCGCCTCTTGTTAGCCTGTCAACATATTGTTTCAGGAAACCCTCCTGCACACACTGTACAAAAAACGACCCATCTATTGTACTCGAACTATATCTTTTCCAGTCAATATTTGGAAAGTTAAAGTCTCCCATAATAACTACCCTGTTACTTTCACTCATATCCAGAATCATCTTCGCCATCCTTTCCTCTACATCCCGAGAACTATTAGGAGGCCTATAAAAAACTCCCAACAGGGTGACCTCTCCTTTCCTGTTTCTAACTTCAGCCCATACTACCTCGGAAGAAGAGTCCCCATCTAGCATCCTCTCCGCCACCGTAATACTGCTCTTGACTAGCAGCGCCACACCTCCCCCTCTTTTGCCTCCTTCTCTGAGCTTACTAAAACACCTAAACCCCGGAACCTGCAACATCCATTCCTGTCCCTGCTCTATCCATGTCTCCGAAATGGCCACAACATCGAAGTCCCAGGTACCAACCCATGCTGCCAGTTCCCCTACCTTGTTTCGTATACTCCTGGCATTGAAGTAGACACACTTCAAACCACCGACCTGAACACTGGCCCCCTCCTGCGACGTCAAATCTGTGCTCCTGACCTCTATACTCTCATTCTCCCTTACCCTAAAACTACAATCCAGGTTCCCATGCCCCTGCTGCATTAGTTTAAACCCCCCCAAAGAGCACTAACAAATCTCCCCCCCCCAGGATATTTGTGCCCCTCAGGTTCAGATGTAGACCATCCTGTCTGTAGAGGTCCCACCTTCCCCAGAAAGAGCCCCAGTTATCCAAAAATCTGAATCCCTCCCGCCTGCACCATCCCTGTAGCCACGTGTTTAAATGCTCTCTCTCCCTATTCCTCATCTCACTATCACGTGGCACGGGCAACAAATCAGAGATAACAACTCTGTTTGTTCTAGTTCTGAGCTTCCATCCTAGCTCCCTGAAAGCCTGCCTGACATCCTTGTCCCCTTTCCTACCTATGTCGTTAGTGCCAATGTGGACCACGACTTGGGGCTGCTCCCCCTCCCCCCTAAGGACCCGGAAAACACGATCCGAGACATCATGTACCCTTGCACCTGGGAGGCAACATACCAAACGCGAGTCTCTCATGCTCCCACAAAATCTCCTATCTGTGCCCCTGACTATAGAGTCCCCAATTACTAATGCTCTGCTCCTCTCCCCCCTTCCCTTCTGAGCAACAGGGACAGACTCCGTGCCAGAGGCCCGTACCCCATGGCTTACCCCTGGTAAGTCCCCCCCCCCACAAGTATCCAAAGCGGTATACTTGTTTCTCAGGGGAACGACCGCAGGGGATCCCTGCACTGACTGCTTTTTCCCAGTCCCTCTTACAGTTACCCACCTATCTCCAATCTTTGGTGTAACTAATTCCCTGAAGCTGCTATCTATGACCCTTCTGCCTCCCGAATGATCCGAAGTTCTTCCAACTCCAGCTCCAGTTCCCTAACTCGGTCTTGGAGGAGCTGGAGATGGCAGCTCTTCCTGCAGGTAAAATCAGCAGGGACACTAACTGCATCCCTCACCTCAAACATCCTGCAGGAGGAACATTGCACTCCCTTCCCTGCCATTCCTCTAACTTTCTACCAAGATCTGGTTAACTAAATTAAATTTTAATAAAAAAATAATAATAATATAATAAAATATGGTACTTACCTCAGACCAATGGGTTTTATTATTAGGTTAGAGGAGGAGGGTGGGTAGGAGACACTACACGTGTAGTGTCTCGGGTTTCCTCTCCACCAGAATTTATTGGTGAGGGTCTTCCCAGACGTCCGCGGGTCGACTTCCTGTTCCCGCCTAAAAAACTAATTTAAAAAAAAGAAGAAAAATTCTCAGCTCCTGCTGAAATTGACTAACCAGCCAGCTCCACTCCCGCCGAAATCGACTGGCCTGCCCCTGCAAAGACAAGTGCTTTTAAAGGTTGACTTACCTCCCAGCAACCTCCTTCCGCAATGCTCCCGCTGAAACTGACTCACCAGCTGTTCTCACGCCGAAATCGACTCAGAGACATCCTTGACCCTGGCACCAGGAAGGCAACACACCATTCTTGAGTCTCTTTCACGGCCACAGAAGCGCCTATTTGTGATCTTTACTATAGAGTTCCCTATAACTATCGTGCGCCTGCACTTGCTGAGCAACAGAGCCAGCTTTGACGGCCTACAGTTTCCTGACACACAGCAGTTCCAATGATTGTGTGTAAAAAGTGCAGAATCTTTTCACTTAACAATTCCAAAGGGTAACTTATCTCTCCCCCAAAGTGTCCGAAAGAGTGGCCCTGGTTATCCAAACACCTCTCTCAAATTCAGAGCTCCTGTTACCTATTTTAATCGGCACACTCCTGTTCTTCCAAAATTCGCACTTCAGTGATGGCAGCTGGTGATTTAAATGGCCAGCTGCCTCCGCGAATCATGCACAAGCGAACCCTGACCCAACTCCAGTCCTGCCCTGCGAAGATGGGAAATTTCATTTCAGGAGAATTTTCAGCCATTTCTGAGTTTTTGCCTTGATGGAGAGGATTTCTGTCATGGTGAAAATCCAGGCCAAAGTGCTTAATATCCCACCCTAACAATCCAGCAGGGATCCCACACAGTGGGATTAGCAAGGCCCCAAATTTAAAAAAAAAAGAAATTTGGCATCAGAGAGACACGTTTCTTCCTCCCTGTCCCTTACCATGGGTGCACTGTGGGGGACTGACTGACTCCTGTGAGCACTTCCAGCCTCTTCATCAGGCTTTTCCTCAGCTGAAAATGAACAACAAAGGAGATATTATGCATGTATTAATGGTGCAATCCTCCAAGGCAATGCAACAAACTGCTTCAACCCCAACCAAATACCTGCAGCATTTTCCAGTGACAAGGTCCAAATATTTTTCCTCACCATGCAATTATTTCTCTACAGCTCCCTGAATTTTGTCAGAGTGGGATTCCCCAGGGGCAGGCAGACCCTCTCCTGTCAGACAAAAAGTTAACCTCATCAAAGAGACCACTTTTTCTGTCAAGGCCCAAACACTTAGGGTACCTGGGTGGTATTCCTTCCTCCCAACCCCAGAGGCTGATTGTGGTGTCTGTTCAGTAAACAAAATGGGAATCAGACTGGGTATTTTGCACCTTGTACAGCAGATGTTAGCTTGTTCAGTGGATATCAGTCTCACCTCTAAAGGTCAGAAAATAACAAGTTCAAGTCCCACTCCAGAGCCTTAAACATAGGACTTGACACCACTACAAAGGGAATTTGTACCATCAGAGATGCAAGGTGGGCGCCGAGGTCCCAGGTTCGATCCTGGCTCTGGGTCACTGTCTGTGTGGAGTTTGGACTGTCTCCTTGTGTTTGCGTGGGTTTCGGCCCCACAACCCAAAGATGTGCAGGGTAGGTGGATTGGCCACGTGAAATTGGCCCTTAATTGGAAAAACTGAATTGGGTACTCTAAATTTATTTTTTAAAAAGAGATGCAAGGTGGGATTTCCGGCCAAGGAGTTGGAGGAAACTTGTGGCGCAACAGTTAGTGGAAGGATGTGCTTGTGCAAGTCAGGTAGCCCCAGATGGAGCAGCTGATGGCTTTCATCAAGGAGGAGTTCAGCAAAGGAAGGAGATGCGGGAGGACCGCACAAAGGGCTGTGGCACCCCTGAAGAGCTTGATGGAGCAGGTGGAGAAATGTTTGGAGGTGCAGGGGTCACAGATCCAGAAGATTGAAGGATTGTTCTCAGATCACAAGGATCGAGTGGTGGCATTGGAGGCTCTTAGGAGACCTTTGCAAGACTTTGATGGACAGCAGCTCGAGAAGGCAGAACTCGTGGATAGTGGACCTGCCTGAAGGAGTGAGTGCCACGAGGTATATGTCAAAGATGCTGGCAGGCTGGTGGTGGAGGAAGCAGCTGGATAAGGCCCACAAAATGGATAGAGCACACAGGACTCTGCGGCAGAAGCTTAAAGCTGGGGAGCTGTAGCGGGCGCTGATGGGAGACTCCACATATTTGTGGAGAAAGAGACGATCTTGCGTTGGGCCAGGGAGAAACACACCTGTGAATGGGAGGGGGACAAGGTCCGAATATATCAGGACATTGGAGACAAGTTGGCGAAACGGTGTGCAGGGTTCAACAAGGCCAAGGCGGTGCTTTATCGCCGACAGATCTGGTTTGGGGTACTCCACCCGGTGAAGTTAAGGGTGACGTTTGAAGGCCGGGAATGTTATTTCAAAACCCCAGAAGCAGCTGAGGACTTCATCAAGGAGCATAAACTGCCGGAGAACGGAGTTGAACACTCTGGGGTACTGGCATTTTGTAATGGTTGGGAATATGGTTGAAGTGGGGGTAGGGATTGGAGGGTTCTTTTTCAGTTTGTTATTTATTGTTGGGTTGATAAAGGGTAGTAGGGGTGAAAAGCTTTTATTGGGAATGGATGTTCCCTTCCCCCACCTTGTTTCTTGGGGCTGTTTGTGTTTTATCTCGTTTGTTTTGCTCTCGGGAGAGGTGACCTGAGGTTCAGGATAGGTCTTTTGTTTGGGTGGGGGAGGTCAAGGTTAGTGGGGGGAGTGGGGGAGAAGAGACATGTTCAGAGATGGAGAAGGGGGCCATCTGGTATAGGCTAGGTACATGTTGGAATTACCGGGGCTGGAGTTAAGTGGAGAGGATGACGGACGGCAGAGGGGAAAAGAGGCGCAAGCCTTCGGTAAGGCTGGTAACGTGGAACGTATGCGTGGCAATTTTAATGAGCAAGAAAACGGAGTTTGTGAGCACGAAGGAAGTGGGGGACCCGGGTGGGAGATATGCGATTGTGAGTGGGATACTGAAAGGTGTTGGTGGACGTGCGTGCTCCGAATTGGGATGATGTGGGTTTTATGAGGGGGTTGCTGGCAGCAATCCCGGACTTGGCCACGCACCAGTTGATTACGGGAAGAGATTTTAATTGTGTCCTAGAGCTGAAGGTGGATAGATTGAGCCCCAGGTTGAAGGATAGGGTACGAATGGCAAAGGAGCTGAGTGGGTTTATGGAAAAGATGGGTATGGTGGATCCGTGGTGCTTTAAGAACCTGGGGGGAAGGGTGTATTCCTTTTTCTCACATG
Organism: Scyliorhinus torazame; assembly: GCF_047496885.1. Lineage (NCBI taxonomy): Eukaryota > Metazoa > Chordata > Chondrichthyes > Carcharhiniformes > Scyliorhinidae > Scyliorhinus > Scyliorhinus torazame. Next base: position 83,744,841 of record NC_092724.1, read on the forward strand.
TCTGTAAGGCTTATTCCAGGATTGAAAATTTGTGGTGAGCCAGGAGAGTTTGGAGAAGGCAAAGTATGCAGGGACAGTGATTTCGGACCATGCACCCCACTGGCTGGAGATTCGGCTTCAATCGGGATGGGAGAAGAGGCCGAGGTGGAGGTTTGATTCGAGGTTGTTGGCGGATGGAGGCTTTTGTGACGAGGTGCGGGCGATGATTAAGGATTATGTGGAGTTGAATCAGAATGGGGAGGTGCGGGTGGCCATTTTTGGGTAAGCCGGGGGGGGGGGGCTTACGCAGATAGGGAGAGGAATATGACCATATAAATGAGCGAGATAGTGGAGGTGGATAGGGAGTATGCGAGGATGCCCACCACGGACAGATTGGAGAGGAGGAAGCAGTTACAGGGGCAAATCGAGAGGCTGACAACCAGGAGGGCGGTAGGGAAGCTGCATAGGGCAAGAGGGATGCAGTATATGAGTATGGGGAGAAGGAGAGTCGAAGGCTAGCGCACCAGCTACGGAGGCATGCAGTGTCTAGGGAAACATTGAAAATACGACTGGGGCTGAGGATGTGGTGTCGGAGTCGGGGAAGATAAATAAGGAGCTGGACCTCCGGTGGCAACTATGGAGTGAGTGGTCGCACATTTGGTGGTTCCCGCTCGTGGTGGACTTTTTGGACCTTTTCCCTGATTAACAGCGGAGCTGAATTAGGGTATAAGGTGCTGGTGAGGTGCAAGAAGAGAGTATCCCACCGGTTCATGGATTTGTGGACCAGAAGTGGTCTAATAAGGAGGGTATGATCGTTGAAAGCTGCTTTGGAGCCTGCGACACAGGGGAAGATGGCGGAGGGTCAAGGTCTGGGTTTGCCGACCCAGTGGTCGACGGAACAACTTGTGACCTTTCTGCATGAGAAGTTTGCCCAGCAGAGGAAGGAGTATTTGGAGGACCTGGCCAGGGTGGTGGATCCTATAAAGGCAGGGATCGACAGTATAGAATTGAGGCGGGAGACCGAGGGCCATTTGATCCAGAAGGTGGAGGATGCGGGGGCGAGCACGATGAGGAGCAGCTCGCCTCAATGGCTGTGGAGATGGGGCTAATTATAGATCATCAGAAGAGGCTGCAGGACAAAGCGAAGGACCTAGAGAATAGATCACGCAGGCAGAATTTAAGGATCGTCGGCCTGCCGGAGGGCAGCGAGGGAGCGGATGCCAGCGCATATGTGGCACAAATGTTTGAGAAGCTGCTGGGTGAAGGAGCTTTTGCAAGACCCTTGGAGGTGGACAGGGCGCACAGGGCGCTTATGAGGAAGCTGCGGAGAAACGAGCCACCGAGGGCGATGGTAATGCGAATGCATTGGTTTCTGGATAAGGGACAGATTCTGAGGTGGGCCAGGCAGACGAGGTGCTGCTCATGGGAAGGCAGCAAGCTGCGTGTCTACCAGGACCTGGGTGCAAAGCTGGCCAAAAGGGTGAGCTTCAATAAGGTGAAGTCAGCCCTCTTTAAGAAGGGGGTTAAGTTCGGCATGCTGTGCCCTGCGTGCCTGTGGGTCACGTATGAGGACCAGGAACTCTACTTTGGATCGCCAGAGGAGGCGATGAACTTTATCAGGGACAAAGGACTGGAAGGTTAAGGAGGACATTATTTATGTTTCAAAATTTTTTAAAAATTCTTTAAACATCTTTTCTTCTGGTTTGCATGAAGCACTTTTGCACTATGTTTGGGGCCGTTGCTCTGTTTGTTGATGGGGATTGGGATTGTTATTTTGTTATGGGGTGGGGGGGGGGGAAGCAGAGGGATTCACAAATGGCGGTAGGGTGGGGGTCGATGACAGGGGGCATGGGACGCGGGCTGGCCTAGGAAGGGCGATGGTTGGTCGGCAGGGGGGTGGGTAAAGGAGGGAGAGGAAGGAGATAGTTGGGGCGGGATCAGTAAGTGGAGGTGGGGGACTGGGGAACTGGGTGTGTAAGCCATGTTGGCTGGGTGTGGGTCGTTGGTTGGGCGGGTGTTATTTACTGTGTTATGTTTGCTTTTGAAATTTGAAATATGGGACGACCTACTCCTGTATATTTCTGACCCATTGGGGGGATTGGAGAGATTATGAGGATCCTTGCGGAATTTGGACGGTTTTCGGGGAATAAATTGAATATGATAAGAGTGAGGTCTTTGCGATCCAGGCGAGGGGGCACGAGAGGAGATTGGGGGGGATGCCGTTCAAGGTAGTGGGAGGGAGTTTTCGGTATTTGGGAATCCAGGTGGTGCGGGGCTGGGAGCAGCCACACAAGTTAAATTTGGTTCGGTTAGTGGAGCAGATGAAGGAGGGCATTCGGAGGTGGGATATACTCCCGTTGTCACTGGCGAGAACGGTTCTCCCGAGATTTCTGTTCATATTCCAATGTCTCCCTATTTTTATTCCAAAAAACTTTTTTAAGAGGGTGAATGCGGTGATCTCTATTCTACAAGCCCGATGGTGGTGGTGGCTTTGAGGGTGTGGAGTCAGTGGCGGAGGCAGCATCGGTATGGACCCCAATTGAGGCAACCACCGTTGTTTGCCGGGGGGGGCTAGATGGGAGGGTTCCGGAGGTGGCAGCGAGCTAGGATCAAGCGGTTAGGGGACCTGTTCATTGGCGACAGCTTCCGTGCTTGGAGGAGGAGTTTGAGCTGCCGGGTGGGAATGGGTTCCGTTATCTGCAGGTGAGGGACTTTGCTCGGAGGCAGGTTTCGACCTTTCCGCTTCTACCGCCCCAGGGGATACAGGACAAGGTAGTTTTGAAAACGGGAGTGGGGGAGGGGAATGTCTCGGAAATTTATAAAGAGCTCATGGAGTGGGAGGGAATCCAGATAGGAGGTAAAACGTAAATGGGTGGATGAGTTGGGCAAGGAACTAGAGGTGGGTCTGTGGGAAGAAGCCCCGAGTACAGTCAACGCGTCCTTGTCGTGTGGCAGGCTCATCCTGATACAATTCAAGGTGGTCCGCAGGGCACATATGACTGTGTGTGCAGGTTCTTTGAAGAGGTGGAGGATAGGTGTGGACGGTGTGCGGGAGGACCCACAAATCATGTCCACATGTTCTGGGGATGTCCGAAGCTTAGGGGATTTTGGCAAGGATTTGCCATGTCCACAATATTAATTAGGGTGGCACCAAGTCCAGAGGTGGCGATGTTTGGAGTGTCGGAAGACTCGGGAGGCCAGGGGATGGGAGAGGCTGATGTCCTGGCCTTTGCCTCCTTGGTGGCCCGGACCGACAGATCTTATTGGCGTGGAGGGACTCAGAGCCCCCAAAATCGGGGTTATGAGTTAGTGACATGGCCGGGTTTCTCAGGCTTGAGAAGATTAAGTTCACTCGGAGGTGGCAGTTGTTTATCGACTTCTTCGGAGAAAATTAAGCTGTCAGCAGATACGATAAGAAGGGGTGGGGGGTTAATGGTAAAGGAGGGAGGGGTGGTAGAGGGTTATAGCTGAGGCGGGATCAGTGAATGGAGGTGGGGGACTGGGTGTGTAAGCCATGTTGGCTGGGTGTGGCTGTTGGTTGGGGGGGTGGGGTGTTATTTACTGTGTTAAGTTAGCTTTTGAAATTGTTGTTAAAAAATTACAAATGCCTTAATAAAATGACGAGATAAAGTTTAAAAAATAAATAAATGAGGAGTTTAGGGAATATGACAAGGAATTGTACAAGGTAGACCCGGGGAAAAAAGGGGGACATGGGACGGTCTTTAGACAAGCTGGAGTTTCCTCAGCTGGAGGAATTAAAGAGGCAGGCGCTGGAGGAGCCCCTGGGGTTGAGGGAGGTACTGGATGGTATAAGGGGTATGAAGTCGGGGAAGGCACCGGGGCCAGATGGATATCCGGCGGAATTTTATAAGGAGTTCACAACGGACCTGACATCACATCTCTTGGGGGCGTTTAACGACGCATTGGAGAAGGGGAGCTGCCGGATACGATGACGCAGGCAGTGATTACGTTAATTCTGAAAAAAGGGAAGGCACCGGTAGAATGTGGCTCGTATAGGCCCATATTGCTGTTGAATACAGATGTGAAAGTGCTGGCTAAGAGGTTGCTGGAGGAAAGGATGAAGGGTTGTGTCCCGAGGGTGGTTGCGGAGGACCAAACAGGCTATGTAAAAGGCAGGCAGCTCTCGAGCAATACAAGGAAGTTGTTAAATGTAGTCATGAATCCGTACGAAGCCCAGTGGTGTCTATGGACGTGGAGAAGGCCTTCGACCGGGTGGAGTGGCTGTGCTTGTTTGAGGTTTTGAGAAGGTTTGGGTTTGGGCTGAGGTTTGTAGCATGGGTGTGAAGGGGGTGTCCTGATATGAGACCACTTAAAACTGGATAGCTAGGATAACACTAGAATAGTTCCACATAAGTTAGTTTATTAAGGATTGAGTAGAAAATATACCCAGTAATCATTACAAAGAATACAGCACAGGAACAGGCCCTTCGGCCCTCCAGGCCTGCGCCGAACACGGTACCTGCCTAAACTAAAACTGTATGTGCTTATGGAGTCCGTATCTTTCCATTCCCACCCTATTCATATATTTGTCCAGATGCCCCTTAAATGCTGCTATCGTACCTGCTCCCACCACCTCCCCAGGCAGCTTGTTATATTTACCACCCTGTGTAAAACATTTGCCTTGCACATCTGTTCTAAACTTTTCCCCATGCACTTTAAACCCATGTCCCCTAATACTTGACTCTCCTACCCGAGGAAAGAACATGTGACTATTAACTCTTTCCGTGCCACTCAAAATCTTGTAGACCTCTATCAGTTCACCTCTCAACCTCCGTCGTTCCAGTGAGAACAAACGGAGTTTATCTAACCTCTCCTCATAGCTAATGCCCTCCATAATCAGGCAACATCCTAGTAAACCGCTTCTGTACCCTCTCCAAAGCATCCATATCCTTATGGTAGTGTGGCGACCAGAATTGCACACAATATTCCAAATCAGGCCTAAGGTCCTGTACAGCATGACTTGCCAATTTTTACATTCAATGCCCCAACCGGCATGACGCCTGCCTTTTTGACCACCTTATCCACATGCGTTGCCACTTTGTGATCAGTGGACATCCACACCCAAATCTCTCTGCCTGCCAGTACTCGCAAGAGTTCTACCATTTACTGTGTAACTCCTACATGCCCACCATTAAACATGTATTTTAGGACAGAGCAGAAATAAACATTCAAACAGCATTCAAACTCTTGCTACAAGCAATGGCCACAATGCATGATGGGATTTAAGCTAACTTGCCCATGTTTCTTGAGACAAACAGGATCTGACAGTAGTGTGGTTAGCAATAACACAGTCAGTTCAGTTCTTATCAATGGCCCCAATATCCTGCTTAGACAATCTGTGGTGTAAAGAGGAACCAACTTTGGCATCCTACCCCTTGATGAACAATGCGGTAGGTAGGAACTGGCTGCAATAACTAAGATGGGAATATCAGAAAAACAACTTCACAATGGTATCCTAGTAAACAACATGGGGATGGGGTTAAATCATGAGCTGATCACAGTCATCATTTTGCTTTCAGTAAATTTCACTGATCAATATAAAATTGACAGCTCCAAGGATTGGATCAAGTCCAACTGGGGTGTGCTATTGATTTTTGGAAAACTCTATAATTGGTGTATTTGTACCAGTGTCAGACAGATTGATTTTGGCATGTATCCAGATCTCTCTCCCAGGTACATGGACCAAGCTTGGAAAAATAAAGTCGCCTTAACCGGAGTTGGTTGTCTGCAGATGTGTCCACTTGAGCTGTAACTAAGAGGGAGGAATCCCACGTAAAAGCTAGCTTAATACTTAGGCCTTGGAAATGCTCCTGTGGGTGTGCTTGCTTTATTTGGCACCTAGGGCGAGTGTGCACACAGATGACATGAGCTCGCCGAACTTCGAATTGCACCGGGGAACAAGGTAGGGGTGCCCGCTGTCGCCGCTGTTGTTTGCACTGGTTATAGAGCCATTGGCAATGGCTCTTAGGGGGTTGGCAGGGTGGCAGAGGATTACGTGGGGACAGAGTGAACATTGGGTGTCGCTCTATGCTGACGACCTACTGTTGTACGTCTTGGACCCGCTGGGGAGCATGGAGAGAATCATGAGACTGCTGGGGAATTTTGGGGACGTTCTTCGGGTATAAGTTGAATGTCGGGAAAAACTAAGTGGTCCCGGCGAATGAGTTGGGACGGCAAGCCAATTTACGGGGGATGCCATTTAAGGTGGCTTAAGGATTGGTTCAGATACCTTGGGATCCAAATGGCGAGGGAATGGACGATGCTCCACAAGTGGAACTTAACAAAGCTGGTGGAGGAGGCCAGATAGGATCTGAAGAGGTGGGATACACTGCAATTGACTTTGGCTCAAGTCGTAAAGATGAATATTCTACTGAGGTTCCTGTCTATTTTCCAGGCACTCCCGATCTTTACACCGAAGGCCTTTTTTCGGAAATAGGATAGAATTGTTTTGGACTTTGCATGGGCGGGGAAGGTGCCAAGGGTTAGAAGGACCCTAAGGCAGCAGGGGAGGTTGGCCTTGCCGAATCTGCATCATTTTTATTGGGTGGTGAATGTGAAAAAGGTCGGCAATGGTGGGAAGGAGAGGGGGTCGAATGGGTTAGGATAGGAATCTTGTAAGGGGTCCAGTTTAAGGGCTGTGGCGACGGCAGTGTTGCCAATGGCGCAGAGTAGGTATTCAGGGAGCTCAGTGGTGCAGTCCACGGTGATGATTTGGAACTAGTTGAAGGGGCATTTTAGGATGGAGGGGATGTCTGTGTTAACGCCGCTGTATGAGAACCATGGGTTTGAGCTGGTGGAGGAATGGATAGCATATATAGGACGTGGAGGGAAGTGGGGTTGGTCAAGGTGAGGGTTTTCCAGTCTGGAGGAGCTAGAGGTAGAGGGTAGAGCTGCCGAGAGGGAGCACATTCAGCTATCTGCAGGTTAAGGGACCATGCCCGTAAGGTTTGGAAGGAGTTCCCTAGGATGCCGCGATACACCCTGCTACAGTGATTGCTGCTTGTGGATGTGGAAGGGGATAGTAGAATTGGATAGATATATATAATATATATATATATATATATATATAAACACAGGTGGCTGGGAGAGCATGGGGTGAAGATTAAGGAAAAATGGGAAGGGGGTTGGGAGGGGAGCATGGAGTGATGTACTGCGAAGGATAAACATAACCTCCTCGAACGCAAGGATGAGCCTGATACAGTTTAAGGTTGTACACAGGGTACATATGACTCGCGCAAGAATGAGTGGGTTCTTCCAGGGGGGTGGCAGATGAGTCTGAGGTGTGGGCGAGGGCCAGCGAATCACAAGCATATGTTCTGGGGTGCAAAAAGTTGGAGAAAGCCTGGGCGGGAGTGTTTGCGGCCTTAGCAAGGATGACGGGACAAGGCATTGGATACTCTGGTGGGGATATTTGGGGTTTTGGAGAAGCCAGAGGGCATGGAGAGGAGGAAGGCCAATTTTGTGGCCTTCGCCTCGGATTGCCCGGCGACCAGCAATGCGACCGGGGGTAGCGGCTTGGTTGGGTGATCTGTAGGATTTCCTGTGGCGAGAAAAAATAAAGTATGAGTTAAGGGGCTCAGCCAAAGGGTTTGAGGCAAGGTGGGGGATGTTCGTGGCCGTGTTTGACGAGTTGTTCGTCACGGGGGGGGTTTGAAAAAGGAAAATCTTTGGACAAACTGTTGATTGTTTGTTCATGTAACTTTTTTTATCTAAGTTTGTAAAAAATAATTTTTTTTTAAAAAGGGTTTCTTTTTCCACGAAACTTGCGGCAGGCCGGCATGACCGGAAGATCCTGTAGCATTAATGGCTCGAAAAGTTCCAGTTGCAGTCTTTTGGGTGAAACATTTGCAGGGGTAATGTTCGGCCTTGCTTGGATATGAAAGATCCCATGCCATTATTTCGAACAAGAGCAGGGAGATTTTCCAAAAATCCTAGTCAAGGTTTATTCCTTAACCAACATAGTTAAAACAAGTTATCCATATCATTTATCTTCTTGCTGTGGGAACTTCGGAAAAACCGCAGCCAATATTCGCTCGACATTACAATAAAATGACCACATTTACAAAAGTACTTAATTTGACTGTAAAGTTGTTAAGTGTGCTATTTAAATACAACTTCTTTCTTTCGGTGTTTAATTTTCAGTTACAAACTCTGCACTATGATGGCTATGATCAGTTACAGGGACGCATAACCCTTTTCACCCCTCGCTCTGTGCCAGCATGGCCACCGCAAAACATACCTCGAGTAATCCCACAGGATTTTCATGCCAGCAAGTACTTAGTAAACCAAGGTCCCCAATAGCTAAATATACACACTCCCAGTTCATGGAAGCCAACATGCAAGGAAAAGAAGGACCTTGTATTTCTATAACACTTTTAAATTAATATAAGGGGTTGGAACGGGCAGCACGATGGTGCAGTGGTTAGCATTGCTGCCTCAGGGCGCCGAGGTCCCATGTTCGATCCCGGCTCTGGGTCACGTGGAGTTTGCGTGCGTTTCGCCCCCACAACCCAAAGATGTGCAGGGTAGGTGGATTGGCCACGCTAAATTGCCCCTTCATTGGAAAGAATGAATTGGGTACTCTAAATTTAAAAAAAATAAGGGGCTGGATTCTCCAATTATGAGACTAAGTGCTGACTCCGGCGTGGAAACAGTGCTGATTTACGAGGCAAAAACGGCGCAACAGGTGCACCGATTCAGCAACTCTAAATTGGCTAGCACCATCACCACATGGAACGCAACCGGTTCCAGGCGAAACAGTGCCGGATTCGCCGGTTCCGTGATTCCCGCACAAGAGACTCGTATGCCACAGCCGCACTTAAACGATCCTTCCCCCACATACCGTCCCAGTCAACAAGATGGCTGGAAGGAGGGAAGCGCCACCGTTCAGGGACGCTAAGCTGGACACCCTCCTGGATGCCATGGCGGAGAGAAGGATGACCCTGTACACCGGACCGTGAGGAAGACCGCTAGGTGCCGCTGTTCGGCGTGCCTGGGAGCATGTGGCAGATGCGGTCAGCGCTATGGGCAACGTCGGCCGGACTGGCATCCAGTGCAGGAAGAAACTGCGCAACGTCCTCGGGGCGGCCAGGGCGAATATGCAGCGCCCCTACCCCCCACACACATGTAATCCAGACCTCCCCACCACCCCTGGGGACAGCCGAACCCCCACATGCTAGCACCCATGCCAGCTGCAATAGTCGGGTGCCCTGGCCATTGAGGCCATCATCTACTCAACCCCTGGGCTGCATGCGCCTGACTGTCTAAAGTGTCGTTGTTTGTGTTTGCCCCTCCCCAGGAGAAGGCCGCGCACAACCGCCGGGAGTGGGAGAAGACTGGCGGGGGAAGACTTACTAACTTGATAGAGTTTTTCGAGGAGGTCACTAAGATGATTGATGCAGGTAGGGCAGTGGATGTTGTCTATATGGACTTCAGTAAGGACTTTGACAAGGTCCCTCATGGTAGACTAGTACAAAAGGTGAAGTCACACGGGATCAGGGGTGAGCTGGCAAGGTGGATACAGAACTGGCTAGGTCATAGATCGCAGAGAGTAGCAATGGAAGGATGCTTTTCTAATTGGAGGGCTGTGACCACTGGTGTTCCACAGGGATCAGTGCTGGGACCTTTGCTGTTTGTAGTATATATAAATGATTGAGGAAAATGGAACTGGTCTGATTAGTAAGTTTGCAGACGACACAAAGGTTGGTGGAATTGCGGATAGCAATGAGGACTGTCAGAGGATACAGCAGGATTTAGATTGTTTGGAGACTTGGACGGAGAGATGGCAGATGGAGTTTAATCCGGACAAATGTGAGGTAATGCATTTTGGAAGGTCTAATGCAGGTAGGGAATATAGATTATCATAGATTATCATAGGATTTACAGGGCAGCAGGAGGCCATTCGGCCCATCGAGTCTGCACCGGCTCTTGGAAAGAGCACCCTACCCAAGGTCAACACCTCCACCCTATCCCCATAACCCAGTAACCCCACCCAACACTAAGGGCAATTTTGGACACTAAGGGCAATTTATCATGGCCAATCCACCTAACCTGCACATCTTTGGACTGTGGGAGGAAACCGGAGCACCCGGAGGAAACCCACGCACACACGGGGAGGATGTGCAGACTCCGCACAGGCAGTGACCCAAGCCGGAATCGAACATGGGACCCTGGAGCTGTGAAGCAATTCTGCTATCCACAATGCTACAGTGCTGCCCCCTTAAACATTGGTTTAAGGTGAGAGGGGCAAGGTTTAGAGTAGATGTACGAGTGAATGGTAGAACCCTCAAGAGTATTGAAAGTCAAAGAGATCTAGGAGTACAGGTCCACAGGTCACTGAAAGGGGCAACACAGGTGGAGAAGGTAGTCAAGAAGGCATATGGCATGCTTGCCTTCATTGGCCGGGGCATTGAGTATAAGAACTGGCAAGTCATGTTGCAGCTGTATAGAACCTTAGTTAGGCCACACTTGGAGTATAGTGTTCAATTCTGGTCGCCACACTACCAGAAGGATGTGGAGGCTTTACAGAGGGCGCAGAAGAGATTTACCAGAATGTTGCCTGGTATGGAGGGTATTAGCTATGAGGAGCGGTTGAATAAACTCGGTTTGTTCTCACTGGAACGAAGGAGGTTGAGGGGCGACCTGATAGAGGTCTACAAAATTATGAGGGGCATAGACAGAGTGGATAGTCAGAGGCTTTTCCCCGGGGTAGAGGGGTGAATTACTAGGGGGCATAGGTTTAAAGGTGAGAGTGGCAAGGTTTAGAGTAGATGTACGAGGCAAGTTTTTTTACGCAGAGAGTAGTGGGTGCCTGGAACTCGCTACCGGAGGAGGTGGTGGAAGTAGGGACGATAGTGACATTTAAGGGGCATCTTGACAAATACATGAATAGGATGGGAATAGAACATTCACCAGGGGACGGGGCTTGACTAGGGCACTATGGGGGAATTTAGCCTAGCCAATCCATTTAACCTGCACATCTTTGAACAGTGGGAGGAAACCGGCGCATCCGGAAAAAAGCCATAAAGATATGGGGGAAACATGCAAACTCCACTTGGATTGTCATCCAAGGTTGGAAAGAACCTGGGTCGGTGGTGCCGTGAGGAAGCAGTGCTAATGACTTGCTGCATTTGGACATGAACTGCTACATTATCTAAGGAGTCGTGAATGGTGCTGAATATTGTGCAGTCATCCGCAAACATCCCCACTTCTGACCTTTTTGATGGAAGTAAGGTCATTGATGAAGCATAGAACATAGAACGATACAGCGCAGTACAGGCCCTTCGGCCCACGATGTTGCACCGAAACAAAAGCCATCTAACCTACACTATGCCATTATCATCCATATGCCTATCCAATAAACTTTTAAATGCCCTCAATGTTGGCGAGTTCACTACTGTTGCAGGTAGGGCATTCCACGGCCTCACCACTCTTTGCGTAAAGAACCTACCTCTGACCTCTGTCCTATATCTATTACCCCTCAGTTTCAAGCTATGTCCCCTCGTGCCAGCCACTTCCATCCGCGGGAGAAGGCTCTCACTGTCCACCCTATCTAACCCCCTGATCATTTTGTATGCCTCTATTAAGTCTCCTCTTAACCTTCTTCTCTCCAACGAAAACAACCTCAAGTCCATCAGCCTTTCCTCATAAGATTTTCCCTCCATACCAGGCAACATCCTGGTAAATCTCCTCTGCACCCACTCCAAAGCCTCCACGTCCTAGAGGGATACGGACCCAGGAAGTGTAGAAGATTGTAGTTTAGTCGGGCAGCATGGTCGGCACGGGCTTGGAGGGCCGAAGGGCCTGTTCCTGTGCTGTACATTTCTTTGTTCTTTGTTGGGACCACCAGACCTGCGGCCACTTACAATGCCCGTGCAGAGGGCACTGGACGTAGTCTGCAGCTCTGAGAAAACGGAGGTCTGCGGCAGGCGAGCAAGTGAGACCTCTGCTTAGTTACGGATTCTCATGTTCCTTCAGGCAGCACGGTAGCACAAGTGGATAGCACTGTGGCTTCACACCGCCAGGGTCCCAGGTTCGATTCCCCGCTGGGACGCTGTCTGTGCGGAGTCTGCACCTTCTCCCCATGTGTGCGTGGGTTTCCTCCCTCAGTCCAAAGAAATGCAGGTTAGGTGGATTGGCCATGATAAATTAACCTTAGAGACCAAAAAGGAGGGGTTATTGGGTTAAGGGGATAGGGTGGAAGTGAGGGCTTAAGTGGGTCAGTGCAGACTCGATGGGCTGAATGGCCTCCTTCCCCCCCACACCACCCTCACCCCTCTTCCCTCATCCCGCCCTCACCCCCCCACCCTCGTCCCCCGACCCCAACCTCCGCAGGAGCAGGAGGTGGTGCCGGTCTTGTGGGCCACCCAGGCCGACACCGCCCGGGTGGCATCCGCGGTGGAGGCAATGAGGATGACGGTGTCGGATATGGTGTGTGTAAGGCCTGGGGCATTCTGTGCAGGCGGAGGTCAAAGCCCAGAACAGAGCTGCCCTCTCACAGGCAGCCATGTGCCAGAGCCACCTGGACATCGCAGCGGCACTCCGCAGCGTGGCCCAGTCACAGCAGGCCATGGCCGAGAGCGTCGGCGGCATTGCCCAGGTGCTGGCTGGCGTCACGCAGAATCAGAAGAAGGTGGCCCACACCCAGAGGGACGCGGCCCAGTCACTGGCTGATGTGGCACAGAACCTCAGTGTGGTGGCACAGTCCCAGACGGAGATGGGCTGTGCTCCATGGCCGTGAATGTGCAGACCCTTGTCGGGACCAGAGTGGGCCTCCAGGACTGGCTGCGCCACGTGGCAGGGAGCCTCATGGGATGGCTCTGCTCGCACCCCCGCCCCATGGAGTAGCCCGGGAGCCACCGGGCACCCCGAGGGAGAAGGAGGTGCTGGGGCCTGCGCCGGTGACCCCCCCGCAGGGGAGGTGCCGGAACGGCGAGCATTTCAGACTCCCCCCACCCCCTCCTGTCCCTGGTGCATCTGGTGGGCAGCGGGCAGAACAGCGCGGCACCATGCCACCCAAGTAGCAGCCGGGCCCATCCAGGCCGGGTCGCCCCAGTAGACATGCGCCAACCCTTGTCGCAGGGCTGGAGTCTTAGCAGTCTGCCTCCGCTCCTGCTATACTATCTTTGGAACCATCTAAGCGTAGTGCTAGGGCCCTCAAGGCCAGAAAGTCAGACACCAGTTAAGTTGGCATGGGTGCAGGGCACAGTTGAGTTGTAGGGGGTAGGTCACAGACCCGCTGTCACTGGCAATCCAGTGCTCCCAGTTCATAGCGCCTGCAGGTATGTATAATGGAAGGGGGTGTGCATGCGGGTGGTTGGGTGATGTAGGAGGTGAGGGGGCTTGGTGGTGTGGGAGGGGAGGGGGTATAGGTCTAGGATGGTGGTGCCCGTGGCCCTGGCCAGTGACCCACCTCCCTCTCTTCCCCGAGTCGGTGAAACGTGAGGCGATGAGGGCGGCCCATGCGTGCTGGCCCTGGTGATGGCGTTGTGAGGTGTCCCGTGCCTGGCCAGGCCCCATGTCCCGCTCATTGTCCACCTCCCCCTCATCCTCCTTGTCTGACGAGGCCTGCCCTTCCTCCTCATCCTCCTCCAACACATCGCCCCTCTGCTGCACGGTGCTGTGGAGGACGCAGCGGACCACCACCATGCGGGCAACCCCCCACTAGCCTCAAGCTGGAGGGCCCTTCCAGAGTGCTCCAGGCACCTGAAGCATATCTTCAGGACCCCAAAGTACCTCTCTATCACATCCCTGGTCGCTGTATGAGCATCATTGTAGCGGGTCTCCTCGTCGGTCTGTGGCCTCCATATAGGCGTCATCAGCCACGACCGCACCGGGTAACCCCTCTCGCCCTACAGCCAGCCCCGCAGCCGGTGGTGGTGCCCCTGGAACAGGTCAGGGATTACAGAGTGTGCCAGAATGAATACGTCGTGCACACTGCCCGGCCTTCGGGCTCAGACGTGCATCTGTTGGTCACATACCAGCTGAATGTTCGTCGAATGGTAGCCCTTTCTGTTTGTGTACAGTGGCCTGTTATCCGTAGGGCGGCATGCATTCCACTGATCACACCCTGGACCCGGGGCATCCCGGCGATAGCAGTGAATCCTGCTGCCCCGGCATCCTGGTGGGTGCGGTCTACAGGGTACTGAATGTACCGCACCACCTAGGCATACAGGGTGTCTGTGACGGCACGGATGCACCTGTGCGCCAATGTCTGTGAAATCCTGGACAGGTCCCCACTCGGCAACTGGAAGGACCCTGTCGCGTAGAAGTTGAGGGCGACCGTCACCTTGACAGTCACCCGGAGTGGGTGTCCTCCCCCATACCCCTGCGGGGCCAGGTGTGCCATCATCTGACAGATTTGTCTGACAGTCTCTATGCTCATCTGCAGTCTCCGTCTGCGTGGCCAGTCCAGAAGGTCCTCGAATGACATGTGGCGCCGGTACACGCCTGGCCTCATCCGGCATCTCCTTGGCACATCCTCCTCAGTCTGGTGGGCGGCCGGCCTCGAGCCTGAACAGCTGCCGGCTGCCACCTGCCTCTCTGCAGCCCGTTCCTCTTCAGCAGCCTCCGCCTCCTCTCGGAGTCGCCTCCGCTCACACTGCCACAGGGCATCATGCAGAGCTGCTGCTATCACAAAGGCGGCCAGCATCACGGGCTGATGTCCAAATGCAGGGGGTGAAAGGACAACATGTTAGCATGGCGCATACTCCCGTGCCCAACTGAGAAATTGAACAAACGAATGTGATATAAACTAGTTCAAATATTAGTTACAATAATGTAGATATGAGCCAGTCTGATAGTAGTGAGTTCACAAACAAAGGACAAAGGGATTCAGAGAGCATGGCAAGGATGGGGAAAAGGATGCTGGGTAACAAGAGGCCCAGGGTTAAGGAATGCGAAGCGAGCCAATCAGGATATATGGCCAGGTCAGGAGGTGTACAGGATGACCTATGAGAATCTTGTATGTGAAACTTGATGCCATTTGAATGAGATTTGTAAAGATTTCTTTGTCTCCGATCTAACTCGGTTCTGGAGCACCAGGAGACCGCTTGTGTGTTCTGAATCTCTGTGGAGCGAGTCAGCCTTGCAAGTTGGTTAAAAATAAATAATACTATACCTACAAATCCATCTTGAGTTTTATTGAGGCCAGACTGACGGGTAAAGAATTCAATATTGTCATTTGGTGCCGAAACCCGGGATTTCTCCAGACGGCCATCGGCCAGCTGCAAAATCAGAATTAGACTGATGTTGGACAAGGAAAGTGGAAATGGGCCCACAATGTGTGAGCTGGAAAATGACCACATTGATTTTCCCCTCTTCTCATGGTCTGATTGGCCTGGTCACTCGCGGTTGGTACGGAAAGATCGTCTCGACGAAATCATAGGTCAGTCTGGGGATTAGAAAATTAAAAATTCAGTCGATGTAGGTGCGACTGAGGGTTTAAAAAAAAAAAAAAACTGATGGGATATCATAAGATCGATAGTTCAGTTTTGAGTTGATTTTGGAATTGATGGGACGTCGGAAAGACGGTTTAATTCCACGTGTGCGCGCTTTGGAATTGATGGGACGTCAGAAAGATGGTTTAGTTCCATGAGTGTTTTGGAAACTATAGTTGATTAAGCTAAAATTGTATCCTTGGACTGTAGTGGCGAACACGCAGTCTTGAGGACCAGTTCGAGATTATGGGGAATTGCTTGGATAACATGAGTGATCCAGGCAGTTCATTGCAAATATTATGTGATATTTATCCAGATAAAGAGAGGGATTTTAGAAAAATGTCAGCAACTTTAAGGAAGACATTGGATGACGAATGGTCACTAGGGGGCATTAAAGATCTGGACATCATTAAGAAAATTCAGGGTGAAATCTGGAAAAAGAGCCAAAGTATGAAAGCAAAAGAGTTAATTGGATTATGGAGACAATATTGTCAAGAGGAGAGGGATAAGATCATGTTATCAAGTTGGCAAGAAAATGCCCTTAAAATGGGGATTCCAATTAGTGAAGGGGGAACCAGAAAACTCTGGAGATCTTGAAAAAGGAGTGTGCATTCAAAAAAATGCGCAAGTAAAAAGAGAGGGAGACACCTAGCGGGGCAGACTCGAGTAAAAAAATGGGCTACATAGTTCAATGGCTGACCTTGCATTGACAGAGGCAGATGATGACCTAGAGAATTGGACCATGTCGAGTAGAATCCCGACTGCACCAGTAGCATTGTCTGCACTAATTCCAGAACCACCAGGGTATCATAATTTATATCCAGTCACTGCTCTCTAGATTCAAATCATGCCAGCCTCTCCAGTCCCTTCGGTTGACAGTTTGAGTCCTATTTCTGCACCTTCACCGTCTGTTAGAGAAGAGGAGCTCTGTTCCACAAGCCCAGTTAGCTCTAGGACCCGATCTCAGACAATGAGAGAGGGGCCTGATCCTATCCAGAAACAATTACGCATACCACCTAGATCCCTTAAGACCGATATGGTAGGACAGAAAAGTATGAGAAAGAGGACAGGAATAGTTCTGAGGAGCCGGAGCTCCCCATATCGGAAGGGAAGGACGTTGAAGTCTTTGAAGAGCCAGAGGAATCCGCTAAAGCGTCCCCTAGTGAGACCCTGAGACAGTTGCTGATTAGGAAAATACCCAACACGGATGCTGCAACAGCAGCAGCCCAGCCCACGATAGACGTGTATTTCCCATGGAGACCCAGTGAGATGATGGCTATTCTGGCTGCAATACCAGACAGGAAGAAATCTCCTGCTGCTTTCGTGGACCATCTGAGAACTACCATCTCAGTTTATCAAGCTGATTCTAGGGACCTCTGGGCCCTAGTCCAGCAGGTTTTAACCCCAGCAGAGTATCGCAGTCATCTCAACCACTTGAATTATGTTAGCCACGCCGCACTTCAGCAAGCCTATGCCTGGAACGATGATAGACGGGCACAAACCCTGAATGCGTTGAATGCCACATTTCAAAAGCCCATAAACATCTCTGCTATCTTAGACCTCAAACCTAAAAAGGACTGAGGAGCCAGAGGAATTTCTGGAACCTTTTAATGAAATCTACCGTGGGCAGTCAGGCGACTTGCCATATCAAAATGGTCAGAATTCCCCTCAATATTGTGCTATGTTAATGCATTGCCTACCACCTTCCGTGGCTACTGCTGTGAAATGTAAGAACATGAATTGGACAGAGATCGACCTTTCCCAGATGGCCCGGGCAGTCAGATTTAATTGGAAGGAGGGTGTAGGCCAGGAAGGAGGCTCAGTTACAAAGATTAAGACTGAGTATGTAATGAAAAAGGATGATCTGAGACCCCAACCAGCAGCAGATACAGTGGCGTACCAGCTGGAACCCCAATATTGTGACCTTGGGTGGGTGGATCAACACGGGGGAGGATATCAGACCTACCCAAATGGACCCTCAGCCCCTCTTTATGGCCCACCGTAGCCACCAACAGCTCTACAACTGCCGCCCCCTCTGAGGGGCCATTGGTCTACTGGGAAAAGAGGATGGGGCAGATATAGAGGGAACAATGCAGGTTTTAATTGTGGCCGTACAGATCACTGGCATCAGGAATGCCCCTTTAAAAGACGGGCAGCAGAAGAAGACTACCCGACCCAAAGGAGGGGGTACCCACCAAAGGAAGGACAGACGAGGTACACCAACTTCTCCAAGGCAAATCCTTTCCCAACACAAGATTGACTAGCTAATTTAGTCATAAGGACTCTCCAATCGGACAGGGAACCTATTATCTCTCTGCAGATAGGAGATCAACATCACCCATTTGTAATCGACACTGGAGCAGCCATGTCTTCGGTGCAATCAGAACTTCGACTACCACTATCCGACCACACCCAGCATTTGTCGGGGTTCCAAGGACAGGTGTGTGAGTATCCTATTTCTGAACCTCTGACAGTCATTTATGAGAATAAGTCAACAGATCATCAGTTTGTGGTGACTACTGGATTGGATTGTAACTTGTTGGCCCGAGATTTACTGTGCATCTTCCAGCTACAGCTAGAGTGCGGAGACGAAGGGGTAACGGTTCAATTATGGAGGATGAGACAACAGTGCTATATTTCTATCACTCCCCAGTGGTGGACGTTAGACATTGAACATTCACTGCACCACGTTACCCTGGCCTATGACAGAACCGGACAGAACAGGGAATTGGAGGACAAATACCGGCCGTTAATTGGGACAGAATGGCCAGTCAAGATTACAGCCACAGTCACGGGAAAAGAAGGTACAGCCGATTTTGTAACAATACCACCACATTTATGGCCACAGTCAGCTTCTGTAGGCCCTCATATTATACGTCAGGCCACGACCAGTACCATGCCAAGGGTCTGGGGCCTATGGTAAGGATCATTCAGACCCAACAGAATACGCACTTCAGATCGCCGGGTAAATATTCATACTGATCACGATACGCCTTTGGGGTAGTTCAAGACTTCGAACAGCTCTGGAAGAATAGGGGATTCCATACCTCGGCCGGCACTGAAATATCCCACCAGGGTTTAGTTAATGACCTACTGCAGGCCCTCCTTATGCCCGCGCAGATTTCCGTCATTAAATGCGCTGCCCATACAAACGGTAAGACCCAGTTGACGTTGGTAATGAACGAGCAGATTGTGCAGCGCGGACAGCAGCGCAAATTCAGCAAGTGATGGTGCCTAAAATGTTAGGTCAGACTAAACGTTCTGCAATAAATAGGTCTGCCTCTGACAAGCCAATGCCAACCATCCAAGAGGTCATAAGGTTAGAGGAGGACGCTCCTGAGAGTGATAAACAAATGTGGAAACGGTTAGGTTGTACATATGATTCGGTTTCTTCTTTATGGACCATGCCAGCACATCAGACTTGCATGTCTGATGTACTGGCTTTATGGGTCATCGAATGTGTACACTTGGCAACTCATTGTGGGGCTCGGGGGACTAGTGATTTGTTGCTGGACACTTGGTGGCACCCTAAAATGCAAGGGCTGGCCCAGAGTATCAGTAATCGGTGTTTGATCTGTCAGCAATATAACACCAGCAAAGGTATCCCTTGTGGTATGGGGCAAACCCCGTTGCCCAGTGGTCCCTTTGAGACGCTCCAAATGGATTATATTGAGTTGGAAAGGTGTCAATGTTATAAATATGTTTTGGTCATTGTGGATGTGTTCAGCAGATGGGTCGAGGCGTATCTGTCTACCGATAATAAAGCTGCTACTGTGGTTAAAGTTCTGATGCGGGAAATCATTCCCCGGTACCGCATACCAGCTCAGTTAAATTCTGATAACGGGCCTCATTTTATTAGACAGATTAACAAGGAGTTCTGCTCCCAGTTGGGCATATGCCAGCAGTTATACTGTGCGTACAGGCTGCAAGCGGCCGGGTTGGTTGAGAGACACACAATCAGACCCTCAAAACTAAATTAAGAGCAGACACGGGACTGACATGGCTTAAGTTGCTCCCCGTTGCCCTCTTCCAGCTGCGGGTTACACCTGCGGGACCGGACCGGCTCTCTCCTGCCGAGATCCTTTATGGCACGCCCCTTAGGACTCCCTGGAACCTGCATGTTCCCAGACTGGTTCAGTTTCACCATATGACTGAAGAAATGACTACCTATGTTCTAGCCCTCACCAAGGTCCTCAAGGAGCTCCATGGCCAGGTCCGTGTGGCTCATCTGGCACCGTCCCCATTACATAGCTTGCTTTCAATGCAGCCTGGTAGTTTTGTCATGGTCAAAAATTGGACTCGGAAAGGGTCAGAGCCATGATGGGGGGGGCCCTTCCAAGTTCTCCTTACCACCCCCACTGCAGTTAAAGTGGAGGGGCGGAGTGCTTGGGTCCACGTCCACCACTGTAAAAAGGTCGGTCACTAACCTGCCTCCCTTCCCCCAGCGCTGTTTTACAGGTGTGGAGCATGATGGGGTGGCTACGGCCTCGCCTTGCTTGGAGTGACATCGGCGACGGAAATGGAAAAGGGAAATATCATCTACATCTGTATCTACAGAGGGTAGTAGAGGTCAACAGAGGACTCTGAGCAAAGCTCGAGGACTTGGAGAACAGCTCGAGGTGGCAAAATCTGGGAATTGTGGGCTTACCTGAAGGGGAAGAGGGCTCAAGGCGAACTGAGTACTTTGCTAAGAGGCTGGCGGAGCTGATGGGGGAGGGTGAAGACCCCTTCCGGTATGAAGTGGACCGAGCTCATCGGTCGTTAAGGCCGAAACCCAAAGTAAATGAGCCGCCAAGAGCAGTAATTATCTGCTTCCATAAATACCACATGAAGGAGAAGGTGTTAAACTGGGTGAAGCAGAAGCCGGAGGTGCAGTGGATGGTGCTAGAGTTCGGATTTACCAGGACTTGACGGTGGAGTTGGTAAACAGACGAGCGGTGTTCAGTCGAGTGAAGGCGGAACTGTACAGCAAGGGACTGCGGTTTGGTATGGTATACCCGGCAAAGCTTTTTTAAAAAAAATAAATTTGGAGCACCCAATTCATTTTTTCCAATTAAGGGGCAATTTAGCATGGCCAATCCACCTAGCTTGCACATGTTTGGGTTGTGGGGACGAAACACACACAAACACGGGGAGAATGTGCAAACTCCACACGGACAGTGACCCAGAGCCGGGATCGAACCTGGGACCTCGGCGCCGTGAGGCCGCAGCGTAACTCACTGCGCCACTGTGCTGCCCTTATACCCGGCAAAGCTGAGGGTGACGCCAAAGATTTTTATTTTGAAACGGTGGAGGCGGCCGAGGTGTTCATAAAGGCAGAAGGCTTGAGACAGAAGTGAGGAGTGAAGCTGGAAGAGAGATCGTGGACTGTGATTGGGGAGCTGGAAAATGTATAAATGTTATAACTTTCTTTTCACTGACCTGTATTGTAACTTACTTGACTTCACATTGTTATAGAGTGTAAGTTTTTGTTTGGTTTGATTGGCATTTTTGCTCCTTGTTTTGTGTTGCAGCGGCTATATGTTATTTCATTGAATTGCATGGGTTAGTTTGTTTTTCTTTTTCTTCTGGGACTGGGTGGGAGGGGACAGTATGCTTTTTGGGAGGAAGAGGGGGACTACCACACTAGCTAACTAAAGTCGCCAGTGAATGGAGGCGAGGAGAGAGGAGGGCTGCAGACACGTGAACCGTGAGGGGGCTGGGAGGCGCAGTCAAGAGGTCAAGGGTGCTTGCGCATCTTAAAAGTTTGACGGCAGTTGTAGCAATGCTGCAGGAGACTCACCTGAGGATGAAGGACCAAGTGAGACTTAAAAAGGGCTGGGTGTTTCATTCTGGATTTGATGGAAGAGCTCGAGGGATACCGGTAATGGTCAGCAAAAGGGTACAGTTCCAGGTGGAGAAGGTGGTTTTTAGACTGGTTAACATATTCGAGCGGGTTGATTATCACAGGGGCGGTGGAGGGGAGGCTAATGGCGCTGGTAAGTGGAAATGGTCCCAATTGGGACAATGTGGGATTTGCGAGATCAGGGCCATTCCTGACTTGGACACACACAAACTGACAGTTGGGGGGGGACCGGAACTTGGTGCAGGAGCCAAAATTGGACAGGTCATGGCCACGCTCACTGGTCCCATCAGGGGGGGGGATACTGGAGAAGGTAGAGAGACCAGGGTGGAAGTTAGATGCGGCACTGTTGGCGGACCGAGGGTTCTGTGACAAAATTGAAAACGTAATCGAGGAATATGTACGTTTTAACAGCACGGGTGAGGTGTCAAAGGCGGTTGTCTGGGAGGCTTTCACAGCAGTGGTGAGGGGTGAGGTGATCTCGTTCAAGGTTAGGCTAGACAAAGAGGAGAGGTTGGAACGTCAGAGGGTAATAGATGAGATGCTGGAGGTAGACAGGAGGTATGCAGAAGATAGGGACCCAGTGCAGTTGGAAAAGGGGAAGGAACTCCAGGCGAACTTTGACCGACTATCTACCAGGAAAGCGGTACGCCAATTGAGGCGAGCAAGGTTTACGAGCATGGAGAGAAGGCGGGTCAGCTCCGTAGAGAGGCTGCGGCAAGGGAAATTATCCAGGTGCGGGATAGGGCAGGGAAGTTGGTGGTAGCTCCAGATCTTTATCAAGGTCTTTAAGGAATTCTATGAGAGATTGTACAGGTCAGAGCCACCTGGGGGAGGCCAGGAGATGCAGGAATTTCTAGATGGGCTGGAGTACCCGAGGTTAGGTGAGGAGGACAGGGCTACTTTAGAGGGGGCGATAATGGAGATGAGATAAAAGATGCGATTGGGAGGATGCAGTCGGGGAAGGTGGCAGGGTCGGATGGGTTTCCCGTGGAATATTATAAAAAATTCAAAAATAAGCTGGTACCGCTGATGGTGGGGATGTTTGAGGAGCCAATAGGGAAGGGGGTGTTACCACAAACCTTGGGGCAGGCATCGATTTCCCTGTTACTTAAGAAAGATAAGGATCCGACGGAGTGTGGGTCGTAAAGGCACATGTCACTTTTAAACGTGGACGCAAAGATATTGGCGAAGGTACTGGCTGCTAGGCTAGAGGAGTGGCTCCCAAAGGTGATAGGTGAAGATCAGTCGGTGTGAGAGGGAGGCAGCTCTTTTCGAACATTAGGAGGGTATTGAACGGGGTTATGGTACCGGCGGAGGGGAAAGAAACAGAGGTGGTTGTGGCATTGGACGTCGAGAAAGCATTTGACCGGGTGGAATACTTGATGGCAGTTATAGAGCGGTTTGAAATTGGACCCAGATTTGTGGACTGAGTAAAGCTACTATAGAAGGAGCCGAGGGCCAGCGTTCGCACAAATAACAATCAGCTCAGAATGCTTTCCTCTCCACCGTGGGACTAGGCATGGATGTCCTATGACCCCCTGCTGTTTGCACTCACGATTGAGCCATTGGCCATCACATGAAGCAGTTCGGGGGTATGGAAAGGGATAGTGCGGGGGGCGATAGAGCATAGGGTGTCCTTATGTGCCGATGACTTGTTATTATACGTGTCAGAACCAAGTGTGTCGATCGGGGGAATATTGGAGCTGCTTCGGGTGTTTGGGTCTTTCTCAGGGTACAAATTAAATCTAGACAAGAGTGAGTATTTTGTGGTATCTAGGCCAGGGGTGGGGGCGGGGGGGCTGCCATTCCGTAGGGCAGGGACTCACTTTAGATACCTGGGGGTGCAAGTTGCCCGAGATTTGGGAGGGGCTCTGTAGGTACAACATTTCTAGTTTGGTGGGGAGAGTGAAAGCTGATTTGCAAGGTGGGATGGTCTCCCTCTGTCACTGGCGGGTCGGGTACAGGCGGTTAAAATGAATGTGCTGCCGCGATTTCGGTTTATTTTCCAATGCCTGCTGATTTTCCTGCCAAAGACATTTTTTAGAAAGATTGAAGGGATGATTACCTCATTCATATGGGGAGGGAAGGTGGCCAGAATTAATAAGGTGCTATTACAGAGAGGAAGGCAGGCAGGGCATTTGGGTCTTCCGAACCTGATGTATTATTACTGGGCGGTGAATGTGGAGAAGGTACGGAGCTGGGTCAGAGAGGTTGACTCCCAATGGGTCAGAATGGAGGCGAGTTTGGGTAGGGGGTTGGGATTGAAGGTGCTAGCAATACCGGCGCTCCAGACGGCCCCGGGGAGATACTCAGGGAGTCCGGTAGTAATAGCTTCATTGAGAATTTGGAGGCAGTTTCGACAGCACTTCATGTTGGGGGCAGGGTCAAGGGAAATGCCGATTCGGGGGAACCATAGATTTGAGCCAGGGAGGTGGGATGGAAATTTTCAGAGATGGGAGGAGAAAGGAATTAGAGCACTAAAAGATTTATTTCTTGGGGGTCGTTTTGCGGGATTGAAGGAGCTGGGAGCAAAGTATGGGCTGGAGCAGAGAGGAAATATTTAGATACATGCAGGTTCGAGACTTTTCCAGAAAGGAGATACAGAGCTTCCTAGTAGAGCCGGCTTCCACATTGCTGAACGAGGTGCTGACGACAAGGGGACTGGAGAAGGGGTAGGATCGGCGGTTTACGGGGCTATTTTGGAGGAGGAGAAGGTGCTAATAGAAGGTTTCAAGGCAAAATGTGAGGAAGAGTTGAGAGAGGGTATGGAGGAGGGGTTCTGGTGTGAGGTGCTCCGGAGAGTGAACACCTCCACCTCGTGTGCAAGGTTGGGCTTGATACAGCTGAAGGTGGTGTATAGAGCGCACCTTACAGGGCGAGGATGAGCTGGCTCTTTGAGGGGGTAGAAATTGTGTGTGAATATTGCAGGGGAGGCCCCGCAAACCACGTTCATATTTTTTGGTCCTGTCCAAAGCTGGAGGATTACTGGAAGGAGGTGTTTAGGGTAATCTCTAAAGTGGTGCACGTGAAACTGGACCCGTGCCCTAGGGTAGCCATATTCGGGGTGTCGGACCAGCCGGGGTTGGAAACGGGCGCGGAGGCAGATGTTGCAGCCTTCGCCTTGTTGATTGCCCGAAGGCAGATCTTGTTAGGGTGGAGATCAACCTCTCCACCCTGTGCCCTGGTGCGGCGGGGGGACCTGCTGGAATTCTTAACGCTTGAAAAGGTCAAATTTGAACGGAGGGAAAGGATGGAGGGGTTCTACAATTTATGGGCGTTATTCATTATGCACTTTCGAGAATTGGATCACATTGAACATTACTGAGTAGGGTTAATTCCTCTTCCTCGTGTGCCAGGCTTAGCCTGATACAGTTTAAGGTTATTCACAGAGCGCATATGACAGGGGCGAGGCGGAGTAGGTTCTTTGGGGTGGAGGACAGAAGTGGAAGGTGCTCAGGAAGCCCGGCGAATCATGCCCACATGCTCTGGTCGTGCCCAGCACTGGATGGGTTCCGCGAGGACTATGTCTAAGGTGGTGAAAGCCCAGGTCAAGCCAAGTTGGGGGCTGGCACTATTTGGGGTGGCGGATGAGCCGGAAGTGCAGGAGGCGAAAGAGGCCGGTATTCTGGCCTTTGCGTCCCTGGTAGCCCGACGGAGGATCTTGCTATTATGGAAAGACGCGAAGCCCCCCCAGTGTGGAGGCCTGGATAAATGACATGGCAGGGTTCATCAAGCTGGAGAGGATAAAGTTTGCCTTGAGAGGGTCTGCGCAGGGGTTCTTCAGGCGGTGGCAACCGTTCCTAGACTATCTCGCGAAGCGTTAGGAGGAGGTCGGTCAGCAGCAGCAGCAACCCAGGGAGGGAGGGGGGTGGGTCTCTTTCGGAGGGGGGGGTATATGGGCGGGCGGGGAAGGGGGTTTTGCTTGGTTCACTTGAAAAAGGAAAAACATAAACATATGGGAGAGTCAATATGTGCGGGAGTAACCCATTGTACAAGTTCTGTATTATGTTGGATTGATATGATTATGTTTTGTTCTGTTCCTTCTCTTTTTCTTTTTCGTTACGGGGGGGGGGGGGTTTAATTGGTTGAAAATTTTTGTTGAAAAACTTTGAATAAACATATATTTTTTAAAAAAATAATAATACATTTGGGAGAAAATGTGAAAAAGGAGAATAAAAACATTTTTTAAAAAAATCATGTTTGCCATTCTTCATCCAACTGAAGGACTCTGATGGGCCTCTGGGGTGCCCAACACTTACAAATGTTCATTCAGTTCTCAATCACACCTTAAAATTAGAGCACAGAAAAGTCATGTTAAAGTGTGATTGGCCTCAGAAAGGCTTATTTACCTTCCCGAGTCCGTGGCAGTAATGCATCACCTCCTGGAAGAGTCCTAGGCCCTGGGTAAGGGGGAGGAGCCATATAGTTCACTGTACCCTCAGTGGGAGGATATGCAGGATAAAATCCCACTGTAAAAGAAGGAGTACAATATGCATGTAATTTGGCAAAAGACAATAACAGACCTCAGGATTGCTCCCTGCTCTCACCAACAAAGGGAACTAGCCTCAGTGCTCCTGGAGATAGGGGTTACTACACCTATCAGCTCCTCCTGGGGGCAGGGGCGAAGAGGGGGGGTATGTCTGTGCATCGAATGAGAACAAGATCAAGATCTGTTGTGATGATCACCCCACACCACGGTCTAATACGGTGATGTTCTACAGTTCTCTCACAGAATGACTGGTTCATGAGGCGATCCAGTTTCCAACAAACTGTAACCCAACAAGGGAAAAAAAAGGTGGGGGGGGCAGGATTAGCAGAGACTAAGAATGTTCATTACCATGAATACTTTAGCCCAAAACCATAATTCTCAATGCCGTGTGTGGTTATTAAATGTAGGCTATTAAAGTATGGTATGCGAGCTCAAAGTCACTCAATGTCTGCACACAAAAAGAAAAAATGTGAACTAATTATTATCAATGGGAAGTTGTGACAATTTCCACCCTCTCTAGTTCAGGGGAAGGGAGGCCAGCTGGGCCACCCGGTAGCACAGTGGGCAGCACAGTAGCAGTGGTTAGCACAGTTGCTTCACAGCTCCAAGGTCCCAGGTTCGATTCCCGGCTTGGGTCACTGTGTGTGGAGTTTGCACGTTCTCCCATTGTCTGCGTGGGTTTCCTCCGGGTGCTCTGGTTTCCTCCCACAGTCCAAAGATGTGCAGGATAGGTGGATTGGCCATGCTAAATTGCTCTTAGTGTCCAAAAAAGATTAGGTGGGGTTCCTGGGACGGGTTGGAGGTATGGGCTTGGATGGGGTGCTCTTTCCAAGGTGCGGGCTCGATGGGCCGAATGGCCTCCTTCTGCACTGTAAATTCTATCCGTTTCGATTGTACTTGGCAGTCACTTCTACCATCTGCGAGTGTACTTGTTAACCATATTACATCATAGGAGATAATGAGAATGGGCAAAACTATCCCTCTAACAAAGAAAGGCAATACATTTCCAGGCACAATAGAATTCCTAATAAACTTTCTCGAGGTAGCAAGGGGTTTCAGGGAACTGGGAGGGGGGTGTTCTGTCTTAGGCTCAACCACTTGGCTAGTATTTAATGGAAGTTGGCAGCTGTTGGCCATCTTGCAGAGATGAGGATTAGTAATCAAATTTCCTTGAATCTTTTCACAATAAACAGGATAGTAGAGGATTGCCTCAGAAAAAAGCCTGGCTTATCTTCTACTCGAAATGATGTATATCAACTATAAGAATGGCGTATACAAAGAAATAAATGCCAGTAATGACATCAGCTATGACCGATTAAAGTGCAACTTTAATGGCTAATAGGAAAAGCGAGATCTTCCCGGTACACACACAATTCGGGGGGGGCAGCACTAACAGGACTGCCGTTTAAACAAGCCCGACACAACTTCCGCTACCTGGGGATCCAAATAGCCCATGACTGGAAAGGGATCCACAAATGGAACCTCACCAGTCTGACAGAGGAAGTAAAAAGGACCTGCAAAGATGGAACACACTCCCACTCTCCCTCGCGGGGAGAGACCAGACGATCAAAATGAACGTGCTGCCCAGGAACCTCTTCCTACTCAGAGCCATCCCGATCTACATCCCCAAGGCCTTTTTCAAAGCACTAGACAAACGCTCCCATCTGCAACAACCATAGGTTCACTCCAGCACTGACTGACGCCACCTTCAAAAGGTGGGGGCAGGACGGAGGGACACTGACAATCAGGGACCTAGACACGGACGGCAGGATCGCAACACTGGACGAACTGACAGAGAAATTCCAGCTAGCCAGGGGGAACCTGCAACTCAAAAACTTCCTACAAAAGGAGACAAGGACATACTCACAACCGGCACGACAGACATTACTGGAAGAGCTACTGGATTCACGGATCGTAGATAAAGGAAACTGTAGCAACATGTATGACTGACTGGTAGAAAGGACTGACAGCGTACTGGACGCAACAAGAAAGAAATGGGAGGAGGACCTGGGAATTGAAATAGGGTGGGGAGTCTGGGGCGAAGCACTGCATAGGGTCAACTCCACCTCCACTTGCGCAAGGCTCAGCCTGACGCAAATAAAAGTGGTACATAGAGCCCACTTAACAAGAACCTGTATGAGTAGGTTCTTCCCGGAGGTGGAGGATAGATGTGAGCGGTGCCAAGGGGGCCCGGCCAACCACACCCACATGTTCTGGTCTTGCCCCAGACATGCGGGTTCTGGACAGCCTTCTTCGAGGCAATGTCCAAAGTGATAGGGATGAGGGTGGAGCCATGCCCGAAAGTGGCGGTCTTCAGGGTTTCAGACAAGCCAGATCGATTCCTGGGGAGGAGGGCGGACGCCCTTGCCTTTGCCTCCCTGATCGCCCGCTGTAGAATTCTGTTTTGCTGGTGGTCAGCAGCACCACCCAAAGCTGCAGACTGGCTGTCCGACCTCTCGGAATCTCTCCAAATGGAGAAAATCAAAATTTGCCATCCGAGGGTCAGACGACGGCTTCCACAGAACGTGGGAGCCATTCACCCAATTGAACCCGTTTGTGGCCAACAAACAAGCAGAAGAATAGCCAGGTAGCCAAGAATCAGGGGAAAGTAGCCAAAGCAGGAGAGGGAGCGATAGACCGGGGGGGGGGGGGGGGGGGGGGAAAGAGAGGAGGGGGCAAAAGCGGTAAGAGACCGGGAACAATTGAGGAGAACTAAGGAGGTGGGGGGGGGGGGGGGGCAGGGAAACAATAACAAACTTGGCATCCGCAGGAACAGAGAAAAAGGACAATACAGGCGGAAGACAGTGCGAGACGACAACGCCAGCGAAATCCGTCCGGGAGATGCAAGTGACAACACCAGACCTATTTGAGTATTGCCCTCTGTATTGTTTCTCTGGCACCCAAATGTATATCTACCCCCACATCTCTTTACAGCCCCTGCTGAGACAGAAAAGTTTGTCTTTGAATGCGGGTGAGGAAACACCACTCCCCCCCCCCCCTATCAAACACACCCTGAGTGACAAGCGGCAGGCCAGCACCTGAAGGACCGCTTCACGTGGGAGATCGTGACCAGCAAGAGAGAACGAGTGCAATGGAGAAGTGAAAGCAAAGTGGCAATCGAGAGGAGTGCAGAGTGTTATGGGCCAGGGTTTAGAGAACCCCAAAGTGTATTATGGAGTTCACCTGACCCACAACTTTTAATAGATTGTGGTATGGGGAGCACACGGCCCACTCTACAGGTGTGGTACAGCAGAAATGGAAAAAGTATTTTTTAAAGCAAAACAATGTTTATTCTATGAACTCAAGTTAACCTTTTTAAAACATAGTGAACATCTTAGCAACCATTAATTCAAATACAACCCCCAAAGAATATAACACTAATCCTTTAAGCTTTCCTTTTAACATCCAAAAGACTTGAAACAGCTTTTACCAGAAGCACATCAGGTTAAAGTCACTACTGTTATTAGTTTTAAAATCACCAGGGTCGATTTACAGTCTTTCAATTACAGAGACTCTAAAACTCCTTCTGGCTGTGACTGCAGCTCCCCAGCTCTGAAAACGAAACTAAAACACACCCTGCAGCAAACAGCTTTAAACCAAAGTAAAAAGCTGACAGACAGCCCAGCTCCACCCACAATCTGACATCACTGCAGTAATAAACACCCATTTCTTAAAGGTACTCTCACGACAGATATTTATATACACAACCATTTATAAACACTCATTTCTTAAAGGTACTCTCACATGACACCTCCCCCGAAGAAAAAAAAATAATCCACCAAGATTATTTCATTTTTCACCTTCTCCCCATCCTTGAAGAAATTCACACAGTAAATATACTTTATAGTTTCAAAAAAACAACACACGCCAACGAGTATAATAATATAGTCCATTTCTTTTTTTTTCTTCTTCCTCCAACTGGAATCCCTCTCGATTGACAGTCTCTTTGAACAAGAAGGTCTCTGCACGATCCATGCATTTCTCCATGCCTTGGTATTTCTCTTTAAAGTCAGGTATTTTAGTTCAATCTGATCACAGAGTCCCTTCTAATTCTCCAACACAGGAGCATTGGTTATCACAGCTTTCAGGCAGTCAAATGTCTGTTGAAAGTCCGCTGTCCACTGAAATTTTTGACATTTCTTCAGCAAGTCCATCAGTGGAGCAATCACGCTACAAAACGTTTGCAAAAATGTTGGATCAAATCCACTCATGCCAAGAAATCGCATTATTTCCCTTCGTCTTGAGGATATCGGAAACTCCTCAATAACTGTTGGTTTCACAACCCGTGTGACCATTCGACCCTGTCCGATTGTATGGCCAAGGAAAGTGACTTGGGCTTTTCCAAATTCACTTTTGGCTAGGTTCAGAGACTATTTCCTTGGGTGGATGTAGCTGTTATAAGGGGGCATAACTACAAGGTTCAGGGTGGGAGATATAGGAGGGATGTCCGAGGTAGGGTCTTTACTCAGAGAATGGTTAGGGTGTGGAATGGACTGCCTACTGTGATAGTGGAGTCGGACACTTTAGGAACTTTCAAGCGGTTATTGGATAGGCACATGGAGCACACCAGAATGACAGGGAGTGGGATAGCTTGATCTTGGTTTCGGACAATGCTCGGCACAACATCGAGGGCCGAAGGGCCTGTTCTGTGCTGTACTGTTCTATATTGATCACCAAACCCACCTCCTGAGGTCGATCGAATAACTCCATCAGATGTTTTAAATGCTCTTTCCATGTCTGGTTGAAAATTACCAGATCACACAATTGGGTAATCCTGAAACGACTTTTAGTTAATCGGTGAAATGTGGCTGGGGCATTTTTCATGCCAAATTGCATAACTTTGAATTGGTATATACCATCTGAAGTCACAAAAGCTGAAATCTCCTTCGCCCTTTCAAATAAAGTACCTGCCAGTAAACCTTTAAGTAAATCCAGTTTGGAAATAAAAGCTGATTGTCCCACTTTCTCAATGCAATCCTGCAAATGTGGGATAGGATAAGAGTCTGTTCTTGTAACCGCATTAACCTTTCTATAGTCCACACACACATCCGTTGGGTACCGTCTGGTTTTGGTACCATCACTATGGGTGAGCTCCATTGGCTGCAACCCACTTCAATTATACCATTTGTAAGCATACTCTCAATCTCTTTGTTAACCTGTGCCAATTTTTAAGGATTAAGTTTATATGGATGTTGTTTGATTGGAACAGCATTTCCCACATCATGTATAGATTTTAGTCCTTCCCAATTTCTCTACAAACATGCCCATGTGATATCAATAACTTTTTCAGGTCAGTTTGTTTTTCCTCTGGAAGTTAACTCAACAAGCAGGAGCTTTTGGGGGTTATTAGGGAGGTACAACAGAAATTCATCCCAAGGAGGAGGGAACATGCTAAGGGGAGGACAAGGCAGCCATGGCTGATGAGGGATGTCAAGGACAGCATAAAAGCTAAAGAAAAAGTATACAAAGTGGCGAGAATTTGTGGGAAGCCAGAGAATTGGGAAGCCTTTAAAAGCGAGCAGAGGACAACTAAAAAAGTAATAAGGGGGGAGAAGATGAAGTATGAGTGCAAGCTAGCTAGTAATATAAAGGAAGATAGGAAGAGTTTTTTTCAATATATAAAAAGTAAGAGAGGCAAAAATAGACATTGGACCACTGGAAAATGTGGCTGGAGAAGTAATAATAGGAAACAAAGAAATGGCAGACGAACTGAATAGTTACTTTGCATCAGTCTTCATGGTGGAAGACACCAGTGGGATGCTAGAGCTCCAGGAGAACCGGGGGTAGAGGTGAGTGCAGTGACCATTACTAAGAAGGTTCTGGGGAAACTGAAAAGTCTGAAGGTGGATAAGTCACCTGGACCGAATGGACTACACCCCAGGATTCTAAAAGAGATAGCTGAGGAAATTGTGGAGGCATTGGTGATGATCTTTTAGGAATCACTGGAGGCAGCAAGGGTCCCAGAGGACTGGAAAGTGGCTAATGTAACACCACTGTTTAAGAAAGGAGGAATGCAGAAGACATGAAATTATAGGCCGGTTAGCCTGACTTCAGGCATTGGTAAGATTTTAGAGTCTGCTATTAACGATGAGATCGCGAAGTACTTGGAAGTGCATGGTAAAATAGGACTGAGTCAGCACGGCTTTGTTAAAGGGAGGTCGTGTCTGACAAATCTGTTAAAGTTCTTTGAGGAGGTAACAATGAAGTTAGACAAAGGACAACCAGTGGACGTGATTTATTTAGATTTCCAGAAGGCCTTTGACAAAGTGCCGCATAGGAGATTGTTAAATAAGTTAAAAGCCCATGGTGTTTGGGGTAAGCTCCTGGCATGGATAGAGGATTGGCTGACTGGCAGAAGGCAGAGAGTGGGGATAAAGGGGTCTTTTTCAGGATGGCAGCCGGTAACTAGTGGTGTGCCTCAGGGTCTGTCTGGGACCACAACTTTTCACTATATACATTGATGATCTGGAAGAAGGTACTGAAGGCACTATTGCTAAGTTTGCGGATGATACAAAGGTCTGTAGAGGGACAGGTAATATTGAGGAAGTAGGGGAGCTGCAGAAGGATTTGGACAAGCTGGGATAGTGGGCAATGAAAAGGCAAGTGAAATACAATGTGGAAAAGTGTGAGGTTATGCACTTTGGAAGGAGGAATTTAGGCATAGACTAATTTCTAAATGGGAAATGCTTAGGATATCAGAAGCACAAAGGGACTTGGGAGTCCTTGTTCACGATTCTCTTAGGTTAACATGCAGGTTCAGTCGGCAGTTAAGAAGGCAAATGCAATGTTAGTATTTATTGGTAGAGGGATTGAGTTTCGGAGCCATGAGGTCATGTTGTAGCTGTACAAAATTGTGTTGCGACCGCATTTGGAGTATTGTGTGCAATTCTGGTTGCTGCATTATAGGAAGGATGTGGAAGCATTGGAAAGGGTGCAGAGGAGATTTACCAGAATGTTGCCTGGTATGGAGGGAAGATCTTATGAGGAAAGGCTGAGGGACTTGAGGCTGTTTTCGTTAGAGAGAAGAAGGTTAAGAGGTGACTTAATTGAGGCATACAAGATGATCAGAGGATTGGATAGGGTGGACAGCGAGAGCCTTTTTCCTCGGATGGTGATGTCTAGCATGAGGGGACATAGCTTTAAATTGAGGGGAGATAGATATAAGACAGATGTCAGAGGTAGGTCCTTTACTCAGAGTAGTAAGGGTGTGGAATGCCTTGACTGCAACAGTAGTGGACTCGCCAACACTAAGGGCATTCAAATGGTCATTGGATAGACATATGGATGATAAGGGAATAGTGTAGATGGGCTTTAGAGTGGTTTCACAGGTCAGCGCAACATTGAGGGCCGAAGGGCCTGTACTGCGCTGTAATGTTCTATGTTCTATGTTCTATGTTCTAATTCATCCCAATTTTAAGAACATCCTCGTTTTCCAATTTAATTTGAGGTATGTCAAATTCAGTCATCTGGATTTGCTCGTCACTTTAAAACCTCCTCCTTTTTCTCTCCCTCCCTTTCAAAATATCTTTTAAGCATATTCACATGACACACTCGGTGGGTCTTCCTTCTATCTGGTGTTTTTACCACATAATTCACCTCACTTAATTTCCTTTCAATCTGATATGGTCCACAAAACCTAGCTTTTAAAGGCTACCCTACCAATGGTAACAACACTAAAACTTTATCCCCACTGGCAAAACTACGAACTTTGGATTTCTTGTCCGCTACCCGTTTCATCACATTTTGTGCAACTTTTAAATATTGTCTAGCCAATTCACCTGCTCTATTTAATCGTTCCCTAAAATTTGACACGTAATTCAAGAATGTAATTTACGATTTCTCACTCAACAATTTTTCCTTAATCATTTTAAAGTGGTCCTCTTACCTCATGACCAAAAATTAGTTCAAAAGGACCGAATTTGGTTGACTCATTAGGTGCATCCCTAATTGCAAACAGTACGAATGGAATTCCTTTATCCCAATCCTCTGAATAATCTTGACAATAAGCCCTCAACATGGTCTTTAATGTCTGATGTCACCTATCTAACGCTCCCTGCGATTATGGATGGTACGCAGTTGATTTAAATTGCTTTATTCGTAAGCTATCCATAACTTGTTTGAATAACCTGGAGGTAAAATATGAATCTTGATCGATTGTATTTCTGTGGGTAGTCCATATCTCGTAAAGAATTTAAGTAACTCCTCCACAATCTTTTTAGCTGTAATATTATGTACTGGGATGGCCTCTGGAACCTAGTTGACACATCCATTATAGTCAAAAGATATTGATTCCCACTTTTCGTTTTAGGAAGCGGTCCTACGCAATCAATTAGCACCCTTGTAAAAGGTTCCTGAAATGCTGGAATGGGTATTAAAGGCGCTGGTTTTATCACTGCTTGTGGTTTCCCTATCACTTGGCATGTGTGACACGATGGACAAAATTTAACTACATCTTTATGTAGTCCAGGCCAAAGAAAATGTTTCTGGATTTTAGCTTGAGTTTTCCTTATTCCCTAATGACCTCCCACTGGTACCTCATGTACAACTCGCAACACCTCCTTTATATACTCTACCGACAATACTACATGAACTTCTGCCCACTTTTCATCCGCCTGCATATGTAAAAACGTCTCCATTTTCTCATCAAGACATCACTTTTCCGGTAATAACACTCTGGTATCCTCTCAGATTGCTCTTCCATATATGCTTTCGGATACATCTGTTTTATTTCTATATCTTTCTGTTGTAATTCCACCAATTTTCCTGAACTAAAAATATCCGCCTCATCCTCCTGTTCTTTTTCTTTTTCAACCATCTGATCAAAAATTGTTTCTGATAATTGCACTTCAACTTCATCTTTGATTTATCCTCTTGTCTTAACCTGTGACTTTGCGACCTCGTCACTACACAATCCATAAAAATCCCATAATATTCGTCCTTCAACACTTCAGTTGTCTGATTTTCCACTGGCTTATCAACCACAGTAGTCATCACTCCACCCGCGATCCACCTATATCATTACCCAAGATAAACTGTATACCTGGACCCAAGATAAACTGTATACCTGGACAAGATAGTTTCTCTATTACTCCTACCACTTCACCACTCTTCACTGGACTTTCTAACCTTACCTTATATAATGGAACACTACTCCTCTCACCCTGAATTCCACATATTACCACCTTTTCCGGCAACATTCTTCCCAAACTACCTAACTCCTCATCTCTTACCATTAAAAATTGACTAGCTCCCGTATCTCTTAAAATTGTGACTTCTGTACCTGCTCCTCCTGATACACATGGGTAAAGTTTACCCACACAAGTAAATTCTTCAAAGAGATCAGGCACTTTCTTATCATAGAATTTACAGTGCAGAAGGAGGCCATTCGGCCCATCGAGTCTGCACCGGCTCTTTGAAAGAGCACCCTACCCAAGCCCACATCTCCACCCTATCCCCATAACCCAGTAACCCCACCCAACACGAAGGACAATTTTAGACACCAAGGGCAATTTAGCATGGCACCTTATCAATCACCTCTTGATCAGGCTGTACAATCTTTTGCACCTCCTTCGCTTCACTTGGGCTTTCCTTTACCACTTTCACAAACCCCACTGTCTTATCCTGTTTTACCACATCAGCCTTCCCAGTGCTCTTCTTCAACCACCAACACTGACTTTACATGGCCTTGTTTATTAAAGTGAAAACATTTGACATTTTTCATGTCTCTTCCACCCTCCTGGGTTTATTTTTTAATCTGAGGTACACGCTCCTTATTATCCCCCATCAGATCACCTTTACTTTTACCACTATGACTATTTCTCATGTCCCAGTGTCTATCCCTCACAGGCTGAAACTGATGTCGGAAACCAAGCTTTGATTTATGAACTAATTCATAATCATCTGCCATTTCTGCTGCTGATCTTGCAGTTTTAGCCCTCTGCCCTTCCACATGAGTTCTCACTACATCAGGAATTGAATTTCTAAACTCCTCCAAAAGCATAATTTCTCGGAGAGCTTCATACGTTTGGTCTATTTTCAATGCCCTTATCCACCTATCAAAATTACTTTTGAGCCTTTCAAACTCCATGTATGTATACATGGATTTCAGCAAGGTGTTTAATAAGGTTCCCCATGGTTGGCTCATGAAGAAAGTAAGGAGGTGTGGGATAGAGGGAAATTTGGCCAATTGGATAAGTAACTGGCTATCAGTGGTGTACCACAGGGATCAGTGCTGGGTCCTCTGCTATTTGTGATTTTTATAAATGACTTGGAGGAGGGGGGTGAAGGATGGGTCTGTAAATTTGGTGATGACACAAATATTGGTGGAGTAGTGGATGAGGTGGAGGGCTGTTGCAGGCTGCAAAGAGGCATTGACAGGATGCAGAGCTGGGCCGGAAAATGGCAGATGGAGTTTAACCCTGATAAGTGCGAGGTGATTCATTTTGGTAGGACAAATTTAAATGCGGATTACAGGGTCAACGGCAGGGTCCTGAGGAATGTGGAGGAACAGAGAGATCTTGGGGTTCATGTCCACAGATCTCTGAAGGTTGCCACCCAAGTGGATAGAGCCGTGAAGAAGGCCTATAGTGTGTTAGCGTTTATTAACAGGGGGCTTGAGTTTCAGCGCCATGGGGTTCGGCTGCAATTGTACAGGACCCTGGTGAGACCACATTTGGAGCTTTTCTCATTGGAGCAAAGGAGGATGAGAGGCAGCTTAATAGAGGTTTTTAAGATGATGAGGGGGATAGATAGAGTGGACGTTCAGAGGCTATTTCCTTGGGTGGATGTAGCTGTTACAAGGGGCCATAACTATAAGATTCAGGGTGGGAGATATAGGAGGGATGTCCGAGGTAGGTTCTTTACTCAGAGAGTGATTAGGGTGTGGAATGGACTGCCTACTGTGATAGTGGAGTCGGACACTTTAGGAACTTTCAAGCGGTTATTGGAGAGGCACAGGGAGCACACCACAATGACAGGGTGTGGGATAGCTTGATCTTGGTTTCGGACAATGCTCAGCACAACATCGAGGGTCGAAGGGCCTGTTCTGTGCTGTACTGTTCTATGTTCTTTGTTCTATGGTTGACCAAATTCTTTCCTTAAATTTCTAAGCCTTTGTCTGTAAGCTTCAGGCACTAGTTCATATGCACCCAAGATGGATATTTTCACCTCCTCATATGTCCCAGATACCTCCCAGTAGTAATGCAAACACTTCACTAGCTCTACTTACCAGCTTTGTTTGAATCAGTAATGCCCACATGTGTGGCCATTTCATTTGTTTAGCCACCTTCTCAAATGAAATGAAAAAGGCTTTTACCTCCTGCTCGTCAAACCTTGGCAATGCTTTGACATATTTAAATAAATTCCCACCAAGCCTTCAACTTTGACGCTCTTTCTCACTATCCTCATCACTATCATCCAACTGTACGTTTCCTTTTACGTCTGCCAATTTTAACTGACTGTCATGTTTCATGGCCATTTTCTGAAGTTCAAACTCTCTCTCTTTATCTTTTTCCCTGATCTGTATCTCCCTTTCTCTTTCTTTTTGTTCTGCTAGGGCTATTCTTTCTTTTTTCCTTTCTTCTCCCTCTTCTTTTTCCTCTCTCCCTCTTTCTTTTTCCTCTCTTTCGTGTTCAAGCTGCTTTAATTCTCTCATGTTCCATTTGTTTAAGTTGTAACTGAATTTTTTCCATTTCCAATGAGTGAAAGTGTATCTCAGGCAACTTTAAATGCTTAGCCACTGCCATAATTACCTCATCTTTCCACATTTTGCCAGGTAATGTTAACTGCAATATTTTTGCCAAATCTATCAGTCTGCTTTTAGTCTCTGTCCGTCAGGTACTGAGTGTGACCGTCTCCACCCCCAAAAACTTCAGAGCCTCTGAAAGAGCCATTGTCCACAACACACTCCCTACTTAACTGAAATACCACACCTGAAAAGCAACCACAAAATGCTCACCCCTCACTGTTTTTAAGTTCACTAAGCCAATCCAATAGATAGACTTTTATCCCCCTCGAGCCGAGCCCCCAATTTGTTATAGGCCAGGGTTTAGAGAACCCCAAAGTGCATCATGGAGTTCACCTGAACCACAACTTTTAACAGATTGTGGTATGGGGAGCACACGGCCCACTCTACAGGTGTGGTACAGCAGAAATGGAAAAGTATTTTTTAAAGCAAAACAATGTTTATTCCATGAACTCAAGTTAACCTTTTTAAAACATACAGTGAACATCTTAGCAACCATTCATTCAAATCCAACCCTCAAAGAATACAACACTAAGTAATCCTTTAAGCTTTCCTTTTAACATCCATAAGACTTAAAACAGCTTTTACCAGAAGCACATCAGGTTGGCACTGAGTGCTGAATTTGATGCATTTGAGTGCCATAGTGAGAGTTTGGTGACTGAGGGAGTTAGGTGAGGAGGGAGTAAGGTGCGCCTTTCATTTTGTTTCCTACATTTCCGCAAAGAGTGAAAAGAGAGCCAGGAGTTTACAGAGATTGCAGCTGACTGGGAGCAGAGTCGGAGGGCGGAGATCCAGTTAGTCCACAGGGCAGCTATATTCTGTAAGGTAAGAGGGGATGGAGGCTAGGCCAGTTGCATGCTCCTCCTGTAGGATGTGGGTGGTGAGGGATACCACCGGTGTCCCCGCTGACTATACCTGCGGGAAGTGCACCCAACTCCAGCTCCTCAAAGACCGTGTTAGGGAACTGGAGCTGAAGCTGGATGAACTTCGGATCATCCGGGAGGCAGAGGGAGTGATAGAGAAGAGTTACAGGGAGGTAACCACACCCAAGGTACAGGACAAGAATAGCTGGGTTACAGTCAGGGGAAAAAAACCAAACAGGCAGACAGTGCAGGGATCCCTCGTGGCCGTTCCCCTTCAAAACAAGTATACCGTTTTGGATGCTGGTGGGGGGGCGGGGGGGATGACCTACCAGGAGAAGGCCCTAGCAGCCAGGTCTCTGGCACCGAGTCTGGCTCTGGGGCTCAGAAGGGGGGAGAAGAATAGAAAAGCAATAGTTGTAGGAGATTCAATGGTTAGGGGAATAGATAGGAGATTCTGTGGTCGCGAGCGAGACTCCCGGAAGGTATGTTGCCTCCCGGGTGCCAGGGATGTCTCGGATCGTGTCTTCAGGATCCTTAAGGGGGAGGGGGAGCAGCCAGAAGTCGTGGTGCACATTGGTACCAACGACGTAGGTAGGAAAAGGGGTGTGGAGGTAATAAATGAGTTTCGGGAGTTAGGCTGGAAGTTAAAAGCCAGGACAGACAGTTGTCATCTCTGGTTTGTTGCCGGTGCCACATGATAGCGAGGCTAGGAATAGGGAGAGAGTGCAGCTGGACACGTGGCTGCAGGAATGGTGTAGGAGGGAGGGCTTCAGGTATTTGGATAATTGGAGCGCATTCTGGGCAAGGTGGGACCTGTACAAGCAGGACGGGTTGCATCTGAACCAGAGGGGCACTAATATCCTGGGAGGGAGGTTTTCTAGTACTCTTCGGGAGGGTTTAAACTAATTTGGCAGGGGAATGGGAACCGGATTTGTAGTCCAGCAACTAAGGTAGCCGTAAGATTAACTGGCTTACCTTGCAGGTCAGCTGTTGAGTTCAGGAGTGAGAGCTGGGACCTTAGAATCAGCGCGGGAATTTTGAAAAAGCGCGGGGGCTGCGAGGCAGAGGGGACCATTTAAAAGGTCGCTGTCTGTGGTGAGGCGAGTACAGATTAACTTGCTTACCTTGCAGGTCAGCTGTTGAGTTCGGGAGTGAGAGCTGGGACCTTAGAATCAGCGCGGGAATTTTGAAAAAGCGCGGGGGCTGCGAGGCAGAGGGGACCATTTAAAAGGTCGCTGTCTGTGGTGAGGTGAGTACAGATTAACAACATACTTACCTTGCAGGCCAAGTCAATTTCAGCAGGAGCTGAGCAGGCTAGTCCATTTCAGCGGGGGCAGTGCGGAAGTGATTTCTGGGAGGCAAGTTTCTCCTTTAAATTTTTTTTTTAAATTCTAGTGTTTAAGGTGGGAACAGGAAGTCGACCCGCGGACTTCTGGGAAGACCCTCACCAATAAATTCTGGTGGAGAGGAAACCCGAGACACTACACGTGTAGTGTCTCCCACCCGCCCTCCTCCTCTAACCTAATAATAAAACCCTTTGGTGTGAGGTAAGTACCATATTTTATTATTGTTATTAATAATTTTTTTTTTTTATATATAAAAAAAATTTAATTTAGTTGTTAGCCAGATCTTGGTAGAACGTTAGAGGAATGGCAGGGAAGGGAGTGCAATGTTCCTCCTGCAGGATGTTTGAGGTGAGGGATGCCGTTAGTGTCCCTGCTGATTTTACCTGCAGGAAGTGCTGCCATCTCCAGCTCCTCCAAGACCGAGTTAGGGAACTGGAGCTGGAGTTGGAAGAACTTCGGATCATTCGGGAGGCAGAGGGGGTCATAGATAGCAGCTTCAGGGAATTAGTTACACCAAAGATTGGAGATAGATGGGTAACTGTAAGAGGGACGGGGAAAAAACAGTCAGTGCAGGGATCCCCTGCGGTCGTTCCCCTGAGAAACAAGTATACCGCTTTGGATACTTGTGGGGGGGACGACTTACCAGGGGTAAGCCATGGGGTACGGGCCTCTGGCACAGAGTCTGTCCCTGTTGCTCAGAAGGGAAGGGGGGAGAGGAGCAGAGCATTAGTAATTGGGGACTCGATAGTCAGGGGCACAGATAGGAGATTTTGTGGGAGCGTGAGAGACTCACGTTTGGTATGTTGTCTCCCAGGTGCAAGGGTACGTGATGTCTCGGATCGTGTTTTCCGGGTCCTTAAGGGGGAGGGGGAGCAGCCCCAAGTCGTGGTCCACATTGGCACGAACGACATAGGTAGGAAAGGGGATAAGGATGTCAGGCAGGCTTTCAGGGAGCTCGGATGGAAGCTCAGAACTAGAACAAACAGAGTTGTTATCTCTGGGTTGTTGCCCGTGCCATGTGATAGTGAGATGAGAAATAGGGAGAGAGAGCAATTAAACACGTGGCTACAGGGATGGTGCAGGCGGGAGGGATTCAGATTTCTGGATAACTGGGGCTCTTTCTGGGGAAGGTGGGACCTCTACAGACAGGATGGTCTACATCTGAACCTGCGGGGCACAAATATCCTGGGGGGGAGATTTGTTAGTGCTCTTTGGGGGGGTTTAAACTAATGCAGCAGGGGCATGGGAACCTGGATTGTAGTTTTAGGGTAAGGGAGAATGAGAGTATAGAGGTCAGGAGCTCAGATTTGATGTCGCAGGAGGGGGCCAGTGTTCAGGTAGGTGGTTTGAAGTGTGTCTACTTCAATGCCAGGAGTATACGAAATAAGGTAGGGGAACTGGCAGCATGGGTAGGTACCTGGGACTTCGATGTTGTGGCCATTTCGGAGACATGGATAGAGCAGGGACAGGAATGGATGTTGCAGGTTCCGGGGTTTAGGTGTTTTAGTAAGCTCAGAGAAGGAGGCAAAAGAGGGGGAGGTGTGGCGCTGCTAGTCAAGAGCAGTATTACGGTGGCAGAGAGGATGCTAGATGGGGACTCATCTTCCGAGGTAGTATGGGCTGAGGTTAGAAACAGGAAAGGAGGTCACCCTGTTGGGAGTTTTCTATAGGCCTCCAAATAGTTCTAGGGATGTAGAGGAAAGGATGGCGAGGATGATCCTGGATAAGAGGAAAGTAATAGGGTAGTTATTATGGGAGACTTTAACTTTCCAAAGATTGACTGGAAAAGCTATAGTTCGAGTACATTAGATGGGTCGTTCTTTGTACAGTGTGTGCAGGAGGGTTTCCTGACACAGTTTGTTGACAGGCCAACAAGAGGCGAGGCCACATTGGATTTGGTTTTGGGTAATGAACCAGGCCAGGTGTTGGATTTGGAGGTAGGTGAGCACTTTGGGGACAGTGATCACAGTTCGGTGACGTTTACGTTAAGGATGGAAAGGGATAAGTATACACCACAGGGCAAGAGTTATAGCTGGGGGAAGGGAAATTATGGTGCCATTAGACGTGACTTGGGGGGGGGGGGATAAGGTGGAGAAGTAGGCTGCAAGTGTTGGACACACTGGATAAGTGGAGCTTGTTCAAGGATCAGCTACTGCGTGTTCTTGATAAGTATGTACCGGTCAGGCAGGGAGGAAGGTGCCGAGCGAGGAAACCGTGGTTTACCAAAGAAGTGGAATCTCTTGTTAAGAGGAAGAAGGAGGCCTATGTGAAGGTGAGGTGTGAAGTTTCAGTTGGGGCGATGGATAGTTACAAGGTAGCGAGGAAGGATCTAAAGAGAGAGCTAAGACGAGCAAGGAGGGGACATGAGAAGTATTTGGCAGGAAGGATCAAGGAAAACCCAAAAGCTTTCTATAGGTATGTCAGGAATAAGCGAATGACTAGGGATAGAGTAGGACCAGTCAAGGACAGGGATGGGAAGTTGTGTGTAGAGTCTGAAGAGATAGGCGAGATACTAAATGAATATTTTTCGTCAGTATTCACTCAGGAAAAAGATAACGTTGTGGAGGAGAATGCTGAGCTCCAGGTAAATAGATTAGATGGCATTGAGGTACGTAGGGAAGAGG
Source organism: Scyliorhinus torazame (assembly GCF_047496885.1). Taxonomy (NCBI): domain Eukaryota; kingdom Metazoa; phylum Chordata; class Chondrichthyes; order Carcharhiniformes; family Scyliorhinidae; genus Scyliorhinus; species Scyliorhinus torazame. The sequence continues at coordinate 83,787,188 of NC_092724.1, forward strand.
TGTTGGCAATTCTGGACAGGCTGAAAATAGATAAATCCCATCAGGTCCCGGGGACTTATCCTAAGATTCTCTGGGAGGCCAGGGAAGAGATTGCTGGACCATTGGCTTTGATTTTTATGTCATCATTGGATACAGGAATAGTGCCAGAGGACTGGAGGATAATGTGGTCCCTTTGTTCAAAAAGGGGAGCAGAGACAACCCCGGCAACTATAGACCGGTGAGCCTCACGTCTGTAGTGGGTAAAGTCTTGGAGGGGATTATAAGAGACAAGATTTATAATCATCTAGATAGGAATAATATGATCAGGGATAGTCAGCATGGCTTTGTGAAGGGTAGGTCATGCCTCACAAACCTTATCAAGTTCTTTGAGAAGGTGACTGAACAGGTAGACGAGGGGCAGTTGATGTGATGTATATGGATTTCAGCAAAGCGTTTGATAAGGTTCCCCACGGTAGGCTATTGCAGAAAATACGGAGGCTGGGGATTGAGGGTGATTTCGAGATGTGGATCAGAAATTGGCTAGCTGAAAGAAGACAGAGGGTGGTGGTTGATGGGAAATGTTCAGAATGGAGTTCAGTTACAAGTGGAGTACCACAAGGATCTGTTCTGGGGCCGTTGCTGTTTGTCATTTTTATCAATGACCTAGAGGAAGGCGCAGAAGGGTGGGTGAGTAAATTTGCAGACGATACTAAAGTCGGTGGTGTTGTCGATAGTGTGGAAGGAAGTAGCAGGTTACAGAGGGATATAGATAAGCTGCAGTGCTGGGCTGAGAGGTGGCAAATGGAGTTTAATGTAGAGAAGTGTGAGGTGATTCACTTTGGAAGGAAAAACAGGAATGTGGAATATTTGGCTAATGGAAAAGTTCTTGAAAGTGTGGATGAGCAGCGGGATCTCGGTGTCCATGTACATAGATCCCTGAAAGTTGCCACCCAGGTTGATAGGGTGGTGAAGAAGGCCTATGGAGTGTTGGCCTTTATTGGTAGAGGGATTGAGTTCCGGAGTCAGGAGGTCATGTTGCAGCTGTACAGAACTCTGGTACAGCCGCATTTGGAGCATTGCGTACAGTTCTGGTCACCGCATTATAGGAAGGACGTGGAGGCTTTGGAACGGGTGCAGAGGAGATTTACCAGGATGTTGCCTGGAATGGAGAGTAGGTCTTACGAGGAAAGGTTGAGGGTGCTAGGCCTTTTCTCATTAGAACGGAGAAGGATGAGGGGCGACTTGATAGAGGTTTGTAAGGTGTTCAGGGGAATAGATAGAGTAGACAGTAAGAGACTTTTTTCCCCGGGTGGAACAAACCATTACAAGGGGACATAAATTTAAGGTGAATGGTGGATGATATAGGGGGGATGTCAGAGGTAGGTTCTTTACCCAGAGAGTAGTGGGGGCATGGAATGCACTGCCTGTGGTAGTTGAGTCGGAAACATTAGGGACCTTCAAGCAGCTTTTGGATAGGTATATGGATTACGGTAAAATCATATAGTGTAGATTTATTTGTTCTTCAGGGCAGCACGGTAGCATGGTGGATAGCACAATTGCTTCATAGCTCCAGGGTCCCAGATTCGATTCCGGCTTGGGTCACTGTCTGTGCGGAGTCTGCTCATCCTCCCAGTGTCTGCGTGGGTTTTCTCCGGGTGCTCCGGTTTCCTCTCAGTCCAAAGATGTGCAGGTTAGGTGGATTGGCCGTGATAAATTGCCCTTAGTGTTGGGTGGAGGTGTTGACTTTGGGTAGGGTGCTCTTTCCAAGGTAATTCTGAATGGACTTATTCAGCCGCCCACAAACCGCTTCCTCCGCTAACAACCCCACATCCAGCCTCCACAGCAGGCGCTGCCCGCTCTCCTCACTCAACCGCAAATCCACCCAATGTGGGGCATGATTAGAGACTGCAATCGCCGAATATTCCGTCCCCGTCACCTTCGGAATTAGCACCCTGCTTAGAACAAAAAAAAAAAAAATCAATGCGGGAGTAAACTTTATGGACATGAGAAAAAAACGAAAACTCCTTCGCCCTCGGCCACTCGAATCTCCACAGGTCTACCCCCGCCATCTGCTCCATAAAACCCCTCAACTCCTTCGCCGCGGCAGGCCTCCTTCCAGTCCTGGATTTTGACCGGTCCAGATCGGGATCAATGACCTTGTTAAAATCTCCCCCCATGATCAAGCCATGACACTCTAGGTCCGGGATCTTGTCTAACATCCGTCTCATAAGACATTTTGCAGAATAAAGGGATTAAGGGTTATGGTGTTCGGGCCGGAAAGTGGAGCTGAGTCCACAAAAGATCAGCCATGATCTCATTGAATGGTGGAGCAGGCTCGAGGGGCCAGATGGCCTACTCCTGCTCCAAGTTCTTATGTTCTTATAAATCCCCCCCCCCGACCCCCCCCCCCCCCCCCCCCCGACTAGCCATGACCTTTTTTTGGCCAGCCCAGAGCCCCCCGCTTCCCCGAGCTCCCCCACAAGCAGCCACTGCCCTCAACCTCCCTTTTGTTCCCCGATAATAGTTCCTCCCATCAGCGAAGCAGCCTCCCCCTTCCCCCACAACAGCACCCGAAACCTAATCCCCCAGGTCAAGCACCATCTTAGCACATGTTCACCTCCCACCTCGTTTCCGAGAGTCAGCTGACCAATGCTGACCCCGACAGCCCCCGCCCTTGGTGCCAAACAGTCTGGCTCCCTATTGTTCAAACCCCTCTCCCGACATGCATAAACCATTTAACAACATCGCAGTCCTCAGTAAGTAAGCAACCTCAAGTAAAAGAAATTAACATAAACCAATGCAGAAACAATCGCTTGGAACCAAACCCAACCCCCCACAGAATAGCACCAACTTTGGGGCTCCCCTCCCCCTCCGCATCCAACCTCTGCAAAAACAAAGCACCCTCAAACCACCACCCCAGCCCAATACATAACCCAGAACCACAGTCTTATTTGAACCAATACAAGAATTACAAACCACCGCCACATAACTCCTTCAAGACTCAAGTGTCCTTTAAGATGCTTCCAACTTCTTTTCTCTGATGAAAGACCATACAATGCCTGTGCCTCAAAGTAAAAGTGCCGGTCTTTGAGCGTAACCAACAACCGCGCTGGATACAGCATCCTGAATTTCACCCCACTCTTGAAGGAGCGCCTTCATCCGGTTAAACTCAGCACGTCTCTTGGCCAGCTCCGCTCCCACGTCCTGGTAGATGCGCACCTCTCTGTTCTCCCATCTGCTGCTCCGCTCCTTCGTGGCCCACCGCAAGAAGAGTTCTTTGTCCGAAAAACGGTGGAAAAGCATCACCATGGCCCTCGGCGGGTCATTCGTCTTAGGCTTCCTTGCGAGGGCTTGATGCGCTCCGTCCACTTCCAGGGACCGAGAAAACGCCCCGGGCCCCATCAGAGTCTCCAGCATGCTCGCCACATATGCTCCCGCATTTGACCCCTCAATTCCTTCGGGAAGGCCAACGATCCTGAAGTTCGGCCTCCTGGACCTGTTCTCCAGCGTCTCCTGCATTCTCTTGTGGCGCTCATCCAACACCTCCACCTTATGTTCCAGCACGGTTAGATAGTCCTCCTGGCTAGATAACTTCAGCTCAATTTCTTGTATCGCTTTCCCTTGGGCCGCCTGATTCAAAACCACTTGATCGATCGCAGCCTTGATCGGGTCCAGCATTTCCTTTTTCAGCTCAGCGAAACAATCCTTAAAGAACTTCATCTGCTGCTCCTTAGACCACTGAGCCACCGCTCCCTGGTCCTGACCCTCTGCCATGCTACCAGCTCCGACTGCGTCACTCTATCCGGGCTGAGTCTTTTCACACGCCCACTTCTAGTGCAATTAGCAATACATCGGAGGGGGAATCCTTCTTAATGTTGTCCACTGCACCTAAAGTCCGAGAAAAGTCGGGAAAAAAGGTCCGAAAGTCCGTTTCAGGCGGGAGCTATCGAATGTGCGACCTATTCCTCCATGGTCGCCACCGGATTGGTGGACGCACAGTTGACAGCCATGTTGGGCCCCCCCTGGACAAAAGAAAACCCCGGAACGCAGGGACTCGACCGCATGTGGAGAGCAGTGACAGCAGTCATCTTTGATGGCTCCCGAACAAAGGGAAACTCCGGAGTGCAGAGGCGCATCCACTAGGTAAGTATGGTTAATCCCACAGGAGTGAGGGGACAGAAACCCCCCAACTGGATAGTCACCTGGAACTTCAGGGGTCTCAACGGCCCAGTGAAAAGATCCAGAGTCTTCACCCACCTCAGAAACATGAAAGCCAACATAATCTTCCTCCAAGAGACACACCTGAGAGAGCAGGACCGACTACGGGTAAGAAAGGGCTGGGTGGGACAGAGCTCCGATCCCTGTTACGGGACGAAGGTCAAGGGGGTGGCAATGCTGATAAACAAGAGGACGATGTTTAATGTGATGAAGACTGTTACGGACCCAGGGGAACGGTAAGTCATGGTCAGCGGGGACCTAGACGGCGCACCGGTAGTACTTGTTAACGGGTATGCTCCCAACTGGGTCGACATTAAAAAGACCATGGCGGAAATCCCCGACATTGTGACGCACTGACTGATCATGGCAGGGGACTTTAATTGTGTACAGGACCCACGGACAGACAGGTCAAACCCGAAAACAGGGAAGACCTCAAACATGGCAAAGGAACTCGGTCAGTTTATGGAGCAGATGGGGACCCTTGGGAGGTTCACCCATCCAGGGGAGAAAGAATTCTCCTTCTTCTCCCCCGTGCACAACGTATATACCAGGATTGGTAAAAGCGGAATACTCCGCAATCGTAATCTCCGACCATGCTCCACATTACATGGATGTGAGGTTGGAGACAGGCAGGGCCCAATGCCCCACATGGAGGTTGGGCACTGCCCTACTAGCCGACAAGGCTTTCAGCGAAAGGGCATCACAGGCCATAGCAGAGTATACGGAAAACAACCAAAACGGTGAGGTCTCACCCTCCATGTTCTGGGAGGCGCTAAAGGCAGTGATTAGAGGGGAATTTATCGTCTTCAAAGCACGTCGAAACAGGGAGGAAAGGATGGCTAGGCAGCAGTTGGTCAACTCCATACAAGAGGCAGACCGTAAATACTCTGAGGCCCCGACCATAGAGCTCCTGGCGGAGAGGAAAAAGCTACAAACAAACTTTGACCTGAATTCCACAAGGAAAGCAGTGCACCAACTCCGCCAAGCACGGGGGACCCTATACGAACGCGGAGATGAAGCCAGCCTGCTGGCACACCAGCTGAGAAAGCAGGCAGCCACTAGAGATATTGCGCAAATCAGAGACAACAGAGGCACATTAGAAACAGTCAATAAAACCTTTGAGACCTTTTACCAAGGGCTGTATGCCTCGGAGCCCCCAGCAGGGGAATCGGGGATTAAATGGTTTCTCGACGAACTGGACATGCCAGTTGTGGGGGAGGACAGAAAACGGTGCCTGGAAGCACCACTAGAACTGGGAGAGATCATGGAGAGCATTAGCTCCATGCAGGTGGGGCAGGTGCCAGGACCAGATGGGTTCCCGACTGACTTCTACAAAACAATTGCGATAGCACTGGCCCCGCACCTGCGGGAGATGTTCACAGACTCACTGGCTAGGGGCACACTGCTACCTACACTATCACAGGCCTCAATCTTGCCTAATATCCAAGAAAGACAAAGACCCAACGGAATGCAGGTCTTACAGACCCACCTCGCTACTAAACGTAGACGCCAAAATACTGGCCAAGATCCTCACTAAAAGGCTGGAGGACTGCATTCCAGAGGTGGTCGCAGAGGACCAGACGGGCTTTATCAAAGGTAGACATAGATGAAGGAGGCCATTCGGCCCATCGAGTCTGTACTGGCTCTTGGGAAGAGCACCCCACCCAAGGTCAACACCTCCACCCTATCCCCATAACCCAGTAACCCCACCCAACACTAAGGGCAATTTTGGACACTAAGGGCAATTTAGCATAGCCAATCCACCTAACCTGCATATCTTTGGGCTGTGGGAGGAAACCGGAGCACCCGGAGGAACCCCACGCACACACGGGGAGGATGTGCGGACTCCACACAGACAGTGACCCAAGCCGGAATCGAACCTGGGACCCTGGAGCTGTGAAGCAATTGTGCTATCCACAATGCTACCGTGCTGCCCACAAAGCCCATCATCTCCCTGGACGCAGAAAAGGCCTTCGACAGAGTCGAGTGGAAGTACCTCAGAGGTACTGGAGCGGTTCGGGCTTGGAACAGAGTTCACCTCCTGGGTGAAGCTCCTGTACAACAGTCCCATGGTGGGCGTACGGACAAACAACACCAGCTCCCAGTATTTCCAGCTGCACGGGGGCACCGGGCAGGGATGCGCACTGTCCCCACTGCTATCCGTCCTAGCGATCGAACCACGAGCGATTGCTCTCAGCAAAAAACTGGAGGGGGATCCAAAGGGGAAGCAGAGAGCACAGAGTCTCGCTCGATGCAGATGACCTGCTCTACATCTCGGACCCACAAAGCAGCATGGAAGGAATCATCACGCTCCTGAAAGAGTTGTGCCTTCTCGGGCTACAAACTCAATGAGCAAAAGCGAGATCTTCTCGGCGAACCCGCAAGGGGGAGGGGCACGCTGAGGGGACAGCCATTTAAACAAGCCCGACACAAATTCCACTTCCTGGGGATCCAAATCGCTCATGACTGGGCGGGGGTTCACAAGTGGAACCTGACTTGGAGAAAGGGAATGGGTGACCAAAAGGCAGAGAAAGAGCAGGAAGGAAGTGCAGGTGTCCCCTGCGGTCATCTCCCTCCAAAACAGGTATACCGTTTTGGATACTGTTGGGGGAGATGGCTCACCAGGGGAAGGCAGCAGTAGCCAGGTTCATGGCACTGTGGCTGGCTCTGCTGTACAGAAAGGCGGGAAAAAGAGTGGAAGGGCTATAGTCGTAGGGGATTCAATTCTAAGGGGAGCAGATAGGCGGTTCTGTGGTCGAAAACGAGACTCCCGAATGGTATGTTGCCTCCCAGGTGCATGGGTCAGGGATGTCTCAGATAGGCTGCAGAACATTCTGAAGGCGGAGGGTGAACAGGCAGTTGTCGTGGTGCACATAGGCACCAATGATATAGGTAAAAAAACAGGAGGAGGTCCTACAAGCAGAATTTAGGGAGTTAGGAGCCAAGTTAAAAAGTCGGACCTCAGAGGTAGTAATCTCAGGATTGCTACCAGTGCCACGTGGTAGTCAGAGTAGAAATGAAAGAATAGGCAGGATGAATGCATGGCTTGAAAGATGGTGCAGGAGGGAGGGGTTCAGATTTTTGGGACATTGGGACTGGTTCTGGGGGAGGTGGGACTACTACAAATTGGACGGTCTACACCTGGGCCGGACTGGAACCAATGTCCTTGGGGGTGCTTTTGCTAACGCTGTTGGGGAGGGTTTAAACTAATGTGGCAGGGGGATGGGAACCAAATGAAGAGGTTAGTAGACATTAAGGAGGTAGTAACTAAAGTCTGTAAGGAACTAGATCATAAAGTCAGCGTGACTAAGGGGAAGAGTAGGCAGGGGACAGATGATGAACGCAAAGGGACTGGTGGTCTGAGGTGCATTTGTTTTAATGTAAGAAGTGTAGTAGGTAAGGCAGATGAATTTAGGGTTTGGATTAGTACCTGGGAGTATGATGTTATTGCTATTACTGAGACTTGAGGGAAGGGCATGATTGACAACTAAATATCCTAGGATATCGATGCTTCAGGCAGGATAGAGAGGGAGGTAAAAGGGGTTGAGGAGTTGCATTACTGGTCAGAGAGGATATCACAGCTATGCTGAAGGAGGGCACTATGGAGGACTCAAGCAGTGAGGCGATATGGGCAGAGCTCAGAAATAGGAAGGGTGCGGTAACAATGTTGGGCCTGTACTACAGACCTCCCAACAGCGAGCGTGAGATAGAGGTACAAATATGTAAACAGATTATGGAAAGATGTAGGAGCAACAGGGAGGCGGTGATAGGAGATTTTAATTTTCCCAACATTGACTGTGATACATTTAGGGTCAGAGGTCTAGATGGAGCAGAATTTGTAAGGAGCATCCAGGAGGGTTTTCTAGAGCAGTATGTAAATAGTCCAACTCGGACAGGGGCCATACTGGACCTGGCGTTGGGAAATGAGCCCGGCCAGGTGGTTGAAGTTTCAGTCGGGGATTACTTTGGGAATAGAACATAGAACAATACAGCGCAGAACAGGCCGTTCGGCCCACGATGTTGCACCGAAACAAAAGCCATCGAACCTACACTATACCATTATCATCCATATGTTTATCCAATAAAGTTTTAAATGCCCTCAATGTTGGCGAGTTCACTACTGTAGCAGGTAGGGCATTCCACGGCCTCACTACTCTTTGCGTAAAGAACCTACCTCTGACCTCTGTCCTATATCTATTACCCCTCAGTTTAAAGTTATGTCCCCTCGTGCCAGCCATTTCCATCCGCGGGAGAAGGCTCTCACTGTCCACCCTATCCAACCCCCTAATCATTTTGTATGCCTCTATTAAGTCTCCTCTTAACCTTCTTCACTCCAACGAAAACAACCTCAAGTCCATCAGTCTTTCCTCATAAGATTTTCCCTCCATACCAGGCAACATCCTGGTAAATCTCCTCTGCACCCGCTCCAAAGCCTTCACGTCCTTCCTATAATGCGGTGACCAGAACTGTACGCAATACTCCAAATGCGGCCGTACCAGAGTTCTGTAAAGCTGCAACATGACCTCCTGACTCCGGAACTCAATTCCTCTACCAATAAAGGCCAACACTCCATAGGCCTTCTTCACCACCCTATCAACCTGGGTGGCAACTTTCAGGGATCTATGTACATGGACACCTAGATCCCTCTGCTCATTCACACTTTCAAGAACTTTTCCATTAGCCAAATATTCCACATTCCTGTTATTCCTTCCAAAGTGAATCACCTCACACTTCTCTACATTAAACTCCATTTGCCACCTCTCAGCCCAGCTCTGCAGCTTATCTATATCCCTCTGTAACCTGCTACTTCCTTCCACACTATCGACAACACCACCGACTTTAGTATCGTCTGCAAATTTACTCACCCACCCTTCTGCGCCTTCCTCTAGGTCATTGATAAAAATGACAAACAGCAACGGCCCCAGAACAGATCCTTGTGGTACTCCACTTGTGACTGAACTCCATTCTGAACATTTCCCATCAACCACCACCCTCTGTCTTCTTTCAGCTAGCCAATTTCTGATCCACATCTCGAAATCACCCTCAATCCCCAGCCTCCGTATTTTCTGCAATAGCCTACCGTGGGGAACATTATCAAACGCTTTGCTGAAATCCATATACACCACATCAACTGCTCTACCCTCATCTACCTGTTCAGTCACCTTCTCAAAGAACTCGATAAGGTTTGAGGCATGACCTACCCTTCACAAAGCCATGCTGACTATCCCTGATCATATTATTCCTATCTAGATGATTATAAATCTTGTCTCTTATAATCCCCTCCAAGACTTTACCCACTACAGACGTGAGGCTCACCGGTCTATAGTTGCCGGGGTTGTCTCTGCTCCCCTTTTTGAACAAAGGGACCACATTTGCTATCCTCCAGTCCTCTGGCACTATTCCTGTAGCCAATGATGACATAAAAATCAAAGCCAATGGTCCAGCAATCTCTTCCCTGGCCTCCCAGAGAATCCTAGGATAAATCCCATCAGGCCCCGGAGACTTATCTATTTTCAGCCTGTCCAGAATTGCCAACACCTCTTCCCTACGTACCTCAATGCCATCTAATCTATTTACCTGGAGCTCAGCATTCTCCTCCACAACATTATCTTTTTCCTGAGTGAATACTGACGAAAAATATTCATTTAGTATCTCGCCGATCTCTTCAGACTCTACACACAACTTCCCATCCCTGTCCTTGACTGGTCCTACTCTTTCCCTAGTCATTCGCTTATTCCTGACATACCTATAGAAAGCTTTTGGGTTTTCCTTGATCCTTCCTGCCAAATATTTCTCATGTCCCCTCCTTGCTCGTCTTAGCTCTCTCTTTAGATCCTTCCTCGCTACCTTGTAACTATCTATCAGCCCAACTGAAACTTCACACCTCATCTTCACATAGGCCTCCTTCTTCCTCTTAACAAGAGATTCCACTTCTTTGGTAAACCACGGTTCCCTCGCTCGGCACCTTCCTCCCTGCCTGACCGGTACATACTTATCAAGAACACGCAGTAGCTGATCCTTGAACAAGCTCCACTTATCCAGTGTGTCCAACACTTGCAGCCTACTTCTCCACCTTATCCCCCCCAAGTCACGTCTAATGGCATCATAATTTCCCTTCTCCCAGCTATAACTCTTGCCCTGCGGTGTATACTTATCCCTTTCCATCCTTAACGTAAACGTCACCGAATTGTGGTCACTGTCCCCAAAGTGCTCACCTACCTCCAAATCCAACACCTGGCCTGGTTCATTACCCAAAACCAAATCCAATGTGGCCTCGCCTCTTGTTGGCCTGTCAACAAATTGTGTCAGGAAACCCTCCTGCACACACTGTACAAAAAACGACCCATCTAATGTACTCGAACTATATCTTTTCCAGTCAATATTTGGAAAGTTAAAGTCTCCCATAATAACTACCCTGTTACTTTCGCTCTTATCCAAGATCATCCTCGCCATCCTTTCCTCTACATCCCTAGAACTATTTGGAGGCCTATAGAAGACTCCCAACTTTCATGTTTCTAACCTCAGCCCATACTACCTCGGAAGAGGAGTCCTCATCTAGCATCCTCTCCGCCACCGTAATACTGCTCTTGACTAGCAGCGCCACACCTCCCCCTCTTTTGCCTCCTTCTCTGAGCTTACTAAAACACCTAAACCCCGGAACCTGCAACATCCATTCCTGTCCCTGCTCTATCCTTGTCTCCGAAATGGCCACAACATCGAAGTCCCGGGTACCAACCCATGCTGCCAGTTCCCCTACCTTATTTCGTATACTCCTGGCATTGAAGTAGACACACTTCAAACCACCTACCTGAACACTGGCCCCCTCCTGCGACGTCAAATCGGAGCTCCTGACCTCTATACTCTCATTCTCCCTTACCCTAAAACTACAATCCAGGTTCCCATGCCCCTGCTGCATTAGTTTAAACCCCCCCAAAGAGCACTAACAAATCTCCCCCCCAGGATATTTGTGCCCCTCAGGTTCAGATGTAGACCATCCTGTCTGTAGAGGTCCCACCTTCCCCAGAAAGAGCCCCAGTTATCCAGAAATCTGAATCCCTCACGCCTGCACCATCCCTGTAGCCACGTGTTTAATTGCTCTCTCTCCCTATTCCTCATCTCACTATCACGTGGCACGGGCAACAACCCAGAGATAACAACTCTGTTCTAGTTCTGAGCTTCCACCCTAGCTCCCTGAAAGCCTGCCTGACATCCTTATCCCCTTTCCTACCTATGTCGTTAGTGCCAATGTGGACCACGACTTGGGGCTGCTCCCCCTCCCCCTTAAGGACCCGGAAAACACGATCCGAGACATCACGTACCCTTGCACCTGGGAGGCAACATACCAAACGTGAGTCTCTCACGCTCCCACAAAATCTCCTATCTGTGCCCCTGACTATCGAGTCCCCAATTACTAATGCTCTGCTCCTCTCCCCCCTTCCCTTCTGAGCAACAGGGACAGACTCTGTGCCAGAGGCCCGTACCCCATGGCTTACCCCTGGTAAGTCGTCCCCCCCACAAGTATCCAAAGCGGTATACTTGTTTCTCAGGGGAACGACCGCAGGGGATCCCTGCACTGACTGTTTTTTCCCCGTCCCTCTTACAGTTACCCATCTATCTCCAATCTTTGGTGTAACTAATTCCCTGAAGCTGCTATCTATGACCCCCTCTGCCTCCCGAATGATCCGAAGTTCTTCCAACTCCAGCTCCAGTTCCCTAACTCGGTCTTGGAGGAGCTGGAGATGGCAGCACTTCCTGCAGGTAAAATCAGCAGGGACACTAACGGCATCCCTCACCTCAAACATCCTGCAGGAGGAACATTGCACTCCCTTCCCTGCCATCCCAATAGTGATTACAATTCCTTAAGTTTTAGAATACTCATGGACAAAGGCGAGAGTGGTCCTAAAGGAAGAGTGCTAAATTGGAGGAAGGCGAACTATACCAAAATTCGACAGGAGCTAGGGAATGTGGATTGGGAGCAGCTGTTTGAAGGTGTATCGACATTTGATATGTAGGAGGCTTTTAAAGAGAGGTTGATTAGGGTGCAGGACAGACATGTCCTGTGAAAATGAGGGATAGAAATGGCAATATTAGGGAACCATGGATGACAGGTGAAATTGTGAGACTAGCTAAGAGGAAAAAGGAAGCATACATAAGGTCTCGGCGACTAAAGACAGACGAAGCTTTGGAAGAATATCGGGAATGTAGGACCAATCTGAAACGAGGAATCAAGAGGGCTAAAAGGGGTCATGAAATATCTTTAGCAAACAGGGTTAAGGAAAATCCCAAAGCCTTTTATTCATATATAAGGAGCAAGAGGGTAACTAGAGAAAGGGTTGGCCCACTCAAGGACAAAGGAGGAAAGTTATGCATGGAGTCAGAGAAAATGGGTGAGATTCTTAACGAGTACTTTGCATCGGTATTCACCGAGGAGGGGGACATGACGGAAGTGGAGGTTAGGGATAGATGTTTGATTACTCTAGGTCAAGTCGGCATAAGGAGGGAGGATGTGTTGGGTATTCTAAAAGGCATTAAGGTGGACAAGTCCCCAGGTCCGGATGGGATCTATCCCAGGTTACTGAGGGAGGTGAGCGAGGAAATAGCTGGGGCCTTAACAAATATCTTTGCAGCATCCTTGAACATGGGTGAGGTACCAGAGGACTGGAGAATTGCTAATGCTGTCCCCATGTTCAAGGGTAGCAGGGATAATCCAGGTAATTATAGACCGGTGAGCCTGACATCAGTGGTAGGGAAGCTGCTGGAGAAGATACGGAGGGATAGGATCTATTCCCATTTGGAAGAAAATGGGCTTTTCAGTGATAGGAAACATGGTTTTGTGCAGGGAAGGTCATGTCTTACCAACTTAATAGAATTCTTTGAGGAAGTGACAAAATTGATTGATGAGGGAAGGGCTGTAGATGTCATATACATGGACTTCAGTAAGGCGTTTGATAAGGTTCCCCATGGTCGGCTGATGGAGAAAGTGAAGTCTCATGGGGTCCAGGTGTACTAGCTAGATGGATAAAGAACTGGCTGGGCAACAGGAGTTTCTCAAAATGGAGAACTGTGACCAGTGGTGTTCCACAGGGATCTGTGCTGGGACCACTGTTGTTTGTGATATACATACATGATCTGGAGGAAGGTATAGGTGGTCTGATTAGCAAGTTTGCAGATGACACTAAGATTGGTGAGTAGCAGATAGTGAAGGGGACTGTCTGAGAATACAGCAGAATATAGATGATTGGAGAGTTGGGCAGAGAAATGGCAGATGGAGTTCAACCCGGGCAATTGCGAGGTGATGCATTTTGGAAGAACTAATTCAAGAGCGAACGAGACAGTAAATTAAAAAGCCCTGGGGAAAATTGATGTACAGAGAGATCTGGGTGTTCAGGTCCATTGTACCCTGAAGGTGGCTGCGCAGGTCAATCGAGTGGTCAAGAAGGCATACGGCATGCTTTCCTTCATCGGAAGGGGTATTGAGTACAAGAGTTGCCAGGTCATGTTACAGTTGTATAAGACTTTGGTTTGGCCACATTTGGAATACTGCGTACAGTTCTGGTTGCCACATTACCAAAAGGATGTGGATGATTTGGAGAAGATGCAGAGGAGGTTCACCAGGATGTTGCCTGGTATGGAGGGTACTAGCTATGAAGAGAGGTTGAGTAGATTAGGATTATTTTCATTAGAAAGACGGAGGTTGAGGGGGACCTCATTGAGGTCTACGAAATCATGAGGTATAGACAGGGTGGATAGCAAGAAGCTTTTTCCCCCAGAGTGGGGGACTCAATTACTAGGGGTCACGAGTTCAAGGCGAGAGGGGAAAAGTTTCACGGAGATATACATGGAAAGTTCTTTACGCAGAGGGTGGTGGGTGCCTGGAACGCATTGCCGGCGAAGGTGGTAGAGGCGGGCACGATAGCGTCATTTAAGATGTATCTAGACAGATACATGAATAGGCAGGGAGCAGAGGGATATAGATCCTCAGAAAATAGGTGACAGTTTTAGATAGAGGATCTGGATTGGCGCAGGCTTGGAGGGCCGAAGGTCCTGTTCCTGTGCTGTAATTTTTCTTTGTTCTTTGACCAGTCTGACAGAGGAAGTCAAAAAGAACCTGCAAAGATGGAACACACTCCCACTCTCCCTCGCGGGGAGAGTGCAGACAATCAAAAATACGTGCTGCCCAGGTACCTCTTCCTACTCAGATCTACCCCGATCTATATCCCCAAGGCCTTTTTCAACTCACTGGACAAATTAATCATGGCGTTTGTATGGGAGGGGGGGAAAGAATGCTAGGATCCCAAAGAAGGTCCTACAAAACACAAAATCCAGGGGCGGGCGAGCCCTCCCAAACCTACAATACTACCACTGGGCGGCGACAGCAGAACGAGTAAGTGGAATCCTTCTGGATTAAGGAGCCAGAAGCCACGTAGGTGCACGCAGAGGAGGCCTCGCTCTGGACCCTAGCCACGGCGGCACTCCCATCCCCACCCAAAAAACACTCCAGCAGCCCAGTGGTGGTAGCCACCCTCCAGACTTGGAACCAATTACGGCAGCAATTCGGCCTGACTGAAATGTCCGCCAAAGCCTCCATCTGCAACAACCAAAGGTCAAAGGTCCGTGCCAGCGCTCACTGACGCCACCTTTAAAAGATGGAGACAGAACAGGGGGACACTGACAGTCAGGGACCTATACACAGACGGCTGGGTCACAACACTGGAAGAACTGACGGAGAGATTCCAACTAGCTTAAGGACAACAAACTCAAATACCTACAGCTTAAAAACTTCCTACAGAAGGAGACAAGTACGTACCCACGAACACCACGACAGACACTACTGCAGGAGTTGCTAGAAGCAAAAGTTCTAGGTAAAGGAAACTGTAGCGACATGTACGAATGACTGGTAGAGAGGGCTGACACTACTGGACGCGACAAGGAAGAAGTGGGAGGAAGACCTGGGGCATGAAATAGGATGGGGACTCTGGAATGCAGCACTACATAGGGTCAACTCCACCTCCATGTGCGCAAGACTCAACCTAGCACAACTAAAAGTAGTACATAGAGTCCACTTAACGAGAACCCGAATTAGTAGGTTCTTCCCAGAGGTGGAGGACAGATGTGAAACGTGCCAAGGAGGCCCGGCCAACCACGCCCACATGTTCTGGTCTTGCCCCAGACTTGCTAGGTACTGGACAGCCTTCTTCGAGGTAATGTGCAAAGTGGTGGGGCTGAGGGTGGAGCCAGTGCCTGAAAGTGGTGGTCTTTGGGGTATCAGACCAGCCAGATCTCTTCATGGGGAGGAGGGCCAACACCCTTGCCTTTGCCTCCCTGATCGGTCGCCGTAGAATCCTGCTCTGCTGGTGGTCAGCAGCACCACCCAAAGATGCAGACTGGCTGTCCGACCTATCAGAATTTCTCCAAATGGAGAAAATCAAATTTGCCATCCGGGGGTCGGAAGATGGCTTCCTCAGAACATGGGAGCCATTCACCCAACTATTATCATAGAATTTACAGTGCAGAATGAGGCCATGAGGCCCATCGAGTCTGCACCGGCTCTTGGAAAGAGCACCCTACCCAAGGTCAACACCTCCACCCTATCCCCACAACCCAGTAACCCAACCCAACACCAAGGGCAATTTTGGACACTAAGGGCAATTCATCATGGCCAATCCACCTAACCGGCACATCTTTGGACTGTGGGAGGAAACCGGAGCACCCGGAGGAAACCCACACGCACACACGGGGAGAACGTGCAGACTCCACACAGACAGTGACCCAAGCCGGAATCGAACCTGGGACCCTGGAGCTGTGAAGCAATTGTGCTATCCACAATGCTACCGTGCTGTTCCAGGACCGGTTTGTGGCCAATGAACAAACAAATAAATAATCAAGTAGCTAACAGCCAAGCAAAGTAGCCAAGACATGTGAAAAGAGAAGGAAGGGAGGGAGGACCCGGGGTGGGGGGCGCACAGTTCCAAAAAAGGGGTTCCCAAACACAGCAGTAAAGAAAGAGGAGCTGCAGAGGGGGAGCGGGGGGAGGGAGGAAGGAAAGGGGGCAAAGAATAATAGAGGGGAGCCAGACAGGAGGGAAAGATGAGGGAACACAAACTGGAAGGAGAGCACGAGAAAGACAACGACCATAACAAACAGAGTGTAAGAAAGTACGGGAGGAAGAAACGACAGACAGCCAAAGCAGAGATAAACACACAACAGCGAAACCCCACCGGGAGAAGCAAGCAACATCAGGGGCGCTGCCGAGGTGCCCCGCCCACCCAGTTTTATTTTGTTTTGCTTGTGCTGTATGTATTTTCGATTTTCCTTTTAAAAAAAAACCAGAAGCTCCTCCACCACCAAAGACATGTATAATGTAATTGTCTCTGCAGTGCTTCTATGTATACTAACTTCCCCAGTTTTTACTTTCCCACCCCTTGGTTTTTGTTTTTAATGTGTTTTCTTATTTATGTAGTGTTTTTGTTACCCTCTTTTTCGTTTCTCTTTACGTACACCTGTAAATATACCATGTGCAAAAAACCGAATAAAAACATTTGAAAAAAACGATTGTGCTGAGGGACACAGCTGAAACCTAACTCCTACCCTGTGATGCCGTCCGTAACATCAGTTGTCCAAATTCAATGGCTCCTCCGCTGGTGAAGGTAAGTTTAAATGTTGCAGAGCCGTCCCATCCTCCTGTGGAAGAGAAAGTGTTAGAATGGAATGAAAAACCAGGAATACTTTAAAGCCAGTCTGGTTCCATCAGATCAAGTTTTATGACTGTTTACTCTCACCCAACTCAAAATTGTAGTGAACTTTAGAGGTAGAAAACCTCCCATCCCACACCTACCCATTCTATCCCCATTTCCCTCACCTCGAGCCACCCTCCCAGCATAACCCACACAAAATCTATCTTCAGAACAGGTTGTTATTACGAGGGAGGAAATGTTAGGTGTGTTAAAAAGCATTAAGGTAGACAAATCCCCAGAGCCACATGGCATTTATCCCAGATTACTGAGGGAGACAAGAGATGAAATTGCTGGGCCTCCAACAGAAATCTTTGTTCCTCGTTGGCCACAGGTGAGGTCCAGAGGACTGGAGGATAGTCAATGCTGTCCCGTTATTTAAGAAGGGTAGCAGACTTCCGGTGGCGGTGATGTGCTGAGCGGACGTACATCAAGTGACTCTCCTCCCAATTGGACCCAAAATAACGAGATTTCTTGAACATTTGATTCAAAAAGCCACCCAAAACTTATTTTAATCCAGAAGATAATAACGGCGAAGCAGTAGAAAGGAAGATGCTGGCAAACGATAGCTCAAAGAAGGCAGAAGCGGATGAAAGGGGCAGGAGCAACGAGCGGACGAACCGCCGGACCCATGAGGCGAGGCAGAGGCCCTGGCAAACCAAGGGAGGGAGCGACTGCCGTCCCGAATGGCGGAACAGGAACAGGCAGTGACACCCCCCCACCCCCACCACACCGGGGGATTGTAGCCAACTAGGATGGCCATATCCCGATTACAAAATGGACACTCACAAAGAATGCAGGGAAAATTGGACAATGCTAAGAAACAAGCAGGTGCAAGCTTAGTCTGTTGATTAGAACCTTAAACGCTCAGACAGGACAGAAACTACCAAACGATCTACATATGTTCCTCCTGCAGGATGTTTGAGGTGAGGGATGCAGTTAGTGTCCCTGCTGATTTTACCTGCAGGAAGTGCTGCCATCTCCAGCTCCTCCAAGACCGAGTTAGGGAACTGGAGCTGGAGTTGGAAGAACTTCGGATCATTCGGGAGGCAGAAGGGGTCATAGATAGCAGCTTCAGGGAATTAGTTACACCAAAGATTGGAGATAGATGGGTAACTGTAAGAGGGACTGGGAAAAAACAGTCAGTGCAGGGATCCCCTGCGGTCGTTCCCCTGAGAAACAAGCATACCGCTTTGGATACTTGTGGGGGGGGGGGGGGGACTTACCAGGGGTAAGCCATGGGGTACAGGCCTCTGGCACGGAGTCTGTCCCTGTTGCTCAGAAGGGAAGGGGGGAGAGGAGCAGAGCATTAGTAATTGGGGACTCTATAGTCAGGGGCACAGATAGGAGATTTTGTGGGAGCGTGAGAGACTCACGTTTGGTATGTTGCCTCCCAGGTGCAAGGGTACGTGATGTCTCGGATCGTGTTTTCCGGGTCCTTAGGGGGAGGGGGAGCAGCCCCAAGTCGTGGTCCACACTGGCACCAACGACATAGGTAGGAAAGGGGACAAGGATGTCAGGCAGGCTTTCAGGGAGCTAGGATGGAAGCTCAGAACTAGAACAAACAGAGTTGTTATCTCTGGGTTGTTGCCCGTGCCACGTGATAGTGAGATGAGGAATAGGGAGAGAGAGCATTTAAACACGTGGCTACAGGGATGGTGCAGGCGGGAGGGTTTCAGATTTTTGGATAACTGGGGCTCTTTCTGGGGAAGGTGGGACCTCTACAGACAGGATGGTCTACATCTGAACCTGAGGGGCACAAATATCCTGGGGGGGGGAGATTTGTTAGTGCTCTTTGGGGGGGTTTAAACTAATGCAGCAGGGGCATGGGAACCTGGATTGTAGTTTTAGGGTAAGGGAGAATGAGAGTATAGAGGTCAGGAGCACAGATTTGATGTCGCAGGAGGGGGCCAGCGTTCAGGTAGGTGGTTTGAAGTGTGTCTACTTCAATGCCAGGAGTATACGAAACAAGGTAGGGGAACTGGCAGCGTGGGTTGGTACCTGGGACTTCGATGTTGTGGCCATTTCGGAGACATGGATAGAGCAGGGACAGGAATGGATGTTGCAGGTTCCGGGGTTTAGGTGTTTTAGTAAGCTCAGAGAAGGAGGCAAAAGAGGGGGAGGTGTGGCGCTGCTAGTCAAGAGCAGTATTACGGTGGCGGAGAGGATGCTAGATGGGGACTCTTCTTCCGAGGTAGTATTGGCTGAAGTTAGAAACAGGAAAGGAGAGGTCACCCTGTTGGGAGTTTTTTTATAGGCCTCCTAATAGTTCTAGGGATGTAGAAGAAAGGATGGCGAAGATGATTCTGGATATGAGCGAAAGTAACAGGGTAGTTATTATGGGAGACTTTAACTTTCCAAATATTGACTGGAAAAGATATAGTTCGAGTACAATAGATGGGTCGTTTTTTGTACAGTGTGTGCAGGAGGGTTTCCTGAAACAATATGTTGACAGGCCAACAAGAGGCGAGGCCACGTTGGATTTGGTTTTGGGTAATGAACCAGGCCAGGTGTTGGATTTGGAGGTAGGAGAGCACTTTGGGGACAGTGACCACAATTCGGTGACGTTTACGTTAATGATGGAAAGGGATAAGTATACACCGCAGGGCAAGAGTTATAGCTGGGGGAAGGGCAATTATGATGCCATTAGACGTGACTTGGGGGGGATAAGGTGGAGAAGTAGGCTGCAAGTGTTGGGCACACTGGATAAGTGGGGCTTGTTAAAGGATCAGCTACTGCGTGTTCTTGATAAGTATGTACCGGTCAGACAGGGAGGAAGGCGTCGAGCGAGGGAACCGTGGTTTACCAGGGAAGTGGAATCTCTTGTTAAGAGGAAGAAGGAGGCCTATGTGAAGATGAAGTGTGAAGTTTCGGTTGGGGCGATGGATAGTTACAAGGTAGCGAGGAAGGATCTAAAGAGAGAGCTAAGACGAGCAAGGAGGGGACATGAGAAGTATTTGGCAGGAAGGATCAAGGAAAACCCAAAAGCTTTCTATAGGTATGTCAGGAATAAGCGAATGACTAGGGAAAGAGTAGGACCAGTCAAGGACAGGGATGGGAAATTGTGTGTGGAGTCTGAAGAGATAGGAGAGATACTAAATGAATATTTAGTATTCTGAGTCAGTATTCACTCAGGAAAAAGATAATGTTGTGGAGGAGAATGCTGAGCCCCAGGCTAATAGAATAGATGGCATTGAGGTACGTAGGGAAGAGGTGTTGGCAATTCTGGACAGGCTGAAAATAGATAAGTCCCCGGGACCTGATGGGATTTATCCTAGGATTCTATGGGAGGCCAGGGAAGAGATTGCTGGACCTTTGGCTTTGATTTTTGTGTCATCATTGGCTACAGGAATAGTGCCAGAGGACTGGAGGACAGCAAATGTGGTCCCTTTGTTCAAAAAGGGGAGCAGAGACAACCCCGGCAACTATAGACCCGTGAGCCTCACGTCTGTAGTGGGTAAAGTCTTGGAGGGGATTATAAGGGACAAGATTTATAATCATCTAGATAGGAATGATATGATCAGGGATAGTCAGCATGGCTTTGTGAAGGGTAGGTCATGCCTCACAAACCTTATTGAGTTCTTTGAGAAGGTGACTGAACAGGTAGACGAGGGTAGAGCAGTTGATGTGGTGGATATGGATTTCAGCAAAGCGTTTGATAAGGTTCCCCACGGTAGGCTATTGCAAAAAATACGGAGGCTGGGGATTGAGGGTGATTTCGAGATGTGGATCAGAAATTGGCTAGCTGAAAGAAGACAGAGGGTGGTGGTTGATGGGAAATGTTCAGAATGGAGTACAGTCACAAGTGGAGTACCACAAGGATCTGTTCTGGGGCCGTTGCGGTTTGTCATTTTTATCAATGACCTAGAGGAAGGCACAGAAGGGTGGGTGAGTAAATTTGCAGATGATACTAAAGTCGGTGGTGTTGTCGATAGTGTGGAAGGATGTAGCAGGTTACAGAGGGATATAGATAAGCTGCAGAGCTGGGCTGAGAGGTGGCAAATGGAGTTTAATGTAGAGAAGTGTGAGGTGATTCACTTTGGAAGGAATAACAGGAATGCGGAATATTTGGCTAATGGTAAAGTTCTTGAAAGTGTGGCTGAGCAGAGGGATCTAGGTGTCCATGTACATAGATCCCTGAAAGTTGCCACCCAGGTTGATAGGGTTGTGAAGAAGGCCTATGGAGTGTTGGCCTTTATTGGTAGAGGGATTGAGTTCCGGAGTCGGGAGGTCATGTTGCAGCTGTACAGAACTCTGGTCCGGCCGCATTTGGAGTATTGCGTACAGTTCTGGTCACCGCATTATAGGAAGGACGTGGAGGCTTTGGAGCGGGTGCAGAGGAGATTTACCAGGATGTTGCCTGGTATGGAGGGAAAATCTTATGAGGAAAGGCTGACGGACTTGAGGTTGTTTTCGTTGGAGAGAAGAAGGTTAAGAGGAGACTTAATAGAGGCATACAAAATGATCAGGGGGTTGGATAGGGTGGACAGTGAGAGCCTTCTCCCGCGGATGGATATGGCTGGCACGAAGGGACATAACTTTAAACTGAGGGGTAATAGATATAGGACAGAGGTCAGAGGTAGGTTCTTTACGCAAAGAGTAGTGAGGCCGTGGAATGCCCTACCTGCTACAGTAGTGAACTCGCCAACATTGAGGGCATTTAAAAGTTTATTGGATAAACATATGGATGATAATGGCATAGTGTAGGTTAGATGGCTTTTGTTTCGGTGCAACATCGTGGGCCGAAGGGCCTGTACTGCGCTGTATTGTTCTATGTTCTATGTTCTATGTTCTATACTAATGAGCCATCTCCGGGGACAAAAGGGAAACATTTATATACACAATGTTAGGACTCCCCGGCGCTAGAAGAAGCCAAGACAAAGCAGACTGACAGTCACCAGGACACGCCCAGGGGTCAGGGAACTACCCCTCTATGAGGGGAAAATCGATACAACTGATTGAGAAAGACCCAATTAGTTGAGGCCAAGTTCAAGGCCCGCCCAAAAGAGCGCGAAGCCCTTTTCAGTACAAGAGGTATCACCCAAGGGAGAATCTTCCTCCATTGGCTTTGGCTCTCACCGAAGAGAGAGACCTGCCTAGCAGCTGCATCAGAAAAAGTAAGTTCCAAGTCAACGCACACTACGAGATAGACGCTCCTAGTTGCTACCCTGTAAACAGCTCAACCCAGCAGCCTCAGTACCGAGCAACGGCCATTGTTCCTCTGACTGAGTGGGTGCCCAAAGCTAAGTATAGGCTTTAGTAATATTGGTAGTTTAGTTCGTAGAGTTTATGCACGAGTAGATTTGACTGTGTGTAAATAAATGAGCATTGCTTTTGAACTTACTAACTGGTGTATCGAGTCATTGATCAGCATTCGGTTCTGAACCTTGTGGCGGTGTCGAAAGATACCTGGCGACTCTTGAGCAAACGTGATTGAATAGAGCCAAATTAAGAACCAACCAAAAGTTAGCAAAAAGGATGGGTGAAAGGCATTTTTAAAAAAGGAGCTGACCACCATGAGGGAGGCGATTAAAATGGAGTTCCAGGTGATGGTGAAAGAGGTGTTGACAGAAGCGATGGCCACCCTCCAGCGCACAATAGACGGCCTGGGAAGGAAGGTGGAAGCCCAAAAGAAAAACGACCCTGGATCTGGAAAAGGCATCAACTGACCAGAATGACAGGATAATGGCTCTGGAGAACGAAGTGAAGAAGTTGGTGGCAGCCAAAGGGAACAGGTAAACAGGTCCCGGCGGCAGAAAGTCCATATCGGGGGACTGCCAGAGGGGATTGAGGGAAGGGACCAGACATACCACATCACCCAAATGCTGGGCAACCTAGTCAGGTGGGACAGCGTCCCCAGCCCCCCAGAACTCGACAGGGCACACAGGTCGCTCCGACCGAAACCCAAAACTGGGGAGCAGCCGAGAGCGATAATCACAACGCTGCATCAATACCAGGAAAAAATCCTGAGGTGGGCCCGACAGACAAAGTTGTGCGCATCGGAAGGCTACAGAATTAGGGTGGACCATGACATTGGGGCAGACCTCACAAAAAAGAGAGCCAAATTTAACAAGGCAAAGTCAGCACTCTAGAGCGGGGCGAGGTTCGGCATGCTGTTCCCGGCCAGACTTTGGGTAACATACAAAGGGAAGGGCACCCCGACGGAGGCCAAAGAATTTGTGCGAGCGAACAACCTGGAGAAAGAATAAACGCGGCAACAGAGGGCTCAGCAGAGGAAGAGATTGGACCAGGACCCATTGTACAGACTCTCGTTTGCGCAGGACTGTGCTGACTCGTTCTTGGAGACAAGTTGGAAGACAGAGAGAAGGGAGAGAGGATAAGGGAAATAGGTGAGGGGGTGAAAAAGGGAATGGAGACAGGCAGACAGATTAGAGACAGGGCTAGACCAGCCCTGGGAGGGGAGCCACCGTACTAGCAGGAAGGGCGAGCACAGGAAGACAGGCAGTAAGGGGGGCTATGGCGCACCTCTCAGGGGAGAGGAGCGCCAAGCCAAGGGAAGTGGGGGGGGGCGGGGGGGGGGAATCTCACAGAACAGAAAAGGGCAGAATGGCAGGAAAGGGTTGGCAACGAGACTGGCACAGGCATCAGCAAGCCGAGCAAGCAGCCATTTTGGAGGGGCCCTAAACAAAGGGAGACCTGCAAGTGCAGGGATGCACCTACGTGGCATACACATAGTTGGCGGCCATGCTGGGAGCCCCCTGGACAAAAGGGAAACCACGGAGCGCAGGGGCCCAACCACATGGGGTGAACAGCGGCCATGGCCATTTTGGACGGCCCCCTTAAAAAAGGGAAACCCTAGGGTGCAGGGGTGTGTCCACCAGGTAAGTATGGTTGATCCCGCAGGAATGGGGGGCCAGACACCCCCCCCACCATAATAGTCACCTAGAATGTAAGGGGACTAACGGCCTAGTGAAAAGAGTCTTCGCCCACCTGAGAAGCCTGAAGGCTGACATAATCTACGTGCAGGAGACACACCTCAGGGAGAAGGACAGACTTTTGGTAAGGAAGGGCTGGATGGGACAGACGTACCATTCATATTACGGGATGAGGGCTAGGGGAGTAGCCACACTGATCAGCAAGGGGACGAGGTTTACTGAGACCAAAGAACAATATAGCACAGGAACACGCACTTCAGCCCTCCAAGCCTGCACAGATGGTATCTGCCTAAACCAAAACCGTTTGCACTTGTGGGAGTATGTATCCTTCCATTCCCACCCTATTCATATATTTTTCTAGATGTCCCTTAAATACCACTATCATACCTGCTTCCACCACCTGCCCAGGCAGCGCGCTCCATAGATTTACCACCCTCTGTGTAAAAAAAAGTGCCTCGCACATCTGTTCCAAACTTTTCCCCACGCACTTTAAACCGATGTCCCCTGGTACTGGACTCTCCTACCCTAGGAAAGAACATCTGACTAGCCACTCGGTCCCTGCCACTCAATCTTGTGGACCTCTACCAGATCGCCTCTAAACCTCCGTTGTCCTGTGAGAACAGACCAAGTTTACCTAACCTCTCCTCATAGCTAATGCCCTCCATACCAAGCAACATCCTAGTAAATCGCTTCTGTACCCTCTCCGAAGCATCTACATCCTTCTGGTAGAGTGGCAACCAGAACTGTACACAATATTCCAAATGAGGCCTAACTAAGGTCCTGTACAGCTGCAACATGATTTGCCAATTTTTATATTTAATGCCCTGACCGATGAAGGCCTTCTTGACCACCTTATCCACATGCGTTGCCATTTTCAGTGATAGGTGGACATGCACGCCCAGACCTCTCTGCCCGTCAGTAGTCGCAAGAGTTCTACCATTTATTGTGTAATTCCTACATGCATTGGGCCTTCCAAAGCGCATTACCTCACTAGATTCATTCCTGGGAGGAAGGGCTTATCTTATGAAGAAAGGTTGAACAGGTTAGGCCCGTACCCATTGGAGTTTAGAAGGATGAAAGGTGATCTTATTTAAACCCACAGGATCATGAGGGGAATAGACAGGAAGGGTGCTGGGAGGATGTTTCCTCTTGTGGTGGCAAATAGAACATAAAAGTTTAAGAATAAATTAGGTCACTTTGTCCAAACAGATGAGGGAATGCTTTCTCTCTCAGAAGGTCATTGGAGTGTGGAAGTCTCTTCCCAGAAGATATTGGAGGCTGGGTCTTCAGTGCAATTTCAGCAGACATCCTGTTTTCAATCCTGGGCACCACATTTGGGAAGTAAACATACTGGAGAGGGTACAGAAGAGATTTACTCAAATGGTTCCAGGTGAGAGAGATTACGGTCACATGGAGGCTGGCAAGCCGGGGCTGTTCTCCTTGGAGCAGAGAAAGCCAAGAAGAAATTTGTTAAGGGACTTTAATAGTATGAAGGATTTAGATCATTTCTCTTTATTTATTCTATTTCCGATGGCAAGAGTGGCAGATATAAGGGCATTAGCAAATGATTAGAGGGAAACAAGAGGAAGAACTTTACCCAATGAGTAAGCTTTGCACACATGAAGTGGGAGACAGCCTGAGTGAGGCAGCCAGAGTGGGATTGAAAGTTGGTCATTTGGAGCAGTGTGGTAATCCAGTGCAGAGTGGGAAGAGGTTTCCCTTTTTGTTTTCTTTCTTCTTGCTTTGTAATTGTTAATCTGCAGGTAGAGATCCAGAGAGCATCCTGGGAAGGTAATTTAAAGACCTACCTCGGGTACCTGCAGTTATAAGTGAAGGTAAGAGTTTAATAAAACGTTCTTAAATAATTTCATTGGTGATAGAAACGTCACTCGGTGGGGTTAAGTGCTGCACTCGTGAGATGACAGAGATCCGAGACGCTGGAAGACTACATCTGCAGGAAGTGCACCCAATTGCAGCTCCTCACAGACCGCATGGATAGGTTGGAGCAGCAGTTGAATGCATGAACGTGGCAGAAAGTGTCATAGACAGGAGTTTTAGTAATGTGGTTACACCCAAGGTGCAGGCAGGTGGATGGGTGGCAGCGAGAAGGGGCAGGCAGTTAGTGCAGGAATCCCCGATGGTCGTCCCCTCTCTAACAAATATACTGTTTTTGGGAGGGGGGGGGGGCGGCGAAGCTATCAGGGGATAACAGCAGCAACATCCAGAGCAGTGGCACTATGGCTGGCTCTGTTGTTAAGCTGGGAGGGTCAAAGAGCAATAAAGCAATAGCCATAGGGGACTCTATAGTTAGGGGTACAGATAGGCACTTCTGTGGACATGAAAGAGACTCCAGGATGGTACATTGGCTCTCTGGTGCCAGGATCCAGGATGGTTCTGAACATGCAGAAAGCATTCGGAAGGCTTCCGGTGGCGGTTATGAAGGAGTAAGTCGCACATTTGGTGGCTCCCGCTCGGGTCGGACTTTTGGACCTTTTCCCCCGATTTTCTACCGGACTTGAATTGAAAAATTGATGACAGAGGCAATGGTGTACTGAAATCCCACATCGGTGCATGGAGAGGAGGACTAGAAGTGCCCCCCCCCCCCGAGGGCAATGGTGGTGGGATTTCACAGGTACTTGGATAAGGAGCACATTCTACAGTGGGCCAAGCAATCACGGAGCTGTAAATGGGACAACAGTATCCTGCAGATCTACCAAGACCTGAGTGCAGAGGTGGCAGGGACAAGAGCAGGCTTTAACCAGATCAGGTCGACCTTTTTTAAGAAAAAGGTGAAGTTCAGACTGTTGTATCCGGCCCATCTCTGGGTCACGCACGAGGAATAGCACTTTTATTTTGAGTCACCCGAGGACGCGCTGGACTTCGCGAAAAGGAAAGGACTGGTGGTGGACTGAGAACTTTTGAACTTTGCTGTAACGTTCATGTTTTTTTTTAATAAAGTTTCTCGTTTTTCGTTTTGTGGAAGCTGTCTGTATTGCCTTCTGTATTGATTTGGGACCAATGGCTGAGTGAGTTAAGGTTTACATTTGCACTGTTGGGGGATGGAGGTGTGCTGGAATAGATTTTGGATCTCTTACTTGACCTTAGTGTTTTTTTTTTCCGATTCCTGTTTTTTTCTGTCGGACAATTGTGTTGGAATTGTTTGTCATTGGAATATGTATGTAGGAGCAGGGTGAGGGAGGGGAACAATAGGTGGGAGACTTTTCGGCGCCAGGGATGGGGGCCACCAAGCTAGCTGGGTGGGTTAGCTCACGGAAGCGTAGTGGGGGGTGGGCATATGTTAGGTATTGGGTTGTTACTCGGGGGGGGGGGGGGGGAAATGTTCTGATGACGAGGGAGGGACTTGTGCTAAGGCACAGAGAGGAGGTTGGGGGCGGAGGCTGCCTGGGGCGGGCTGGTGGAGGTGCGGAGCATGGGCTGGAGGCTGGCCCAAAAAAGGGGATGGCTGACATGGGCGAAGGCGGGGAGGCAAGGAGCCCCCCAACTAGGCTGATCACCTGGAATGTTCGAGGGCTAAATGGGACGGTCAAGAGGGCACACGTGTTCGCGCATCTGAGGGGACTGAAGGCGGACGTGGTAATGTTGCAGGAGACGTACCTTGGAGCAATGAAATTAAAATCGCTTGTCACAAGTAGGCTTCAAATGAAGTTACTGTGAAAAGCCCCGAGTCGCCACATTCCGGCGCCTGAGCGAGGAGGCTGGTATGGGAATTGAACCGTGCTACTGGCCTGCTTTCAAAGCCAACGATTTAGCCCTGTGCTAAACCAACCCCTGACCAGATTAGATTGAGGAAAGGCTGGGTCAGTCAGGTCTTTAACTCGGGACTAGATTCAAAGACGAGAAGGGTCGCGATCCTGATCAATAAGCGGGTGGTGTTTCAGGCGGGTAGAATAGTCTCGGATGTGGGAGGTCGATACATTATGGTCAGTGGGAAACTGGAGGGGGTGCAGATGGTATTAGTAAATGTGTATGCACCAAATTGGGACGATATGGAGTTCATAAAAAGAATGCTGGGGAAGATACCGGACCTGGATTCGCACAAGTTGGTCATGGGAGGGGACTTTAACACAGTTATTGACCCTGGCTTCGACCGGTCAAGCTCAAAAACGGGCAGGGCGCCAGCAATGGCAAAGGAACTAAAAGGGTTCATGGAGCAGATGGGGGCGGGGGGGGGGGGGGGGGGGGGTGGACCCATGGAGATTTGGGCAGTCGAGGGTGAAAGAGTTCTCCTTCTATTCGCACGTGCATAAAGTGTACTCCCGGATCGATTTCTTTCTTCTGAGCAGGGCTTTACTGACGGGGGTGGTGGACACGGGGTACTCAGCGATCACAATCTCAGACCATGCTCCGCACTGGGTTGACCTGCAGGTCAGTAAAGACAGTAACCAGCACCCGCACTAGAGGCTAGATGTGGGACTTTTAGCTGACGAAGGGGTGTGCGGGCAGCTGAGGAAATGTATTCTGAACTACCTGCAGGTCAACGAAAATTCAGCAGCGGTGGTCTGGGAAGCATTAAAGGCAGTGGTCAGAGGGGAGCTGATCTCGATACGGGCTCACAGGGAGAAGGTAGACAGGGCAGAGATGGACCAACTTGTAAAGGAGATACTACAGATCGATAGGAGGTATGCGGAGACCCCAGAGGCAGGGCTTTTAAGGGAACGGCGGAGGCAACAGGTGGAGTTCAGCTGTTAACCACAGGGAGGGCGGTGGAGCTGAGAAAGGCGAGGGGGGCAATCCATGAGCATGGAGAGAAGGCCAGCAGAATGCTTGCACAGCAGCTTAGAAAGAGGGAGGCAGCCAGGGAGATAGGGAAAGTAAACGATGGAGATGGGAACCTGGTTGGAGATTCAGCAGGGGTGAATAAGGCGTTTAGGGATTTTTTACAGTAGGCTGTACAGGTCGGAACCTCCTACGGGGCCAGAGGGGATGAGGGGCTGAATTTCCCAAAGGTGGATGGGGAGCTGGGAGAAGGGCTGAGGACCCTGATCGGGTTGGAAGAGATAGTGGAGGGTCTGAAGGCCATGCAGTCGGGTAAAGCCCTGGGGCCAGACGGGTACCCAGTGGAGTTTTATAAAAAGTTCTCTGGAATATTGGGACCGTTATTGATGAGGATGTTCAACGAGGCAAGGGAAAGAGAGGTGCTGCCCCCGATTTCGCTGATCCTGAAGCGGGACAAGAATCCGGAGCTGTGTGGGTCCTACAGGCTGATATCTTTATTGAATGTGGACGGCAAACTGCTGGCCAATATTTTGTCCTCCAGGATTGAGGATTGTGTTCTGGACTTTATTGGGGAGGACCAGATGAGGTTTGTTAAGGGTAGGCAATTGGTGGCCAATATAAAAAGGCTATTAAACGTGATCATGATGCCCCCGGAAGGTAGGGAGGTGGAGGTAGTGGTCGCAATAGACGCAGAGAAGCCTTTTGATCGGGTAGAATAGGAATATCTGTGGGAGGTACGGAGACGGTTCGGATTTGGGCGAGGCTTTATTGACTGGGTCAGGTTGCTGTATCAGGCTCCTGTGGCAAGCGTATAGACAAATAGGCCAACATCGGACTACTTTAGACTGCACCGGGGGACTGCATGTATCGGACCCAATAGAGGGTATAGAAGAAATCATGAGGATTCTAGGGGAATTTGGCCGGTTTTCGGGTATAACCTAACTGTGGGAAAAGGGGAGACGTTTACGGTCCAGAGGAGGGGACAGGAAAGGCGATTGGGGCAGCTGCCATTTAGATTAGTAGGGGGAAGCTTTAGGTATCTAGGCATCCAAGTGGCGCGGGAATGTGACCGGCTGCATAAATGAAATCTGGCCCGACTAGTAGACCAAATGAAGGACGATTTTCGGAGATGGGACACGCTTCCGTTCTCACTAACTGGGAGGGTGCAGACGGTGAAGATGACGGTCCTCCGAGATTCCGGTTTGTATTTCAGTGTCTCCCCATTTTTATTCCGCGGTCCTTTTTTAAACGGCTCAACAAAGTGATCACTGGCTTTGTTTGGGCGAGTAAGGAAGGTAATGCTCGAGCGGAGTTGGGGGGGGGGGGGGGAAGACGGGCTGGCGCTGCCAAATTTTAGTAACTATTACTGGGCAGCAAATGTAGCCATGGTCAGGAAGTGTGTGTGTGTGTGTGTGTGTGTGTGTGTGGGGGGGGGGGGGGGGGGGGGTCGGCATGGGAGCGTATGGAGGTGGCTTCATGCAAGGGCACCAGCCTGGGGGCGTTGGTAACTGCGCCTCTGACGTTCCCGCCGGCACGGTACTCCACCAGGTGGTGGCGGCCCTGAGAGTCTGGGGGCAATGGAGGAAGTATGTGCGAGCAGATGGAGCATCGGTCTGGTCCCCAATCTGTAATAATCACCGGTTTGCCCCGGGAAGTATGGATGGGGGGGGTTCCGGATATAGCAGAGAGCTGGGATTGAGAGGATGAGGGATATGTTTATAGAGGGGAGCTTTCAGAGTTTGAGGGTGCTGGAGGAGAAGTTTGGGTTGGAGGGGGGAAACAAATTCAGGTACCTGCAGGTGCGGGACTTCCTACGTGGACAGATGTCAACCTTACCGCTCCTACCACCAAGGGGGATTCAGGACAGGGTAGTTTCCAGAGGGTGGATGGGAAAAGGGAGTGTCTCTAACATTTACAAGGAACTTATGGGGTCAGAGGAGACACAGACCGAGGAGCTGAAACGCAAGTGGGAGGAGGAGCTGGGAGGAGAAATAGAGGATGGTCAATGGGTGGCCACGTTGAGTAGAGTCAACGCGTCCACAACATGTGCCAGGCTCAGCCTGATACAATTCAAGATCGTACAATTCAAGATCATTCATCGGGCTCACATGACAGTGGCCCAGATGAGCAGATTCTTTGGGGTGGAAGACAGGTGTGCAAAGTGTGCGGGAGGACCAGCGGACCATGTCCACATGTTCTGGACATGTCCGAAGCTCAGGGGATTTTGGCTGGGGTTTGCAGATGTCCTGTCCATGGTGTTAAAAACAAGGGTGGCACTGTAGCCATCTCAGATGGCCACCTGCAAAGGACCATGGGAATTATGGCCAACCCAGGACTCCGAGCTTGTGTGTGTATTCGCAACCCAGATAGCTAGCCGTAATCGAAACCCCTGCTCGTTTGCATTCTAATTGTCCATTTCCCCAGAACAAAAGAACTGTACTCAGGTAACCGATACCTAGCCACTCCCTTTGCCCATGGAGCCCAAACCTCAAGGTCAATGACCGCTAAGGACACGCCCAGCCACCAAGGCACTGGCCCCTTTATTGGCCAAAATCGAAGGCAGTGATCGAAGCCTGTCGAATTATTGGGTCCAAGTTAAGGACCGCCCCAAAGAGCACGAAATCCCAGAGAGATAAGAAGAGACACTGCCATGTGCTCGGTCTCTTGGATCCGGCCTATGCCATCCCAAGTGCAGCATAACGACCAGACAGACAAGTTCAAGACCAACAATCGCTACCAGACGGATGAGCCCAGCAGAAACAGAGCCACTTCTTCCACCCAGCCACGCAAGATCCGGACAAAGGCCTTGTCCATCTGCATAGAGCTGGTTGCCCTGAAGTTAAGTATAGGTTCTTGTAGTTGTTCGGTGTAGTTTAACTTGTAGTGTTTTGTTGTGCATGTCGAAGTAATCCTTGTGTGTAAATAAACCATCTTTGAACTTGAACTGACTAACTGATCAGGTGGTCCTTTGATCGATATCCAGTAAAGCCTTGTGGTGGTATCATTTGATACCTGGCGACTCTAAAGAGCATCATTAAAAAGAGCAACATTATTGGCGACATCTGACAGGAATCGAATTAGAAGTGATTTTGGCACTCTTGAGAGAACCCACAAAACTTTGAAATCCAATTGAGAGAAAAAGTGAAAGAACCACGAGTGTAAGGCCCATATCGATCAAATCACCAAGATTCGGAAGTATGTATTAACTTGCATGCGTACTAACAGGGATACAAGATAAACTCGTTAGTTTTACGCAAAATCTATCGGGAGTATTGTGAACCGGAAAATAGCCTAGGCCATACCTGCTGTTCGAATCACCTCCTTATTCCCCCTGTCCCAGATTAACTGTAGGAAAACAGAGATTAACGGTAGGAAAAACAGGAGATTAACGGTAGGAAAAACAGGAGATTAACGGTAGGAAAAACAGAGACTAACAGTAGGAAAAATGAGATAACAGTAGCAATGGCCACAAAAGCGATGGAACGTTTAATGAACCCGCAGGAACCCGAGGTCGCAGCGACCAACAGAGCAGAGCAGTGCCCCATATGGGAAGAGGAATTGAGGAAGTATTTGAAGGGGAAAGGATGGCTCCTTTGGTCCGAGTTTTGTTCAAATGAGGAGTCAGGTCCAGGAAGCATAGGACAAACCTGGTGGGACAACCTAACCGAGGTACATAAGAAAATCGCAGCGAACGTTCTAACGCCGATGGCAATAGTGTCCTGTTTGGCACAGTTGCCAGGCACAGTGGAGGTCATGAGGATGCTCCGCAGACAGCTAGTTGAGAAAGAGGAGAAGAATGAGGGAAACTATAATGAAAGTGAAAAGATTAATGAGCAAGTCCGGGAACAGTTGGCAGCTAAAGATAAAGAGATGGCTGATGCCAAACGGGCACACCAATCTTGTTTAGTTCACCTTAGCAGCTTTCAGACCCAGTACGATAAAGCCTACCAAGATACACAGCTCACCAATTTTAGTACGAGAAGAGACAGAACAGCAGGTAGCACAGTTAAAAAGACAATGCGTGGATTCAAAGGCAGCTTTCAGAGCGCTCCATAGCTCCACTACAGAACAAAGACAGTAGATCACACGAAATGTAGACAACAAATAGCAAAGTTGTGTCAGTGCAAAACGGATTTAGAGATACCTTTGGACAAAATGTAGATGAGGAAGGTACCCCAATTGGCAAGAACTAAATGAAACCGCCCACAGATGTGGAGATGTGGAGGATACCAAAAATCACAATAGAGCCCCCCAGGCCCCAAAAAGGAAAGCACCCGCACCACCGACTGCACAGGCAGCACACAACCCCATGAATCCGGTCACCACACAGAGCAAGTCATCGGATCGGGAGGAGCCCGATTGCATTTACACCATCCCATTATCCATCACCCAACTGAGAGATGCCTGTGCCAAAATTGATCCATTCGAACCCAGCACAGACCCGCATAATTTCTTTGAGAGAGTATGCCAGCAAAAAGGTTATGTGCGGTCTAGACGAAAGGGAGGAAGTTAAAATTATAGTAATGAGCCTTGACCAGTCCGTCAGCTCAGCTTTATCAAAACCCCTGAATGTAGGAGGAGGAACCCTACAAGAGAGGAAAACAGCTATTTAGGATGCGATCAGGCACAACAAGGGAGACCCTCGTAGAAGGTTTGAACCTTTGTAGGCAAAAGAAGGGAGAGCATCCGACTGCATTTGCAGGTTGCCTTTGGATCCATTTTAAAGCAATATTTGGGGATTTGAAGTAGTCGCACGCACAGTCCGGGGACATCCAGTAGAGATTCTTTGGGACACAGGAGGGTCCCGCACCACTTTAAACTCCTCCACAATGTTCCAGCGTGACAAATGGCCCACCACAGACACCATCACCCTTAGTGGATTTACAGCAGGAATACATCACAGCCCCCGTAGATATTCAGATAGGAACCATAAGCACCAGACACCCCGTTGTTTTAGTCGATTTGCCCCAAACAGCCAAACACATTCTAGGAATCGATTTCGGGAGCTCCCACAACCTTTCCTTTGATCCCGTGAATAGATGTGTATGGAAAATGGCCAAAACAGCGAGAGCCCCCACTACGCTCACAGTAGCGGACTACAACATAGAACATTACAGCGCAGTACAGGCCCTTCGGCCCTCGATGTTGCGCCGACCTGTGAAACCACTCTAAAACCCTCCCTTATCGTCCATATGTCTATCCAATGACCATTTGAATGCCCTTAGTGTTGGCGAGTCCACTACTGTTGCAGGCAGGGCATTCCACGCCCTTACTACTCTCCGAGTAAAGAACCTACCTCTGACATCTGTCTTATATCTATCTCCCCTCAATTTAAAGCTATGGCCCCTCGTGCTAGACATCACCATCCGAGGAAAAAGGCTCTCACTGTCCACCCTATCCAATCCTCTGATCATCTTGTATGCCTCAATTAAGTCACCTCTTAACCTTCTTCTCTCTAACAAAAACAGCCTCAAGTCCCTCAGCCTTTCCTCATAAGATTTTCCCTCCATACCAGGCAACATTCTGGTAAATCTCCTCTGCACCCTTTCCAATGCTTCCACATCCTTCCTATAATGTGGCGACCAGAATTGCACGCAATACTCCAAATGCGGCCGCAGCAGAGTTTTGTACAGCTGCAACATGACCTCATGGCTCCGAAACCCTCTACCAATAAAAGCTAACACACCGTACGCCTTCTTAACAACCCCCTCATCCTGGGTGGCAACTTTCAGGGATCTATGTACATGGACACCGAGATCTCTCTGCTCATCCACACTGCCAAGAATCTTACCATTAGCCCAGTACTCTGTCTTCCTGTTATTCCTTCCAAAATGAATCACCTCACACTTTTCTGCATTGAACTCCATTTGCCACCTCTCAGCCCAGCGCTGCAACTTATCTATGTCCCTCTGTAACTTGTAACATCCTTCTGCACTGTCCACAGCTCCACCGATGTGTCATCTGCAAATTTACTCACCCATCCTTCTATGCCCTCCTCCAGGTCATTTATAAAAATGACAAACAGCAGTGGCCCCAAAACAGATCCTTGTGGTACACTACTAGTAATTGGACTCCAGTCTGAACATTTCCCATCAACCACCACCCTTTGTCTTCTTCCAGCTAGACAATTTCTGATCCAAACTGCTAAATCACCCTGAATCCCATGTCTCCGTATTTTCTGCAGTAGCCTACCGTAGGGAACATTATCAAACGCTTAACTGAAATCCATATACACCACATCAACTGCTTTACCCTCATCCATCTGTTTGGTCACCTTCTCAAAGAACTCAATAAGGTTTGTGAGGCACAACCTACCCTTCACAAAACCGTGTTGACTATCTCTAATCAAATTATTTCTTTCCAGATGATTATACATCCTATCTCTTATAAACCTTTCCAAGATTTTGCCCACAACAGAAGTAAGGCTCACTGGTCTATAGTTACCGGGGTTGTCTCTACTCCCCTTCTAGGCCTCCGAAAAGTTCCAGAGATGTAGAGGAGAGGATTGCAAAGATGATTCTGGATAGGAGCGAAAGCAACAGGGTAGTTGTTATGGGGGACTTTAACTTTCCAAATATTGACTGGAAACACTATATTTCGAGTACATTAGATGGGTTCGTTTTTGTCCCATGTGTGCAGTAGGGTTTCCTGACACAGTATGTAGATAGGCGAGGCCATATTGGATTTGTACTGGGTAATGAACCAGGACAGGTGTTAGATTTGGAGGTAGGTCACTTTGGTGATAGTGACCACAATTCGATTACGTTTACTTTAGTGATGGAAAGGGATAGGTATATACACCGCAGGGCAAGAGTTATGAGTTATATCTGGGGGAAAGGCAATTATGATGCGATGAGGCAAGACCTAGGATACATCGGATGGAGAGGAAAACTGCAGGGGATGGGCACAATGGAAATGGAGCTTGTTCAAGGAACAGCTACTGCGTGTCCTTGATAAGAATGTACCTGTCAGGCAGGGAGGAAGTGGTCGAGTGAGGGAACCGTGGTTTACTAAAGCAGTCGAAACACCCTATCCAATCCTCTGATCATCAGCGCTGGGGAAGGGAGGCAAGTTAATCTGTCCAAAAAAGAGGCCCGTTATCAGAACTCAACTGAGCTGGTATACCGTACTGAGGAATGATTTCCCGCATCAGAACTTTAACTACAGTAGCAGCTTTATTATCGATAGTCGGATATACCTCAACCCATCTGCTGAACACCTCCGCAATGACCAAAACATATGTATAACATTGACACCTGTCTAACTCAATGTAATCCATTTGCAGCATCTCAAAGGGACCATTGGGCAACGGGGTTTGCCCCATACCACAAGGGGTACCTTTGCCGGTGTCATATTGCTGACAAATCAAACACCGATTGCTGATACTCTGGGCCAACCCCTGCATTTTAGGGTGCCACCAAGCGTCCAGCAACAAATCACTAGTCCCCCGAGCCCCACAATGAGTTGCAAAGTGTACACATTCAACAACCCATAAAGCCAGTACATCAGACATACAAGTCTGATGTGCTGGCATGGTCCATGAAGAGGAAACAGAATCAGTTGTACAACCTAACCGTTTCCACATTTGTTTATCACTCTCAGGAGCGTCCTCCTGTAACCTTATGACATCTTGGATGGTTGGCATCGGCTTGTCAGAGGCAGACCTATTTATTGCAGAACGTTTAGTCTGACCTAACATTTTAGGCACCATCACTTGCTGAATTTGCGCGGCTGTCCGCGCTGCACAATCTGCTTGTTCATTACCAACATCAACTGGGGTCTTACCGTTTGTATGGCCAGTGCATTTAATGACAGAAATCTGCGCGGGCATAAGGAGGGCCTGTAGTAGGTGATTAACTAAACTCCAGTGGGATATTTGACCACACAATCATGTTAGGTTGTTCTAACGGAATATCACTCAGATCGTCCCTTATTAGATAGGATATCTTACCTTACATAGATAGGATGCAGAGCTGGGCTGAGGAGTGGCAGATGGAGTTTAACCCTGAAAAGTGTGAGGTTGCCCATTTTGGAAGGACAAATATGAATGCGGAATACAGGGTTAACGGTAGAGTTCTTGGCAATGTGGAGGAGCAGAGAGATCTTGGGGTCTATGTTCATACATCTTTTAAAGTTGCCACTCCAGTGGATAGAGCTGTGAAGAAGGCCTATGGCGTGCTAGCGTTCATTAACAGAGGGATTGAATTTAAGAGCTGTGGAGGTGATGATGCAGCTGTACAAAACTTTGGTAAGGCCACATTTGGAGTACTGTGTACAGTTCTGGTCGCCTCATTTTAGGAAGGATGTGGAAGCTTTGGAAAAGGTGCAAAGGGGATTTACCAGGATGTTGCCTGGAATGGAGAGTAGGTCTTACGAGGAAAGGTTGAGGGTGCTAGGCCTTTTCTCATTAGAACGGAGAAGGATGAGGGGCGACTTGATAGAGGTTTATAAGATGATCAGGGGAATAGATAGAGTAGACAGTCAGAGACATTTTCCCCAGGTGGAACAAACCATTACAAGGGGACATAAATTTAAGGTGAATGGTGGAAGATATAGGGGGGAAGTCAGAGGTAGGTTCTTTACCCAGAGAGTAGTGGGGGCATGGAATGCACTGCCTGTGGAAGTAGTTGAGTCGGAAACATTAGGGACCTTCAAGCAGCTATTGGATAGGTACATGGATTACGGTAAAACGATAGTGTAGATTTATTTGTTCTTAAGGGCAGCACGGTAGCATTGTGGATAGCACAATTGCTTCACACCTCCAGGGTCCCAGGTTCGATTCCAGCTTGGGTCACTGTCTGTGCAGAGTCTGCACATCCTCCCAGTGTCTGCGTGGGTTTCCTCCGGGTACTCCGGTTTCCTCCCCCAGTCCAAAGATGTGCAGGTTAGGTGGATTGGCCATGATAAATTGCCCTTAGTGTTGGGTGGAGGTGTTGACTTCGGGTAGGGTGCTCTTTCCAAGAGCCAGTGCAGACTCAATGGGCCGAATGGCGTCCATCTGCACTGTAAATTCAATGATAATCTATGATTAATCTAGGACAAAGGTTCGGCACAACACCGTGGGCCGAAGGGCCTGTTCTGTGCTGTATTTTTCTATGTTCTATGTTATTGTGGTAGTTTCCTGAATCAAGGCTAAACAGTCGTGGTCAGGTGAGTCTTCATGGACAGGGGGACCGCTAAGAAAACAGGCTGGATTGATAGTGGTACAGTATTTAAATGTCAGACGTGGATTGTTCAAAAGGTATATCTCATACCTATTCTGACGAGCTGCGGTAAAATGCTGAGTTTGCAATTGCCCCAGTAGTGCGATGACCAAGTGGGAGCTATACACCATAATATCCTGTTGGAGAGTTATATTGGCAGCAGCCTGCAAACTATTGTATATCGCTGCCAAGATCTGGGTGCAAACAGGGTGGCCCAACGCCACTGGATCAGGTTTGGAAGAGTAATATGCTACGGGCCGGTGCTTGTCCCCATGTTGCTGGGTGAGTACCACTGTTGAACATCCTTCCAGAACTGTACAGTGTATCTGGAACGGTCGGTCGTACAAGGGCCTACCGAGGGCCGGTGCTTGTAACAAGGCCTGCTTCAGGCAACGGAAGGCTTCGAGTGCCTCAGTGGTGAGAGTAAAATTCCCCCCTTCCCGAGTGTAAGGCGTCAGCAGCTTTGTATAGACAGCGATGTTTGGTAGCCACTGCCTACCCTTCCCATAGGCCCCAGATCCTTGGCATGGCACTGGTCGTCGACCTGACGTGTAATATGGGGGCCCACAGAAGCTGACTGTGGCCATAAATGTGGTGGTATTGTAACAAAATTGGCTGTACATTCTTTTCCCGTGACTGTGGCTGTAACCTTGACTGGCCATTCGGTCCCAATTAACGGCCGGTATTTGTCCTCCAGCTCCCTGTTTTGTCCGGTTCTGTCATAGGCCAGGGTAACATGGTGCAGTGAATGTTCAATGTCTAACGTCCACCACTGGGGAGTGATAGAAATATAGCACTGTTGTCTCATCCTCCATAATTGAACCGTTACCCCTTCGTCTCCGCACTCTAGCTGTAGCTGGAAGATGCACAGTAAATCTCGGGCCAACAAGTTACAGTCCAATCCAGTAGTCACTACAAACTGATGATCTGCAGACTTATTCTCGTAAGTGACTGTCACAGGTTCAGAAATAGGATACTCACACACCTGTCCTTGGAACCCCGACAAATGTTGCGTGTGGTCAGATAGTGGTAGTCGAAATTCTGATTGCACTGAAGACATGGCTGCTCCAGTGTCGATTACAAATGGATGATGTTGATCTCCTATCTGCAGAGAGATAATAGGTTCCCTGTCCGATTGGAGAGTCCTTATGACTAAATTATCTAGTCAATCTTGTGTTTGGAAAGGGTTTGCCTGGGAGAAGTCAGTGTACCTCGTCTGTCCTCCCCTTGGTGGGTACTCCCTCCTTTGGGTCGGGTAGTCTCCTTTTGCTGCCCGTCTTTTAAAGAGGCATTCCTGTTGCCAGTGATCTGCACGGCCGCAATTAAAACATGCATTGTTCCCTCTATATCTGCCCCGTCCTCTTTTCCCAGTAGACCAATGGCCCCTCAGAGGGGGCGGCAGTTGTAAAGCTGTTGGTGCATACGGTGGGCCATTAAGAGGAGCTGAGGGTCCATTTGGGTGGGTTTGATATCCTCCCCAGTGTTGATCCACCCACCCAATGTCACAATATTGGGGTTCCAGCTGGTAAGCCACCGTTTCTGCTGCTGGTTGGGGTCTCAGATCATCCTTTTTCATTACATACTCAGTCTGAATCTTTGTAACTGAGCCTTCTTCCTGGCCTACCCCCTCCTTCCAATAAAATCTGACTGCCCTGGCCATTCGGGAAGGGTCGTTCTCTGTCCAATTAATGTTTTTACATTTCACGACAATAGCCACGGAAGGTGGTAGGCAATGCATTAACATAGCACAATATTGAGGGGAATTCTGACCATTTTGATATGGCAAGTCGCCTGACTGCCCACGGTAGATTTCATTAAAACCTTCCAGAAATTCCTCTGGCTCTTCAGCCTTTTTAGGTTTGAGGTCTTAGCAGAGATGTTTATGGGCTTTTGAAATGTGTCACTCAACGCATTCAGGATTTGTGTCCATCTATCATCGTCCAACGCATGGGCTTGGTGAAGTGCGGCGTGGCTAGCATAATTCAAGTGGTTGAGGTAACTGCGGTGCTCTGGATTGATTCTGGAGACAGGATTGATTCAGGATCTCATAGTTAGGGATCCTCTTGGAAGGAGCGATCACAATATGGTGGAATTTAAAATACAGATGGAGGGTGAGAAGGTAAAATCAAACACTAGTGTTTTATGCTTAAACAAAG
Organism: Scyliorhinus torazame; assembly: GCF_047496885.1. NCBI lineage: Eukaryota > Metazoa > Chordata > Chondrichthyes > Carcharhiniformes > Scyliorhinidae > Scyliorhinus > Scyliorhinus torazame. The sequence continues at coordinate 83,827,108 of NC_092724.1, forward strand.
GAGATTACAATGGGATGAGAGAAGAACTAGCTAAGGTAGACTGGGAGCAAAGACTTTATGGTGAAACAGTTGAGGAACAGTGGAGAACCTTCCAAGTAATTTTTCACAGTGCCCAGCAAAGGTTTATACCAACAAAAAGGAAGGACGGTAAAAAGGAGGGAAAATCGACCGTGGATATCTAAGGAATTAAGGGAGAGTATCAAATTGAAGAAAAAAAAACATACAACATAGCAAAGATCAGTGGGAGACTAGAGGACTGGGAAATCTTTAGGAGGCAACAGAAAGCTACTAAAAAAAGCTATAAAGAAGTGTAAGATAGATTATGAGAGTAAACTTGCTCAGAATATAAAAACAGATAGTAAAAGTTTCTACAAATACATAAAACAAAAAAAGAGTGGCTCAGGTAAATATGGGTCCTTTAGAGGATGAGAAGGGAGATTTAATAATGGGAGATGAGGAAATGGCTGAGGAACTGAACAGGTTTTTTGGGGTCGGTCTTCAGTGGAAGACACAACTAACATGCCAGTGACTGATGGAAATGAGGCTATGACAGGTGAGGACCTTGAGGATTGATATCACCAAGGAGGTAGTGATGGGCAAGCTAATGGGGCTAAAGGTAGACAAGTCTCCTGGCCCTGATGGAATGCATCCCAGAGTGCTAAAAGAGATGGCTAGGGAAATTGCAAATGCACTAGTGATAATTTACCAAAATTCACTAGACTCTGGGGTGGTCCCGGCGGATTGGAAATTAGCAAACGTGACACCACTGTTTAAAAAAGGAGGTAGGCAGAAAGCAGGTAATTATAGGCCAGTGAGCTTAACTTCGGTAGTAGGGAAGATGCTGGAATCTATCATCAAGGAAGAAATAGCGAGGCATCTGGATGGAAATTGTCCCATTGGACAGACGCAGCATGGGTTCATAAAGGGCAGGTCGGGCCTAACTAATTTAGTGGAATTGTTTGAGGACATTAACAGTGCGGTAGATAACGGGGAGCCAATGGATGTGGTATATCTGGATTTCCAGAAAGCCTTTGACAAGGTGCCACACAAAAGGTTGTTGCATAAGATGAAGATGCATGGCATTAAGGGGAAAGTAGTAGCATGGATAGAGGATTGGTTAATTAATAGAAAGCAAAGTGTGGGAATTAATGGGTGTTTCTCAGGTTGGCAATCAGTAGCTAGTGGTGTCCAACAGGGATCAGTGTTGGGCCCACAACTGTTCACAATTTACATAGATGATTTGGAGTTGGGGACCAAGGGCAATGTGTCCAAGTTTGCAGACGACACTAAGATAAGTGGTAAAGCAAAAAGTGCAGAGGATACTGGAAGTCTGCAGAGGGATTTGGATAGGCTAAGTGAATGGGCTAGGGTCTGGCAGATGGAATACAATGTTGACAAATGTGAGGTTATCCATTTTGGTAGGAATAACAGCAAAAGGGATTATTATTTAAAATGATAAAACATTAAAACATGCTGCTGTGCAGAGAGACCTGGGTGTGCTAGTGCATGAGTCGCAGAAAGTTGGTTTTCAGGTGCAACAGGCAATTAAGAAGGCAAATGGAATTTTGTCCTTCATTGCTAGAGGGATGGAGTTTAAGACTAGGGAGGTTCTGCTGCAATTGTATAAAGGTGTTCGTGAGGCCACACCTGGAGTATTGTGTTCAGTTTTGGTCTCCTTACTTGAGAAAGGACGTATTGGCACTGGAGGGTGTGCAGAGGAGATTCACTAGGTTAATCCCAGAGCTGAAGGGGTTGGATTACAAGGAGAGTTTGAGTAGACTGGGACTGTACTCGTTGGAATTTAGAAGGATGAGGGGGGGGGGGATCTTATAGAAACATATAAGATAATGAAGATAGGATAGATGCGGGCAGGTTGTTTCCACTAGTGGGTGAAAGCAGAACTAGGGGGCATAGCCTCAAAATAAGGGGAAGTAGATTTAGGACTGAGTTTAGGAGGAACTTCTTCACCCAAAGGGTTGTGAATCTATGGAATTCCTTGCCCAGTGAAGCAGTAGAGGCTCCTTCATTAAATGTTTTTAAGATAAAGATAGATAGTTTTTTGAAGAATAAAGGGATTAAGGGTTATGGTGTTCGGGCCGGAAAGTGGAGCTGAGTCCACAAAAGATCAGCCATGATCTCACTGAATTGTGGAGCAGGCTCGAGGGGCCAGATGGCCTACTCCTGCTCCTAGTGCTTATGTTCTTATGTTCTGCGGGGGTTAAAAGCTGCTGGACTAGGGCCCAGAGGTCCCTATAATCAGCTTGATAAACTGAGATGGTAGTTCTCAGATGATCCACGAAAGCAGCAGGAGATTTTTTCTATCTGGGATTGCAGCCATAATAGCCATCATCTCACTGGGTCTCCATGGGAAATAAACGTCTATCGTGGGCTGGGCCGCCGCCGTCACAGCGTCAGGGTTTGGTATTTTCCTAATCGGCAACTGTCTCAGAGTCTCACCAGGGGGCACTCTAGCTGTTTCCTCTGGCTCTTCCAAGACTCCCTGTCACTAGAGGGAGCTCCAGCTCCTCAGAACCATCCCGATCCTCTCCCTTGGTTCTCAGACTTTTCTGTCCCTCCTTATCGGTCTGAAGGGATTTAGGTGGTTTAGCACACAGGGCTAAATCGCTGGCTTTTAAAGCAGACCAAGGCAGGCCAGCAGCACGGTTCGATTCCTGTACCAGCCTCCCCGAACAGGCGCCGGAATGTGGCGACTAGGGGCTTTTCATAGTAACTTCATTGAAGCCTACTCATTTCATTTCATTTTCAGGTAGTATGTGTGATTGTTTCTGGATAGGATTAGGCCCTTCTCTCGCTGTCCGAGATCGGATCCTAGGCCTAATTGGGCTTGTGGTACAGAGCCCCACTTCTCTCTCAGACAGTGAAGATGGTACCGAAGGGGCTGGCATGATTTGAATCTGGGGAGCAGTGACAGGATAAAAATGATGATACTCTGGTGATTCCAGAATTAGTGCAGACAATGCTACTGGTGCAGTCGGAACCCTAGCCGACCTTGTCAAATTTTCAAAATCTTCATCCTCTGTCTCTGTCAATGCAAGGCCAGCCATTGAACTACGTAGCCCATTGTTTTGTTTTTTTCCCCCTTCACTAATTGGAATCCCCATTTTAAGGGCATTTTCTTGCCAACTTAATAACATGATCTTATCCCTCTCATGTTGACAATATTGTCTCCATAATCTAATTAACTCTTTAGCTTTCATACTTTGGCTCTCTTTCTTTTTTATTATTATTATTTTTTTATTTATTTGCCTATTTATAACGAATGGCAATTTTTGCTACTTGGCAAAATTATTGAAAAAGGTTCTAACAGTGTTCTTTTAAAACTTAAAATGTTTGAAAATTCAAATTGCATTACTGCAACCTGCAAGCTTAGCTCTGATCTCAACTCAGAACTAAATTTACGATTTGCTTAACACAAAATTGTATAAAACTTTTACAACTTAATTCTTTATCTTAACAATTTTTCTTTTAACAAGTTTTTCTTACATTCACAAAAATGTTGGCTGCTATCAATGAGGGAGCAGTTAGCTGCAGTGATTTATACCGGAGCAAAGTCAACAGTCATCTCCAGATTTACACTTTATAAAATAGTGTCAGTGTGTTTCTTTCAGTTTCTATTAATTCACAAATAAAATGAGATAAACATTATTTCAAGTAATTCAAACTTAAGATTCTGGCAATTTCAATCAATTGCTTACTAAAATAATTAACTTTTATCAAAGAGGTGGAGAAACCCACTGGTTTCCTTTAATTAATTCAAAACGTAACTTTGCTGGAGTTCACTCGAAGGAAAGGTATCCAATTACACCACAATCTGCCTGTATTCTCAAGCTGCTGTTAACCCTTTGAGAGACTTCTGCTTTAGCTAACATGCAGCATCCAGTTTGTTTTATAATTTATCGTTTCTCGCCACTACAGTCCAAGGATACAATTTTAGCTTAATCAACTATAGATTCAAAACACTCACACATGGAATTAAATTATCTTTTTTTTTATGTCACATTAATCCCAAAACCTAACCCAAAACCGAATCATATTGTGAAATCCCATCAGTTAAATTTCTAATCCCCAGACTGACCTTTGATTTCGTCGAGACGATCTTTCCATACCAACCGCGAGTGACCAGACTAATCAGACCATAAGAAGAGGGGAGAAATCAATGCGCGGTCATTTTCCAGCTATACATTGTGGGCGCTTTTCCACTCTCCTTTGTCCAAAATCAGTCTAATTCTGATATCGCGGTTGGTCAGAACCGTCATTTCGGGCACCAAATGACAAAATATAAATTTCTTTACCCGTCAGTCTAGCCTCAATAAAACTCGAGAAGGATTTGCAGGCATAGCATTAGTTATTTTTATTTGACTTGCAAGTCTGACTCGTTTCACACAGACCACAGAACCAGTCTCCTGGACGCCTGGGAAACGAATGAGGTCCGAGACAAAGGGATCTCTGCAATTACATTCAAATGGCATCATGTTTCACATACATGATTCCCATAGGTCATCCTATACCCCTCCTGACCTGGCCATACATCCTGATTGGCTCACTTCTCATCCTTTTCCCTGGCCTCCTATTACCCAGCATCCTTTTCTCCTCCTCCACTGGACACTCCATCCCCCCTCCTTTGCTATGCGTTCTGAAATCCTTTGTCTGTGAACTCACTAGAATTAGACCGGCCTATATCTACATTACAGTAACTAATATCTTTAAAGTAACTATTTTATATCACATTCGTCATCAGGAAACCCTCCTGCACACATTGGACAAAAACGGACCCATCTAAAAGTACTCGTTTCCAGTCAATATTTGGAAAGTTAAAGTCCCCCATAACAACTACCCTTTGCTCCGATCCAGAAGCATCTTTGCAATCCTTTCCTCTACATCTCTGGAACTTTTCGGAGGCCTATAGAAAACCCCTAATATGGTGACCTCTCCTTTCCTGTTTCTAACCTCAGTCCATACTACCTCAGTAGAAGAGTCCTCATCAAACGTCCTTTCTGCCACCGTAATACTGTCCTTGACTAATAATGCTACCCCTCCCCCTCTTTTACCACCTTCCTGAAATATCTAAACCCCGGTACCTGCAATAACCATTCCTGTCCCTGCTCTATCCAGGTCTCCGAAATGGCCACAACATCGAAGTCCCAGATACCAACCCATGCCGCAAGTTCACCCACCTTATTCCGGATGCTCCTGGCATTGAAGACACACTTTAAACCACCTTCCTGCCTGCCGGTACACTCCTGCAACTTTGAAACCTTACTCATGACCTCACTACTCTCAACTTCCTGTATACTGGAGCTACAATTCAGGTTACCAAGACCCTGCTGAACTAGTTTAAACCCTCCCGAAGAGCATTAGCAAATTTCTCCCCCCAGGATATTGTACCCCTCTGGTCCAGGTGCAGACCATCCATTTGTAGGGGTCCCACCTATGACTATGAACATAGGATTTGCTCAGTAGGAGGCTATTGGTTTGATCCGCAAACAATTAGTACAGACCAGACAATTAGAGAGGTCCTCAGAAAACAAAGCATCCTTCGCCCAACACAAACACGATTGTGGGAAGATCCCAGGCATGGTCACAATTTCAGGTCTCGATCCCAAGCCCTAGAAGCAATATGGTTTCCCACAGCAAGCCGAGAGTGAGATTTCAAAAGTCATCAATAGCTTATTAGATCAAGGAGTAATTCGGCCGGTAGCCTCAACAAATAATGCCACAATTTGGCCCGTGAAAAAACCCGACGGTTCATGGAGATTGACCATTGACTACCGAGAGCTCAACATGGCAGCCCCCACCGTTGCTACGAGTCCCGAAACCATGATCAAGCAGGGAGTACAGGCAAAGTACTTCAGTGGTGGACATTAGCAATGGCTTTTGGTCCATTCCCTTCGACAAGACCTGTCAATATAAGTTCGCATTCACATTCCATGCCTCCCACAAGGTTTCCACAACTCCCCCTCCATTTTCCACCGACAATTGGCAAACGGACTTTCCAAATTCTACCAACCCGAATGCCTTCTACAGTATGTGGACGACTTACCCCTACAGACGGACACAAAGGAAGAGCATGTAAAGCTTCTTTCGGAATTACTAGGTCTTTTGCAATCCATTGGATGCACGGTCAACCCAAAAAAAGCCCAGGTCTTAAAAGAAAAGGTCCTTTATTTAGGCACCATTATCACCCACGGGAAGAGAGAGATCGAACAGAAGCAAATGGAGTCAATACTTAAATTGCCCTTGCCCCACAATGTCACTGCACTCCGGTCATTCTTACGATTAGTTGGATATTGTAGGAACCATATAGATGGTTTTGCCACAAAAGCAGCCCCACTCTCAGAGCTCCTAAAAAAGAACACTCCCATGGGAATGGCTTCCTCAGCACACAGACACCATTGATGAATTAAAACACGCCCTGGGCACAGCCCCCGCTTTGCAAGTTCCAGACCCACACTCGCCCTATGCCATAGAAGTAGCAACCACCGACCGAACCCTATCAGCAGTACTTCTACAAGAAAGACATGACTGCTTAGGACCCGTAGCCTATGTCTCACGAATTTTGGATCCCGTAGAGCAAGGATTGACAGCCTGTGAATGGCACTTTCTTGCAGTCTTTTGGGCAGTACAGTATTTTGCATACATCACAGGCCTTAACCCAGTAATGATTTTAACCTCGCACGCCCCAACGCAGCTATTGGTAGGTTAAAGGATGGTTCAGTCAGCCAGATCAGAGCAGCTCGCTGGACACTGCTGTTACAAGGAAGGGACATGACAGTTAAACGTACAAGGACCCACACATTTCTAGCAGACAACCTTCAGTATGCAGGGACCCCACGAGTGCCAGATCATTGCAGCCCAACATCACACAGGACCTTTATTCCGAAGTCACTGCACACACAAGCAGGTAGTAATACACAGAATCCACAAACCGCAGACAACACCTTAAAGATTTATGCAGATGGATCCTCCACCATTGAAAATGGAAAGAGAATAACTGGTTGTGGCATTCATGTAGAAGACGCACAGGGACACGCATTAGAAGAAATATCTTCAAAATTGCCCGGCCACCTAGGATCACAAGCAGCAAAGTTAGCAGCTATAGCATATGTAGTGCAGCACCCAGATTGCTTTCTAACCCCCACAGGCATACATTGAGACAGTTTATATGTGTGCAATAGCTTGACTGAATTCCTGCCCTGTGGGAATCTCGAGGATTCATATCAGCTGATGGTAAACCCTTACCCTCAGCCCCATTGTTGAAACATATTCTTAAGACAGCAAAAGACCGCATGTATGGTATAATCAAAGTTAGAAGCCATCATCGTTCCTCCCCACACAGTAACGCCACGGTCACTTTTGGCAACCCCCCGAAAGTGAACCAATACACGCAAGTCCAGGTTTCTCAGACCAATATCGAGGATCTATCCCAGGCCCAAAAAGGCAGATGACAATCTCAAACAAGTTTTAGACAGTAACCTCCCAGCCCCCTACGACAAATGCAAGGACTCACTGACGGTACAGGACAGTGAAAAATGGAATTTATGTGGTCCCCATGCAGGACAGATAATTTGCCACTTTCATGACGGACATGGACATCAGGGGATAGACAATACCATTGCCCATTTAAGGCCTTTGTGCTGGTGGCCCGATTTTTAAAAGCAGATGTCATGCATTATGTCGAGAATTGTTTAATCTGTGCACAGAACAATCCTCAAAGTTGGAATTTTAAATACAGATGGAGGGCGAGAAGGTAAAATCAAACACTAGTGTTTTGTGCTTAAAAAAAAGGAGATTACAATGGGATGAGAGAAGAACTAGCTAAGGTAGACTGGGAGCAAAGCCATTATGGTGAAACAGTTGAGGAACAGTGGAGAACCTTCCAAGCGATTTTTCAGTGCTCAGCAAATGTTTATACCAACAAAAAGGAAGGATGGTAGAAAGAGGGAAAATCGACCATGGATATCTAAGGAAATAAGGGAGAGTATCAAATTGAAGTAGAAAGTATACAAAGTGGCAAAGATTCATGGGAGACTAGAGGACTGGGAAATCTTTAGGGGGCAACAGAAAGCTACTTGACATTGAAAACAGCAGGAGAGGAGAGAGAGAGAGAGAGCCGGGACATTGAAAACAGCGCGGGAGGAGAGACAGCCGGGACATTGAAAACAGCGGGAGAGGAGAGAGAGCCGGGACATTGAAAACAGCGCGGGAGGAGTGAGCCGGGACAGTAAAAACAGCACGAGAGGAGAGAGCCGGGACATTGAAAACAGCGCGAGTGGAGAGACAGCCGGGACATCGAAAACAGCAGGAGGAGAGTGAGCCGGGACAGTGAAAACAGCGCGAGAGGAGAGTGAGCCGGGACAGTGAAAACAGCGCGAGAGGAGAGAGCCGGGACACTGAAAACAGCGCGAGTGAAGAGAAAGCCGGGACATTGAAAATAGCGCGGGAGGAGAGAGACCCGGGACATTGAAAACAGCACGGGAGGAGAGAGAGCCAGGACACCGAAAACAGCGGGAGAAGAGAGCGAGCCGGGACATTGAAAACAGCAGGAGAGGAGAGAAAGCCGAGACATTGAAAACAGCGCGGGAGGAGAGAGAGCCGGGAGATTTAAAAAGCGCGGGAAATTTAAAAAGCGCGGGAGATTTAAGAAGCGCGGGAGCTGCGAGTCAGAGCGGAGATTTTAAAAGATCGCGGCCTAGTTTCTGGAACTGTTCGGAGGTGGAGGAGCAGTCTCTGTCAGGGAGAGAACCGGAGAACATCTAAGACACTCAGAAGGTAAGTAAGTGATTTTTACTCATTTTTACTTTTATACCTTTTTCAAATTGTGTGTTGGGGGGGGGGGGGGGGGGGTAACTGAAGTGACATCACAGAAAAGCTGTGTCCCGAGTGGCTGGTTGGGAATCTACACTAAATTTTTAAAATTAAGCATTGGTAACTAATTAAACATTTAATTATAATTTAGAGGGGTATCTATGCCAGAGATCGGAGAGTACTATATTTAGCTTTCGCATTTCTATTAGAAATCTAGTGCTAGGAAACAGATAGTTAACAGTAACTTTAAAAAAATATATATATATATTTTTTTTTAAATGTTTAACTTTTAATTTTAATTAATTGACGCAATGTCAGTTAGAGGGGGGCAGTGCTCTGACTGTGTGATGTGGCAGGTCCGGGAGGCTTCATCTGCAGAAAGTGCACCCAACTGGAGCTCCTCACAGACCGCATGGTTCGGCTGGAGCAGCAATTGGATGCACTTAGGAGCATGCAGGTGGCGCAAAGCGTCATAGATCGCAGTTATATAAATGTGGTCACACCCAAGGTGCAGGCAGAGAAATGGGTGATCACCAGAAAGGGCAGGCAGTCAGTGCAGGAATCCCGTGGTTGTCCCCCTCTCGAACAGGTATACCCTTTTGGATACTGTCGGGGGGGATAGCATATCAGGGGAAAACAGCAGCAGCCAGAGCAGTGGCATCACAGCTGGCTCTGATCTTCAGAAGGGAGGGTAAAGCGCAGAAGAGCAATAGTAGTAGGGGACTCTATAGTCAGGGGCACAGATAGGCGCTTCTGTGGATGTGAAAGAGACTCCAGGATGGTATGTTGCCTCCCTGGTGCCAGGGTCCAGGATGTCTCCGAACGGGGAGAGGGCATCCTGAAGGGGGAGGGCAAACAGGCAGAGGTCGTTATACATATTGTTACTAACGACATAGGCAGGAAGGGGCATGAGGTCCTGCAGCAGGAGTTCAGGGAACTAGGCAGAAAGTTAAAAGACAGGACCTCTAGGGTTGTAATCTCGGGATTACTCCCTGTGCCACGTGCCAGTGAGGCTAGAAATAGGGGCAGGTGTGACCTATATAAGGACAGGTTGCATCTAAACCGGAGAGGCATAAATATCCTGGCCGCGAGGTTTGCAAGTGTCACACGGGAGGGTTTAAACTAGTATGGCAGGGGGGTGGGCACGGGAGCAATAGGTCAGAAGGTGAGAGCATTGAGGGAGAACTAGGGAATAGGGACAATGTGGCTCTGAGGCAGAGCAGACAGGGAGAAGTTGCTGAACACAGCGGGTCTGGTGGCCTGAAGTGCATATGTTTTAATGCAAGAAGTATTACGGGTAAGGCAGATGAACTTAGAGCTTGGATTTGTACTTGGAACTATGATGTTGTTGCCATTACAGAGACCTGGTTGAGGGAAGGGCAGGATTGGCAGCTAAACATTCCAGGATTTAGATGTTTCAGGCGGGATAGAGGGGGATGTAAAAGGGGAGGCGCAGTTGCGCTACTGGTTAGGGAGAATATCACAGCTGTACTGCGGGAGGACACCTCAGAGGGCAGTGAGGCTATATGGGTAGAGATCAGGAATAAGAAGGGTGCAGTCACAATGTTGGGGGTTTACTACAGGCCTCCAAACAGCCAGCGGGAGATAGAGGAGCAGATAGGTAGACAGATTTTGGAAAAGAGTAAAAACAACAGGGTTGTGGCGATGGGAGACTTGATTCAATTTCCCCAATATTGACTGGGACTCACTTAGTGCCAGGGGCTTAGACAGGGCGGAGTTTGTAAGGAGCATCCAGGAGCGCTTCTTAAAACAATATGTGGACAGTCCAACTAGGGAAGGGGCGGTACTGGACCTGGTATTGGGGAATGAGCCCGGCCAGGTGGTAGATGTTTCAGTAGGGGAGCATTTCGGGAACAGTGACCACAATTCAGTAAGTTTTAAAGTGCTGGTGGACAAGGATAAGAGTGGTCCTAGGATGAATGTGCTAAATTGGGGGAAGGCTAATTACAACAATATTAGGCGGGAACTGAAGAACATAGATTGGGGGCGGATGTTTGAGGGCAAATCAACATCTGACATGTGGGAGGTTTTCAAGTGTCAGTTGAAAGGAATTCAGGACCGGCATGTTCCTGTGAGGAAGAAGGATAAATACGGCAATTTTCGGGAACCTTGGATAACGAGAGATATTGTAGGCCTCATCAAAATGAAAAAGGAGGCATTTGTCAGGGCTAAAAGGCTGGGAACAGACGTAGCCTGTGTGGAATGGAAGGTCACGAAAAGTCATTGGCAAATAGGGTTAAGGAAAATCCCAAGGCTTTTTACACGTACATAAAAAGCAAGTGGGTAGCCAGGGAAAGGGTTGGCCCACTTAAGGATAGGCAAGGGAATCTATGTGTGGAGCCAGAGGAAATGGGCGAGGTACTAAATGAATACTTTGCATCAGTATTCACCAAAGAGTAGAAATTGGTAGATGTCAAGTCTGGAGAAGGGTGTGTAGATAGCCTGGGTCACATTGAGATCCAAAAAGACGAGGTGTTCGGGGTCTTAAAAAATATTACGGTAGATAAGTCCCCAGGGCCTGATGGGATCTACCCCAGAATACTGAAGGAGGCTGGAGAGGAAATTGCTGAGGCCGTGACAGAAATCTTTGGATCCTCACCGTCTTCAGGTGATGCCCCGGAGGACAGGAGAATAGCCAATGTTGTTCCTCTGTTTAAGAAGGGTAGCAAGGATAATCCAGCGAACTACAGGCCGGTGAGCCTTACTTCAGTGGTAGGGAAATTACTGGAAAGAATTCTTCGGGACAGGATCTACTCCCATTTGGAAGCAAATGGACGTATTAGTGAGAGGCAGCATGGTTTTGTGAAAGGGAGGTCGTGTCTTACTAACTTGATAGAGTTTTTCGAGGAGGTCACTAAGATGATTGATGCAGGTAGGGCAGTGGATGTTGTCTATATGGACTTCAGTAAGGACTTTGACAAGGTCCCTCACGGTAGACTAGTACAAAAGGTGGAAGTCACACGGGATCAGGGGTGAGCTGGCAAGGTGGATACAGAACTGGCTAGGTCATAGAAGGCAGAGAGTAGCAATGGAAGGATGCTTTTCAAATTGGAGGGCTGTGACCAGTGGTGTTCCACAGGGATCAGTGCTGGGACCTTTGCTGTTTGTAGTATATATAAATGATTTGGAGGAAAATGTAACTGGTCTGATTAGTAAGTTTGCAGATGACACAAAAGGTTGGTGGAATTGCGGATAGCGATGAGGACTGTCAGAGGATACAGCAGGATTTAGATTGTTTGGAGACTAGGGCGGAGAGATGGCAGATGGAGTTTAATCCGGACAAATGTGAGGTAATGCATTTTGGAAGGTCTAATGCAGGTAGGGAATATACAGTGAATGGTAGAACCCTCAAGAGTATTGAAAGTCAAAGAGATCTAGGAGTACAGGTCCACAGGTCACTGAAAGGGGCAACACAGGTGGAGAAGGTAGTCAAGAAGGCATACGGCATGCTTGCCTTCATTGGCCGAGGTATTGATTATAAGAATTGGCAAGTCATGTTGCAGCTGTATAGAACCTTAGTTAGGCCACACTTGTTCAATTCTGGTCGCCACACTACCAGAAGGATGTGGAGGCTTTAGAGAGGGTGCAGAAGAGATTTACCAGAATGTTGCCTGGTATGGAGGGCATTAGCTATGAGGAGCAGTTGAATAAACTCGGTTTGTTCTCACTGGAACGAAGGAGGTTGAGGGGAGACCTGATAGAGGTCTACAAAATTATGAGGGGCATAGACAGAGTGGATAATCAGAGGCTTTTCCCCAGGGTAGAGGGGTCAATTACTAGGGCGCATAGGTTTAAGGTGAGAGGGGCAAGGTTTAGAGTAGATGTACGAGGCAAGTTTTTTTACGCAGAGGGTAGTGGGTGCCTGTAACTCGCTACCGGAGGAGGTGGTGGAAGCAGGGACGTTAGTGACATTTAAGGGGCATCTTGTCAAATACATGAATAGGATGGGAATAGAGGGATACGGACCCAGGAAGTGTAGAAGAATGTAGTTTAGACGGGCAGCATGGTCGGCACGGGCTTGGAGGGCCGAAGGGCCTGTTCCTGTGCTGTACATTTCTTTGTTCTTTGAAAAAGCTACAAAGAACAGCAAGATTGATTATGAGAGTAAACTTGCTCAGAATATAAAAACAGATAGCAAAAGTTTCTACAAATATATAAAACAAAAAAAAGAGTGGCTAAGATAATTATTGGTCCTTTAGAGGATGAGAAGGGAGATTTAATAATGGGAGATGAGGAAATGGCTGAAGACCTGAACAGGTTTTCTGGGTCAGTTGTCACAGTGGGAGACACAAATAACATGCCAGTGACTGATGGAAATGAGGCTATGACAGGTGAGGACCTTGAGAGGATTGTTATCACCAAGGAGGTAGTGAGGGCAAGCTAATGGGGCTAAAGGTAGACAAGTCTCCTGGCCCTGATGGAATGCATCCCAGAGTGCTAAAAAAGGGATGGCTAGGGAAATTGCAAATGCACTAGTGATAATTTACCAAAATTCACTGGCTCTGGGGTGGTCCTGGCGAATTGGAAATTAGCAAACGTGACACCACTGTTTAAAAAAGGAGGTAGGCAGAAAGCGGGTAATTATAGGCCAGTGAGCTTAACTTCGGTAGTAGGGAAGATGCTGGAATCTATCATCAAGGAAGAAATAGCAAGGCATCTGGATGGAAATTGTCCCATTGGGCAGACGCAGCATGGGTTCATAAAGGGCAGGTCGTGCCCAACTAATTTAGTGGAATTTTGAGAGGACATTAACAGTGCGGTAGATAACGGGGAGCCAATGGATGTGGTTTATTTGGATTTCCAGAAAGCCTTTGACAAGGTGCCACACAAAAGGTTGCTGCATAAGATAAAGATGCATGGCATTAAGGGTAAAGTAGTAGCATGGATAGAGGATTGGTTAATTAATAGAAAGCAAACAATGGGGATTAATGGGTGTTTCTCTGGTTTGCAATCAATAGCTAGTGGTGTCCCTCAGGGATCAGTGTTGGGCCCACAATTGTTCACAATTTACAGATGATTTGGAGCTGGGGACCAAGGGCAATGTGTCCAAGTTTGCAGATGACACGAAGATGAGTGGTAAAGCAAAAAGTGCAGAGGATACAGGAAGTCTGCAGAGGAATTTAGATAGGCTAAGTGAATGGGCTAGGGTCTGGCAGATGGAATGCAATGTTGACAAATGTGAGGTTATCCATTTTGGTAGGAATAACAGCAAAAGGGATTATTATTTAAATGATAAAATATTAAAACATGCCGCCGTGCAGAGAGACCTGGGTGTGCCAGTGCATGAGTCGCAAAAAGTTAGTTTACAGGTGATTAAGAAGGCGAATGGAATTTTGTCCTTCATTGCTAGAGGGATGGAGTTTAAGGCTAGGGAGGTTATGCGGCAATTGTATAAGGTGTTAGTGAGGCCAGACCTGGAGTAGTGTGTTCAGTTTTGGTCTCCTTACTTGAGAAAGGACGTACTGGTGTGCAGAGGAGATTCACTAGGTTAATCCCAGAGCTGAAGGGGTTGGATTACGAGGAGAGGTTGAGTAGACTGGGACTGTACTCGTTGGAATTTAGAAGGATGAGGGGGGGGGGGAAGGGGGGGGGGGAAATCTTCTAGAAATATATAAAATTCTGAAGGGAATAGATAAGATAGATGCGGGCAGGTTGTTTCCACAGGCAGGTGAAAGCAGAACTAGGCTTAGCCTCAAAATGAGGGGAAGTAGATTTAGGACTGAGCTTAGGAGGAACCTCTTCACCTAAAGGGTTGTGAATCTATGGAATTCCTTGCCCAGTGAAGCAGTAGAGGCTCTTTCATTAAATGTTTTTAAGATTAAGAAAGATAGTTTTTTGAAGAATAAAGGGATTAAGGGTTATGGTGTTCGGGCCGGAAAGTGGAGCTGAGTCCACAAAAGATCAGCCATGATCTCAGTGAATGGTGGAGCAGACTCGAGGGGCCAGATGGCCTACTCCTGCTTCTAGTTCTTATGTTCTTATGAAAGGTGCTCCAAGAAAGGTCAATGAAGATACACCCGACCTGTTAATGGCCCTTAGAAACAATACAGCACGGGCAGCACGGTAGCATTGTGGATAGCACAAATGCTTCACAGCTCCAGGGTCCCAGGTTCGATTCCGGCTTGGGTCACTATCTGTGCGGAGTCTGCACATCCTCCCAGTGTGTGCGTGGGTTTCCTCCGGGTGCTCCGGTTTCCTCCCAGTCCAAAGATGTGCGGGTTAGGTGGATTGGCCATGCTAAATTGCCCATAGTGTCCAAAATTGCCCTTAGTGTTGGGTGGGGTTACTGGGTTATGGGGATAGGGTGGAGGTGTAGACCTTGGGTAGGGTGCTCTTTCCAAGTGCCGGTGCAGACTCGATGGGCCGAATGGCCTCCTTCTGCACTGTAAATTCTATGATTCTATGATTCTATGAATACAGGTTTTAATTGCGGCCGTGCAGATCACTGGCAACAGGAATGCCTCTTTAAAAGACGGGCAGCAGAAGAAGACTACCCGACCCAAAGGAGGGAGTACCCACCAAGGGGAGGACAGACGAGGTACACTGACTTCTCCCAGGCAAACCCTTTCCAAACACAAGATTGACTAGCTAATTTAGTCATAAGGACTCTCCAATCAGACAGGGAACCTATTATCTCTCTGCTGATAGGAGATCAACACTGCCAATTTATAAATCGACACTGGAGCAGCCATGTCTTCAGTGCAATCAGATCTTCGACTACCACTATCCGACCACACCCAGCATTTGTCGGGGTTCTAAGGACAGGTGTGTGAGTATCCTATTTCTGAACCTGTGACAGTCACTTATGAGAATAAGTCTGTGGATCATCAGTTTGTGGTGACTACTGGATTGGACTGTAACTTGTTGGCCCGAGATTTACTGTGTATCTTCCGGCTACAGCTAGAGTGCGGAGACAAAGGGGTAACGGTTCAATCATGGAGGATGAGACAACAGTGCTATATTTCTATCACTCCCCAGTGGTGAACATTAGACATTGAACATTCACTGCACCACGTTATCCTGGTCCATGACAGAACCAGACAAAACGGAGTTGGAGGACAAATACTGGCCGTTAATTGGGACCGAATGGCCAGTCAAGATTACAGCCACAGTCACGGGAAAAGAAGGTACAGCCGATTTTGTAACAATACCACCACATTTATGGCCACAGTCAGCTTCTGTGGGCCCTCATATTACACGTCAGGTCCACGACCAGTACCATGCCAAGGATCTGGGGCCTATGGTAAGGAGGGCAGTGGATCATTCAGATCCAACAGAGTACGCACTTCAAGTCATGCCAGACGACACTTCCATAAAATATTTTGAGGTCCCTGAAGCGATTAGCACTCGACTTCAGCCAACCCACAGCTCTGGAAGAATAGAGGATTCCTTATCTCGGCCGGCACGGAAATATCCCACCGGGGATTAGTTAATGACCTACTGCAGGCCCTCCTTATGCCCGCGCAGATTTCCGACCCCAGTTGATGTTGGTAATGAACAAGCAGATTGTGCAGTGCGGACAGCCGCGCAATTTCAGCAAGTGATGGTGCCTAAAATGTTAAGTCAGACTGAACGATCTGCTATAAATAGGTCTGCTTCTGACAAGCCAATGCCAACCATCCAAGACGTCATAAGGTTACAGGAGGACGCTCCGGAGAGTGATAAACAAATGTGGAAACGGTTAGGTTGTACATATGATTCTGTTTCCTCTTTATGGACCACGCCAGCAGATCAGGCTTGTACGTCTGATGGACTGGCTTTCAGGGTCATCGAATGTGTACACTTGGCAACTCATTGTGGGGCTCGGGGGACTAGTGATTGGTTGCTGGACACTTGGTGGCACCCAAAAATGCAAGGGTTGGCCCAGAGTATCAGTAATCAGTGTTTGATTTGTCAGCAAAATAACACCTTGTGGTATGAGGCAAACCCCATTGCCCAGTGGTCCCTTTGAGACGCTCCAAATGGATTACATTAAGTTGGAAAGATGTCAATGTTATAAATATGTTTTGGTCATTGTGGATGTGTTCAGCAGATGGGTCAAGGCGTATCAGGCTACCGATAATAAAGCTGCTACTGTAGTTAAAGTTCGGATGCGGGAAATCATTCCCCAGTACGGCATACCAGACCAGTTGAGTTCTGATAACGGGCCTCATTTTATTGGACAGATTAATAGAGCGTTCTGCTCCAAGTTGGGCATATGCCAGCAGTTACACTGTGCGTACAGACCGCAGGCGGCCGGGTTGGTTGAGAGACACAATCAGACCCTCAAAACTAAATTGGCTAAATTAAAAGCAGACTCGGGACTGACATGGCTTAAGTTGCTCCCCGTTGCCCTCTTCCAGCTGCGGGTTACACCTGCGGGACCAGACTGGCTCTCTCCTGCCGAGATCCTTTATGGCAGGCCCCTTAGAACTCCCTGGAGCCTGCATGTTCCCAGACTGGTTCAGTTTCACCATATGACTGAAGAAATTACCACCCATGTTCTAGCCCTCACTAAGGTCCTCAAAGAGCTCCATGGCCAGGTCCGCGCGGCTCACCTGCCACCGCCCCCATTACCTAGCTCACTTTCAGTGCAGCCCGGTAGTTATGTCATGGTCAGAAAAATTGGACACGGAAAGGGTCGGAGCCACGATTGGAGGGGCCCTTTCAAGCCCCCCCCCCCCTCCCCCACACCCCACTGCAGTCAAAGTGGAGGGGTGGACTGCTTGGGTCCACCTCCGCCACTGTAAATTGGGTCCACCTCTACCACTGTAAAAAGGTTGGTTACTAACCTGCCTCCCTTCCCCAGTGCTGTTTTACAGGTGTGAAGCATGATGGGGCGGCTACGCACCGCCTGTGTAATCTTCGGCCTCGCCTCGCTTCGAGTGACATCGGTGACGGACATGGAAAAGGGAAATATAATCTACATCTGTAACCCCAACCAAACTATGAGGACATTTTGTTTATGCAGAGGTGACGTACTACGAGGACATGGTGTCGACTCATGGAAGGTCATCAGATTAACAGACAATGCAGGACTCATGAAGCATTTGCACCGGTCCCGGCGATGGGAAGGGAACATTACATGGACATTGCCTTGTAAATTTGATTTTGAATGTGTTAAGATTGGTGCCATAAAGGTAAAGTCAGACCGTACGGAGAAGGCAGGAAGAGGATGTGAGAGAGAGAGGGGGACTAGAGAGAGGACGGAGCGTGTGAGAAGGGGAGTACAACTAGAACGTAGGTTATTAGGAGATATACTTAATTCATTTAGGACCCAGACTGAGGAAAATCCGGGTAGTATGAATCTCTTCTACCAGATTTACCACCGCTTGTATGGCCAGGGACGGGTTGTCTGCTACCCGAACCCCGCAGCGGTGTTCAGGTTATTTTCTGTTTCACCGCTTTGGGGCACTCCCCAAGCGGTGGTTCATTGTCAGCGTTCCAAGCCACCGCCCGAGCAAGTCACTCTTCCTTATGATCTGGGCTCCGTACCACCGGCTTTTTGCCTTCCCCTTCCTCGGGATAATTCCCACTCACAGTATGATAGGCTGCAATGGTGGAGGGCATACATACCTAGCCACTTCACTCCCAATAGAGACTCCCGGTCATACGAGAATTGTTTCGGCAGTGACGGATACGGCTGTTTGCTGGTAGAGGTGGAAACGAATATAACATGTCTGTTCCCCACCTGTACGGACAGGAGGTGTCATATCACTCAGGCGTCTGGCCAACGCGTCTTGTTCCAACACCACCTGCGTTCCATTGAACGCCGGCCTCCAGCTCCTTTGTGGCTGGGCGAATGTCTCTCATATCACTGTTGGGACTAGGGCTTTCTGCATTGCTAGGCGGCCCGAATGGGCATTCCAAAGCTGGATAAACTGGGCTACTGGGGGATCCCTACGCAACCGATATACTGATTGTGATGCTAGCCTGTACACGGAGCAAGCATACTACTTCAGTTAGCACGCCGGGCAGTCTCAGCTGAATTCTGCAAGAACTGGAAAAAACCTCAGGCTCTCGCACCCAACGGGGGCCACTCAGCCAGGTGGGGAATTCGGAGCGTCTTGATACTGGGAGGTGTGGGGGGTTCCTTGGCGGTCAGCGATAGTAATTATTTTATTTGTGGCCTTACTATCCTGGGAAACGAAACCTTGGGAGCCCTCGTGGCAATAACCAAGGAATTGTCTCAGCTGCGGTTGTTTGCAATGCAGAACCAGTATGCTGTTGACTATCTTCTGGCCCGTGAGGGTGGGGTATGCGCCATAGTGCAGGGCAAGTGTACCATGGAAGTTCAAGACCTAACCGCTAACATCACTAAATTTATGGATCGCATACGGGATCACCTGGACGGAATGCAGGACCCTGGCTCCTGGGGATTTGGAGGTTGGAAGGACTGGTTGATGAACATAAGAACTAGGAGCAGGAGTAGGCCATCTGGCCCCTCGAGCCTGCTCCACCATTCAATGAGATCATGGCTGATCTTTTGTGGACTCAGCTCCACTTTCCGGCCCGAACACCATAACCCTTAATCCCTTTATTCTTCAGTCCTTTAAACACCCCGCTCACCCCACCGGGTCCAAGACCATATTTGCACCAGTGTCCTTCACTTTCCCAATCTACCTCACCGCCTTCTGCTTCCTCAACTGGTGCACTAGCATCCTGCTCGCCTTCTCCCCATACTCGTACACCGCCCCTCGCACCCTTCTGCCCCACTGCCTTACCCGTAGATAACAGCCCAAACTCCATCTGCAGCCGCTGCAGTTTCTTTAGCAGCCCCGCCTCCGGGGCTCCGCACATCTCCTGTCCACCCGCAGGATTTCCTCCACTAGCCTCTCTATTTCCACCCATTCCGCTTTCTCCCTATGTGGCTGAATCGAAATAAACTCCCCCATGACCACTGCTTTCCAATGCCTCCCAAACCGTACCTGCCAAAACCTCCCCCGTGTCATTGGTCTCCACATATCCCCGGATGGCCTTCCTCACCCGCTCACACACCTCTTCCTC
Organism: Scyliorhinus torazame; assembly: GCF_047496885.1. Lineage (NCBI taxonomy): Eukaryota > Metazoa > Chordata > Chondrichthyes > Carcharhiniformes > Scyliorhinidae > Scyliorhinus > Scyliorhinus torazame. Next base: position 83,846,941 of record NC_092724.1, read on the forward strand.
TGCCAACAGCTACATATCCAGCCTCCATTGTGGGCGCTGGGTCTCCCCTTTGCCCACTCTTAGGTCCACCCAGTGCGGGGCATGGTCCGACATCACTAGTGTCGAATACTCAATATTAACCACCCCGGCCAACAACATCTTGTCAAACACAAAAAAATCTATTCGGGAGTACACCTTGTGCACATGGGAGTAGAATGAAAATTCTTTTTGCCCTCGGTCTCCCAAATCTCCACAGATCCAACCCCTCCCCCCCACCCCCTACTGTTGTAGGGGCATGGATGTTAGCGGTTAGTGGATAGTCAGGAGCTTTTTCCCCCCAGTGTGGAAGAGTCAATTACTAAGGGGGTATAAGTTTGAGGTGCGAGGGGCAAGGTTTAAAAAGGAGATGTACGAGGCATGTTTTGTTTTTGTTCTGTTTTTTTTAATTTTTATTTTTAACACAGTGATGGGAGCCTGGACTCACTGCCAGGGGAGGTAGTGGAAGCAGATACGATAGTGACTTTTAAGCGGCATCTTGACAAATACGTGAATAGGATGGGAACAGAGGGATTTGGTCCCCGAAAGGGTAGGGCATTTTAGTTCAGACGATCAGCATAGTCGCTGCAAGCTTGGAGGGCCGAAGGGCCTGTTCCTGTGCTGTAATTTTCCTTGCTCTTTGAATGATTAGGATTTGGAAAGCCCTGCATGATTACAGATTAAATTGCAGTTTACAACAGGGAATTGGATAAATACTTGAAGGAAAAACATGTTTAGGGATGTGAGGAAAGAGCGGGTGAATGGGACTAAATGGATTGTTCGACGAAAGAGACTCAATGAAGGAATAGGCCTCTTTTTGTGCTGCATTATTCTATGATTTTATCTCCCCTTACCTCGTCTCGGAGCTTAGGAGCTCATCCTGTCCAGGGAGCAGAAAGTGTATCTGCTGGATCCCTATCCCATTAAACTGCTGACCATACAACTTCCTTTCCAAGTCCCAATGCCAAGTGACATCAGAACTAGTATCCTTTTTGAATGCCCCAAATGCTTTTCAAAACCACCACCACACAGCACATGTCCACCTTCAACTGTTGTTGAATATGCTGTCACCTTCTAAATCCCTGCCCATCACTTCTGCAACTTCAAGTTTAAATCTTTCCAGTCGTGTTCATTCCCCTGCCACAGCACCAATACAGCCCTGACCAGGATCACCAGTAATATTGTTCAACTGTGACCATGTTTTACTACCCCTCCTTGTCCTTCCTCAACCTCTCTGCAGTCTTCACCACAGTGGATCACATCAGTTTCTTCAACATTTCTTCTCCCTTGTCTAGGTAAGTGGAACTTCCCAAAACTCGTTCTATTCTTATTATCCAGTCAGTCAGTGATAGCAGAGAATCTCCTGCTATAGCTTCTCATTCCACTCAATTACCTCCAAGGTTCCCCTGGATCTATCCTCCTCCTCATCTACATAGTGGCCCTTGGTAACATCATCTAAAGACAGGCAGTCAAGTTTCACATGTATATTAATGATATCCAGCTCTCCCTCTTCACCAACTCTGCTGACCTCTCCATTGCCGTTATGTGGTCAGCCAGTTGGTCTACCATTAGAGGTGGTAAACTTATTTTATGTTAACCCAAGAGGAAATCCAGTGAAAGGTCAGCTTGCTAAGCCAGTGCAGGATCCAGTGAGAGTCAGTACATTTAAAATCAGTGTGCTAAGAGTATAGAATCTAGTGAGATGGTCCTGTGCTAACCCATTACTGGATCTAGTGATAGCGCAGCACATTAACCCAGGATCTCTACTCCTGCCTCCACATGATACAAATAAAAAAAAGAGTCAAAGAATTGTAGTTTCTCATAATATACACAGGAGAACAACTGGTACATTCTCTTACATCCACATACCTATTGGTTCAGCATTGATGGTTCCTTTGATGTAATTTGCCCCAAGCACTGGCTGCTTGATCTCACAACCCTTCATCAGGTAAAATGGCATTGTGAAGGATTTCAGTGCCTCCTTGCTATCTTTTGCCACAAATACTACCTGCAAAGTACAGAAACAGGACAGCAAGGTGGCAGTGAATACAACAAGCACAAACAAATGCATCCAGGTATATCTGTACAGGCTGGGGGCAAGGCTATTGTTACACCATATGTTTTGTCATAACTGAGGTCACTCTACAACAGGGAACATACTGGTGGGCACAGTCTAACATTGTGTAGAATATTGGTCAATCCAGGCCTGTCGCTGTATATAAATGGGGTACAGTTCTGTTGGGCAGCACACCCTTTTTGATTGTGCATGGGTGGCATTTAAGAACACAGCACCATTGTTTTCTTTTTGTTTGGCCGTCCAGACGAGGTAACTTAAGGGGCTAACTTGCGTGTGGAATTGAGGATTGCTGTGGAGTTTAGAGGGAACAGTATTCTTGGGATACAGGTCTGGTATTGCATAACATTGCTGTATACTTCTGGTGGCTACAGGTGTGTACCTCGAGTATAGTATATCATGTAGTTAAGGAGCCAGTTCCAATGTAAGAGGAGACTGTCATGCCATTAATCTAGGCTGGATCTGAACCCTGGTATATGAAATAAAAGGTATTTTTCTATTCTAAGTTGTACACCTGGTAGATGGTGACATCTGATGTTATATGAAAATAAAAGCCAGTGTGTTTATTAACTAGACGAATCAATGAGAGTTCAACATCTGAGAAATACGGAACAATATTACTTACTTGGTATGGCATCAGGTAAACCATTCCCCTTGTTGAGCCTTTGAAAGCCTCCAACATGTTGTCCACATTACTGAATGACAGCTCTACATGGTCATAAAACATCAGCAAGCTGCAAACACAGGAAACAAGGGTGTAACATCACATTCAGACAGGCGCACCTACATGTTAGACTGCCCAGTCATTGGATAGCAGCCAGGAATGATGGAGAGGGCATAGATATTAAATGGGAGATTTGGGGCAGAGAGAACATGTCAATAATGAAGTATATTAGGTGGTTAAAGAAAAGGAATATGAAATGATGGCCTGGCATATCCCCCAATCTACCACTGGAAGCAAACCGGAGTTCGTTCAATGAACAGTGCAAGAAGCCATGCCAGGAGCAGCGTCAAACATACCTAAAAAATGAATTGTCAACCTGGTGAAGCTACAGCATACTTGCATAACAAAACAGCAGAAACAGTATGAAATAGACACCGAGTGAAGCAATTCCACAACCAAAGCATCAGATCCAAGTTCTGCAGTCCTGCCATATGCAGTTGTGAATTGTAGTGAGCAATTAGTGGTGGGAAGGTGGTGATATTGTCGCTAGATTAATAATCCTGAGACACAGGGTAATGGTCTGGGTTCATGGGAGGTGGTGGAATGTGAATTCAATAGATGAAACCATGGTTACAGTAAAAATCCATCTGGTTCACTAATGCTCTTCAGGATAGGAAATCTGCTGTCCTTACCAGGTCTGGTATGTGTGAAGCCAGACCCACAACAATATGGTTGACCCTCTGAAATAGCTGGGGAGGTGGCGACGAAAGGCATTGTCGCTGGACTAGTAATCCAGACTGCGGGGACTGAAGTGTGGACCCAGGTTCATGTGACTCCAGACCACAACAATGTGGTTGACTCTCAAATGCTCTGAGAAATGGCCTAGCAAACCACTCAGTTGTATCAAAACCACTACAAAGTCTAAAAAGGAAAGAAACTGGACAGTTTCAACCTAGGCACCAGAAATGGCAACGGCAAACCCAGACCTGCCGACCCTGCAAAGTGTTCTCAGGGTATGTCCTCAGCCCAAACATCTTCAGCTGCTTTATCAATGGCCTCCCTTTCATAAGGTCAGAAGTGGGGATGTTTGCAGTTAGTCAACACAATGTTCAGAACAACTCGAGACTCCTCAGAAAGTGAAGCAGGCCAAGTCCAAATGCAACAAGACTTGGAAAATACACAGGCTAGGGCTGACAAGTGGCAATTTCATTTGCGCCACACAAGTGCCAGCTAATGAAAATGAAAATAGCTTATTGTCACAAGTAGGCTTCAAATGAAGTTACTGTGAAAAGCCCCTAGTCGCCACATCCTGGCGCCTGTTCGGGGAGGCTGGTATGGGAATTGAACCATGCTGCTGGCCTGCCTTGGTATGCTTTCAAAGCCAGCGATTTAGCCCTGTGCAAAACAGCCCCAGTCATAATAACCATCACCTACAAAAGAGGATCGAACCATTGCCCCATGACACTTACCATCGCCGAATCCCACACAATCAATATCCTGGGGGTTATCATGGATCAGTAATTCACCCCCAAAGCCTGTCAACCATCTACAAGGCTCAATCAGGAGTATAATTGAATACTCTCCACTTGCCTGGGTGAGTGCAACTCCAACACTCAAGAAGCTCAACACCATCCAGGACAAAGTAGCCGCTTGATTGCTATCCCTTCCACACATTCAATCCTTCACCACCATTGAACAGTGGCTGTCATGTGTACCAACTGCAAAATGCACTGCAGTAACTTGTCAAGGTATTCGGCAGCACCTTCTAAATCCACGACCATTTAGGACAAGAGCAGCAGATACTTGGAACCCCACCACCTGGAGGTTCCTCTCCAAGTCACTCATTACTCCAACTTGGGAAATATGTTGCCGTTCCTTCACTGTCGCTTGGTCAAAATCCTGGAACCCCCTCCCTAAAAGCACTATGGGTGTACCTACACCTCAAGAACTGCAGCAGTTCAAGACGGTTCACCACCACCTTCTGAAGGGCAACTAGGGATGGGCAATAAATAATGGTCTAGCCAGTGGCACCCCTGTAGAAACGATTATATATATATATATATATTTTTTAAACTCTTACAACTAAAAAGTCTCAAAAGAATAAAACCAAGTGGACCACAATGGCAAACCCAGCCCCGTCGACCCTGCAAATTCCCCTTACTAACATCTGGGGACTTGCACCAAAATGGGGAGAGCTGTCCAACGGACTAGTCAAGCAGCAGGCTGTCATTCTTGCGGAATCATGGACAAGGTCCCAGACCCCCCCCCCCCCCCCCCCCATTACCATTTCTGGGTTTGCCTTTTCCCATCGGCAAGCAGAGGTGGCGGCGGCACAGTAGTATACCATGAGGAAGAAGTTGTCCTGGGAGTCCTTAACATTCAATCCGGACTCCACGAGAGTCTCATGGCACTAGGTCAAAAATGGGCAATGAAACTCCTGCCGATTAGCATATAACATCCCTTGCCCCCCCCCCAATCAACTGATGAACAGTACTCCTCCATGCTGAACACCACTTAGAGAGAAAACAGAGGGTGACCAGGGCATAGAATGTACTCTGGATGGGGGCTTTAATGTGCATCACCAAGAGTGGCTTGGTAGTACCACGACTAATGGAACTGATGAGTTCTAAACGTCATAGCTGTTAGACTGGGTCTGCAGCAGTGTGGTGTGGAAGCCAACAAGTAGGAAGTGGGGAAAAAAAAAAACCTGACCTCACCAACTTACTTGCTGCAGATGCATCTGTCCATGACAGTATTGGTAGGAGTGACGACTGCACAATACTTATGGAGATGAAGTCCTGTCTTCACATTGAGGATACCTTCCATTATGTTGTGTGGCACTACCACAGTGTTAAATGGATAGATTGTAAACAGATTTAGCAGGCCAAAAATGAGGCACTGTAGACCATCAACAGCAGCAGAATTGTATTCAACCACAATCTAACCTCGTGGTCCAGCATATTACTCATTCTACCATTACCACAAAGCCAGTGGATCAACCATGGTTCAATGAAGAATGCAGAAGGCAAAGTGGTTGTTGAAGGTTCGTCACCTCAATCCCACGACATCAGTGCAGGAGTTCCTCAAGATTGTATCCTTGGTCCAATCATCTTCAGCTGCATTTAAAAGTTTATTGGATAAGCATATGGATGATAATGGCATAGTGTAGGTTAGATGGCTTTTGTTTCGGTGCAACATCGTGGGCCGAAGGGCCTGTACTGCGCTGTATCGTTCTATGTTCTATGCTTCATCAATGACCTTCCTTCCATCAAAAAGGTCAGAAGTGGGGATGTTTGCGGATGACTGCACAATATTCAGCACCATTCCCGACTCCTTAGATAATGAAGCAGTTCATGTCCAAATGCAGCAAGTCATTAGCACTGCTTCCTCATGGCACCACCGACCCAGGTTCTTTCCAACCTTGGATGACAATCAGAGTGGAGTTTGCATGTTTCCCCCATATCTTTATGGCTTTTTTCCAGATGCGCCGGTTTCCTCCCTCTGTTCAAAGATGTGCAGGTTAAATGGATTGGCTAGGCTAAATTCCCCCATAGTGCCCTAGTCAAGCCCCATCCCCTGGTGACATGACTGTCATTAGGGGCAGACATCGAGCCCCACTCCCAATCAATCCGACCCTGCCCACCCTCAGCTCAAAATCTCTGCTCAACAGTGCTTCTGGCTAGCTGTTGTTGCTTCTAGCCTTGTCTCTCCTCTTTCTCCCTCACCACCCGGACGCTGCGCAGCCCTCGCACTCTCAGCCCTGCTGGTCTCTGGTCAGGTAACCCCGCTCCCACTGGCCGCTGCTCCCAGATTCCCTGAGAAATTACGCTGGCATGTGCCTGGCCTTCTTTACACTCCTGACTGCTGCTCTGCTCACCTCTCATTTGGGTGACTGGATCTTGAAACTCGATGACCGCATGTGCTCCTGACTGGCTGGTGGCCTCTGTTCATTTTGGTCGGTTGCCTCCCCGCCCGCCTCTGCCCTGGAGGTCACAAGCTGGTCCCCTCAACAGCTGTTGGCCGTCACCACCTCCTTGCCTCCCTAAATGTGACCCACTTCTGACCTTTTTGATGGAAGGAAGGTCATTGATGAAGCATAGAACATAGAACGATACAGCGCAGTACAGGCGCTTCGGCCCACGATGTTGCACCGAAACAAAAGCCAACCTACACTATGCCAGTGATTGCTGGGAGGTAAGTTTCTCCTTTAAAAACACTTGTCTTTGCAGGAGCAGGCCAGTCGATTTCAGCGGGAGCGGTGAGTTAGTGATTTCTGGGAGACCTTCACAGGAGCAGGCTAGTCAATTTCAGCGGTAAACACTTACCTGGTCCCGTTTTCTGTCCCTCTTTGCTGTTTTTTAAAAAAAAATTATTGTTTAAGGCGGGAACAGGATGTTCGACCCGCGGACTTCTGGGAAGACCCTCACCAATAAATTCTGGTGGAGAGGAAACCCGAGACACTACACGTGTAGTGTCTCCCACCCGCCCTCCTCCTCTAACCTAATAATAAAACCCATTGGTGTGAGGTAAGTACCATATTTTATTATTATTATTATTTATTTATTTTTAATTTAATTTAGTGGTTAGCCAGATCTTGGTAGAAAGTTAGAGGGATGGCAGGGAAGGGAGTGCAATATTCCTCCTGCAGGATGTTTGAGGTGAGGGATGCCGTTAGTGTCCCTGCTGATTTTACCTGCAGGAAGTGCTGCCATCACCAGCTCCTCCAAGACCGAGTTAGGGAACTGGAGCTGGAGTTGGAAGAACTTCGGATCATTCAGGAGGCAGAGGGGGTCATAGATAGCAGCTTCAGGGCATTAGTTACACCAAAGATTGGAGATAGATGGGTAACTGTAAGAGGGACTGGGATGAAGCAGTCAGTGCAGGGATCCCCTGCGGTCGTTCCCCTGAGAAACAAGTATACTGCTTTGGATACTTGTGGGGGGGGGGGGGGGGATTTACCAGGGGTAAGCCATGGGGTACGGGCCTCTGGCACGGAGTCTGTCCCTGATGCTCAGAAGGGAAGGGGGGAGAGGAGCAGAGCATTAGTAATTGGGGACTCGATAGTCAGGGGCACAGATAGGAGATTTTGTGGGAGCGTGAGAGAATCACGTTTGGTATGTTGCCTCCCAGGTGCAAGGGTACATGATGTCTCGGATCGTGTTTTCCGGGTCCTTAGGGGGGGGGGGGGGGGGGGGGAGCAGCCCCAAGTCGTGGTCCACATTGGCACTAACAACATAGGTAGGAAAGGGGACAAGGATGTCAGGCAGGCTTTCAGGGAGCTAGAATGGAAGCTCAGAACTAGAACAAACAGAGTTGTTATCTCTGGGTTGTTGCCCGTGCCACGTGATAGTGAGATGAGGAATAGGGAGAGAGAGCAATTAAACACGTGGCTACAGGGATGGTGCAGGCGGGAGGGATTCAGATTTCTGGATAACTGGGGCTCTTTCTGGGAAAGGTGGGACCTCTACAGACAGGATGGTCTACATCGGAGCCTGAACTGGCAGCATGGGTTGGTACCTGGGACTTCGATGTTGTGGCCATTTCGGAGACATGGATAGAGCAGGGATAGGAATGGATGTTGCAGGTTCCGGGGTTTAGGTGTTTTAGTAAGCTCAGAGAAGGAGGCAAAAGGAGGGGGAGGTGTGGCGCTGCTAGTCAAGAGCAGTATTACGGTGGCGGAGAGGATGCTAGATGGGGACTCATCTTCCGAGGTAGTATGGGCTGAGGTTAGAAACATGAAAGTTGGGAGTCTTCTATAGGCCTCCAAATAGTTCTAGGGATGTAGAGGAAAGGATGGCGAGGATGATCCTGGATAAGAGCAAAAAGTAACAGGGTAGTTATTATGGGAGACTTTAACTTTGCAAATATTGACTGGAAAAGATATAGTTAGAGTACATTAGATGGGTCGTTTTTTGTACAGTGTGTGCAGGAGGGTTTCCTGACACAATATGTTGACAGGCCAACAAGAGGCGAGGCCACGTTGGATTTGGTTTTGGGTAATGAACCAGGCCAGGTGTTGGATTTGGAGGTAGGAGAGCATTTTGGGGACAGTGACCACAATTCGGTGACATTTACGTTAATGATGGAAAGGGATAAGTATACACCGCAAGGCAAGAGTTATAGCTGGGGGAAGGGCAATTATGATGCCATTAGACGTGACTTGGGGGGGATAAGGTGGAGAAGTAGGCTGCAAGTGTTGGGCACACTGGATATGTGGAGCTTGTTCAAGGATCAGCTTCTGCATGTTCTTGATAAGTATGTACCGGTCAGGCAGGGAGGAAGGCGTCGAGCGAAGGAACCGTGGTTTACCAAAGAAGTGGAATCTCTTGTTAAGAGGAAGAAGGAGGCCTATGTGAAGATGAGGTGTGAAGTTTCAGTTGGGGCAATGGATAGTTACAAGGTAGCGAGGAAGGATCTAAAGAGAGAGCTAAGACGAGCAAGGAGTGGACATGAGAAGTATTTGGCAGGTAGGATCAAGGAAAACCCAAAAGCTTTGTATAGGTATGTCAGGAATAAGCGAATGACGAGGGAAAGAGTAGGACCAGTCAAGGACAGGGATGGGAAGATGTGTGTGGAGTCTGAAGAGATAGGCGAGATACTAAATGAATATTTTTCGTCAGTAGTCACTCAGGAAAAAGATAATGTTGTGGAGGAGAATGCGGAGACCCAGGCTAATAGAATAGATGGCATTGAGGTACGTAGGGAAGAGGTGTTGGCAATTCTGGACAGGCTGAAAATAGATAAGTCCCCGGGGCCTGATGGGATTTACCCTAGGATTCTCTGGGAGGCCAGGGAAGAGATTGCTGGACAAAGAACAAAGAAATGTACAGCACAGGAACAGGCCCTTCGGCCCTCCAAGCCCGTGCCGACCATGCTGCCCAACTAAACTACAATCTTCTACACTTCCTGGGTCCGTATCCTTCTATTCCCATCCTATTCATATATTTGTCAAGATGCCCCTTAAATGTCACTATCGTCCCTGCTTCCACTACCTCCTCCGGTAGCGAGTTCCAGGCACCCACTACCCTCTGCGTAAAAAACTTGCCTCGTACATCTACTCTAAACCTTGCCCCTCTCACCTTAAACCTATGCCCCCTAGTAATTGACCCCTCTACCCTGGGGAAAAGCTTCTGAATATCCACTCTGTCTATGCCCCTCATAATTTTGTATACCTCTATCAGGTTTCCCCTCAACCTCCTTCGTTCCAGTGAGAACAAACCGAGTTTATTCAACCGCTCCTCATAGCTAATGCCCTCCATACCAGGCAACATTCTGGTAAATCTCTTCTGCACCCTCTCTAAAGCCTCCACATCCTTCTGGTAGTGTGGCGACCAGAATTGAACACTATACTCCAAGTGTGGCCTAACTAAGGTTCTATACAGCTGCAACATGACTTGCCAATTCTTATACTCAATGCCCCGGCCAATGACCTTTGGCTTTGATTTTTATGTCATCATTGGCTACAGGAATAGTGCCAGAGGACTGGAGGATAGCAAATGTGGTCCCTTTGTTCAAAAAGGGGAGCAGAGACAACCCCAGCAACTATAGACCGGTGAGCCTCACGTCTGTAGTGGGTAAAGTCTTGGAGGGGATTATAAGAGACAAGATTTATAATCATCTAGATAGGAATAATATGATCAGGGATAGTCAGCATGGCTTTGTGAAGGGTAGGTCATGCCTTACAAACCTTATCGAGTTCTTTGAGAAGGTGACTGAACAGGTAGACGAGGGTAGAGCAGTTGATGTGGTGTATATGGATTTCAGCAAAAGCATTTGATAAGGTTCCCCACGGTAGGCTACTGCAGAAAATACGGAGGCTGGGGATTGAGGGTGATTTAGAGATGTGGATCAGAAATTGGCTAGCTGAAAGAAGACAGAGGGTGGTAGTTGATGGGAAACGTTCAGAATGGAGTGCAGTTACAAGTGGAGTACCACAAGGATCTGTTCTGGGGCCGTTGCTGTTTGTCATTTTTATCAATGACCTAGAGGAAGGCGCAGAAGGGTGGGTGAGTAAATTTGCAGACGATACTAAAGTCGGTGGTGTTGTCGATAGTGTGGAAGGCTGTTGCAGGTTACAGAGGGACATAGATAAGCTGCAGAGCTGGGCTGAGAGGTGGCAAATGGAGTTTAATGTAGAGAAGTGTGAGGTGATTCACTTTGGAAGGAATAACAGGAATGCGGAATATTTGGCTAATGGTAAAGTTCTTGGAAGTGTGGATGAGCAGAGGGATCTAGGTGTCCATGTACATAGATCCCTGAAAGTTGCCACCCAGGTTGATAGGGTTGTGAAGAAGGCCTATGGAGTGTTGGCCTTTATTGGTAGAGGGATTGAATTCCGGAGTCAAGAGGTCATGTTGCAGCTGTACAGAACTCTGGTACGGCCGCATTTGGAGTATTGCGTACCGTTCTGGTCACCGCATTATAGGAAGGACGTGGAGGCTTTGGAGCAGGTGCAGAGGAGATTTACAAAATGATCAGGAGGTTAGATAGGGTGGACAGTGAGAACCTTCTCCCGCGGATGGAAGTGGCTGGCACGAGGGGACATAGCTTTAAACTGAGGGGTAATAGATATAGGACAGAGGTCAGAGGTAGGTTCTTTACGCAAAGAGTGGTGAGGCCGTGGAATGCCCTACCTGCAACAGTAGTGAACTCGCCAACATTGAGGGCATTTAAAAATTTATTGGATAAACATATGGATGATAATGGCATAGTGTAGGTTAGATGGCTTTTGTTTCGGTGCAACATCGTGGGCCGAAGGGCCTGTACTGCGCTGTATCGTTCTATGTTCTATGAAAACTTTGCAGGCTTGCACACTGATATTAGGTCGGTGACCTCACCTTTGCCTCAGGCTGCCCGCCAGACTGAATGCCAGAAACCTGGCTACTGTTTTGCACCTTTACTCAATGAAAGTTCAAAAATTGCACACCAATTCAAGAGAGCCATGTCTGAACTGCTTTTAAAACACCACCACCTCAATCTGGCAAACTGTTTACCCGCTCTAAAGGAGAGTCCACCAATCAAGAGCCCAATGCCATTCTTTATTGCCTGCTCATCATCATAGAATTTACAGTGCAGAAGGAGGCCACTCGGCCCATTGAGTCTGCGCCGGCTCTTAGAAAGAGCACCCTACCCAAGGTCAACACCTCCACCCTATCCCCATAACCCAGTACCCCACCCAACACTAAGGGCAATTTTGGACACAAAGGGCAATTTATCATGGCCAATCCACCCAACCTGCACATCTTTGGACTGTGGGAGGAAACCGGAGCACCCGGAGGAAACCCACGCACACACGGGGAGGATGTGCAGACTCCGCACAGACAGTGAACCAAGCCAGAATCGAACCTGGGACCCTGGAGCTGTGAAGCACTTGTGCTATCCACAATGCTACCGTACTGCTGAGCCTATCAGCACATTTTGAGCTACCGAGGCTCTGAATGGTGTTTGACCACAACAGTCACCCCTGTATGGGACACCCACCCCCCCCCCCCCCCCCCCCCCCCCCCCCACTGGCCGGGGCCTTGCGCTGCAGTGTTGTCCGTTTCATTGAAAGTTCTCTTGTGGGTAGGGCATATCCATTCTAGCCCAGCAGCAGTGAGGAATAAGATAGCACTCTGGCTGAGACCAGCACACACTGGGTATGGAGCCTAGCACCTGCTGGTGTGCAAAACTCTGCTCAATGCCAACTGTTGAGGGACGTTTGCGCTTCAACTTCTGATGCAGGTCAGAAAAAAGAGAGAAATGGGAGAAGGAAGGGGCAGAGAAAAACTGACAATTCTGTTTAAAAATCAGGGCTTACAATTTAGAATTTTTCACCCTGCTTAAAAATCTTGGGAAAGCTATTTTTAGGATGGGGTGTTGGTCTTCAGTGAAACAACCCCAACCTTCTAATTACATCTCTAGTGGAGAGCAAACAGTACCTCAGGTTCACACCATTGCTTGGTTTGAAATGTCAGTGAGGCTGATGTAGCACACCCCTGTTGACGACTTGTGGCATTTCTGACGGCAACTTCGGATTCCCACATTTACTCCAGAATTATGGCGAGTGCTATTAATCTCCCTGTTCCACAAAATCCAGGACAGGGTACTGAAGAAATTTGGCAGTATTTGGAGTAGAAGGCTACATGTATCCCAAATTGCTGAAGGAGATATAGGTGGAAATTGTAGAGGTTCTGGCCACAATCTTTCAATCCTCCTCAGATACAGAATTGGTGCAACAGGACTGGAAGATTGCAAAACATCATAGAATTTACAGTGCAGAAGTACGCCATTCAGCCCGTCGAGTCTGCACCAGCCCTTGGAAAGAGCACCATACTTAAGTCGCACGCCTCCACCCTATCCCCTTTTATTCCGGTAACCCAGTAACCCCACCGAACCATTTTGGAGACAAAGGGGAATTTAGAATGGCCAGTCCACCTAACCTGCAGATCTTTGGACTGCGGGAGGAAACCGTAGCACCCGGAGGAAACCCACGCACACACGGGGAGAACGTGCAGACTCCACACAGACAGTGACCCAAGCCAGGAATTCAACCAGGGACCCTGGAGCTGTGAAGCGACTGTGCTACCCACTATGCTACCGTTCTGCCCCACAAATGTCGAGTTCGGTTCGTCACGTGTGCTGCACAGATATATTCGCTGCAATAACTTCTCTGGAGATCAAACCTGTTCCCGCTGCCAGTCAATGATACCATATGGATCGTAAAGATTTTAAAAAGCGCTTTGCAGGGCTCTTCCAGGATTTGAACCCAGGACCCCCCCGCATTTTATCGCAACAAAAGCCCCCAAGCGAGAATCATACCCCTTGATCAACAAGCCAACCAGTATTATGTTCGTCCTTAAAAAAGGGGCGAGAGATAAACCCAACGATAGGTCAGACAGACAGTTGAACATCAGTGGTGGCGAATCTTTTGCAGGCAATAACGCAATAAAAATCAATTGGCATTTGGAAAAGTATGGACTAATAAATGAAAATTAGCACAAATTTGTTCAAGGCAAATCCTGTTTGATTAACATGACCAAGGGATGATGGTGGCGCAGTTGATAAGCAGCTGAGCTTGAAAAGGCTTTTGACAGAATTCTGCTTTGTAAAATTTACTATAAGAGATTAATTAGCTATAAAATTCTCTAAGAGACAGAAAGCAGGTGAACAATTGTTTCGGATTGATTGAGCTGTGAGGAAGAAGCTGTTCCTATGTCTGGATGTACAGGTCTTCAGACTTCTCTATCTTCTGCCTGATGGGTCTGGAAGAGGGCAAAGCCTGGGTGGGAGGGGACAATGCGGTCTGCCTTCCTGAGGCAGCGGGATGTATAGGCAGAATCAATGGGAGGATAACAAGCTTGTGTGATACGTTAACCACAATCTGCAGTTTCGGGTGCTCTGGTTTTCTCCCACAGTGCAAAGACCGACCAGTTGACATACCAGGCTGTGATGCATCCGGATAGGATGCTATCTATGGCACTTTGCAGACGTTTGAGAGAGTTGATGCAGACATGCCGAATTTCTTTAGCTTCCACAGAAAGTATAGATGTTGTTGGGATTTCTTGACTGTTGCATCAACGTGAGTGGACCAGGACAGACTGTTGGTGATGGTGACCCCCAGGAACTTAAAACTATCGACCATCTCCACTTTGGTGCCATTGATGCAGACGGGAGTGTGAGTCGTGGGGTGGGGGGAGACGTCACACCAGACTCAGAACACGGCAAGGCCAATAATTCTCGTGAGAGCTGTCTCACGAGATTTACCAGCCTCATTACCTCTCGCAAGATTTAACAAGATCCCACGAGGCAGAGCAATCTGGATCCCGCCCATTGAAGTCGGGATCCACACTTGCATATTCAAGTGAGCAGTTAGTCTCACTTGAATATGTCTGTGCCGGATTTATCCAAGGTGCAGGATCTAATGACCTCGCCTCAGACGTTGAACGGGCACCGTTTAGCACCAGTTTCCACAAACATGGACCAGCGTACCAGTACTTGGGGGTTTTCCCAGGTGATCGGGGCCTCGGGTTTGTTGGTCTCTGGGCATGGTAGTACCCTGGCACCCCCAATGTTGCCCTGGCAGTACTCCCAGGTGCCATCCTGGTAGTGCCAGGCTGGCTGGGGCACTGCCAGGGTGCCAGGCTGGCAGTGCCAAGATATCCAGGTAGCATCTTGCCCATGCCGGGGATCAGGCCCAGGGGTGCCCTGCGCTCATGGGGTGGAGGGTTCGATGACACCCTGATTGGTGAGAATGGAGAGTTGGGGGGAGTCTGGAGGCCACCACGATTGGGGGGGGGGGGGGGGGGGGGCGTGGTCAGAGATCGGGGCACTATTTAAAAATGGCACCCCAATCTCTTCCTGCACTGACAGCTGAGCTCGTTGGCGCAGGAAATTAGCAGGTCGGCAGTGGGTTCCTCGCCGAAGCCCAGTAATAAAGCGGAGTCCCGTTTAATAGCGGAGTGGTTCTTGCCGCTAACACGCTAATAAATAAAGAGGCTTATTTATTTATTTACTTAGTAAATGTTAACCAACTTGATGAATACTTTGCACAGGACGGTGCTGCCTCGTTCTCGGACGGCAGTGGCACAGTTGTTAGCACTGTTGCCTCAGTTCGAAGGTCCCAGGTTCAATTCCAGCCTCGGATAACTGTTCCACAAGTTTCATAGAATTTAGTGCAGAAGGAGGCCATTTGGCCCATCGAGTCTGCACCGGCCCTTGGACAGGGCACTCTACCGCCCCTATCCCCACACCACCTTTATTTTGGACACGAAGGGCAATTTAGCATGGCCAATCCACACAGACAGTGACCCAAGCCGGGAATCGAACCTGGGACCCTGGAGCTGTGAAGCAACTGTGCTAGCCACTGTGCGTGGAGTTTGCACTGGCCCTACTCCCAATCCACCTAACCTGCACATCTTTGGACTATGGGAGGAAACCGGAACACCCGTAGGAAGCCCATGCAGACAAGGGGAAGAAGTGCAAACTCCATACAGTCACCCGAAGTTAGAACTGAACCCGAGACCCTGGAGCTGAGAGGCAGCAGTGCTAACCAGTGTGCCACCATGTTGCAGCCAAAGGTCAACGATGCATTAGAGACCTTCTACCGGGGACTGTATACATCCGAGCCCCCAGCAGGGAATGAGAGGATGAAACAGCTCTTCAATGGACTGCACATGCCAGTCGTGGGGGAGAACAGGAAACGGGGGCTGGAAGCACTGCTAGAACTGGAAGTCATGGAGAGTATTAACTCCATGCAGGCGGGGAAGGTGCGGAGACAAGATGGATTCCCAAACTTCTACAAAAGTTTTGCAGCAGCACTGGACCTGCACCTGCAGATGTTCACAGACTCACTGACAAGGAGCACCAAGCAGTCTACACGAGCACAAGCCTCAATCTCACTGATACCCAAGAAAGACAAATACCCAACAGAACGAGGGTCCTACAGACCTATTTAGACCATAAGACATAGGAGCAGAATTAGGCCAGGCGGTCCATCGCATTCAATCATGGCTGATATTTTTCTCATCCCCAATCTCCTGCCTTCTCCCCATAACCCCTGATCCCCTTATTAATCAAGAACCTATCTATCTCGGTCTTAAAGACACAGTGATCACTTCCGGTGACGACGATGTGCTGAGCAGTTGCACGTCAGGTGGCTCTCCTCCCGTGGATCCGAGAAATAGCCACTTTTTAACGAAAACTCACCAGAAAACATGGCAACTGACTCCCCAACCTTAATAAGACAAGGAAGAAAGAGGGGAAAATAAGCAAAAATAAATGCCTGGAAATAGCCAATCTAGGAGCCAAACAGAGACCAGGAGTGGAAGGGGCCAGGAACGAGCGGAGAAGAGACTGGAAGCCCAAGAGGCGACCATCAATGACATGGAGAAAGCCGCGACCGGCCAGAGTGATCGGATCGTGGCACTGGAGAAAGAGGTGGCGAGGTTGGTCGCAACATAGGGCAGTCTGAGGGGTAAAGTTCAGGATCAGGAGAACTCAAGGCGGCAAAACCTGCAGATTGGAGGGAATCAAGGGCAGGAACCCCACGAACTACGTGGCCCAGATGCTGGGCAACCTGGTGGAAAGGGTGACTTTCCCCAACCCACCAGAAATAGTCAGGGCACACCTGTTACTGCGCCCGAAACGCAAAGCTGGGGAACAACCAAGGGCAGTAATAGCCAAAACTGCACGAGTACCGTGACCGAGAAAGAACAGGCCACGAACTGCAGCTGGGAAGAACACAAACTAAATATATACCAGGACATTGGGGCTGACCTGGCCAGGCCTCGGGCGGAATTTAACAGGGTGAAAGCAGCACTGTACAAGAAAGGCGTACACTTTGGTATGCTCTACCCAGCAAAGCTCTGGGTCACATACCAAGTCAAGGAAAGCCAACATAATCTTCCTCCAGGAGACACACCTAAGAGAGCAGGACCGACTGCAAGTAAGGAAGGGCTGGGTGGGACAGACCTACCATTCCTGTTACGGGACGAAGGCCAGGGAGATGGCAATACTAATAAATAAGAAGACTATGTTTGAGGCGACGAAGACAGTTAGGGACCCAGGGGGACAGTACATCATGGTCTGCGGGGCCCTAGAAGTACTCATCAACATGTACGCTCCAAACTGGGATGACACGAAATTCGTTAAAATGACCGTGGTGGAAATCCCCGACATAGCGACGCACCTATCTGGACACTGCACTATTGGCTGACAAAATCTTCAGCAAGAAAGTATCACAGGCCATAGCTGAATATACAAAAAACAACCAAAACGGGGAGGTCTCACCCTCCACGTTCTGGGAGGTGTTAAAGGCTGTGATTAGCGGGGATGTTATCACCTTAAAAACGCAAAGAGACAGGGAGGAAAGGACGGCTAGGCAGCAGTTAGTCAACTCCATACTGGAGGCAGACCGTAAATACACCGAGGTCCCGACCATAGAGCTCCTGGCGGAGAGGAAAAAGCAACAAGTTGACTTTGACCTGCTCTCCACGAGGAAAACGGTGCACCAACTCCACCAGGCACGGGGACCCGAGACGAATAGAGACAAACCCAGCCACCTGCTGGCACACCAGCTGAGAAAGCAAGCAGCCACTAGAGAGATTGCGCAAATTAGAGACAGCAGAGGCACATTGGCAACAGATCCATGCAAGGTTAACAAAACCTTAAGAGGCCTTTAACGGGGTCTGTACACCTTGTTGCTATATTTAGTCGCTATAAATATGGCAGTCAATTAGGTTGCCCTTCCTTTGTCTAGATATTGATTGCTTTCAGAGTCGCCAGGTATCAACTGATACCACCACAAGGTTCAACCGGATCTCGATCAAAGACCCCGCAACCAGTTAGTTCATGTTCAATAATACTTTATTTACACACAAGATTAACTTATACATGCAACATAAACACTACGAGCTAAATTACCCCTAACACTATGACAGCCTGTACTTAACTTCAGGCACCCGGCTTAGGTCAGAGAAACAGTGACCTTTGTTCAAATCTGGATCTGCTGGGTCTGGAGATGTAACTGCGGTTCAGCTAGTATCCATCTGGTAGCGAGCATTGAACTTGGACTTGCTTCTGGTCGTGGTGCTACAGTTGGAGATAGACGTTGCCGGAGCACCAGGTCCAAAAGAGATCGAGCACATGGCAGTGTCTCTCTTTATCCTGGGGGGGTTTCACGCTCTTTTGGGCGGTCCTTAGGTTTGGACCCAATTAATTGGGCAGTTCTCGATCACTGCCTTCGATCTGAGCCAATGAAGGGGGGGGGGCCTTGATGGCTGGGCGTGTCTTAAGCGGTCATTGACCTTGCTGTTCATGCTTCCTGAGTAAAGGGAGTGGCGCTGAAATGTCTGGAATTGTCCCAGATACCAGGGTATCAGTCCTTTGTCTTACGGAGATAGGTCATTAAAATGCTAATCGGCTTGGAGTTTCGATGCTGTCTGGATTCTCTGCTCACGAATATACATGCAAGCTCTGTGAATGCCTGAATCTGCATTTCCCTTTAGGCTTTGCGAACGCCCATGTTTCTTGGTGTAAGTGGCCATCCCAGATGGCTACAGTCTGTCCTCTTGACCCTAAACCCGACATGGTGCGAAAACATCATAAAAAGTGGTACCAGGTGGGGGTTAGCGACCGAAGGGTCGCCGGAAAGCAAACAAAAAAACTGTGGCAAAGTGCATTCTTTGAACCACATGCCTGGGTGACCTTACAAGAAAGGAAAGAATTTGAATATCTATGGACTTCCGACAAACATGTTCCTTTAACTACCACATGACGTCAAAAGAGTAGTTGTGACTGCATCAAGAAAGTTAGTCGGAGATCGACACACAGTCATACAAGAGACAAACATTCAACATGAAAAAACAAACTAAAGAAAGAAAGCGGGCAGGCTCCAACAGGGAATAGGACACCGTAAATTTCAATCGGTTCCTCTCTATCATCTGGACACCTCAGGGTTCCATTCAGAAAAGGAGTTAGCATGGTGGGAGTCAGACTCTGAGTCATCACCATCTCCCAGAAACTCGCGACTGGAGTTTCTGTGCCACGGCGGCCTGGCCGATGAGGCATCCATTTCGTTGTTTCTTATCAGTCGATAAGAGTTATCGCAGTTCCATTGTTTCTTACCCTGTAGGGCTGTAGCGGCAAGGGGGGAAAATCACTATCGTCGGGCTGTGGGTCAGGTTCTGGTAGTGGCAAATAAATGGTCTTGGAGGGGCCGAACATATCTTGGTCAGTGTCACTGGGGGCTGCAGTGACTGGGGCCTGGTCTGTTTTGCCATTGGTCGGGGATTTCAAGTACGTCCGTTGTGCTTTCGCTGTCGCTAATCGCTAGCGGCCGAATCAAGTGTGAGGCTGAAATCCGTCTCTGGGGGCGGAGTCAAAGTCGCGTCTGTGGATATGCTGTCCTGGCTGGGGGAGGGTTGGATTAGGTTGCCAGTGGGCAGGTCATAGTTGTCTGCTATTGCCAGTGAAATGTGGTGTGAGTGGCTGCATGAGTTCCATAAACCCAAGTTGGTTTATGTGAAACCATCCTGACTTTCCATTTGGATACGTAATCTTATAAATTATGGGGCTGACATTGTCAAAAATTGAGTAGGGTCCTGCAAATTTTGGGGGGGGGGGGGGGGGGGGGGGAAAGAGGAATGAACTCTGATTGTACAGGGAGACCATGACTTGCTGTCCGACTGTATACTCTACCGGGTGTACTGTTTTATCAAAGCAGGCCTTACTCGGCTTTATTCCTAGCGTCTAGTCGAACTGCTGCAGCGAGCTGTGCTGCTTTAATATTCTCCATAACTTGTTGGACCGCTTTTTCGTGGGTCCGGGCGGTGACTGTGGGGCTGTCCAAATTAAGTCCAAACAAATACTCGGTACCCTTCATGGGTCGTCCGGTCATGAGGGTGTGGGGGGCGGGGTGTATTCTGTTGAACTCAACACCGTGTTTCTAATAAACATCAGTGAGAATGGGAGAACTGTGTCCCATGCCGTGTTATGTTGTTGCACCATCTTCCGAAGTGTTGCCTTTGAGGTTCGGTTCATGAGCTCCACAATGCCGCTGGATTGTGGGTGATGAGTAATGCAAAACTTCTGTTTAATTCTGAAAATTGTTAGGACGTTTTTCATTACTCTTCCTGTGAAGTGCGAACCTTGGTCCGACTCAATACTACGGGGAGAGTCCCCATCTAGTAAATATTTGCTGGGTTAGAATTTTTGCTGTCGCTTTAGCAGTGTTTGTCCTGGAAGGAAATTCTTCCACTCATTTCCTGAAGGTGTCGATGACAACCAACACATATAAATCCATTCTGGGGGGGGGGGTCCTTTTATGTACACAAAGTACTCAACAGCCCAAAAAACAGCGAGCAAGTACCTTTCGCAGGCTGAAAATCCTTGCTCTACCGGATCTAAAACTCATGAGGCATAGGCTACGGGTCCTAAATGATCGTGCCTTTCCTGGAGAAGTACGACTGTAAAGGTTCGGTCAGTGGTCGCTACCTCTATTGCGTATGGGGAGTGTGGGTCCGATGCCTGCAAAGCGAGCTGTACTTAGGGCACGTTTCAATGCATCAATGGCATCCGTGTGCTGTGGAAGCCATTTCCATGGGTCCTGTTTCTTAAGGAGCTCGGAAAGTGGGGCTGCCTTTGTGGCGAAACAGTCTATATGGTTCCTGCAATAACCAACCAATCCTAAAAATGACTGGAGTGCTGTAACATTATGGGGCAGGGCAATTTAACAATTGAATCAATACGTTTTTGCTCTATCTCACGCTTACCATGCGTTATAACGGTTCCTAAATAAGTGACCTTTTCTAGGAGAATTTGTGCTTTTTTGTGGGTTGATTTTAGATCCAATTTCTTTTACGAGACCTAATAGTTCAGAAATAAGTGAAATGTGCTCATCCTTGGTGTCAGTCTGTAGGAGCAAGTCGTCCACATACCAAATGAGGCAGTCGGGTTGGGAAAATTTCGATAATCCATTCGCCAATTGTCTGTGAAAAATGGAGGGGGAGTTGTGGAAGCCTTGCAGAAGGCATGTCCACGTGTATTGCTGTCCCTGAAAGGTGAATGCAAATTTATACTGGCACGTTTTGTCCAATGGAATGGACCAAAAGCCATTGCTAATGTCCAGAACTGTGAAAAATTTTGATTGGTGTCCCTGCTTCAACATGGTCTCGGGACTCATGGCAAAGGTGGGGGCTGCTTTTAATTCTCTATAATCGATGGTCAGTCGCCATGAACCATCTGGTTTTCTTACAGGCCAAATCGGGGCATTGTTTGCTGAGGCTACGGGCCAAATTACATCTTGATCCAATAAACTTTGAATTACCTTAGCTATTTCTCCCTCGGCTTGCTGTGGAAAACAGTATTGTTTCTGGGGCTTAGGATCGGGACCTGTGATGGTGACCACTCCTGGAATTTTACCGCAATCGTGCTTGTGCTGGGCAAAAGATGCTTTGTCTCTTCAAGACTTCCCTAATTGTTTTGTCCGTGGTAATGGTTTGTGGATCAAACCAGTAATCTCCCACTAGCTAAGCCTGTGGTCGTAGTTTCCTACTGTGAGCGTGGAGGGGGCTCGTGCTGCTCTAGCCATTTTCCACACCCACTTATTTACGGGGTCGAAAGAAAAGGTTGTGTGAGCTCATGAAATCTATCCCCAAGATGTGTTCTGCTGTCTGGGGTAAATCTACCAACACGACGGAGTGCTTGGTTCGAATGTTACCGATCGGAATATCCACAGGGGCTGTAATGTGTCCCTACTGGAGGTGTCCTGTAAATCCACTAAGAGTGATAGTGTCTGTAGTGGGCCATGTATCTCACTGGTACATTGTGGAAGAGTTTAACATGGTTCGGGACCCTCCCGTGTCCCAAAAGAACTCCACGGGGTGTCCCCAGACTGTGCCTGTGACTACCGGTCTTGTCTCGGAGCTAGTCGCAGACCCAAGTTGGGGAATCAGAGCACCGTCAATCGGTGCCATTTATGGCCAAATTATCTGAACGGGCGCTAACGCTGTGGATAGGCCTGGTATTGTTCCTATGTGGGGCATTTGTGGACTGATTCCGTTGCTGTTTCGGGGGGGACATTGCATTCTCGGGCGTAATGTCCCTTCTGTCCACAATTGTAGCATCCCTGTACTTCATGGTGCTGTGCGTTATTTCTAACTTCATTTACCCATGCGGGGTCTTGATGTGTCCTCACTGGATTCATGTTTGCTTCTACCTTCTCCTGCTCTACCTTGTTATGTAGGGATTGTTCCCAAGCTCTAGAGAGTCTCTTCAGGACCCACACTTCATTGTGTGCAGGGACGGAGGGGTCATAATTTCCCAATGCTTTTTGTCCTACATCTGTGGCGTGGGAGTCTAAAATACGGGTCCATTTGGCCGTATTGTCTGCAGTTAAATGGGCACAGGCTAGATCTCCAAATACTGCTGTGAAGTGTATCCAGAAGCGTCCAGCAAGTGCTGTTGGATGCTCTCCTTTCTTCTGCCTACATCAGTTGAGCCCTTCTACGGGATCGCCTCTATTATAGCCAATTGCAGCTAGTATGGCTGTCTTCATATCCTGGAGGCTACCTCCTCCTACATTTTGTGGGTTGGGAAGGGCTGAGCTAACAGATGGGTCAAGGCTCATTACTAGGAGTTTCAATTCTTCCTGCTCATCCAGACCGTACATGACTGTCCGTTGTCTAACTCACTCAAAGAAATGGTGTGGGTTGAAAGGTTTCTATTTTTTCACGGGCATCCCTTAACTGGGTGACGGTTAGTGTACGCATAATCGGATTGGTCTTCTGTCGGTACTCTGTGCTGCGTGGTGACTGGATTCTTAGGGCTGTGTGCTGCCTGTGCAGTCGGTGGTGCGGGTGCTTTCCTTTTCGGGGCCTGGGGGGCTCTATTCTGAATTTCCGTTCACGTATCGATGGGCAGTTTTGTTAAGTTCCTGCCAATCGGGGCCATCTTCCTGATCTAAATTTGGTCCAAAGGTATCTCTGAACACATTCTGAACTGAGAGCAGTGATTGCAATCTTGCAATTTGCTGCCTGCATTTGGCATGGTCGACCAAACTCTGCCTTTGTTCCATGGTAGAACTGTGGAGTGCTCGTAGGGCTGCCTGCCTTTAAGTCCTCGCATTGCTTTTTCAATTGTTCTACTTGGTGTTCGGTTTCTTCCATTACCAAAACTGCGCGTTGAGTGTCTTGGTAAGACTCATCATATTGGGTCTGAAAGCTGCTTAGGTGAGTGAGACAAGATTGGTGTGCCCGTTTGACATCAGCCATCTCCTTGTCCTTCGCTGCTAGCTGCTCTCGGAGTTGCTCATTCACTTTCTCACACAGGCTAACGTTTCCCTCACTACTCTTCTCTTCAAGCTGTCTGCGGAGCGTCCTCACGACCTCCTCGGTGCCTCGCAATTGTGCCAAACAGGACACGATTGCCATCGGCATATGAACTCTACCTAAACTCTTTATGGATCTCAGTTAGGTTATCCCACCAAGTTTGTCCTATACTACCAGGACCAGTCTCTTCATTTGCACAAAATTCAGACCATAGGGGCCATCCTTTCCTCTTTAGGTACATCCTAATTTCCTCTTCCCATATGGGACACCATTGGTCGCTGCGACCTCGGGTTTCTGTGGGTACATAAGGCGTTCCATTACCTTCATTGCCATTTCTACCGTAATCTCTGTATCTCTACCGTGAATTTGGGACAGGGGGGAATAAAGCGGTGATGCAAATAGCAGGTATGGTCTAGGCTATTTTCCGGTTCACACAACTCCAGAAAGTCTCACGCAACAAAATCTAACGAGTTTACTTTATATCCCTGTTAGTACACGCAAGTTACACACTTCCGAATCTTGGAGGTTTGATCGATGCTGGTCTTACACTTGTGGTTTCTTTCACTTTTCCAATTGGGTTTCTAATTCAAACGTTTTGTGGGTTCTCTCGGAGTGACAAAATCACTTCTGGGTCGAATCCAGTCAGAGGTCGCCAATAACTGTTGCTCTTTTTACTCGCTATAAATATGGCAGTCAATCAGGTTGCCCTTCCTTTGTCTAGATATTGATATTATATTGCTTTCAGAGTCGCCAGGTATCAAATGATACCATCACAATGTCCAACCGGATCTCGATCAAAGACCCCGCAACCAGTTAGTTCATGTTCAATAATACTTTATTTACACACAAGATTAACTTATACATGCAACATAAACACTACGAGCTAAATTACCCCTAACACTATGACAGCCTGTACTTAACTTCAGGCACCCGGCTTAGGTCAGAGAAACAGTGACCTTTGTTCAAATCTGGATCTGCTGGGTCTGGAGATGTAACTGCGGTTCAGCTAGTATCCATCTGGTAGCGAGCATTGAACTTGGACTTGCTTCTGGTGGTGCTACAGTTGGAGATAGACGTTGCCGGAGCGCCAGGTCCAAAAGAGATCGAACACATGGCAGTGTCTCTCTTTATCCTGGGGGGGTTTCACGCTCTTTTGGGCGATCCTTAGGTTTGGACCCAATTAATTGGGCAGTTCTCGATCACTGCCTTCGATCTGAGCCAATAAAGGGGCGGGTGCCTTGATGGCTGGGCGTGACCTAAGCGGTCATTGACCTTGCTGTTCATGCTTCCCGAGTAAAGGGAGTGGCGCTGAAATGTCTGGAATTGTCCCAGATACCAGAGTATCAGTCCTTTGTCTTACGGAGATAGGTCATTAAAATGCTAATCGGCTGGGGGTTTCGATGCTATTTGGATTCTCTGCTCACGAATATACATGCAGGCTCTGTGCCTGCCTGAATCTTACATTGGCCACATTTCCTTTTAGGCTTTGCGAACGTCCATGTTTCTTGTTTAAGTGGCCATCCCAGATGGCTACAACCTCAAGAGCCTCAACGAGGGGGCTCAGGGATGAAACAGTTCATCGATAGAGTGGACATGCCAGTTGTGGGAGAGGACAGAAAACGGGGCCTGGAAGCACCGCTAGAACTGGGAGAGATCATGAAGGGTATTTGCTCCATGCAGGTGTTGCTCCATGCATGTGAGGAAGGCGCCAGGACCAGACGGGTTCCCTGCGGACTTCTACAAAACATTTGAGACAGCACTGGCCCCGCAACTGCGGGAGATGTTCACAGACTCGCTGGCGAGGGGGACACTGCCACCTAAGCTAGCAGAAGCGGCAATCTCGGTAATACCCAAGAAAGACAAGACCCAACGGAGTGCGGTTCATATAGACCCATCTCACTACTGAACGTAGACCCCAAAATACTGGCCAAGATCCTAGCCAAAACGCTGGAGAAATGTGTTCTAGAGGTGGTCGCAGAGGACCAAATGGGCTTTGTCAAAGGTAGACAGCAAACATCGAACATCACGCGCCTGCTGAACGTGATCATGACCCCATCCGGGGAGAGAACACCTGAGGCGATCGTCTCCCTGGACGCACAAAAAGCCTTCGACAGAGTTGAGTGGAAGTACCTCATAGAGGTACTGGAGCGGTTCGGGCTTGGAACTGGGTTCACCTCCTGGGTGAAGCTCCTGCACAATGCTCCCATGGCAAGTGTACGGACAAACAACACCAGTTCCCAGTACTTCCAGCTGCACAGGGGCGCCAGGCAGAGATGTCCATTGTCCCTAAACTGGAGAGGCATAAATACCCTGGCCGCAAGGTTTGCTAGTGTCAAATGGGAGAGTTTAAACTAGTATGGCAGGGGGGTGGGTACCGGAGCAATAGGTCAGAAGGTGAAAGCATTGAGGGAGAACTAGGGAATAGGGCCAGTATGGCTCGGAGGAAGAGCAAACAGGGAGATGGTGGCCTGAAGTGCATATGTTTTAATGCAAGGAGTATTACGGATAAGTCAGATGAACTTAGAGCTTGGATTAGTACTTGGAACTATGATGTTGTTGCCATTACAGAGAACTGGTTGAGGGAAGGGCAGGATTGGCAGCTAAACCTTCCAGGATTTTGATGTTTCAGGCGGGATAGAGGGGGATGTAAAAGGGGTGGCAGAGTTGCGCTACTGGTTAGGGAGAATATCACAGCTGTTCTGCGGGAGGACACCTCAGAGGGCAGTGAGGCTATATGGGTAGAGATCAGGAATAAGAAGGGTGCAGTCACAAGGTTGGGGGTATACTACAGGCCTCCCAACAGCCAGCGGGAGATAGAGGAGCAGATAGGTAGACAGATTTTGGAAAAGAGTAAAAACAACAGGGTTGTGGTGATGGGAGACTTCAACTTCCAATATTGACTGGGACTCACTTAGTGCCAGGGGCTTAGACGGGGCAGAGTTTGTAAGGAGCCTCCAGGAGGGCTTCTTAAAACAATATGTAGACAGTCCAACTAGGGAAGGGGCTGTACCTGACCTGGACAATTCAGTAAGTTTTAAAGTGCTGGTGGACAAGGGTAAGAGTGGTCCTTGGGTGAATATGCTAAATTGGGGGAAAGCTAATTTTAACAATATTAGGCGGGAACTGAAGAACCTAGATTGGGGGAGGATTTCAAATGTCAGTTGAAAGGAATTCAGGACTGGCATGTTCCTGTGAGGAAGAAGGATAAATACGGCAAATTTCAGGAACCTTGGATAACGAGAGATAGTGTAGGCCTCGTCAAAACGAAAAAGGAGGCATTTGTCAGGGCTAGAAGGCTGGGAACAGACGAAGCCGGTGTGGAATATAAGGAAAGTAGGAAGGAACTGAAGCAAGGAGTCATGAGGGCTAGTAGAGGTCACGAAACGTCATTGGCAAATGGGGTTAAGGAAAATCCCAAGGCTTTTTACACATACATAAAAAGCAAGAGGGTAGTGTAGCCACCTGAGTTGGCCACTTCCCGATTTAAAATGGAGAACCGCAAAGGCTGAAGGGAAATTCAGCCAACACAGGCAAAGACTGTACAGAAATCATGTGTATTGAAACCTGTAAGAAACCAGACAGCACTGAAACCAGAAGCCATCTGCATAGAAATGAGCAATTCCAAGGCACAATTGCAACAGTTAAGGTGAATAAAGCCAAGCCAGACTCCTCGGCGCCAGCAGGAGCCAAGACAAAGGAAGGCCAACGGACATTTAGGGACCGCCCAGCAATCAGGGAACAACTCCAGTATTGGAGAAATCTATCCAAGTGATCGGAACGCAGTCCAATCACTTGGAACCAGGTACGGGGTCCGCCCCAAAGGGCGGGAAGTCCCTGGGGACTATAAAGTAAAGCCCCCAAGTTCAAATCGTCCTTCTTGGGCAGGGTCACTCAGCAACGCAAAGCAACCCCTGAGAGTGAACTGTCCAGCGGTCACGCCAACCAAGTAAGTCTCAAATTTAAGGGCAGCACGGTAGCATTGTGGATAGCACAATTGCTTCACAGCTCCAGGGTCCCAGGTTCGATTCCAGCTTGGGTCACTGTCTGTGCGGAGTTTGCACGTTTTCCCCGTGTGTGCGTTGGTTTCCTCTGGGTGCTCCGGTTTCCTCCCACAGTCCAAAGATGTGCAGGGTAGGTGGATTGGCCATGATAAATTGCCCATAGTGTCCAAAATTGCCCTGAGTGTTGGGTGGGGTTACTGGGTTATGGTGGAGGCGTGATGGGCCGAATGGCCTCCTTCTGCACTGTAAATTCTATGATAATCTATGAAGTCAACGCTCGCCACGAGATAGGCGCTCCTAGTACAAGTCCATACCAGCTTTTGAATCCTGCAGACTCAGGACCTGAACGAAAGGCTATTTGTTCCCATGACCTGGTGGGCCTGTCCGATGTTAAGTATAGGCCTTTTCGTGATAGGAATAGTCTAGAAAGTAGAGTTTATGCATGAGTAGTGATTTACTGTGTATAATAAACGTGTTTTGAATTGAATCTTACTAATTGGTGTGTTGAGTTATTGATCAGTACTTGAACTTGAACCTCGTGGCGGTATCATAAAGATACCTGCCGACTCTAGAGCAAAGGTTAAACAAACAGAGCAAATTACGAATTAAGAGCCAACCAAAAGTTAGCAACATATTACTGGCGACATCTGACTTAGAAGTGGCCTAACCACTCCGGGAGAACCCAAAATTTGACTTAGAATTCAATTGGGAACAGAAAACCCACAAGTGTTCAAGCAGTTCTGATCAATCCCCGTAATTCGGAAATGTGTTAATGCATGCATAACTAACAGGGCTATAAGGTAACACTGATAGATTTTTGTTGCGAAAAACTGTCGGGAGTTTGTATTCCGGAAAATAGCGAAAGCCGTACCCGTAATTATAGTACCACCTTAATACCCCTCATTCCAAATTTTAAGAGAAGTATTCAGAGAGGAAAGATGGCAATGCAGGCAATGTAACGCCTCATGAACCCCGAAGAATGTGTGGTCGCAGCGACCAGCAGTAGAGTAGGACAGTGTCCTGTTTGGGAAGAGGAAATCAGAAAGTACCTCAAAAGGGAAAGAATGGCCCCTTTGGAGTGAATTCTGTGACAATGAGGAGACAGGACCCAAGTATAGGACATACTTGGTGGGAGAACCCGTCAGAAATTCATAAGAAGAGCTCGGGAAAAGCACGCAAGCCGATGGCAATAGTGTCCTGTTTGGCACAATTGCGAGGCACAGAGGAGGTCGTTCGGACGCTCCGTAAAGAGATAGAAGGAGTACATCGAATGAGCAAGGTCGATGTAAGTGAGGTTGAGAAAGAGGACATAAGAGTTGAGAAAGAAGTTAGCAGCAAAGGACGGAGAGGTGGATAATGCCAAGGGGGCACACCAGTCTTGTCTGGCGCATTTAAGCAGCTTCCAGACACAGTACGAAAAAGCCTATCAGGACACGCAACATGCAGTCCTGGTAAGAGAGGAAACAGAGAAACAGGTAGAGGCATTGCAGCGACCTGAAAGCAGCATTACGAGCACTCCATGCTACCACCACGGAGCACAGACAGAGCTCACTAGATCACGCGAAGTGCAAGAAGCAGATTGCAGAACTGCAGTCTTTGCTTTCAGTTCAGAATGGTTCCCAGCTAGATACAGAAGACAGCCCGGATTTGGAAGAATTAAATGAGACCACGCATAGATATGTTCAGGGAACATGTGCGCAAGGAAAGCCCCAGAAGAGAAAAGCGCCCCAACCCCCCACAGAGCAGATAGTTCAGGCACCAATGAATCCAGTAACCACCCACCGCACAGTCACATCGGATGGAGATACAGAATTTCTTTAAACCACCCCCTTAACCGTGACCCAATTACGGGACATGTGCGAGAAAATCACACCGTTCCTCCCCACCTCAGACCCCCACCACTTCTTTGCTAGAGTAAAGCAGCAGGCGACCATGTACGGCCTGGATGAGCGTGAGTACGTGAAGCTCACAGTTTTGAGTTTAGACCCTTCCCGACCCACAGAATGTAGGAGGAGGCACCCTTGCAGAAATGCACGCAGCGATCCTAGATGCGATCGGCTACAACAGAGGTGACCCCATAGAAGTACTGAATAAGTGCAGGCAGAAAAAGACGGAACACCTCACAGCGTTTGCTGGACACCTGTGGATTCATTTCACAGCAGTTTTCGGTAATTTAAAACGTGCCCATTTGTCCCAAGACGGTATGGCCAAATGGATCTGCACCGTTATCTCCCATGCCACAGAGGCAGGACAAAAAGCCTGTACGAATTATGACCCCTCAGGAGGAAGCCCACAATGAGAAATGGGTTTTAAAAAGATTGTCCCGCACCTGGGAGCAGTCTGTACAAAACAAACCCGCAGTTAGGAAACCCGAGGAACAGCAGGCAGAAGCAGACATCCAAGCGGTGAAAACGCACCAGAATCCCGCATAGGTGAACGAAGGCAGGAACAGTCCCCCACAAAAGCCACAGGAGTGTTACAACCGTGGACAGTTAGGACACTTTGCACGAGAATGCAATGCCCCACGAAAACCACAGAGCCCAGCAGGCAGGCACTCTGAATAAGAATAGGACAGAGCCCATACATAGTGTGAGCACTCGTTCAGACCAAGCAGACCTGAACGGAACAGACTGACTGTGTTCGGGCTCCCCCCGTTGGGTCTGCGACACCCTTTGGGATAGGTCCGGCCAACCAGTAGTTGCAGCAAAGATACGGGGAAAGCCCATTGAATTTCTCTGGGACACAGGAGGGTCCCGCACCACAATAAATTCCTCCACCATATTCCAGAAAGACACGTGGCCCACTACAGCCACCATCACCCTCAGCAGCTTCACAGGCCACTCACAGCAGGGACACATCACAGCCCCTGTACCCATTCAGATTTGCAATATAACTACAAAGCACCCCATAGTTTTAGTCGTTCTACCCCACACAGCAGAACACGTTTTGGGAATTGACTTTATGAACTCCCACCACCTTTCATTTGATCCGGTAAACCAATGTGTTTGGAAAATGGTGAAATCCGCAAGAGTCCCCGAAACGCTCACAATAGGTGAATACGCAAACAAGATTAGCGCAGTCGGCGAATTCTGGTTTGACCCCACCACGATCAGCACAGACAAGCAGGTTAGGGCAGTTCTGCAGAAGCACAGGACAGCATTCGCGACCCACAAACACGACTGTGGCCGGATGACTGGTTCCGTTCAAATCACAGGACCTGACCCTCGACCCCAAAAGCAATACGGATTCCCCCAAGAGGCAGAGGGAGAAATCGCAAAAGTTATCGACAGCTTATTAGAGCAGGGCGTACTCAGATCAGTAGCCTCCACTAAAAATGCACCGATTTGGCCAGTGAGAAAGCCCGATGGATCATGGCGACTGACCATCGATTACCGGGAACTCAACAAAGTCACCCCCGCAGCAGCCCCCACGGTAGCCACAAGTCCCGAGACCATGCTCAAACAGGAACTCAACTCACGATACTTTATGGTTTTGGACATCAGTAATGGATTCTGGTCCATTCCATTGGCAAAAGCATGCCAATACAAATTTGCCTTCACTTTTAAAAATCAACAGTAAACGTGGACATGCCTTCCACAACTCCCCCTCCATTTTCCACCGACAGCTGGCAAATGGTTTGTCAAAATTTTCTCGCCCCGAATGTCTGGTCCAGTATGTGGACAACCTATTACTGCAGACAGACACCAAGGCAGAGCACATTGAGCTTCTGGCCGAACTCCTGGAACTCTTACATTCAATCGGATGCAAAGTAAACCCCAAAAAGGCCCAGATTTTGGAAAACAAAGTGATATATTTGGGTACTATTATCACGCACGGTAAACACGAGATCGAGCACAAAAGAATTGACTCGATTGCCAAATTGCCCCTTCCCCAGAATGTTTCAGCCCTCTGGTCGTTTTTAGGACTGGTTGGCTACTGCCGAAACCACATTGACGGTTTCGCCACCAAGGCAGCACCCCTCTCGGAACTCCTAAAGAAAGGAGCCCCTTGGGAATGGCTTCCGCAGCATACAGATGCTGTGGATGCTTTGGAAAGAGCCTTCATTGAAGCCCCCGCACTACAGGTTCCAGACCCGCTTTCCCCCTAGGCTAGCTAGGCTATAGCTAGCACAGGCCGCACCCTTTCAGCCGTGCTCCTCCAGGAACGGCACAAACAATTAAGACCCGTGGCTTACGCCTCCAGACTTTTAGATCCTGTGGAGCAGGGATTTCCGGCCTGTGAAAGGCACCTGCTCGCAGTTTTCTGGGCAGTTCAGTATTTTTCCTACATAACCAGACTAAACCCCATCACAATCCTCACGGAACACACCCCCACCCAACTTTTACTTGACGGATGACTTAAGGACAGGACGGACGACTTAAGGACGGTACAGTCAGCCAAATCAGAGCAGCTAGATGGACCCCTCTTTTGCAGGGACGGGACATCACTGTTAAAAAAGGACCAAGACCCACACTTTCCTAGCCGATAGCCTTCAGTACCCAGGCATCCCCCATGAATGTGAAATCATCTCACCGCACCACAACACAGGTCCCCTTATTGCAAAAAAAAAAAAAAAAAACCCCATAAAGATAGGTAGTTCACCCCAGAGCCCCCAGCCCACAGACCTTTGCGAATATATGTGGATGGTTCTTCCACAGTCTTAGAAGGGAAGCGCATTATAGGATGCGGCATATAGGTCGAGGACGTTCCCGAGAAGAAATCTCACTAAAACTACCAGGCCACTTAGGCGCGCAGGCGGCAGAACTAGCAGCCGTTGCGCACATTGTGGATCACCCAGATTCCTTCCAGAGCCCAGCAGACATATACTCGGACAGCCTCTCTGTCTGCAATAGCCTTACAGAATTCCTACCCCTGTGGAAAGCAAGAGGATTTGTTTCCGCAGATGGAAAACCCCTCCCTGCAGCCCCATTGCTCCGCCACATTTTAGAAAAAGCACACAACAGGACATTCGGAATTGTCAAAGTTAGCAGTCACCACCGTTCCTCCCCACCTGGAAATGTAAAAGCCGACGCACTGGCCAAAGCAGGTTCCAGACATGGACATTTTTGGACACCCCCGAAAGCGCACCAGTGAATTCAGTTCAGGTCTCGCAGGCTAATATCGAGGGTTTAGTGCAGGCCCAGAAGCAGGATAACAACTCGGAGATTTTAAAAGGACAATTTACAGCACCCAATGTTAGATTTAAAAATGCACTGACCACACATGACTGTGTGGTGTTAAAAGACACCCTTTGTGGTTCCTGAACAGGACAGGAATCAGCTAATTTGTTTATTCCATGACAGTCATGGACATCAGGGAATTGATACAGCCCACCTCAGGCAGCTCAGTTGGTGGCTAAGTTTAAAAGAAGATGTAACGCACTACGTTGAGAATTGCCTTATCTGTGCCCAGAACAATCCGGACAGATAAGCAAAGAAGGCTCAGCTTAGTCACACCCGCCCCATTAATGGCCCCTAGACTAACCTCCAGATTGATTTTATAGGACCATTGCCCCCTTGCAGGAATGGTTACAAGTATGTATCAGTTGTCATAGACACTTTACGAAATGAGTAGAGGCATTCCCATCCAGAACGAACACGGCAAAGACCACAGCCAAGATCTTAACCCACCACATCTTTACGAGATGGGGACTCCCCCACAGCATTGAATCCGACCAAGGTTCCCATTTTACGGGACGCGTCATGAAGAAAGTCCTCACGATATTTGGCATTACCCAAAAATTCCACATGGCATACCACACCCAGTCAAATGGTATCGTGGAGCGCATGAATCTGATCCTAAAATCAACCCTCAGAAAAATGGTCCAACAAAACAACACCACTTGGGATTCAGTCCTCCCTTTTGCGCTGATGTTTTTGAGAAATACTATCTCAACATCCACAGGTTACACCCCACACACTCATGTCCGGACGCCACATGAAAGGCACAGAATTTTTATTAGGATTGGACTTGACCAGCCCCGAAGTGACGGCTCTCACACACGAGAACGCAGTCAAGCAGTTAGTGGAGAATGTGAAAACGGCTCAGCTAGCAGCCGCATAAGATTAGGCATAAGGAAGAAACAGAGCAAGGCCTGTTTCGACAAGACAGTGCATGCGACTGAGTTTGAGGTAGGACAGCAGGTCATGCTCTCAATTTACAACCCCAGCACATTCCTATCACCGAAGTATTCGGGTGCGCACTCCATTGTGGACAAAATAAGCCCCTCCGTCTATCAAATTAAGTACCCCAACGGAAAGACTGCGTGGTTCCATATTAACCAGCTTAAGGCCCACAGTCCAATCACACACACCACATCATGCTCAACGCAGCAGACCACACCCCACCCACAGCCAGCGTATCCCTACCCTCCCCCAACACACCCACCACATCCATGGACTCGCCCTCGACTCCACCCCCGAACTCTAGACTCCGCCCCAGAACGCCCACAGACAGCAGCAGCAGCGACAGCGACTGTAAATCAGACAATAGCCACAGCACGCCTCCCTACTATCCCCAGGCAACAGGACCCACACCCAGCGAATCTGACCATGATTCGAGTGATCCCTTCCTTATCACATTCCTCAACAAACCCCACCAAACACCACCGCCCTACGATGACTATTCCGTCCCCACAGAACTAGACACCACCTTTTGGCACCGCGAGAACAAAGAAATGTACAGCACAGGAACAGGCCCTTCGGCCCTCCAAGCCCGTGCCGACCATGTTGCCCGACTAAACTACAATCTTCTACACTTCCTGGGTCCGTATCCCTCTATTCCCATCCTATTCATGTATTTGTCAAGATGCCCCTTAAATGTCACTATCGTCCCTGCTTCCACCACCTCCTCCGGTAGCGAGTTCCAGGAACCCACTACCCTCTGCGTAAAAAACTTGCCTCATACATCTACTCTAAACCTTGCCCCTCTCACCTTAAACCTATGCGCCCTAGTAATTGACCCCTCTACCCTGGGGAAAAGCCTCTGACTATCCACTCTGTCTATGCCCCTCATAAATTTTGTAGACCTCTATCAGGTCTCCCCTCAACCTCCTTCGTTCCAGTGAGAACAAACCGAGTTTATTCAACCGCTCCTCATAGCTAATGCCCTCCATACCAGGCAACACACAGGCTCATCCGGAACGACTAGATCGACCCCAAAATCGCACCATGCAGACCTATCAGCCCTTGTACATCCGAGAGTATGGCATCCGGGAGAAGATGACGCCTTGGAGTCTGACTCCCAAAGCGAGAACCCCTTTGCGACCCTGTTCGCAACTGATAACTGAGGTGTCCAGAGATGTTTAAAAAGGAACCGCTTGGGAGAAACGGTGTCCTTTCTGATGGAACCTGCAGCATGTTGTTTAATGTTGTTCGTTACTGTTATTGTTAAATGTTGTTTGTAAGATCGGAAATTTTTTCCACGGCCCCACGCCTTATTTGTCTGCAGAAACCGCTGAGACCTTGCCAGCCCCGTTCATAACTGCTCTTCTGGTTCGAAGGTAGAACCATACGGTAGCATTGTGGATAGCACAATCGCTTCACAGCTCCATGGCCCCAGGTTCAATTCCGGCTTGGGTCACTGTCTGTGTGGAGTCTGCACATCCTCCCCGTATGTGAGTGGGTTTCCTCCGGGTGCTCCGGTTCCCTCCCACAGTCCAAAGATGTGCAGATTAGGTGGATTGGCCATGATCAATTGCCCGCAGTGTCCAAATTGCCCTTAGTGTTGGGTGGGATTACTGGGTTATGGGGATAGGGTGGAGGTGTTGACCTTGGGTAGGGTGCTCTTTCCATGATACGGCAACCCCCCACGATGACTACATTTCTTGCCGGTTGTCAGGCAGTGGAGAAACGGCATTGGTCTCCACCCTGCCCGAGGACCTGTAGAAGCCAGGTATTTTGAATACAACTAGTATAGGTAAAAGATAGCTGTTTAAGCATAAATATTAAGCCCCAGTTTTAAATACCCATTTATACAGCATAATTCACTTTTACTGAGGTCCGTTGTTCTGGCAAATGCATATTTTCAAAGTCAGTGTGACATTAAAACACAAGCTGTACCAGTAATCAGATCAAGGACGAAGCAGGCACCAAAGCAACATGAAGGCACCATTGTTCACAATGCAGATAACAGCTAAGTCAGCAGAAGACCAGTTTTTGTTGGTAAAGATTTAGCAGAATATCACATTCCATAACATGCAGACATGAAACAATTAAAAGCTAATGTTGCACATTGAAGATGGATGGCTTGCCATCAAATCAAATGTGTTCGAGTGTAACCCAAACCAATTAGGATTATATTGGGGTGTGATTAGATGACTTAAGACAGATATGAAAGTGTATAACTGAAAAGTTTCCCCCCTCCATTTTAGTCTTTCTGTTAGTTTGTTAGTGGTCTTTTTCGGGGTGTTAGTCTGTGTCAGTGATGTAGTCAGTCAGAGTGTTAGTCTGTCTGTCCTTAATTATTTGTCTTTAATTTTGGGGTTCTGTCTTTGATTCAGTCAGTCTGTTAGTCCACTTTTGACTTTGAGTTTGAGTTTAGCTGAAGATTAGCTCTCTCTCTCTTCATGTTTCATTTCCAGAATTTGACCTTTTAAAAGTTACTTTCGAGCTGTCTGCCTAAGCAAAAAAGATGTCTGTAATTCTCTGAAAGCTTTGAATTGTCTTTTAAATGACTTTCAAATTGTAATCAATAGAAGACAAATAAAACAATTATTTTTGGCACCCGAGAAGTTTTAACTGCAAATTTCTGCTGAGTCCCAGTAATCGCAAAGTGCTACTGGTAACCGAATAGTAGAAATAATATAAATTCCTTCAACTTTACACAGTCGAATAATACTAGGAATCCAACAACTTGGCATAGTCCAGAAATATTACAAATCTTACAACCGGTCGTAGTGCGCCAGGACTTTGATTCATCAACTAAGCTTCCCCCAACTTGGCGTAGTTAGGCACGTTTTTTTTTTTTGATCCCTTCAAATTAAAGATTCCATCAGGACCCCACCCCCTCTGGTCAGCTACACTCGGGTAGAGCACACACGGCATTGGTCGCCTTCCTGCCCGGGGATTCCATCCAATTCTTACCCGTCGCAGCCCATACGCATCTCATTTCGGCACTCTTGGTTCAAAAAAGTTGTGTTTTTGTTTTCAGGTTGCCATCCCTCTGCTATTTACATCCTCAAACATTTGGATGGTAAAATCGCACAGCCTGCGAGACGGCTCGCACTGTTTCAGTATTTTTAAGTGTGTCTTGTCCTGAATATTCGGGTTTTTTTTTTTTAAATGAAGGAGTCACACATGGTGACAAATTATAAAGGGAGAATTGGCACTAAAGGACAGACATACTAACGCACGAGATATTAGCCAAGATAGTAACAGACACTATGCTTGATCCATAGAACCCAGACGCTCCAGGAAAAGAGATGAAATGGAAAGGAAGAGACAAAAAGAGAAAGAACAACAACAATGAGGACATCCTCCGTGTTGATCACCACCATTATAACGCATGAGGAAATGGCCAAGGAGAGCCTACCGCGCTCGCACCCCGGTATGCAGAATGAGATCCCCTATTTTCGGTTTTCACCAGGCCCCCGAACCCCTTGATCTACAATAAAGACCATTTGTGTTACATCTTTTGTAATTAAAGAAATGGAAATATTGTACACCCCTGTGCTTGACTGCCAAGCCAGGAAAAATCTAAATGCTGCTTTTATTTTCTATTGATTAGGAAGTTAATATGACTGAATGTTTAGTGAATGTAGTTTATTGAGGACAGTTACAGGTACCGTTTTTTTTTTCTGTTGTAATGCATGTCCCTGTCTGACATAGCACCAGTTAGAATGTTAGTTAAAATGTTTCTTGCATAGTTATGGTCAGTGTAGAGGCCATGGAAGAGTGCTCGCCGGGTCAGGGAATGAAGACAACGCAGTTATGTGATCCTTCACGCTTCGCATTAGGGATCACAAGGAGGGTGTGTAGCCACCTGGGTTGGCCACTTCCCGACTTAAAATGGAGAACCGCAAAGGCTGAAGGGAAATTCAGCCAACACAGGCAAAGACTAGCAAAATGGGGACTCTTCTTCCGAGGTAGTATGGGCTGAAGTTAGAAACACGAAAGGAGAGGTCACCCTGTTGGGAGTTTTTTTATAGGCCTCCTAATAGTTCTAGGGATGTAGAGGAAAGGATGGCGAAGATGATTCTGGATATGAGCGAAAGTAACAGGGTAGTTATTATGGGAGACTTTAACTTTCCAAATATTGACTGGAAAAGATATAGTTAGAGTACAATAGATGGGTCGTTTTTTGTACAGTGTGTGCAGGAGGGTTTCCTGACACAATTTGTTGACAGGCCAACAAGAGGCGAGGCCACGTTGGATTTGGTTTTGAGTAATGAACCAGGCCAGGTGTTGGATTTGGAGGTAGGAGAGCACTTTGGGGACAGTGACCACAATTCGGTGACGTTTACATTAATGATGGAAAGGGATAAGTATACACCGCAGGGCAAGAGTTATAGCTGGGGGAAGGGCAATTATGATGCCATTAGACGTGACTTGGGGGGGATAAGGTGGAGAAGTAGGCTGCAAGTGTTGGGCACACTGGATAAGTGGGGCTTGTTCAAGGATCAGCTACTGCGTGTTCTTGATAAGTATGTACCGGTCAGACAGGGAGGAAGGCGTCAAGCGAGGGAACCGTGGTTTACCAAGGAAGTGGAATTTCTTATTAAGAGGAAGAAGGAGGCCTATGTGAAGATGAAGTGTGAAGTTTCGGTTGGGGCGATGGATAGTTACAAGGTAGCAAGGAAGGATCTAAAGAGAGAGCTAAGACGAGCAAGGAGGGGACATGAGAAGTATTTGGCAGGAAGGATCAAGGAAAACCCAAAAGCTTTCTATAGGTATGTCAGGAATAAGCGAATGACTAGGGAAAGAGTAGGACCAGTCAAGGACAGGGATGGGAAATTGTGTGGAGTCTGAAGAGATAGGCAAGATACTAAATGAATATTTTTCGTCAGTATTCACTCAGGAAAAAGATAATGTTGTGGAGGAGAATGCTGAGCCCCAGGCTAATAGAATAGATTACAGTACGAAGTCTTACAACACCAGGTTAAAGTCCAACAGGTTTGTTTCGATGTCACTAGCTTTCGGAGCGCTGCTCCTTCCTCAGGTGAATGAAGAGGTCTGTTCCAGAAACACATAGACAAATTCAAAGATGCCAAACAATGCTAGGAATGCGAGCATTAGCAGGTGATTAAATCTTTACCGATCCAGAGATGGGGTAACCCCAGGTTAAAGAGGTGTGAATTGTCTCAAGCCAGGACAGTTGGTAGGATTTTGCAGGCCAGATGGTGGGGGATGAATGTAATGTGACATGAATCCCAGGTCCCGGTTGATCCATGTTTGTGAGGCATGGGATCCTAGCCGAGAGACTGGAGGACTGCGTACACAAGCTGGTGGCAGAAGATCAAAAGGGCTTTGTCAAGGGTAAACAGCTATTGTCGAACATCAGGCACCTGCTGAACGTGATCATGGCCCCATCCAGAGAGAGAATAACATCATAGAATTTGCAGTGCAGAAGGTCATTCAGCCCATCGGGTCCGTACTGGCCCTTGGAAAGAGCACCCCACCCAAACCCACGCCGTCACCCTAGCCCCATAACTCAGTAACCCCACCTAACCTTTTTGGATACTGAAGTGCATTTAGCATGGCCAATCCACCTAACCTGCAAATCTTTGGACTGTGGGAGGAAACCGGAGCACCCGGAAGAAACCCACGCAGACACGGGCAGAACATGGACTCCACAAACAGTGACCCAAGTCGGGAATCGAACCTGGGACCTGTGAAGCTACGGTGCTAACCACTGTGCCGCCCATCTGAGGGGATCATCTAGATTAAAAGCAAATTACTGCGGATGCTGGAATCTGAAACCAAAGAGAAAATACTGGAAAATTTCAGCAGGTCTGGGAGCATCGTAGACCTTTTGACAAAGGGTCATCTGGACTCGAAACGTGAGCTCTTTTCTCTCCCTACAGATGCTGCCAGATCTGCTGAGATTTTCCAGCATTTTCTCTTGGTTTCTCAGAGGTGATCATCTCCCTGGACACAGAAAAGGCCTTTTGACAGAGTTGTATGGAAGTACCTCAGAGCGGGTGTCACCATCTGGGTGAAGCTCCTGTACAGCGCGCCCACAGCGAGCATACAGACAAATACCACCCTCTTAAGTAGTTCCAACCGCACAGTGGCACAAGGCCACTGTCCTCTCTGCAATTCGTCCGAGCGATCGAGCCACTGGCGATCGTGCTCAGGGCGGCAAAGAATTGGAAGGGGCTCCAGAGAGGAGACAGAGCACGGAGTCTTGCTCTTATGCGAATGACCTACACCTCTACATCTTGGACAAACCAACAAAGCAGCACAGAGGGAATCATGGTGCTCTCATGAACGTTTGGCGCCTTCTCGGGCTACAAACTCAACCTGGGTAAAAGCGAGATCTTTCCAATGAACCTGCAAGGGGGAGGAGCAGAGCTAGAGGGACTGCCATTTAAACAGGCCTGGCACAAATTCGCTACCTGGGCATCCAAATCACTCATGACTGGACAGGGATCCAAATGGAACCTGACCAGTCTGGTGGAGGAAGCAAAAAAAAAAAAAAGGACCTGCAGAGATGGGACACATTCCCAATCTCCCTGGCAGATGATCAAGGTGAACGCACTGCCGAGGTTCCTCTCGCTGTTCAGATCCATCCCGATCAACATCCCAAGGCTTTCTTCAACTCACTGGAAAAACTGATGATAAACGTTGCAGGGACTGTTTGACAGGCTGACAGTGGGGAGAGCGGTAGGGCAACTGCGTAGGGCAAAGGGGTGCAATACGAGTATGGGGTGAAGGCGAGCCGCATGCTGGCGCACCAGCTGCAGACGCAGGCTGCGTCCAAGGAAATATTTAAGATACGGACTGGGGCTGGGGATATGGTGTCGGAGCCAGGAAAGATAAATGAGGCATTTAGAGAGTATTACCAGGGATTTTATGAGGCGGATCCATGGGGAGAGGAGGGGGACATGGGGCGGTTTCTGGACGAGCTGGAATTTCCCCAGATGGAGGAAGCAAAGAGGCAGGCATTGGAGGAGCCCCTGGGGCTGAGGGAGATGCTGGATAGAATCAGGGGTATGAAGTCAGGGAAGGCCCCTGGGCTGGATGGGTACCCGGCGAAATTTATAAGTAATTTGTGGCGGACCTGGCACCACATCTGTTGGGGGAGCCAGTCGATGTGGTATATTTGGACTTTCAGAAGGCTTTTGACAAAGTCCTGCATATGAGATTATTGTGCAAAATTAAAGCGCATGGGATTGGAAGAAATGTATTGAGGTGGACAGAAAACTGGTTGTCAGAGAGGAAACAAAGAGTAGGGATTAATGGGTCCTTTTCAAATTGGCAGGCAGTAACCAGTGGGGTACCACAGGGATCGCTGGGACCCCAGCTATTCACAACATATATTAATGATTTGGATGAGGGAATAAAATGTAACATCTCAAAGTTTGCAGATTACACCAAATTAGGTGGGAGGGTGAATTGTGACAAGGATGCAGGGATCTGACAGCAAGATCTGGACAGGTTGGGCGAGTGGGCAAACCAATGGCAGATGTAGTATAATTTGGATAAGTGTGAGGTTATTCATTTTGGAAGCAAAAACAGGAAGGCAGATTATTACCTGAATGGTTGAAAATTGGGAGAGGAGAGTTTGCAGCGGGACCTGGGTGTCCTTGTGCACCATTCGCTGAAGGTAAGCATGCAGGTGCAACAGGCAGTAAAAAAGGCTAATGGTATGTTGGCCTTCATTGCAAGAGGTTTCGAGCATAGAAGCAAGGATGTGTTGCTGCAATTGTGAGGCCACATTTGGAGTATTGTGTGCAGTTTTGGAGACCATCTCGGAGGAAGGATGTTTTTGCTCTCGAGGGAGTGCAGCAAAGGTTTACCAGACTGATTCCAGGGATGGCGGGACTGTGATACGAGGAGAGATTGACTAGGTTGGGATTGTTCTCGCTGGAATTCAGAAGAATGAGGGGGGAGTCTCATTGAGACTTATAAAATTCTAACAGGACTAGACAGGGAAGATGTTACCAATGATAGGTGTGTCCAGAACCAGGGGTCACAGCCTGAGGATTCAGGGTAAACATTTCGGACAGAGATAAGGAGACATTTCTTCACACAAAGAGTGGTGAGCCTATGGAATTCATTACCACAGGAAGTAGTTGATGCTAAAACTTTGAATACATTCAAGAGGTGGCTGGATATAGCACTTGGGGAGAATGGGATCAAAGGCTATGGGGAGAAAGCAGGATGGGGCTATTGAGTTGGTTGATCAGCCATGATCGTGATGAATGGCAGAGCAGGCTCAAAAGGGCCAAAAGGCCTTCTCCTACTCCTATCTTCTATATATCAATGAATCTATGATGGGCTGAATTGCCTCCTTCTGCACTGTAAATTCTATTTCGCTATCGAACACGGATGTGAAAGTATTAGCTAAGTTATTGGCGGGGAAGATGGAGGACTGTGTCCCGGGGGTGGTTGCAGAAGATCAAACAGGCTTTGTGAAGGTAGGCAGCACGCAAGTAATATCAGACGGCTGTTGAATGTGGTGATGAATCAGTCGGGGGCTCTGGTGCCAGAAGTGGTGGTGTCCATGGACGCGCAAAGGCATTTGATCGGGTAGTGGCAGTACTTGTTCGAAGATTTGGGTTTGGGCCGAGATTTGTGGCATGGGTGCAGTTGCTGTATGTGGCGCCAAGAGCGAGGACAAATGATATGAGCTCAAAGTTTTGACTTGTACAGGGGTACGAGGCAGGGGTGCCCACTCTCACCGTTGCCGTTTGCACTGCGATGGAGCCGTTGGCGATGGCTCTCAGGGGGTCAGCAGAGTGGCGGGAGATTATATGGGGACAGAGGGAGTATCGGGTGTCGCTCTATGCCGATGATCTCTTAGGCCTGCTGGGGAGGTTTGGAGAATTCTTGGAGTACAAACTGAATGTCGGGAAAAGCAAGGTAATTTGGGGGGGGGGTCATTTACGGTAGCGAGGGAATGGATGGGGCTCCATAAGTGGAACTTAAAAAAGCTGGTGGAGGAGGCCGGGGAGGATCTTAGGAGGTGGGATACACTGCACTTAATGTTGGCGGGGAGGGTCCAAGTGATAAAAATGAATATTCTGCCGAGGTTCTTGTTTATTTTTCAGGCTCTCCCGATCTTTATACCAAATGCCATTTTTCGTAAAGTGGACACGATCATCTCGGACTTTTTATGGGCGGGGAAGGTGCCGAGGGTGGGGAGGACCCTGCTACGGAGGCAGAGGCAGCAGGGTGGTTGGGGGGGGGGGGGGGGGGGGG
This sequence comes from Scyliorhinus torazame, assembly GCF_047496885.1. Taxonomy (NCBI): domain Eukaryota; kingdom Metazoa; phylum Chordata; class Chondrichthyes; order Carcharhiniformes; family Scyliorhinidae; genus Scyliorhinus; species Scyliorhinus torazame. Next base: position 83,889,867 of record NC_092724.1, read on the forward strand.
GTTGGTTGGCATTGCCGAACTTGCTTCATTATTATTGGGTGGTGAAGATGGACAAGGTGCGGCGGTGATGGGAAGGAGAAAGCATAGAGTGGGTTAGGATGGAGGAGGAATCTTGCAAGGGGTCTAGTTTAAGGGCTATGGTGACGGCAGCATTGTTAATGGATCCGGGTATGTATTCAAGGAGCATGGTGGTGCAGTGCACAGCGAAGATATGGAATCAGTTGAGGAGGCATTTCAGGATATAAAGGATGTCGGTGCCAACGCCCTGTGCGAGAATCATGGATACGCCCTGTGCGAGAATCATGGATTTGAGCCGGGGTGGATGGATAGTGTATACAGGAGGTGGAGGGAAGTGGGGCTGGTCAAGGTGAGGGATTTGTATTTGGAGGAAGGGTTTGCCAGTCTGGAGGAGCTCAGGGAGAGGGTAGAGCTGCTGAGGGGGAGTGAGTTCACGTATCTGCAGGTTAGGGACTTTGCGCGAAAGGTCTGGATGGGGTTCTCCAGGTAGCCAGGATACACCCTGCTGGAGCGACTGCTGCTTCCGGATTTGGAAGGGGAGGGAAAAATTGGGGATATATACAAGTGGCTGGGGGAGCAGGGAGGTGAGCGGGTGGTGAAGATCAAGGAGAAATGGGAAGCGGAGTTGGGAATGGAGATCAATTGGGCAGTATGGAGTGAGGCGCTGCGATGGGTAAACGGGACCTCCTCTTGTGCAAGGGTGAGCCTGATACAGTTTAAAGGTGGTGCACAGGGTGCATATGACTCGAGCAACAATGAGTGGGTTCTTTCAGGGGATAGCAGATGAGTGCGAGAGGTGTGGGCCATCAAATCACGCGCACGTTTTGGGCTTGCGAAAAATTGGGAAGATTCTGGGTGAGAGTGTTTGCGGTCTTAACCAGAGCAGTGGAGGAGGAGGTGGACCCGGACCCTTTAGAACATAGAACAATACAGCGCAGTACAGGCCCTTCGGCCCACGATGTTGCACCGAAACAAAAGCCGGGGACTTATCGCCCTTTGGGGCGATATTTGGGGTTTTAGAGAAGCCGGAGCTCATGGAGAGGAGGAAGGCCGATGTCGTGGCTTTTTCTCCCCCCGATTCACGGCGCCGAATTGTGCTGGAGTGGTGGTTGGCATCGCCACCAGGGGTAGCGGCATGGTTGGGTGATCTGTACGACTTCCTGCGGTTAAAGAAGATAAAAGTATGAGTTAAGGGGCTCAGCAGGGGAGTTGAGAAAAGGTGAGACCGTGTTTGTTGAGCTGTTCGTCGCAGGGGGGTAGGGGAGGGGGATGAAAAAGGGGAAACATCTGTACAGACTGTGCAGTTGATTGTTGGGAAGTATTTTTCCCCGGGTGTTTTATTTGCTGTAACCTGCTTTGATACATGTTTGTAATAAAATATGTTTTATAAAAAAGAAGAAAAACTGATGATGGCTTTGGTGTGTGTGTTGGGGCCAGATGCTGAATGGCGAGAATGGAGGAGGGCGCCTGCACGAGGACCTCCCTCCGGGCCCTGGCCACGACAGCGCTCCCATCCGCACCGAGCAAATACTCAACGATCCCAGTGATGATAGCAACACTCCAGCCATGGAACCAACTGTGACAGCACATCGGACTAACCAAAATGTCCGTTAAGGCCCCCCATCTGCAATAATCACAGGTTCCCGCCAGTGGCAATGGACGGCACCTACAAAAGGTGGAGATAGGATGGAGGGACGCTCACAGTTAGGGACTTCTACACCGACAACACACACTCGAGGAACTAACAGACCTAAATGAGCAAGTTCTTCCCGGAGGTGGAGGAAAAATGTGAACGCTGCCAAGGAGGCCCAGCCAACTACACCCACATATTCTAGTCTTGCCCCAAACTGGTCGGGTTCTGGACAGCCTTCTTCGAGGCAATGTCCAACGTGGTGGGGATGAGGGTGGAGCCGTGCTCGAGAGTTACAGTCTTCAGGGTCTCAGAACAGCCACATCTATTCATGAGGAGGAGGGCTGATGCTCTTGCCTCCCTAATCGCCTGCTAGAGAATCCTACTTGGCCGACAATCAGCAGCACCACCCAAAGCTGCTGTCCGACCTGTTGGAATTTCTCCAGAAAAGCCTGGAACTCTCTCCAGAATAGCACAGTAGGCATAGCTACATCACAGGGACTGCAGCATTGCAATAAGGCAGCTCACCGCCACTTTCTGAAGGGCAACTAGGCATGGGAAATAAATGCTGGTCTAACCCACAACCCATATATGGACTTTTTAAAAAAACGTCTAACCGAAAGACAACACCACTAACAGTGTAGCACACTCACAGTACTACACTGGAACCTCAGCATTGATTTTATGTTCATATCTCTGGAATTCTTTAACTCGGAGCTGGCACTCAATGAAATGTTATAATAGAGTACAGTCACAGAATGTTTACAAGGAAATCATTCAGCCCATCATGTCCATGCTGGTCAATGAAGAGCTATCTACCCTAATCCCACCTTCATGCATGGAGTCTACACATTTTCCCTGTGTCTGCGTGGGTTTCCTCCGGAAGCTCCGGTTTCCTCACACAAGTCACGGGCAGCACGGTAGCATTGTGGATAGCACAATTGCTTAACAGCTCCAGGGTCCCAGGTTCGATTCCGGCTTGGGTCACTGTCTGTGCGGAGTCTGCACATTCTCCCCGTGTGCGTGGGTTTCCTCCGGGTGCTCCAGTTTCCTCCCACAGTCCAAAGGTGTGCAGGTTAGGTGGATTGGCCATGATAAATTGCCCTTAGTGTTGGGTGGGGTTACTGGGTTATGGGGATAGGGTGGAGATGTGGCCCTTGGGTAGGGTGCTCTTTCCAAGAGCCAGTGCAGACTCGATGGGCTGAATGGCCTCCTTCTGCACTGTAAATTCTATGGAAGTCCCGAATAACATGCTTGTTAGGTGAATTTGGACTTTCCCTCAACACACCCGAACAGGCACCATAGTGTGGTGACTTGGGGATTTTCACAGTAACTTCATTGCAGTGTTAATGTAAGCCTACTTGTGACACTAATAACAATTATTATAATATTATTAATGTGTAGCTCTACAGGTCACAGACCATCATGTAGATGTCCTAGTACTTTTAAAATGACAATAGTTTACCCCTCCACTGAGCTTTCAGGCAGTGAGTTTCAGGTCTCTACCATTCTGTGATTAAATGTTTCATCTCCCCTCCAATCCTTTTAATCAAGCTAATTACTTCAAATGTAATAAAATGTAACAAAGGGGCTGGTTTAGCACAGTGGGCTAAACAGCTGGCTTGTAATGCAGAACAAGGCCAGCAGCACGGGTTCAATTCCTGTACCGGCCTCCCCGAACAGGCACCGGAATGTGGAGACTAGGGTCTTCTCACAGTAACTTCATTGAAGCCTACTTGTGACAGTAACCAATTATCATGTTTCGACCCTGTTTTTGACCCATCTGTGACAGTGAATAGGTTGCCCCCCCCCCCCCCAATCCAGGCTCTCAAATGTTATATACCACAATTAAGTTGCCCTCAGTCTCCTCTGTTCCAAGGACAGCAATCCCAGCCTATACAATTTTTCATCAGTCAAAATTTTCCAGTACTGATAAACATTCTCATAAATCTCCTCTACACTCACACCAATGCAATCACACCCTTCCTATAATGTAGTGACCAGATCTGTATGTAGTATTCAGTCTCAGATCAAACTAATATTGTATGTAGCTGTAGCATAACCTCCCTTGTGTTACATTCTATGACTCATCTCACAAAAGGCAAACTACCATACATATTCCTTCTTAGCCACATTATCAAACAGTCCGAGACCTTCAAGGACTGGTGGATACATACTTCAATGTTCCCTCCACACAACTCCACACCTACTTATTCTGGAAACACTTTCCACTGGCAAGAGGATCGGCAACAACAGTATACAGACTTAGCTCAACCAAAACAGCTTTTTCAAAAAAAAACACAGCTAGCTGTCATGGTCTGGAGTGCAAAGCATGACAGGGGAACAGAAGTTGGTTCAATAATAAGTTCCAAAAATGAACCAATGCTTGGAAGGGAGAACGATGCCAGTGATGGGAAGGAAGTGGGACATGCTGGGCTTCATAGGAATCATAGAATCCTTACAGGGCAGGAGGAGGCTATTTGGCCCATTGAGTCTGCACCAACCCTCTGAAAAGAGTACTCCACCCAAGCTCACTCCCCTACTCTATGCCAATAACTTCTTAACCTACATTACTCATCATTTTGGACACTAAGGGGCAATTTATCATGGCCAATCCACCTAACCTGTGCATCTTTGGATTGCAGGAGGAAACCAGAGCACCTGGTGGAAACCCATAGACCTGGGGAGGAAGAGCAAACTCCACACAGTCACCCGAGGCCAGAATTAAACCTGGGTCCTAGCGCTGCTGTGCCACCATGCCAACTTTTTCAAAGAGCTGACAGGGGCACAATGGGCCAAATGGCCTCCTTCTTTATTGTATTTCTACATTATAATTGGTAAATATAAAGAGCATCAAAAATAAATGTCATTAATGAGAATACAATTAATACAGTTATTTAACTAACATAATTCATACATAGAGGTGAATCCCCCAGACAGGCCCAGGTGAGTGACTGCAGCCTGGACCTGACTTCCCACTCCCCTCCGCCCCAGTACCTCTGGTTGCCGGGCTCCCCAAGCCTGTTGATTGCCATCTCCCCGCCGGACTGATGAAGAGAAGCGTCTGGAAAAGGCTCGACAGCGACTGGCAAGGCTCCGCCCCTTTTAAAGGGACAGACTCCCCGTTACCCGCTGGTCCAGCTTCTTAAAGGGCCACTCACCACCCCCTGCCCCCACACCAACAAGGCAATCACTGCTCACATGAGCCTCAATGGGATCACAACCCCTGGATGAAGGTACAAAAGACCTGGCTGAGGGGTATCAACATCAAGAAGTAAAGAGTTTATACAAAACCAAAATAAAAAATGTAAGTGTGCAGCTTAAGTCAGGAACATCAGTGGAGAGAGAAAAAGCCATAATTTCAAGCTTTTATCAGAAGCTTTCTGAGCATTCTCAGCACATTCTGTTTTGAATTGAAAAAACGTACATGTTTTACATGATGTGCATATTTGTGATGGCATAAGGAACATTTACAGTTCAGTTATCCAGTGTCCTCATCAAACACTAGCGAGCAGGACCTCCGTGAGCTTCCTGGCGATGCCAGAAATGCAATCCAATGTTAATTGGTCCACTTAAGGTCCTTAAGGACTTCACACCGCAAATAATGGCTCGCCAGGACTGTGCCCTCACCCCACAAACCACACACCCCTCGTCTGCTAACAAGGTAGAGCAGCACTTAAACAGGTCTTGCATAACCACCCCACACAGCTCACAGCCATGGCGCTGAGAGCACCTGCCCCGCGATTCAGGGATACCAGACCTGGGGAGGCTCCTAGAGGCAGTCGAGGCCAGGAGAGATGTCCTGTTCTCCCGAGGATCCCAGAGGGTAAGCCACAGGACAGCCAATGCTGCCTGGGAGGAACACGCAGCGGCTGTCAGCTCAGGCTGTGTCACCAGAAGGACCGGCACCCAGTGCCACAAGCTGGTCATCGACCGACACCGGGCCGCAAGGAAGAGTTGGCACCGGACCCCCCACCCAGGAATGCGCCTAGCACCACGCCATGCCCTGGCCCAGCCATGCTGCTCACGCCACCCCCTCCCGAAGCCTCCCCCCCAAGAACCTATCCACCCTCACCCCACAAACCAGACACCCCCCACCCCAAGCCCCCAAACCCTCCCACTGCCCCTCTGGGGGTGAACGACACATGTGGCTAATGATGCCCTCTCTGTGTCTCCGCAGGAAAAGTTGTCCCACAACAGTCAGGAAAGGGCCCAGACAGGCAGAGGGGTGTCGGACATCAGAATCCTCACCACCTTCAAGGAACAGGCCCTGGAGGTTATGGGGGTGACCGAGGACAGAGCGGTCATCAACATGGAGGTCAGTGCATGGGGCAGAGGTGAGGAGCCACCGGTCCCCACCCAGATGGACTGCCAAACGTCAGTTGTTAATGCCATACAGACTGACCCATCCCTCCCAATGACGACATGCCCATTCTCCCTCAGGACCTCCAGCCATTGGCACCGGCCCATCCAGGGTGGACCCTCCCCCAGCCTCCCATGAGAACATTTTGGAGGAGACAACTTTCATCTTCACCCTCCACCAGCGCAGACACGCACCTCAGTGGGCAATGGTAGTGGTCAGGCTTCTGGGGCACATTCTGGTGAGCACCACACAGCTGCTGATGTATATCAGGTGAAGTCAGGAATACCCATGCAAGACAGCAGTTGGAGATCTGGTGGATCCCAGGACCCAGCTGGGTTCCAGTCAGATGCTGAGCCTCTGGAACAGGTTTACCTGGAGCTGTTGCAGAGTATAGGGTGCGGCCGTGATATTCAGAGGGGGATGTCAACGACACTCCAGCAGATTTAGAGGAGTCCCAGAGGCTATTGACGCAGGAGATGCCACCGGCAATGCGTGGCACCGAGGCCAAAACTCCGAGGGTGGCGACCGCAGTGCAGAGCCTGATGCACAACATCAGCAGCATGAGTGGAGGTGTGCTAGACATGGCTCAGTCACTGACAACCATGGCTGAGGGCCTTGGTACACTGTCCGACTCGCAGGGGTATGACGAGACAGACCTTGATGAGGTGCTGCGGGACATGTCCCAGTCTCAGATGGGAATAGTCGAGGCGCTGCAGAGCTTGTCCCAGTCACAGGTGGGCATTACCAAGGCATTGCAGAGCATGCCCCAATTACTGAGGAGCATCGCCGAGGGCATCAACACCATGGTGCAGTCATTGGGGAGCCACCAGCACTGGCAAAGCTAGATGATGCAGGGACAGCTGGGGATTGAACCAACTGCCCCTCCGTCCTGAAGTGAACCACAGGCCCCCATGGGCAAGGACCGGGAGGAGGGGGCACTGTGCCAACCCAGACCCATCCTATGGAGTGGCGATGGTGGCCATCAGCTCCCCCCGAGATCCACCGCTCCGACGATGACGCATCTCTCAGTCAGCATCTGGTACAGTGTGGCACGGCGCAAGTGCACCGGGGCCCTCCGGCCCCAGAGTCCCCAAAGGACGTCCGCCAGGGGCATCGAAGGCCAGGGGATGTGGTAAAAAGCAGACTGCCTTCACCTCCTGATGTGCATCCTGAGAAAACATCAAGGCAAGGAAGGCTAAGCATGTTGAGGATCAATAAGAGAGCACAGCGGTGCAGGAAGGGGGGAGAGGACGGGGGTGGTGGGGAGAATGGGGCGGCACCATCAGGAGGGTGGGGCAGTGGTGGACACTTACTTGAGGAACAGTTAAAAACCTCCACCAAAACCAGTATAACGCCTCTGGCGCATCCTTCTGCAATGCAGGTCGACCACCAAACCCATCCTCCATCTCCCGAGACATGGGACCCCTCCCCTCCCCCCTCCACCCCCCACCATCACTCCAGTGCATACAGGTGATGAGTGTGAGTGAGCACTCAGCAGATGGGCATGGGCAGACAAGGCATAGAATTAGAATCCCTGCGCTCAGCTCTCTGCGGGCTATCATCCCCCTCGACAGTGCTGACACTGTGTTGGGGGGAGGGGCGGTAAGACAGCATAGTGGGATGAGGGAGGGAGGGGGTTGCAATGACGGACTAAACCACATCCTACATGAAGAAAGCGATGGTGACAGCCTCCCTGGCCCTGCGGGCTTAACCAGATCCTCGCCACTGCCACCTGTCCTCCAGCCTCCAGCTGGTTCTCCAGTTCTTCTCTGGGATCGTCACCCAGCCCCTCGTGGTCCGGCGCCTCCTCCTCGTCCTCCTCCTCCTCGGGTGTGGCCACCTGTTCCTCCTCCTTCACATTCACCTCCAGCATGTTGCCCTGCTGCTGCGCAAAGTCGCCAGCATAGGCGTTTACGGTATGCATGGTGCGAACTGGTCCTTCTAGTGGTCGCGAGTGGCTGTCGCAATCATGTCTACTGGCTCTTGGTGGTGGGATGGGGTGCCCCTGCGATCTCTGGTTGCGGCTGTATGGCGGTGTGTTTTGTCTGCATTCGCGGGTGACGTCTCCCATTTGCCCACAGTTGTAACAAGTTCCCCGGGGCATGTAAGGTGGAGGGGCTCTCTTGGGTATTGCTCCCTTGGGTATTGGGCTTCCCCTTCTACCCTCATTTCTCCATACAGGTCCCTGACTAGCCCTTACTGGATTCATGGTACTCTCCTGGCCAGTCTGGGGTAGTTACTCCTGCAGTGACTGTTCCCAAACCCTAGATAAGCACCTAAGCACCCATGCCTCATTCTGCTGGGACAAAGTTTACACAAGCCTTTTTACCTGCTTCAGTGCCATGTGATACTAGAGTGCAGGCCCATTTTGTGGTGTCGGCAGCATCCAAATCAGCTCACTCTAATTCTCCATGAACTGCTTTAAAATGTATCCAGAGGCAATCGGCAAAGGCAGTCAGGTGTTCCCCTTTCCTCTGTCTACATTTATTTAAACCGTCCACAGGATCCCCTTTATTATATCCTATGGCAGTTAGTATGGCCTCTTTCATTTCATCTAGGGTCCCGCCTCCTATGTTTTGGGGCGGTGGCAAGGCTGATCTGACTGACTGGCTAAGGCACATCACTCTTAGCTTAACCTCCTCTCTTTCATCTAACCCGTACATAATCTTTTGCTGCCGAACCTCTTTGAAAAAGCAGTGTGGATCCGCAGTGGGTTCAAAGGTAGTGATTTTGTGGCATGCATCATTCAGCTGGGTCAGTGTGAGCGGGGTAAATAAGTGATAGCGGGACCCAAGGCATTCCCTATCCTTCTTTCTGGGGTGACTGGATTCATCGGCACCGAGATGGTCTCAACAATTACTGGGGTTTACAGATGCAGTCTGTATGGTATGTGCAACCGGTGCTGCGAGTGCAGCTGGTGCATTTATTACTGGGGGTGGCGGTGGTTGCTCTCGACTCTTGGTTCGTACAAAATACATTTTAGCGCTTTCTTGTAACTGTGCCCAATCTGCCAACTCTTCCTCCTCTCCCTCTACTGTCCCCAAGGTATACATAAATCCCTCTTGAACCGAGAGCAATGACCTTAGTCTATTTATTTCTCGCTGGCACTTAGTGTGGTGAGCGTTAACCTGTCTCTGCTCCTTGGATAACTGATGGAATGCTTCTAAGGCTGACTATAATTTGGCAAGTTATTTCTAATTGAGTGACCTTATGTTCGGCCTCCTCTCTTATTGAGGCAGCACCTTGTGTGGCTTGATAGGCTTTATTGCACTGGGTTTGGAAACTACTGAGATGTATAATGCTAGCCTGGTTGGCACGTTTAAGATCCACAATTTCCCTGTCCTTGTCAGCTAGTTTACCCAGATGTTCCTCCTTTAATTTCCTTGTTTCCCCCTTCTCCTCCGGATGGTCTCTAGGACCTCCTTGGTTCCTAACAATTGCGCCAAGCAGCACACAATGGCCATTGGCTTCTTGGGCTTCAGCGCACGTTTCCCATACACCTTGCTCAAATTTTCCCACCAAGTTTATTCTATCTTCCCAGGGCCTGAATCGGTATTTGCACAAAAATCTGACCACAGGGGCCAGCCTTTCTCTTTAAGATACTTCCTCAGAACATTTTCCCATATGGGACACTTCTCCGTTACCATTGATACCCCTTTCTCTGTCGACTAAGAGTTCATTTTCTGCTCTATCAATTGAGCTGCTATTTCCTTTCTTTAAATTTTGGAACAAGGGGATGGGGAGTTGATTGGACAGCGGGTACAGCTTGTGGCTATTTTCGGCCCTAATCCCTCTGAATTTGCGTGCAAATTTGCAGAGTTGATCCTCTCCTTCCCTGTTAGGTACTCATGCGGTTAGTACACACCTCCAAAATTCGGTAATTTGTCCAATACGGAGTTCACACCTGTGGTTTTTGATTTTAAACTAATTAATATGGGCAGCATGGTAGCATTGTGGATAGCTTCACAGCTCCAGGGTCCCAGGTTCGATTCCCGGCTTAGGTCACTGTCTGTGCGGAGTCTGCACATTCTCCCCGTGTGTGCGTGGGTTTCCTCCGGGTGCTCCGGTTTCCTCCCACAGTCCAAAGATGTGCGGGTTAGGTGGATTGGCCATGATAAATTGCCCTTAGTGTCCAAAATTGCCCTTAATGTTGGGTGGGGTTACTGGGTTATGGGGATAGGGTGGAGGTGTGGACCTTGGGTAGGGTGCTCTTTCCAAGAGCCGGTGCAGACTCGATGGGCCGAATGGCCTCCTTCTGCACTGTAAATTCTATGATTCTATGAATAGATTTCGTGGGATCCTTCGGAGCAACAAAGTTACTTCTAATCAAATCTCACCAGAGTTCGCCAGAAATGTTGTGCCTTTATAAACCACGGTGTGTGTTAACCCGTATACGATGGACAAATGATCACACAAGTTGTTCAGTACAATAATTGTTTATTAATACATACAAAGTTTAATACATAATCTATCACACGTTCATGCACATTGGACTATAAACTAATACACTTAAAACAACCTTAACTTTACCAGGTGACTGAAAAGTACAGAGCAGCTCGGCAGCATTGTGGCTAGCACAATTGCTTCACAGCTCCAGGGTCCCAGGTTCGATTCCGGCTTGGGTCACTGTCTGTGTGGAGTCTGCACATCCTCCCCGTGTCTGCGTGGGTTTCCTCCGCATGCTCCGGTTTCCTCCCATAGTCCAAAGATGTGCAGGTTAGGTGGATTGGCCATGATAAATTGCCCTTAGTGTCCAAAATTGCCCTTAGTGTTGGGTGGGGTTACTGGGTTATAGGGAGAGGGTGGAGGTGTGGACCTTGGGTAGGGTGCTTTTTCCAAGAGCCGGTGCAGACTCAATGGGCTGAATGGCCTCCTTATACACTTCCTCCGTCTATGATATCTATGGCCTGATCTGGTAGTCTGGCAGTGCTGGAGGGCTTGTAGTTGGTCGGCTGTATCCTCTGTTCTGGTCTCTCTGTGGATGGGATGGATGGTCCTCTCTTGGCTGGTGATGGGTTCACAGTTGTTGTTGGCTGTCGAGGCTGCAGTCGAAAGAGCGAGTGGTGGGCTATGCAGCACCTTTTATCTTTCTAGCTTTCGCGCTCTTTTGGGCTTCTTGGTCTCAGATGAAGGTCCAATGGATCGATAAGGTCTCAATCACCCTGATCAATCCTGAACAATTGGGGGCGGGCACCCTGATGGCTGGTCGGGTCTTGGTCGACCATGGCGGTCATGTCCGAGGCATGTAGGCCTTCCCAAATATGGAAAGCAGGCACCGCTGAATCTGCCACTTATTGTCAGTTTCTACCTGGAGCCCATTGTCCCAGGAAGACCTTTTAATGGCCTTTCTCCTGTGTTAGTTTCTGCAGCTGAGCTGCAGCTTTTGTATATTTGCAGACTGCAGCCTGTCTGTGCTCAGGCTTGACCAAATTTCCCATCACTCTTTACAGGCGGCCATTTTAGATGGCCACACCATTTACGGTAGCAAGGGATAGATTTAGGTATTTATGGATTCAGGTAGCGAGAGAATGGATGGGGCTCCATAAGTGGAACTTAACAAAACTGATGGAGGAGGCTAGGGAGGATCTTAAGAGGTAGGATACACTGCACTTGATGTTGGCGGGGAGGGTCCAAGTGGTGAAAAAAATTAATATTCTGCCGAGGTTCTTGTTTATTTTTCAGGCTCTCCCGATCTTTATACCAATGACCTTTTTTCAGAAATTGGACATGATCATTTCGGACTTTGTATGGGAAGGGAAGGTGCCGAGGGTCGGGAACCTGCTTCATTATTATTGGGCGGCGACTGTGGATAAGATGCGGCGATGGTGGGAAAGAGAAGGGGTAGAGTGGAAGAAATGGTTTTGGGAAAATTAGTGGAATTGAAGGTGGACAAATCTTCAGGGTCTGATAATCTTCATCCCAGAGTACTTACGAGAGTGGCCCTAGACATAACAGATCCATTGGTGTTCATTTTCCAAAATTCTTTGGACTTGGAATGGTTCCTACAGATTGGAGGGTAGCTAATACAACCCCGTGATTGAAAAAGGGAGGTAGAGAGAAAACAGGGAACTATAGGCCAGTGAGCCAAACGTTGGTAGTAGGGAAGTTGCCAGAGTCCATTATCAAGGATTTCATAGCACAGCATTTGGAAAGCAGTGGTGTAATCAGAAAATCTACTAGAATTCCTTGAAGAATATAGAGGCTCTCAGAGTAGAGTTGAGAGAAATCAGGAGGGCAAAAAGGGGACATTAGATTGCTTTGGCGGATAAGGCAAAGGAGAATCCAAAGAGTTTTGACAAATACATAAAGGACAAAAGAGTAACTAGGGAGAGAGTAGAGCCTCTTAAGGATCTACAAAGTCATCTATGTGCGGATCCACAAGAGATGGGTAAGATCCCAAATGAATATTTTTCATCGGTACTTAATGTTGAGAAAGGCATTGATGTTAGGGAACTTGGGGAAATAAATAGTGGTGTCTTGAGGAGTGTACATACTACAGAGATGGAAGTGCTGGAAGTCTTAAAAACGCATCAAGGTAGATAAATCCCCGGGACCTGATGAAATGTATCCCAGGACGTTGTGGGAGGTGAGGGAGGAAATTGCCGGCCCCCTAGCTATTTGAATCATCGACAGCCACAGGTGAGGTGCCTGTTGATTGGAGGGTAGCAAATGTTGTGCCTTTGTTTAAGAAGGGCCACCGGGAAAAGCCTGGGAACTACAGACCGGTACAGGCATTTAGAGAGGCAAGGACTGATTAGGGACAGTCAACATGGTGTTGTGAGTGGAAAGTCATATCTCATGAATTTGATTGAGTTTTTGAAGGGGGAACCAAGAAGGTAGATGAGGGAAGTGCAGTCGACGTTGTCTACATGGACTTTAGCAAGGCCCTTGACAAGATACCGCATGGTAGTTGTTGAATAAGGTTAAATCTCACTGGATTCAGGGTGACGTAGCCAATTGGATACAAAATTGGCTTGGCGAAAGAATACAATGGGTGGTTGTAGAGGGTTGATTTTCAAACTGGAGGCCTGTGACCAGTGGTGTGCCTCAGGGATCAGTGCTGGATCCACTGTTATTTGTGATTTGTATTAATAATTTGGATGAGAATTTAGGAGGCACAGTTAAGAACAAAGAACAATACAGCACAGGAACAGGCCCTTCAGCCCTCCAAGCGTGTACCGGCCATGATACCCACCATTGGCCAAAACCCCAAAGAACAAAGAACAATATAACACAACAAAAAACAATACAGCACAAAAGATATTAATGAAACAGATATTAACGACAACAATTGATAGTATTGGTTACCAGTACGGATTAATTTGAAAAAAAAAAAATTTTTAGAGTACCCAATTCATTTTATCCAATTAAGGGGCAATTCATCTACCCTGCACATCTTTGGGTTGTAGGGGCGAAACCCACGCAAACACGGGGAGAATGTGCAAACTCCACATGGACAGTGACCCAGAGCCGGGATCAAACCTGGAACTTCGGCACCGTGAGGCAGCAATGCTAACCATTGTGCCACCGTGCTGCCCTCCAGCACTGATTAATTAATTGAATTTAAATTCCACCATCTGCCATGGCAGGATTTGAACCTGTGTCCTGAGAGCCCGAGCCTCTGGACTGCCAACCCAGTAAGTTTGCAGATGACACCAAGATTGGTGGCATAGTGGACAATGAAGAAGGTTATCTAGGATTGCAATGGGATCTTGATCAATTGGGTCAGTGGGCCGATGAATGGCAAATGGAGTTTAATTTAGATAAATGTGAGGGGATGCATTTTGGAAGATCAAATCAGGGAAGGACCTACTGAGTTAATGGTAGGGGGTTGGGGAGAGTTATAGAACAAAGAGATCTAGGAGTACAGGTTCATAGCTCCTTGAAAGTGGGAGTCACAGGCAGACAGGGTGGTGAAGAAGGCATTCGGCATGCTTGATTTCATTGGTCAGAATATTGAATATAGGAGTTGGGACGTCTTGTTGAAGTTGTACATTAAGTTGGACAATTCTGGAGACCCTTTTATAGAAAGGATATTATTAAACTAGAAAGAGTGCAGAAAAGATTTACTAGGATGAAACCGTGACTGTAGGGTAGAAGGAGGTATAAGGAGAGGCTGGGACTTTATTTATTACCATAGAATCATAGAATTTACAGTGCAGGAGGCCATTCACCCATCGAGTCTGCGCCAGCCCTTGGAAAGAGCACCCTAATTAAGCCCATGCCTCCACTCTATCCCCATAACCCCACCTAACCTTTTGGATACTAAGGGACAATGTAGCATGGCCAATCTACCTAACCTGCACATTCCTGGAGAACAGGAGGCTTAGAGGTGATACTATAGAGTTCTATAAAATAATGAAGGGCATAGATAAGGTAGATAGTCAACATCTTTTCCCAAAGGTAGGGGAGTCTAAAACTAGAGGGCACAGGTTTAAGGTGAGAGGGGAGAGATACAAAAGAGACCAGAGGGGCAATTTCTTCACACAGAGGGTGGTGAGTGTCTGGAACTAGCTGCCAGAGGCAGTAGTAGAGGCAGGTACAATTTTGTCTTTTAAAAAGCGTTAGACAGTTATATGGGTAAGTTAGGTATAGAGGGATATGGGACAAATGCGGGCAATTGGGATTGGTTTAGTGGTAAAAACTGGGCGGCATGGATAAGTTGGGTCGAAGGGCCTGTTTCCATGCTGTAAACCTCTATGACTTTTATGACTCTATGTAACTAGTAGAGTTCAGGGAGAACCAGGGACAACCAGTGGTTGTGGTTTATTTAGACTTTCAGAAGGCTTTCAACAGGGTCTCGCACAGCAAATTATTATATAAAGCGCATGGGATTACGGGTAGTGTAGCCACCTAAAATGGCTGATTCCCTATTAATTTGGCCAAAACCCGATTTAAAATGGCTAACCAAAAAGGCTGATGGGAAAAGCAGTCAACAGGACACAAACGGACAGAATAGCGTATTCGGCTCTGGGGAAGTTGGCCCAGATCGATACTCAAGACCATTAGCAGCACATCAACCCAGACATCTGCAGTTTAATCGGCTATCCCCGGGAACAATTGCAACATATTAGCAATTGAATGCCGGGCCAGACCTGTCGGCGCCTGCAGTGGCAGAAACAAAGACAGGTGAACGACCACCCCCCGATCGAGGAATCGCCCCGTTATTGGACATATCGAACCCAGTGATTGGGAACAAGTCCAATCACTTGGGACTCAGGGTCAAGGGCCGCCCCGAAAGGCGGGAAGCCGCTGGGACCTATAAAGTGAGGGGCCAAGTACAGATCTCTCTCTCTCTCCCTTCTTCTCCTGCTCGAGACCTTCGCAAGAACATCAACCAGAAACTGTAAGTTTGACTCCAGCAATCGCTACCCGATAAAGACTCCTAGCCATCGACCTGTATCAGCTTTTTTGAATCCCGCGGGCCAGATCCAATTCGATAAGCCATTTGTTTCCCTGACCTGGTGGGCCCTTCCTAAAGTTAAGTATTGGCCAGTAGTGGTAGGTTTCTATATAGATAGTAGGATTATTGTGTAAGCATTACTTATATATAATAAATGACCGTTGATTTCAATCTTACGAAGTGGTGTAGAACATAGAACGATACAGCGCAGTACAGGCCCTTCGGCCCACGATGTTGCACCGAAACAAAAGCCATCTAACCTACACTATGCCATTATCATCCATATGTTTATCCAATAAACTTTTAAATGCCCTCAATGTTGGCGAGTTCACTACTGTAGCAGGTAGGGCATTCCACGGCCTCACTACTCTTTGCGAAAAGAACCTACCTCTGACCTCTGTCCTATATCTATTACCCCTCAGTTTCAAGCTATGTCTGCTCGTGCCAGCCATTTCCATCCGCGGGAGAAGGCTCTCACTGTCCACCCTATCTAACCCCCTGATCATTTTGTATGCCTCTATTAAGTCTCCTCTTAACCTTCTTCTCTCTAACGAAAACAACCTCAAGTCCATCAGCCTTTCCTCATAAGATTTTCCCTCCATACCAGGCAACATCCTGGTAAATCTCCTCTGCACCCGCTCCAAAGCCTCCACGTCCTTCCTATAACGCGGTGACCAGAACTGTACGCAATACTCTAAATGCGGACGTACCAGAGTTCTGTACAGCTGCAACATGACCTCCTGACTCTGGAACTCAATCCCTCTACCAATAAAGGCCAACACTCCATAGGCCTTCTTCACAACCCTATCAACCCGGGTGGCAACTTTCAGGGATCTATGTACATGGACACCTAGATCCCTCTGCTCATCCACACTTCCAAGAACTTTAACATTAGCCAAATATTCCGCATTCCTGTTATTCCTTCCAAAGTGAATCACCTCACACTTCTCTACATTAAACTCCATTTGCCACCTCTCAGCCCAGCTCTGCAGCTTATCTATATCCCTCTGTAACCTGCTACATCCTTCCACACTATCGACAACACCACCGACTTTAGTATCGTCTGCAAATTTACTCACCCACCCTTGTGCGCCTTCCTCTAGGTCATTGATAAAAATGACAAACAGCAACAGCCCCAGAACAGATCCTTGTGGTACTCCACTTGTAACTGAACTCCATTCTGAACATTTCCCATCAACCACCACCCTCTGTCTTCTTTCAGCTAGCCAATTTCTGATCCACATCTCTAAATCACCCTCAATCCCCAGCCTCCGTATTTTCTGCAATAGCCTACCATGGGGAACCTTATCAAACGCTTTTGCTGAAATCCATATACACCGCATCAACTGCTCTACCCTCGTCTACCTGTTCAGTCACCTTCTCAAAGAACTCGATAAGGTTTGTGAGGCATGACCTACCCTTCACAAAGCCATGCTGACTATCCCTGATCATATTATTCCTATCTAGATGATTATAAATCTTGTCTCTTATTTATTTTTTTTTTCATAGAATTTACAGTGCAGAAGGAGGCCATTCGGCCCATCGAGTCTGCACCGGCTCTTGGAAAGAGCACCCTACCCAAGGTCAACACCTCCACCCTATCCCCATAACCCAGTAACCCCACCCAACGCTAAGGGCAATTTTGGACTCTAAGGCCAATTTATCATGGCCAATCCACCTAACCTGCACATCTTTGGACTGTGGGAGGAAACCGGAGCACCCGGAGGAAACCCACGCACACACGGGGAGGATGTGCAGACTCCGCACAGACAGTGACCCAAGCTGGAATCGAACCTGGGACCCTGGAGCTGTGAAGCAATTGTGCTATCCACAAGGCTACCGTGCTGCCCCTCCAAGACTTTACCCACTACAGACGTGAGGCTCACCAGTCTATAGTTGCCGGGGTTGTCTCTGCTCCCCTTTTTGAACAAAGGGACCACATTTGCTATCCTCCAGTCCTCTGGCACTATTCCTGTAGCCAATGATGACATAAAAATCAAAGCCAAAGGTCCAGCAATCTCTTCCCTGGCCTCCCAGAGAATCCCAGGATAAATCCCATCAGGACCCGGGGACTTATCTATTTTCAGCCAGTCCAGAATTGCCAACACCTACGTACCTCAATGCCATCTATTCTAATAGCCTGGGTCTCAGCATTCTCCTTCACAACATTATCTTTTTCTTGAGTGAATACTGACGAAAAATATTCATTTAGTATCTCGCCTATCTCTCCAGACTCCACACACAACTTCCCATCCATGTCCTTGACTGGTCCTACTCTTTCCCTAGTCATTCGCTTATTCCTGATATACCTATAGAAAGCTTTTGGGTTTTCCTTGATCCTACCTGCCAAATACTTCTCATGTCCCCTCCTTGCTCGTCTTAGCTCTCTCTTTAGATCCTTCCTCGCTACCTTGTAACTATCCATCGCCCCAACTGAAACTTCCCACCTCATCTTCACATAGGCCTCCTTCTTCCTCTTAACAAGAGATTCCACTTCTTTGGTAAACCACGGTTCCCTCGCTCGATGCCTTCCTCCCTGCCTGACCGGTACATATTTATCAAGAACACGCAGTAGCTGATCCTTGAACAAGCCCCACTTATCCAGTGTGCCCAACACTTGCAGCCTACTTCTCCACCTTATCCCCCCCCCCAAGTCACGTCGAATGGCATCATAATTGTCCTTCCCCCAGCTATAACTCTTGCCCTGCGGTGTATACTTATCCCTTTCCATCATTAATGTAAACATCACCGAATTGTGGTCACTGTCCCCAAAGTGCTCTCCTACCTCCAAATCCAACACCTGGCCTGGTTCATTACCCAAAACCAAATCCAACGTGGCCTCGCCTCTTGTTGGCCTGTCAACATATCGTGTCAGGAAACCCTCCTGCACACACTGTACAAAAAACGACCTATCTAATGTACTCAAACTATATCTTTTCCAGTCAATATTTGGAAAGTTAAAGTCTCCCATAATAACTACCCTGTTACTTTCACTCTTATCCAGGATCATCCTCGCCATCCTTTCCTCTACATCCCTAGAACTATTTGGAGGCCTATAGAAGACTCCCAACAGGGTGACCTCTCCTTTCATGTTTCTAACCTCAGCCCATACTACCTCGGAAGATGAGTCCCCATCTAGCATCCTCTATGCCACCGTAATACTGCTCTTGACTAGCAGCGCCACACCTCCCCCTCTTTTGCCTCCTTCTCTGAGCTTACTAAAACACCTAAACCCCGGAACCTGCAACATCCATTCCTGTCCCTGCTCTATCCATGTCTCCGAAATGGCCACAACATCGAAGTCCCAGGTACCAACCCATGCTGCCAGTTCCCCTACCTTATTTCGTATAATCCTGGCATTGAAGTAGACACACTTCAAACCACCTACCTGAACACTGGCCCCCTCCTGCGACGTCAAATCTGTGCTCCTGACCTCTATACTCTCATTCTCCCTTACCCTAAAACTACAATCCAGGTTCCCATGCCCCTGCTGCATTAGTTTAAACCCCCCCAAAGAGCACTAAAAAATCTCCCCCCCAGGATATTTGTGCCCCTCAGGTTCAGATGTAGACCATCCTGTCTGTCGAGGTTCCACCTTCCCCAGAAAGAGCCCCAGTTATCCAGAAATCTGAATCCCTCCCGCCTGCACCATCCCTGTAGCCACATGTTTAAATGCTCTCTCTCCCTATTCCTCATCTCACTATCACGTGGCACGGGCAACAACCCAGAGATAACAACTCTGTTTGTTCTAGTTCTGAGCTTCCATCCTCGCTCCCTGAAAGCCTGCCTGACATCCTTGTCCCCTTTCATACCTATGTCGTTAGTGCCAATGTGGACCACGACTTGCTCCCCCTCCCCACTAAGGACCCGGAAAACACGATCCGAGACATCACGTACCCTTGCACCTGGGAGGCAACATACCAAACGTGAGTCTCTCACGCTCCCACGAAATCTCCTATCTGTGCCCCTGACTATAGAGTCCCCAATTACTAATGCTCTGCTCCTCTCCCCCCTTCCCTTCTGAGCAACAGGGACAGACTCCGTGCCAGAGGCCCGTACCCCATGGCTTACCCCTGGTAAGTCGTCCCCCCCACAAGTATCCAAAGCGGTATACTTGTTTCTCAGGGGAACGACCGCAGGGGATCCCTGCACTGACTGCTTTTTCCCAGTCCCTCTTACAGTTACCCACCTATCTCCAATCTTTGGTGTAACTAATTCCCTGAAGCTGCTATCTATGACCCCTTCTGCCTCCCGAATGATCCGAAGTTCTTCCAACTCCAGCTCCAGTTCCCTAACTCGGTCTTGGAGGAGCTGGAGATGGCAGCACTTCCTGCAGGTAAAATCAGCAGGGACACTAACTGCATCCCTCACCTCAAACATCCTGCAGGAGGAACATTGCACTCCCTTCCCTGCCATTCCTCTAACTTTCTACCAAGCTCTGGCTAACAACTAAATTAAATTTTTTATAAAAAATAATAATATAATAAAATATGGTACTTACCTCAGACCAATGGGTTTTATTATTAGGTTAGAGGAGGAGGGCGGGTGGGAGACACTACACGTGTAGTGTCTCGGGTTTCCTCTCCACCAGAATTTATTGGTGAGGGTCTTCCCAGACGTCCATGGGTCGACTTCCTGTTCCCGCCTAAGACACTAATTTTTTTTAAAAAATTCTCAGCTCCTGCTGAAATTGACTAACCAGCCAGCTCCACTCCCGCCGAAATCGACTGGCGATTGCAAAGACAAGTGGACAGGACAAGGACAGACTTACCTCCCAGCAGCCACTTCCGCACTGCTCCCGCTGAAACTGACTCACCAGCTGTTCTCCCGCCGAAATCGACTGGCCTGCCCCTGCAAAGACAAGTGCTTTTAAAGGACAGACTTACCTCCCAGCAGCCACTTCCGCACTGCTCCCGCTGAAACTGACTCACCAGCTGTTCTCCCGCCGAAATCGACTGGCCTGCCCCTGCAAAGACAAGTGCTTTTAAAGGACAGACTTACCTCCCAGCAGCCACTTCCGCACTGCTCCCGCTGAAACTGACTCACCAGCTCCACTCCCGCCGAAATCGACTGGCCTGCCCCTGCAAAGACAAGTGCTTTTAAAGGACAGACTTACCTCCCAGCAGCCACTTCCGCACTGCTCCCGCTGAAACTGACTCACCAGCTCCACTCCCGCCGAAATCGACTGGCCTGCCCCTGCAAAGACAAGTGCTTTTAAAGGACAGACTTACCTCCCAGCAGCCACTTCCGCACTGCTCCCGCTGAAACTGACTCACCAGCTATTCTCCCGCCGAAATCGACTGGCCTGCCCCTGCAAAGACAAGTGCTTTTAAATGTAGAATGATCCCCAAGGATAGAGCAGGGACAGGAATGGATGTTGCAGGTTCCGGGGTTCAGGTGTTTTAGTAAGCTCAGAGAAGGAGGCAAAAGAGGGGGAGGTGTGGCGCTGCTAGTCAAAAACAGTATTACGGTGGCGGAGAGGATGCTAGATGGGGACTCTTCTTCCGAGGTAGTATGGGCTGAGGTTAGAAACAGGAAAGGAGAGGTCACCCTGTTGGGAGTTTTCTATAGGCCTCCAAATAGTTCTAGGGATGTAGAGGAAAGGATGGCGAAGATGATTCTGGATAAGAGCGAAAGTAACAGGGTAGTTATTATGGGAGACTTTAACTTTCCAAATATTGACTGGAAAAGATATAGTTCGAGTACATTAGATGGGTCGTTTTTTGTACAATGTGTGCAGGAGGGTTTCCTGACACAATTTGTTGACAGGCCAACAAGAGGGGAGGCCACATTGGATTTGGTTTTGGGTAATGAACCAGGCCAGGTGTTGGATTTGGAGGTAGGAGAGGACTTTGGGGACAGTGACCACAATTCGGTGACGTTTACGTTAATGATGGAAAGGGATAAGTATACACCGCAGGGCAAGAGTTATAGCTGGGGGAAGGGCAATTATGATGCCATTAGACATGACTTGGGGGGGATAGGTTGGAGAAATAGGCTGCAAGTGTTGGGCACACTGGATAAGTGGAGCTTGTTCAAGGAACAGCTACTGCGTGTTCTTGATAAGTACGTACCGGTCAGGCAGGGTGGAAGGCGTCGAGCGAGGGAACCGTGGTTTACTAAAGAAGTGGAATCTCTTGTTAAGAGGAAGAAGGAGGCCTATGTGAAGATGAGGTGTGAAGTTTCAGTTGGGGCGATGGATAGTTACAAGGTAGCGAGGAAGGATCTAAAGAGAGAGCTAAGACGAGCAAGGAGGGGACATGAGAAGTATTTGGCAGGTAGGATCAAGGAAAACCCAAAAGCTTTCTATTGGTATGTCAGGAATAAAAGAATGACTAGGGTAAGAGTAGGGCCAGTCAAGGACAGGGATGGGAAGTTGTGTGTGGAGTCTGAAGAGATAGGCGAGATACTAGAATCATAGAAGTTTACAGCATGGAAACAGGCCCTTCAGCCCAACCAGTCCATGCCGCCCAGTTTTTACCATTAAGCTAGTCCCAGTTGCCCGCACTTGGCCCATAACCCTCTATACCCATCTTACCCATGTAACTATCTAAATGTCTTTTAAAAGACACAATTGTACCCGCCTCTACTACTACCTCTGGCAGCCCATTCCAGACACTCACTACCCTCTGAGTGAAGAAATTGCCCCTCTGGGCCCTTCTGAATCTCTTCCCTCTCACCTTAAACCTATGCCCTCTAGTTTTAGACTCCCCTACCTTTGGGAAAAGATGTTGACTATCTACCTTATCTATGCCCCTCATTATTTTATATACCTCTATAAGATCACCCCTAAGCCTCCTACGCTCCAAGGAAAAAAGTCCCAGTCTATCCAGCCTCTCCTTATAACTCAAACCATCAAGTCCCGGCAACATCCTTGTAAATCTTTTCTGCACTCTTTCCAGTTTAATAATATCCTTTCTATAATAGGGTGACCAGAACTGCACACAGTATTCCAAGTGTGGCCATACCAATGTCTTGTACAACTTCAACAAGACGTCCCAACTCCTGTATTCAATGTTCTGACCAATGAAACCAAGCATGCCGAATGCCTTCTTCACCACCCTGTCCACCTGCGACTCCACCTTCAAGGAGCTATGAACCTGTACTCCTAGATCTCTTTGTTCTATAACTCTCCCCAACGCCATACCATTAACTGAGTAGGTCCTGGCCTGATTCGATCTGCCAAAATGCATCACCTCACATTTATCTAAATTAAACTCCATCTGCCATTCGTCGGCCCACTGGCCTAATTGATCAAGATCCCGTTGCAATCCTAGATAACCTTCTTCACTATCCACTGTGCCACCAATCTTGGTGTCATCTGCAAACTTACTAACCATGCCTCCTAAATTCTCATCCAAATCATTAATATAAATCACAAATAACAGTGGACCCAGCACCGATCCCTGAGGCACACCACTGGTCACAGGCCTCCAGTTTGAAAAACAACCCTCTACAACCACCCTCTGCCTTCTGTCGTCCAGCCAATTTTGAATCCAATTGGCAACCTCACCCTGGATCCCGTGAGCTTTAACCTTCTGCAACAACCTACCATGCGGTACCTTGTCAAAGGCTTTGCTAAAGTCCATGTAGACAACGTCTACTGCACTGCCCTCATCTACCTTCTTGGTCACCCCCTCAAAAAACTCAATCAAATTTGTGAGACATGATTTTCCACGCACAAAGCCATGCTGACTGCCCCGAATCCCGCAAGGGGACCCGCAATTTCCTCCCTAGCCTCCCACAACATCCTGGGATACATTTCATCAGGTCCCGGGGATTTATCTACCTTGATGCGCTTTAAGACTTCCAGCACCTCCTCCTCTGTAATATGCACACTTCTCAAGACATCACTATTTATTTCCCTTAGTTTCCTGACATCCATGCCTTTCTCCACCGTGAATACCGATGAGAAATATTCATTCAGGATCTCACCCAACTCTTGTGGCTCTGCACATAGATGCCCTTGTTGATCCTTAAGAGGCCCTACTCTGTCCCTAGTTACTCTTTTCCCCCTTTATGTATTTGTAGAATCTCTTTGGATTCTCCCTTGCATTATTTGACAAAGCAATTTCATGTCCCCTTTTTGCCCTCCTGATTTCCCTCTTAACTCTATTTCGACAATCTCTATACTCTTCAAGGGATCCACTTGATCCCAGTTGCTTATGTACGTCATATGCCTCCTTCTTCTTTTTGACCAGAGTCTCAATATCTCGAGTCATCCAGGGTTCCCTACTTCTACCAGCCTTGCCCTTCACTCTAAAGGGAATGTGCTTACCCTGCACCCTGGTTAACACATTTTTAAAAACCTCCCATTTACCAGCCGTCCCTTTGCCTGCCAACAGTCTCCCCCAATCTACCTCTGCAAGTTCCTGTCTGATACCATCAAAATTGGCCTTGCCCCAATTAAGAATTTTAACTCTTGGGCCAGACCTATCATTCTCCATAGCTATCTTAAAACTAATGGAGTTATGGTCACTTGTCCCAAAGTGATCTCTCACTAGCACTTCTGTCACTTGCCCTTCCTTATTTCCCAAGACGAGGTCAAGTTTTGCCCCCTCTCTAGTCGGTCCATCCACATACTGAATGAGAAATTCCTCCTGAATACACTCAACAAATTTCCCTCCATCCAAGCCCCTAATGCTATGGCTGTCCCAGTCAATGTTGGGAAAGTTAAAGTCCCCTACTACTACCACCCTATTATTCTTGCAGCTATCTGTAATCTCCTTACATATTTGCTCCTCAATTTCCCGCTGACTATTTGGGGGCCTGTAGTACAGTCCTACCAAGGTGATCTCTCCCTTCTTATTTTTCAGTTCCACCCATATAGACTCAGTGGGCGAACCCTCGGATATATCCCCTCTAAGTACTGCCGTGATGTTCTCCCTAATCAAAACCGCCACTCCCCCTCCTCTCTCACCTCCTGTTCTATTCTTTCTATAGCATCTGTACCCCGGAACATTGAGCTGCCAGTCCTGCCCCTCCCTTAGCCATGTTTCAGTCATAGCTATAATATCCCAGTCCCATGTGCCCGTCCATGCCCTGAGTTCATCCGCTTTGCCCGTCAGGCCCCTTGCATTGAAATAAATGCAGTTTAATGTAGACCTTCCTTGCTCTCTGCCCTGCTTTCTCAGGTCATGCTTTACACACTCTCCCTTCCTGCCTTTTGTTTCTGTCCCCACTGACTTCCTACATCGGTTCCCATCCCCCTGCCACATTAGTTTAAACCCTCCCCAACTGCACTAGCAAACACACCCCCGAGAACATTGGTTCCGGTCCCACCCAGATGCAGACCGTCCGATTTGTACAGGTCCCACCTCCCCCAGAATCGGTCCCAATGTCCCAGGAATTTGAAACCCTCCCTCTTGCACCATCTCTCAAGCCACGTATTCATCCTAGCTATCCTGTCATTCCTACTCTGACTATCACGTGGCACTGGTAGCAATCCTGAGATTACTACCTTTGAGGTCCTACTTTTTAGTTTAACTCCTAACTCCCTAAATTCAGCTTGTAGGACCTCATCCCGTTTTTTACCGATATCGTTGGTGCCTATATGCACCACGACAGCTGGCTGTTCACCCTCCCCCTCCAGAATGCCCTGCAGCCGCTCCGAGACATCCTTGACCCTTGCACCAGGGAGGCAACATACCAACCTGGATTCTCGTTTGCGTCCACAGAAACGCCTGTCTATTCCCCTTACAATTGAATCCCCTATCACTATAGCTCTGCCACTCTTTTTCCCGCCCTTCTGTGCAGCAGAGCCAGCCACGGTGCCATGAACCTGGCTGCTGCCACCTTCCCCTGCTGAGCCATCTCCCCCAAAAGTTTCCAAAACGGTAAATCTGTTTTGGAGGGAGATGACCGCAGGGGATCCCTGCACTGCCTTCCTACTCTTCCTCTGTCTGTTGGTCACCCATTCCCTATCTGCCTCAGTAATTTTAATCTGCGGTGTGACCAACTCACTGACTGTGCTATCCACAACTTCCTCAGCATCGCGGATGCTCCAAAGTGAGTCCATCCGCAGCTCCAGAGCCGTCAAGCGGTCTAACAGGAGCTGCAGTTGGACACACTTCTTGCAGATGAAGGAGTCAGGGACACCAGAAGGGTCCCTGACTTGCCACATCTCACAAGAGGAGCATGACACGGGTCTGAGCTCTCCTGCCATGACTTAAACCTGAAGTTAAATTTGAACTACACTACACAGCTAAGAGAGAGAAATCACTTACCAGTTACAAGCCAATCACTTACCTGCTGGCTGTGATGTAATTGCTCCTGAGGCTCCCTCACAGGTCTACTTCTCTGCACCTCCTTCAGGTGAGCACCAAATTCCCTTAACTAGTTAATTAATTTACTGAATTAATTGGATTTTTTTTTTGATTTTTTTTTTTTGGGGGGGAAACTCAACCCTAAACACCAAATTCCAAAAAAACAAACACAGCCCTCACTCACCTCTTACCCGAACTCAGCCTTACCCAAACTTAGATACACTCTGTTTGCCTCCAGAACTCTGTTTCTATAGGCACTTCAGACACACCTTTTGTATCCTTCCTGATTTACAGTCAGCCAATAGGCCTGCTCCCGAAACTGATCTCCTGAAACTAACAGCTGACCTGCAAGGTAAGGAAGTGGTTAATCAGTACTTACCTCACCCACGGCGCGACCTTTTAATCTGTCCCCTCTGCCTCGCAGCTCCCGCGCTTTTTCAAACTCCCGCGCTGTTTCCAAGGTCCCGGCTCCCTCTCTCTCCCGAACAGCTGACCTGCAAGGTAAGGAAGTGGTTAATCAGTACTTACCTCACCCACGGCGCGACCTTTTGATCTGTCCCCTCTGCCTCGCAGCTCCCGCGCTTTTTCAAACTCCCACGCTGTTTCCAAGGTCCCGGCTCCCTCTCTCTCCCGAACAGCTGACCTGCAAGGTAAGGAAGTGGTTAATCAGTACTTACCTCACCCACGGCGCGACCTTTTAATCTGTCCCCTCTTGACCTAAATGAATATTTTTTGTCAGTCTTCACTCAGGAAAAAGATAATGTTGTGGAGGAGAATGCTGAGACCCAGGCTATTAAAATAGATGGCATTGAGGTACGTAGGGAAGAGGTGTTGGCAATTCTGGACAGGCTGAAAATAGATAAGTCCCCGGGGCCTGATGGGATTTATCCTAGGATTCTCTGGGAAGCCAGGGAAGAGATTGCTGGGCCTTTGGCTTTGATTTTTATGTCATCATTGGCTACAGGAATAGTGCCAGAGGACTGGAGGATAGCAAATGTGGTCCCTTTGTTCAAGAAGGGGGGTAGAGACAACCCCGGCAACTATAGACCGGTGAGCCTCACGTCTGTTGTGGGTAAAGTCTTGGAGGGGATTATAAGAGACAAGATTTATAATCATCTAGATGGGAATAATATGATCAGGGATAGTCAGCATGGCTTTGTGAAGGGTAGGTCATGCCTCACAAACCTTATCGAGTTCTTTGAGAAGGTGACGGAACAGGTAGATGAGGGTAGAGCAGTTGATGTGGTGTGTATGGATTTCAGTAAAGCGTTTGATAAGGTTCCCCACGGTAGGCTACTGCAGAAAATACGGAGGCTGTGGATTGAGGGTGATTTAGAGATATGGATCAGAAATTGGCTAGCTGAAAGAAGACAGAGGGTGGTGGTTGATGGGAAATGTTCAGAATGGAGTTCAGTTACAAGTGGAGTACCACAAGGATCTGTTCTGGGGGCGTTGCTGTTTGTCATTTTTATCAATGACCTAGAGGAGGGCGCAGAAGGGTGGGTGAGTAAATTTGCAGATCACACTAAAGTCGGTGGTGTTGTCGACAGTGCGGAAGGATGTAGCAGGTTACAGAGGGACATAGGTAAGCTGCAGAGCTGGGCTGAGAGGTGGCAAATGGAGTTTAATGTAGAGAAGTGTGAGGTGATTCACTTTGGAAGGAATAACAGGAATGCGGAATATTTGGCTAATGGTAAAGTTCTTGGAAGTGTGGATGAGCAGAGGGATCTAGGTGTCCATGTACATAGATCCCTGAAAGTTACCACCCAGGTTGATAGGGTTGTGAAGAAGGCCTATGGAGTGTTGGCCTTTATTGGTAGAGGGATTGAGTTCCGGAGTCATGAGGTCATGTTGCAGCTGTACAAAACTCTGGTACGGCTGCATTTGGAGTATTGCGTACAGTTCTGGTCACCGCATTATAGGAAGGACGTGGAGGCTTTGGAGCGGGTGCAGAGGAGATTTACCAGGATGTTGCCGGGTATGGAGGGAAAATCTTATGAGGAAAGACTGATGGACTTGAGGTTGTTTTCATTAGAGAGAAGAAGGTTAAGAGGAGACTTAATAGAGGCATACAAAATGATCAGGGGGTTAGATAGGGTGGACAGTGAGAGCCTTCTCCCACGGACGGAAATGGCTAGCACAAGGGGACATAGCTTTAAACTGAGGGGTAATAGATACAGGACAGAGGTCAGAGGTAGGTTCTTTACGCAAAGAGTGGTGAGGCCGTGGAATGCCCTACCTGCAACAGTAGTGAACTCGCCAACATTGAGGGCATTTAAAAGTTTATTGGATAAGCATATGGATGATAATGGCATAGTGTAGGTTAGATGGCTTTTGTTTTGGTGCAACATCGTGGGCCGAAGGGCCTGTACTGTGCTGTATCGTTCTATGTTCTATGTTCTAAGGACGGGACATCACAGTAAAACGGACAAAGACTCACACATACTTAGCGGACAATCTACAGTACCCCAGAACCCCCCCATGAGTGTGAAATCATTTCACCCCACCATAATACAGGCCCCTTTATAGCTAAAACACCCTCCAGAAAACTAGCCACTCCATCTCAGAACCCCCCTCACCCGGACACGTGTGACCCCATTAGGATTTATGTGGATGGATCTTCCACAATCCTGGATGGGCAACGCATAGCAGGTGGAGGACGCGCAGGGACGCGCCCTCGAGGAAATCGCATTAAAATTACCCGGACATTTAGGCGCGCAGGCAGCAGAGCTTGCAGCCATCGCTTACATTGTGGAGCACCCAGACTCCTTCCCCAGCCCAGCAGACATATATTCAGACAGTCTATACGTGTGCAACAGCCTCACTGAATTTCTGCCCCTCTGGGAAACAAGAGGATTTGTTTCCGTGGATGGGAAACCCCTCCCCTCAGCCCCATTACTCCGCCATATTCTGAAAAAAGCCAAGAACAGGACTTTTGGCATTATAAAAGTCCGCAGCCACCATCGTTCCTCCCCCCCCGGAAATGTAAAAGCCGACGCGCTGGCTAAGGCAGGATCCAGGCATGGGTATTTTTGGAAGCCCCCCGAGAGCGCCCCAGTGAGTGTGCCAGTGAGTGCAGTTCAGGTCAAGCAGACTAGGATCGAAGATCTAGTAGAGGCCCAGAAGCAGGATAGCGCTCTCACTGATATCGTGAAAGGGAAGTTTCCAGCCTCATATGAGAGGTACAGAAATACAATAACCACACATGACGGTGTGGTGCTAAAGGACACCCATTATGTAGTCCCTGAGCAGGATAGGAATCAAATGATCTGTTTATTCCATGATGGTCATGGACACCAGGGAATCGAACCCACCGCAGCCCACCTCAAACAGCTTTGTTGGTGGCCTAATCTCATTGTATCCCATTACATTGAGAATTGCCTCATCTGCGCTCAGAACAACCCAGATAGATATGCCAAAAAGGCACCTCTCAGCCACACCCGACCCGTTAACGGCCCCTGGACTAACCTCCAGATCGATTTTATAGGTCCATTGCCCCCTTGCAGGAATGGCTATAAATATGTTCTGGTGGTCATAGACACTTTTACAAAGTGGGTGGAAGCATTTCCAGCCCGCACCAACACCGCAAAAACCACAACCAAAATCCTAACCCACCACATTTTTACAAGCTGGGGACTCCCCCGCAGTATTGAGGACCAAGGTTCTCACTTTACGGGACGGGTCATGCAGAACGTCCTCACGATATTTGGCATAATCCAAAAATTTCACATTGCGTACCACCCTCAGTCGAGTGGTACAGTGGAGCGCATGAATCGGACCCTAAAAACCACCCTTAGGAAAATGGTCCAGCAGAATAACACCACTTGGGATTCGGTCCTCCCCTTTGCGCTGATGTTCTTACGTAACACTATTTCCACCTCCACAGGTTACACCCCACACACCCTCATGACCGGACGCCCCATGAAAGGGACAGAGTACTTGTTGGGTTTAGACCTGACCAGCCCTGAAGTTACGGCCCTCACCTATGAGAAAGCCGTTGAACAATTACTCGCAAATATAAAAACGGCTCAGGTAGCAGCCGCTGTTAAACTGGGCACTAAAAGAAAACAGAGCAAGGCCTGTGTTGATAAGGCAGTACATGCTACGGAGTATAATATAGGACAACAAGTGATGTTGTCTGTGTATAACCCCAGCACATTTCTGTCTCCGAAATACTCGGGTCCGTACTCCATTACGGATAAAGTAAGCCCATCGGTATACAAAATCAAATACCAAAATGGCAAGACTGCGTGGTTTCACATAAACCAGCTAAAGGTTTATGGAGCACAGTCAAACCACGCCCACCATGTCATGCTTGACGCAGCAGACCAAACCCCACCCACAGCCAACGTAACCACACCAACCCCCACCACGTCCAGTCCAGAGACACGGACTCGCCCCCAGCTCCACCCACAAACTTTACACTCCGCCCCGGAACGCCCACAGACTGCAGCAGCAGAGACAGCGACTGTGACTCTGACGACAGCCACAGCACGCCTCCCTACTATCCTGGTCCCACACCCAACGACTCCGACTTCGACTCCAGTGACCCCTTCCTCATCACTTTCTTCAACAAACCACATCACCGACCACCGAACCATACGGACGACCCCGACTTTGTTCCCACCCAACTCATTGGCACCGCGACAACTCCTGCAGACTCGTCCGCAACGACGAGAGCGACCCCAACTTACACCACGCAGCCCTTTCCGCCCTAATTCACTCCAGAGTTTGGCACCCGGGAGAAGGTGACGACCTCGGGTCTGACTCCCAAGCCGCCAACCCCTTTGCGACCCTGTTCGCAACAGAGAACTGAGGTGTCCACATGATGATTTAAAGGAGACACTTGGTGAAAAGTGTTGTCCTTCCTGATGGAACCTGCAGGATGTTTTCCGTTGTTTGTATGTTTGTTTAATGTTGTTCGTCCGACAGGAAAAATTTCTCACACGCCCATTCTGCCAAAACCTCTGAGGACTTGCCTCAGAGACCCACCGAGACCAGACGCTTGTTCAGAGGAACTAGATTTTCAGCTGATACTTGTTCGGGTATCAGACACCCGATCGTAACTGCTCTTCTGATTTGATGGTAGAATCAGAACAGCAACCCCACCATGATGACTACATTTTTGCCCGTTCTTGTCGGTTGCTCAGGCAGTGGAGAAACGGCGTGAGACCCGCCCTGCCTGGGGACCCCCCCGTTGATCAAAAACGCTCGGGTAGGGGACATACGGTATTGGTAGCCATCCTACCCGGGAACTCCATCCAAATCTTACCCGTCGCGGCCCATACGCACCTCATTCGACCTTTTCCTTTCAAAAACAGGTTTATTTATTTAGGCAACCTTTGGGTTGCCGCCAAATGCTATTTACATCCTAGAACATTTGGATGATAAACTTAGCACTGGTCCACCATTGTGCTAAGTGTGCCGTGTCCTAACATTTGTTTTGAAAAAAAAAAATGGGGGAGAAGTCACATATTGTGACCAATTATAAGGGTTTAATTGGCCCCAAGAAGGACAGACACACTAACACACCGGATATTAAACCAAGGTAGTTACAGATACTATGCTTGTTTTACAGAATTCCAGAAGCTCCAGGACCGGAGAAAAACAGAGAACACAGAGAAAGAAAAGAAAGAGGACAGCCATGAGGACTTCTTTCATCGTGCTCAACATCTTTTTGGACATTTGGTTGCGCGGGAACGCGGACCCCATTACTCCAAACCTCCCTGCCGTTAATGTTTCACTGCCCCGCAGTACCGAGGGCCCAGTCACCAGCCACGCTGCATTATCCTGGTGTGCCAAGTTCATAACTTGGTACTCCCTGTCATACGTTATTGAGGCACTGTTAGCATTGGCCATACTCTGCTGTGCAGTACAGACCATGTGCCTCCGCAAGTGGAAAAGGAGAGCGTACCGCGCTCGAACCCCGGTATATCGGATCCGATCCCCTATATTCGGTTATGACCAGACCCCAGACCCCCGTGACCTATGAAACCAGAATAATAAAACATGCACTTGAGTTTTTCCTGTCAATAAAAAGAAATGTATGATCCTGAGCTTGACTGCCAAGCCAGGAAAGAATACATGGAATATTTTGATTGTTGTTGTATGTTTAGAGAGATAGGATTATGCAATGCTTGATGAGTGTTTTAGGTAAAATTAGAGGTTCCAAGTTTTTATTTTTTTAGATACATGCCCCTGCCTGACATAGCGCCCTCAAGAATTGTTTAGGTAAATTTTTGTGCATAGCTAGGGTCAGAGTAGTGGCCATGTAGGAGGTGTGTGCCCCCCCCCCCCCCCCCCGGTCAGGGAACGGAAAGGACAAAATTTATGTGATCCTTCACGCTTCGCATTAGGATCACAAGGAGGGTCTGTAGCCACCTAAAATGGCTGATTCCCTATTAATTTGGCCAAAACCCGATTTAAAATGGCTAACCAAAAAGGCTGATGGGAAAAGCAGCCAACAGGACACAAACGAACAGCTGCAGACAGAATAGCGTATTCGGCTCTGGGGAAGTTGGCCCAGATCGATACTCAAGACCATTAGCAGCACATCAACCCAGACATCTGCAGTTTAATCGGCTATCCCCGGGAACAATTGCAACATATTAGCAATTGAATGCCGGGCCAGACCTGTCGGCTCCTGCAGTGGCCGAAACAAAGACAGGTGAACGACCACCCCCCGATCAAGGAATCGCCCCGTTATTGGACATATCGAACCCATGATTGGGAACAAGTCCAATCACTTGGGATTCAGGGTCAAGGGCCGCCCCGAGAGGCGGGAAGCCACTGGACCCTATAAAGTGAGGGGCCAAGTTCAGATCTCTCTCTCTCTCCCTTCTTCTCCTGCTCGAGACCTTCGCAAGAACATCAACCAGAAACTGTAAGTTTGACTCCAGCGACCGCTACCCGATAAAGACTCCCAGCCATCGACCTGTATCAGCCTTCTTGAATCCCGTGGGCCAGATCCGATTCGATAAGCCATTTGTTTCCCTGACCTGGTGGGCCCTTCCTAAAGTTAAGTATTGGCCAGTAGTGGTAGGTTTCTATGTAGATAGGATTATTGTGTAAGCATTACTTGTTGTATATAATAAATGACCGTTGATTTCAATCTTACTAAGTGGTGTGCTGACTTATTAATCATAACTCGAGCTTGAACCACGTGGCGGTATCAGAAAGATACCTGGCGACTCGTGAGCAAAGGTGACAGAATTAGAGCTAATAAAA
The DNA here is from genome assembly GCF_047496885.1 of Scyliorhinus torazame. Classification (NCBI taxonomy): domain Eukaryota; kingdom Metazoa; phylum Chordata; class Chondrichthyes; order Carcharhiniformes; family Scyliorhinidae; genus Scyliorhinus; species Scyliorhinus torazame. The sequence goes on from NC_092724.1 coordinate 83,922,773, forward strand.
CTAAGGCTAAAAAGAGCAACAGTAGTGTCTTGAGATGGATAGAAAGCTGGTTCGCAAACAAGAAGCAAAAGGTTGGAATAAATGGGTCTTTTTCTGATTGGCAGGCAATGACTAGTGTGCTAGGACCCCAACTGTTCACATTATATATTAATGATTTGGACGAGGGAACTAAATGTATTATCTCCAAATTTGCAGATGATACAAAGTTGAGTAGTAGGGTGAGCTGTGAGGAGGGTGCAGAGATGCTTCAGCAGGATTTGGACAGGCTGAGTGAGTGAGCATATGCATGGCAGATTCAGTATAATGTGGATAAATGTGAGGTTATCCGCTTCAGTAACAAAAATAGGAAGGCAGATTATTTTTTGAATGCGTGTATATTGAGAGAGGTGGATACTCAGCGAGACCTTGGTGTCCTCATGCATCAGTCGCTGAAGGTAAGCGTGCAGGTATAGCAGGTAGTAAAGAAGGCAAATGGTATGTTGGCCTTCATAGCGACAGGATTTGAGTATAGAAATAGAGATGTTTTATTGCAATTGTATCGGGCATTGATGAGGCCAAATCTGGAGTATTGTGTGCAATTTAGTGTTCTTGTCTGAGGAAGTATGTTCTTGCTATGGAGGGAGTGCAGCGAAGGTTTTACTGGCTGATTCCTGGGATGACAGAACTGTCATTTGAGGAGAGACTAAATCAGTTAGGATTATATTCATTGGCGTTTAGAAGAATAAGAGGGCATCTCATAGAAACTTCTATTTTCTATGTATGTTTTTGTGTGAATGACTTGAAGAGAAACCTCCAGGTAGTGGGGTTCCCAGGTATCTGCTGCCCTTGTCCTTCTAGATAGTAGTGGTTATGGGTTTGGAAGGTTCTGTCTCAGGAACCTTGGTGAGTCCCTGCAGTACATCTTGTGGATGGTACATATGGCAGTGACAGAATGTTTGTGGAAGGGATAGCAATCAAGTGGGCTGCTTTGTCCTGGATGGCTTCAAGTTTCTTGAGTGTTGTTGGAGCTGCACTCATCCAGGCAATTACACTCCATTACCCTCCTGACTTGTGCCTTGTAGATGGTGGGCAGGCTTTGGGGAGTCAGGAAGTCAGGAAGTGAATTACTCGCCGTAGGATTCCTAGCCCTTGATCTGCTCTGGTAGCCACAGTACTTATATGTCTAGTTCAGTTCAGTTACTAATCAATGGTAACCCCCAGGGTGTTGATAGTGGGGGATTCAGTGATGGTAATGCCATTGATTGTCAAGGGGCGATGGTTTGATTCTCTCTTATTTGAGATGGTCATTAACTACATCTATACTATTCAGGCAAAGGGGAAGCTAAAGAAACATGAACAAAAACAGAATAGAGGATTGTGCGGACAATGAGGAAGGATAAGAGGAGGCTCAAGTGGAACATACATGCCAGCATGAACCGGGGCAGCATGGTGGCGCAGTGGGTTAGCCCTGCTGCCTCACGGCACCGAGGTCCCAGGTTTGATCCCGGCCCTGGGTCACTGTCCGTGTGGAGTTTGCACATTCTCCCCATGTTTGCGTTGGTTTCGCCCCCACAACCCAAAGATGTGTAGATTAGGTGTATTGACCACGCTGAATTGCCCCTTAATTGGAAAAAATGAATTGGGTACTCTTAAAAAATTTTTTAAATGCCAGCATGAACTGGTTGGGCAGAATGGTCTGTTTTTGTGCTTATAATAAACACAATTAATATAAATAATCAATAAGCAATATTTTAATATATAAGTTTTGCACTTGAGTACTGAATTTGGGTGCATTTGAGTGCTATAGTGAGAGTTTGGTGACTGAGGGAGTTAGGTGAGGAGGGAGCAAGGTGCTCCTTTCATTTCATTTCCTCAAAGAGCGAGAAGAGAGCCAGGAGTTTACAGAGAGTGCAGCTGACTGGGAGCAGAGTCGGAGGGTGGAGTTCCAGTTGGTCCACAGGGCAGCTACATTCTGTAAGGTAAGAATTGTTTGTTTTGGGTTTTTTTAATTTTTAAGTTTAAAAACATTTATTTTTGTGTTTGTTTCGTTTTTTGGGCGCAGCAAGCTATCATTCTTTCATTTTGCAGAATTACCAATTTTCGAGAGTTCACTTCGGAGAGTAGCAGCAGTATATATATATATTTTTTAAAGGGCCTGACGGGAGTTTAATCTTTCTTTTTTTTTCCACCTTTAAATCTCTTTGCGGATTCAGATCAGAGGGGATGGAGGCTAGGGCAGTTGCATGCTCCTCCTGTAGGATGTGGGTGGTGAGGGATACCACCGGTGTCTCCGCTGCCGATACCTGCGGGAAGTGCACCGAACTCCAGCTCCTCAGAGACCGCGTTAGGGAACTGGAGCTGGAGCTGGATGAACTTCGGATCATCCGGGAGGCAGAGTGGGTGATAGAGAAGAGCTACAGGGAGGTAGCCACACCAAAGCTGCAAGACAAGAGTAGCTGGGTTACAATCAGGGGAAGGAAAACAAATGGGCAGACAGTGCAGGGATCCCTTGTGGCCGTTCCCCTTCAAAACAAGTATAGCGTTTTGGATGCTGTTGGGGGGGATGACCTACCGGGGGAAGGCCCTAGCGGCCAGGTCTCTGTGGCTCAGAAGGGAAGGGGGGAGAATAGAAAAGCAATAGTGACAGGAGACTCAATGGTTAGGGGAATGGATAGGAGATTCTGTGGTCGCGAGCAAGACTCCCAGAAGGTATGTTGCCTCCCGGGTGCCAGGGCAGGGATGTCTCGGGTCGAGTCTGCAGGATCCTTAAGGGGGAGGGGGAGCAACCAGAAGTCATGGTGCACATAGGCACCAACGACATAGCTAAGAAAAGGGATGAGGATCTAAAAAGTGATTTTAGGGAGTTAGATTGGAAGCAAAAGAGCAGGACAAGCAGAGTAGTGATCTCAGGATTGCTACCGGTGCCACGTACAAGTGGGGCAAAGAACAGAGATCAGGGTGTAGCTGAACACGTGGCTACAGGGTAGGAGGGAAGGCACAGATATGTGGATCATTGGGATATCTTCTGGGGAAGTTGTGACCTGTACATGAAGGACGGAATGCACCTCAACTGGAGAGGCACCAATATCCTGGGTGGGAGGTTTGCTTGAGCTCTTCGGGAGGGTTTAAACTAGTTTGGCAGGGGGATGGGAACCAGAGCAATGGATCAGAGGATAGGGTAGCTGTTGAACAGGCAGAAATAGTATGCAGCAAGTCTGTGAGGAAGGATAGACAGGTTGCTCTCGGTGGAATAGGTTAAAGTGTGTCTGTTTCAATGCAAGGAATGTCAGGAATAAGGGAGATGAACTTAGAGCATGGATCTGTAATTGGAACTACGATGTTGTGGCCATTACGGAGACATGGATTTCACAGGGGCAGGAATGGTTGTGAGATGTTCCGGGGTTTAGATGTTTTCAGAAGAAGAGGGAGGGAGGTAAAAAAGGAGGGGGAGCAGCACCGATAATTAGGGAGTGCACCACAGCTGCAGAAAAGGAGGTAGTTGAGGAGGGTTTGTCTACTGAGTCAGTATGGGTGGAAGTCAGAAACAAGAAAGGAGTAGTCACTTTATTGGGAGTTTTCTATAGACCCCCCAATAGCAGCAGAGAGATAGAGGAACAGATTGGGCGGCAGATCTTGGAAAAGTGTTGTCATGGGTGACTTTAACTTCCCTAATATTGACTGGAGCCTCCTTAGTGCAAATGGTTTGGATGGAGCAGATTTTGTCAGGTGAGTACAGGAACGATACCTGACTCAATATTGTTATAACCTGCCTGCTTACCATTGGCTGGGGACTAATGACAATCCTACAATCCTGTGGGAGTATGAGCTTCCCCAATGAGGGGGGTGGAGAAACCATTAGTAAACTCCAAGTATAAATAAAGCTGGCCAGTTTGGAACCAGCAGGAAAAAGTGTGCAGCAGGGGAATTTGCTGCTGCTGTTATATATATATATATTATTGTAAATAAATGTTATTACTTTGTATCCTTAAAACTCGTGCTGGATTCTTCGTGGCCCTCACAAAACTGGTGACGAGGGTTAAAGTGAATAGCTGTCTACACTGCTGAAGCTCCCCGTGGGCCCCCATTAAGGTGACAGTACGGGTCAATGGCCACCCGCTTGAGATGGAGTTGGACACTGGCGCAGCGGTCTCCGTGATCGCCCAGAGGACATTCGACCGCATCAAGCAGGGTATACAGACCCTTACATTAACTGACTCACAGGCCAGGTTGGCCACCTACACGGGGGAACCACTGGACATTGCAGGAACTACAATGACCCCTGTTGTTTATGGACGCCAGGAGGGGCGTTTCCCACTTATCGTGGTGCGCGGCCATGGACTCAGCCTGTTGGATCGGGACTGGTTGCGCCATTTGCGGTTGCAATGGCAGCACATCCTCCAAACAGTTTCTGAAGGGTTGACTGAGGTGCTAGGACGATACCCAGATGTATTCCAGCCTGGTTTGGGGGAAAAAAAAGGGGCCGTAGCCCATATCCAAGTCGAACCAGGAGCCACGCCGCGCTATTTCCGGGCACGCCCCGTGCCTTACGCCTTGCTCAAGAAAGTAGAAGGGGAGCTCACTCGTTTGGAGAGTTTGGGTATTATCAGACCCGTCCGTTTTGCTGACTGGGCAGCACCAATTGTACCTGTAATGAAGCCAGGTGCCACAGTTCGCTTGTGTGGCGACTATAAACTTACAGTGAATATGGCTTCCCGACTCGACCGATATCCAATGCCTCGCATAGAGGATCTCTATGCGAAGCTTGCAGGTGGATTCTCGTTCACAAAATTAGATATGAGTCACGCCTACCTGCAGTTGGAGCTGGACCCTGCCTCCCGACCATATGTAACGATTAATACACACCGGGGCCTGTATGAATATACACGGTTGCCCTTTGGAGTATCCTCTGCCTGCGCAATTTTTCAACGTGCTATGGAGGGCATTTTGAGAGGTTTACCACGTGTTGCTGTCTACTTAGATGATGTTTTGATTACAGGGACGTCGGAGCAGGAACATTTGGAAAATCTGGAGGCTGTCCTTAGACGCTTTTTGGAGGCTGGAGTCCGTTTACGTCGCACAAAGTGTGTATTTCAGGCAAAGGAAGTAGTCTACCTAGGTTATCGGGTGGACTGCGAAGGTTTGCACCCCGTCGCAGAGAAGGTGTGTGCGATTCAACAGGCCCCCACCCCGACTGACACTTTGCATCTTCGTTCTTTTCTCGGTCTCGTAAACTATTACGGGAAGTTCCTCCCCAATCTGGCAACTACGCTGGCCCCATTGCACCTTCTGCTAAAGAAAAATCACACCTGGGTTTGGGGTCAGCCGCAAGAAACCGCTTTCCGGCGGGTAAAGCAACAATTGTCGTCGTCTGGGTTACTAACCCACTATGATCCTGGAAAGCCTTTGCTCATCACATATGATGCATCCCCGTATGGTATTGGGGCCGTCCTGTCCCACAAGATGGAGAACGGGGCCGCACATTGACTGCAGCGGAGAAAAAGTATGCGCAGATCGAGAAGGAGGGCCTGGCAGTGGTTTTTGCGGTGAAACGCTTCCACCAGTACGTGTATGGCCTCCATTTCACTATCGTGACTGATCATAAGCCTCTGCTGGGACTTTTCAGAGAGGATAAGCCAATACCGCCCATTGCTTCCGCACGGATCCAGCGCTGGACTTTGTTGCTCACTGCATACGAGTATTCTCTGGAGCACAAACCAGGGACGCAGATAGCAAATGCCGACGCACTGAGCCGATTGCCTTTATCGACCGGCCCCATGTCGACCCCCACGACCGGTGAGGTGGTTGCAACCCTAAATTTTATGGACACCTTGCCTGTCACGGCATCACAGATCCGTGAGTGGACCCAGACGGAGCCAGTCCTGTCAAAGGTTCGGCACATAGTCCTGTATGGTGGGCAGCATAGACAGCTCCCAGGCGAGTTGCGGGCACTTTCCTCCAAGCTGTCAGAATTCAGCATGGAAGACGGCATCCTCTTGTGGGGGACGCGTGTGATTGTCCCGGAAAAAGGCCAGGAGCTGATACTAACAGACTTGCACAATGGGCATCCAGGTGTGACCAAAATGAAAATGTTGGCCCGGAGTTATGTCTGGTGGCCAGGCCTCGACACCGACATTGAGAAGGTGGCCCAAAACTGCTCCATTTGCCAGGAGCATCAGAAGCTTCCGCCGGCAGCGCCCCTACACCACTGGGAATGGCCAGGGCGGCCTTGGGCACGCTTGCATGCAGATTTCGCCGGCCCTTTTCAAGGATCCATGTTCCTTCTATTAATTGACGCCCAGTCTAAATGCCTAGGGGTGCATAAGATGCAGGGGACAACGTCCTGCGCAACAATTGAAAAGATGCGTTTGTCTTTTAGTACGCATGGCTTCCCCGAGGTGCTGGTCACGGATAACGGCACTCCATTCACGAGTGAGGAGTTTGCGAGGTTCACGAAGATGAACGGCATACGCCATATCCGCACTGCCCCGGCTTCAAAGGGGTTGGCAGAGCGCACTCTGCAGACATTCAAAAGAGGCCTAAAGAGGCAGTCTTCCGGATCAATGGACACTGGTGCTGGTGAACGTATATGCCCCGAACTGGGATCATGCGGGATTCATGAAGCGAATGCTGGGACGTATCCCGAACCTGGAAGTGGGAAACTTGATAATGGGGGGGGACTTCAACACAGTGCTGGACCCAGGGCTGGACCGGTCCAGATCCAGGACTGGGAGAAGGCTGGCAGCGGCCAAGGTGCTTAAGGGATTTATGGAACAAATGGGGGAAGTAGATCCATGGAGATTCGCCAGACCGATGGGTAAAGAGTTTTCTTTTTTCTCCCACGTCCATAAGGTATACTCCCGGATAGACTTCAGTGCCTCCCCATCCTGATTACAAAGGCCTTTTTCAAAAAAATAGACAGGAGTATTATGGGCTTTGTGTGGGCGGGAAAGACCCCGAGGGTAAAGAGGGGGTTCCTGCAGCGCAGTAGGAACAGAGGGGGATTGGCACTGCCGAGTCTGAGTGACTACTATTGGGCCGCTAATGTGTCGATGGTCTGTAAGTGGATGAGGGAAGAAGGTGCGGCATGGAAAAAGCTGGAGATGGCGTCCTGTAAGGGAACGAGTCTAAAAGCGCTGGTGACGGCACCGCTACCGCTCTCCCCGAAAAGGTACACCACAAACCCAGTGGTGGTGGCGACCTTGAAGATCTGGGGGCAGTGGAGACGACACAGGGGAGTGACGGGTGCCTCGGTGTGGTCCCCGATAAGGAATAACCACAGGTTCGCCCCGGGGAGGATAGATGGGGGATTTCAATGTTGGCAGCGAGCAGGAATTAGGAAGCTGAAGGACCTGTTTGTCGACGGGACGTTTGCGAGTCTGGGAGCATTGGAAGAAAAATATAAGTTGCCACCAGGGAATGCTTTCCGGTACATGCAAGTGAGGGCATTTACGAGGCAACAGGTGAGGGAATTTCCACAGCTCCCGACGCAAGGGATCCAGGATAGAGTGATTTCGGGGGCATGGGTTGGAGAAGGTAAAGTGTCCGAAATATACAGGGAGATGAGAGACGAGGGAGAGGCGATGGTAGAGGAGCTGAAGGGAAAATGGGAAGAGGAGCTAGGGGAAGAGATCGAGGAGGGGCTGTGGGCAGATGCCCTAAGTAGGGTAAATTCTTCGTCCTCGTGTGCCAGGCTTAGCCTGATTCAATTTAAGGTTCTACACAGAGCGCATATGACGGGAGCAAGACTGAGCAGGTTTTTCGGGGTGGAGGATAGATGTGGAAGGTGCTCAGGAAGCCCGGCGAACCACACTCACATGTTCTGGTCGTGTCCGACACTGCATGAGTTCTGGGAGGGTGTGGCAAGAGTGATTTCAAAGGTGGTGGGGGTCCGGGTCAAACCAGGCTGGGGGTTAGCTATATTTGGGGTTGCAGAAGAACCGGGAGTGCAGGAGGCGAAAGAGGCCGATGTCTTGGCCGTTGCGTCCCTAGTAGCCCGGCGAAGGATTCTACTTATGTGGAAGGAAGCGAAGCCCCCGGGCGTGGAGGCCTGGATAAACGACATGGCAGGGTTCATAAGACTGGAACGAATAAAATATGCGTTAAGAGGATCGGCTCAGGGGTTCACCAGGCGGTGGCAACCGTTCCTTGACTATCTCACGGAACGATAATGGAAAAACAGAAAGGACAGCAGCAGCAACCCGGGGGGCGGGGGGGGGGGGGGGGGGGGGGGGGGGCGGGGGGGGGGGGGGGTGGTATTATCCCGTGTTTTTATTTTTTGGCAGTTGTTGATATTTGCTTTTTGTTCATCTCTTTTTTCATTTGTTGTTAGTTTAATATATTATTTAAATAACATTTAATGTATATTCCTTTATTAAGTTGTAAAAACGGAAAATTTCTGTTTGAAAAATTTCAATAAAATATATTTAAAAAAAAAAAAGTTTGGAACCAGCAGGAAGGAGTGTGCAGCAGGGGAAGTTGCTGCTGCTGTTATATATATATATGTTATTGTAAATAAATGTTATTACTTTGTATCCTTAAAACCCGTGCTGGATTCTTCGTGGCCCTCACAAAAAATGTGTAAATAGGCCGACGAGGGGGGAGGTCATATTGGACTTGGTGCTCGGCAACGAACCAGGCCAGGTATCAGATGTCTTGGTGGGAGAGCATTTTGGTGACAGTGACCACAATTCCTTGACCTTTACCATAGTCATGGAGAGGGCTAGGAACACACAGTATGGGAAGGTAGTTAATTGGGAGAGGGGAAATTATACTGCTATTAGACAGGAGCTGAGGAGAATAAAGTGGGAACAATTGATCTTGGGGAAATGCACAACAGTAATGTGGGGATTGGTTAAGGAGCACTTGCTGCGAGTGCTGAATAGTTTTGTCCCACTGAGACGAGGAAGGAATGGTCAGGTGAAGGAGCCTTGGATGACAAGAGAAGTGGAGCTTCTAGTCAAGAGGAAGAAGGAAGCTGACGTAAGGTTGAGGAAGCAAGGATCTGACTTGGCTCCAGAGGGTTACAAGGTGTGGTGATATACATCGCTGGAAGTACACAAAGGGTTAATGTACATACACTACACCTAGCTAGATGTACAACCGGCAACGAACCAGGTAGGGAATATACAGTGAATGGGAGAACCCTCAAGAGTATTGAAAGTCAAAGAGATCTAGGAGTACAGGTCTATAGATCACTGAAGTTCCTAGTGTTCACTGAAGGTCCTAGAGCTCTAAAGGAGATAGCTGAAGAAATAGTGGAGGCATTGGTGATGATGTTTCAACAATCACTGGAGTCAGGGAAAGTACCAGAGGATTGGAAAATCGCTGCTATAACCCCCCTGTTCAAGAAGGGAACAAGGAAAAAGATGGAAAATTATAGGCCAATTAGCCTAATCTCGGCTGTTGGCAAGATTCTAGAATCCATTGTTAAGGATGAGATTTCTAAATTCTTGGAAGTGCAGGGTCGGATTAGGACAAGTCAGCATGGATTTAGTAAGGGGAGGTCGTGCCTGATAAACCTGTTAGAGTTCTTTGAAGAGATAACAAATAGGTTAGACCAAGGAGAGCCAATGGATGTTATCTATCTTGACTTCCGACTTCCGGGTGCGGCGATGACCAGCTAAGTCGCACGTTTCGGCAGCTCCCGGTGGAACGGACTTTTGGGCTCTTAATAAGAGCCCCAACGGCAATTTTAACGGCTAAAAGTACTGTGCGGTAAACCAGAAGGGAATCCCCCCTGGATACGGATGGAAAAAGGAGAGGAACGTGGCCGGATTGCGGTGGATCCTCTAGAGCAGCGGCAAGGAAGGCAAGCAAAAACCAAGATGGCGTCGGAAGGTGGCAGTTTAATATGGGGCCCTGAACAACACGAATTTTTGAAACGCTGCGTGGAAGAGCTTAAAAGGGAGATGAAGAAGGAGCTGTTGGCCCCGATATTACAGGCGATTGAAGGGCTAAAAGATGAGCAAAAGACCCAGGAGCAGGAGCTTCGGGTCGTGAAGGCAAAGGCTGCCGAGAACGAGGACGATATACAGGGCCTGGTGGTGAAGACGGAGATAGAACATAGAACATAGAACAATACAGCGCAGTACAGGCCCTTCGGCCCACGATGTTGCACCGAAACAAAAGCCATCTAACCTACACTATGCCATTATCATCCATATGTTTATCCAATAAACTTTTAAATGCCCTCAATGTTGGCGAGTTCACTACTGTAGCAGGTAGGGCATTCCACGGCCTCACTACTCTTTGCGTAAAGGACCTACCTCTGACCTCTGTCCTATATCTATTACCCCTCAGTTTAAAGTTATGTCCCCTCGTGCCAGCCATATCCATCCGCGGGAGAAGGCTCTCACTGTCCACCCTATCCAACCCCCTGATCATTTTGTATGCCTCTATTAAGTCTCCTCTTAACCTTCTTCTCTCCAACGAAAACAACCTCAAGTCCATCAGCCTTTCCTCATAAGATTTTCCCTCCATACCAGGCAACATCCTGGTAAATCTCCTCTGCACCCGCTCCAAAGCCTCCACGTCCTTCCTATAATGCGGTGACCAGAACTGTACGCAATACTCCAAATGCGGCCGGACCAGAGTTCTGTACAGCTGCAACATGACCTCCCGACTCCGGAACTCAATCCCTCTACCAATAAAGGCCAACACTCCATAGGCCTTCTTCACAACCCTATCAACCTGGGTGGCAACTTTCAGGGATCTATGTACATGGACACCTAGATCCCTCTGCTCAGCCACACTTTCAAGAACTTTACCATTAGCCAAATATTCCGCATTCCTGTTATTCCTTCCAAAGTGAATCACCTCACACTTCTCTACATTAAACTCCATTTGCCACCTCTCAGCCCAGCTCTGCAGCTTATCTATATCCCTCTGTAACCTGCTACATCCTTCCACACTATCGACAACACCACCGACTTTAGTATCATCTGCAAATTTACTCACCCACCCTTCTGTGCCTTCCTCTAGGTCATTGATAAAAATGACAAACAGCAACGGCCCCAGAACAGATCCTTGTGGTACTCCACTTGTGACTGTACTCCATTCTGAACATTTCCCATCAACCACCACCCTCTGTCTTCTTTCAGCTAGCCAATTTCTGATCCACATCTCTAAATCACCCTTAATCCCCAGCCTCCGTATTTTTTGCAATAGCCTACCATGGGGAACCTTATCAAACGCTTTGCTGAAATCCATATACACCACATCAACTGCTCTACCCTCGTCTACCTGTTCAGTCACCTTCTCAAAGAACTCAATAAGGTTTGTGAGGCATGACCTACCCTTCACAAAGCCATGCTGACTATCCCTGATCATATCATTCCTATCTAGATGATTATAAATCTTGTCCCTTATAATCCCCTCCAAGACTTTACCCACTACAGACGTGAGGCTCACCGGTCTATAGTTGCCGGGGTTGTCTCTGCTCCCCTTTTTGAACAAAGGGACCACATTTGCTGTCCTCCAGTCCTCTGGCACTATTCCTGTAGCCAATGATGACATAAAAATCAAAGCCAAAGGTCCAGCAATCTCTTCCCTGGCCTCCCATAGAATCCTAGGATAAATCCCATCAGGTCCCGGGGACTTATCTATTTTCAGCCTGTCCAGAATTGCCAACACCTCTTCCCTACGTACCTCAATGCCATCTATTCTATTAGCCTGGGGCTCAGCATTCTCCTCCACAACATTATCTTTTTCCTGAGTGAATACTGACGAAAAATATTCATTTAGTATCTCGCCTATCTCTTCAGACTCCACACACAATTTCCCATCCCTGTCCTTGACTGGTCCTACTCTTTCCCTAGTCATTCGCTTATTCCTGACATACCTATAGAAAGCTTTTGGGTTTTCCTTGATCCTTCCTGCCAAATACTTCTCATGTCCCCTCCTTGCTCGTCTTAGCTCTCTCTTTAGATCCTTCCTCGCTACCTTGTAAGTATCCATCGCCCCAACCGAAACTTCACACTTCATCTTCACATAGGCCTCCTTCTTCCTCTGAACAAGAGATTCCACTTCCCTGGTAAACCACGGTTCCCTCGCTCGACGCCTTCCTCCCTGTCTGACCGGTACATACTTATCAAGAACACGCAGTAGCTGATCTTTGAACAAGCCCCACTTATCCAGTGTGCCCAACACTTGCAGCCTACTTCTCCACCTTATCCCCCCCAAGTCACGTCTAATGGCATCATAATTGCCCTTCCCCCAGCTATAACTCTTGCCCTGCGGTGTATACTTATCCCTTTCCATCATTAACGTAAACGTCACTGAATTGTGGTCACTGTCCCCAAAGTGCTCTCCTACCTCCAAATCCAACACCTGGCCTGGTTCATTACCCAAAACCAAATCCAACGTGGCCTCGCCTCTTGTTGGCCTGTCAACATATTGTTTCAGGAAACCCTCCTGCACACACTGTACAAAAAACGACCCATCTATTGTACTCGAACTATATCTTTTCCAGTCAATATTTGGAAAGTTAAAGTCTCCCATAATAACTACCCTGTTACTTTCGCTCATATCCAGAATCATCTTCGCCATCCTTTCCTCTACATCCCTAGAACTATTAGGAGGCCTATAAAAAACTCCCAACAGGGTGACCTCTCCTTTCCTGTTTCTAACTTCAGCCAATACTACCTCGGAAGAAGAGTCCCCATCTAGCATCCTCTCCGCCACCGTAATACTGCTCTTGACTAGCAGCGCCACACCTCCCCTCTTTTGCCTCCTTCTCTGAGCTTACTAAAACACCTAAACCCCGGAACCTGCAACATCCATTCCTGTCCCTGCTCTATCCATGTCTCCGAAATGGCCACAACATCGAAGTCCCAGGTACCAACCCACGCTGCCAGTTCCCCTACCTTGTTTCGTATACTCCTGGCATTGAAGTAGACACACTTCAAACCACCTACCTGAACGCTGGCCCCCTCCTGCGACGTCAAATCTGTGCTCCTGACCTCTATACTCTCATTCTCCCTTACCCTAAAACTACAATCCAGGTTCCCATGCCCCTGCTGCATTAGTTTAAACCCCCCCAAAGAGCACTAACAAATCTCCCCCCCAGGATATTTGTGCCCCTCAGGTTCAGATGTAGACCATCCTGTCTGTAGAGGTCCCACCTTCCCCAGAAAGAGCCCCAGTTATCCAAAAATCTGAAACCCTCCCGCCTGCACCATCCCTGTAGCCACGTGTTTAAATGCTCTCTCTCCCTATTCCTCATCTCACTATCACGTGGCACGGGCAACAACCCAGAGATAACAACTCTGTTTGTTCTAGTTCTGAGCTTCCATCCTAGCTCCCTGAAAGCCTGCCTGACATCCTTGTCCCCTTTCCTACCTATGTCGTTGGTGCCAATGTGGACCACGACTTGGGGCTGCTCCCCCTCCCCCCTAAGGACCCGGAAAACACGATCCGAGACATCACGTACCCTTGCACCTGGGAGGCAACATACCAAACGTGAGTCTCTCACGCTCCCACAAAATCTCCTATCTGTGCCCCTGACTATAGAGTCCCCAATTACTAATGCTCTGCTCCTCTCCCCCCTTCCCTTCTGAGCAACAGGGACAGACTCCGTGCCAGAGGCCCGTACCCCATGGCTTACCCCATGCACGAGGCACACCATAAACGATGTGTGGAAAGGTGCTGGAGAATAATGCGAGGAGGAAGAATATAAGGATTCTTGGTCTTCCTGAAGGTGCAGAAGGGGCGGACGTCGGGGCATATGTGAGCACGATGCTGCACTCGTTAATGGGAGCGGAGGCCCCGACGGGTCCGTTGGAGGTGGAGGGGCATACCGAGTGATGGTGCGAGGACCGAGAGCAGGAGAAATTCCCAGAGCCATAGTGGTGAGATTCCTCCGTTTTAAGGACAGAGAGATGGTCCTCAGATGGGCAAAGAAAACTCGGAGCAGTAGGTGGGAGAACGCGGTGATCCGCGTATATCAAGACTGGAGTGCGGAGGTGGCGAGAAGGAGGGCGAGCTTTAATCGGGCCAAGGCGGTGCTTCATAAAAAGAAGATTAAATTTGGAATGCTGCAGCCGGCAAGACTGTGGGTCACATATCAAGGGAAGCACCACTACTTTGAAAAGGCGGATGAGGCGTGGACATTTATTGTTGAAGAGAAATTGGAATAAGCGGGTTATTAAAAAAGAACGTTTGAGGCAAAGTGGTGGGGCGAATATGGGGGGCGAAGAGGGGGGAAAAAGGGGGGAGAGATTATTTTTATGTTGTTAATCCTGCGACCCGGTAACTTTTCTCTCTTCCACAGGTTGTGGGGGAGGGAGGAAGGGAGGTGGAGGAGCTGGGGGCGTAGGCCATTGGGGGCGGGGCCAAAAGGGAAGCGCGGGCTTTGTTCCCGCGCTATGATAATTATGGCGGGAATAGGGAAGCAGGAAGGAGGGGGCGTCGCACGGTGCGAGCCGAGGTCACGGGGGGAAGCCGAGGTCGGCCAGAGTTTGCTGACTTCTGGGAGCAACATGGGGGGTGTAACTACGCTAGTGGGGGATCTAGCGGGGGGGGGGGGGTGGGAGGGGGGATTTACTGGGTTGCTGCTGCTGGGGAGAAGGGGGAGCTGGTATGGGGTGGGGTGGGCGGGGCGGGAGGGCACCGCCTGTGGGGGACACAGCTGCGTGGTAACCGGGTGAGGAGCTGGATAAAAGGGGATGGCTAATCGACAAGGGGGGGGGGGGTAAAGAGCCCCCCCAACCCGGCTGATCACGTGGAATGTGAGAGGGCTGAACGGGCCGATAAAGAGGGCACGGGTACTCGCACACCTTAAGAAACTTAAGGCAGATGTGGTTATGTTACAGGAGACGCATTTGAAACTGATAGACCAGGTTAGACTACGCAAAGGATGGGTGGGGCAGGTGTTTCATTCGGGGCTAGATGCGAAAAACAGGGGGGTGGCTATACTAGTGGGGAAGCGGGTAATGTTTGAGGCAAAGACCATAGTGGCGGATAGTGGGGGCAGATACGTGATGGTGAGTGGCAAATTACAGGGGGAGGCGGTGGTCTTGGTGAACGTATATGCCCCGAACTGGGATGATGCCAACTTTATGAGGCGCATGTTAGGACGTATCCCTGACCTTGAGGTGGGGAAGTTGGTAATGGGTGGAGATTTTAACACGGTGCTGGAACCAGGGCTGGACAGATCGAGGTCCAGGACTGGAAGGAGGCTGGCAGCAGCCAAGGTGCTTAAAGACTTTATGGAGCAGATGGGAGGAGTAGACCCATGGAGATTTAGCAGACCTAGGAGCAAGGAGTTTTCGTTTTTCTCCTATGTCCACAAAGTTTATTCGCGAATAGACTTTTTTGTTTTGGGAAGGGCGTTGATCCCGAAGGTGAGGGGGACGGAGTATACGGTGATAGCTATTTCGGATCACGCTCCACACTGGGTGGACTTGGAGATAGGGGAGGAAAAAGAACGGCGTCCACCCTGGAGAATGGACATGGGACTAATGGCGGATGAGGGGGTGTGTCTAAGGGTGAGGGGGTGTATTGAAAAGTACTTGGAACTCAATGATAATGGGGAGGTCCAGGTGGGAGTGGTCTGGGAGGCAGTGGTTAGAGGGGAGCTGATATCAATCAGGGCACATAAAGGAAAGCAGGAAAGTAGGGAACGGGAGCGGTTGCTGCAAGAGCTTCTGAGGGTGGACAGGCAATATGCGGAGGCACCGGAGGAGGGACTGTACAGGGAAAGGCAAAGGCTACACGTAGAATTTGATTTGCTGACAACGGGTACTGCAGAGGCACAGTGGAGGAAGGCACAGGGTGTACAGTACGAATATGGGGAGAAGGCGAGCAGGTTGCTGGCCCACCAATTGAGGAAAAGGGGAGTAGCGAGGGAAATAGGGGGAGTGAGGGATGAGGAGGGAGAGATGGAGCGGGGAGCGGAGAGAGTGAATGGAGTGTTCAAGGCATTCTATGAAAGATTATATGAAGCTCAGCCCCCGGATGGGAAGGAGAGAATTATGTGTTTTCTGGACCAGCTGGAATTTCCTAAGGTGGAGGAGCAGGAGAGGGTGGGACTGGGAGCACAGATCGAAATGGAGGAAGTAGTGAAAGGAATTAGGAACATGCAGGCTGGGAAGGCCCCGGGACCGGATGGATTCCCAGTTGAATTTTACAGGAAATATGTGGACTTGCTCGCCCCGCTACTGATGAGAACTTTTAATGAGGCGAGGGAAAGGGGACAGCTGCCCCCGACTATGTCAGAGGCAACGATATCGCTTCTCCTAAAGAAGGAAAAAGACCCGCTGCAATGCGGGTCCTATAGGCCAATTTCTCTCCTGAATGTGGATGCTAAGATTCTGGCCAAGGTAATGGCAATGAGGATAGAGGATTGTGTCGCGGGGTGGTCCATGAGGACCAAACTGGGTTTGTGAAGGGGAGACAGCTGAATACGAATATACGGAGGCTGCTAGGGGTAATGATGATGCCCCCACCAGAGGGGGAAGCGGAGATAGTGGTGGCGATGGATGCCGAGAAAACATTTGATAGAGTGGAGTGGGATTATTTGTGGGAGGTGTTGAGGAGATTTGGCTTTGGAGATGAGTATATTAGATGGATACAGCTGCTGTATAGGGCCCCGATGGCGAGCGTGGTCACGAATGGACGGGGGTCTGCGTATTTTCGGCTCCATAGAGGGACGAGGCAGGGATGTCCTCTGTCACCATTATTGTTTGCACTGGCGATAGAGCCCCTGGCAATAGCATTGAGGGGTTCCAGGAAGTGGAGGGGAGTACTCAGGGGAGGAGAAGAACACCGGGTATCTCTGTATGCGGACGATTTGTTGTTGTATGTGGCGGACCCGGAGGAGGGGATGCCAGAGATAATGCGGATACTTGGGGAGTTTGGAGAATTTTCAGGATATAAACTGAACATGGGGAAAAGTGAGTTGTTTGTGGTGCATCCAGGGGAACAGAGCAGAGAAATAGAGGACTTACCACTGAGGAAGGTAACAAGGGACTTTCGCTACTTGGGGATCCTGATAGCCAAGAATTGGGGTACATTGAATAGGTTAAATTTAACGCGGTTGGTGGAACAGATGGAGGAGGACTTCAAGAGATGGGACCTGGTATCCCTGTCACTGGCAGGGAGGGTGCAGGCTGGTTAAAATGGTGGTCCTCCCGAGATTCCTCTTTGTGTTTCAGTGCCTCCCGGTGGTGAACACGAAGGCTTTTTTCAAAAGGATTGAGAAGAGTATCATGAGTTTTGTGTGGGCCGGGAAGACCCCGAGAGTGAGGAAGGGAATTTTGCAGTGTAGTAGGGATGGGGGGGCTGGCACTACCGAGCCTAAGTGAGTACTACTGGGCCGCCAATATCTTAATGGTATGTAAGTGGATGGGAGAAGAGGAGGGAGCGGCGTGGAAGAGATTGGAGAGGGCGTCCTGCAGGGGGACTAGCCTACAAGCTTACAAGCTATGGTGACGGCGCCGTTGCCGTTCTCACCGGAGAAATACACCACAAGCCCGGTGGTGGTGGCTACTCTGAAAATTTGGGGGCAGTGGAGACGGCATAGGGGAAAGACGGGAGCCTCGGTGTGGTCCCCGATAAGAAATAATCATAGGTTTGCTCCGGGGAGAATGGATGGGGGATTTGGAACATGGCAAAGAGCAGGAGTAACACAATTGAGAGATCTATTTGTAGATGGGACGTTTGCAAGTCTGGGAGCGCTGACCGAAAAATATGGGCTGCCCCAGGGGAATGCATTCCGGTATATGCAACTGAGGGCTTTTGCGAGGCAACAGGTGAGGGAATTCCCGCAGCTCCCGACGCAGGAGGTGCAGGACAGAGTGATCTCAAAGACATGGGTGGGAGACGGTAAGGTGTCAGACATATATAGGAAAATGAGGGACGAGGGGGAGATTATGGTAGATGAGCTGAAAGGGAAATGGGAAGAAGAGCTGGGGGAGGAGATTGAGGAGGGGCTGTGGGCTGATGCCCTAAGTAGGGTAAACTCATCGTCCTCGTGTGCCAGGCTAAGCCTGATACAATTTAAGGTGTTACACAGGGCGCATATGACTGGAGCACGGCTCAGGAAATTTTTTGGAGTAGAGGATAGGTGTGCGAGATGCTCGAGAAGCCCAGCGAATCACACCCACATGTTCTGGTCATGTCCGGCACTACAGGGGTTTTGGGTGGGGGTGACAAAGTGGCTTTCGAAGGTGGTGGGGGTCCAGGTCGAACCAAGCTGGGGGTTGGCTATATTCGGGGTTGCAGAAGAGCCGGGAGTGCAGGAGGCGAAAGAGGCTGATGTTTTGGCCTTTGCGTCCCTAGTAGCCCGGCGCAGGATACTGTTGATGTGGAAGGAAGCCAAGCCCCCGGGTGTGGAGACCTGGATAAATGACATGGCAGGGTTTATAAAGCTGGAACGGATTAAGTTCGTCCTAAGGGGATCGGCTCAAGGGTTCACCAGGCGGTGGCAACCGTTCGTCGAATACCTCACAGAAAGATAGAGGGAATGGAAAAGAAGACAGCAGCAGCAACCCGGGCGGGGCGGGGGGGGGGGGCTGGCGGGGGGAACCAGAAGAACTCTCAGGGATGTTAGTGTATAAGTATAATATGTATGGGTTGTTGTTATAGGTAATTGTATACTGGACGGCTGAATTGTATTTTTTGGAGGGTATTTATTTGGGACAAGGCAGTTGCCATTTAGTTTTTTTTTTAATTTTGATGTTGTTTATATATTATTTATTTCTTGTCTAAAAAACTGGCCATTGTTATTTATATTGTTATATTACTATGTAAAAGATACACAATGTACTGTTATGGTTGGCCAAAGATTTTGAATAAAATATATATTTTTTAAAAATCTATCTTGATTTCCAAAAGGCCTTTGAAAAGGTGCCTCACGGGAGACTGCTGAGTAAAATAAGGGCCCATGGTATTCGAGGCAAGGTACTAACATGGATTGACGATTGGCTGTCAGGCAGAAGGCAGAGAGTTGGGATAAAAGGTTCTTTTTCGGAATGGCAACCGGTGACGAGTGGTGTCCCGCAGGGTTCAGTGTTGGGGCCACAGCCGTTCTCTTTATATATTAACAATCTAGATGACGGGACTGAGGGCATTCTGGCTAAGTTTGCCGATGATACGAAGATAGGCGGAGGGGCAGGTAGTATGGAGGAGGTGGGGAGGCTTCAGAAAGATTTAGACAGTTTAGGAGAGTGGTCCAAGAAATGGCTGATGAAATTCAACGTGGGCAAGTGCGAGGTCTTGCACTTTGGAAAAAAGAATAGAGGCGTGGACTATTTTCTAAACGGTGACAAAATTCATAATGCTGAAGTGCAAAGGGACTTGGGAGTACTAGTCCAGGATTCTCTAAAGGTAAACTTGCAGGTTGAGTCCGTAATTAAGAAAGCAAATGCAATGTTGTCATTCATCTCAAGAGGCTTGGAATATAAAAGCAGGGATGTACTTCTGAAGCTTTATAAAGCATTAGTTAGGCCCCATTTAGAATACTGTGAGCAATTTTGGGCCCCACACCTCAGGAAGGACATACTGGCACTGGAGCGGGTCCAGCGGAGATTCACACGGATGATCCCAGGAATGGTAGGCCTAACATACGATGAACGTCTGAGGATCCTGGGATTATATTCATTGGAGTTTAGGAGGTTGAGGGGAGATCTAATAGAAACTTACAAGATAATGAATGGCTTAGATAGGGTGGATGTAGGGAAGTTGTTTCCATTAGCAGGGGAGACTAGGACCCGGGGGCACAGCCTTAGAATAAAAGGGAGTCACTTTAGAACAGAGATGAGGAGAAATTTCTTCAGCCAGAGAATGGTGGGTCTGTGGAATTCATTGCCACAGAGCGCGGTGGAGGCCGGGACGTTGAGTGTCTTTAAGACAGAAGTTGATAAATTCTTGATTTCTCGAAGAATTAAGGGCTATGGAGAGAGAGCGGGTAAATGGAGTTGAAATCAGCCATGATTGAATGGTGGAGTGGACTCGATGGGCCAAATGGCCTTACTTCCACTCCTATGTCTTATGGTCTTATGGTCTTATGAAAGGGGCAACACAGGTGGAGGAGATAGTCAAGAAGGCATACGGCATGCTTGCCTTCATTGGCCGGGGCATTGAGTATAAGAATTGGCAAGTCATGTTGCAGCTGTATAGAACCTTAGTTAGGCCACACTTGGAGTATAGTGTTCAATTCTGGTCGCCACACTACCAGAAGGATGTGGAGGCTTTAGAGAGGGTGCAGAAGAGATTTACCAGAATGTTGCCTGGTATGGAGGGCATTAGCTATGAGGAGCAGTTGAATAAACTCGGTTTGTTTTCACTGGAACGAAGGAGGTTGAGGGGCGACCTGATAGAGGTCTACAAAATTATGAGGGGCATAGACAGAGTGGATAGTCAGAGGCTTTTCCCCGGGGTAGAGGGGTCAATTACTCGGGGGCATAGGTTTAAGGTGAGAGGGGCAAGGTTTAGAGTAGATATACGAGGCACGTTTTCTACGCAGAGGGTAGTGGGTGCCTGGAACCCGCTACCGGAGAAGGTGGTGGAAGCAGGGACGATAGTGACATTTAAGGGGCATCTTGACAAATACATGAATAGGATGGGAATAGAGGGATACGGACCCAGGAAGTGTAGAAGATTGTAGTTTAGTCGGGCAGCATGGTCGGCACGGGCTTGGAGGGCCGAAGGGCCTGTTCCTGTGCTGTACATTTCTTTGTTCTTTGTTCTTTGTAGACACCAGTGGGAACACCAGAGACATGACACACAGACAGTCAACCAATAGATCAGTAAGATAGGACACGACCAATGGGCAGTCACGATACACACAGAGGTGACACTACCACAGGAGGGCATTACACCAACCCATATAAAAGGACACATCACAGATGCTCAGTCTTTCCAGTGGAGACTCTCAGTGAGTACAGACACAGGGTTGATTGAACATCACACCCACCACGTGGATTGTAGCAGACTGGTTCGTCAGTCTGAGTAGCTATAGCAGGATTAACAGTAGCGTCGAACCCAAGTAGGAGAATTGTTAATAGTTTAATAAACGTGTTAAAGCTATCTCCAAGTCTGAACCTTCCTTTGTCAGAGTGCACATCAAGGAAGCAGCTTATGCTGCATCGAGAGCATAACAAAACATGGTTCCAGGAGTGAATTGTTTCAATCCATATAGTTAAAACTCAGCAAACAGTGACTACCAGCAACAGCAGCCAGGCAAGATGATGTTCGAGATTCCGGTTCCACAGCACCTCAGGTACCAAGGCAATCTCAGTGAAAACTGGCGTTGGTTCAGGCAGAGATTCGCGATCTACCTGGTAGCGTCCGACCTAGATGGCGTGGCGGTTGCAGAGAAAATAAAGCTTCTACTTACCATCGCGGGTCCAGAAGCAGCTTAAATCTTCCAGACCTTCAAATACTCAAAGGGGCAAAACAAGAGCGACTTCCAGGCAGTCCTGGACAAATTCCAAGAATTCTGCGAACATACAAGAAGAAAAGGTAAAAGAGGCGCCAAAACTCACCGCGAGGTAGGCTTGCAGCAACGAATGGCAGTTTTGAATTGCAGCCATCTTGGAAAAGGTGCTGCACATGCGCAGTTACGCGAAGAGCGCACAGCACGGGAAGGTCCGTTTGCGCATGCGCGAGAAGCCGTGCATGCGCAATTGAAAACAAGGCCCCAAGTAAAGGAACAGCGATCTGTGCATGCGCAATCGCTTCCTGTGCTCTATGTCACAAGCGTCATGACGTCAGAGGCCCCAGGCCCACTTAATGGGGAAATGTCCCAAAACACAAAAAAAAAAATTTCAAGCCTCAAAACCAGATTCTTTCACCTGGAATGACAGCACAATGCCTGAAATTCGACCAGTAGCTGAAAGTAACCTCCGCAGAACCCTGCAAAAAGCAGTAAGCACCGCCCAAAGAGATGGTACAGTCCTTGAAGATTATGACTCCGACCTTGAATTCTTCTTTGGACATCGCGAGCCCAATGCCAGCTCCGACACTAAACATGATGATATAGTCTTGGAAGACAACGACTCAGACGAACCTTTCACTTTGGGAGGCTACCCCAGTACCAAATCCGAACCGCAACTAGATGTGTTGCACATTGACGATCCCGACGACGAGTTCTTCGGATTTGAGGATCTTCAGCCCAGCAGATATGACATCCCGACTCGTGAGTGCAGGATTATGCTGCGGCCTGACACCAAGAGACAGAGAGCGGTACAAGCCCACAGAGCGGCCTGCTGCCACACAGAGTGGTCCACGCACCGCGAAGGGTCCCCGACTCCACACAGAGAGTGGTCCACACACCACAAAGGGTCCCAGCCTCCAAACAGAAAGCGATGAAAGACTCCACAGCGAGCCAACTGCACGCCTCCACACAAGAAGTGACTCCAGTGACACAAGCCTCCACAGCGAGCGCGTGGACAGACTCCACGATAGAAGCAACGCAAGACTCCAGAGCACAGTCCTTGCATGAACAAGAAGTGATGGCAGTTTCCACGGAGAGACCAATGCACAATTCCACACAAGGAACGTTGCAAGAATCCACAGAGGGAGTGACACAAGCCTCCGCAGTGAGCTCATGGGCAGCCTCCACGATAGAAGCAATGCAAGACTCCAAAGCGCAGTCCTTGCATGAACAAGACCATAAGGGTCTTGCAACCTCCTCTGAGCAACCAGCAGCAGACAATGCAAGTCTGCCACGCTCAAGTGAACAACAGAAAGACTATGACAGTCTGCCATGCTCAAGTGTACAGCAAGCAGACTATGACAGTCTCACACGCTCCAGTGAACAAGAAGAAGACTCTGACAGTCTACCACGCTCAAGTGTACAGCAAGCAGACTATGACAGTCCACCCAGATTATTTGAGCCACCAGAAGAAGACCTGACGGTCTACCCAGCTCAAGTGAACGACAAGAAGACACTGAGGCTCTACCCACTGTATGTGCGACAAGTGACGCCGGCATCCCACTTCCCATACCAGATGTGCAACGTGACAGACCTCAGCTAGTGTGTTCAGAGGCACTCGACAATCACAGTGAGACTACTGGTGACTCCGGTGACACCACGTTACTTCAAACCTCATTCGCTCGAGCCTCTCCACAAGCAAATGCATTCCTGAATGTTTTGACTCCGGACGTGGAGCATCAAGAAACCTCAGAAGATGCAAGTGAACCTGAAATGACTCTGGACGGGGAGCATCAAGAAATCTCAGCTGACTCAAGTGAACCTGCAATGACTCCGAACGGGGAGCATCAAGAAACCAAAGCTGATTCAGGTGAACCAGAAAGGGCTCCAGACGGGGAGCATCGACAAACCAAAACTGACTCCGGTGAAACAGACCAGACTCCAGACGGGGAGCATCGACAAGCCAAAACTGATTCAAGTAAGCCGGACATGACTCCAGACGGGAAGCGCCACAAACTCAGTGACGGCACGCTCAAGGAGACAGCAGACGCCACAAAGCACGCTAACACAAGTAACTGTGTGAAGGACTCGTATTATCCACAGAGTGTGGTCCTTGAGCGCAGCAAACACGGCAACAAAACCAACCAACACAACAACAACATCAAAGACAATAGCAAGAAGCGTACCAAAGGCAACAACGTCGACAACAATCACGACAAAAACACCAATGGAACTACGACTGGTACGACATGGTACAACTCCGCAAATAAGGAACACTGTTACTGCTCAGCTCAGTACAATGACATGCCATGGCAGGACGATGCATCATACCAATTCACGTTTGCTGCACTACCAACAGGCAACCTGGCTTTCAGGACAGATGCCATCAAGAATTACCACCAGAAGCATCGAAAGACTAAAAGAGTCCAAATCAGTCAACAAAGTGATTTGACCACTTCTTGGTTCATTCAGCACAGGGACACTGATGGCGTTTACAATACAATGCCGCCATCAACATCACCAACTCACCAACCAAACAAGAAAGCCACTCGACCATAATAATTATTGAACTTTGGACTCATGCATATGATTTGGACTTATTGTTTAATGATCACTGTTATCATAACTTGTACAGAGTATCACTCAACTACCTAGTTTGTTCAATATTCTTTAACACTGTACAGAAAATATGTAACACGAAAAAAGGGGGATGTGGTGATATACATCACTGTAAGTACACAAAGGGTTAATGTACATACACTACACCTAGCTAGACATTAGATGGAACACCAGAGACATGACACACAGGCAGTCAACCAATAGGTCAGTAAGATAGGACACGACCAATGGGCAGTCACGATACACACAGAGGTGACACTATCACAGGAGGGCATTACTCCAACCCATATAAAAGGACACATCACACATGCTCAGTCTCATTCCAATGGAGACTCTCAGTGAGTACAGACACAGGGTTGATTGAACATCACTCCCACCACATGGATTGTAGCACACTGGTTCGTCAGTCTGAGTAGCTATAGCAGGATTAACAGTAGCGTTGAATCCAAGTAGGAGAATTGTTAATAGTTTAGTAAACGTGTTAAAGCTATCTCCAAGTCTGAACCTTCCTTTGTCAGAGTGCACATCAAGGAACATAAGAACATAAGAACTAGAAGCAGGAGTAGGCCATCTGGCCCCTCGAGCCTGCTCCACCATTCAATGAGATCATGGCTGATCTTTTGTGGACTCAGCTCCACTTTCCGGCCCGAACACCATAACCCTTAATCCCTTTATTCTTCAAAAAACTATCTATCTTTATCTTAAAAACACTTAATGAAGGAGCCTCTACTGCTTCTCAGGGCAAGGAATTCCATAGATTCACAACCCTTTGGGTGAAGAAGTTCCTCCTAAACTCAGTCCTAAATCTACTTCCCCTTATTTTGAGGCTATGCCCCCTAGTTCTGCTTTCACCCGCCAGTGGAAGCAACCTGCCCGCATCTATCCTATCTATTCCCTTCATAATTTTATATGTTTCTATAAGATCCTCCCTCATCCTTCTAAATTCCAATGAGTACAGTCCCAGTCTACTCAACCTCTCCTCGTAATCCAACCCCTTCAGCTCTGGGATTAACCGAGTGAATCTCCTCTGCACACCCTCCAGTGCCAGTACGTCCTTTCTCAAGTAAGGAGACCAAAACTGAACACAATACTCCAGGTGTGGCCTCACTAACACCTTATACAATTGCAGCATAACCTCCCTAGTCTTAAACTCCATCCCTCTAGCATTGAAGGACAAAATTCCATTTGCCTTCTTAATCACCTGTTGCACCTGTAAACCAACTTTTTGCGACTCATGCACGAGCGCACCCAGGTCTCTCTGCACAGCAGCATGTTTTAATATTTTATCATTTAAATAATAATCCCTTTTGCTGTTATTCCTACCAAAATGGATAATCTCACATTTGTCAACATTGTATTCCATCTGCCAGACCCTAGCCCATTCACTTAGCCTATCCAAATCCCTCTGCAGACTTCCAGTATCCTCTGCACTTTTTGCTTTACCACTTATCTTAGTGCCGTCTGCAAACTTGGACACATTGCCCTTGGTCCCCAACTCCAAATCATCTATGTAAATTGTGAACAGTTGTGGGCCCAACACTGATCCCTGAGGGACACCACTAGCTACCGATTGCCAACCAGAGAAACACCCATTAATCCCCACTCTTTGCTTGCTATTAATTAACCAATCCTCTATCCATGCTACTACTTTCCCCTTAATGCCATGCATCCATATCTTATGCAGCAACCTTTTGTGTGGCACCTTGTCAAAGGCTTTCTGGAAATCCAGATATACCACATCCATTGGCTCCCCGTTATCTACCGCACTGGTAATGTCCTCAAAAAATTCCACTAAATTAGTTAGGCCCGACCTGCCCTTTATGAACCCATGCTGCGTCTGCCCAATGGGACAATATCCATCCAGATGCCTCGCTATTTCTTCCTTGATGATAGATTCCAGCACCTTCCCTACTACCAAAGCTAAGCTCACTGGCCTATAATTACCCGCTTTCTGCCTACCTCCTTTTTTAAACAGTGGTGTCACGTTTGCTAATTTCTAATCTGCCGGTACCACCCCAGGGGCGTCATTCTCCGACCCCCCCAGCGGGTCGGAGAATGGCCGTTGGCCGCCGTGAATCCCGCCCCCGCCGGTTGCCGAAGTCTCCGAAGGGAGAAAAGTCGGCGGGGCGTTAATGGCGCCGCTGACGTCGGAGAATGGCACGGGTCTGCGCAAGGCAGCCGATTTTGGGCCTGCCGATATTCTCCCGTCTGGATGGGCCGAAGTCCCGTCGACGTGATGACCGTTCACGTCGACGTAAATCAAACCTCCTTTTCATCGGCGTGAACCTGTGCTCCAGGTTCACGCCGACCAGCGTGGAGGTGAGTGACGGCCTGGGGGGTTGGCCGCCGGGCAGGCGATGGCGTGGCCGCAGTCTGAATGTGTGGGGAGAGGTGTGTCTCGGGTTGTGTGTGTGTGTGTGCGGCGGGGGGGGGGGGGGGGGGGGGGGGTGGTGGTGGTTAGAGTGGGCTGGGCTCCGGGGGAGTGCCGGGAGGGGGGTCCGTGCCGGGGAGGGGGATGGAGGTGTCCGTACTGGGGAGGAGGTTGGGGGGGTCCGTGCTGGGGAGGGGGATGGGGGGTCCATGCCGGGGAGGAGGTTGGGGTCCGTGCCGGGGAGGAGGTTGGGGGGTCCGGGCCGAGGAGGGGGATGGGGGGTCCGTGCCGGGGAGGAGGTTGGGGTCCGTGCCGGGGAGGGGGATGGGGGGTCCGTGCCGGGGAGGAGGTTGGGGGGGTCCGTGCCGGGAGGGGGATGGGGGGTCCGTGCCGGGGAGGACGTTGGGGTCCGTGCCGGGGAGGAGGATGGGGGGCTCCGTGCCAGGGAGGAGGATGGGGGGGTCCGTGCCGGTGAGGAGGATGGGGGGGTCCGTGCCGGGGAGGAGGATGGGGGGGTCCGTGCCGGGGAGGAGGATGGGGGGTCCGTGCTGGGGAGGGGGATGGGGGGGGGGGTCCGTGCCAGGGAGGGGGATGGCGGGTCTGTGCGGGGGAGGGGTATGGGGGGTCCGTGCCGGGGAAGGTGATGGGGGGTCCGTGCCGGGGAGGGGGATGGGGGGTCCGTGCCGGGAAGGGGGGTGGGGTCCGTGCCGGGGAGGGGGATGGC
The DNA here is from genome assembly GCF_047496885.1 of Scyliorhinus torazame. NCBI lineage: Eukaryota > Metazoa > Chordata > Chondrichthyes > Carcharhiniformes > Scyliorhinidae > Scyliorhinus > Scyliorhinus torazame. The sequence goes on from NC_092724.1 coordinate 83,949,842, forward strand.
GGGTCCATGCCGGGGAGGGGGATGGGGGGTCCGTGCTGGGGAGGGGATGGGGGGTCCGTGCCGGGGAGGCGGATGGGGGGTCCGTACCGGGGAGGGGGATGGGGGGTCCGTGCCGGGGAGGGGGATGGGGGGGGGGGGGGTCCGTGCCGGGGAGGGGGATGGCGGGTCCGTGCCGGGGAGGGGGATGGGGGTGGGGTCCGTGCCGGGGAGGGCAAGTGAGTTGGTCCACCTGGCCAGGTGCCAGCCTCCAACAGTTGGACCCATGCGGTCCATGCCACCTGGCTGGGGGGAAGGAGGGGATATGGGCAATGATGACATGTCGTCCCCCCCCCCCCCCCCCCCCCAACAGGCCGTCATGTTTTCCAATCATCCAGCGATGTTGGCCGCCGTGGCGGCAGCCGCTAATGTCCATGTTGCCCTGGATGAGGAGGAGGAGGAGGAGCGTGCCAGAGAGGCGGCGCAGGCTGCCGCAGAGGGACAGGCGGCAGCCGCCCAGGCTGGAGGGACACCTGACCGACAGGACGAGGAGGGGGAGGAGGACGTCGCGGCCCCACGGCAACGGAGGCACCCGAGGGCGCCCCGTGTGTACCGGCCCCGGCAGTCATACCAGGACCTCACTGACCGGGAATGCAGGAGGAGACTCCGGATGAGGCGGGAAACCGTGGCACACATCTGCCACCTGCTGGCACACCTGTCACCGCGTGGCACTGGCAAGGGACACCCTCTCCCCATGTCCGTCAAGGTTACGGTTGCCCTGAACTTTTATGCAACGGGGTCATTCCAGGCACCGAGTGGGGACCTGTCCGGCATATCGCAGACATCGGTGCATCGGTGCATCCGGGCAGTGACAGATGCCCTATATGCCATGGCCACCGCTCCATCCGCTTCCCTGTGGACCGGGCCAGCCAAGATGCCCGGGCCGTGGGCTTTTCTGCCGTGGCCGGGTTCCCCATGGTCCAGGGCGCGATTGATGGGATGCATGTCGCCGTGCGGCCACCTGCAGATAACAGGGCCGTGTTCACCAATCGGAAGGGGACCTATTCGATGAACGTACAGGTGGTCTGCGACCACCGCATGATGATCCTGCAAGTCTGCGCCCATTACCCAGGCAGTGTACACGACTCATACGTGTTGTCGCGGTCATCCATCCCCAGCGTGTACGAGGGACACCAACCCCAGCTGAGGGGCTGGTTGCTTGGCGACAGGGGCTACCCATTGCGATCGTGGCTGATGACGCCTATACGGAGGCCACGCAATGAGGCGGAGAACCGCTACAATGATGCCCATGTAGCGACAAGGGGAGTGATAGAGAGGTGCTTTGGCGTGCTGAAGATGCGTTTCAGGTGCCTGGACCTCTCTGGGGGCGCCCTCCAGTATCGGTCAGATAGGGTCGGCCGCATCATTGTGGTGTGCTGCGTCCTGCACAACATAGCCCAGCAGAGGGGCGATGTGCCGCAGGCAGAGGAGGGCGGAGTGGAGGAGCAGCTGGAAGAGGCGCAGTCCTCCCCAGATGAGGGGGATGGGGGTAATGGTCAGGGCAGACGGGGTAGACACAGGCTGTCCACCGTTACCGGCTGGCCCAGCGGGCACGGGACAGACTGATAGACGCCCGCTTCACTGACTAGATGGGCGTGGGAATCGGGTAGTATGGCCACAGACCGCACACCATGGCAACAGCCGACCACCCACACCCCCCACCCATCCACCCACCCAGCACCCTCACCCCCCTCCCCAACCCCACCCACCCCACCCGCATGCACACCACCCCCCCCATTGCCGATCCACCTGCGGCACAACGGGCCAGGCTCACACAGTTGCGGGTGGACGCGTGTCTATTGCAGGCCATGGAGGATGATGACAACCCGCCCTGCGGTGAGCTCCTGGCTCCACATCATTGGACTATGTCTGACCCATGGCCACAGTACCACCATCCACCCGGACCATCCCTGCATGCGGCTGTGACACTGCAGCGCAAGGTCCCGTCCTCTGCCCGGGGGGATATTGATGGCGGCCCAGGGGGAACGGGGCAGACTCACCTGGGGCTGAGGTAAGACCATCCCTCACACACACACTTGCGCTCAACGTACATGACACCCCCGCACGCTTTGGACAGAGCACAAAGGCAGCTTCTGTAGGTGTAACATTGACTTTAATAACCAAACGAGTTCATGCACGTGCCCTAGCCCCTAAAACTCATCTGTGCCCTGCACCCGTGCCAACGTACTCAGTGTCTAATTGTTTGGCCTTACGGGCCCTTTGACTACGTCTACGTGGTTCCCCAGACGGTACAGCAGAACTGGAGGTGGACTCCTGTGATTCCTGCCCTCTGACACTGGATCCCTTTGGCGGCCGTTTCCTGGGGCGTCCTGGCCTAGATGGGCCAGGCTGCGGCCCGGGCGACAGGGATGGCGAGCTGCCAGCCTGTCCTGCCCGTTGCCCACCCGATGCACCTGGGACGGAAGGGGGGGGAGTCCGAGGTGTCACGGTGTTCCGGGACCTCCCCTACAGGGGGAGCCGGGATGGACCACACCACCTCCTCCTCCCTCGGGGTGCCTGATCGCCCCCAGGCCTCTACATGAGTGGGGGATGCGAACGGACTGGCCATCCGACGCCCCCCCGACATCTGGCGCTGCCAGTCCTGGAGGCCCGTGCTGGTATCGACAGGGGTCTGCAGGTTTGCAGCCATGGAGCCCAGGGGGTTAGCAAACCCTGTCTTTGACAGTGCGACGCCGGCTCGCACATGGCCACTGGCACCGATGCCCTCAGCGATGGCCTGCAGAGACTGGGCCATGGCCGGCAGAGACTGGGCCATGGCCTGCTGAGACTGGGCTATGGTGTTGAGCGCCTCTGGCATCTGGCGCTGGCACTGGCTCATGGCCTCCTGTGAGAAGGCAGCCATGTCCTGGGCCACAGACGCCGCCTGCACGGAAAGCCCCAGGCCTCGCAAACCGTTCCCCATGTCTGACACCGTCGCACCCATTGCCTCCACCGCGGACGCCACCCGTGCGGTGTCGGCCTGGGTGGCACGCATGACCGGCACCACTTCCAGCTCCTGGACGCGGGTGGACTCCTCCACCTGCGACTGCAGCCGCCGCAAGCCGGCCGTCACCCTCTTCACTCGTCTCCAGGTCGGTGGTTGCTGTGATAGTATGTATTGGGGGTCATGTGGGACTGGAAGCCCTAATGTCATTGGCTGACAGATCCCGGGTCCTGGTTGGCCGTTGACCTCATACTCCGCCCTGAAGGCGAAGTATAAGAAGCCGGTGCCTTCCCCCGCATGCCAGTTTACTATCGGGCTGCTGGGGAACAGACACGCTTAATAAAGCCTCATCGACTTCACTCTGTTTGTCTCACGGAGTCTTTGTGCGCCACAGTTGCATCAGATCTACGTGTGGGTGTGGTAACTCCAGGAACCCGGGATCCATCTGGGCGGCAGATGTTCGCTTGGGCTGGGCTGCCCTCCGACCGCCCGGCCCCTCTGCTGCTCCTACCTCCACCTGCTGTACCGGGACGGCTGTGTTGTGCGCACCAGTGAGTGTACCAGACGCCTCATCACTAAAGTGCCCAACCGAGGTGAGTGTTTCTGCGATGGTGGAGGGTGTTGGTGACAGCAGTGGCATTGTGTCGTGCTCTTCGTCCCACTCTGAGTCCATGGCACTTTGGGGTGGGGGTTCGTCTCCACCCATCCACTCTGAGTCACTGTCCGTTATTTCGTCTTCCTGGGTAGTGCTGTCCCGGGTAGGAGTGTCCTGGGCAGTGCTGCCCGGGTAGTGGTGTCCCGGGTAGTGGTGACCTGGGTAGTGCTGTCCCGGGTAGTGGTGTCCTGGGTAGTGGTGTCCTGGGTAGTGGTGTCCTGGCTCGGATGTGACGGGGGCCTGTGGCTGCCCCCCTCGTCGCTGGGTGGGATATGGGGGAGGGGGGATATGGGGGAGGGGGGACATGGGGGAGGGGGGATATGGGGGAGGGATATGGGGGAGGGGTGGGTATGGGGGAGGGGGGATATCGGGGAGGCTCACCCTGCCTGCTCTGACGAGGTCGTTCACCTTCTTGTGGCACTGGGTGCCTGTCCGTGGTGTCAGGGCCACAGCGGTGACGGCCTCTGCCACTTCCCTCCACAGACGCCGGCTGTGGCGTGGGGCAACTCTGCGGCCATGCCCGGGATACAGGGCGACCTTCCTCTGCTCCACTGCGTCCAGGAGCGCCTCCACATCCCGTGACTCGAACCTCGGGGCTGAGCGGCGGCCAGCCATCCAGTCGGGTGTTGCGGTCGGGTGTTGCGGTCGGGTGGGGGGAGCAGCGCGGCCTTATGAGCCATCACGCCGTGCAGCGCGTATGACGCTGCACGGCGTCAACCACGTGCGCAAGCGCGGATCCCGTTACATCGTTGCTAGCCCATTTCGCGCCGGAGACTTTCGACCCATTATTCCGACGTGACGCAAGTCGGATTTGCGCCGTTTTTGGCACCGATCGGCAGACTTTGCGCCGATAACGGAGAATTGCACCCCAGAGTCTAGTGAATTTTGGTAAATTATCGCTAGTGCATTTGCAATTTCCCTAGCCATCTCTTTTAGCACTCTGGGATACATTCCATCAGGTCCAGGAGACTTGTCTACCTTTAGCCCCATTAGCTTGCCCATCACTACCTACTTGGTGATATCAATCCTCTCAAGGTCCTCACCTGTCATAGCCTCATTTCCATCAGTCACTGGCATGTTATTTGTGTCTTCCACTGTGAAGACCGACCCAAAAAACCTGTTCAGTTCCTCAGCCGTTTCCTCATCTCCCATTATTAAATCTCCCTTCTCATCCTCTAAAGGACCAATATTTACCTTAGCCACTCTATTTTGTTTTATGGATTTGTAGAAACTTTTACTATCTGTTTTTATATTCTGAGCAAGTTTACTCTCATAAACTATCTTACTCTTCTTTATAGCTTTTTTAGTAGCTTTCTGTTGCCCCCTAAAGATTTCCCAGTCCTCTAGTCTCGCACTGATCTTTGCTACTTTGTATGTTTTTTCCTTCAATTTGATACTCTCCCTTATTTCCTTAGATATCCACGGTCGATTTTCCCTCTTTTTACCGTCCTTCCTTTTTGTTGGTATAAACCTTTGCTGAGCACTGTGAAAAATCACTTGGAAGGTTCTCCACTGGTCCTCAACTGTTTCACCATAAAGTCTTTGCTCCCAGTCTACCTTAGCTAGTTCTTCGGCAGATGGGTGATTGAGAAGAGTTACAGGGAGGTAACCACACCCAAGGTACAGGACAAGAATAGCTGGGTTACAGTCAGGGGGAAAAAAACAAACAGGCAGACAGTGCAGGGATCCCTCGTGGCCGTTCCCCTTCAAAACAAGTATACCGTTTTGGATGCTGTTGGGGGGGGATGACCTACCGGGGGAAGGCCCTAGCGGCCAGGTCTCTGGCACTGAGTCTGGCTCTGGGGCTCAGAAGGGAAGGGGGGAGAATAGAAAAGCAATAGTTGTAGGAGATTCAATGGTTAGGGGAATAGATAGGAGATTCTGTGGTCGCGAGCGAGACTCCCGGAAGGTATGTTGCCTCCCGGGTGCCAGGGCCAGGGATGTCTCGGATCGTGTCTTCAGGATCCTTAAGGGGGAGGGGGAGCAGCCAGAGGTTGTGGTGCACATTGGTACCAACGACATAGGTAGGAAAAGGGGTGTGGAGGTAGTAAACAAGTTTAGGGAGTTAGGCTGGAAGTTGAAAGCCAGGACAGACAGAGTTGTCATCTCTGGTTTGTTGCCGGTGCCACGTGATAGTGAGGCTAGGAATAGGGAGAGAGTGCAGTTGAACACGTGGCTGCAGGAATGGTGTAGGAGGGAGGGCTTCAGGTATTTGGATAATTGGAGCGCATTCTGGGGAAGGTGGGACCTGTTCAAGCAGGACGGGTTGCATCTGAACCAGAGGGGCACCAAAATCCTGGGAGGGAGGTTTGCTAGTACTCTTCGGGAGGGTTTAAACTAATTTGGCAGGGGAATGGGAACCGGATTTGTAGCCCAGCAACTAAGGTAGCCGATATTCAGGACGCCAAAGCATGTAATGAGGCAGTGGGGAAGGGAACACTGACAAAGGAGAGTATTTGCAGGCACGGAGATGGGTTGAAGTGTGTATACTTCAACGCAAGAAGCATCAGGAATAAGGTGGGTGAACTTAAGGCATGGATCGGTACTTGGGACTACGATGTGGTGGCCATCACGGAAACTTGGATAGAAGAGGGGCAGAAATGGTTGTTGGAGGTCCCTGGTTATAGATGTTTCAATAAGATTAGGGAGGGTGGTAAAAGAGGTGGGGGGGGTGGCATTATTAATTAGAGATAGTATAACAGCTGCAGAAAGGCAGTTCGAGGAGTATCACCCTATTGAGGTAGTATGGGTTGAAGTCAGAAATAGGAAAGGAGCAGTCACCTTGTTAGGAGTTTTCTATAGGCCCCCCAATAGTAGCAGAGATGTGGAGGAACAGATTGGGAAACAGATTTTGGAAAGGTGCAGAAGTCATAGGGTAGTAGTCATGGGCGACTTTAACTTCCCAAATATTGAGTGGAAACTCTTTAGATCAAATAGTTTGGATGGGGTGGTGTTTGTGCAGTGTGTCCAGGAAGCTTTTCTAACACAGTATGTAGATTGTCCAACCAGAGGAGGGGCAATATTGGATTTAGTACTGGGTAATGAACCATGGCAAGTAATAGATTTGTTAGTGGGGGAGCATTTTGGAGATAGTGACCACAATTCTGTGACTTTCACTTTAGTAATGGAGAGGGATAGGTACGTGCAACAGGGCAAGGTTTACAATTGGGGGAAGGGTAAATACGATGTTGTCAGACAAGAATTGAAGTGCATAAGTTGGGAACATAGGCTGGCAGGGAAGGACACAAGTGAAATGTGGAACTTGTTCAAGGAACAGGTGCTACGTGTCCTTGATATGTATGTCCCTGTCAGGCAGGGAAGAGATGGTCGAGTGAGGGAACCATGGTTGACAAGAGAGGTTGAATGTCTTGTTAAGAGGAAAAAGGTGACTTATGTAAGGCTGAGGAAACAAGGTTCAGACAGGGCATTGGAGGGATACAAGATAGCCAGGAGGGAACTGAAGAAAGGGATTAGGAGAGCTAAGAGAGGGCATGAACAATCTTTGGCGGGTAGGATCAAGGAAAACCCCAAGGCCTTTTACACATATGTGAGAAATATGAGAATGACTAGAGCGAGGGTAGGTCCGATCAAGGACAGTAGCGGGAGATTGTGTATTGAGTCTGAAGAGATAGGCGAGGTCTTGAATGAGTACTTTTCTTCTGTATTTACAAATGAGAGGGGCAATATTGTTGGAGAGGACAGTGTGAAACAGATTGGTAAGCTCGAGGAAATACTTGTTAGGAAGGAAGATGTGTTGGGCATTTTGAAAAACTTGAGGATAGACAAGTCCCCCGGGCCTGACGGGATATATCCAAGGATTCTATGGGAAGCAAGAGATGAAATTGCAGAGCCGTTGGCAATTATCTTTTCGTCCTCACTGTCAACAGGGGTGGTACCAGGGGATTGGAGAGTGGCGAATGTCGTGCCCCTGTTCAAAAAAGGAACTAGGGATAACCCTGGGAATTACAAGCCAGTTAGTCTGACTTCGGCGGTAGGCAAAGTAATGGAAAGGGTACTGAAGGATAGGATTTCTGAGCATCTGGAAAGACACTGCTTGATTAGGGATAGTCAGCACGGATTTGTGAGGGGTAGGTCTTGCCTTACAAATCTTATTGAATTCTTTGAGGAGGTGACCAAGCATGTGGATGAAGGTAAAGCAGTGGATGTAGTGTACATGGATTTTAGTAAGGCATTTGATAAAGTTCCCCATGGTAGGCTTCTGCACAAAGTAAGGAGGCATGGGATAGTGGGAAATTTGGCCAGTTGGATAACGAACTGGCTAACCGATAGAAGTCAGAGAGTGGTGGTGGATGGCAAATATTCAGCCTGGATCCCAGTTACCAGTGGTGTACCGCAGGGATCAGTTCTGGGTCCTCTGCTGTTTGTGATTTTCATTAATGACTTGGATGAAGGAGTTGAAGGGTGGGTCAGTAAATTTGCAGATGATACGAAGATTGGTGGAGTTGTGGATAGTAAGGAGGGCTGTTGTCGGCTGCAAAGAGACATAGATAGGATGCAGAGCTGGGCTGAGAAGTGGCAGATGGAGTTTAACCCTGAAAAGTGTGAGGTTGTCCATTTTGGAAGGACAAATATGAATGCGGAATACAGGGTTAACGGTAGAGTTCTTGGCATTGTGGAGGAGCAGAGAGACCTTGGGGTCTATGTTCATACATCTTTGAAAGTTGCCACTCAAGTGGATAGAGCTGTGAAGAAGGCCTATGGTGTGCTCGCGTTCATTAACAGAGGGATTGAATTTAAGAGCCGCGAGGTGATGATGCAGCTGTACAAAACTTTGGTAAGGCCACATTTGGAGTACTGTGTACAGTTCTGGTCGCCTCATTTTAGGAAGGATGTGGAAGCTCTGGAAAAGGTGCAAAGAAGATTTACCAGGATGTTGCCTGGAATGGAGAGTAGGTCTTACGAGGAAAGGTTGAGGGTGCTAGGCCTTTTCTCATTAGAGCGGAGAAGGATGAGGGGCGACTTGATAGAGGTTTATAAGATGATCAGGGGAATAGATAGAGTAGACAGTCAGAGACTTTTTCCCCAGGTGGAACACACCATTACAAGGGGACATAAATTTAAGGTGAAAGGTGGAAGATATAGGAGGGATATCAGAGGTAGGTTCTTTACCCAGAGAGTAGTGGGGGCATGGAATGCACTGCCTGTGGAAGTAGTTGAGTCGGAAACATTAGTGACCTTCAAGCAGCTGTTGGATAGGTACATGGATTACGGGAAAATGATATAGTGTAGATTTATTTGTTCTTAAGGGCAGCACGGTAGCATTGTGGATAGCACAATTGCTTCACAGATCCATGGTCCCAGGTTCGATTCCGGCTTGGGTCATTGTCTGTGCGGAGTCTGCACGTCCTCCCTGTGTCTGCGTGGGTTTCCTCCGGGTGCTCCGGTTTCCTCCCACAGTCCAAAGATGTGCGGGTTAGGTGAATTGGCCAATGATAAATTGCCCTTAATGTCCAAATTGCCCTTGGTGTTGGGTGGAGGTGTTGAGTTTGGGTAGGGTGCTCTTTCCAAGAGCTGGTGCAGACTCAGGGGGCCGAATGGCCTCCTTCTGCACAGTAGATTCAATGATAATCTATGATTAATCTAGGACAAAGGTTCGGCACAACATCGTGGGCTGAAGGGCCTGTTCTGTGCTGTATTTTCTATGTTCTATGTTCTTCTCTCATCCCATTGTAATCTCCTTTGTTTAAGCACAAAACACTAGTGTTTGATTTTACCTTCTCACCCTCCATCTGTATTTTAAATTCCACCATATTGTGATCGCTCCAACCGAGAGGATCCCTAACTATGAGATCCTGAATCAATCCTGTCTCATTACACAGGACCAAATCTAGGACCACTTGTTCCCTCGTAGGTTCCATTACATACTGTTCTAGGAAACTATCGCGGATACATTCTATAAACTCCTCCTCAAGGCTGCCTTGACCGACCTGGTTAAACCAATCGACATGTAGATTAAAATCCCCCATGATAACTGCTGTATCATTTCTACATGCATCAGTTATTTCTTTGTTTATTGCCTGCCCCACCATAATGTTACTATTTAGTGGCCGATAGATTACTCCTATCGGTGACTTTTTTGCCTTACTATTCCTGATTTCCACCCAAATGGATTCAACCTTATCCTCCATAGCACCGATGTCATCCCTTACTGTTGCCCGGATGTCATCCTTAAATAACAGAGCTACACCACCTCCCTTACCATCCACTCTGTCCTTCCGAAAAGTTTGATACCCTTGGATATTTAACTCCCAGTCGTGACCACCCTTTAACCATTTTTCAGTAATGGCCACTAAATCATAGTCATTCATGATGATTTGCGCCATCAACTCATTTACCTTATTCCGAATACTACGAGCATTCAGGTAAAGTACACTTATGTTGGCTTTTTTACCTCTGTTCTGAATCTTAACACCTCGATCAGTAACCTCTCCTAAGTTAAGGTACTCCACTGTTCCTCAACTGTTTCACCATAAAGTCTTTGCTCCCAGTCTACCTTAGCTAGTTCTTCTCTCATCCCATTGTAATCTCCTTTGTTTAAGCACAAAACACTAGTGCTTGATTTTACCTTGTCACCCTCCACCTATATTTTAAATTCCACCATATTGTGATCGCTCCTTCCAAGAGGATCCCTAACTTTGAGATCCTGAATCAATCCTGTCTCATTACACAGGACCAGAGTTAGGACCGCTTGTTCCCTCGTAGGTTCCATTACATACTGTTCTAGGAAATTATCACGGATACATTCTATAAACTCCTCCTCAAGGCTGCCTTGACCGACCTGGTTAAACCAATCAACATGTAGATTAAAATTCCCCATGATAACTGCTGTACCATTTCTACATGCATCAGCTTATGCTACGTCGAGAGCATAACAAAACACAATGTAGCCAGGAAGGAACTCAAAAAAGGAGTGAGGAGAGCTAGAAGGGGGCATCAAAAAGCCCTGGCGGGAAGGATTAGGGAAAACCCCAAGGCATTCTACACTCATGTGAGAAATAAGAGGATGATCAAAATGAGAGTAGGACCAATCAGGGATAGTGGAGGGAACTTGTCCCTAGAGTCTGAGGAGATGGAGGAGGCCCTAAATGAATACTTTGCTTCAGTATTCACTTGAGAAGGATCTTGTTGCTCATGAGAACAGTGTGAACCAGGTTAATAGACTTGAACAGGTTGATATTAAGAAGAAGGATGTGCTGGAAATTTTGAAAAGCATCAGGATAGATAAGTCCCATGGGTCTGACGGGATATACCCAAGGTTACTACGGGAAGCGAGGGAGGAGATTGCTGCACCGTTGGCAATGATCTTTGTCCTCGCTCTCCACTTGAGTAGTAACGGATGATTGGAGGGAGGTGAATGTTGTTACCTGTTCAAGAAAGGGAATAGGGAAATCCCTGGGAATTACAGACCCATCAGTCTTATGTCTGTGGTGAGCAAAATATTGGAAAGGATTCTGAGAGATAGGATTTATGATTATTTAGAAAAACATAGTTTGATTAAAGATAGTCAAACTATCTTTGTGAGGGGCAGGTCATGCCTCACAAGCCTCATTGAATTCTTTGAGGATGTGACGAGACACATTGATGAAGGTCGGGCAGTGGATGTGGTGTATATGGATTTCAGTAAAGCATTTGATAAGGTTCCCCATGGTAGGCTCATTCAGAAAGTTAGGGGGCATGGGATACAGGGAAATTTGGCTGTCTGGATACAGAATTGGCTGGCTGAAAGAAGACAGCGAGTGGTAGTGGATGGAAAGTATTCTGCCTGGAGGTCGGAGACCAGTGGTGTCCCGCAAGGATCTGTGCTGGGATGTCTGCTCTTTGTGGTTTTTATAAATGACTTGGATGAAGAAGTGGCAGGGTGGGTTGGTAAGTTTGCCGATGACACGAAGGTTGGGGGAGTTGTAGATAGTGTTGAGGGTTGTTGCAGGTTACAGCAGGACATTGACAGGATGCAGATCTGGGCTGAGAAGTGGCAGATGGAGTTCAACCTTGATAAATGTGAAGTGATTCATTTTGGAAGGTCGAATTTGAATGCTGAATACAGGGTTAAAGGCAGGATTCTTGGAAGTGTGGAGGAACAGAGGGATCTTGGGGTCCACGTACATAGATCCCTCAAAGTTGCCACCAGGTTGATAGGGTTGTTAAGAAGGCGTATGGCGGACTTCCGGGTGCGGCGGTGACCAGCTAAGTCGCACGTTTCGGCAGCTCCCGGTGGAACGGACTTTTGGGCTCTTAATAAGAGCCCCAACGGCAATTTTAACGGCTAGAAGCACTGTGCGGTAAACCAGAAGGGAATCCCCCCTGGAAACGGATGGAAAAAGGAGATGGAAGTGGCCAGATTGCAGTGGATCCTTTGGAGCAGCGGCAAGGAAGGCAAGCAAGAACCAAGATGGCGATGGAAGGTGGCAGTTTAACATGGGGCCCTGAACAACAAGAGTTTTTGAAATGTTGCGTGGAAGAACTTAAAAAGGAAATGAAGAAGGAGCTGTTGTCCCCGATATTACAGGCGATCGAAGGGCTAAAGGATGAGCAAAAGACCCAGGAGCGGGAGCTTCGGGTCGTGAAGGCACAGGCTGCCGAGAACGAGGACGATATACACGACCTGTGGTGAAGACGGAGATGCACGAGGCACACCATAAACGATGTGTGGAAAGATTGGAGGTGCTGGAGAATAACGCGAGGAGGAATAATTTAAGGATTCTTGGTCTTCCTGAAGGTGCAGAAGGAGCAGACGTCGGGGCATATGTGAGCACGATGCTGCACTCGTTAATGGGAGCGGAGGCCCCGGCGGGTCCGTTGGAGGTGGAAGGAGCATACCGAGTGATGGCGCGAGGGCCGAGAGCAGGAGAAATTCCTAGAGCCATAGTGGTGAGATTCCTCCGTTTTAAGGACAAAGAGATGGTCCTTAGATGGGCAAAGAAAACTCGGAGCAGTACGTGGGAGAACGCGGTGATCCGCGTATATCAAGACTGGAGTGCGGAGGTGGCGAGAAGGAGGGCGAGCTTTAATCGGGCCAAGGCGGTGCTTCACAAAAAGAAGATAAAATTTGTAATGCTGCAACCGGCAAGACTGTGGATCACAAATCAAGGGAGGCACCACTACTTTGAGACGGCGGATGAGGCGTGGACTTTTATTGTGGAAGAAAAACTGGAATAAGCGGGTTATTAAAAAAGAACGTTTGAAACAAAGTGGTGGGGCGAGTATGGGGGGCGAAGAGGGGGGAAAAAGGGGGGGAAAGATGAGTTTTATGTTCTTAATCCTGCGATGCGGTAACTTTTCTCTCTTCCACAGGTGGTGGTGGAGGGAGGAAGGGAGGTGGAGGAGATGGGGCGTTGGCCATGGGGGGTGCGGCCAAAAGGGAAGCGCAGGCTTTGTTCCCGTGCTATGATAATCATGGCGGGAATAGGGAAGCAGGAAGGAGGGGGCGTCGCACGGTGCGAGCCGAGGTCACGGGGGGGAAGCCGAGGTCGGCCAGAGTTTGCTGACTTCTGGGAGCAACATGGGGGCTGTAACTACGCTAGTGGGGGATCTAGCGGGGGGGGTGGGAGGGGGGAGTTACTGGGTTGTTGCTGGGCGGGGGGGGTACCGCCTGGGGGGGGACACAGCTGCGTGGGAACCGGGTGAGGAGCTGGAAAAAGGGGATGGCTAATCGACAAGGGGGGGGGGGGGGGAGGGTAAAAAGCCCCCCAACCCGGTTGATCACGTGGAATGTGAGAGGGCTGAATGGGCCGATAAAGAGGGCACGAGTACTCGCACACCTTAAGAAACTTAAGGCAGACGTGGTTATGTTACAAGAGACGCACTTGAAACTTATAGATCAGGTTAGACTACGCAAAGGATGGGTGGGGCAGGTGTTTCATTCGGGGCTAGATGTGAAAAACAGGGGGGTGGCTATACTAGTGGGGAAGCGGGTTATGTTTGAGGCAAAGACCATAGTGGCGGATAGCGGGGGCAGATACGTGATGGTGAGTGGCAAATTACAGGGGGAGGCGGTGGTCTTGGTAAACGTATATGCCCCGAACTGGGATGATGCCAATTTTATGAGGCGCATGCTAGGACGCATCCCGGACCTAGAGGTGGGAAAGTTGGTAATGGGGGAGATTTCAATACGGTGCTGGAGCCAGGGCTGGACAGGTCGAGATCCAGGACTGGAAGGAGGCCGGCTGCAGCCAAGGTGCTTAAAGATTTTATGGAGCAGATGGGAGGAGTAGACCCGTGGAGATTTAGCAGACCTAGGAGTAAGGAGTTTTCGTTTTTCTCCTATGTCCACAAAGTTTATTCGCGAATAGACATTTTTGTTTTGGGAAGGGCGTTGATCCCGAATGTGAGGGGGACGGAGTATACGGTTATAGCCATTTCGGATCACGCTCCACATTGGGGAGACTTGGAGATAGGGGAGGAAACAGAAGGGCGTCCACCCTGGAGAATGGACATGGGACTAATGGCAGATGAAGGGGTGTGTCTAAGGGTGAGGGGGTGCATTGAAAAATACTTGGAACTCAACGATAACGGGGAGGTCCAGGTGGGAGTGGTCTGGGAGGCAGTGGTTAGAGGGGAGCTGATATCAATAAGGGCACATAAAGGAAAGCAGGAGAGTAGGGAACGGGAGCGGTTGCTGCAAGAACTTCTGAGGGTGGACAGGCAATATGCGGAGGCACCGGAGGAGGGACTGTACAGGGAAAGGCAAAGGTTACACGTAGAATTTGACTTGCTGACAACGGGTACTGCAGAAGCACAGTGGAGGAAGGCACAGGGTGTACAGTATGAGTATGGGGAGAAGGTTGCTGGCCCATCAATTGAGGAAAAGGGGAGCAGCGAGGGAAATAGGGGGAGTGAGGGATGAGGAGGGAGAGACAGAACGGGGAGCGGAGAGAGTGAATGGAGTGTTCAAGGCATTCTATAAAAGATTATACGAAGCTCGGCCCCCGGATGGGAAGGAGAGAATGATGTGCTTCCTGGACCGGCTGGAATTTCCTCAGGTGGAGGAGCAGGAGAGAGTGGGACTGGGAGCACAGATCGAGATAGAGGAAGTAGTGAAAGGAATTAGGAGTATGCAGGCGGGGAAGGCTCCGGGACCGGATGGATTTCCAGTCGAATTTTATAGGAACTATGTGGACTTGCTTGCCCCGATACTGAGAACCTTTAATGAGGCGAAGGAAAGGGGAAACTGCCCCCGACTATGTCGGAGGCAACGATATCGCTTCTCCTAAAGAAGGAAAAAGACCCGCTGCAATGCGGGTCCTATAGACCTATTTCCCTCTTAAATGTAGACGCTAAGATTCTGGCCAAGGTAATGGCAATGAGGATAGAGGATTGTGTCCCGGGGGTAGTCCATGAGGACCAAACTGGGTTTGTGAAGGGGAGACAGCTGAATACGAATATACGGAGGCTGCTAGGGGTAATGATGATGCCCCCACCAGAGGGGGAAGCGGAGATAGTGGTGGCGATGGATGCCGAGAAAGCATTTGATAGAGTGGAGTGGGATTATTTGTGGGAGGTGTTGAGGAGATTTGGCTTTGGAGATGAGTATATTAGATGGGTACAGCTGCTGTATAGGGCCCCGATGGCGAGCGTGGTCACGAATGGACAGGGGTCTGCGTATTTTCGGCTCCATAGAGGGACGAGGCAGGGATGTCCTCTGTCCCCATTGTTTGCACTGGCAATTGAGCCCCTGGCAATAGCATTGAGGGGTTCCAGGAAGTGGAGGGGAGTACTCAGGGGAGGAGAGGAACACCGGGTATCTCTTTACGCAGACGATTTATTGGTGTATGTGGCGGACCCGGCGGAGGGGATGCCAGAGATAATGCGGATACTTGGGGAGTTTGGAGAATTTTCAGGATATAAGCTGAACATGGGGAAAAGTGAGCTGTTTGTGGTGCATCCAGGGGAGCAGAGCAAAGAAATAGAGGACTTACCGCTGAGGAAGGTAACAAGGGACTTTCGCTACTTGGGGATCCAGATAGCCAAGAATTGGGGTACATTGCATAGGTTAAACTTAACGCGGTTGGTGGAACAGATGGAGGAGGACTTCAAGAGATGGGACATGGTATCCCTGTCACTGGCAGGGAGGGTACAAGCGGTTAAAATGATGGTCCTCCCGAGATTCCTCTTTGTGTTTCAGTGCCTCCCGGTGGTGATCACGAAACTTTTTTCAAAAGGATTGAGAAGAGTATCATGAGTTTTGTGTGGGCCGGGAAGACCCCGAGAGTGAGGAAGGGATTTTTGCAGCGTAGTAGGGATAGGGGGGGGGGCTGGCGCTACCGAGCCTGAGTGAGTACTACTGGGCCGCCAACATCTCAATGGTATGTAAGCGGATGGGAGAAGAGGAGGGAGCGGCGTGGAAGAGATTGGAGAAGGCGTCCTGTAGGGGGACTTGCCTACAAGCCATGGTGACGGCGCCGTTGCCGTTCTCACCGAAGAAATACACCACAAGCCCGATGGTGGTGGCTACTCTGAAAATTTGGGGGCAATGGAGACGGCATAGGGGAAAGACGGGAGCCTCGGTGTGGTCCCCGATAAGAAATAATCATAGGTTTGCTCCGGGGAGAATGGATGGGGGATTTGGAACATGGCAAAGAGCAGGAGTAACACAATTGAGAGATCTGTTTGTAGATGGGACGTTTGCAAGTCTGGGAGCGCTGACCGAAAAATATGGGTTGCCCCAAGGGAATGCATTCCGGTATATGCAACTGAGGGCTTTTACGAGGCAACAGGTGAGGGAATTCCCGCAGCTCCCGACGCAGGAGGTGCAGGACAGAGTGATCTCAAAGACATGGGTGGGGGACGGTAAGGTGTCAGACATATATAGGGAGATGAGAGACGAGGGGGAGATTATGGTAGACGAGCTGAAAGGGAAATGGGAAGAAGAGCTGGGGGAGGAGATTGAGGAGGGGCTGTGGGTTGATGCCCTAAGTAGGGTAAACTCATCGTCCTCGTGTGCCAGGCTAAGCCTGATACAATTTAAGGTGTTACACAGGGCGCATATGACTGGAACACGGCTTAGCAAATTTTTTGGAGTAGAGGATAGGTGTGCGAGATGCTCGAAAAGCCCAGCGAATCACACCCACATGTTCTGGTCATGTCCGGCACTACAGGGGTTTTGGGTGGGGGTGACAAAGGTGCTTTCGAAGGTAGTGGGGGTCCAGGTCGAACTAAGCTGGGGGTTAGCTATATTTGGGGTTGCAGAAGAGCCGGGAGTGCAGGAGGCGAGAGAGGCTGATGTTTTGGCCTTTGCGTCCCTAGTAGCCCGGCGCAGGATACTGTTGATGTGGAAGGAAGCCAAGCCCCCGGGTGTGGAGACCTGGATAAATGACATGGCAGGGTTTATAAAGCTGGAACGGATTAAGTTCGTCCTAAGGGGATCGGCTCAAGGGTTCACCATGCGGTGGCAACCGTTCGTCGAATACCTCACAGAAAGATAGAGGGAATGGAAAAGAAGAAGACAGCAGCAGCAGCCCAGGGGGGGAGGGGGGAGGGATTCTCAGGGATGTTAATATATAAGTATAATATGTATAGGTTGTTATTATAGATAATTGTATATTGGACTGTTAAAACATATTTTTGGAGAATATTTATCTGGGACAAGGCAGTTGCCATTTAGTTTTGTTTTTGTTTATATATTATTTATTTCTTGTTTATAAAACTGGCCATTGTTATTTATATTGTTATATTACTGTGTAAAGGATACACAATGTACTGTGATGGTTGGCCAAAAATTTTCAATAAAATATTTTTTTTTTAAAAAGGCGTATGGCGTGTTGGCTTTCATTAACAGGAAGACTGAGTTTCAGAGCCGCGAGGTTTTGCTGCAACTTTATAAAACTCTAGTTAGACCACACTCGGACTATTGTGTCCAGTTCTGGTCGCCACATTATAGGAAGGATGTGGATGCTTTGGAGAGGGTACAGAGGACTTCCTGGACTGGAGAGAGAAGGCAGAGAGATGACTTGATAGAGGTGTACAAGGTGATGAGAGGCATGGATAGAGTGGATAGCCAGAGACTTTTCCCCAAAGTGGAAATGGCTGTCACGCGGAGACATAATTTTAAGTTGATTGGAGGAGATGTCAGATGTAGGTTCTTTACACAGAGTGGAATGCACTGCCAGCAGAGGTGGTGGAGTCAGAGTCATTCGGGACATCTAAGCAACTCTTAGACAGGCACATGGACAGCAGTAAATTGAAGGAGTGTAGGTTAGATTGATCTTAGATTAGGATAAATGGTCAGCACAACATCGTGGGCTGAAGGGCCTGTACTGTGCTGTACTGGTTCTATGTTCTAATTATAAATTAATATAATACAGAAATAGAAGGCTTCGAACAAATGCAAGGTTCTTAATAAATTAGAGAACCAAAGTGAAAGGGAATAAGAGGGGCTGAGAGAGTGTGAGAATAGATTAGTGATTAATGTAAAAGGGAACCCAAAAGTCTCTTATAAACATGTATATTAAAAAAATGTAGCTAAGGGTGGGGGTGATTAAGAACCCAAAAGGCTTTGTGGTCAGAGGGCATGGTGGAGGCAGTAAATGAGTATTTTGCATCTGTTTTCAATAACAAAGATGATGCCTCCAAGATAGGAGGCAGCAGCAATATTGGATTGGAGCGAAATAGAAGAGTTCAACTGAGGGTTCAGTTACCCGGGAAAGGAGGTTGATCATTATTCACCTCATTGACAGCTACCCACAGAGTTTTAGTGGGATTTTGAGTAGACAAACCCTGATCCACAACAGGACATTTGTGAGCAGGTAAAGCAACAGCAAGGTTGCTCAACCAATTCGACTGAGCGATCCTCACAGAGCCACGCAGTCTAAATGAGGAAGTATAAAGTGAGAATATAAATGTGATATACATCATGTCCACGCAGCTGCATAAAGATCAGGATAGACAGATGTGAGACAAATTGAGAGATAGACAGAAAAGATAAAAATAATTCAAATTTTAAAAAAAAATTCTCCAATACTTACCTGCTGAGGAAATGAGACGCCACACTAATACAATTACATTTTGTGGAATAGAGTTGTTTGATACGTCATTAAAAGTTCACTAATTTTTACAAGCAAGAACCACAAGACCTTTCCGAGCACCTGAAAGAGCAGATTTGGTTTAATATCTCACCCAAGAGACAGCACCTCCAACAGTGTAGCACTGGTGTGTTAGCCTTGATTTTTGTGCTGAGGTCTCTGGAGTGGGACTAGAACACACTACATGCTAACTCAGAGGTGAAGGATTCGGGATCTAGGTTTTCTCCATTTTGGACTGGTCAGAACAGACTCCATTTTGGACACCTCATCAAGACCAGACACGGCTGGGAGAGCTTTGCTGCTTATCTGCCCTGCACCTTCTGACATAGCTCAGGGCCATTTGACAATGCTTCTTGCTTTATGAAAATGGTCCCATTTGCCTTCAGAAATAACCCATAAATAATAGACTGCAATAGCCTCCGCCTGCAATAACAGGAGTCACTGTGCCTGCAGGTGCCAGGGATGTGGACAGAATCACAAATGCTCATTGTATGCTCGCCTGTCTTAAGTGATACAAAGAAGCAATTACTTTAACCTTGTATTATCATAGACTTTGTAACAGCATGAGTAGTTTGAAATGGTACAATTATTTATATCATTATTATCCAACACTATTTATTAACTAAAAGTATAAGGAGACGGGTGTAGAATGTCACATTATAAACTGTGACTATTGTCATACACTTATATTGTGTGTTCACTGCATAACCTTTATAAACTGTGATTATGACTACACACTTATATAAAGAACTTACTTTGTATAACCTTAGGTATAATTTGTATTGTACCATGTTTATGTCGCTGTTATTATTATTAGAAAAACTTGCAAAACCCGTAAAAATATATATTTTTTTAAATTGGCAAGTCATGTTGCACCTTTACAGAGCCTTTGTTGGGCCACACTTGAAATGTTGTGTTCAGTTCTGGTTGCCACACTACCAGGAGGATGTGGAAGTGTTTTACACAAAGGGTGGTGGGAGCTTGGAGCTCGCTGCTGGGGGAGGTAGTGGATACGATAGCGATATTTAAGGGGCATCTTGACAAATACATGAATAGGATGGTAATAGAGGGATATAGCCCCGGTAGGGTTGGGGATTTTATTTCAGGCGGGCAGCATGGTCGGTGCAGGCTTGGAGGGCCGAAGGGCTTGGTCCTGTGCTGAATTTTGCATTGTTCTATGCTTGTATCTTGTCTATTTTTTCAGATGACCATAAGCTTGTGGTGATTTAACCTGAGGATCACCACACCTCAGGTGAGGGGCAAGATTAAGAGCGCAATGCCTTCATGTATAATCTCAAACGATATGGGAATTGTAACCACCCTGTTGGCCTCACTTTTCATCACAAACCAGCTGTCGAGCTGACTTAGCTAAACCGGCCCCCCTTTGCAGATCTTGATAGATCTTGATAAGGAGAAACTGTTGTCATTGGCAGGCAGGTCAGTAAGCAGAGGACACAGATTTAAGATACAAAAAAAGTGTCACGGTTGATACGTGATGGAATATATTATCAACTGGAATATTTTATCATTTCTTTTCATGTGCTGTTAAAAATTGCAAATTGCTGAGCTAACAAATAGTTCAGGCAGTCATCTGATGCCTTGCCTGCTGCAAGGTAAAGGCCACAGGGATGAGGAGCCTGGTCCAGTTAACGCTGCACAAAGGAAAAACCTTTGCATGTCATAATCTCCCAGAACGGTGCTAATGCAAAGGTGTGTTCAGACTTGGCACCACAGGTTCAAGAAAGGGAGCAGCAGTCAGTTAACCTGACACCAGTGACTCCAAGAGCAAAAGGAGACCCGTCTCCAATTAAACATCCCAAATCCAGCTGTGGGAGCACAACCCCTGGTTGAGGTACTTGCAACTGTACAAAGAGATGCCATATTAAAACCACACCCACAGGTTCTGGGCCTGCCCCATACTCGTCAGGTTCTGGACCTTCTTTTGAGGCAATGTCCAAGGTTGTGAGGGTGGAGCCATGTCCAAAAGTGGTGGTCTTCGGGGTTTCATTTTAGCCAGAACGCTTTATGGCTCAGCTTGTAATCAGCAGCACCACCCAAAGCTGCAGACTGGCTGTCCAACCTGTCGGAATTCCTCCAATTGAAGAAGATAAAATTCGCCATCTGTGGGTCGGAAGAGGGCTTCCACATCATTCACCAACTTATTCCAAGACCTATTCATAGCCAGAGCGGAGGGGGTGGGGTGCACAGACGAGTCACAAATCATAAAGGGGGGGGGGGAAAGCCGATACAGAAGACCACAGGGGCATAGCCGGAGGGGACAGGCCTAAGGACAAGTGGAAAGTCAGAGGTAGCAGCAACGGGCTGGGTAATGCACGCTAGGGCCATCACTGAGCAATGCATCAGTGGCAGATCAGCCAAATGGGGCTCGCAGCCAGAGGGGGCAGAAAACATGTTGATGTAAATATTTATAATCATCCTTGTTTGTTTTTCTTGTTCTTTGGTCTATCTCTCTTTTGTCATTTTAACTTCTCCTTGGTTGCTTTTGTTTGATATTATGCACGGTTATGACTCTTGTCATTTAACATACAAACTGAAAAGTGTAACATAAAAATGTGAAAACCAACAAAAACATTTGGGGGAAAAAAATGTAGCAGTCCTTGCTGGGGTGCAGACTTACAATCCACAGCCACATTAACATTGGTGTTATTGCGATCCAAGACCAAACCTCAACAGTGGCTAGGATACTTGGACAGAAATCCCAATTTTTTATTTTAATTTTGTGAGACTGAGGAAAGGATACCTCGCTCCAGGGGTGAATTCATTCAAAATAAGGATATGGTACATAAAACAAACTTTATTACTAACAATATTAAAATATATTTAGCATCACATAAGAAAATTGCTATTACCCCTTAAACAATGTAAATCAATAATGGCACAATAACCCTTAACTTCTATCTTTATTCCCACTCAAACAAAACCATCTCAGCTCTCAATCCACTTTCAAATACAATTAGCAGACCCAGGTCTTCTTGATTTCAGACCCAGGCATACTTGGTTTACAGTCTTTGAGGCTTCTTTAAAGAAAATACCTCAATCCTGTCAAAACCTTGCAGTTTGGCTGTATTTTTTCAGAAGCTGCTTTGCAGCTTGTTTCAGCTCACCTTCCAGCCACACAGCTAATCTGTCTGCAGACATATACTTTAACGGAATTGCAGTGGGAACAGGTGCTCGTCTTCTGCTCACACCTTAATCTAAAACTGAACTGCTTTTCTGCAACTTTCTGATACTTCAGCTCCTCACATTGATACATCATCTTATGTATCGTTCGGAGGAGGAGGAGCAGTCTCTGTCAGGGAGAGAACCTGAGAACATCTAAGACACTCAGAAGGTAAGAAGGTAAGTAAGTGATTTTTACTCATTTTTACTTTTATACCTTTTTCAAATTGTGTGTGTCGGGGGGAAACTGAAGTGACATCACAGAAAAGCTGTGGCCTGAGTGGCTGGTTGGGAATCTACACTAAATTAAAAAAATTAAGCATTGGTAACTAATTAAACATAATTACTTAATTATAATTTAGAGGGGTATCTAAGCCAGAGATCGGAGAGTACTATATTTAGCTTTCGCATTTCTATTAGAAATCTAGTGCTAGGAAACAGATAGTTAACAGTAACTTTGAAAAAATTTAAAAAATATATTTTTAAAACATTAAAAAAAAAAATTTAATTTTAATTAATTGACGCAATGTCAGTTAGAGGGGTGCAGTGCTCTGACTGTCAGATGTGGCAGGTCCGGGAGGCTTCCAGCGTCCCAGATGGCTTCATCTGCAGAAAGTGCACCCAACTGGAGCTCCTCACAGACCGCATGGTTCGGTTGGAGCAGCAATTGGATGCACTTAGGAGCATGCAGGTGGCGGAAAGCGTCATAGATCGCAGTTATGTAAATGTGGTCACACCCAATGTGCAGGCAGAGAAATGGGTGACCACCAGAAAGGGCAGGCAGTCAGTGCAGGAATCCCCTGTGGTTGTCCCCCTCTCGAACAGGTATCCTTTGGCTCGTATCCTTTGGATACTGTCGGGGGGGATAGCCTATCAGGGGAAAACAGCAGCAGCCAGAGCAGTGGCACCACGGCTGGCTCTGATGTTCAGAAGGGAGGGTCAAAGCGCAGAAGAGTAATAGTAATAGGGGACTATATAGTCAGGGGCACAGATAGGCGCTTCTGTGGACGTGAAAGAGACTCCAGGATGGTATGTTGCCTCCCTGGTGCCAGGGTCCAGGATGTCTCCGAACGGGTAGAGGGCATCCTGAAGGGGGAGGGCAAACAGGCAGAGGTCATTGTACATATTGGTACTAACGACATAGGCAGGAAGGGGCATGAGGTCCTGCAGCAGGAGTTCAGGGAGCTAGGCAGAAAGTTAAAAGACAGGATCTCGAGGGTTGTAATCTCGGGATTACTCCCTGTGCCACGTGCCAGTGAGGCTAGAAATAGGAAGATAGAGCAGCTAAACACGTGGCTAAACAGCTGGTGTAGGATGGAGGGTTTCCGTTATCTGGACCACTGGGAGCCCTTCCGGGGCAGGTGTGACCTATACAAGAAGGACGGGTTGCATCTAAACCGGAGAGGCATAAATATCCTGTCCGCGAGGTTTGCTAGTGTCACACGGGAGGGTTTAAACTAGTATGGCAGGGGGGTGGGCACGGGAGCAATAGGTCAGAAGGTGAGAGCATTGAGGGAGAACTAGGGAATAGGGACAGTGGGGCTCTGAGGCAGAGCAGACAGGGAGAAGTTGCTGAACACAGCGGGTCTGGTGGCCTGAAGTGCATATGTTTTAATGCAAGAAGTACTACGGGTAAGAACATAAGAACATAAGAACTAGGAGCAGGAGTAGGCCATCTGGCCCCTCGAGCCTGCTCCACCATGCAATGAGATCATGGCTGATCTTTTGTGGACTCAGCTCCACTTTCCGGCCCGAACACCATAACCCTTAATCCCTTTATTCTTCAAAAAACAATCTATCTTTATCTTAAAAACATTTAATGAAGGAGCCTCTACTGCTTCACTGGGCAAGGAATTCCATAGATTCACAACCCGTTGGGTGAAGAAGTTCCTCCTAAACTCAGTCCTAAATCTACTTCCCCTTATTTTGAGGCTATGCCCCCTAGTTCTGCTTTCACCCGCCAGTGGAAACAACCTGCCCGCATCTATCCTATCTATTCCCTTCATAATCTTATATGTTTCTATAAGATCCCCCCTCATCCTTCTAAATTCCAATGAGTACAGTCCCAGTCTACTCAACCTCTCCTCGTAATCCAACCCCTTCAGCTCTGGGATTAACCTAGTGAATCTCCTCTGCACACCCTCCAGTGCCAGTACGTCCTTTCTCAAGTAAGGAGACCAAAACTGAACACAATACTCCAGGTGTGGCCTCACTAACACCTTATACAATTGCAGCATAACCTCCCTAGTCTTAAACTCCATCCCTCTAGCAATGAAGGACAAAATTCCATTTGCCTTCTTAATCACCTGTTGCACCTGAAAACCAACTTTCTGCGACTCATGCACTAGCACACCCAGGTCTCTCTGCACAGCAGCATGTTTTAATATTTTATCATTTAAATAATAATCCCTTTTGCTGTTATTCCTACCAAAATGGATAACCTCACATTTGTCAACATTGTATTCCATCTGCCAGACCCTAGCCCATTCACTTAGCCTATCCAAATCCCTCTGCAGACTTCCAGTATCCTCTGCACTTTTTGCTTTACCACTTATCTTAGTGTCGTCTGCAAACTTGGACACATTGCCCTTGGTCCCCAACTCCAAATCATCGATGTAAATTGTGAACAGTTGTGGGCCCAACACTGATCCCTGAGGGACACCACTAGCTACTGATTGCCAACCAGAGAAACACCCATTAATCCCCACTCTTTGCTTTCTATTAATTAACCAATCCTCTATCCATGCTACTACTTTCCCCTTAATGCCATGCATCTTTATCTTATGCAACAATCTTTTGTGTGGCACCTTGTCAAAGGCTTTCTGGAAATCCAGATATACCACATCCATTGGCTCCCCGTTATCTACCGCACTGTTAATGTCCTCAAAAAATTCCACTAAATTAGTTAGGCACGACCTGCCCTTTATGAACCCATGCTGCGTCTGTCCAATGGGACAATTTCCATCCAGATGCCTCGCTATTTCTTCCTTGATGACAGATTCCAGTATCTTCCCTACTACCGAAGCTAAGCTCACTGGCCTATAATTACCCACTTTCTGCCTACCTCCTTTTTTAAACAGTGGTGTCACGTTTGCTAATTTCCAATCCGCCGGGACCACCCCAGAGTCTAGTGAATTTTGGTAAATTATCACTAGTGCATTTGCAATTTCCCTAGCCATCTCTTTTAGCACTCTGGGATGCATTCCATCAGGGCCAGGAGACTTGTCTACCTTTAGCCCCATTAACTTGCCCATCACTACCTTCTTGGTGATATCAATCCTCTCAAGGTCCTCACCTGTCATAGCCTCATTTCCATCAGTCACTGGCATGTTATTTGTGTCTTCCACTGTGAAGACCGACCCAAAAAACCTGTTCAGTTCCTCAGCCATTTCCTCATCTCCCATTATTAAATCTCCCTTCTCATCCTCTAAAGGACCAATATTTACCTTAGCCACTCTTTTTTGTTTTATGTATTTGTAGAAACTTTTACTATCTGTTTTTATATTCTGAGCAAGTTTACTCTCATAATCTATCTTACTCTTCTTTATAGCTTTTTTAGTACCTTTCTGTTGCCCCTAAAGATTTCCCAGTCCTCTAGTCTCCCACTGATCTTTGCTACTTTGTATGTTTTTTCCTTCAATTTGATACTCTCCCTTATTTCCTTAGATATCCACGGTCGAATTTCCCTCTTTTTACCGTCCTTCCTTTTTGTTGGTATAAACCTCTGCTGGGCACTGTGAAAAATCACTTGGAAGGTTCTCCACGGTTCCTCAACTGTTTCACCATAAAGTCTTTGCTCCCAGTCTACCTTAGCTAGTTCTTCTCTCATCCCATTGTAATCTCCTTTGTTTAAGCACAAAACACCAGTGCTTGATTTTACCTTCTCACCCTCCATCTGTATTTTAAATTCCACCATATTGTGATCGCTCCTTCCGAGAGGATCCCTAACTATGAGATCCTGAATCAATCCTGTCTCATTACACAGGACCAGATCTAGGACCGCTTGTTCCCTCGTAGGTTCCATTACATACTGTTCGAGGAAACTATCGTGGATACATTCTATAAACTCCTCCTCAAGGCTGCCTTGACCGACCTGGTTAAACCAATCAACATGTAGATTAAAATCCCCCATGATAACTGCTGTACCATTTCTACATGCATCTGTTATTTCTTTGTTTATTGCCTGCCCCACCATAATGTTACTATTTGGTGGCCTATAGATTACTCCTATCAGTGACTTTTTCGCTTTACTATTCCTGATTTCCACCCAAATGGATTCAACCTTATCCTCCATAGCACCGATGTCATCCCTTACTGTTGCCCGGATGTCATCCTTAAATAACAGAGCTACACCACCTCCCTTACCATCCACTCTGTCCTTCCGTAAAGTTTGATATCCTCGGATATTTAACTCCCAGTCGTGACCATCCTTTAACCATGTTTCAGTAATGGCCACTAAATCATAGTCATTCACGATGATTTGCGCCATCAACTCATTTACCTTATTCCGAATACTACAAGCATTCAGGTAAAGTACACTTATGTTGACTTTTTTTTACCTCTGTTCTTAATCTTAACACCTCGATCAGTAACCTCTCCTAAGTTATATTTCCTCTTAACCTTTCTCCTAATTTTCCTTGTCGTCGAACCCATATCTTCCTGTAACAACCTGCCGCTTCACTTACCATTAATGTTTTCACTTCCCGTTTTATTTCTTTTAGTATTCCTGGTCCTATTCACTGAGCTCCCCTCAGTCACTGTACCTTGTACTGTCGCCCTTTTTGATTTTTGACTATGGCTTCTCTGCCTTACACTTTCCCCCTTACTGCCTTTTATTTCTGTCCCTGTTTTACTACCTTCCAACTTCCTGCTTTGGTTCCCATCCCCCTGCCACATTAGTTTAAACTCTCCCCAACAACTCTAGCATACACCCCCCCAGGACATCGGTTCCAGTCCTGCTCAGGTGCAGACCGTCCGGTTTGTACTGGTCCCACCTCCCCCAGAATCGGTTCCAATGTCCCAGGAATTTGAATCCCTCCCTCTTGCACCATCTCTCGAGCCACGTATTCATCCTCTCTATCCTGACATTCCTACTCTGACTAGCTCGTGGCACTGGTAGCAATCCTGAGATTACTACCTTTGAGGTCCTAATTTTTAGTTTAACTCCTAGCTCCCTAAATTCAGCTTGTAGGACCTCGTCCCGTAATTTGCCTATATCGTTGGTGCCGATGTGCACCACGACAGCTGGCTGTTCACCCTCCCCCCCCGAATGTCCTGCAGCCGCTCCGAGACATCCTTGACCCTTGCACCAGGGAGGCAACATACCATCCTGGAGTCTCGATTGCGTCCGCAGAACCGCCTGTCTATTCCCCTTACAATTGAGTCCCCTATCACTATAGCCCTGCCATTCTTCTTCCTGCCCAGCTGCGCAGCAGAGCCAGCCACGGTGCCATGAACCTGGCTGCTGCTGCCTTCCCCTGGTGAGCCATCTCCCTCAACAGTATCCAAAGCGGTATATCTGTTTTGCAGGGAGATGACCGCAGAGGACACCTGCACTGCCTTCCTACTCTTGCTCTGTCTTTTGGTCACCCATTTACTATCTCCCTCAGTACCTTTCACCTGCAGTGTGACCAACTCGCTAAACGTGCTATCCACGACGTCCTCAGCATCGCGGACGCTCCAAAGTGAGTCCATCCGCAGCTCCAGAGCCGTCAAGCGGTCTAACAGGAGCTGCAACTGGACGCACTTCATGCACGTGAAGGAGCCAGGGACAGTGGACGTGTCCCTAAGCTCCCACATCGCACACGAGGAGCATGACACGGGTCTGAGATCTCCTGCCATGTCTTAAACCTTTGGTTAACTTCAACAATTTCAATTTCCCCAGAAAAAATTTAAATAAATAAATAAACAATGAAGAAATAAATAAATAAATATACCAGAGAAAAGAAACAGAAAAACAGAAACACTACTTACCAGTCACAAAAAGCACTTCCTCCCCACCCAGCTTCGAATTCCCACCTCGATTCAAATTCCCAAACTCACTTTTTGCTGCCTAACTCCTGGCTGTCTTCTCTGTCTCACTGGGAGAACTCACTCTCACTCTAAGGCAGATGAACTACGAGCTTGGATAGTACTTGGAACTATGATGTTGTTGCCATTACAGAGACCTGGTTGAGGGAAGGGCAGGATTGGCAGCTAAACGTTCCAGGATTTAGATGTTTCAGGCGGGATAGAGGGGGATGTAAAAGGGGAGGCGGAGTTGCGCTACTGGTTTGGGAGAATATCACAGCTGTACTGCGGGAGGACACCTCAGAGGGCAGTGAGGCTATATGGGTAGAGATCAGGAATAAGAAGGGTGCAGTCACAATGTTGGGGGTTCACTACAGGCCTCCCAACAGCCAGCGGGAGATAGAGGAGCAGATAGGTAGACAGATTTTGGAAAAGAGTAAAAACAACAGGGTTGTGGTGATGGGAGACTTCAACTTCCCCAATATTGACTGGGACTCACTTAGTGCCAGGGGCTTAGACGGGGCGGAGTTTGTAAGGAGCATCCAGGAGGGCTTCTTAAAACAATATGTAGACAGTCCAACTAGGGAAGGGGCGGTACTGGACCTGGTATTGGGGAATGAGCCCGGCCAGGTGGTAGATGTTTCAGTAGGGGAGCATTTCGGTAACAGTGACCACAATTCAGTAAGTTTCAAAGTACTGGTGGACAAGGATAAGAGTGGTCCTAGGATGAATGTGCTAAATTGGGGGAAGGCTAATTATAACAATATTAGGCGGGAACTGAAGAACATAGATTGGGGGCGGATGTTTGAGGGCAAATCAACATCTGACATGTGGGAGGCTTTCAAGTGTCAGTTGAAAGGAATTCAGGACCGGCATGTTCCTGTGAGGAAGAAGGATAAATACGGCAATTTTCGGGAACCTTGGATAACGAGAGATATTGTAGGCCTCGTCAAAAAGAAAAAGGAGGCATTTGTCAGGGCTAAAAGGCTGGGAACAGACAAAGCCTGCGTGGAATATAAGAAAAGTAGGAAGGAACTTAAGCAAGGAGTCAGGAGGGCTAGAAGGGGTCACAAAGTCATTGGCAAATAGGGTTAAGGAAAATCCCAAGGCTTTTTACACGTACATAAAAAGCACGAGGGTAGCCAGGGAAAGGGTTGGCCCACTGAAAGATAGGCAAGGGAATCTATGTGTGAAGCCAGAGGAAATGGGCGAGGTACTAAATGAATACTTTGCATCAGTATTCACCAAAGAGAAGAAATTGGTAGATGTTGAGTCTGGAGAAGGATGTGTAGATAGCCTGGGTCACATTGAGATCCAAAAAGACGAGGTGTTGGGTGTCTTAAAAAATATTAAGGTAGATAAGTCCCCAGGGCCTGATGGGATCTACCCTAGAATACTGAAGGAGGCTGGAGAGGAAATTGCTGAGGCCTTGACAGATATCTTTGGATCCTCACTGTCTTCAGGGGATGTCCCGGAGGACTGGAGAATAGCCAATGTTGTTCCTCTGTTTAAGATGGGTAGCAAGGATAATCCCGGGAACTACAGACCGGTGAGCCTTACTTCAGTGGTAGGGAAATTACTGGAGAGAATTCTTCGAGACAGGATCTACTCCCATTTGGAAGCAAATGGCCGTATTAGTGAGAGGCAGCACGGTTTTGTGAAGGGAAGGTCGTGTCTCACTAACTTGATAGAGTTTTTCGAGGAGGTCACTAAGATGATTGATGCAGGTAGGGCAGTGGATGTTGTCTATATGGACTTCAGTAAGGACTTTGACAAGGTCCCTCACGGTAGACTAGTACAAAAGGTGGAAGTCACACGGGATCAGGGGTGAGCTGGCAAGGTGGATACAGAACTGGCTAGGTCATAGAAGGCAGAGAGTAGCAATGGAAGGATGCTTTTCAAATTGGAGGGCTGTGACCAGTGGTGTTCCACAGGGATCAGTGCTGGGACCTTTGCTGTTTGTAGTATATATAAATGATTTGGAGGAAAATGTAACTGGTCTGATTAGTAAGTTTGCAGACAACACAAAGGTTGGTGGAATTGCGGATAGCGATGAGGACTGTCCGAGGATACAGCAGGATTTAGATTGTTTGGAGACTTGGGCGGAGAGATGGCAGATGGAGTTTAATCCGGACAAATGTGAGGTAATGCATTTTGGAAGGTCTAATGCAGGTAGGGAATATACAGTGAATGGTAGAACCCTCAAGAGTATTGAAAGTCAAAGAGATCTAGGAGTACAGGTCCACAGGTCATTGAAAGGGGCAACACAGGTGGAGAAGGTAGTCAAGAAGGCATACGGCATGCTTGCCTTCATTGGCCGGGGCATTGAGTATAAGAATTGGCAAGTCATGTTGCAGCTGTATAGAACCTTAGTTAGGCCACACTTGGAGTATAGTGTTCAATTCTGGTCACCACACTACCAGAAGGATGTGGAGGCTTTAGAGAGGGTGCAGAAGAGATTTACCAGAATGTTGCCTGGTATGGAGGGCATTAGCTATGAGGAGCGGTTGAATAAACTCGGTTTGTTCTCACTGGAACGAAGGAGGTTGAGGGGAGACCTGATAGAGGTATACAAAATTATGAGGGGCATAGACAGAGTGGATAGTCAGAGGCTTTTCCCCAGGGTAGAGGGGTCAATTACTAGGGGGCATAGGTTTAAGGTGAGAGGGGCAAGGTTTAGAGTAGATGTACGAGGCAAGTTTTTTACGCAGAGGGTAGTGGGTGCCTGGAACTCGCTACCGGAGGAGGTGGTGGAAGCAGGGACGATAGTGACATTTAAGGGGCATTTTGACAAATACATGAATAGGATGGGAATAGAGGGAAACGGACCCAGGAAGTGTAGAAGATTGTAGTTTAGTCAGGCAGCATGGTCGGCACGGACTTGGAGGGCCGAAGGGCCTGTTCCTGTGCTGTACATTTCTTTGTTCTTGTTCTTTGTTATCAAGCTGAAACACAATATATTCAATTAATTCCACAGGGAACCTCCTTAAAACAAAACTCCATTAGCCAGGTTTTTTACGATGCCTTGTGCACCCCTGGCTCCCCAAACCTTTCAAACCAGGATTCTTTAAAAGCACTACAGCAGCAGTCGTACTGCACGAAATACATATAAAATATCTCCAAAATTCTCAAGATGGTTCATAGGGCTCATATGACCGTGGCCCAGATGAGTAGGTTTCTTGAGGAAGCGGAGGATAGGTGAGGACGCTGTGGGGAAAGCCCAGCGAATCATGTACATATGTTCTGGGCGTGTCCGAAGTGGAGGGGATTCTGGCAGGGATTTGCAGACTTCATGCCAGAGGTCCTGGAAGGGACGGTCACTGACTCCGGAAATATTTGAGGTATCAGAATATCCGGGGGCCCAGGAGGCCGATGTCCTGGCCTCCTTCTCCCTGGTGGCCCGGAGACGGATTTGGCTGGGATGTTGGGACTCGGCCCCTCCAAAGTCAGGCATATGGGTTAGCAACATGGCACGGTTTCTCGGTCTGGAAAAAATTAGGTTCACCTGGAAAGGTTCAACCCAGAGGTGGCAGCTGTTCGACTTCTTTGAGGAAAGAAAATTGAACATCGGCAATAAAGGGGGGGGGAAAGAGAGGAAAATGGGAGGCATGGTGGTGTAAGGCAAGGACAGGAAACTTAATATATGGATAATCAGGAGATGGGGCGAGGGAGTAGTAGGGTATGTTATTTTAATGTTGTTGCGTGTGTCAGCCCGCTCGGTTGTTTATGAAATGTTACATTGTTAAAACTGTGAAAATTACAAATGCTTCAAAATATTTTCTAAAAAAAAAATATCCAAAATTCCTACATGTAGTCACGAGTAATATGCTGCCTTTATCCCTTTCCAGTAATTGAGCTTTTTAGCCATAGCAGAGGTGAAACATTCTATTTATGTACCTTTCACTACTCTAGGATGCCTGTCATGTGAGAGTACCTTTAAGAAATTGCTTAAGAAATATACCTTTAAGAAATGGGTGTTCATCAATGATGTCAGAGTGGGTGGAGCTGGGCTGTGTCAGCTTTTTACTTTCGTTTTAGGCTGTTTGCTGCAGGGTGTGTTTAATTTTGTTTTCAGTGTTGGAGCTGAAGCCAGACCAAGCAGGTGTACTGCTGTTCTCTCTGCCATCAAAAGACTATCTCTTGATCATTTGATGAATTCAGAATTATAAATGTTTTCAGTACTGACTTTAACCTGATGTGCTTCTGTTAAAGGTTTTGTTTTTAAGTCGAATGGATGTTAAAAGGAAAGCTTAAAGGATTACTTCGTGTTGTATTCTTTGGGGGTTGTATTTGAATTAATGGTTGCTAAGATGTTCACTGTATGTTTTAAAAAGGTTAACTTGAGTTCATAGAAAATATTTTGCTTTAAAAAATACTTTTCCATTTCTGCTGTACCACACCTGTAGAGTGGGCCGTGTGCTCCCCATACCACAATCTATTAAAGGTTGTGTGTCAGGTGAACTCCATGATACACTTTGGGGTTCTCTAAACCCTGGCCCATAACATGTCCGAAAGCAGTTTAGTCAATTTTTGAAGTGTCAACACTGCTGCAATGTCAAAAATGCAGCTGTCGATTTGCACATGGCCTGGGAATCCCATTCTCTAGAAAAAATGCCAGAACATTGTTTTAAAAGTGACATCGAAACAAACCTGTTGGACTTTAACCTGGTGTTGTAAGACTTCGTACTGTGCTCACCCCAGTCCAACGCCGGCATCACCACATCATTGTTTTAATTGAAATTGGATGAGGAAACAAAGGTCAATTGGTAACAGGCAGAAGGAGAGTAAGACAAACAGGAATGCCTGCTTTTATTGAGAGCTCAAGAGAGCATCAGGTAATCAACATCACCAAAGAGCTTGCTAGCACCCTCAAGACTCTCACATAGAATAACCACCTGGATGAGATACTGGGGAATATACCACCTCATGGATCTGTACTCTAGTGTGGATCAACACCATCAAGAGAGGATGAGAAGATAACGGTGAAGGGGAGACATACTTTCCCAGTGTACAATATTTTGCTTCATTTTGGTTGAGTGAAGTTACCGGTTGCACAGCTCCTGGTAACACACCTGGGGAGGGAGATCACAAACTCACTCAACACTGATCTTAGTTTTATTTTACAAGAGACAGTTACATTTGTTGAGAGCACAGGTTTGAGCGGGAGACAGTTACAGCTCACTGATGGGTTTGTGTGGCCAGAAGGGATATTTCTCCTTGTCCAGTTTGGTTTCAGGGAAAGCATCGTTCAGGTCCTCAATGGTCATCTGGTCAAATGGAACCATGCTTTTGAATTTGGCCAGCTGGAAAACAGCAATTGAACAGAATGAGTATGTACATTTACAGCACACTGATAACCAGGTGAAATAGATCTGCCCTCTAGGAATTCACACCCATTGTCCCCACTCATCTCTTATAAAACCTCCTTGTGGACCCCATGAAATGCATAGCCTCCTCCTTAGTACTGGGCTCTGAGCAGTTTCATGTTGCGTCTACTCTTATACATTGGATGGGGAATGGACTGATTGGAGGGATTGGGCTTGGTTGTGATGGTTGCACACAAGTCCAATCAAATTTAGCTAAGCTCTCAGGGGACGGAGCCAATATTTACTGACTCAGACCACAAGGGAACAAATTTTGTATATTTTGTACTGCAGGCAGTGCTGAGATTGGCAGGTAGAAATTGGTTTTCACTAAAAAAAAAATTACACTTTTACTGGCATTTGTATTTAAAAACAGATCTTCGCAGACAAAGAACAAGGCAAGAACGGTAATAGAAGTTAACACAATAAAACCGACAAAACATGCGACCCACATTGTCACCATTGAGGTCCCAGTACTATTTTACATTATTCGTTTATATGGTATTTTGAAGGATTCTTCCTGGGTTTCCTACCACTTAGCGGTACGAGTTGCACCCAGCTTTGCCCATATAGTTACAAATGTTGCTGGGATCCTTCCCCTTGCTTGCCAATTGCTGTTTCACTGGTGCGTGTTGGGGTGTCCCATTCCCTCCCAAATGTTTTCGAGAGAGGGTTGCTTGGTCCGTTTTCCTGGTTTAGCCTGTATGGGAGGGGTTTATGTTCCCTCCCATGCATGGTACTTCTCCCCATTCCTTCTTCACTATCTGCAAGTTGCCTTCCATCCCTACGTCGTTCCCTGCCCTCCCCCTTTCTACCCACCCAACCCACACTCTTTTCCCGAACTGTTTCCCCTTTCTCTTCCCCCCCCCCCCCCCCAATTAGTTGCTGGTTGCAAACAGATCTGTAAAGAGGCTTGTGAACTTTTTCCACGTTTCATGGAATCTCTCCATGGACCCTCATTGTAAATTTTATTAAATTTTCTAGCCTCAGGAACTCAGCCAGATCAGAGAGCCATTCCGAGGCACTGGGTGGCACTGCTGACTTCCAACCTAGCAGAAGTCTCTGCCTGGCGATCGATGAGGCGAGGGCCAGGGTTTCCGCCCTCTTCCCCATCCAGAGCTCAGACACCCCGAAGACCGCCACAGATGGGCACGGCTCCATCTCGACCCCCACCACCCTAGACATAGAGTTCTGGACAGACTTCGAGGCTGAGTCTGCGGCAGCACCAGAACATGTGGGTGTGATTGGCCAGGCCCCCCAACACCGCTCGCACTTATCCTCCGCCTCCGGGAAGAACCACTCGCATGTGTCTTGGTGAGATGCACTCCGTGCACCACCTTGAGCTGCACCAGGCTTAGCCCGGCACAGGAAGTGGTGTTGATCCTGTGCAGCGCCTCAATCCAGAGTCCTCCCCCCATTTCCGCCTGGTCTCGTCTGGTGGGGATCTCACCTTTTCTACGAATTGCGTGTAGATGTTGCCACACTTGTCGTCTCCTAACCAGTCCAACCCTACCATTGTGTCCAGAAACGTGTCTCCCTACGGAAAAAGTCGGGCAGCTTCAGGTACCTGAGCCCATTCCCTTTCAGGAGTTGGGAGCCTCTCGGAATTCCTCCAGGATCGCCAGTCTGTCGTCCACGCACATGTCCTCTAATGTTCGTGTCCTCCTGTCCTCTCTCCACGTCCCAAATCCTCTTAGGTGTGAACCTGCGGTTGTTGCAGATGCCAAATTCAAAGTGGCACCTGAACTGGTTCCATGGCCTTAGGTCAGGGTTTTTCAAATTCAAGGTCGCAACGCATGTGAGGCTTTCCACCAGAGGCAGAGAGGTCACGCGCCCAGCACGTACACTGACGCCACGCACCTATGTTCGTGTTCTGGGCGGGAAATCATTAAGGAGACTAGAACAGTTGACGAGGGGAAGCAGAAAGTCTCCTCCGTTCGAAACCATTCCGCCTCTGGTTCTATTGACCACCCCCTCACCTTCTCTGGATTTGCCGCCCGGTGGTAGAATAGGAGGTTCGGTAGGGCCAGGCCTCTCACGTGCTCTTCCCAACCAGACGAAAGCCATGATTAACTTGTCGACCCTGGCGAAGAAGGAATTGGGGATGAAGATCAGGAGTGATCTGAATACGAAGAGGAACCTTGGCAGCAGGTTCATTTTGACCATCTGCACCCTTCCAGCCAGTAAAAGAGTGAGCGAGACCCATCTTTGCAGATTCCTCTTCACCCCCTCCACCAGACAGGAGGGGTTCCATTTGTGGGGCCTATTCCAGGTATGGGCCACTTGGAATCCCCGGGATCCTGAATTTGGTTTGGGTCACTTTAAAAGGCAGGGGTTTACTGGAAAGATTTTGCTCTTTCCCAGGCTGAGTTTGTAACCTGAGAAGTCGCCAAACTCCCCAAGGAGTCTGGTTATCTTTCCCATGCTGGCTAAGGGGTTTGACACATCGAGGAGCAGGTCACCCACATAGAGCAAAACTCTGTGCTCTCTGCCCCTTCTCCAAATGCCCGTCCACCCAGCCGCCAAATTTAAGGGCAATAGCCAGCGGTTTGATTGCCAATGCGAACAGGAGAGGGGATAGAGGACACCTTCTGCCTTGTTGCCCTGTGCAGCTGGAAGTATTCGGAAATGATGACGTTCGTCCGTACGCTCGTCGTAGGAGCGCTGATCACGAGCTTCACCCTGCTCTGAACCCAAACTTCTGGTGTCCTCTCCCCAGATGGGGTCATTATTACATTCAGTAGGTGCCTGATGTTTGCTGTTAATTGTCTGCCCTTAATAAAACCGATTTGACCTTCCGCAATCACTTCTGGCAGGCAACTCTCCAGATGCCTCACCAGTGCCTTTGCATCGGTATTTAGGAGAGGGATGTGTCTGTACGATCCACACTTCATCGGTTCTTTGTCTTTTTGGGGGGATCAGTGAAATTATGGCCAGCGTGAGCGGCAGGACCCCCTTTGACAGCCAGTCATTGAACATCTCTCGCAGGTGTGGGGGCAGCGCTGCTGAGTTCTTGTAAAAGTCGACCGGGCACCCAGCGGCTCCCAGAGCTTTCCCTGACTGCGTGGAATCGATGCATCCACGATTTCTCCCAGCTCCAACAGTGCTTCCAACCCTTGTTTCCTGCCCTCACCCATCACCGTTATATCCAGTCTGTTGCGGGACTGCGCCATCCCCG
Organism: Scyliorhinus torazame; assembly: GCF_047496885.1. Classification (NCBI taxonomy): domain Eukaryota; kingdom Metazoa; phylum Chordata; class Chondrichthyes; order Carcharhiniformes; family Scyliorhinidae; genus Scyliorhinus; species Scyliorhinus torazame. The sequence goes on from NC_092724.1 coordinate 83,986,245, forward strand.
AGTCCCCATCCGGGGGCTTGGAAGTGTATAGCCCTCGTAAGAAGTTCGTAAAGACCTCATTGACCTCGTTTGAGTCCACGACCATCTTACCGTTTCCTTCTCTAACTTAAGTGCTCTTTTGTGGCTGCCAGCTTTCTCAACTGGTGTGGCAGCATGTGGCTGGCCTTGTCTCCATGTTCTTAGAAGCACCCCCCCCCCCCCCCCCCCCCCCCCCCCCGACAGGTACAGACTGCCTTCTGTGTGGCGAGCAGGTCAAATTCCATCTGCAGCTTTTCCTTTCCACCAGCAGCTCCATGGTTGGGGCTGTGGAGTACTGCCGATCCACCTCCAGTATGGAATTGATCAGCCACTGCCTGGCTGCTCTCTCTTTCCTGTCCCCAAGAGCCCTATCGGCTATGACTTTATCCTTTTTTTAAAAAAAAAAAAAAAAAAATTTTTATTCTCCTTTTTCACATTTTCTCCCGCATTTACATCCATCAACAATAAACAATAATCAGCAAGATATGTCAGTCCCCATAATAACAACGATCCCATCTACCCACCAACCCCCAAACCTCAACCCGCATGTTTACATAAACAAATGACAAAAAGGAATCAGGGATTACCCGTAGTCACCCTTAATCATGCACAGCTCCCCCCCCACCAGGTCTCCAGCTCCTTCCGTCCACTGCCTCTTGTAAAACTCCTCCTCCCAACCTAGTTTCCTTCCCCCCAACTTTCCACCCCGGCTAGACCACTCGGACCCTGTTCTGTCACGCTCCGATGGCCGCAGCCCCTCCCCACCTCACTCCCGTTCACTGGCCGGCTTAAACCGGCCAGCGTGGAGGCACCGGCCCGGTCCCTTTCCCACTTGCCCGGCCCCAGGAAAGCCCAAAGATCCCCTTTTAGCACACAAACCCCGCATATCCACCGACACCCCAAAGAACCCTCATTTCGAGTGAAAGTCCCATCCCTTCCCTTGTCCAAATATATACCACATTGGCTCCTTTAGTCTCTACACCCGCGCGCAGTGATACAAAAAAGAAGAAAATACAGTCATGAGGTTACATCGGCACATGGCCATTCCTCAATTTGTCAGTTCTGCCACAGTCCTTCTGCTTTCGCAAACTCCTCCGCTGCTTCCGCCGTTCCAAAATAAAAGTCCCAGAGCTTGTAAGTCACCCTCAGCTTCGCTGGATATACTATGCCGCACCGCACCTTGCTAATGTACAGTGCCCTCTTCACCCAGTTGAAGACAGCCCGCCTCCTTGCCAGCTCCACTGTAAAGTCCTGGTATACACGTATACCAGCTCCAGCCCACTGCACCACCCGCTTCTGCTTGGCCCAGCTCAGGACCTTCTCCTTCACACTGTACCTACGGAAGCACAGAGTCACTGCCCTTGGCGGCTCACTCGCCTTTGGTACAGGCCTCCACGACAGATGAGCCCGATCCAATTCATATCGGGAGGGATCCTCCCCCTCCCCCAATAGTTTTGCCAGCATCGCGGCAAAATACTCAGTCGGCTTCGGTCCTTCAACTCCTTCGGTAGCCCCACAATCCTCAAATTCTGTCGCCTGGATCTGTTTTCCAGGTCTTCCATTTTTCCCCGCAGATCCTTGTTAGTATCCATCACCTTTCGCATCTCTTTCCCCATCGAGGCAAGTTAATCACCGTGCTGCAATAACGTCTCCTCCACTTCCTTCAGCGCCTCCCCTTGCTCTCGCACCTCCGCCACTGCGCTCGCCACCTCCGTCCTCACCGGTGAAACCGCCTCCTCCACCAGCACACTCAAAACCTCCCTCATCTCCTTCCTCACCGTCTCCATGCATTTCGCAATCTGCGCCAACTCCTTTTCAAATTCCGCAGCCATCACCTTAGTTATTTCTTCAGCCGTAAGCAGTGCGGCCGTCCCTGGTGCTCCAGCCTCCATTTTCCTTGGTGACCCCGCGGTGACCTTTCCACTCCCCGACGGACCTTCAACTGTTTTTTTTCCAGCCGTTTTTTTGCTCACCCTCGACATTTTTCTTTTTTTCTCTCCCTCCTGTGCCTCCTCCCTGCTTCTGCCGCCTCCGTGGACCCTGAGACCGGGCTTAAAGCCCCGAAAATGCCGTTCCCGAACGGGAGCCATCCATTGTGCGGCCGCCTCCCGTCCGGCGTACCCGGAAGTCCCCGGCTATGACTTTACCCTTGATCAACCGCTTTCAGTGCCCGAGTCCACAAAAGATCAGCCATGATCTCATTGAGTGGCGGAGCAGGTTCGAAGGGCCAGGTGGCCTACTCCTGCTCCTTATGTTCTTCCAAAACGTAGATGGTGGGACCTCCTGTTCTGGTTGCAGGATACAGAATCGTCAATGGCTTGGTATATTTTAGTACAGAATTCCTTATCAGTGAGGAGCGCTGTAACAAGCCTCCATGGCGGGCGTTGGGCCCGTCCTTTCTCCAACTACACGTCCATTGCGTGTGGTCGGAGATTACAATCGCAGAGTATTCCACCTTTATTGCCCATGGAAGCACCCCTTTCCCTACATCAAAAAAAAAATATGCTGGAGTAGGCCTTACGCATGTGGGAGATGGAGAATTCTTTTTCTCTTGGGTGGTGAAACATCCTGGGGTTGGGTCTGTCCAATGTCGGGTCTTGTACAAAGTTAAAGCACCTCCCCCCTATGGTAAGTCGGCAGGTGTCAGGTCCGGGATTTCAGCCATTGATTTTTTGATGAATTCTGTGGTGTCCCAGTTTGGGGCATATATATTTACCGAGACTACTGGGGCCCCTTCCGGGTCCCACTGACCATCACGTATTAACCCCCCCCCCCCCCCCCGGGGTCAGTCACTGTGCTCTTGGCCGTGAATGAAACTGTCTTGTTTATTAGTATGGCCATCCCCTCACCCTGGTGTCGAAACACGAATTAAACGCTTGTCCCACCTTGCCCTTCCTTACCCGCTGTCGGTCATCATAGAATTTACAGTGCAGAAGGAGGCCATTCGGCCCATCGAGTCTGCACTGGCTCTTGGAAAGAGCACCCTACCCAAGGTCAACACCTCCCCCTATCCCCATAACCCAGTAACCCCACCCAACGCTAAGGGCAATTTTGGACACTAAGGGCAATTTATCATGGCCAATCCACCCAACCTGCACATATTTGGACTGTGGGAGGAAACCGGAGCACCCGGAGGAAACCCACGCGCACACGGGGAGGATGTGCAGACTCCGCACAGACAGTGACCCAAGCCGGAATCGAACCTGGGACCCTGGAGCTGTGAAGCAATTGTGCTATCCACAATGCTACCGTGCTGCCCTGACCGTGCGGTCCCTCTCTCTTTGGTGTGTTTCCTGTAGAGAGGCCACGTCCACCCTCAGACTCCTTCTCAGCGCCTTTGCTGGCCTCTGCCCTTCTCATCCTTTTGCAGTCTAGAGCTATTGTGCTCTGTAGTTATTTTCCCAGTCTATTCTTCTGGACAAACTTGTTGGCTTCCTCTGGGGGATCAAAATAATGTTCCTTCCCCTGGTGTGTAACTCACAGCTTGGCAGGGTAGAGCATGTCAAGCCACACCCCATTTTTGTACAGGGCGGATTTGGCACTGTGGAATTCGGCCCGGCGCTTGGCCAGGTCTGCACCAATGTCTTGGTACAAGTGGATGGAAAGTCCTTCCCACTTACACTCTCTCGCACCTTTCACCGCTTTTTGTGCTGGTATTTGTGGAGCCTCACAATAATGGCCCATGGTGGCTCACTGCTTTGGGCCGCAGGGAGACACCACAGGGACTTGGTGAAGCTGTACTCGCCGACCAGCTTCCCGAGCATCACCGCTACATACTCTGTTGGGTTCCTCCCCTCCCCTCCTTCCAGCAGCCCCACGACTCTCAAGTTCTGTCAACGCGATCTGTTCTCCTGGTCGGCGACTTTTTCTTTTAGCTTCTTCTGGGTTCTGATCAGGTTCGCCTCCTATACCTCGAGTACCGTGGGGACAGTGACCACAATTCGGTGACGTTTACGTTAGTGATGAAAAGGGATAAGTATACCCCGCAGGGCAAGAGTTATAGCTGGGGGAAGGGCAATTATGATGTCATTAGACATGACTTGGGAGGGGTAGGTTGGAGAAGTAGGCTGCAAGTGTTGGGCACACTGGATATGTGGAGCTTGTTCAAGGAACAGCTACTGCGTGTTCTTGATAAGTACGTACCGGTCAGGCAGGGAGGAAGGTGTCGAGCGAGGGAACCGTGGTTTACCAAAGAAGTGGAATCTCTTGTTAAGAGGAAGAAGGAGGCCTATGTGAAGATGAGGTGTGAAGTTTCAGTTGGGGTGCTTGATAGTTACAAGGTAGCGAGGAAGGATCTAAAGAGAGAGCTAAGACGAGCAAGGAGCGGACATGAGAAGTATTTGGCAGGTAGGATCAAGGAAAACCAAAAAGCTTTCTATAGGTATGTCAGGAATAAAAGAATGACTAGGGTAAGAGTAGGGCCAGTCAAGGACAGGGATGGGAAGTTGTGTGTGGAGTCTGAAGAGATAGGCGAGATACCAAATGAATATTTTTCATCAGTCTTCACTCAGGAAAAAGAGAATGTTGTGGAGGACAATGCTGAGACCCAGGCTATTAGACTAGATGGCATTGAGGTACGTAGGGAAGAGGTGTTGGCAATTCTGGACAGGCTGAAAATAGATAAGTCCCCGGGGCCTGATGGGATTTATCCTAGGATTCTCTGGGAAGCCAGGGAAGAGATTGCTGAGCCTTTGGCTTTGATTTTTATGTCATCATTGGCTACAGGAATAGTGCCAGAGGACTGGAGGATAGCAAATGTGGTCCCTTTGTTCAAGAAGGGGAGTAGAGACAACCCCGGCAATTATAGACCGGTGAGCCTCACGTCTGTTGTGGGTAAAGTCTTGGAGGGGATTATAAGAGACGAGATTTATAATCATCTAGATAGGAATAATATGATTAGGGATAGTCAGCATGGCTTTGTGAAGGGTAGGTCATGCCTCACAAACCTTATCGAGTTCTTTGAGAAGGTGACTGAACAGGTAGACGAGGGTAGAGCAGTTGATGTGGTGTATATGGATTTCAGTAAAGCGTTTGATAAGGTTCCCCACGGTAGGCTATTGCAGAAAATACGGAGGCAGGAGATTGAGGGTGATTTAGAGATGTGGATCAGAAATTGGCTAGCTAAAAGACTGAGGGTGGTGGTTGATGGGAAATGTTCAGAATGGAGTTCAGTTACAAGTGGCGTACCACAAGGATCTGTTCTGGGGCCGTTGCTGTTTGTCATTTTTATAAATGACCTAGAGGAGGGCGCAGAAGGTTGGGTGAGTAAATTTGCAGACGACACTAAAGTCGGTGGTGTTGTCGACAGTGCGGAAGGATGTTGCAGGTTACAGAGGGACATAGATAAGCTGCAGAGCTGGGCTGAGAAGTGGCAAATGGAGTTTAATGTAGAGAAGTGTGAGGTGATTCACTTTGGAAGGAATAACAGGAATGCGGAATATTTGGTAAAGTTCTTGGAAGTGTGGATGAGCAGAGGGATCTAGGTGTCCATGTACATAGATCCCTGAAAGTTGCCACCCAGGTTGATAGGGTTGTGAAGAAGGCCTATGGAGTGTTGGCCTTTATTGGTAGAGGGATTGAGTTCCGGAGTCATGAGGTCATGTTGCAGCTGTACAAAACTCTGGTACGGCCCCATTTGGAGTATTGCGTACAGTTCTGGTCACCTCATTATAGGAAGGACGTGGAAGCTTTGGAACGGGTGCAGAGGAGATTTACCAGGATGTTGCCTGGTATGGAGGGAAAATCTTATGAGGAAAGGCTGATGGACTTGAGGTTGTTTTCGTTAGAGAGAAGGTTAAGAGGAGACTTAATAGAGGCATACAAAATGATCAGAGGGTTAGATAGGGTGGACAGTGAGAGCCTTCTCCCGTGGATGGAAATGGCTAGCACGAGGGGACATAGCCTTAAACTGAGGGGTAATAGATATAGGACAGAGGTCAGTTCTTTACGCAAAGAGTATTGAGGCCGTGGAATGCCCTACCTGCAGTAGTAGTGAACTTGCCAACATTGAGGGCATTTAAAAGTTTATTGGATAAGCATATGGATGATAATGGCATAGTGTAGGTTAGATGGCTTTTGTTTTTTGACTTCCCATGTCGGTGCAACGTGGGCCGAAGGGCCTGTACTGCGCTGTATCGTTCTATGTTCTATGTACCATGAGCCAGACCCCTTGGTCCGTGGTGGCCTTCTCGAGATCCCTTGCCATCGTCTCCTGGACCTCTAGCCTCAGCTCCACCGTGGCAATTTCTACCCTCATGGCAGCCGTTGCAATTTCCACTGCTGTTTGACGGCTGCCAGGAGGTCTCTTCTTAACTCCTCCTTGTGTCTCTGGAACTTGGAGGTGATGAAGCCCGTAAGCTTGTCCATCAGCGCATGGGTCGGCGCTGGGAGATCTGTGGGGTCGGCCCCTCCTGATTCCGTGCCAACAGCTGAGGATTCCCTCCCCATGTCTTTGCTGGCTTTTCGGCTGGGTAGCTGACTTTTTCCCCATTCTTCTTGTCAGTGCAAATAAAAGCAGCCAGGGGTTCATGTCATTCAGAGACCCCTGCTGGGAAATAATCATGTAACTTGTCAAGTGAGGACATGGCTAAATGCTGCAGCTTCCCTTCCCTACACCTCAGTACAGACCAGCACTTACTCAACAATGGTCATACCAATAATGTAACAGAGAACAATATGTGCCCGAGGGACCCACACCCTAACTAGGTTTAGCATCCATAGGACCTGCAGGTACATATGCAATTGCATTACCTCCTTCTCATATTTGGAAATCCGTTCCTTAGAAGCCTGGGTGTAGGATTGAGCACTCTTGTCCTGTTGAATAAGAAGGAACCGTTAATTGAACATAGATCCTTTGTATTACAATAATTGATTTGACTGTACAATAACATTGTCCTGTGTAAAATACAAGAAAAACGACTTGCTACTCACAGCTTCTTGTTCCTGAACACTGATCTTCTCCTTTTGTGTGTCAACAGGTTCTGGAATCTTCAAAGCTTCATACTATATGTGGGAGGGAAAGAGAGGGATGTAAGAGAGAGAAATTATAAAATTAAAATATTAGTCACAACTCCTCCTGCAAACTACTCGCCACCCTATTAGAGATTACAACTACTCCTTGCTGCACCTAAAATCTGATACTGGTGTATGTTTACTGACTTAGTCATCCAGAAGTGTTGGGGGGGGGAGGATTTGCCTTGTGCCACCTCCGAACTGCACTGAAATTCGCAATCCAGTGAAAGTCAGTGGACATGTATTTAAACCACACAAGTAGGAATAAACATAGACTCAGGCCACTCAATCCAACGGGTCCGCATTGGCTGTTTAGATCTCGCACAAACATCCTCCATCTAACCTTATTAATACGGCCCTCTATTATTTTCTTCCTCACGTTTATTTAGTACCTTCTCCATAAATCCTTCTGGATAGAGCAGTGGACCATTGAATGCATTGCTGGATGCTGTAGTGGTTACTGATACTCTCCAAGCCTTCAAGGAGGATCTGAGTGAGCTTCTGACTGGGCAGAGATCAGAACATGGAGGAGGTAAGCAGATTAACATATGCAGCCAGTCTGATCTGTTTGGGTTTTGAAAGCTTGAGGGATTTAGGGAGAAAGTCAGTTTTTCTTCACCATTTTTGAGGCCTTGGTTTTTCTTTTGTCTCTTCCAGATTCTATGACTGCTGGGGCAGGAGGGTAGGGGTGCAGCAAAACTATTTTAGGTACTAGTGTGGGGTAATCTTGATGGACCAACTGGTCTTTATCTACATGTCTTTGTGGGATGTTTGAACATAGAACATAGTGCAGAAGGAAGCTATTTGGCCCATCGAGTCTGCACTGACCCACTTAAGCCCTCACTTCCACCTTGTCCCCGTAACCCAATAACCCCTTCTAACCTTTTTGGACACCAAGGGCAATTTAGCATGGCCAATCCACCTAACCTGCCTGTCTTTGGACCGTGGGAGGAAACCGGAGCATCCGGAGGAAATCTATGCAGTCACAGGGGGAACATGCAGACTCCGCACAGAGTGACCCAGCGGGGAATCGAACCTGGTACCCTGGTGCGGTGAAGCCACAGTGCTAGCACATTGTGCTACCGTGCTGCCCTTAAATGTTTGCAACATATGAATCAAATATCCTGGTAGCTGTCAAGGGCCCATCGAATCAAAACGGTGTAAACAACAGTTTCAATTCCCACCAGTGTCGAATTATCTGGACCCATCAGTGATGGACTGCCTCAGCTCCCCAGGCAAGGCAAGAAAAGATCCTGCTGGGGCTCTCATTCCTGCTCACCATCCAGTAATTCTGGCTGATCTGCAAGGTTTTTGGGGACATCAGCAAAACCTAGCCGGTGATATTCAGAATGGTTACCTGAACCTGTGCAAATATACTCCTCCAGTAAAGGCAATTTGCAGATTGATAATCACAGAGATTACTCACCATTCAGTTACTGATTTGTTCTTTTACCTTCCCACAGATGGAGGTACAAAACTCAACCAGAGCCTACCACATTCCAGTGCAGAATCAGGCTTTTGGGCTGATGTTTTCTCCACATGATCTACCCAGTCTGGTCCCAATCTCTTATCCTCAACTCCCATATCATCACATCCAGTTGAATCGCAGTCTCCTTATCGCATTCCATTCTCTTTTATATCTCAGTCGAATGCGACTTGCTCTCCATACCATGTCATTTTTTAAGCAACTAATTCCCTTTCAAAAGCATTTGAGTTGTTCAGTAAGAGGGCACACAGGAACCTTGACTGTTTGGAGCCCGCCCCCACCCACTCGTGCAATTGTTCTGTCACCTTCTTTTCAAACTCGTCCACCATACCAGCTTTCATAACCACTTTCCGGTAATAGCTCCAGTCAATGGCTGGAGGTTTCTCAGGAAGCGACGTCAACCTGTGGGGAAACAGGAACAGTCAGCAGACTGCAATCACTGACCAGTCTCCCCACACAAATACCTCTTATCCCACCTTTAAAGAGGCTTGTCCAGGTGGAAAAAATTAATTGTTTTTTTTTTTAAGAGCGATAACGGGTAGCTGGGAGAGCAGGGTGGTGAGCTGGTGTGAAGATTATGGAGAAGTGAGAGGGGGAACTGGGAGGGGAGATAAACTGGGGAGTATGGAGTGTGACGCTCCGAAGGGTAAATGTGACTTCCTTGTGTGCAAGGATGAGCCTGATACAGTTCAAAGTGGTACACATGACTCGCGCAAGAATGAATGGGTTCTTCCAGGGGTTGGCAGACGAGGCCGAGAAGTGTGGGCGTGGACCAGCGAATCATGCACATATATTCTGGGGCTGCGGAAAAAGTGGAGATTCTGGGCGGGAGTGTTCGCGGCGCTAACAAGGATACCATAGATTATCATAGAATTTACAGTGCAGAAGGAGGCCATTCGGCCCATCGAGTCTGCACCGGCTCTTGGAAAGGGCACCCTACCCAAGGTCAACACCGCCACCCTATCCCCATAACCCAGTAACCCCACCCAACACTAAGGGCAATTTTGGACACTAAGGGAAATTTATCATGGCCAATCCACCTAACCTGCACATCTTTGGACTGTGGGAGGAAACCGGAGCACCCGGAGGAAACCCACGCACACACGGGGAGGATGTGCAGACTCCGCACAGACAGTGACCCAAGCCGGAATCGAACCTGGGACCCTGGAGCTGTGAAGCAATTGTGCTATCCACAAGGCTACCGTGCTGCCCGGTAGCCTTGGAGAGAAGGTGGAGCCAGACCCTTTGGTGGCAATATTTGGGATATCGGAGAAGCCAGGAGTGATGGAGGGGAGGAAGGCCTTCGGGAAATATGGGTATAGCGGGATTATGGTCCAAATGTGGGCAATTAGGACAAGCTTAGTGGTAAAAGCTGGGCAGCATGGACAAGTTGGGTTGAAGGGCCTATTTCCATGCTGTAAACCTCTATGTCTCTATGACTAAGAGTGGGCCAATTTGGAGATATAAAAGAAAATTTAGACATGGAGGCAGAGTATAGCTGAAGTATATGACTATTTTGCTTTGCAGTTTACAAGGAAGTTCCTGCCGCCCATGCCATGGTGAAAGAGGAGGTAATTCAGACACCAGAGGGTTTAAAATTGATACATAAGAACATAAGAACTAGGAGCAGGAGTAGGCCATCTGGCCCCTCGAGCCTGCTCCACCATTCAATGAGATCATGGCTGATCTTTTGTGGACTCAGCTCCACTTTCCGGCCCGAACACCATAACCCTTAATCCCTTTATTCTTCAAAAAATATCTATCTTAATCTTAAAAACATTTAATGAAGGAGCCTCTACCGCTTCACTGGGCAAGGAATTCCATAGATTCACAACCCTTTTGGTGAAGAAGTTCCTAAATCTACTTCCCCTTATTTTGAGGCTATGCCCCCTAGTTCTGCTTTCACCTGCCAGTGGAAACAACCTGCCCACATCTATCATATCTATTCCCTTCATAATCTTATATGTTTCTATAAGATCCCCCCTCATCCTTCTAAATTCCAACGAGTACAGTCCCAGTCTACTCAACCTCTCCTCGTAATCCAACCCCTTCAGCTCTGGGTAGCCTAGTGGTTAGCGCAATTGCTTCACAGCTCCAGGGTCCCAGGTTCGATTCCCGGCTGGGTCACTGTCTGTGCGGAGTCTGCACGTTCTCCCCGTGTGTGCGTGGGTTTCCTCCGGGTGCTCCGGTTTCCTCCCACAGTCCAAAGATGTGCAGGTTAGGTGGATTGGCCATGCTAAATTGCCCTTAGTGTCCAAAATTGCCCTTAGTGTTGGTTGAGTGGGGTTACTGGGTTATGGGGATAGGGTGCTCTTTCCAAGAGCCGGTGCAGACTCGATGGGCCGAATGGCCTCCTTCTGCACTGTAAATTCTATGAAATCTATGAAATTAACCTCGTGAATCTCCTCTGCACACCCTCCAGCGCCAGTACGTCCTTTCTCAAGTAAGGAGACCAAAACTGAACACAATACTCCAGGTGTGGCCTCACTAACACCTTATACAATTGCAGCATAACCTCCCTAGTCTTAAACTCCATCCCTCTAGCAATGAAGGACAAAATTCCATTTGCCTTCTTAATCACCTGTTGCACCTGAAAACCAACTTTCTGCGACTCATGCACTAGCACACCCAGGTCTCTCTGCACAGCAGCATGTTTTAATATTTTATCATTTAAATAATAATCCCTTTTGCTGTTATTCCTACCAAAATGGATAACCTCACATTTGTCAACATTGTATTCCATCTGCCAGACCCTAGCCCATTCACTTAGCCTATCCAATCCCCTCTGCAGACTTCCAGTATCCTCTGCACCTTTTGCTTTACCACTTATCTTAATGTTGTCTGCAAACTTGGACACATTGCACTTGGTCCCCAACTCCAAATCATCTATGTAAATTGTGAACAGTTGTGGGCCCAACACTGATCCTTGAGGGACACCACTAGCTACTGACTTCCAACCAGAGAAACACCCATTAATCCCCACTCTTTGCTTTCTATTAATTAACCAATCCTCTATCCGTGCTACTACTTTCCCCTTAATGCCATGCATCTTTATCTTATGCAACAACCTTTTGTGTGGCACCTTGTCAAAGGCTTTCTGGAAATCCATATATAATACATCCATTGGCTCCCCGTTATCTACAACACTGTTTATGTCCTCAAAAAATTCCACTAAATTAGTTAGGCCCGACCTGCCCTTTATGAACCCATGCTGCATCTGTCCAATGGGACAATTTCCATCCAGATGCCTCGCTATTTCTTCCTCGATGATAGATTCCAGCATCTTCCCTACTACCGAAGTTAAGCTCACTGGCCTATAATTACCCACTTTCTGCCTACCTCCTTTTTTAAACAGTGGTGTCACGTTTGCTAATTTCCAATCCGCCGGGACCACCCCAGAGTCTAGTGAATTTTGGTAAATTATCACTAGTGCATTTGCAATTTCCCTAGCCATCTCTTTTAGCACTCTGGGATGCATTCCATCAGGGCCAGGAGACTTGTCTACCTTTAGCCCCATTAGCTTGCCCATCACTACCTACTTGGTGATATCAATCCGCTCAAGGTCCTCACCTGTCATAGCCTCATTTCCATCAGTCACTGGCAGACCGACCCAAAAAACCTGTTCAGTTCCTCAGCCATTTCCTCATCTCCCATTATTAAATCTCCCTTCTCATCCTCTAAAGGACCAATTTACCTTAGCCACTCTTTTTTGTTTTATGTATTTGTAGAAACTTTTACTATCTGTTTTTATATTCTGAGCAAGTTTACTCTCATAATCTATCTTACTCTTCTTTATAGCTTTTTTAGTAGCTTTCAGTTGCCCCCTAAAGATTTCCCAGTCCTCTAGTCTCCCACTGATCTTTGCTACAGTGGTGGTATTGGATAGGCCGTCTGTACTTAAGTGGCTAAGGGACTTCATGGAGCAGATGGGAGGAGTAGACCCCTGGAGATTCACTAGGCCCAGGAGTAGGGAGTTTTCCTTCTTCTCTCATGTCCACAAGGTGTATTCTCGGATAGACTTCTTTGTCCTGGGAAGGGCACTGATCCCGAAGGTGACAGGGACGGAGTATTCGGCCATAGCCATCTCGGACCATGCCCCACATTGGGTAGATCTGGTAGTAGGAGAGGAAAAGGAACGCACCCACTCTGGAGATTAGATATGGGACTGTTGGCGGATGAGGGTGTGTGTGTAAGGGTGAGGGGATGTATCGCAAGGTACCTGGAGATTAACGATGATGGAGAGGTTCAGGTGGGAGTGGTCTGGGAGGCACTGAAGGCGGTGGTCAGAGGGGAACTGATTTCCATAAAGGCCCATAAGGGGAAACAAGAGAGGAAAGAGAGGGAGCGATTGTTGAGAGAAATTTTGAGGGTGGATAGGCAGTATGCAGAGGCTCTGGATGAGGGACTGTATAGGGAAAGACGAAGGTTGCATACGGAATTTGACTTGCTGACCACAGGCAGGGCAGAGGCACAATGGAGGAAGTCACAGGGAGTACAGTATGAGTACGGAGAGAAGGCGAGCCAGTTACTGGCCCAACAATTGAGGAAGAGAGGGGCGGCAAGGGAGATAGGTGGGGTGAGGGACGAGGAGGGTGAGATGGAACAGGGAGCAGAGAGGGTGAACGGGGTGTTTAAGGCATTTTATGAGGCTGTATAAGGCTCAACCCCCGGTAGGGAAGGAGGGAATGATGCATTTCCTGGATCAGCTGGAATTCCCGAAGGTGGAGGAGCAGGAGAGGACAGGATTGGGAGCACAGATTGAGGTGGAGGAGGTGGTAAAAGGCGCATGCAGGCAGGGAAGGCCCCGGGACCAGATGGGTTCCCGGTGGAATTTTATAGGAAATACATGGACCTACTAGCCCCGCTTCTGACGAGCTTTAACGAGGCCAGGGAAAGGGGGACGTTGCCCCCAACGATGTCGGAGGCGACGATATCGTTGCTCCTGAAGAGGGACAAAGACCCGCTGCAGTGCGGGTCTTACAAGCCTATCTCCCTTCTGAATGTAGATGCCAAGCTCTTGGCCAAGGTGATGGCGACGAGGATAGAGGATTATGTCCCAGGGGTGGTTCACGAGGATCAAACTGGGTTTGTCAAGGGAAGACAGTTGAACACTAATATACGGAGGCTGCTAGGTGTGATGATGATGTCCCCGCCGGAGGGAGAGGCGGAGATAGTGGTGGCGATGGACGCTGAGAAAGCATTTGATAGAGTGGAGTGGGATTACCTGTGGGAAGTGTTGAGGAGATTTGGATTTGGAGAGGGGTTTATTGGGTGGGTTCAGCTTTTATATAGGGTCCCGGTGGCAAATGTAATCACAATCAGGCAGAGATCTGACTACATCCGTCTATATAGAGGGACAAGACAGGGGTGTCCCCTGTCCCCGATACTGTTTGCGATGGCAATTGAGCCACTGGCCATAGCGCTGAGGGGCTCTAGGAAGTGGAGGGGAGTACTTAGGGGAGGAGAAGAGCACCGGGAGTCATTATACGCGGATGATGTCGCAGACCCAGTGGAGGGGATGCCCGAGATAATGCAGACACGCAGGCAGTTTGGGGAATTTTCGGGATATAAACTGAATATGGGGAAGAATGAGCTGTTTGTGATGCACCCTGGGGAACAGAGCAGGGGAATAGATGATTTGCTGCTGAGGAGAGTAACAAGGGATTTTCGGTACCTAGGGATCCAGATAGCCAGGAACTGGGGAACCTTGCATAAGCTTAATTTAGGAAGATTGGTGGAGCAGATGGAAGAGGATTTTAGGAGATGGGACATGCTGCCCCTGTCACTGGCGGGTAGGGTGCAGGCGGTCAAAATGGTGGTCCTTCCGCGATTTCTTTTTGTGTTCCAGAAAATTACCAAGGCTTTTTTCAAAAAAGTGGATGAGCGTTATGAGCTTTGTGTGGGCTGGGAAGACCCCAAGAGTGAAGAGGGGGTTTCTGCAGCGTAGCAGGGATAGGGGGGGACTGGCACTGCCGAGCTTAAGTGACTATTATTGGGCCGCCAATATATCAATGGTATGCAAGTGGATGAGGGAAGGGGAGGGAGCGGCGTGGAAAAGACTAGAGATGGCGTCCTGTAGGGGAACCTGCCTGCAAGCATTAGCGATGGCGCCTTTACCGTTCTCCCCGAAAAAGTACACCACAAGTCCAGTGGTGGTGGCAACACTGAAAATTTGGGGGGCAGTGGAGACGGCATAAGGGAGTGACGGGTGCCTCGGGGTGGTCCCCGATAAGGAACAACCATAGGTTTGTCCCGGGGAAGATAGATGGGGGATTTAAAGTCTGGCAGAGAGCAGGGATTGTGCAATTGAGGGATTTGTTCCTAGACGGGACGTTTGCGAGTCTGGGAGCACTGACGGAAAAATATGGATTGCCACCGGGGAATGCATTTCGGTATATGCAACTGAGGGCTTTTGCGAGGCAACAGGTGAGGGAATTTCCGCAGCTCCCGGCGCAAGAGATTCAGGACAGGGTGATTTTGGGGGCATGGGTGGGGGATGGTAGGGTGTCAGATGTATACAGGGAAATGAGAGACGAGGGGGAGATCATGGTGGATGAGCAGAAGGGAAAATGGAAAGAGGAGCGCGGGCCCTCAGGGGTTTCCTATAGTTGTTTGTATATTAGCTATTTATACTGGCGTGTGGGACTTCATTGTTTTGGAGAGTTATTATTTTGTTGTTGGCAGTTGCCGTTTAGTTAATATATTATTTATTTGTTTAAAAACGGTCATTATTATTTATATTGTTTTAAAGTTGTAAAAAGGGGAAAATCCTGTACTGATCAGTGTTTGACCGAAAAAATTTGAATAAAATATATTTTTTAAAAATAAATTTTTAAAAAGTGGCTAAGGCACCAGGACCAGATGAGATGCATCAAAGAATACTGAAAGAGTGGATATTGCAGAGGCACTGGCCATAACTTTTCAGTCTTCCATAGCCTTTTGGGTAGTGCTAAAGGACTGGAGAATTACAAACGATACACACTTGTTCAAAAAATGGTGTAAAGACAAGCTCAGCAACTACAGGTCAGTCAGTTTAACTTCAACAGTGGGGAAACTTCTCGAAAAAATAATTTAGAACAAAATGAACAGTCACATGGACAAATAAGAATTAATTAAGGAAAGCCAGTGTGGCATCAGTTAGTGTACTGCATCCAGTTCTGGGTGCTGCACTTTAGGATGGAGGGCATTGGACAGAGTGCAGAAAGGATTCACAAAAATGGTTCCAGGGATTAGGAACTTCTATTCTGAAGATAGGTTGAAGTCAGCACTGTTTTGCTTGAGAGAAAAGAAGGAAGAGAAGAGATTTGGTAGAGGTATTCAAAATGATGAGGGATTGGAGAGAGAAGATAGGGAGAAATTGTTCTGGCTCGTAAAAGGGATCGAGAACAAGTGGACACAGATTGGCAAACAAAGCAAAAGCGAGTGGAAAAAAAATGTTCAAGCAGCAAGTGGCTAGACACTAGTGCAGTGAGTGAGACTCTAGTGTTGATACAAGTGTGGGAGTTTAATGAAGTGGGGGAGGGAGGTATTGGTGTGTCGCATTTCCCCTACTACCTCCGCAGGTCAGTGGGGGCAGGAGCAGACCAAGGCTGGGAAATAAGTTGCAGAAGTCCTACAACATTGAGTGAACACACCCATGTAATATCACAGGTAAATGTTTGGTCAGCGAGTATTTCTCTCTTCTACCTTTACGGATTTGCTTTGAAATTAAAGGCTAGATAGAAAAAGCTAGTTGCTACCTGGATGCTGATTTTAAGGTGTGACTACAATGAGCCAGGAAGAAGCATCCATGAGGTAGCACTGCAGGAGCCTTCTCCCATGCCCTTGTCCAACAGGTTTGAGATTCTTGCTTCCTGTGTGGACAAGAGCAGGTATTGTTGCGACAATGTGGACACTGACCATAGCACTATGGTACAGGAAGTCATTCAAATGGGGGGAGAAAAGAGAAATGTAGTTGGGATAGGTTGGGGGGGGGGGGGGGGGGGGGGGAGAATCCTGTTGTTGCGGTCCGTGTAGGTACCAACAACACAGGTAGAACGAGGAAAGAGTTTGATCAGTGTTCTTGCAAACCAATAACTTGGGAAGTATAGAGGGCTTTAAAATAAATAGAGGGGGGCTGGTTCTGTAGAGGGGATATGTAGACTTACAAAGTTTGATAGCATTACAAGGCAGCTATTTAGATAATCATACCCAGAGAGTGACAGGAAGGGACAGAGTGTACAAACAATTAAAAAAGCAACAAATAGGGTCAAAAAGGGGGAAAATGGTGAGGCAAAAACTAACGGCTATTCACTTAAATGTACGTAGCATTTGCACAAAATAAATCAATTCTAGGCACAAATTGAGGTTAATGGGTATGATCTTAGCCATTACAGAGACGTGGTTACAAGGAGATCAAAACTGAGAACTAAATATTATGGGGTATGTGACTTTTCGTAAGGACACAGGAAGGAAAGGGTGATGGGGCAGCTTTGTTAGTACGAAATGGAATGTTATTGTTAGTACAATAGCAAGAAATGATCTTGGATCAGAAGATGTAGAATTCATAAGGATAGAGGTAAGAAATATCAATGGGAAGGAGACATTGGTGGGAGTAGTTTATAGCCCCCCCTCCCCCAAACAGTCTATAATGTAGGAGGGAGAATACATCAGGATAATAAGTGTAAAAAAAAGCAGTATTTTAGACTTGGGTGACTTTCATCTTCATGTAGATTGGGAAAATCAAATTGATAGAAGTAGCCATGAGGAAGAATTCACGGAGTGTATTCAGAACAGTTTCGTCAAACAATATGCTGTTCATCCAACCAGGGATCAGGCTATTTTGGATTTGGTCACGTGTAATGAGGCAGGTTTAATAAACAATCTCAGAGTAAAAGATTCCCGAGGAAGCAGTGACCATAACATGATAGAATTTAGCATTCAATTTGAGGTGAGAAACTTGGGTCTTATAACTGTGCTACACTTAAATAAGGGTAATCATAAAGGAATGAGGGCAGAGTGGCTGGGGTGGATTGGGAAAGGGGTTCTGCAGGAAAATTTATCTGGAAAGACAAGATGATCAGCAATGGCAGGCAGGTGTTTTTGAAAATTGTTCCGGACTCACAACAAAGATATATCCCAGTGAAGAAAAAAGATTTTAGGAAGAATAAATCAAAATGCAATGTGGAAAAAGAACATGTAAAGATTAGTGGTAAACCAGAGGATTTTAAAAACCAACAAAGGATGACCAAAAAACAAAGAGAAGATGAACATGAGGGCAAACTGACAAGCAATATAAAAACAGACAGCAAAAGCTTATCCAAAAATCTAAAAAGAGGTGCCAAAGTGAACATTAGAGAATGAGACTGAGAAAATAGGGAGCCGGGAAATGGCAGGGGAGTTAAACAAATACTTTGCATCAGTCTTCACGATGACACGAATAACGTTCCAAAAACATTAAATACTCAAGGGGAGGAGAATAAGACCAAGGGAGAACAACCACTAAGGAAAAAGTACTTGGGAAACTAATGGGGCTAAAGGCAGATATGTCCCCCAGATCTGATGGGATGCATCCCAGGATGTCAAAGGAAGTAATTACAGAGATAGTGGATGCAATGGCAGTAACTTTCCAAGAATTTTTAAAATCTGGAAAGGTCCCAGAGAATTGGAAAACTGCCAATGTTACACTT
Source organism: Scyliorhinus torazame (assembly GCF_047496885.1). Lineage (NCBI taxonomy): Eukaryota > Metazoa > Chordata > Chondrichthyes > Carcharhiniformes > Scyliorhinidae > Scyliorhinus > Scyliorhinus torazame. Next base: position 84,004,428 of record NC_092724.1, read on the forward strand.
TTATTCAAAAAAAGGAGACAAAAAACAAGTAACTATAGTTCAGTTGGCTTAACTTCTTGAAGGGGAGGTCATGCCTGACAAATTTATTAGAATTATTTGATGCGATAATGAGCAGGATAGCTAAAAGGGAACCAGTGAATGGATTTCCAAAAAGCTCTCGATAAAGGCTACTTAATAAGATAAAGCACCCATGATGCTGGAGGTAGTATATTAGCATGGCTAGAGGATTGCCTAACAGATAGAAGACAGAGTTGGGTTAGCAGGGAATTTTCAGATGGTAACACTAAGGGATCAGTGCTGGGGCCACAATTATTTTAAATATATATTAATGACTTGGCTGAGGGAAGTGAATGTATTATTGCCAAGTTTACAGATGACACAAAAATAGGTGGGAAGGCAAGTGATGAGAGAGAATGACACAAATAATCTTAGAGGAATATAGGCAGGTTAGGTGACTGGGCAAAAAGTTGGCAGATGGAATATAATGCAGGAAAATGTGAAGTTATGCTGAATATTATTTAAATGGAGCAAGGCTGCAGCACAGAGGGATTTAGGGGTTCTCGTGCAAGTACAGCAGATATTAGTGAAACCAAATGGAATGTTGGCCTTCATTTTGAAGGAATGGAGTATAGAAATAGGTACGTCCTGCTAAAACTATACAACGCACTAGTTAGACTACACCTGGAATACTGTGAACAGTTTTGGTCTCCTTATTTAAGGAAAGATATATTGGCATTGGAGGCAGTCTAGAGAAGGTTCACTCGGTTGATATCAGATATGGAGGGATTTTCTTTTGAGGAGAGTTAAATATGTTGGGCCTGTACTCGTTGGAGCTTGGAAGAATGAGAGGAGGCCTCATTGAGAAGTATAGGATTCTCGAGAGCTTGAGCTTAGATGCAGAGTGGTTGTGAGAGAGGTTAGGACCAGAGGACATTAACTCAGAGTAAGGGGTCTCCCATTTTGGACAGAGATGAGGAAGAATTTCTCCTTCCAGAGGGTAGTGAATCTGTGGATTTCTTTGTAATAATGTTTATTGTCACAAGTAGGCTTACATCAACACTGCAATGAAGTCGCCATGAAAAGTCCAGCGCTAGTTCGGCTACACAGAGGGAGAATTCAGAATGTCCAAATTACCTAACAGCACATCTTTCAGGACTTGTGGGAGGAAACCCGAGCAGACACAGGGAGAACGTGCAGACTCCACACAGATAGTGACCCAAGCCGGGAATCGAACCCGGGACCCTGGAGCTGTGAAGCAGCTGTGCTACTGTGCCGCCCTACCACAGAGAGCTGTAGAGGCTGGGTCAGTCAGCATGTTCAAGGCTGAGATAGGCAGGTTTTTAAATCAACAAGGGAATCAGGGGTAATGGAGATAAGGCGGGAAAGTGGTGTTGGGAATTACGGGTGCCAGTGGTTAGCACTGCTACCTCATAGCGCCTGGGACCGGGGTTCGATTCCAGCCTTGGGTAACTACGAAGTTTGCACATTCTACCCATGTGTGTGTGTAGAGATTTCCTCCCACAATACAGTACAGGTTAGGTGGGGCTACGGAAATAGGGCGAGGCTGAGTTAGCGTGCTCTATCAGAGGGTTGGTGCAGACTCGATGGGCCAAATGGCCTCCTTCTGTGCTGTAGCGATTCGGTGGATTATATAAGATCAACCATGATCTAATTGACTGGCGGAGCAGACTCGTTGGGCCGAATGTCCTACTTCTGATCCTATGTCATATGGAGGCATATTCAATCGAAGCATTCAAAATGGAATTTTGACAGTTATCCAAAAGGAAGCACGAGGAGGATTACAGGAAGAAGGCGCTAAGTGAAATATTTATTCGGAGAGAGTGCAAACACAATGGCCTCCTTCTGCGTTGTAATGGTTCACTGACCAATATATTCAGGTAGGCAATTCAGAAAAAAAAAACAATGAGTAGTGCGAATGAGGAATCCTCTATCAGGTTGAGGCAAATATTATAATTACATTTAAAGGGAAGCTAGTTAAGCATAAGAGAAAGAAGGGAAGAGAGCTGTGCTGATAGAGCTAGAGGAGAAAGGATGGGAAGAAACTTTGGTGGAACATTAACTCCAATATGGACTGGCTTGCCCAATGTTCTGTGTTCATGTTGGAAAGTCTATATATATTTTTTTTAAATTTAGAGTACCCAATTCGTTTTTTCCAATTAAGGGGCAATTTAGCATGGCAGCCAATCCACCTAACCTGCACATCTTTGGGTTGCGGGGGTGAAACCCACAGACATGGGGAGAATGTGCAAACTCCACACAGTGACCCGGGGCTGGATTTGAACCCGGGTCCTCAGCGCCGTAGTCCCAGTGCTAACCATTGCACCACATGCCACCCATAAAGTCTATGTATCAAACCTGTATTAAATTTGCCCTGGGAGTGTTCAATGTCTATGTTGGGTGCCTGAAATGAAAAATGTTCCATCCTCAACACTGATATTATTCCCTGATAAGCGCAAACAATGTTTGAGGAAAATCCAGAAGTATGTTTGTTGGCAAAAATTTAGACGAGCCTACCATGGATTTGCATCAGACTACATTCCTGTACTGAATGTACTCAGTAACTGAGGTTTTTTTTTGGGGGGGGGGCGGGTGGAATGAGATGAAAATCGCTTATTCTCACAACTAGAATTCAAATCAAGTTACTGTGAAAAGCCCCTTTTCATGCTGTGGGAACACTGACCTGCTGGAAAGAGCATCGCTGCGGGTTTTCAGTGCATTAAACATAGCTTTTTGGTTAGGTGGGACCCGCTCGCCAAACGCCAACCAGTCAACAGCTTTCATGGCCACCCGTCGTCCTGACATCTGAACAGCTCGGAAACACAGGCTATCTACAGACTAGGAAAATCAGAGCAACAGGTCAGTGTCGAAGGATCTCCCCTCCCCCCCGCCCCAAATTGCACAAGTGTTGCGGTGCTCGCATTTCCTCAGAATTTGGATCATTGGCTCTTCAAGTTATTTGCTTCTCCCCAAACCCCCATTCCTATCCACCTCCCTGTCTCGACCACCCCAAGCGTCCCCCACCCCCAGTTTAATTCCTCCCTCCCTTGCCCCTTCCTCATTAATCCGCTCACCTGCCCCCTATCGCGACTTCTGAATCCACCAAGGGCGGCAAGATGGCGACGCGGAAGCGGAAACGCGTCACGTTAACCCCGGGAGCAAAGCGGAAGTGCGAGTTGACCGGTATTTCCGGAAATGGCGGCCTGATGGCGGAGCTGCAAAATCAGGCGCCTCCGGGCGGTAATAGCGCCAGTGCTCCCAGCTCCGGCGACAACGCCGCTCACAAATGGGTTCGGCTGAACGTGGGCGGGACGTATTTTGTCAGCACGAAGCAAACCTTGTGCCGGGACCCGAAATCCTTCCTGTGCCGCCTGTGTCAGGAGGACCCCGACCTGGACTCAGATAAGGTAATGGCGGCCACCCCGTCTCCATGGTGACCGGTCATCCCTCCGCTGGGAAGCTCGGTCTGAACGGAGTACCCAATTAATTTTTTCCAATTAAGGGGCAATTTAGTGTGGCCAGTCCACCTCGCTTGCACATTTTTGGGTTGGGGCGAAACCCACGCAAACACTGGGGGAATGTGCGAACTCCACACGGACAGTGGCCCGGAGCCCGGATCGAACCTGGGACCTTGGTGCTGTGAGGCCGTAGTGCTGACCCACTGTGCCACCGTCCTGCCCTGAACACTGGTCATCTTACCAGCCACAACGCACTCCCTCAGCCACCTGAGCCCATGCTTAGGGGGAGGGGCGGGTGGCAGGATTTCTCAGCTGCCACTCCTGAAGGGAGGGAGCTCTGGCTAGATGTGACCACGTTGCAGTTCCTCATCAGTTTCTGGTAAGAGCCAGACAACCTTCATGTGAGGAGGCACTGCTGCACCCACTGCACCCTCCATTCCCTCGGTTTACAAACTAGATCTTTATGTCATTGAAGTTGTGCGGCTGGTGGAAGAAATACATAACTAGTGCTCACACAAGTCTACACTACATCTAAGCTCCCTTCATATTGTAGTTTATTCTTTATTTTGTTTTCTGTCCATTTTTTTTACAGGATGAAACTGGTGCCTATCTTATAGACAGAGACCCGAGTTACTTTGGCCCGATCCTTAACTACCTGCGGCATGGCAAACTGATCATTAACAAGGACTTGGCAGAAGAGGGTGAGAGCTGAAAACCTGCTGAAACATAACCCATCACACTGTCAGGGACTTGCATTGAAATATTGTCACATGGGTTGACTGGGTATGGGCAAGAAAAATATTCGAGACATTGCACTATGTCCCAAGAATAGGTTTCATTCCTGAAAAACTGGAAAATTACATTCCACAACAGTTCAAACTGGACATTACTGAAAATGCAAACAAGCTCTTTCAATACAACATGTGGCACCCTGTGTTGCTTCCATACAATTGCAGTTATATATGATATTTTCAATATACATTCTGTAACAAAGGAACAAATGGAAACATAGTTTCCAGCCCCTCGGTATCCAATGGCAGGTGGCCCTAAGACAGTGACATTTCCCCATTGACCCTTTCCAATGGCAGCCCCAAGGTTTTCTATGGTTATGTAATGAATCCCTCAGCACATGGTCCTGCTCTTTGCAATGTGCTAATCTGCATTTGTGCTGTGCATAAACCTTTTATGATGGAAGATCAAAGGATTTCAGACAGACCAAAGATAGTCTTTCAATAAGTTGATAGTCTTCTGGAGGCAGTTGATGTTTATGTCGGTGTGTGTCCCTAGAAACCGCCTACAGAGCTACTCAGGATAAACTTAAACGAAACATACTGCATCTCTTTGCAACGGCACATCCCAGGAAGAGGTGGGTGATGGTCCCTTCGCTACTGTTGCTGCCTCACGAGTCTCCCTCGTGAGACTCTGGGTGTACAGGAATGATCTGACTGGGATGGTGCCTTTCTTACCACCAACCAAACTATATTTTGGTGCTTGTTTGAAAGTTCTGACGATGAGGCATTCTGCCAAATGACTTTAGCAGTCTGCTTGGGGAGCCATCTGATATGATCAACCACCTCCTTTTCATACAAGGCCTTGAGGGAATTATGTGTGGACCATTGTCTGGCAGACCTGTGGTCAAAGGTACTTTTCTGCATAAACATCTGCACGAGGGATAGATGGTCCAATGAGTGTTCTGTGGCAATGTGGCCATGCCCGTCCTTTGTAACACCAGGAACTGACAGAAGCTCAGCAATAGTGATATTCAGTGTTCGTGTATCAAGGGTGTGCACATAGCTTGATGCACCTGCACAATGATGGCCATCAGGATCAGGGCTACATTGGGTACTTTCGTTCTGCTTTTGTCTAGAGATTTGCATCTTGTGTCCCTGTACATACGGTCCATTTTTGCTCTCCAGGTGAGGGGGACGATGACTTGGGTCATGGGCCGGGTCTGCACCACCCAGCGAAAAACCTCCCACCAAAAATACAGAACACTCAAAAGTAAAATATACAATGGAGCCAGAGGTTATGGTCCGAAATTGTTTAGCTCTGTTGATTCCAGAAAGTGGAGATGCTGGCGTTTGACAGGGTGAGCACAGTAAGAAGTCTTCTAACACCAGGTTAAAGTCCGACAGTTTTGTTTGAATCACGAGCTTTCGGAGCAGCACAGCTCCTTCCTCAGGTGAAGCTCATTCACCTGAGGAAGGAGCTGTGCTCCGAAAGCTAGTGATTCAAAACAAACGTGTTGGACTTCAACCTGGTGTTGTAAGACTTCTTACTTGATTCCAGAAGGCTGAAACATGCTTTTTCGATAAGAGAGAATCGACCTGCAATAATAACTCTTTTTATCTCTCAACACAAGAGCACCCCTCACCTTAGTGTTTCCAAAACTGAGAGTGCACCTCACCTAGTGTTTCCAATGCTGAGGGCGCCCCTCACCGTCTAGTGTTACCAATGCTGAGGGCGCCCCTCACCGTCTAGTGTTTCCAACACCGAGAGCGCACTTCACCGTCTAGTGTTTCCAACACCGAGAGCGCCCCTCACCGTCTCGTGTTTCCAACATCGAGAGCGCCCCTCACCGCTGAGTGTTTCCAACACCGAGAGCGCCCCTCACCGTCTAGTGTTTCAAACATCGAGAACGCCCCCCACCGCTGAGTGTTTCCAACACCGAGAGCGCCCCTCACCGCAGTGTTTCCAACACCGAGAGCGCCCCTCACCGCAGTGTTTCCAACACCGAGAGCGCCCCTCACCGCAGTGTTTCCAACACCGAGAGCGCCTCTCACTGCCTAGTGTTTCCAACACCGAGCGCACTCTTTGCCTTACTGTTTCCATGACATGACACACGGGCTGAATTAGGCCATTCGGCCCATCTAGCCTGCTTTGCTATTCAATCATTTCTTTTTATGAATTTAGAGTGCCCAATAATTTTTTTTCCAATTAAGGGGCAATTTAGAGTGGCCAATCCACCTAACCAGCACATCTTTGGATTGTGGAGGTGAAACCCACGCAGACATGGAGAGAATGTGCAAACTCCACACGGACAGTGACCCGGGGCCGGGATTCGAACACGGGTCCTCAGTGCCGCAGTCCCAGTGCTAACCACTGCGCCACTAGCCGCCCCTCTGCTATTCAATCATGGCCGATATGTTTCTCATCCACATTCAACTGCCTTATAAAATAATCCCTGATTCCCTTATTATCAAGAACCTATCTATCTCTGCCTTGAAGACACTCAATGACTTGGCCTCCACAGCCTACTGCGGTAAAGAGTTCCACAGATTCAACACTCTCTGGCTGGAAATTCCCTCTCATCTCAATTTTAAAGGATCGTCCCTTCAGTCTGAGGCTGTGTCCTTTGGTTCTAATCCCTCAAAGAACAAAGTACAGCACAGGAACCGGCCCTCCAAGCCCGTGCCGACCATGCTGCCCGTCTAAACTAAAATCTACACTTTCTGGGTCCGTATCCCTCTATTCCCATCCTATTCATGTATTTGTTCAGATGCCCCTTAAATGTCACTATCGTCCCTGCTTCCTCCACCACCTCCGGCAGCGAGTTCCAGGCACCCACTACCCTCTGTGTAAAAAAACTTGCCTCGTACATCTCCTCTAAACCTTGCCCCTCGCACCTTAAACCTATGCCCCTTAGTGATTGACCCCTCTACCCTGGGGAAAAGCCTCTGACCATCCACTCTGTCTATGCCCCTCATAATTTTGTAGACCTCTATCAGGTCGCCCCTAAACCTCCGTCGTTCCAGTGAGAACAAACCAAGTTAATTCAACCGCTCCTCATATCTAATGCCCTCCATACCAGGCAACATCCTGGTAAATCTCTTCTGCACCCTCTCGAAAGCCTCCACATCCTTCTGGTAGTGTGGTGACCAGAATTGAACACTATACTCCAAGTGTGGCCTAACGAAGGTTCTATGCAGCTGCAACATGACTTGCCAATTCTTATACTCAGTGCCCCGGCCAATGAAGGCAAGCATGCCGTATGCCTTCTTGACTACCTTCTCCACCTGTGTTGCCCCTTTCAGTGGCCTGTGGACCTGTGCACCTAGATCTCTCTGACTGTCAATACTCTTGAGGGTTCTACCATTCACTGTATATTCCCTACCTGCATTAGACCTTCCAAAATGCATTACCTCACATTTGCCCGGATTAAACTCCATCTGCCATCTCTCCGCCCAAGTCTCCAAACGTATTAGTGAGAGACAGCATGGTTTTGTGAAGGGGAGGTCGTGTCTCACTAACTTGATAGAGTTTTTTGAGGAGGTAACTAAGATGATTGATGCAGGTAGGGCAGTGGATGTTGTCTATATGGACTTCAGTAAGGCCTTTGACAAGGTCCCTCATGGTAGACTAGTACAAAAGGTGAAGTCACACGGGATCAGAGGTGAGCTGGCAAGGTGGATACAGAACTGGCTAGGTCATAGAAGGCAGAGAGTAGCAATGGAAGGATGCTTTTCTAATTGGAGGGCTGTGACCAGTGGTGTTCCACAGGGAGCAGTGCTGGGACCTTTGCTGTTTGTAGTATATATAAATGATTTGGAGGAAAATGTAACTGGTCTGATTAGTAGGTTTGCAGACAACACAAAGGTTGGTGGAATTGCGGATAACGATGAGGACCGTCAGAGCATACAGCAGGATTTAGATTGTTAGGAGACTTGGACGGAGAGATGGCAGATGGAGTTTAATCCGGACAAATGTGAGGTAATGCATTTTGGAAGGTCTAATGCAGGTAGGGAATATACAGTGAATGGTAGAACCCTCAAGAGTATTGAAAGTCAAAGAGATCGAGGAGTACAGGTCCACAGGTCACTGAAAGGGGCAACACAGGTGGAGAAGGTAGTCAAGAAGGCATACGGCATGCTTGCTTCATTGGCCGGGGCATTGTGTATAAGAATTGGTAAGTCATATTGCAGCTGTATAGAACCTTAGTTAGGCCACGCTTGGAGTATAGTGTTCAATTCTGGTCGCCACACTACCAGAAGGATGTGGAGTCTCGAGAGAGGGTGCAGAAGAGATTTACCAGAATGTTGCTTGGTATGGAGGGCATTAGCTATGAGGAGCGGTTGAATAAACTCGGTTTGTTCTCACTGGAACGAAGGAGGTTGAGGGGTGACCTGATAGAGGTCTACAAAATTATGAGGGGCATAGACAGAGTGGATAGTCAGAGGCTTTTCCCCGGGGTAGAGGGGTCAATTACTAGGGGGCATAGGTGAGAGGGGCAAGGTTTAGAGTAGATGTACGAGGCAAGTTTTTTACGCAGAGGGTAGTGGGTGCCTGGAACTCGCTACCGGAGGAGGTGGTGGAAGCAGGGACGATAGTGACATTTAAGGGGCATCTTGACAAATACATGAATAGGATGGGAATAGAGGGATACGGACCCAGGAAGTGTAGAAGATTGTAGTTTAGTTGGGCAGCATGGTCGGCACGGGCTTGGAGGGCCGAAGGGCCTGTTCCTGTGCTGTACATTTCTTTGTTCTTTGATCTAAATCCTGCTGTATCCTCTGACAGTCCTCATCGCTATCCGCAATTCCACCAACCTTTGTGTCGTCTGCAAACTTACTAATCAGACCAGTTACATTTTCCTCCAAATCATTTGTATATACTACGAACAGCGAAGGTCCCAGCACTGATCCCTGCGGAACACCACTAGTCACAGCCCTCCAATTAGAAAAGCACCCTTCCATTGCTACTCTCTGCCTTCTATCACCTAGCCAATTCTGTATCCACCTTGCCAGCTCACCCCTGATCCCGTGTGACTTCACCTTTTGTACCAGTCTACCATGAGGGACCTTGTCAAAGGCCTTCCTGAAGTCCATATAGACAACATCCACTGCCCTACCTGCATCAATCATCTTTGTGACCTCCTCGAAAAACTCTATCAAGTTAGTGAGACACGACCTCCCCTTCACAAAACCATGCTGCCTCTCACTAATACGTCCATTTGCTTCCAAATGGGAGTAGATCCTGTCTCGAAGAACTCTCCAGTACTTTCCCTACCACTGACGTAAGGCTCACCGGCCTGTAGTTCGCTGGATTATCCTTGCTACCCTTCTTAAACAGAGGAACAACATTGGCTATTCTCCAGTTCGCCGGGACATCACCTGAAGACTGAGGATCCAAAGATGTCTGTCAAGGCCTCAGCAATTTCCTCTCGAGTCTCCTTCTGGGGTAGATCCCATCAGGCCCTGGGGACTTTTTGGATCTCAATGTGACCCAGGCTATCTGCACATGCTTCTCCAGTCTCAACATCCACCAATTCCTTCTCTTTGATGAATACTGATGCAAAGTATTCATTTAGTACCTTGCCCATTTCCTCTGGCTCCACACATAGATTCCCTTGCCTATCCTTCAGTGGGCCAGCCCTTTCCCTGGCTACCCTCTTGCTTTTTATGTATGTGTAAAAAGCCTTGGGATTTTCCTTAACCCTATTTGCCAATGACTTCTAGCCCTCCTGACTCCTTGCTTAAGTTCCTTCCCACTTTCCTTGTATCCCACACAGGCTTCGTCTGTCCCCAGCCTTCTAGCCCTGACAAATGCCTCCTGTTTCTTTTTGACGAGGCCTACAACATCTCTCGTTGTCCAAGGTTCCCGAAATTTGCCGTGGGAACCTCCTCTCCACATTCACTCTATCTGGCCTCTCGGTATTCTGTAAGATTCAATGAGATCACCCCCTCATCCTTCTAAACTCGATCGAATACAGACCCGGTATCCTCAACCGTTCTTCATATGACAAGTCCTTCATTTTGGGTACATTTCCAACACCAAGAGCGCCCCTCACCTATCTGTCGAAAAGACACAGTGATTTTGCATCCACAGCCTTCTGCGGTAAAGAGTTCCACAGATTCACCACCATCTAGCTGAAGAAATTCCTCCTCCTCTCTGTTTTAAAGGATCGTCCCTTTAGTCTGAGATTCTAGTTCTAGTTTTTCCTACTTGTAGAAACATCCTCTCCATGTCCACTCTATCCAGGCCTCTCAGTATCCTGTAAGTTTCCATAAGATTCCCCCCTCATCCTTCTAAACTCCACAGAGTACAGACCCAGAGTCCTCAACCCTTCCTCATATGACAAGCTCTTCATTCCAGGGATCATCTCCTCTGGACCCATTCCAAGGCCAGCTCATCATTGCATAGATACGGAGCCCAAAACTGCTCACAATGCTCCAAATGGGGTCTGACCAGAGCCTTATACAGCCTCAGACATATATCCCTGGTCTTGTATTCTCGCCCTCTCGGCATGAATGCTAACATTGCATTTGCCTTCATTTTGTTTTATACATTTCGAGTACCCAATTCATTTTTTGCTATTAAGGGCCAATCCACCTACCCTGCACATCTTTGGGTTGTGGGGCAAAACCCTTGCAAACACGGGGAGAATGTGCAAACTCCACACGAACAGTGACCCAGAACTGGGTACGAACTTGGGACCTCAGCGCCGTGAAGCAGCAATGTTAGCATTTGCCTTCCTAACTGCCGACTGAATCTGCACATTAACCTCAAGAGATTCGTGAACAAGGACTCCCAAGTCCGTTTGTGCTTCTGATTTCCTCAGCATTTTCCCATTTAGAAAATAGTCTATGCCTCCATTCCTCCTTCCAAAGTGCATAACCTCACGCTTTTCCACATTGTATTCCATCTGCCACTTGTTTGCCCACTCTCCCAGCCTGTCCAAGTCCTTCTGCAGCCCCTTTGCTTCCTCAATATTACCTGTCCCTCTACATATTTGTGTATCATCTGCAAACTTAGCAACAGTGCCTTCAGTTCCTTCTTGCAGATCATTAATGTATATTGTGAAAAGTAGTGCTCCCAGCACAGACCCCTGAGGCACACCACTGGTCACCAGCTGCCATCCTGAAAAAGACCCCTTTATCCCCACTCTCTGCCTTCTGCCAGTCAGCCAATCCTCTATCCATGCCAGGATCTTACCCGTAAAACCATGGGCCCTTAACTTATTTAACAGTCTCCTATGCCACCTTGTCAAAGACCTTCTGGAAATCTATATAAATCACGTCCTTTGTCTACCTTCCTTGTTACTTGCTCAAAAAACTCTTAACGGATTTGTCACGCATGACCTCCCCTTGTTGAAGCCTGTTGACTCAGTCCTATTTTATCATGCACTTCCAAATATTCCACAATCTCATCTTTAATAATGGACTCTAAAATCGTACCAATGACCAAAGTCAGGCTAATCAGCCTCTAATTTCCAGTCTTCTGCCTCCCTTCCTTCTTAAACAGCAGTGTTACTTTAGTCATTTTCCAGTCCTCTGGGACCCTTCCTGCCTCCAGTGATTCCTGAAGTATCACCACCAATGCCTCCATAATCTCCTCAGCTATTTCTTTTAGAACCCTGGGGTGTAGTCCATCTGGCCCATATGATTTATCCACCTTCAAACCTGTCAGTTTCCTCAGAATCTTCTCCTTAGTTATTGTTTTCCAACACCGAGAGCCCCCTCAACTTCTTGTGTTTCCAACACTGAGCGTGCCCTTCACCTTCATGTTTACAACACCGAGAGTGTGCCTTCAGTTTACCTGAATGCTCGTAGTATTCGGAATAAGGTAAATGAGTTGATGGCGCAAATCATCGTGAATGACTATGATTTAGTGGCCATTACTGAAACATGGTTACAGGATGGTCACGACTGGGAGTTAAATATCCAAGGGTATCAAACTATTCGGAAGGACTGAGTGGATGGTAAAGGCGGTGGTGTAGTTCTGTTATTTAAGGATGACATCCGGGCAATAGTAAGGGATGATATCGGTGCTATGGACGATAAGCTTGAATCCATTTGGGTGGAAATCAGGAATAGTAAGGCGAAAAAGTCACTGATAGGAGTAGTCTATAGGCCACCAAATAGTAACATTATGGTGGGGCAGGCAGTAAACAAAGAAATAATTGATGCAAGTAGAAATGGAGTAGAAATGGGGCATTTTAATCTACAAGTCGATTGGTTTAACCAGGTCGGTCAAGGCAGCCTTGAGGAGGAGTTTATAGAATGTATCCGCAATAGTTTCCTAGAACAGTATGTAATGGAACCTACGAGGGAACGAGCGGTCCTAGATCTGGTCCTGTGTAATGAGACAGGATTGATTAATGATCTCATAGTTAGGGATGCTCTCGGAAGGAGCGATCATTATATGGTGGAATTTAAAATACAGGTGGAGGGTGAGAAGGTAAAATCAAACACTAGTGTTTTATGCTTAAACAAAGGAGATTACAATGGGATGAGAGAAGAGCTAGCTAAGGTAGACTGGGAGCAAAGACTTTATGGGGGAACAGTGGAGAACCTTCCAAGCGATTTTTCACAGTGCTCAGCCCAACAAAAGAGAAGGACGGTAGAAAGAGGGAAAATCGACCGTGGATATCCAAGGAAATAAGGGAGAGTATCAAATTGAAGGAAAAAGCATACAAACTGGCAAAGATTAGTGGGAGACTAGAGGACTGCAAAATCTTTAGGGGGCAACAGAAAGCTACTAAAAAGCTATAAAGAAGAGTAAGATAGATTATGAGAGTAAACTTGTTCAGAATATAAAAACAGATAGTAAAAGTTTCTACAAATATCTCAAACAAAAAAGAGTGGCTAAGTTAAATATTGGTCCTTTCGAGGATGAGAAGGTGATTTAATAATGGGAGATGAGGAAATGGCTGAGGAACTGAACCGGTTTTTTGGGTCGGTCTTCACAGTGGAAGACACAAATAACATGCCAATGACTGATGGAAATGAGGCTATGACAGGTGAGGACCTTGAGATAATTGTTATCACTAAGGAAGTAGTGATGGGCAAGCTAATGGGGCTAAAGGTAGACAAGTCTCCTGGCCCTGATGGAATGCATCCCAGAGTGCTAAAAGAGATGGCTAGGGAAATTGCAAATGCACTAGTGATAATTTACCAAAATTCACTAGACTCTGGGGTGGTCCCGACGGATTGGAAATTAGCAAACGAGACACCACTGTTTAAAAAAGGAGGTAGGCAGAAAGCGGGCCAGTTAGCTTAACTTCGGTAGTAGGGAAGATGCTGGAATCTATCATCAAGGAAGAAATAGCGAGGCATCTGGATGGAAATTGTCCCATTGGGCAGACGCAGCATGGGCTCATGATGGCAGGTCATGCCTAACTAATTTAGTGGAATTTCTTTAGGGCATTACCAGTGCGGTAGATAACGGGGAGCCAATGGATGTGGTATATCTGGATTTCCAGAAAGCTGTCGACAAGGTGCCGCACAAAAGATTGCTGCATAAGATAAAGATGCATGGCATTAAGGGGAAAGTAGTAGCATGGATAGAGGATTGGTTAATTAATAGAAAGCAAAGAGTGGGGATTAATGGGTGTTTCTCTGGTTGGCAATCAGTAGCTAGTGGTGTCCCTCATGGTTCAGTGTTGGGCCCACAATTGATCACAATTTACATAGATGATTTGGAATTGGGGACCAAGTGCAATGTGCCCAAGTTTGCAGATGACACTTAGATGAGTGGTAAAGCAAAAAGTGCAGAGGATACCGGAAGTCTGCAGAGGGATTTGGATAGGTTAAGTGCATGGGCTAGGGTCTGGCAGATGGAATACAATGTTGACAAATGTGATGTTATCCATTTTGGTAGGAATAATAGCAAAAGGGATTATTATTTAAATGATAAAATATTAATAGATGCCGCTGTGCAGAGAGACCTGGGTGTGCTAGTGCATGAGTCGCAATAAGTTGATTTACAGGTGCAACAGGTGATTAAGAAGGCAAGTGGAATTTTGTCCTTCATTGCTAGAGGGATGGAGTTCAAGACTAGGGAGGTTATGCTGCAATTGTATACGGTGTTAGTGAGGCCACACCTGGAGTATTGAGTTCAGTTTTGGTCTCCTTACTTGAGAAAGGATGTACTGGCACTGTAGGGTGTGCAGAGGAGATTCACTAGGTTAATCCCAGAGCTGAAAGAGTTGGATAACGAGGAGAGATTGAGTAGACTGGGACTGTAGTCGTTGGAATTTAGAAGGATGAGGGAGGATCTTCTAGAAATGTATAGATTATGAAGGGAATAGATAGGATAGATGCAGGCAGGTTGTTTCCACTGGCGGCTGAAAGCAGAACTTGGGGGCATAGCGTCAAAATAAGGGGAAGTAGATTTAGGACTGAGCTTAGGAGAAACTTCTTCACCCAAAGGGTTGTGAATCTATGGAATTCCTTGCCCAGTGAAGCAGTTGAGGCTCCTTCATTAAATGTTTTTAAGATAAAGATAGTTTTTTGGAGAATAAAGGGATTAAGGGTTATGGTGTTCGGGCCGGAAAGTGGAGTTGAGTCCAACAAAGATCAGCCATGATCTCATTGAGTGGCAAAGCAGGCGTGAGGGGCCAGATGGCCTATTCCTGCTCCTAGTTCTTATGGTGTCTCCAACACCGACAGCGTCCTTCCAGTGTTTCCAACACCAAGAACGCCCTTCACCATCTCGTGTTTCCAACATGGGGAGTGCCCCGCACTGTATGGTGTCTCCAACACCGAGAGCGCCTTTAATCGTGTTTCCAACACCGAGAGCGCCCTTCGCGGTCTTTCCAACACCGAGAGCGCCCTTCGCGGTCTTTCCAACACCGAGAGCGCCCTTCGCGGTCTTTCCAACACCGAGAGCGCCCTTCGCGGTCTTTCCAACACCGAGAGCGCCCTTCGCGGTCTTTCCAACACCGAGAGCGCCCTTCGCGGTCTTTCCAACACCGAGAGCGCCCTTCGCGGTCTTTCCAACACCGAGAGCGCCCTTCGCGGTCTTTCCAACACCGAGAGCGCCCTTCGCGGTCTTTCCAACACCGAGAGCGCCCTTCGCGGTCTTTCCAACACCGAGAGCGCCCTTCGCGGTCTTTCCAACACCGAGAGCGCCCTTCGCGGTCTTTCCAACACCGAGAGCGCCCTTCGCGGTCTTTCCAACACCGAGAGCGCCCTTCGCGGTCTTTCCAACACCGAGAGCGCCCTTCGCGGTCTTTCCAACACCGAGAGCGCCCTTCGCGGTCTTTCCAACACCGAGAGCGCCCTTCGCGGTCTTTCCAACACCGAGAGCGCCCTTCGCGGTCTTTCCAACACCGAGAGCGCCCTTCGCGGTCTTTCCAACACCGAGAGCGCCCTTCGCGGTCTTTCCAACACCGAGAGCGCCCTTCGCGGTCTTTCCAACACCGAGAGCGCCCTTCGCGGTCTTTCCAACACCGAGAGCGCCCTTCGCGGTCTTTCCAACACCGAGAGCGCCCTTCGCGGTCTTTCCAACACCGAGAGCGCCCTTCGCGGTCTTTCCAACACCGAGAGCGCCCTTCGCGGTCTTTCCAACACCGAGAGCGCCCTTCGCGGTCTTTCCAACACCGAGAGCGCCCTTCGCGGTCTTTCCAACACCGAGAGCGCCCTTCGCGGTCTTTCCAACACCGAGAGCGCCCTTCGCGGTCTTTCCAACACCGAGAGCGCCCTTCGCGGTCTTTCCAACACCGAGAGCGCCCTTCGCGGTCTTTCCAACACCGAGAGCGCCCTTCGCGGTCTTTCCAACACCGAGAGCGCCCTTCGCGGTCTTTCCAACACCGAGAGCGCCCTTCGCGGTCTTTCCAACACCGAGAGCGCCCTTCGCGGTCTTTCCAACACCGAGAGCGCCCTTCGCGGTCTTTCCAACACCGAGAGCGCCCTTCGCGGTCTTTCCAACACCGAGAGCGCCCTTCGCGGTCTTTCCAACACCGAGAGCGCCCTTCGCGGTCTTTCCAACACCGAGAGCGCCCTTCGCGGTCTTTCCAACACCGAGAGCGCCCTTCGCGGTCTTTCCAACACCGAGAGCGCCCTTCGCGGTCTTTCCAACACCGAGAGCGCCCTTCGCGGTCTTTCCAACACCGAGAGCGCCCTTCGCGGTCTTTCCAACACCGAGAGCGCCCTTCGCGGTCTTTCCAACACCGAGAGCGCCCTTCGCGGTCTTTCCAACACCGAGAGCGCCCTTCGCGGTCTTTCCAACACCGAGAGCGCCCTTCGCGGTCTTTCCAACACCGAGAGCGCCCTTCGCGGTCTTTCCAACACCGAGAGCGCCCTTCGCGGTCTTTCCAACACCGAGAGCGCCCTTCGCGGTCTTTCCAACACCGAGAGCGCCCTTTGCGGTCTTTCCAACACCGAGAGCGCCCTTCGCGGTCTTTCCAACACCGAGAGCGCCCTTCGCGGTCTTTCCAACACCGAGAGCGCCCTTCGCGGTCTTTCCAACACCGAGAGCGCCCTTCGCGGTCTTTCCAACACCGAGAGCGCCCTTCGCGGTCTTTCCAACACCGAGAGCGCCCTTCGCGGTCTTTCCAACACCGAGAGCGCCCTTCGCGGTCTTTCCAACACCGAGAGCGCCCTTCGCGGTCTTTCCAACACCGAGAGCGCCCTTCGCGGTCTTTCCAACACCGAGAGCGCCCTTCGCGGTCTTTCCAACACCGAGAGCGCCCTTCGCGGTCTTTCCAACACCGAGAGCGCCCTTCGCGGTCTTTCCAACACCGAGAGCGCCCTTCGCGGTCTTTCCAACACCGAGAGCGCCCTTCGCGGTCTTTCCAACACCGAGAGCGCCCTTCGCGGTCTTTCCAACACCGAGAGCGCCCTTCGCGGTCTTTCCAACACCGAGAGCGCCCTTCGCGGTCTTTCCAACACCGAGAGCGCCCTTCGCGGTCTTTCCAACACCGAGAGCGCCCTTCGCGGTCTTTCCAACACCGAGAGCGCCCTTCGCGGTCTTTCCAACACCGAGAGCGCCCTTCGCGGTCTTTCCAACACCGAGAGCGCCCTTCGCGGTCTTTCCAACACCGAGAGCGCCCTTCGCGGTCTTTCCAACACCGAGAGCGCCCTTCGCGGTCTTTCCAACACCGAGAGCGCCCTTCGCGGTCTTTCCAACACCGAGAGCGCCCTTCGCGGTCTTTCCAACACCGAGAGCGCCCTTCGCGGTCTTTCCAACACCGAGAGCGCCCTTCGCGGTCTTTCCAACACCGAGAGCGCCCTTCGCGGTCTTTCCAACACCGAGAGCGCCCTTCGCGGTCTTTCCAACACCGAGAGCGCCCTTCGCGGTCTTTCCAACACCGAGAGCGCCCTTCGCGGTCTTTCCAACACCGAGAGCGCCCTTCGCGGTCTTTCCAACACCGAGAGCGCCCTTCGCGGTCTTTCCAACACCGAGAGCGCCCTTCGCGGTCTTTCCAACACCGAGAGCGCCCTTCGCGGTCTTTCCAACACCGAGAGCGCCCTTCGCGGTCTTTCCAACACCGAGAGCGCCCTTCGCGGTCTTTCCAACACCCGGCAGCCTCCTTTACGGTCTTTCCAACACCAAGAGCACCCTCGGTGTTGGAAAGACAAGGTGCCACACAAAAAGTTACTGCATAAGATAAAGTTGCATGGCATTAAGGGGAAAGTAGTAGCATGGATAGAGGATTGGTTAATTAATAGAAAGCAAAGAGTGGGGATTAATGGGTGTTTCTCTGGTTGTCAATCAGTAGCTAGTGGTATCCCTCAGGGATCAGTGTTGGGCCCACAACTGTTCGCAATTTACATAGATGATTTGGAGTTGGGGACCAAGGGCAATGTGTCCAAGTTTGCAGACGACACTAAGATAAGTGGTAAAGCAAAAAGTGCAGAGGATACTGGAAGTCTGCAGAGGGATTTGGATAGGCTAAGTGAATGGGCTAGGGTCTGGCAGATGGAATACAATGTTGACAAATGTGAGATTATCCATTTTGGTAGGAATAACAGCAAAAGGGATTATTATTTAAATGATAAAATATTAAAACATGCCGCTGTGCAGAGAGACCTGGGTGTGCTAGTGCATGAGTCGCAAAAAGTTGGTTTACAGGTGCAACAGGTGAATGAGAAGGCAAATGGAATTTTGTCCTTCAATGCTAGAGGGATGGAGTTCAAGACTAGGGAGGTTATGCTGCAATTGTATAAGGTCTTTGTGAGGCCACACCTGGAATATTGTGTTCAGTTTTGGTCTCCTTACTTGAGAAAGGACGTACTGGCACTGGAGGGTGTGCAGAGGAGATTCACCAGGTTAATCCCAGAGCTGAAGGGGTTGGATTACGAGGAGAGGTTGAGTAGACTGGGACTGTACTCGTCGGAATTTAGAAGGATGAGGGGGGATCTTATAGAAACATATAAGTTTATGAAGGGAATAGATAGGATAGATGCGGACAGGTTGTTTCCACTGGCGGGTGAAAGCAGAACTAGGGGGCATAGCCTCAAAATAAGGGGAAGTAGATTTAGGACTGAGTTTAGGAGGAACTTCTTCACCCAAAGGGTTGTGAATCTCTGGAATTCCTTGCCCAGTGAAGCAGTAGAGGCTCCTTCATTAAATGTTTTTAAGATATAGATAGATAGTTTTTTGAAGAATAAAGGGATTAAGGGTTATGGTGTTCGGGCCGGAGAGTGGAGCTGAGTCCACAAAAGATCAGCCATGATCTCATTGAATGGTGGAGCAGGCTCGAGGGGCCAGATGGCCTACTCCTACTCCTAGTTCTTATGTTTTTATGTTCACGGTCTTTCCAACACCGAGAGCGCCCTTCACGGTCTTTCCAACACCGAGAGCGCCCTTCGCGGTCTTTCCAACACCGAGAGCGCCCTTCGCGGTCTTTCCAACACCGAGAGCGCCTTTCGCGGTCTTTCCAACACCGAGAGCGCCCTTCGCGGTCTTTCCAACACCGAGAGCGCCCTTCGCGGTCTTTCCAACACCGAGAGCGCCCTTCGCGGTCTTTCCAACACCGAGAGCGCCCTTCGCGGTCTTTCCAACACCGAGAGCGCCCTTCGCGGTCTTTCCAACACCGAGAGCCTCCTTTGCAGTGTTTCACACACCGAGAGCCTCCTTTGCAGTGTTTCCAACACCGAGAGCCTCCTTTGCAGTGTTTCCCAACACGGAGAGCCTCCTTCACAGTGTTTCCCAACACCGAGAGCCTCCTTCGCAGTGCTTGCAACACAAAGCGCGCCCTTCACAGTATGTCCAACACCAAGAACGCCCTTCACCGTCTCGTGTTTCCAACATGGGGAGTGCCCCTCGCCGTATAGTGTCTCCAACACTGAGAGCGCCTTTAATCTTGTTTCCAACACCGAGAGCGCCCTTCACGGTCTTTCCAACACCCGAGAGCCTCCTTCACAGTGTTTCCAGCACCGAGATCGCCCTTCACGGTCTTTCCAACACCGAGCGCGCCCTTCACGGCCTTTCCGACACCGAGCGCGCCCTTCAAGGTCTTTCCAACGCCGAGAGCGCCCTCTTTGCGGTGCTTCCGACGCCGAGAGCGCCCTTTGCGGTGCTTCCGACGCCGAGAGCGCCCTTTGCGGTGCTTCCGACGCCGAGAGCGCCCTTTGCGGTGCTTCCGACGCCGAGAGCGCCCTTTGCGGTGCTTCCGACGCCGAGAGCGCCCTTTGCGGTGCTTCCGACGCCGAGAGCGCCCTTTGCGGTGCTTCCGACGCCGAGAGCGCCCTTTGCGGTGCTTCCGACGCCGAGAGCGCCCTTTGCGGTGCTTCCGACGCCGAGAGCGCCCTTTGCGGTGCTTCCGACGCCGAGAGCGCCCTTTGCGGTGCTTCCGACGCCGAGAGCGCCCTTTGCGGTGCTTCCGACGCCGAGAGCGCCCTTTGCGGTGCTTCCGACGCCGAGAGCGCCCTTTGCGGTGCTTCCGACGCCGAGAGCGCCCTTTGCGGTGCTTCCGACGCCGAGAGCGCCCTTTGCGGTGCTTCCGACGCCGAGAGCGCCCTTTGCGGTGCTTCCGACGCCGAGAGCGCCCTTTGCGGTGCTTCCGACGCCGAGAGCGCCCTTTGCGGTGCTTCCGACGCCGAGAGCGCCCTTTGGGGTGCTTCCGACGCCGAGAGCGCCCTTTGGGGTGCTTCCGACGCCCAGAGCGCCCTTTGGGGTGCTTCCGACGCCCAGAGCGCCCTTTGCGGTGCTTCCGACGCCCAGAGCGCCCTTTGCGGTGCTTCCGACGCCCAGAGCGCCCTTTGCGGTGCTTCCGACGCCCAGAGCGCCCTTTGCGGTGCTTCCGACGCCCAGAGCGCCCTTTGCGGTGCTTCCGACGCCGAGAGCGCCCTTTGGGGTGCTTCCGACGCCGAGAGCGCCCTTTGGGGTGCTTCCGACGCCGAGAGCGCCCTTTGCGGTGCTTCCGACGCCGAGAGCGCCCTTTGCGGTGCTTCCGACGCCCAGAGCGCCCTTTGCGGTGCTTCCGACGCCCAGAGCGCCCTTTGCGGTGCTTCCGACGCCCAGAGCGCCCTTTGCGGTGCTTCCGACGCCCAGAGCGCCCTTTGCGGTGCTTCCGACGCCCAGAGCGCCCTTTGCGGTGCTTCCGACGCCCAGAGCGCCCTTTGCGGTGCTTCCGACGCCCAGAGCGCCCTTTGCGGTGCTTCCGACGCCCAGAGCGCCCTTTGCGGTGCTTCCGACGCACAGAGCGCCCTTTGCGGTGCTTCCGACGCCGAGAGCGCCCTTTGCGGTGCTTCCGACGCCGAGAGCGCCCTTTGCGGTGCTTCCGACGGCGAGAGCGCCCTTTGCGGTGCTTCCGACGGCGAGAGCGCCCTTTGCGGTGATTCCGACGCCGAGAGCGCCCTTTGCGGTGCTTCCGACGCCGAGAGCGCCCTTTGCGGTGCTTCCGACGCCGAGAGCGCCCTTTGCGGTGCTTCCGACGCCGAGAGCGCCCTTTGCGGTGCTTCCGACGCCGAGAGCGCCCTTTGCGGTGCTTCCGACGCCGAGAGCGCCCTTTGCGGTGCTTCCGACGCCGAGAGCGCCCTTTGCGGTGCTTCCGACGCCGAGAGCGCCCTTTGCGGTGCTTCCGACGCCGAGAGCGCCCTTTGCGGTGCTTCCGACGCCGAGAGCGCCCTTTGCGGTGCTTCCGACGCCGAGAGCGCCCTTTGCGGTGCTTCCGACGCCGAGAGCGCCCTTTGCGGTGCTTCCGACGCCGAGAGCGCCCTTTGCGGTGCTTCCGACGCCGAGAGCGCCCTTTGCGGTGCTTCCGACGCCGAGAGCGCCCTTTGCGGTGCTTCCGACGCCGAGAGCGCCCTTTGCGGTGCTTCCGACGCCGAGAGCGCCCTTTGCGGTGCTTCCGACGCCGAGAGCGCCCTTTGCGGTGCTTCCGACGCCGAGAGCGCCCTTTGCGGTGCTTCCGACGCCGAGAGCGCCCGTTGCGGTGCTTCCGACGGCGAGAGCGCCCTTTGCGGTGCTTCCGACGCCCAGAGCGCCCTTTGCGGTGCTTCCGACGCCCAGAGCGCCCTTTGCGGTGCTTCCGACGCCCAGAGCGCCCTTTGCGGTGCTTCCGACGCCCAGAGCGCCCTTTGCGGTGCTTCCGACGCCGAGAGCGCCCCTCGCGCCGCTTCCGAGGCCGGGCGCGCCCCTCGCGCCGCTTCCGAGGCCGGGCGCGCCCCTCGCGCCGCTTCCGAGGCCGGGCGCGCCCCTCGCGCCGCTTCCGAGGCCGGGCGCGCCCCTCGCGCCGCTTCCGAGGCCGGGCGCGCCCCTCGCGCCGCTTCCGAGGCCGGGCGCGCCCCTCGCGCCGCTTCCGAGGCCGGGCGCGCCCCTCGCGCCGCTTCCGAGGCCGGGCGCGCCCCTCGCGCCGCTTCCGAGGCCGGGCGCGCCCCTCGCGCCGCTTCCGAGGCCGGGCGCGCCCCTCGCGCCGCTTCCGAGGCCGGGCGCGCCCCTCGCGCCGCTTCCGAGGCCGGGCGCGCCCCTCGCGCCGCTTCCGAGGCCGGGCGCGCCCCTCGCGCCGCTTCCGAGGCCGGGCGCGCCCCTCGCGCCGCTTCCGAGGCCGGGCGCGCCCCTCGCGCCGCTTCCGAGGCCGGGCGCGCCCCTCGCGCCGCTTCCGAGGCCGGGCGCGCCCCTCGCGCCGCTTCCGAGGCCGGGCGCGCCCCTCGCGCCGCTTCCGAGGCCGGGCGCGCCCCTCGCGCCGCTTCCGAGGCCGGGCGCGCCCCTCGCGCCGCTTCCGAGGCCGGGCGCGCCCCTCGCGCCGCTTCCGAGGCCGGGCGCGCCCCTCGCGCCGCTTCCGAGGCCGGGCGCGCCCCTCGCGCCGCTTCCGAGGCCGGGCGCGCCCCTCGCGCCGCTTCCGAGGCCGGGCGCGCCCCTCGCGCCGCTTCCGAGGCCGGGCGCGCCCCTCGCGCCGCTTCCGAGGCCGGGCGCGCCCCTCGCGCCGCTTCCGAGGCCGGGCGCGCCCCTCGCGCCGCTTCCGAGGCCGGGCGCGCCCCTCGCGCCGCTTCCGAGGCCGGGCGCGCCCCTCGCGCCGCTTCCGAGGCCGGGCGCGCCCCTCGCGCCGCTTCCGAGGCCGGGCGCGCCCCTCGCGCCGCTTCCGAGGCCGGGCGCGCCCCTCGCGCCGCTTCCGAGGCCGGGCGCGCCCCTCGCGCCGCTTCCGAGGCCGGGCGCGCCCCTCGCGCCGCTTCCGAGGCCGGGCGCGCCCCTCGCGCCGCTTCCGAGGCCGGGCGCGCCCCTCGCGCCGCTTCCGAGGCCGGGCGCGCCCCTCGCGCCGCTTCCGAGGCCGGGCGCGCCCCTCGCGCCGCTTCCGAGGCCGGGCGCGCCCTCGCGCCGCTTCCGAGGCCGGGCGCGCCCCTCGCGCCGCTTCCGAGGCCGGGCGCGCCCCTCGCGCCGCTTCCGAGGCCGGGCGCGCCCCTCGCGCCGCTTCCGAGGCCGGGCGCGCCCCTCGCGCCGCTTCCGAGGCCGGGCGCGCCCCTCGCGCCGCTTCCGAGGCCGGGCGCGCCCCTCGCGCCGCTTCCGAGGCCGGGCGCGCCCCTCGCGCCGCTTCCGAGGCCGGGCGCGCCCCTCGCGCCGCTTCCGAGGCCGGGCGCGCCCCTCGCGCCGCTTCCGAGGCCGGGCGCGCCCCTCGCGCCGCTTCCGAGGCCGGGCGCGCCCCTCGCGCCGCTTCCGAGGCCGGGCGCGCCCCTCGCGCCGCTTCCGAGGCCGGGCGCGCCCCTCGCGCCGCTTCCGAGGCCGGGCGCGCCCCTCGCGCCGCTTCCGAGGCCGGGCGCGCCCCTCGCGCCGCTTCCGAGGCCGGGCGCGCCCCTCGCGCCGCTTCCGAGGCCGGGCGCGCCCCTCGCGCCGCTTCCGAGGCCGGGCGCGCCCCTCGCGCCGCTTCCGAGGCCGGGCGCGCCCCTCGCGCCGCTTCCGAGGCCGGGCGCGCCCCTCGCGCCGCTTCCGAGGCCGGGCGCGCCCCTCGCGCCGCTTCCGAGGCCGGGCGCGCCCCTCGCGCCGCTTCCGAGGCCGGGCGCGCCCCTCGCGCCGCTTCCGAGGCCGGGCGCGCCCCTCGCGCCGCTTCCGAGGCCGGGCGCGCCCCTCGCGCCGCTTCCGAGGCCGGGCGCGCCCCTCGCGCCGCTTCCGAGGCCGGGCGCGCCCCTCGCGCCGCTTCCGAGGCCGGGCGCGCCCCTCGCGCCGCTTCCGAGGCCGGGCGCGCCCCTCGCGCCGCTTCCGAGGCCGGGCGCGCCCCTCGCGCCGCTTCCGAGGCCGGGCGCGCCCCTCGCGCCGCTTCCGAGGCCGGGCGCGCCCCTCGCGCCGCTTCCGAGGCCGAGCGCGCCCCTCGCGCCGCTTCCGAGGCCGAGCGCGCCCCTCGCGCCGCTTCCGAGGCCGAGCGCGCCCCTCGCGCCGCTTCCGAGGCCGAGCGCGCCCCTCGCGCCGCTTCCGAGGCCGAGCGCGCCCCTCGCGCCGCACCCCCCCCGAGGCCGAGCGCGCCCTTCGCGACGCACCCCCCCCCGAGGCCGAGCGCGCCCTTCGCGACGCACCCCCCCGAGGCCGAGAGCGCCCTTCGCGACGCACCCCCCCGAGGCCGAGAGCGCCCTTCGCGACGCACCCCCCCCCCAGACCGAGAGCGCCCTTCGCGGCGCGCCCCCAACACAGAGTGCCGTCCTCACCTTCTACCCAGACTCCTACCTGAACAGTGAGGATTCCACATTCCGAGTTTTTGTTTTTACCATTGTTGCATACTACTTTTTTGGAGCATCCCCAGCCACTCTCAAGTACCTTAAGGGAGTTGGACCTGATGGTGAAAGGGATTGTTCATTTCCCAAAGAGCATGACCTCATCGTTGCAAAATTCACTTTGGTTCGTGAGGCCTTTCCCAACTGGTATAGATGCTGACAGTGGACCTCAGCAAAAGCTGATGACATAGTTAATGTTCAGGGGGCTTTGTCCGATGTGCCACCACTGCATGAGATTGCCATCTGCTTTATTTCTGCATCTTCCTGATGGACTCAGCAAAAAGTTTGATGCAGCACACTGACCAGACACGCAAGAGAGGACAGCCTTGCCTGCATCAGATTTGATTGGTATTATTTCCAATTCCTCCCCGCTGATGTGCCGACAGACTGTGGGCTTGCTCATCAAGGTGACAGTGACTACAGTTTTACAATTGCAGGCCTAGCCAGGCTCAGGTTTTGGAGCTCACACTAATACTTAGTGACTAAAAAGATTATTTTTCATAACATCTTTGTAACCTAAGGACATTCCAAGGTACTTTAATGTAGGGAAATGCATCAGCTAGTTTTTGCCCAAATGAGCTTCCCCAATGGATAATCATTCTTTTAGTGATTGTTGGTTATGGAATACGATTAGTCAGGACTCTATCTTTTACATCCACCTGAGAAGGTAAATGGAGCCTTGATTTAACATCCAAAAGACAGTACTTCAGATTGTGCAGCACACCCTCAGTACTATGCTGGAGTGTCAGCCTGGAGTATGGCCTCAAGTCTCTAGAGTGGAGCTTGAACCCAGGATTTTCCAAAGGACGGGAAAGAGTGTTAGCCATAGCTAATGCAGGAGGTCGGTTTGCAGGATGCTGGTGCACAGGTCAGCATCCTATAAACAGCAAATGGCCTGTAAATCTGGTGTGGCAGGAGGGAGGAATGTTGGACATTCAATGTTAAGGGAAATGGCAGAAGTTTGCATGGAGCTGCCATACTGAACAAAATTGGTTGGTTCACTGGGCCAACAGCTGCTTCTGATCAAGTGACAATGACAATGGATATTTGAAATAAAAAGTGCTGCATCACCCAACGCGAACATCCCCATGTTGATAAACACACAATATTTAGCACGGTGAGCAGTGAGTCAATTGTGAAGTTCGATTGATGAGCCCAGACCTTGAGGTGACTGGATTGAAACATGCGTGTCCATTAATCCATGATTTGGTTTGTTGATAAGGTCAAGACTTGATTGCACAAGTTAACAGGACATTCGGGAGGCGGAGCAGCCAGCTATCATGGTACATATAGGCACCAACTATATAGGTAAAAAAACGTGATGAGGTCCTACAGGCTGAGTTTAAGGAGTTAGGAGTTAAACTAAATAGTAGGACCTCAAAGGTTGTAATTTCAGGATTGCTACATGCCTCGTGCTAGCCAGAGTAGTAATGTCAGGACAGATACGATGAATATGTGGCTTGAGAGATGGTGCAAGAGGGAGAGATTCAAATTCTTGGGACATTGGAACCGGTTCTGGGGAAGGTGGGATCAGTACAAACCCGACGGTCTGTACCTGGGCAGGACGGAATGAAGTGAGGGATCACTTTGGGACCAGTGATCATAATTCCCTTATTTTAAAGATAGCTATGGAGAATGATAGGTCTGGCCCAAAAGTTAAAATTCTAAATTGGGGCAAGGCCAATTTTGATGGTATTGGACAGGAACTGTCAAAAGTTGATTGGGGCAGTCTGTTGGCAGGTAAAGGGATGGCTGGTAAGTGGGAGGCTTTCAAAGGTGCATTTACCAGGGTTCAGAATAAGCACATTCATTTTAGAGTGCAGGGCAAGGCTGGTAGAAGTAGGGAACCCTGGATGACTCAGTATATTGAGGCCCTGGTCAAAAATAAAAAAGAGGCATATAATATGCTTAGGCAGCTGGGATCAAGTGGATCCTTTGAAGAGTATAGAGGTTGTCTGAGTAAAGTTAAGAGAGAAATCAGGAGGGCAAAAAGGGGACATGAGATTGCTTTGGCAGATAAGGCAAAGGAAACTCCTAAGTGCTTCTACAAATACATAAAAGTGCAAAAGAGTAATGAGGGAGAAAGTAGGGCCTGTTAAGGATCTACAAGGTCATCTATGTGCAGATCCACAAGAGATGAGTGAGGACCTAAATTAATATTTCTCATTGGTATTTACTGTTGAGAAAAGCATGGATGTTAGGGAACTTGGAGAAATAAATAGTGATATCTTGATATGTGTATATATTGCAGAGAAGGAGGTGCTGGAAGGCTTAAAGCGCCTCAAGGTAGATAAATCCTAGGTCCTGATGAAATGTATCCCAGGGCATTGTGGGAGACTGGGGAGTAAATTGCGCGTCCCCTGGCAGAGATATTTGAATTGTCGATAGCCACCGGTGAGGTGCCTGAAGATTGGAGGGTAGCAAATGTTGAGCCTTTGTTTAAGAAGGGCTGTAGGGAAAAGCTTGGCAACTACAGACTGGTGAGCCTAACGTCTGTGGTGGGTAAGTTATAAGAAGGTATTCTGGGAGACAAGATCTACAGGCATTTAGTGAGGTAAAGACTGATTCGGGACCGTCAGCTTGGCTCTGTGAGTGGAAAACCATGCCTCATGAATTTGATTTCAGTTTTTGAAGGGGTAACCAAGAAGATCGATGAGGCCAGTGCAGTCGACGTTGTCTACATTGACTTTAGCAAGGCTTTTGACAAGGTACCACATGGTAGGTTGTTACATAAGGTTAAATCTCACACGATCCAGCGTGGATACGAAATTGGTTTGGCGACAGAGTACAAAAGGGTGGTTGTAGAGGGTTGTTTTGCAAACTGGAGGCCTGTGACCTGCGGTGTGCTCAGGGATCAGTGCTGGGTCCACTGTTATTTGTTATTTATAAAAATTATATGGATGAGAATTTAGGAGGCACTTAGTAAGTTTGCAGATGACACCAAGGTTGGTGGCATAGTGGACAGTGAAGAAGGTTATCTAGGGTTGCAATTGATCCTGATCAATTGGGCGGATGAATGGCAGATGGAGTTTAATTTAGATAAATGTGAAGTGATGCATTTTGGTAGATCGAATCGGGGTAGGACCTACTGAGTTAATGGTAGGGTGTTCGAGAGAGTTATAGCACAAAGAGATCTAGGAGTACAGGTTCATAGCTCCTTGAAAGTGGGAGTCACAGGTAGACAGGGTGGTGAAAAGGCATTCGGCATGCTTGATTTCATTGGTCAGAACATTGAATACAGGAGTTGGGACATTTTACTAAAGTTGTGCAAGACATTAGTACGGCCACACTTGGAATACTGTATACAGTTCTGGTCACCCTTTTATAGAAAGGATATTATTAAACTAGAAAGAGTGCAGAAAAGATTTACGAGGATGCTACCGGCACTTGATGGTTTGAGTTATAAGGAGAGGCTGGATAGACTGGGACTTTTTTCCCTGGAGCAAGGAGGCTTAAAGGTGATCTTATAGAAGTCTATAAAATAATGAACGGCATAGAGCATAGATAAGGTAGATAGTCAATGTCTTTTCCCAAAGGTAGGGGAGTCTAAAACTAGACTGCGTTGGTTTAAGATGAGAGGGGAAAGATACAAAAGGGTCCAGAGGGAAATTTTTTCACACAGGATGGAGAGTGTCTGGAACGAGCTGCTAGAGGCAGTAGTAGAGACGGATACAGTTTTGTCTTTTAAAAAGCATTTAGACAGTTAAATGGGAAAGCTGGGATATGGGCCAAATGCAATTGGGGTTAGGTTAGTGGTAAAAATTGGGTGGCACGGACAACCTGTTTTCATGCTGTAAACGTCTATGACTCAATAACCGGGGCAGAACGGTAGCATAGTGGTTAGCACTGTGGCTTCACAGCACCAGGGTCCCAGGTCCGATTCCCCGCTGGGTCACTGCAGAGTCTGCACGTTCTCCCCATGTCTGCGTGGGTTTCCTCCCACAGTCCAAAGACTTGCAGATTAGGTGGGTTGGCCATGCTAAATTGCCCTTAGTATCCAACAAGGTTAGGAGGGGTTATTGGCTTGGGGGGATAGGGTGGAAGTGAGGGTTTAAGTGGGCCGGTGCAGACACGATGGGCCGAGTGGCCTCCTTCTCCCACCGTATGTTCTATGTTCTAATAACAGAAAAAGCATTCACCCTCGAAATGTCATTCTAAATGCCATGGCCAGCTGTGTCTGAGTTCAGCTAAATTTATAACCCACCATGTGCCCAAGTTGAAGAAACATGTAGAAAACCTCTATCCCAACACACATCAGTTGCTTATAACCAAGGGAAATGATCGATTTGGGGAATCATTAGTGCCCATTGAAATCAGTCGTTTTATTTTTGTGTGGGGCTTGATTTGGGTTTCTGAATGCCTGATGCCATTGGGGCTAACCATACTTTATTTCAGCTTCTGCAGAGATGATCTGAAACGACTTCCGGAGGCGGCCATGGTGTGAGTGGTCGCACAATTGGCAGCTCCTGCTTGTGGTGGTGTTCTTGGGCCTTTTCCCCGATTAATGGGTGGATGTTTTGATGGAAAAGGGTGCAGGAGTGGTGGAGAAAGAGTATATTCCACTGGTGGACCATAAGTGGTTTTAGGTGAAAGGTGTTGATGGAGCAAGAAACTTTTCCTGTGACACAGGGAAAGATGGCGGAGAGCAGGGGTCAGGCCCTACCATCTCAATGGTCTGTGGAGCAGCAGAGAAAGGAGTCTCTGGAGGACCTGGCGAAGATGGTGGACCTGCTTAAGGCGTGGATTGACCACGTGGAGCTGAAGCTGGAGACTCAAAGCCATGCGATCCAGAAGATGGAGGAGATGGTGGCGGCTGAAATGAGGGTGTTGAGAGATGCCCAGAGGCAGCTTCAGGAAAAGGTCTTGAGAATCGCTCCCGGAGGCAGAATCTGAGGATTGTGGGGTTGCCAGAGGGCATTGAGGGAACGGATGCTGGCTCTTGTGTAGGCAAAATGCTGGAGAAGTTGCTGGGGGAGGGAGCCTTTGAATGGCCCCTGGAGGTGGATCGGGTGCACAGGACACTGATGAGGAAGTCGCAGGGTAACGAGCCGCCGAGGGCGATGGCTAAGGCTGGTGCGGTTGCACTGGTTCCTAGATAAAGGATGGATCTTGAAGTGGGCCAGGCAGATGAGGCGATGTAGCTGGGAGGGCAACGAGCTTCGGTGTACAGGACCTGGGTGCGGAGCTGGTCAAGAGGGGAGCGGGCTTTAATTGAGTGAAGGCTGCCCTCTTCAAGAAGGGGGGTGAAGTTCGGGATGCTGTACCCGGCCCGTCTCTGGGGGACCTACAATGGTCGGGAATATTATTTTGGACACCGGAGGAAGTGATGGAGTTTGAGAGGCGGAGGAGGTGTTTGCGGAGGTTGGTCCTCCCTGTCCCCCTTACCGGGGAGGGCGGGGTTTGGTAGGTGATTTTTTTTCTTCCCATTTTGCGGGGGGGGGGGGGGGGAAGAGAGAGGAGAACCTTCGTTGGGATGTTTGTTGTTGGCTGTTTTGAGGGGAGGGTCATGTTGGGTGAGTGCATTGGGTTATGTTTTTTCTCTTTGATTGTTGCTATTGCTGTTTGCATCAAGGTCTGGAGGATCGGGCGGGGGGGGAGGGGAAAGGAGAATCAGTGAGGGGTAGGATGTTAAGCACAAAGAGCGGGGGCTCCCAGGCTAGCTGGGTGGGCTAGTTCACGGAAGCGCAGTGGGGGGTGAGCAGGTGGTTAGTGTGTTGATGGGTTTAGGATTGTTGCTTGGGGGGGGGGGGACAGCTGGCGGGAAGGACTTTTGAAGTACGGTATGTGGAGACCGATGACGGTGGACATCCGAGTGCGGGCCTGAGGCTGCCTTCCCATCCCCCGACCAAGCTGATCACCTGGAATGTAAGAGGGTTGAATGGGCCGGTCAAGAGGTCTGCCTGTTTGGGCATTTGAGGAGCTTAAATGAATGATGTGGCATTCTTGCAGGAAACGCAGGGATCAAACAAGGCTAAGGAAAGGGTGGATAGGTCAAGTCTTTCATTCAGGATTAGATTTGAAGATGAGGCGGTGGCTGGTCTTGATAAATAAGCGGGTGGTGTTTGAGGTGGGGAATATAGTGGCAGACTCTGATGGAGGTTCGTTATGGTGAGTGGGAAATTGGAGGGGATACGGGTGGTGTAGGTGAATGTTTACGCCCCAAAAGGGGACGATGTGGAGTTTGAGGCAGGTGCAGCGGAAGATCCCGGACCTGGACTCGCACCGGCTGATGGTGGGGGGGGGGGGTGGATTTTAACACGCTTATTGAGCCAAAATTGGATTGGTCGAATCCGAGGTAGGGGAGGCTGTGGTGAGGAAGTTGAAAGGTGTTTATGGAGCTGATGGGAAGAGTGGACCAGTGGAGAGTTAGCAGGCCGAGGGCGAAGGAATATAAATTTTTCTCGCACGTACATAGGGTGTTCTCCCGGATCGACTATATTGTGATGGACAGGACGTTGTTGGCGGGGATGGTCGGTGCGGAGCACTTGCCGATTGTGGTTTCAGACCATCCGCCACATTGGGTGGACTTGCAGGTACATTAGGGGCAGCACGGCAGCATTGTGGCTTCACAGCGCCAAGGTCCCAGGTTCGATTCCCCGCTTGGTCACTGTCTATGTGGAGTCTTCACGTTCTCCCCGTGTCTGCGTGGGTTTCCTCCAGGTGCTCCGGCTTCCTCCCACAGTCCAGATATGTGCAGGTTAGGTGGATTGGCCATGATAAATTAGTGACCAAAAAGGTTCGGAGGGGTTATTGGGTTACGGGGATAGGGTGGAAGCGAGGGCTTAAGTGGGTCGGTGCAGACTCGATGGGCCGAATGGCCCCCTTCTGCACTGTACGTTCTAATTGGGGGGGGGGTGTGGTGTTTAGTGCCCGCAGTGGAGGTAGATGTGAGACTTAGCGGATGAGGAGGTTTGTGAGTGGGTGGGAGCTGCTATTCGGGGATATGTGGAGTTGAAGATATGCTATAGGCGGCGTTGAAGGCACTGGTGCGGGGGAGTTTAGATCAATACAGGTGCAGAGGAACAAGATGGAGCGGGCGGAGATGGTGAGGTTAGTGGATGAGATCCTGCCGGTCGATAGGAGGCCCAGGCGGCGGGGTTGTTGAGGGAGTGGCAGGAATTCCAGGTGGAGTTTGGAATGATGTCTACGGGTAAGACGGTAGGGCAGTTAAGGGCTAGGGGGCAGTCAATGAATATGGGGAAAAGGCGAGTAGGATGTTGGCACATCAAATGAGGATGCAGGAGGTGGTGAGGGAGATCAGAAATGTGAAGGACAGGAGGGGGAACACGGTCTCGGATCCAGTGGTGTTGAATGGGGTGTTTGAGGACTGTTCTAATAGGCTATATGATTCGGAACCCCCGGCCGGGTTGGAGGGAATGAGGCATTTCTTGGATGGGTTGGAGTTCCCTAAGGTGGAGGAGGATCTGGTGGAGGGACTGGGGAGCCCCCATTGGGCTGGTGGAGGTGTAGGAGGGCATGGGGGCATTGCAGGCAGGGAAGGCCCTGGGCCCGGATGGGTTCCCGGTGGAATTTTATAAGAAGTTTTTGGGAGACCCTGCTGGTAACAGCAGTCAACTATGCGAGGGGGCAGGGGGTGCTCCTTCCTACTTTATCGCAGGTCTCAGTCTCCTTAACTTTAAAGAGGGATAAGGACCCGGAGCAGTGTGGGTCTTACCGGCCAATTTCATTACTAAATGTGGATGCTAAGTTGCTGGCCAAGATCCTGGCCTCACGGATTGAGGACTGTGTGCTGGGGTGGTAGGGAAGGATCAAACCGAGAATGTGAAGGGGAGGCATCTGTAGACTAATATTGGGCGTTTGTTAAACGTTATAATGATTCCCCTGGAGGGATTATTATAATGATGACCCCGGAGGGATGAAGAGTGGAGGTGGTGGTCACATTGGATGCAGAGAAGGCCTTTGACCGGGTGGAGTGGGACTATTTGTGGGAGGTATTGGGACAGTTTGGGTTTGTGCAGGGGTTTGTCGACTGGGACCGGCTGCTATATCGGGCACCGACAGTGAGAGTGCGGACGAACCGGGTGAACTCAAAGTATTTCAGGTTGCATTGTGAGACGAGGCACGGATGCCCACGCTCCCCATTGCTCTTTGGCGATAGAGCTATTGTCAATGGCGCTCGGAGCGTCCAAAGGATTGGCAGGGGATAGTGCGGCGGGGGTGGGGGTGGTATGGGGCATAGGGTCTCGCTGTATGCGGATGATCTGCTCCATATATCAAACAAGTTGGAAGTTATTGGAGGAATTTGGCCGGTTCTCGGGGTACAAATTGAATATGGGGAAGAGTGAGATTTTCCCGAATCAAGCGAGGGGCAGGAGAAGAGGTTGGGGGAGTTGCCATTTGGAGTAGTTGGGGGGCGAGCTTTAGGTATTTGGGCATTCAGGTGCGCGGGGTGGGAGCAGTTGCACACTCTGAATCTGGCTCAGTTGTTGGAGCAAATGAAAGTGAATTTTAGAATGTGGGATGTGCTCCCGCTGACGGGACGGGTGCAATCGGTGAAGATGACGGTTCTCCCGAGGTTCTGATTTGTGTTCCAGAATCTCCCGATCTTTATTCCAAAGGCTTTTTTTAGGAGGATTACTGCACTGATATCAGGGTTTGTTTGGGGGGGGGAGGGGGGGGCGGTGGGGGTGTTGTTAAGAGGGTGCTGCTGGAGCGGGGTCCAGTGGGGGATGCAGGTTGACTCTTCCAAACTTGATGAATTATTTTTGGTTGACGAATATAGCTATGGTTAGGAAATGGTTAGTGGGGGAGGGGACGGTCTGGGAGCGGATAGAGACAGCCTCTTGTAAAGACTCTGGTTTATGGGCACTGGTGACGGCGCCTCCGCCGTTTCCACCAGCCAGGTATTGCACAAGCCCAGTAATGGCCCTGAGGGTGTGGGGACTGTAGCGACAGCACCTGAGGCTGGAGGGGGCCTCGGTTTGGGTACTGATCTGCGGTTTGTCCCGAGGGGGGCTCGACGGGGGGTTTCATGGGCGGCGACGGACAGGGATTGAGCGGTTTGGCTTGGAGGGGCTAGCGGAGGAATTCCCAGAGGGATTTTGTTAGGAAGCAGGTGCCGGCCTTTCCTCACCTGCTGCCCCTGGGGTTACAGGACAAAGTGGTGTCAAAAGCAGGGGTAGATGAAGGCAGAGTGTCTGGAATCTGTAAAGATTAGGAGAATGCCCTGATAGGTGTAGTAAAGCGAAAGTGGGAGGAAGAGTTAGGGAAGGAGGTGGAGGCTGGGTTGTGGGAGGCGGCTTTGAGGGGAGTGAACGCATCCTCTTTGTGTGCTAGGCTTAGCCTTATTCAGTTCAAAGTGGTGCACAAGGCACATATGACTGTGGCCAGGATGAACAAGTTTTTTGAAGGGGTGGAGGATATGTGTGGGCGGTTCGCGGGTGGGCAGCGAATCATCACCGCATGTTTTGGGCCTGTTCGAAGCTTGGGGAATTTTGTGGGAGTTCACTGATGTTATGGACCTGAGTCCAGAAGTGGCGATCTTTGGAGTGTCTGAAGACCCGGGAGTGCAGGAGGCGAGAGAGACCTTGGCCTTTGCCTCCCTGGTAGCCCGGTGACGGATCTTATTGGAATGGCAGAACTCGGGACCGCCGAAACCGGGGGTTTGGGTGAGCGACCTAGCAGAGTCCCTCAAGCTGGAGAAGATAAAGTTCGCTTTTATAGGATCTGTAGAGGGGTTTGTCCGGAGATGGCAGCTGTTCCATCGACTTCTTCGAAAACAGATAAGATGTCAGCGGTGGGGGGAGGGGGTTTAAAAAAGGTGTTTGGGGAGTGGGAGGCGGGACAGTGGGGTGTTAGGTATTTATTTGTTTTTAGCATTTGCATTCCTGTTGCTTTTATATGATTATGTTTGATGTGTATATATCCATATATAAATGTCTCAATAAAATAGTTTTTAAAAAGGAGGATGATCTGAAACAGTTGATTGATATTTCTTGCCAGGTGTACCGAAGTACAATGAAAAGTATTTTTTTGCGGCCAAGTTAACGTACACAGTACGTACATAGTAGACAAAGAATAATCGACAAGAGTACATTGACAAATAGTGATTGGTTACAGTGCGGAACAAGGGCAAAACAAGCAATATATGAACAAGAGCATCATAGGGCGTAGTGTTCTTGCAGAGAACGGATCAGTCTGAGGGAGAGTTGTTGAGTCTCGTAGCTGTGGGGAAGAAGCTGTTCCTATGTTTGGATGTGCGGGTCTTCAGGCGTCTGTATCTTCTGCCTGATGAAAGGGTCTGGAAGAGGACAAAGCCTGGGTGGGAGGGGTCTCTGACAATGCTGTCTGCCTTACTGAGGCAGCGGGAGGTGTATACAGAATCAATGGGAGGGTGGCAAGCATGTGCGATGCGTTGGGCTGAGTTCACCACACTGCAATTTCTTGCGATGTTGGGCTGAGCAGTTGCCACACAAAGCTGTGATGCAGCCGGATAGGATGCTCTCTATCGCACATCTGTAGAAGTGTGAGAGTCGATGCAGAGATGCCGAATTTATTTAGCTTCCGTAGGAAGTAGAGACGTTGTTGGACTTTCTTGCAACGTGCGTGGACCAGGAAAGACTATTGGTGATGGTGAAACCCAGGAACTTAAATAGAACATAGAACATAGAACAATACAGCGCAGTACAGGCCCTTCGGCCCACGATGTTGCACCGAAACAAAAGCCATCTAACCTACACTATGCCATTATCATCCATATGTTTATCCAATAAACTTTTAAATGCCCTCAATGTTGGCGAGTTCACTACTGTAGCAGGTAGGGCATTCCACGGCCTCACTACTCTTTGCGTAAAGAACCTACCTCTGACCTCTGTCCTATATCTATTACCCCTCAGTTTAAAGTTATGTCCCCTCGTGCCAGCCATATCCATCCGCGGGAGAAGGCTCTCACTGTCCACCCTATCCAACCTCCTGATCATTTTGTATGCCTCTATTAAGTCTCCTCTTAACCTTCTTCTCTCCAACGAAAACAACCTCAAGTCCATCAGCCTTTCCTCATAAGATTTTCTCTCCATACCAGGCAACATCCTGGTAAATCTCCTCTGCACCCGCTCCAAAGCCTCCACGTCCTTCCTATAATGTGGTGACCAGAACTGTACGCAATACTCCAAATGCGGCCGTACCAGAGTTCTGTACAGCTGCAACATGACCTCCCGACTCCGGAACTCAATCCCTCTACCAATAAAGGCCAACACTCCATAGGCCTTCTTCACAACCCTATCAATCTGGGTGGCAACTTTCAGGGATCTATGTACATGGACACCAAGATCCCTCTGCTCATCCACGCTTTCAAGAACTTTACCATTAGCCAAATATTCCGCATTCCTGTTATTCCTTCCAAAGTGAATCACCTCACACTTCTCTACATTAAACTCCATTTGCCACCTCTCAGCCCAGCTCTGCAGCTTATCTATGTCCCTCTGTAACCTGCTACATCCTTCCACACTATCGACAACACCACCGACTTTAGTATCGTCTGCAAATTTACTCACCCACCCTTCTGCGCCTTCCTCTAGATCATTGATAAAAATGACAAACAGCAACGGCCCCAGAACAGATCCTTGTGGTACTCCACTTGTGACTGTACTCCATTCTGAACATTTCCCATCAACCACCACCCTCTGTCTTTCAGCTAGCCAATTTCTGATCCACATCTCAAAATCACCCTCAATCCCCAGCCTCCGTATTTTTTGCAATAGCCTACCGTGGGGAACCTTATCAAACGCTTTGCTGAAATCCATATACACCACATCAACTGCTCTACCCTCGTCTACCTGTTCAGTCACCTTCTCAAAGAACTCAATAAGGTTTGTGAGGCATGACCTACCCTTCACAATCGATCGACCATCTCCACTTCGGAGCCATTGATGTAGACTGGGGGGGTCGTGCTACGTTTCCTGAAGTCAGTGATCAGTTCCTTGGTCGTTCCAACATTTAGAGAGAGGTTGTTTTCGGTACACCATGCAACCAAATGAGCTATCTCCCTTCTGTAGTCTGATTCGTCGATGTTTGAGTTAAAATGACATTTGCATTATTGCTGCAGCAACCTGAAGTAAACATGGGGCTGGATTTTCTTTGGGTATGGAAGCGTGTTATGGTCCGAATTACCAGATTTTGATTTTTTTTTTCTTGGAGAAAATCTATTTTCCTTTAAGTTCCCGATCCAACATAATTTTCCTTTGGCTTTTTAGCATGCCAGGAGTGCCTAGTGTGCAAAATGTACTCCAACCTCCACTGAGGTCAGGTTCCCTTTTTTAAATGGGCCGATGGTGCGGGGTTTTGGAAGCCCATTTAAAATATGCCAGGTTTGAGAGCTTGTGAAGAAAATAAAAAGCCTGTTGAGTCAGGAACATTCAGAAAGGTACGTGTAAAATGTTTACACACCTTCA
This sequence comes from Scyliorhinus torazame, assembly GCF_047496885.1. Lineage (NCBI taxonomy): Eukaryota > Metazoa > Chordata > Chondrichthyes > Carcharhiniformes > Scyliorhinidae > Scyliorhinus > Scyliorhinus torazame. The sequence goes on from NC_092724.1 coordinate 84,041,178, forward strand.
GATACCTTTAGGTGCTGTACTTTAATGTAGACGTATTTTTAATGCAGTGATTCATCGGGATCTGTCCAACAAAGGTCAGTTGATCCTTAAATTGATCGGCATTGTGTAATTGTTCAGATGCATAACAGTACATTTTGCAAAGGAGAAAGTACCATAATGTATTAAAAATGTCCTGCTTTCATGTTTTTGTGCACATTCTTCACCTCTGTTAATTGACTGACATTGTTTTGAAATGGAAATGACTTCTGTCAGTGGAGCTGGAAGCTTTTGTTATGACAGCTGTTTTATTATGAAGGCTTGGCTTTGTTTTAAAAGCTTTAGCTCAGCAGTTGGTCTCATTGATCATGACTATTTAAACTTTTGTGAGCCTATAATAACAGATTGTCTTTGTGGTTTCTTGCGTGTTTACAAACCTAATCGACTCTGAAACAGAAAGATAGAAAAAATAGGAGCAGGAGGAGGCCATTTGGCCCTTCAAGCCCACTGCGCCATTCATTATGATCATGGCTGATCAGCCAACTCAATAGCCTAATCCCACTTTCCCCCATATTCCCCATATCCTTTGATCCCCTTTACCCCAAGTACTATATCTAACTGCTTCTTGAAACCATACAATGTTTTGGACTCAGCTACATAGAACATAGAAAATACAGCACAGAACAGGCCCTTCGGCCCACGATGTTGTGCCGGACGTTTGTCCTAGATTAATCATAGATTATCATTGAATTTACAGTGCAGAAGGAGGCCATTCGACCCCCTGAGTCTGCACCGGCTCTTGGAAAGAGCACCCTACCCAAACTGAACACCTCCACCCAACACCAAGGGCAATTTTGGACACTAAGGGCAATTTATCATGGCCAATCCACCTACCCTGCACACCTTTGGACTGTGGGAGGAAACCGGAGCACCCAGAGGAAACCCACGCAGACACTGGGAGGACGTGCAGACTCCGCACAGACAGTGACCCAAGCCGGAATCGAACCTTGAGCTGTGAAGCAATTGTGCTATCCACAATGCTACCGTGCTGCCCTTAAGAACAAATAAATCTACACTATATTATTTTACCGTAATCCATGTACCTATCCAATAGCTGCTTGAAGGTCCCTAATGTTTCCGACTCAACTACTTCCACAGGCAGTGCATTCCATGCCCCCACTACTCTCTGGGTAAAGAACCTACCTCTGATATCCCTCCTATATCTTCCACCTTTCACCTTAAATTTATGTCCCCTTGTAATGGTTTGTAAAGTAAGGTAATGAATTCCACAGGCTCACCACTCTGGGTGAAGAAATTTCTCCCCATCTCTGTCCTAAATGGTCTGCCACGTATCCTCTGACCCCAGGTTCTGGACACACCCACCATCAGGAACATCCTTCCTGCATCAACCCTGCCCAGTCCTGTTAGAATTTTATAGGTTTCTATGAGATCCCTCCTCATTCTTCTGAACTCCAGCGAATCCAATCCTAACCGATTCAGTCTCTCCTCGTAAGTCAGCCATCCCAGGAATCAGTCTGGTAAACCTTCGCTACACTCCCTCTATAGCTAGAGCATCCTTCCTCAGATAAAGAGACCAAAACTGCCTCACCAAGCTCCTGTATAATTGCAGTAAGACATCCCTGCTCCTGTACTCAAATTCTCTCGCAGTGAAGGCCAGCATACCATTTGCCTTCTTTACTGTGTAGCCACCTGGGTTGGCCACTTCCCGACTTAAAATGGAGATCCGCAAAGACTACAGGGAAATTCAGCCAAGCCAGGAAAAACTAGCAAGTGCAAAGTCTCCTGTGTATTAGAACTTGCAGAAGCCCAGACAGCACTGAAACTCACAGCCATCTGCATACTAATGAGCGATCCCCAGGTACAATTGAAACATGTAAGGTGAATAAGGCCAAGCCAGACTCCTCGGCGCCAGCAGGAGCCAAGACAAAGGAAGGCCAACGGACACTCGGGGACCGCCCAGCGAATTCCAGTCTGGGAGAAATCGATCCAAGTGATCAGAACTTAGTCCAATCACTTGGAACCAGGTACGGGGCGTGAAGCCCTTGGGGACTATAAAATAGAGTCCCCAAGTTCAATTCGTCCTTCTTGGCAGGGTCACTCAGCAGCGAATCAACCCTTGAGAGTGAACTGCCCAAGCTTCCGCATCAACCAAGTAAGTCTCCAGTCAACGCACGCTACGAGATAGGCGCTCCTAGCTACCAGTCCATACCAGCTTTTGAATCCTGCAGACTCCGATAGAACGAAAGGCCATTTGTTCCCCTGACCTGGTGGGCCAATTCCGAAGCTAAGTATAGGCCTTTTAGTGATAGAGAATAGTCTAGAAAGTGGAGTTTATGCATGAGTAGTGATTTACTGTGTATAATAAATGTGTTTTGATTTGAACCTTACTAATTGGTGTGTTGAGTTATTGATCAGTACTTGAACTTGAACCTCGTGGCAGTATCATAAAGATACCTGACGACTCTAGAGCAAAGATTATAGAAACAGAGCAAATTAAGTAAAGATACAACGGGCAACATTTAAGAGCCAACCAAAAGTTAGCAACATATTACTGGCGACATCTGACGGGACCTGACTTAGAAGTGGCCTAACCACTCCGGGAGAACCCAAAATTTGACTTAGAATTCAATTGGGAACAGAAAACCCACAAGTGTTCAAGCAGTTCTGATCAATCCTCGTAATTCGGAAGTGTGTTAATGCATGCGTAATTAACCGGGCTATAAGGTAAAACTGATAGATTTTTGTTGCGAAAAACTGTCGGGAGTTTGTATTCCGGAAAATAGCGAAAGCCGTACCCGTAATTACAGCACCGCCTTAGTACCCCTCGTTCCAAATTTTAAGAGAGTATTTAGATAGGAAAGATGGCAATGCAACACCTCATGAACCCTGAAGAATTTGTGGTCGCAGCGACCAGCAGTAGAGTAGGTCAGTGTCCCGTTTGGGAAGAAGAGATCAGGAAATATCTCAAAGGGAAAGGATGGCCCCTTTGGAGTGAATTCTGTGACAATGAGGAAACAATGAGAAATGGGAGAACCTGTCAGAAATCCATAAGAAAAGCTTAGGGAAAGCTCGCAAGCCGATGGCAATCGTGTCCTGTCTGGCACAATTGCGAGGCACAGAGGAGATCGTTTGGACGCTCCGCAAAGAGATAGAGGAGAGACATCGAATGAGCAAGGACGATGTTAGCGAGATCGAGAGAGAGAATATAGATTTAAGAAGGAAGTTGGCAGCAAAGGACGGAGAGGTGGATGATGCCAAGAAGGCACACCAGTCTTGTCTAGCGCATCTGAGCAGCTTCCAAACTCAATATGAGAAGACCTACCAGGACACGCAACGTGCAGTCCTGGTAAGAGAAGAGACCGAGAAACAGGTAGAGGCATTGCAAAGGCAGTGCAGCGATTTAAAAGCAGCATTAAGAGCACTCCATGCTGCCACCATGGAGCACAGACAAAGCTCATTAGATCATGCGAAATGCAGGAAGCAAATTGCGGAGCTGCAGTCTTTGCTTTTGGTGCAAAATGGGTTCCAGAGCACCTTTGGATCCAAATTAGATGAAGAAGACGGCCCTGGTTGGCAAGAATTAAATGAAACCGCGCATAGGTATATTCAGGTAACGTGCGCAAGGAAAGCCCCAAAAGAGAAAAGCACCCCAACCCCCCACAGTACAGATAGATCAGGCACCCATGAATCCAGTAACCACCCACCGCACAGTCCCATCAGATGGAGATGCGGAATTCCTTTACACCACCCTCTTAACCATGACCCAATTACGGGACGCGTGCCAAAAGATCACACCCTTCCTCCGCACCTCAGACCACCACCACTTCTTTGCTAGAGTGAAGCAGCAGGCGACCATGTACGACCTGGATGAGCGTGAGCACGTGAAGCTCACAGTTTTGAGTGTAGACCCTTCAGTCGTAGCAGCCCTTCCCGACCCACAGAATGTAGGAGGAGGCATCCTTGCAGAGATGCACACGGTGATCCTAGACGCGATCGGTTACAACACAGGTGACCCAGTAGAAGGCCTGAATAAGTGCAGGCAGAAAAAGACCGAACACCCCACAGCGTTTGCTGGACGCCTGTGGATTCATTTTACAGCCGTTTTCGGCAATTTAGAACACGCCCATTTGTCCCAAGACGATATGGCCAAATGGACCCGCACCCTTATCTCCCATGCCACAGAGGCAGAACAAAAAGCTTGCGCCAACTATGACCCCCTCAGAGGAAGCGCACAATGAAAAGTGGGTTTTAAAAAGACCTGGGAGCAATCTGTCCAAAAGAAACCCGAAGAACAGCAGGCAGAGGCAGATATCCACACAGTTAAGACGTACCAGAACCCCGCATGGGTAAACGAAGGCAGGAACAGCCCCCACAGAAACCACAGGAGTGTTACAACTGTGGACAAATAGGTCACTTTGCACGAGAGAGCAATGCCCCACGAAAGTCACAGAGAGCCCAGCAGGCAGGCACTCTGAATAAGAATAGGACAGAGCCCATACATGGTGTGAGCACCCGTTCAGATCAGACAGACATGAACGGAACTGACTGACTGTGTTCGGGCTTCCCCACCTGGGTCTGCGACACCCTTTGGGATAGGTCCGGCCGACCAGTAGTTGCAGCAAAAGTACGGGGACAGCCCATCGAATTTCTCTGGGACACCGGAGGGTCCCGCACCACAATTTATTCCTCCACCATGTTCCCAAAAGACACGTGGCCCACTACAGCCACCATCACCCTCAGCGGCTTCACAGGCCACTCACAGCAGGGACACATCACAGCCCCTGTACCCATTCAAATCGGCAATATTACGACAAGACACCCCATAGTTTTAGTCGATCTACCCCACACAGCAGGACACATTTTGAGCATTGATTTTATGAACTCCCACCACCTTTCATTTGATCCAGTAAACCAATGTGTCTGGAAAATAGCAAAATCCACAAGAGCCCCCGCAACGCTCACAGTAGGTGAGTATGCAAACAAGATTAGAGCAGTCGGCGAATTTTGGTTTGACCCGACCACGATTAGCACAGACAAGCAGGTTAGGGCAAGTTCTGCAGAAGCACAGGACAGCATTCGCAACCCACAAACACGACTGTGGCCGGATGACTGGTTCCGTTCAAATCACAGGACCTGACCCGAGACCCCAAAAGCAATACGGATTTCCCCAAGAGGCATAGGGAGAAATCTGAAAGGTTATCGATAGCTTATTGGAGCAGGGCGTACTTAGATCAGTAGCCTCTAATAATAATGCCCCGATTTGGCCAGTGAGAAAGCCTGATGGATCACGGCGACTGACCATCGATTCCCGGGAACTCAACAAAGTCACCCACGCAGCAGCCCCCACGGTAGCCACAAGTCCCGAGACCATGCTCAAACAGGGACTCGACTCACGATATTTTACGGTTTTGGACGTCAGTAACGGATTCTGGTCCATTCCATTGGCAAAAGCATGCCAATACAAATTTGCCTTCACTTTTAAAGGTCAGCAGTACACGTGGACATGCCTTCCACAAGGATTCCACAACTCCCCCTCCATTTTCCACCGACAGCTGGCAAATGGATTATCAAAATTTTCTCGCCCTGAATGTCTGGTCCAGTATGTGGACGACCTATTACTGCAGACAGACACCAAGGCAGAGCACATCGTGCTTCTGTCTGAACTCCTACAGCAGATTGGTTGTAAAGTAAACGCCAAAAAGGCCCAAATTTTGGAAAACAAAGTGATATATTTGGGTACGATTATCACGCATGGTAAACACGAGATCGGGGATAAAAGAATTGACTCGATTGTCAAATTGCTCCTTCCCCAGAACGTTTCACCCTCTGGTCGTTTTTAGGACTGGTTGACTACTGCCGAAACCATATTGACGGTTTCGCCACCAAGGCAGCACCTCTCTCGGAACTCCTAAAGAAAGGAGCCCCTTGGGAATGGCTTACGCAGCATACGGATGCTGTGCATGCTTTGAAAAGAGCCCTCACTGCAGCCCCCCGCACTGCAGGTTCCAGACCCGCTTTTCCCCCTAGGCTATAGAGATAGCTAGCACAGACCGCACCCTTTCGGCCGTGCTCCTCCAGGAACGGCACGGACAATTAAGACCCGTGGCTTACGCCTCCAGACTTTGAGATCCTGTGGAGCAGGGATTTTCGGCCTGTGAAAGGCACCTGCTCGCAGTTTCTGGGCGGTTCAGTATTTTTCCTACATAACCGGACTAAACCCCATCACAATCCTCAAGAAACACCTCCCCCCCCCCCCACCCAACTTTTACTAGACGAACGACTTAAGGGCGGTACAGAGAAGCCAGATGGACCCTTCTTTTGCAGGGACGGGACATCACTGTTAAAAAGACCAAGACCCACACTTTTCTAGCCGACAACCTTCAGTACCCAGGCACCTCCCACGATTGTGAAATTATCTCACCGCACCACAACACAGGCCCCTTTATTGCGAACCCCCCCCCCCCCCCCAGAAAGATAGGTAGTTCACCCCAGAGCCCCCAGCACACAGACACGTGCGAACCCTTAAGGATATATGTGAATGGTTCTTCCGGTGTATTAGACAGGAAGCGCATTACAGGATGCGGCATTTATGTCGGGGACGTGCAGGGATGCGCCCTAGAAGAAATCTTAAAACTACCAGGGCACTTGGGCGCGCAGGCGGCAGAACTAGCGGCCATCGCGTACATTGTGGACCACCCAGATTCCTTCCCCAGCCCAGCAGACATATACTCGGACAGCCCCTCTGTCTGCAACAGCCTTACAGAATTCCTACCCCTGTGGGAAGCAAGAGGATTTGTTTCCGCAGACGGAAAATCCCTCCCTGTAACCCCATTGCTCCACCACATTTTGGAGAAAGCACAGGACAGGATATTTGGAATTGTTAAAGTCCGCAGTCACCACTGTTCCTCCCCACCTGGAAATGTAAAAGCCGACGCACTGGCTAAGGCAGGTTCCAGGCATGGATATTTGTGGACACCCCCCGAAAGCGCCCCAGTGAATGCAGTTCAGCTCTCGCAGACTGATATTGAGGATTTAGTGCAGGCCCAGAAGCAAGATAGCAATCTCAGGGAGATTTTGAAAGGAAAATTTACGACACCTTACGATAGATTTTAAAACGCACTAACCACACATGACGGTGTGGTCCTAAAAGACACCCTTTATGTGGTTCCTGTACAGGACAGGAATCGGCTTATTTGTTTTTTCCATGACAGTCATGGGCATCAGGGAATTGATCCAACTACAGCCCACCTCAGGAAGCTCTGTTAGTGGCCAAGTTTAAAAGAAGACGTAACGCACTATGTTCAGAATCGCCTTATCTGTGCCCAAAACAATCCGGACAGATCTGCAAAGAAAGCTCGGCTTAGCCACACCCACCCCGTTAATAGCCCCTGGACTAATCACCAGATTGATTTTATAGGACCATTGCCCCCTTGCAGGAATGGTTACAAGTACTTATTAGTCGTCATAGACACTTTTACGAAATGGGTAGAGGCATTCCCATCCAGAACTAACACGGCAAAGACCACAGCCAAGATCTTAACCCACCATATCTTTACGAGATGGGGACTGCCCCGCAGCATTGAATCCGACCAAGGTTCCCATGAAGAACGTCCTCACGATATTTTGCATTACCCAAAAATTCCACATCGCACACCACCCCCAGTCCAGTGGTATCGTGGAGCGAATGAATCGGACCCTAAACGCAACCCTCAGGAAAATGGTCCAACAAAACAACACCACTTGGGATTCAGTGCTCCCTTTTGCGCTGATGTTTTTGAGAAATGCTGTCTCAACTTCCACAGGATACACCCCACACACTCTCATGACCGGACGCCCCATGAAACGCACAGAATTTTTATTAGGACTTGACTTGACCAGCCCGGAAGTGACGGCCCTCACACACAAGAATGCAGTAAAACAGTTAGTCGAAAATGTAAAAACGGCTCAGCTAGCAGCCGCAGTAAGATTAGGCACTAGAAAGAAACAGAGCAAGGCCTGTTTCGACAAGACAGTGCATGCGACTGAGTTTGAGGTAGGACAGCAGGTCATGCTCTCCATTTACAACCCCAGCACATTCCTGTCACCGAAGTATTCGGGTCCGTACTCCATTGCGGACAAAGTAAGCCCCTCCGTCTATCAAATTAAGTACCCCAACGGAAAGACTGCGTGGTTCCATATTAACCAGCTTAAGGCATATGGCCCACAGGCCAACCACCAACCACGCACACCACGTCATGCTCGACGCAGCAGACCACACCCCGCCCACACCCAACGTATCCCTACCCTCCCCTAACACACCCATCACTTCCACGGACTCGCACTCGACTCCACCCCCGAACTCTAGACTCCGCCCCGGAACGCCCACAGACAGCAGCAGCAGCGACAGCGACTGTAAATCAGACAATAGCCACAGCACGCCTCCCTACTATCCCCAGGCAACAGGACCTACACCCAGCGAATCTGAACACTATTCGAGTGATCCCTTCCTCATAACATTCCTCAACAAATCCCACCAAAGACCACCGCCCTACGATGACGATTCTGTCCCCACAGAATTAGACACAACTTTCTGGCACCGCGACAATTCGTACAGGCTAGTCCGGAACGACGAGATGGACCCTAAGTCACACCATGCAGCTTTATCAACCCTCATCCATTCCAGAGTATGGCATCCGGAAGAAGAGGACGACTTTGAGTCTGACTCCCAAAACGAAAACCCCTTTGCGACCCTGTTCGCAACTGATAACTGAGGTGTCCAGATGTTTTAAAAAGGAACCGCTTGGGAGAAACGGTGTCCTTTCTGATGGAACCTGCAGCATGTTGTTCAAAGTTTGTTCGTTAGTGTTCTTGTTATGTGTTGTTTGTAAACTCGGAAGTTCCACAGCCACACGCCATATTTGTCGGCAGAAACGTGTGAAAACTTGCCAGCATGCTTATCGGCAGAAACCGTTGAGAGCTTGCCAGCCCCCGTTCATAACTGCTCTTCTGGTTCGACGGTAGAACCTTTACAGCAATCCCCCACGATGACTACATTTTTGCCCGTTCTTGCCGGTTGCTCAGGCAGTGGAGAAATGGCATTGGTCTCCGCCCTGTTCGAGGATCCCCCCCTCTGGTCAGCTACACTCGGGTAGAGCACATACGGTATTGATCACTGTCCTACCCGGGGATTCCATCCAAATCTTACCCGTCGCGGCCCATACGCACCTCATTTCGGCACTCTTGGTTCAAAAAGTTTTGATTTGTTTTCGGGCAACCCTTAGGTTGCCATCCCTATGCTATTTACATCCTCAAACATTTGGATGGTAAATCGCACAGCCTGTGAGACAGCTCGCACTGTTTCAATACTTGTTAAGTGTGTCTCGTCCGGAATATTCGGTTTAAAAAATTTTTTTTAAATGAGGGAGTCACACATAGTGACAAATTATAAAGGGAAATTGGCACTACAAGACAGACATGCTAACGCACGAGATATTAACCAAGATAGTAACTGAAACTATGCTTGATCCACAGAATTCCAGAAGCTCCAGGAAGAGAGAAGAAACGGAAAGGAAGAGACGAAAAGGAAAGAAGACGTCATACGCGTTTATCGTCGTTCTTGTAATTTGTATCCGGTTCCGCGCGAATGCGAACCCCCTGACCCCTACCACACAGGCCGTGAATGATTCCCACCCCTACCATACACTACACCCTGAAATAGTTAACCCCGAGATAGTCACCGACACACCATCATGGTGTGATACGTTCATAACCTGGTATTCACTATCATACGTAATTGAATCCCTTCTAGTATTGGCGATACTCTGCAGCATCGTGCAGACTATCCGCATGAGGAAATGGCGAAGGAGAGCCTACTGCTCTCGCACCCCGGTATACAGGATAAGATCCCCTATTTTCGGTTATCACCAGGACCCCGAACCCCTTGATCTGCAATAAAGGACATTCGTTTGCGTGTTTTTTGTAAATAAAGAAATGTGTTTCGTTCACAACAAAAATATTGTACGACTTCCGGTTACGGCAGGGATGAAGTTTCGGCGGCTCCAGCTCCGACGGAACTTCGGGCTCTTTTAAGAGCCCCAGCGGGGACTTGGACGGCCGTAAAACCCGGCGCGAGGGAAGGGAGTCCCCCCCGAAAGACGGAGGGAAAAACCGGCGCCGGCGGCTGCAGCCTGAAGAATCTGCAACCAGAAGATCAGAGAGAGAGAGAGAGGGAGTGAAACAAAATGGCAGCGGAGAAACCACAGGTGACATGGGGGCCTGAGCAGGACGAGGTGGTGAGACGGTGCGTGGACCTGCTGAAGAAGGAGGTAATGACCCCGTTGTTACAGGCAATTGAGGGGCTTAAGGAGACTTTAAAGACCCAGGAGACGGAACTCCGCGTGGTGGAGCAGAAGGTGTCAGGTATTGAGGACGAGGTCCTGGGCCTGGCGGTCAAGACTCAGACGCACGAGGCACTTCATAAAAAGTGTGCTGACAGGATTGAGGCCCTTGAAAATGGAGCGCGAAGGAAGAACCTTAGGGTACTAGGTCTCCCGGAGGGTGTGGAAGGAGTGGACTGTGGAGCGTACGCAAGTAAGATGCTGAGCTCACTGATGGGTGCTGAGGCCCCTGCGGGCCCCATGGAGGTGGAGTGGGCAAATCGGATCCCGGCGAGAAGACCAAAAGCGGGAGAACCACCGAGGGCGATAATCGTGCGATTCTACCGCCTTAAGGACAGAGAAGAGGTCCTGAGATGGGCCAAAAAGGTGCGGAGCAGCAGATGGGAGAATGCGGTGGTAAGGATCTACCAGGATTGGAGTGCGGAGGTGGCGAGAAGATGGGCGAGCTTCAACCGAGCCAAAGAGGTTTTGCACAAAAAGGTGAAGTTTGGGATGCTGCAGCCGGCAAGACTATGGGTCACGCATCAGGAGAGACATTATTATTTCGAGACGGCGGAGGCAGCATGGTCCTTCATCAATGAAGAGAAACTGGACCGGAACTGAGGGACTGATGCTGCAGGGAACTGTTATTGTTGTTATTATTGTTTTTGTTAATGGGATGGTGAAAGTTAAGCGAGAAGTAAACAGGGAAGGGGGGGGGGGGGACACTGGGGAAATGTGGGCGCCGGTGAGGGGGGAGAGGCGGGACATAGTCAGAGAATGGGGAAGGAGAGGGGGAGGGGAAAGGGAGCTGCGCCATAAGAGGCGGGACAGGTAAAGGGATGTTCCCGCGCCAGAAAGAATAAGGCGGGAAAACAGGCGCAAGGCGGATGGGAGTTCCCTCACACCGGGGGGGCCGAGGAGCGAGCAGGAGTAGCCGGGGTCGGTTGAAGTCAGCTGACTTACGGAAGTGATATGGGGGAGCAATCAAGCTAGACAGGGATCTGGGGGGGGGGGGGGGGGGGGGGGAGGGGACAACTGGGTTGCTGCTGCGGAAATCCAAAAGGAAATGGCTAAAGAGGTGGTCGGGGGCGGAATGCGACGCTGGGGGAGCGCGGAGGCGGGATATGGGACTGGCCTAGAGAAGGTAATGGCTAGTCGACACGGGAGGGGGGCAGGTAGCCCCCCAGTGAGGCTGATCACGTGGAAGGTGAGAGGCCTGAATGGGCCGATAAAAAGGGCCCGAGCGCTCGCGCATTTGAAAGGACTAAGGGCAGACGTGGTTATGCTCCAAGAGACGCACCTAAAGGTGGCGGACCAAGTTAGGCTAAGGAAAGGATGGGTGGGACAGGTGTTCCACTCAGGACTGGACGCAAAGAACAGAGGGGTGGCCATTTTGGTGGGGCAACGGGTAGCATTTGAAGCAAAGAACATCGTAGCAGATAGTGGAGGTAGATATGTAATGGTGAGTGGTAGGCTGGAGGGAATGGAGGTCGTGTTGGTTAATGTGTATGCCCCAAATTGGGACGATGCGAGGTTCATGAGACGGATGCTGGGGCGTATTCCGGACCAGGAGGCAGGAAATTTGATTTTAGGAGGGGACTTCAATACGGTGCTGGACCCGGGGCTAGATAGATCCAGCTCAAGGACTGGAAGAAGGCCGGCAGCGGCCAAGGTACTTAATGGACCAAATGGGGGGAGTGGATCCATGGAGATTTCTTAGACCCAGGGCTAGGGAGTATTCCTAAATCCATAAAGTGTACTCCCGGATAGATTTTTTTGTTCTGGGAAGGTCGTTGATCTCTAGGGTGGAAGAAGCTGAATACTCAGCCATAGCGGTTTCGGATCATGCCCCACATTGGGTGGACCTGGAAGTAGGAGAGGACAGGGAGCAGAGAACACTCTGGCGATTAGATGTGAGACTGATGGCGGACGAGGGAGTGTGTGCAAGAGTGAGGGGGTGTATTGAGAGATACCTGGAGGTCAATGACGACGGCGAGGTCCCTGTGGGAGTGGTCTGGGAAGCACTAAAAGCGGTGGTCAAAGGAGAGCTGATTTCTATTGGGGCCCACAAAAGGAAAACAGAGGCCAAGGAAAGGGATAGATTACTGGGGGAGATTTTAAGGGTGGACAGGGAATTTGCAGAGACCCCTGAGGAGGAGCTGTACAGGGAGAGGAGACGACTCCAGACCGAGTTTGACCTTCTGACCACCAGAAAGGCGGAGGTACTGTGGAGGAAGGCACAGGGGAGGAGGTATGAATATGGGGAAAAGGCTAGTCGCCTGTTGGCGCACCAACTGCGAAAGAGGGCAGCAGCGAGGGAGATAGGAGGAATTAGGGATGAAAGGGGAGACACCGTGCGAAGGGCAGGAAAGATAAATGAGGTGTTTAAGACCTTTTATGAAGAACTGTATAGGTCTCAGCCCCCAGAGGGAGAGGAGGGGATGCGGCAGTTCCTGAATCAGTTGAGGTTCCCGAAAGTGGAGGAGCAGGCAGTGGCAGGCCTGGGGGCGCCGATTGAGGTGGACGAGGTTATTAAGGGACTGGGAAGCAGGGAAGGCCCCGGGGCCAGACGGGTTCCCGGTGGAATTCTACAGAAAATATGTGGACTTGTTGGCCCCGTTGTTGGCGAGGACGTTCAATGAGGCCAGGGAAGGGGGGACACTACCCCCGACAATGTCGGAGGCGACGATATCGCTAATTTTGAAGAGGGACAAAGATCCGATGCAGTGTGGGTCCTATAGACCTATTTCACTATTGAACGTGGATGCCAAACTGCTAGCAAAGGTGCTGGCATCGAGGATAGAGGACTGTGTCCCAGGGGTGGTGCACGAAGACCAGACAGGGTTCGTAAAAGGGAGACAATTGAATGTTAACGTGCGACGGCTATTAGGGGTGATAATGATGCCCTCAGTGGAGGGGGAGGCAGAGATAGTGGCGGCAATGGACGCAGAGAAGGCATTTGATAGGGTGGAGTGGGAGTATTTATGGGAAGTGTTAAGGAGGTTTGGGTTTAGGAACGGATTTATTCGCTGGGTTAGACTACTTTATGGGGCACCAACGGCAAGCGTCGACATAGATCGGAGTATTTCCGATTATATAGGGGAACAAGACAGGGATGCCCGCTGTCTCCGTTGTTGTTTGCGCTGGCAATTGAACCTCTGGCCATGGCGCTGAGAGACTCCAGGAAATGGAGAGGGGTGACTAGAGGGGGAGAAGAACACCGAGTCTCGTTATACGCGGATGACCTATTGCTATACGTGTCGGACCCAGCGGGGGGGATGATAGAGGTTCGGGGAATTTTCGGGGTATAGGTTAAACATGGGGAAGAGTGAATTATATGTGATACATCCAGGGGACCAGAGTAGAGAGATAGAAGGCTTACCGCTAAGGAAAGTGGAAAGAAACTTCCGATACTTGGGGATTCAGATCGCTAGGAGCTGGGGAACCTTGCACAGACTTAATCTGACACGGCTGGTAGAACAAATGGAGGAGGACTTTAGGAGGTGGGACATGCAGCCTTTATCTCTGGCGGGCAGGTGATGGTCCTCCCGAGGTTCTTATTTGTATTTCAATGTCTCCCTATTTTAATCACCAGGACCTTTTTTAATAAAATAGATAGGAGCATTACGAGCTTTGTGTGGGCAGGGAAAGTTCCGAGAGTAAGGAGGGGGTTCCTGCAGCGCAGTAGGGACAGAGGAGGACTGGCACTACCGAACTTGGGAGATTATTATTGGGCCGCCAATGTGGCAATGATACGTAGATGGATGATGGAGGGTGAGGGAGCGGTGTGGAAAAGGCTGGAGAGAAGGTCCTGTAAAGGGACGAGTCTAGAGGCGCTGGTGACGGCGCCGCTACCGTTCTCACCGAAAAAGTACATCACGAACCCGGTGGTGGCGGCAACACTGAACATATGGGGACAGTCGAGGCGACAGAGAGGTGTGCGGGGAGCCCTGGTGGGGTCCCCTATCAGGAACAACCATAGGTTCGCCCCAGGAAGAATGGATGGAGGGTTTCAGAGCTGGTACCAGTTGGGAATTAGGAAGGTGGGAGATTTATTCATAGATGGGACTTTTGCGAGCTTGGGAGCACTGGAGGAAAAGTATAAGTTACCCCAGGGGAATTTCTTGAGATATATGCAGGTGAGGGCGTTTACTAGACAACAGGTGAGGGTATTTCCGCGGCTCCCGACACAGGGGATACAGGACAGGGTGCTTTCAGGGGTGTGGGTCGGAGAGGGCAAGGTGTCAGAGATTTATAGAGAGATGAGGGAAAAGGGGGAGGAGTCGGTGGGCGAACTAAAAAGAAAGTGGGAAGAAGAATTAGGGGAGGAGATAGAGGAGGGTATGTGGGCTGATGCCCTAAGCAGGGTAAATTCCTCTTCCTCATGCGCCAGGCTTAGCCTGATTCAATTTAAGGTGCTACATAGAGCACACATAACGGGGGCAAGATTGAGCAGGTTCTTTGGAGTGGAGGACAAATGTGGGAGGTGTGGCGGGAGCCCGGCAAACCATGCACATGTGGTTTGGGCGTGCCCGGCACTGGAAGGGTATTGGAAGGGAGTGACGGGAGTGATTTCGCAGGTGGTGAAGGCCCGGGTCAAACCAGGCTGGGGGTTAGCTCTATTTGGAGTTGCGGAAGAGCCGGGAGTGCAGGAGGCGAAAGAGACCGATGTCGTGGCCTTTGCGTCCCTCGTAGCCCGGCGCAGGATCCTACTCATGTGGAAGGAGGCGA
This sequence comes from Scyliorhinus torazame, assembly GCF_047496885.1. NCBI lineage: Eukaryota > Metazoa > Chordata > Chondrichthyes > Carcharhiniformes > Scyliorhinidae > Scyliorhinus > Scyliorhinus torazame. Next base: position 84,056,264 of record NC_092724.1, read on the forward strand.
AACCCCCCGGACTGGAGGCCTGGGTAAACGATATGGCGGGGTTTATTAAACTGGAGCAGATAAAGTTTGCCCTGAGAGGATCGGCTCAAGGGTTCACCAGGCGGTGGCAGCCATTTCTCGACTACCTAGGGGAACGTTAGAGGGAAGACGGATGACCAGCAGCAGCAACCCAGGGGGGAGGGGGGGGGAGGGGAGGCAGTTGAGTATAGGGCAATAGAGTACGAGGTTTTGTCACTTGTATATTATTACTACTATTATTACTATTGTTAAAAAGTTTAAAAATTTCTGTTTTGTTACTGTTATCGTTTCGCTTGTTTTGTAAGCGGGAAAAATGTTGCTCAGGGGAAAAAAATTCAATAAAATATATATTTTTAAAAAACAAAAATATTGTACCCCTCTGTGCTTGACTGCCAAGCCAGAGGAAAAATGTGAATGCTGCTATTATTTTTGTATTGTTAGGAAGTTAGTATGATTGATTGTTTGAGTGAGGATAGTTTACTGAGGATAGTTAGAGGTACCGTTTTTTTTAATGTCGTAATGTTTTGACATAGCGCCACTTAGAATGTCAGTTAAAATTTTCATTGCATAGTTACGGAAGAGTGCTCGCTGGGTCAGGAAGTGAAGACAACGCAGTTATGTGATCCTTCACGCTTCGCGTTAGGGATCACAAGGAGGGAGTGTAGCCACCTGGGTTGGCCACTTCCCAACTTAAAATGGAGATCTGTAAAGGCTACAGGGAAATTCTGCCAAGCCAGGAAAAACTAGGAAGTGCAAAGTCTCCTGTGTATTAGAACTTGCAGAAGCCCAGACAGCACTGAAACTCACAGCCATCTGCATACTAATGAGCGATCCCCGGGTACAATTGAAACATGTAAGGTGAATAAGGCCAAGCCAGACTCCTCGGCGCCAGCAGGAGCCAAGACAAAGGAAGGCCAACGGACACTCAGGGACCGCCCAGCGAATTCCAGTCTGGGAGAAATCGATCCAAGTGATCAGAATTTAGTCCAATCACTTGGAACCAGGTACGGGGTCCGCCCCAAAGGGGTGTGAAGCCCCTGGGGACTATAAAATAGAGTCCCCAAGTTCAATTCGTTCTTCTTGGCAGGGTCACTCAGCAGCGAATCAACCCTTGAGAGAATGAACTGCCCAAGCTGCTGCAACAACCAAGTAAGTCTCCAGTCAATGCTCGCTACGAGATAGGCGCTCGTAGCTACCAGTCCATACCAGCTTTTGAATCCTGCAGACTCCAATCGAACGAAAGGCCATTTGTTCCCCTGACCTGGTGGGCCAATTCCGAAGCTAAGTATTGGCCTTTTAGTGATAGGAATACTCTAGAAAGGAGTTTATGCATGAGTAGTGATTTACTGTGTATAATAAATGTGTTTTGATTTGAATCTTACAAATTGGTGTGTTGAGTTATTGATCAGTACTTGAACTTGAACCTCGAGGCGGTATCATAAAGATACCTGGCGACTCTAGAGCAAAGGTTATAGTAACAGAGCAAATTAAGTAAAGATACAACAGGCAACATTTAAGAGCCAACCAAAAGTTAGCAACAACTGCCTGCTGCACCCGCATTCTTACTTTCAGTGACTGGTGCACAAGGACACCCAGGTCTCGTTGCACGTTTCCCCTCCTAATTTATGGCCATTCAGATAGTAGTCTGCTGCTTTGCTTTACTACCAAAGTGGATAACATCGCATTTATCCAAATTATACTGCATCTGCCATTCATTTGCCCACTCACTCAACTTGTCCAAATCACACTGAAGGATTTCTACATCTTCCTCATAGCTCACCCTCCCACCCAACTTTGTGTCATCTGCAAATTTGGAGATATGACATTTTGTTCCCTCATCTAAATCATTAATATATATATTGTGAATAGCTGGGGTCCTAGCACCGATCCCTGCGGTACCCTAGTAGTCACTGCCTGCCAATTTGAAAAAGACCCATTAATTCCTACTCTTTGTTCCTGTCTGACAACCAGTTTTCTATCCATCTCAATACACTACCCCCAATCCATGCATTTTAATTTTACACGCTAATCTTTTGTGCGGGACTTTGTCAGAAACCTTCTGAAAGTCCAAATACACCACATCCCATTCATCAATTCAACTAGTTACACACTCCAAGAATTCCGTAGATTTGTCCAGCATGATTTCCCCTTCATCAATCCATGCTGACTCTGTCCAATCCTGCCACTGCTTTCTAAGTGCTCTGCTATAAAATCTTTGATAATTGATTCTAGAATTTTCCCCACTACTGCCGTCAGGCTCATTGGTCTATAATTCCCTGCTTTCTCTCTACCTCCCTTTTTAAATAGTAGGGTTACATTAGCCACCCTCCAATTTGCAGGAACTGTTCCGCACTCTATAGAATCCTGGAAGATGACCAATCAATGCATCCACTTTTTCTCAAGCCACCTGGAATGTAGATTAAACGATTACAACTTTTTCCTTTGGGATTTTTGGTCCAGTGTCATTGATAGTGAGTTTGAATTAATAGCTTTCTTCAGTTATTATGGGCGAGGCGTTTCAGAACCCCAAAATGTATCATGGAGTTCAACCAACCTCTCCCTTTAATGGATTTGTTGTTTTTCCGAGCACATGGCTTTTTTCCTAGGTGTGGGATTACAATTATGGATACGTGTGTTTTTAAACACAAAACACTGTTTATTCCATGAACTCAACTTAACATCTTAAATAAACATTGGATCTCTTAACACCCCTTACTTCAAAGATAACTCAGAACATATTGCAACAGTAAATACTTCCTTAAAATGTTCCTTCAAACTTCCAAGAGACTTAACACCTTTAAACAGTATCACATCAGGTTAAAGGATATATATTTTTTCTGTAGAATGGCAGAGATATATTAGCTTGGGTGACTTCAGCTCCAGCACCTTGCTTTCTTCATGCAGCTCTCTGGAAACCCACAGACACACCCACGCTGCTGTCTCAAACCTGGCTTTCTCCCTTGTAAGCAGATCACAGCAAACCAGAACTTCTCAAACTGGCTTTCTACTTTTAAACTGCTCTCAGCAAAACCAGCCAGGCACTTTTTAAACTGCAAAACCAAACTGCAAAATGGCTGAACTGAGCTGAGCTCCACCCACTCTCTGACATCATTGTTTTCTTAAAGGTACATTGCTTACACATCCATTTCTTAAAGGCACTCTTGCATGACATTAGATATTTGATGATTTTCCAATTTTTAAATAATTTCCATTTCTATTGCATGGTTCCTGAGAACTGTACATGGGGCAAATGACTATGGAGAATACATTGGGGCCATAGAGATGGCATGGGGAAATATTTTTTTTAAAAAAATTTAGAGTACCCAATTCATTTTTTCCAATTAAGGGGCAATTTAGCGTGACCAATCCACCTAGCCTACACATCTTTGGGTTGTGGGGGCGAAACCCACGCAAACACGGGGAGAATGTGCAAACTGCACACGGACATTGACCCAGAGCCGGGATCAAACCTGGGACCTCAGCGCCGTGAGGCAGCAGGGCTAACCCACTTCGCCACCGTGCTGCCCTTGCATGGGGACATATGAGGTGACATGGGGCATCTGAAGTGGCGTGGGGATGTAGAGGTTTCTTTGGGGAATGTGAGGTGAGAATATGAGAGGTGGCATCAGGAAATGTGGGATGGCATGGAGGTTATGGGGTAAACTGTAAACAATGATGGGAGCTCGGCTGCTCTGTTGAAGAACCTGGGTGGACGGTCTAGTTGGTCTGCCTCCACACCTATACTCCTCACGCACTTAATTGCAACTTGCAAAATGCTGTGCAAACCCACGCCTGTGTGAAAATCCCTCATAAATTCACACGTGGGTTGGTTGAGTAATTTGCAAGCTGCAAGAGTGAACATGTCAGACTTTCCTGAGCCTGGATGCAAATTTGGCCTGTGAAACTTTCCAAATACATGAGTTAGAGAGCTGGTCAGTTATCCTGCTGATAAGACAAGGAAAGTTGCACTTGAGCATACAAAACTGATTCCTTTCACACAAATACATTTATTATACTTTTTTTCCATCCCTTTAAAACTGAACCTCGCCCAGCAGTGAATTTGAAGTATAGAATTCCCACAGTGCAGAAAAGGGCATTTGGCCCATCGAGTTTGCATTGACCCTCAAAGGGCACTCAGACCCACTCTCCTGCCCTACCCCGTAATCCCACGTACCTTGCATACCTTTGGACACTATGTGGAAATTTAGCGTGTCCAATCCACCTGACCTGCACATTTTTGGACTGGAAGGAAACCGGAGCACCCAGAGGAAATCCACGCAGGCACGGGAGAACATGCAAACTCCACACGAACAGTCACCCAAGGCTGGAATTGAACCCGGGTCCCTGCCGCTGTGAGGCAGCAGTTCTAAATTGGTCCACCTCTGACTGGTTGGTGAGAGTATTCTACTTTAGGCTTGAGCTTCTATTAGGTTAGGTTGATCTTAGATTAGGATAAATGTTCGGCACAAGTTCGTGGCCGAAGGGCTGTGCTGTACTGTTCTATGTTCCCAATGTTACAGTGCTGGAAACCATCACAGACACTGAGTGAGACTGGGCCCTGGACTTGAAGTGAAGTTGAATGTTGGGCCCTGCATGGCGTTGTGTGTTGAATATTTTTGGACATCTCTGCACTGTGTGCGCCATGGTAAAATAGAGCTCGGGGAAACCTTTTTTGGTAGAATTTTATGCTTGAGGCATTGTTTGAACTGATGCCAAGTGGCCACTGATCTTGTGAGCCTATTGCTGGTGAAGTCGGGCCCTGGCTGGGTGCTTTCTAATATCTGTTTTATATTTCCAGGAGTGCTGGAGGAGGCGGAATTTTATAACATTGCATTACTTGTTCGGTTGGTCAAAGAACGGATTAGGGACCTGGAGAATAGGACCTCGCAGGTGAGAGCTCCTGTCTATTTTGACCGTTTGGTCATTTATTTAATCAGGAACCAGGTACCGATAGCCGAGGTTTCGGACAACTCTTTGCAAACCAGTCTGTGTTTACACCATACAAAGGCAGAGTGCAAACATGGGTGTCACCTGAGTGTGTGGCGCACACTACTGAATCCAGAACAGTACAGTGAGGTTTAGAATAGAGATTCTGAAAAAAATGAATCGACTTTTAGAAATTGGCAGTGTCCTTGTACATTCACAAAGTGTACAGTCAGCTCGTTATGTAATCTTTTGGGGCATGTTTGGAATGCACCAATAAAAACACAACCTCCCCACGCATATCCTTGACCAGAAATGCTAAAGGCCAGAAGGTGGGAATGTCATTTATCCTTCTAACCATCGACCACAGCAAAACATCAACTTGCAACCAGAAAGGCAGACTCCCCATCGCTTGGTTGGAGTTGAAAGATTTCCAACATTTTCAGACCCGAAAATAGCGTGGTCTAAACATGGACACAGATACATTCAGCAACTAAGGTGAGAGTGACTTGCCTTGACATTAAGGCAGTATGTGACCCAAGTATGGCATCAAGGAGCCATGGTAAAACTGAGCACAGTGGGATATGGGGCAAAACTCATCACTGACTCGAGTCATGCCAAGGACAAAAGAAGATAGCTTTTGGAGGCCAGTCATCTCAGCTCTAGGCCATCACTGTAGGAATTCCTGTAGTCTGCAAATTGACTTCAGCTGCTTTATTGTTACCTTCCCTACATCATAAATTCAGATGGCGATATTTGCTAATGATTGTTTGGTGTTCAGTTTCAATCACAATTCTTCAGATAATTAAGCAGATCTTGCTTACATGCAGCAAGACCTGGGTGGCATTCAGGCTTGGTGTAATTAATAGCAGCAACAACTTGCATTCTTACAGCACCTTTAATGTAGTAAAACATCCAAGGTGCTTCACCAACTGTCATCAGACAAAATTTGACACTGAGCGGATGAACAAAAAAGCATTGACTAAAGGAGGAAAGAGGTGGCGGTTTAGTTGTCTCTGACCGCTTTATGCATTTATGAGAATTACTATGCTGGTATATTTAACTGTGTAATGTCCACTCTACAGGGTCCAGTTAAACACGTTTACCGTGTCCTGCAGTGTCAGGAGGAGGAACTAACCCAGATGGTTTCTACCATGTCGGATGGTTGGAAATTTGAGCAGGTACCACCCTAATTATCAGTCATTGTTAACTAAGGATCTACAATATTGACCGGGTCGTTCGTTGAAACTATCAGCAGACTATGCAGCCACAGTTACAAGGGTACGTTGAAGGTAACTGAACTAATACTGGGAATTGGAATTGCAGCCTATATTTACACTGAGCGGAGCTGTTTGTGAAGTGCCAGGATTGTGAGGCCGAGTACAGTATGGGTTTGTTTGAACCACCAGGGAGGACTGCTTCTGTGACCCCTACAGCCCTGTAATATGCATGTTGGGAATTGTCCTTTTCCCCTCGATATCCCCATATTGTGTTGGTTGGGAATTGCCCATGTCACTCTGCAGTTCCCTATAACCAGTGTTCATTTAATCTTTGAATAATATTCTGCGCTCAGTTTATTGCTGTGTGGAAAGGAGGATTATATTGGGATGCAGCTCTGCAATGTGACAGCACATACAGGTCTGTTTATGAGAAATTCCTCCTGTCTATTTTATTAAAGAGGATCTGTTTGTTATAGAGGGTGCGACATGCGTTTGAACAGCAGATTTGAATACACATGCCCACCCATGCATAACATCTACAGGGTAAATCACGCTGTGAGATATATTTTTTCTTTTTTTAAATAAATTTAGAATACCCAATTCTTCTTTTCCCCAATTAAGGGGCAATTTAGCATAGCCAGTTCACCTACCCTGCACATCTTTGGATTGTGGGAGTGAGACCCACATAAACACGGGGAGAATGCGCGAACTGCACACAGACAGTGACCCGGGGCCAGGATCGAACCCGGGTCATCAGCGCTATGAGGCAGCAGTGCTAAGCACTGTGCAACCATGCCACACCATGTGTGATATTAGCGAGTGAATGGATTAGGTGCTGGCATGCTAATATATAGCATGATTTCACCAGTATATTACTGTGTAGTACAGACCCCATCGTGTATGGATGAGATCATTTACAGACAGAGTGCTGCTGAATGGGTGGCTTTGTGGTGCACATCAGCTGTTAAGGAACTGCCAGTAGAATAAAGGTTTCATGCACTGGAACCATGACTATTTTTATATGGAGTTTTGAAATGCTTTTAGAATCTGGGGGAAGAGTTCCAATGGTCACCGTGAGCAGGGAAACTAAACACGTTTCTGGCTTGCTTACAATAACCAGAAGATTATTTTCCCATTGTGTAAAAGGTCCCACATGAGAGACCGATAAAGAAGGCAAGTGCGCATGGGATACAGGGTAACGGGATGGATTTAAAATTGGCTTAGCTGTAGGAGACAGCTTTAGTGACTGGGAGCCAGTGTCCAGTGGCATACCACAGGGATCTGTGCTGGATCCCCTATTGTTTATCATTTATATAAATGACATCGATGACTATGTGGGGGGTAGGATCAGTAAGTTTGCAGATGACACAAAGGTTGGCGGGGTGGTTAACAGTGAGATTGAGTGTCTTGGGGTACAGGAAGATGTAGACGGGATGGTCAAATGGGCAGAAAAGTGGCTGATGGAATTTAACGCTGACAAGTGTGAGGTGATACACTTTGGGAGGAGTAATGTGACAAGGAAATATTCAAGGCAGCACGGTAGCATAGTGGTTAGCGCAATTGCTTGGCAGCTCCAGGGTCCCAGGTTCGATTCCCGGCTTGGGTCACTGTCTGTGCGGAGTCTGCACGTTCTCCCAATGTGTGCGTGGGTTTCCTCCGGGTGCTCCGGTTTCCTCCCACAGTCCAAAGATGTGCAGGTTAGGTGGATTGGCCATGCTAAATTGCCCTTAGTGTCCAAAAGTGTCCTTAGTGTTGGGTGGAGGGTTACTGGGTTATGGGGATCGGGTGGAGGTGTGGGCTTGGGTAGGGTGCTCTTTCAAAGAGCCGGTGCAGACTCGATGGGCCGAATGGCCTCCTTCTGCACTGTAAACTCTATGAAATCTATGAAATTTGCCTTTATCAATTAAGGCATAGATTAGAAAAGCAGGGAGGTCATGTGGGAGTTGTACAGAACTTTGGTGAGGTCACAGCTGGAGTACTCTGTGCAGTTTTGGTCATCACATTATAGGAAGGATGTGATTTCACTGGAGGGGATGCAGAGGCGATTCACCAGGATGTTGCCTGGTAGCTTTGACAAAGGGTCATCTGGACTCAACGTTGGCTTTTTACTCTCCCTACAGATGCCAGACCTGCTGAGATTTTCCAGCATTTTCTCTTTGGTTTCAGTTTCCAGCATCCACAGTAATTTGCTTTTATCCTTTTATTTTTGCCTGGGATGGAACATTTGAGTTGTGAAGAGAGATTGGACAGGCTTCAGTTGTTGGAGTGGCCTGATCGAGGTGGACAAAACTATGGGGGCTTGGACAGGGCAGATAGGGAGCAGCTGTTCCCCTGTATTGAAGGAACGAGGGGGCACAAGTGAGGGGCAGGAGGTTTAGGGGGGATTTGAGAGAGAACTTTTTTAAAAACATTTTATTGAGGTATTTATGGTTTTATAACAAGAACAGAAGAAACCATGTACATACAAATATAAACAAGGTGCAAAAGCCGTCTTCCTCCCTCACAGTTCCCACCTTTTCTAACCCCTTACTCTAAACTAAACTAGCCCCCCCCCCCATCTGCTGACGGTTAATTTTCCCTAAAGAAGTCGACGAACGGCTGCCACCTCTGGACGAACCCTAACATTGACCCTCTCAGGGCAAACTTGATTTTCTCCAGACAGAGGAAGTTAGCCATGTCTCCGACTTCGAGGGCTTTGAGCCCCTCCAAGCTAATCATATCTGTCTCTAGGCTACCAGAGAGGCAAAGGCCAGAACTTCTGCCTCTTCCTCCTCCTGGATCCCGGGTCTTCCGACACCCCGAAAATCGCCACCTCTGGACTCGGCACCACCCTTGTTTTCAACACCTTGGACATGACATCCACAAACCCCTGCCAGGCATGCCCTGAACATATATGAACATGGTTCGCTGGGGCAGCACGGTGGTGCAGTGGTTAGTACTACTGTCTCACGGCGCCAAGGTTCAATCCCGGCTCTGGGTCACTGTCCGTGTGGAGTTTGCATATTCTCCCCGTGTTTGCGTGGGTTTCGCCCCCACAACCTAAAAGATGTGCAGGCTAGGTGGATTGGCCACGCTAAATTGCCCCTTAATTGGAAAAAATGAATTGGACACTCTAAATTTCAAAAATAACATGGTTCGCTGGTCCTCCTGCACACCTTGCGCACCTGTTTTCCACCCCAAAGAACCTGCTCATCCGGGCCACGGTGAACGATGTTAAATTGTATCAGGCTGAGCCTGGCACATGTTGTGGACGTGTTGACTTTGCTCAACGCATCCGCCCAGAGACCATCCTCTATCGCTCCTCCTAACTCCTCTTCCCATTTGTGTTTCAGCTCCTCGGTCTGCGTTTCCTCTGACCCCATGAGTTATTTATAAATGTCCAAAACCCTCCCTTCTCTCACCCATACACTGGAAACTACCCTGTCCTGTATCCCCCTTGGTGGTAGGAGCGGGAAGGTTGAGACCTGCCTGCGTAGGAAGTCCCGCACCTGCAGCTACCTAAACTCATTCCGTCCCGTCAACTCAAATTTCTCCTCTAACTCCCTCAGGCTGGGAAAGTTTCCCTCTGTAAACGTATCTCCCAACCTCTCGAACCCTGCTCTCTGCCATCTCCGGAACCCTCCATTTAGGCTCCCCGGGGCAAACCAGTGATTATTGCAGATTGGAGACCAGACCGATGCTCCCTCTGCTCCTACAAGTCTCCTCCACTGCCCCCAGACTCTCAGGGCCGCAACCGCCACGGGCCTGGTGGAGTACCGTGCCGGCGGGAAAGGCCGAGGCGCCGTTACCAATGCCCCCAAACTAGTGCCCTTACATGATGCCACCTCTACTCACTCCCAAATCGACCCCCCCCCCCCCCCCCCGCCCGCCACCCACATCCTAATCATGGCTGTATTCGCTGCCCAGTAATAATTACTAAAGTTCGGGAGTGCCAGCCCGCCCTCACCCCGGCTGCGCTCTAGCACCCACTTTTTAACTCACGGGGTCTTACCCGCCCATACAAAGCCAGAGATCACCTTGTTGACCCGTTTGAAAAAGGGCAGTGGAATAAAGATGCGGAGATACTGAAACACAAACAGGAATCTTGGGAGGACCGTCATTTTCACTGTCTGTACCCTCCCAGCTAGTGACAGCAGGAGCACGTCCCACCTTCACAAATCCTCCTTCATTTGGTCTACTAGTCGGGCCAAATTTAGCTTGTGCAACCGTTCCCAATCACCTCTCCTGCCCCCTTGCCTGGATTGCGAACATCTCACTTTTCCCCGTGTTCAATTTGTAACCTAGAAACCGGCCAAAATCCCCCAGAATCCTCGTAATTTCTTCCATCCCTTCCAGTGAAACCAACACATATAAGAGCAGGTCGCCCGCGTATAGTGAGACTCTGTGTTCCACCAACCCCCCCACCCCGGACCAGCCCCTTGAGGCTTTCAAAGTAATTGCTAGCGGCTCTATGGCCAGTGCGAACAACAGCAGGGAGAGGGGGCATCCCTGCCTCGTCCCCCGGCGCAGCCTAAAATAGCCCAATGTCAACCTGTTAGTCCGAACACTCGCCACGGGCGCCTGATACAGCAGCCTGATCCAGTCAATGAAGCCCCATCCAAATCCAAACCGTCCCAGTACCTCCCACAGATAATCCCATTCCACCCGGTCAAATGCCTTCGTTGCGTCCATTACGACCGCTACCTCTATGTCCCTATCCTCTGAGGGCATCATAATTACATTCAGCAGCCTTCTTAGGTTGGCCGCCAACTGCCTACCCTTAACAAATCCCGTCTGGTCCTCCCCAATCACGTCCGGAACGCAGTTTTCAATCCTTGAGGACAAGATCTTAGCCAACAGTTTGGCGTCTACATTTAATAGGGAGATCGGTCTGTAGGACTTGCATAGCTCCAGGTCCTTATCCGCTTCAGGATCAATGAATAGTAGCCTGTGACATCGTCGGGGGAAGCCCCCCTCTCTCCCTTGCCTCATTAAATGTCCTCATTAGCAGTGACCCCAGTATCCTAGAGAACTTTTTGTAAAACTCCACGGGGTACCCATCCAGTCCCGGGGCTTTACCTGACTGCATGGCCTTCAGCCCTTCTGCTATCTCTTCCAACCCGATCGGGGCCGCCAGTCCTTCTACCAACTCTTCGTCAACCTTCGGGAACTTCAGCCTCCCTAAGAATTGCCTCATCCCTTCCGGCCCAGCTGGGGGTTCCGACTCATACAGCCTGCTGTAGAATTCCTTGAATGCCTTATTGACCCCAGCTGAATCTCCGACCAGGTTCCCATCCCTGTCCCTTACCTTTCAAATCTCCCTGGCTACCTCCCGCTTTCTAAGCTGCTGCGCAGGCATTCTACTGGCCTTCTCCCCATATTCATAGATCGCCACCCCTCGACTTTCTCAGCTGCTCCACAGCCTTTCCCTGTAGTTAAAAAGCCAAACTCCGCCTGTAGCCTCAGTCGTTCCCTTAGAAGCCCTGCCTCTGGGGCCTCCGCATACCTCCTGTCGACCTGTAGTATTTCCTTTATCAGTCGGTCCATCTCTGCTCTGTCTACCTTCTCCCTGTAGGCCACTATCAAGATCAACTCCCCTCTAACCACCGCCTTCAGTGCCTCCCAGACAATTGCAGCCGAAACTTCCCCCATGTCATTGACTTCCAGATAGTCCTGGATACATTTCGTCAGCCGCTAAAAGTCCCACATCCAGCCTCCAGTGCGGGCGTTGGCCACCCTCCTTGCTCACCTGTAGGTCCACCCACTGCAGGGCATGATGAAAATGAAAATGAAATGAAAATCGCTTATTGTCACGAGTAGGCTTCAATGAAGTTACTGTGAAAAGCCCCTAGTCGCCACATTCCGGCGCCTATTCGGGGAGACTGGTACGACTGATCCGAGATCGTGATCGCTGAATACTCCTGTCCACTACTCCCGTCAGTAAAGCCCTATTCAGGATTCCAAGTCAGTCCGGGAGTACACTTTAGGCACATGCGAGTAGAAGGAAAACTCCTTCACTTTCGGCCGCCCAAATCTCCATGGGTCCACCCCCCCCCCCCCCCCCCCCAACTGCTCCATAAACCCCTTTAGCTCCTTTCCCATTGCTGCCACCCTGCCTGTCCTTGAGCTGGACCGATCTAGCCCTGGGTTAATGACTGTGTTGAAGTCCTCCCCCCCCCCCCCCCCCCCCCCTGACCAGCATGTGCGAATCCAGGTCCGGGATCTTCCCCAGCATCCTCCTTATGAACTCCACGTCATCGCAATTTGGCACGTACACATTCACGAGTACCACTGGCAGTCCCTCCAGTTTCCCACTGACCATGATGTATTGAACCCCCACATCCACAACTATTCTTCCCGCCTCGAATGACACGCGCTTATTAATCAGGATCGCGACCCCTCTAGTCTTAGAGTCCAGCACCGAGTGGAAAACCTGTCCGACCCATCCCTTCCTTAATCTGACCTGGTCATTTACTCTAAGGTGCATCTCCTGCAACACTGCCACGTCCACATTCAGTCCCCTCAAATGCGCGAACACGCATACCCTCTTAATCTGCCTGTTTAGCCCTCTTACGTTCCATGTGATCAGCCTGGTTGGGGGCCTTCTCGCCCGCCCCCATCACCTTTCTTGGGCCAGTCTCCAGCCCGCGGCCCATGCATCCACAGGCCCGCCCCAGGGAGCCTCCGTCCCCGACCTCCCTATTGTCCCAAAGCAAAAGTCCCTCCCCCATCAGCAGAACATTCCCCCCCCCCCCCCCATAACAGCACTATACATACAGGCCCCTTCAACAAGCATAGCATCTGCTCACCCCCCACTGCGCTTCCGTGAGCTAGCCCGCCCAGCTAGCTTGCTGGCCCCCGCCCATGGCGCCAGACATTTTCCCCCCTCCCGGCTCAGACCCACACATATGCAAACGAAAACAATCCCAACCCAATTGCCCAAAAGAAACACAAAGAAAATCAAAAAGAAGATCCCACATCTAACATTCACACCTTCATCCCCCATCAGTGCAAATGCAAATTTTTACTCACACAGCTCATCCGCAGGCCCCAAATCAATACAGAAGGCATTGCAAATAACGTCCAAAAACAAAAAAAAAATTTTAAACATGAATACTGCAGCAAAGTTCAGTCCAAACACCTCAGTCCGCTACCAGCCCTTTCCTTCCAGCGAAGTCCATCGCTTCCTTGGGCGACTCGAAATAGAAATGTTGCTCTTCGTGAGTGACCCAAAGACGGGCCGGATACAGTAGTCCAAACTTAACCTTCTTCTTAAAAAGGGTTGATTTGGGGCAGCACGGTGGCGCAGTGGGTTAGCCCCGTTGCCTCACGGCGCCGAGGTCCCAGGTTCGCTCCCGGCTCTGGGTCACTGTCCGTGTGGAGTTTGCACATTCTCCCTGTGTTTGCGTGGGTTTCGCCCCCACAACCCAAAGATGTGCAGGCTAGGTGGATTGGCCACGCTAAATTGTCCCTTAATTGGGAAAAAAAAATGAATTGCGCTCTCTAAATTTGTAAAACAAAAAAGGGTCGATTTTATCTGGTTGAACCCTGCTCTTCTCCTGGCCACGTCCGCGCTCAGATCCTGATCTATACGCAGGACACTGTTCTCCCATTTACAGCTCTGTGTCTGCCTGGCCCACCGTAGGATGCACTCCTTGTCCAGGTACCTGTGGAATCTCACCACCGTTGCTCTCTAGGGGTCACCTACACGCGGCTTCCTCGCTAGCGCTCTGTGTGCCCTGTCCACCTCCAAGGGTCGGGAGAACGTCCCATCCCCCAGTAACTTCTCAAACATACCCGCTATGTATGTCCCTGCGTCCGTTCCTTCGGATCCCTCCGGGAGCCCCACGATTCTCAGGTCCTGCCGACGGGACCTATTCTCTAGATCCTCCACCTTCTCCTGGAGCCTTTTCTGCTGGTCTCTCAGCATCCCCACCTCCAACTCCACTGCAGCTTGGTGTTCCTCCTGCTCAGTCAGTGCCTTCTCCACTTTCTGGATCGCCCAGTCTTAGGCATCCAGTCTGAGTTCCAGCCTCGCAATCGATTCCTTAATCGGGTCCAAGCATTCATGTTTCTGCTTGGCGAAGCCCTCCTGTATGAACTGCATCAGCTGCTTCGTCGACCGCTGGTTCGTCGAGCCAGAACTCCGGTCGTCTGCCATGCTTTCTCCCGCTGCAGCCTCCGCCCAAGCCTTCTCTGTCGCCTTTTTCTTCCTTTGCGAGTACTCTTGGTCCGCCTCTCCATGCACTGATGTAAGATTCCTCGTCACAGTTGCATCCAACATCAATTTTCCACTTCAGATCCGGCAAGAAGTCGGGGGGGGAAAAGGTCCAAAGTTCCGACCCGAGTAGGAGCCACCAAATGTGCGACCTACTCCTTCATAGCCGCCACCGGAAGTTCTTGAGAAAAAAAACTTACCCAGAGGGTGGTGACGGTCTGGAATGCTGGGATAATGGTAGAGATGGGTTGCCTCACATCCTTTAAAAGGTACCTGGATGAGCATTTGACACGTCAAAACATTCAAGGCTATGGAGCCAAGTGCTGGCAAATGGATTAGGTGTTTTTCATGCAGAACCGCTGGGCCGAAAGGCCTCTTCTGCAATGTGTCATTCTGTGATGTGTAACTACTTTTCAAGGATCTTCAACACTTCTTCATGGTGTTTTTTTTTACGACATGTCTGCAAAAAATTATGGCTCCTTCCCCACACCATCTGCTGTCACAGTAGATGTGTGGGCAAGCAGTGTTTGTGAAACCAAGCATCTATTAGGATAGAAACCAGGTTAATGTTTTGAGTCATTAGATTCTTGGTCAGAACTGAAGGGAGGGAGAATGCTGAGTTTTTCCGACGTCCTCAGTTCTTGTTTTAGATTCCAACATCTTCTGCATTTTGCTTATATTGGTGTCTGAGCGACTTTGTTTGTACCACGGGTGCACTTTAATGTTTCATCTGAAGATAGCACCTCCAACAGTGCAACTCTTTCTCTACTGCGCTGGGAGAGCTGGCCAGGAATTTGTGTTCAAGTCTCAAGGTTTCTGTCTGGAGCGATTTTCCCCCATTCGGATAGCTGTGGTATTTAATGATGTTGTGGGGGGGAAGCTTCCTTGCAGCGACAAGCTGTAAGGAAGGTGTGTTTAATTATACCTGGTGCCCCATTGTGCGCATTGCTGCTAATTTAAATTCTGCATTCTCTCTCAGCTCATTAGCATCGGATCCTCCTATAACTATGGCAACGAAGATCAGGCTGAATTCCTTTGTGTTGTCTCCAGGGAGCTGAATAACTCGACCAATGGAATTGTCATAGAGCCCAGTGAAAAAGCAAAGGTATCGCTCTGCCCTCCATTCACCTCTAATTCTCTCTCACCCGCTTGCTCTCGCCATCACAAGACGTGCCAACCTCATGCAGTTACGTTCAGGCAGTTTGAGATATTCTTTGCGTTTTGTTGTTACTGGTTAGAATGTGGAACATACAAATGTGGAGACAGGCGGACCCCTGGAGAGAAGCGATCAGGGGATATTTTGACACAGTGGGGTTGAGATCTACCAAAACAGTTGGGGTTTTGTTTGACCTACCAACCTTTTCCTACTCCTAAAAATTCTAATGAACTTGTCTCCTGATATTTTTGGAAACAGATTCTGCAAGAGCGAGGCTCGAGAATGTGACCTTACTGGATCGTAATTGCTGTTTACATTCTGTACCTTGAAGAGGAATCTTCCACTTGCTGGAGACACCAAACCTTTGCCATACTCTGACACCGGCCTCGACGCTTTCAGTTCACACTGGCCTGCTTGATCAGTGGGATTATTGTACTGAAGAACTTGACCTTTCTGCCTTTCGCTTGAAGCCTATGAAGGGCTCACTGCTCTTCTCTCAAGAATTAATTGTAAAAGCTGCCAAATCCCTCTGTTATGGTTTGTTGTTGTGTAATGTATATATATTCAACAATGCATTTAATTACCTTCAACGGAGCTGCAATGTTGCTCGATTTTTGGTGAAGAGGAAACTGGGCCCCAGTTGTTTTATTGTGTCTGCTTTGTGAGAATTCCTTTCTGTTTTTCCTATGGACCATTGTGTGCATGGATATCGCTCAATTACTTTATGGTGAATTTTGAGGGGAGGAGAAGGATACAGTATTGTAATTATTAAGAAAACATTTAATTATGTAAAATTCCACAATTCTTGTTAATGTTTTCCTCTTGCATTGGGTCACTGTACTTTTATGAGACAATGATGTGATGATTAAACCACTCAGTATTGCCACTGAAGTGTTATGCTGTATTTACAGAAATTTCAAACGGTGCCTATTCAAAATGTGCAAAACACCAGCCGTGCTAGGTTTTGGCTTTTATTAGTGAGGTGGTCATTTAGATCTCTATAATGCTGGTATATAACTGTTGGTACAGATCTGTCACTACGATTGGGTACACAACTGGTGATTTAAGTCTGTCTCTAAGACAGTACTAGTGGGGACACGTCCGTCACTGTATAACACGGGTACAGTACTGGTGGGTTCAGATCTGTCACTGTATAATACTGAGATACAGTACTGGTGGGAAAGGTCTGTCACTGTTTAATACTGAGATACAGTACTGGTGGGAAAGGTCTGTTACTGTTTAATACTGAGATACAGTACTGGTGGGAAAGGTCTGTCACTGTTTAATACTGAGATACAGTCCTGGTGGGAAAGGTCTGTCACTGTTTAATACTGAGATACAGTACTGGTGGGAAAGGTCTGTCACTGTTTAATACTGAGATACAGTACTGGTGGGAAAGGTCTGTCACTGTTTAATACTGAGATACAGTCCTGGTGGGAAAGGTCTGTTACTGTTTAATACTGAGATACAGTACTGGTGGGAAAGGTCTGTCACTGTTTAATACTGAGATACAGTACTGGTGGGAAAGGTCTGTCACTGTTTAATACTGAGATACAGTCCTGGTGGGAAAGGTCTGTCACTGTTTAATACTGAGATACAGTACTGGTGGGAAAGGTCTGTCACTGTTTTAACTGGAATACAGTACTGGTGGGAAAGGTCTGTTACTGTTTTAACTGAGATACAGTACTGGTGGGAAAGGTCTGTTACTGTTTAATACTGAGATACAGTACTGGTGGGAAAGGTCAGTCACTGTTTTAACTGGGATACAGTACTGGTGGGAAAGGTCTGTTACTGTTTTAACTGAGATACAGTACTGGTGGGAAAGGTCTGTCACTGTTTTAACAGGGATACAGTACTGGTGGATACACATCCGTCACTGTATAACACGGGTACAGTATTGGTGGGTTCAGATCTGTCACAGTATTATACTGGGGTACAGTACTGGTGGGAAAGGTCTCACTGTTTAATACTGAGATACAGTCCTGGTGGGAAAGGTCTGTCACTGTTTAATACTGAGATACAGTACTGGTGGGAAAGGTCTGTCACTGTTTTAACTGGGATACAGTACTGGTGGGAAAGGTCTGTTACTGTTTTAACTGAGATACAGGAGTGGTGGAAAAGGTATGTCACTGTTTTAACTGGGATACAGTACTGGTGGATACACATCCGTCACTGTATAACACGGGTACAGTATTGGTTGGTTCAGATCTGTCACAGTATTATACTGGGGTACAGTACTGGTGGGAAAGGTCTGTCACTGTTTAATACTGAGATACAGTCCTGGTGGGAAAGGTCTGTTACTGTTTAATACTGAGATACAGTACTGGTGGGAAAGGTCTGTTACTGTTTAATACTGAGATACAGTACTGGTGGGAAAGGTCTGTTACTGTTTAATACTGAGATACAGTACTGGTGGGAAAGGTCTGTCACTGTTTAATACTGAGATACAGTACTGGTGGGAAAGGTCTGTTACTGTTTAATACTGAGATACAGTACTGGTGGGAAAGGTCTGTCACTGTTTAATACTGAGATACAGTCCTGGTGGGAAAGGTCTGTTACTGTTTAATACTGAGATACAGTCCTGGTGGGAAAGGTCTGTCACTGTTTAATACTGAGATACAGTACTGGTGGGAAAGGTCTGTTACTGTTTAATACTGAGATACAGTACTGGTGGGAAAGGTCTGTTACTGTTTAATACTGAGATACAGTACTGGTGGGAAAGGTCTGTTACTGTTTAATACTGAGATACAGTACTGGTGGGAAAGGTCTGTCACTGTTTAATACTGAGATACAGTCCTGGTGGGAAAGGTCTGTTACTGTTTAATACTGAGATACAGTCCTGGTGGGAAAGGTCTGTCACTGTTTAATACTGAGATACAGTCCTGGTGGGAAAGGTCTGTCACTGTTTAATACTGAGATACAGTACTGGTGGGAAAGGTCTGTTACTGTTTAATACTGAGATACAGTACTGGTGGGAAAGGTCTGTCACTGTTTAATACTGAGATACAGTCCTGGTGGGAAAGGTCTGTCACTGTTTAATACTGAGATACAGTACTGGTGGGAAAGGTCTGTTACTGTTTAATACTGAGATACAGTACTGGTGGGAAAGGTCTGTTACTGTTTAATACTGAGATACAGTACTGGTGGGAAAGGTCTGTCACTGTTTAATACTGAGATACAGTACTGGTGGGAAAGGTCTGTTACTGTTTAATACTGAGATACAGTACTGGTGGGAAAGGTCTGTCACTGTTTAATACTGAGATACAGTACTGGTGGGAAAGGTCTGTTACTGTTTAATACTGAGATACAGTACTGGTGGGAAAGGACTGTCACTGTTTAATACTGAGATACAGTCCTGGTGGGAAAGGTCTGTTACTGTTTAATACTGAGATACAGTCCTGGTGGGAAAGGTCTGTCACTGTTTAATACTGAGATACAGTACTGGTGGGAAAGGTCTGTTACTGTTTAATACTGAGATACAGTACTGGTGGGAAAGGTCTGTTACTGTTTAATACTGAGATACAGTACTGGTGGGAAAGGTCTGTTACTGTTTAATACTGAGATACAGTACTGGTGGGAAAGGTCTGTCACTGTTTAATACTGAGATACAGTCCTGGTGGGAAAGGTCTGTTACTGTTTAATACTGAGATACAGTCCTGGTGGGAAAGGTCTGTCACTGTTTAATACTGAGATACAGTCCTGGTGGGAAAGGTCTGTCACTGTTTAATACTGAGATACAGTACTGGTGGGAAAGGTCTGTTACTGTTTAATACTGAGATACAGTACTGGTGGGAAAGGTCTGTTACTGTTTAATACTGAGATACAGTCCTGGTGGGAAAGGTCTGTTACTGTTTAATACTGAGATACAGTACTGGTGGGAAAGGTCTGTCACTGTTTAATACTGAGATACAGTCCTGGTGGGAAAGGTCTGTTACTGTTTAATACTGAGATACAGTCCTGGTGGGAAAGGTCTGTTACTGTTTAATACTGAGATACAGTCCTGGTGGGAAAGGTCTGTCACTGTTTAATACTGAGATACAGTCCTGGTGGGAAAGGTCTGTTACTGTTTAATACTGAGATACAGTACTGGTGGGAAAGGTCTGTCACTGTTTAATACTGAGATACAGTACTGGTGGGAAAGGTCTGTTACTGTTTAATACTAAGATACAGTACTGGTGGGAAAGGTCTGTCACTGTTTAATACTGAGATACAGTCCTGGTGGGAAAGGTCTGTTACTGTTTAATACTGAGATACAGTCCTGGTGGGAAAGGTCTGTCACTGTTTAATACTGAGATACAGTACTGGTGGGTTCAGATCTGTCACTGTTTAATACTGAGATACAGTACTGGTGTGAAAGGTCTGTTACTGTTTAATACTGAGATACAGTACTGGTGGGAAAGGTCTGTCACTGTTTAATACTGAGATACAGTCCTGGTGGGAAAGGTCTGTTACTGTTTAACATGGTTACAATACTGGTGGGTTCAGATCTGTCACAGTATTATACTGGGGTACAGTACTGGTGGGTAAAAGGAAAGTTACAGTATAACATTGGGGTGCAGTGCTGGGTACAGGTCTGTCACTCAAACATGGGCACAGTACTCATGAAAATAGGTCTGTCACTGGAGAACACTGGGGTACAGTACTGGTGGGGACAGGCCTGTCAGTGTAAACCACCGGGTACCGAGGACAGATCTGCCACTGTATAACATTAGGGTACATTACTGGTGAGGACAGGTCTGTCACTATGATACTGGTGTACAGTACTGGTGGGTACAGATCTGTCATTGTCTGACATTGGGATAAAGTACTGGTGTGAAAGGTAGCTCACTGTTTAACTGGGGTGCAGTACTGGTGGGTACAGGTCCTTATTGTATAACACTGAGGTACGGTACTGGGGAGGACACGTCTGTCACGATATAACACTGGGTAGGTACAATATTGGTGGGTACATGTCTGTCACTGTCTAGGATCGGGAGGGAACTCCCTCTCTAATAGTACAGTGGGTGTACCTACACCTCCAGGAGCACAGCTGTTCAAGAAAGCAACTCACCATCATCTGAAGGGAAACTAGGGAAGGACAATAAATACTGGCCTAACCAGAGATGCCAACATTCCCTAAATTGATTTTTTAAAAAGTACTGCTGGGTCGAGGTCTGTCGCTGTATAACACTGGGTACAGTACTGGTGGTTGGAAGTCTGTCGCTGTATAACACTGGGTACAGTACTGGTGGGTTCAGGTCTGTCACTGTATAACACTGGGTACATGCTGGTGGGTACGGGTCTGTCACTGACACTGGGTACAGTACTGGTGGGTTCAGGTCTGTCACTGTATAACACCAGGTACAATACTGGTGAGTAGAGGTCTGTCACTGTATAACACGGTACAGTACTGGTGGATAGAGGTCTGTCACTGTATAACTAGGTACAGTACTGGGGGGTGCAGGTCTGTCACTGTATTACACCAGATACAGTACTGGTGGAGAAAGGTCTGTCACTGTTTAACACCAGGTACAGTACTGGTGTAGAAAGGTCTGTCACTGACACCAGGTACAGTACTGGTGGAGAAAGGTCTGTCACGATAACAGAGTACAGTACTGGTGGGGACAGGTCTGTCACTGTCTAACACCAGGTACAGTACTGGTGGATAAAGGTCTGTATTTCACACCAGGTACCGTACTGGTGGATAGAGGTATGTCACTGTATAACACTAGGTACTGTACTGGTGGGTACAGGCCTGTCTCTGTACAACACCATGTACAGTAGTGGTGGATAGAGGTCTGTAGCCATCTGGGATGGCCACGTCCCGATTACAAAATGGACACTTGCAAAGAATACAGGGAAAATTGGACAATACCGAAAAGGCAAGCAGGTGCAAGGTCTGTCTGTTGATTAGAGCCTCAGCTCTCAGACAGGACCAGTACTGCTAAGCCATCTACATACTAATGAGCCATCCCCAGGAACAAAAGGCAACATTTAGGTAAACAATGCTAAGCCAGACATCCCGGCGCCAGAGGAGACTAAAACAAAGCAGACCAACGGCCACCTAGGACACGCCCAGAAACCAGGGAACCCACCCCTCTATTGGAGGAAAATCGATAAGGACAATTGGGAAACTGCCCAATTAATCGGGGCCAAGTTCAAGACCCACCCAAAAGCACACAAAGACCTTTTGGGTATAAAAAGGACTCCCCAAGAGAGGATAGCTCTCTTGGCTTTGGCTCTGAGCGAGGAATCTAGCAGCTACGCCAGACCAAGTAAGTTCCAAGTCAATGCACACTACGAGATAGACGCTCCTAGTTACTATCCTGTAAACAGCTCAACCCAGCAGCCTCAGAACCGAGCAACGGCCATTGTTCCTCTGACTGAGTGGGCACCTGAAGCTAAGTATAGGCTTTTAGTTATAGTGATAGTTTAGGTTGTAGAGTTTTATGCATGAGTAGATTTGACTGTAAATAAATGAGCATTGCTTTTGAACTTACTAACTGGTCTATCGAGTCTTTGATCAGTATTCGATTTTGAACCTTGTGGCAGTGGCGAAAGATTCCTGGCGACACTTGAGCAAACGTAATTAAACAGCCAAATTAAGAGACAACCGCAAGTTAGCAACATTTACTGGCGACTCTGGTGGGACTCGAACCCACAACCTTTGAATTAGAAGTCCAATTGGAAACAGAAAACCACAAGCGTTAGAACAATACTGATCAAGCCTCCGAGATTCGGAAGTGTGTTAATGCATGCGTACGAACAGGGATATAAGGTAAACCTGAGAGATTTTGTTGCGTAAAACTGTCGGGCGTTTTGTAGGCCGGAAATTAGCGTAAGCCATACCTGTGTTTACATCACCATTTTATCACCCCCTGTTCCAAATTCAGTAGAGAACCTAGATAGAGAAAGTGGCAATGAAGGCAATGGGACGCCTTATGAACCCCCAGGAATTCGAGGTTGCAACGACCAGTAGAGTAGGATAGTGTCCCGTTTGGGAAGATGAGATCGGGAAATATCTACAAGGGAAAGGATTGCCCCTTTGGAGTGAATTCTGCGCTAATGAGGAAACAGGTCCCGGGAGTATAGGACATACTTGGTGGGAGAACCTGTCAGAGATCCACAAGAAGAGCTTAGGGAAAGCTCGCAAGCCGCTGGCAATTGTGTGGCACAGAGGAGGTCGTTCGGACGCTCCGTAGAGAGATAGAGGAGAGAGATAGAAGTAGTGAGATAGACGTGAGCGAAGTAGAGAAGGAGAATAAAGATTTAAAAGAGCAGTTAGCAGCAAGGGACGGAGAGGTGGATGATGTCAAGATGGCACACCAGTCTTGTCTCACGCATTTGAGTAGTTTCCAAATGCAATACGATAAGGCCTACCAGGACACGCAATGTGCGGTCTTGATAAGACAAGAAACAGAACAGTAAGTTGAGAAATTACAGAAACAGTGCAATGATTTAAAAGCAGCCCTATGAGCACTCCATACTTCCACGACAGAACACAGGCAGAGCTCCGTAGACCACGCAAAGTGCCGGAAGCAAATTGCAGAATTGCAATTTCTGCTTCCCATTCAGAATGGGTTTCAAAGCACATTTGGACCACAATTAGATCAGGAAAACAGCCCCGACTGGCAGGAATTAAACGAGACTGCCCATAGATACGTACATGGAACATGTATGCAGGAAAAAACCCAGAAAAGGAAAGCGCCCCAACCCCCAACCGAACAGGCAGAACACCCCCCCCCGATGAACCTTGTAACCACACACCGCAGGGCCACAGCAGAAGGAGAAGCAGATTTCCTTTATACAACCCCGTTAACCGTGACCCAATTACGGGATGCGTGTGGAAAAATTACACCGTTCCTTCCCACATCAGACCCCCACCAATTTTTCGCGTAAGTCAAGCAGCAGGCTACCATGTACGGCCTGGACGAAAAGGAGCAAGTGAAGCTCACAGTTTTAAGCCTCGACCCTTCAGTCGTGGCAGCCCTTCCCGACCCACAGAATGTAGGAGGTACACTCCTAGAGATGCACACAGCGATCCTTGATGCGATCGGCTGTAACAGAGGAGACCCCGTAGAAGGCCTAAATAGGTGTTGGCAAAAGAAGACAGAGCACCCCACAGCGTTTGCTAGACGCTTGTGGATACACCACAGCAGTTTTGGGATAGTTAGCCCGCGCCCATTTGTCTCCAGATAATATGGCCAAATGGACCCGAATTCTAGTCTCCCACGCCACAGACACAGGACGAAAAGCTTGTGCAAATTATGACCCCTCAGATGAGGCCCACAATGAAAAATGGGTTTTGAAGAGATTGTCCCGCACTTGGGAGCAATCAATTGCAGGCAAAACCGCATTTATAACACCCGATGAAGAGCAGGCAGACATGAATACAGTTAAAGCGCACCAGAACCCCGCATGGGTAAATGAGGGCAGGAACAGCCCACCCCAGCCCAAAGCTCAAGAATGTTACAACTGTGGACAGTTAGGACACTTTGCACGAGAGTGCAACGCGCCCTCAAAACAGCAATGAAGCCAACAGACAGACACCCTAAGCAGGAATAGGGCAAAGCCAATCCATAGCATTAGCGCCCGTTCAGAGAATGCAGACATGAACAGCACCGACTGACGGTGTTCGGGCTCCCCAACTTGGGTCTGCGACACCCTTTGGGACAAGTCTGGTAGACCGGTAGTAGCAGGCAAAGTTCAGGGACACCCCGTAGAATTTCTTTGGGACACAGGAGGGTCCCACACCACACTCAATTCCTCCACAATGTTTCAGCGAGACACGTGGCCCATAACAGACACCATCACACTCAGCGGTTTTACAGGCCATTTACAACAGGGACACATCACAACCCCTGTAGCGATACAAATAGGCAGCATCACAACTAAGCACCCCGTAGCTTTGGTTGATCTGTCCCAGACAGCAGAACATATCCTTGGGATCGATTTCATGAGCTCCCATAACCTTTCTTTTGACCCAGTTAACAAGTGTGTTTGGAAAATGGCAAAGGCTGCACGAGCCCCCGCCACACTCACAGTAGGAGTGTACGTAAACAGGATTAGCTCAGTAGGAGACTTTTGGTTCGACCATCGAGCCATTAGTGCAGACAAACAAGTTAGGGCAGTCTTGCAGGAACATAAAGCAGCATTTGCACAGCACAAGCACGACTGTGGCAAATTGGCTGGCTTTGTGAACATTACAGGTCCCGACCCTAAACCCCAGAAGCTATACGGATTTCCCCAGGAAGCAGAGGGAGAAATCTCCTAAGTAATAGAGAGTTTGTTGGATCAAGGCGTACTCAGATCAGTAGCCTCCACAAACAACACACCAATTTGGCCCGTCAGGAAACCAGATGGATCATGGTGACTGACCATTGATTACTGGAACTGAACAAAGAAACCCCAGTAGCAGCCCCACCGTAGCCATGAGTCCCGAGACCATGCGCAAACAGGGACTCCAGTCAAAAATGTTTTGGGTTTTGGACATTAGTAACGGCTTTTGGTCCATTCCATTGGCTAAAGTGTGCCAGTACAAATTCGCCTTTACATTCCAAGGGCAACAGTACACGTGGACGTGCCTTCCACAACTCCCCCTCCATTTTCCACCGACAGCTGGCAAATGGATTAGCAAAATTTTCCCTCCCCGATTGTCTGGTCCAGTATGTAGACGACTTGTTTCTACAGATAGACACAAAGGGAGAGCACATTTCGCTTCTCGCCGAACTCTTAGCACTCCGAAAAAAAATTGGTTATAAAGTCAACCCCAAGAAGGCCCAGATTTTGAAAGAGAAAGTGATTTACTTGGGAACAGTGATCACACATGGTAAACGCGAGATCGAGCAAAAGAGAATTGACTCGATCGACAAATTGCCCCTTCCCCACAAGTCTCAGCCCTCCGGTCATTTTTAGAACTGGTTGGCTACTGCCGAAACCATATCGATGGTTTCGCCACAAAAGCAGCACCCCTATCTGAACTTCTCAAGAAGCAGGCACCTTGGAAATAGCTTCCACAGCATACGGATGCCGTGGATGCTTTAAAAAGAGCACTCAGCACAGCCCCCCCACTACAGGTCCCAGATCCACTTTCCCCGTATGCTATCGAAGTAGCAAGCACTGACCGAACCCTTTCGGCCGTACTCCTCCAGGAACGCCTCACGCATGTTAGACCCCGTAGAGCAAGGATTTTCTGCTTGTGAAAGGCACCTGCTCGCAGTTTTTTGGGCAATACAATACTTTGCCTACATTACAGGACTCAACCCCATCACCATCCTCACAGAACACATCCCAACACAGCTATTGTTAGACAGTCAACTTAAGGATGGCACAGTCAGCCAAATCCGCGCAGCCCGTTGGACCCTTCTTTTACAGGGACGGGACATCACAGTAAAACGAACCAAGACCCACACCTTCCTTGCCGATAATTTGCAGTATGCAGGCACCCCTCATGAGTGTGGGATCATCACCACAAAACAGAACACAGGCCCATTTATTCCTAAAACATCTCCCAGGAAAACAGGTAGTAAACCCCAGAGACCCCAGCCCACAGACACGTGCGCACCCCTGAAGATTTATGTGGATGGCTCCGCCACAGTGTTAAATGGAAAGAGAATTACCGGTTGCGATATTTACGTAGAGGACGTGCAGGGACGCGCCCTAGATGAGATTGCATTAAAGTTGCCAGGACACTTAGGCTCGCAGGCAGCAGAGCTGGCAGCAATTGCTTAAATTGTAGACCACCCCGACTCATTCCCGACCCCAGCAGACATCTATTCAGACAGCTTGTATGTCTGCAATAGTTTGACGGAATTCCTACCCCTGTGGGAAACGAGAAGATTTGTTTCCGCGGACGGTAAACCCCTACCCTCAGCCCCATTACTCCGCCACATCTTAGAGACAGCGAAGAATAGAAAATATGGAATAATGCGGTTCAACAACTGATACAGAACATAAAGGCGGCCCAACACGCAGCAGCGGTGAGACTTGGGACCAGGAAGAAACAGAGCAAGGCTTGTTCGACAAAACAGTACATGCCACTGAGTTTGCAGTAGGGCAGCAAGTCATGCTTTCCCTATACAACCCCAGTTGCTGGTCTAGCACACTGGGCTAAATCGCTGGCTTTTAAAGCAGACCAAGGCAGGCCAGCAACACGGTTCAATTCCCGTACCAGCCTCCCCGAACAGGCGCCAGAATGTGGCAACTAGGGGCTTTTCACAGTAATTTCATTGAAGCCTACTTGTGACAATAAGCAATTTTCATTTTTTTTCACTTTCCCCAAAATTTTCCGGACCGTACTCCATTTCGGACAAAGTCAGCCCCTCAGTATACAAAATTACATCTCCCAATGGTAAGTCTGCGTGGTTTCATATAAACCAGCTTATGGCTCGCAGAATAACCACACACACCACATCCAGCAGACGATCACACCCCGCCCACAAATGACATTTTCCTATCCTCCCCCACCCAGTTCAGCCCGCCCTCAGACACGACTTCAACTCCACCCCCAGAGGCACGACTCTGCCTCTCCCTGCCCTCAACCAGCAGTGACAGCGACAGTGATAGCGATCACGATGACGATAGCCACAGCACACCACGTTACGACTACACCCCTGCACCAGGCCCGACTCCCAGCGAATCCGAGCATGATCCCACTGACCCCTTTGAGATTACATATATCAAAGCCCCTGACCCAGACCCACCGCCCGACGATTGCGGATTGAAACCTAGCAGCTCCAACCTCGGCATGCGATTCTGGCACCGAGACAATTCGTTCAGGCTCATCCGGAATGATGAGATTCGCCCCAAGCAGCTTTAGCATGGTTACTACAATCAAGAGTTTGGCAGCCGGGAGAAGATGATGACATAGAGTCTGACTCCCACCAAACAAATCCCTTTGCAACCCTGTTCGCTATTGAGCAGTGAGGTGTCCAGATGATGGAGAAAAAAAAGGAACCGATGGAGAGATACGGTGTCCTTTCTGATGGAACCTGTTGTATGTTTGTTCGTTAGTGCTAATGTTAAGTGTTGTTCGTAAACTCGAAAGTTTTCACGACCCCACGTCACCACTCCTTTAATGGAACAAGTTTGTCCCCAGACAACAATTCGGAGGAACTAGTTTGTCATCAGAAACCAGTTTAGAGGTACACGTTTGTCGCTAGACAACAGTTCAGAGGAACTAGTTTGTCAACAGAAACCAGTTTAGAGGTACAAGTTTGTCACCAGACAACCGTTCAGTGGAACTAGTTTGTCGACAGAACACGACTCATAGCTACTCTCCTGATTTGAGAGGAAGCCCCCATGATGACCACATTCTTACCCGTTCTTGTTGGTTGCTCAGGCAGTGGAGAAACAGCATTGGTCCCCGCCCTGCCTGAGGACCCCCCTCTGGTCAGCTACGCTCGGGTAGAGCACAAACGGCATTGATCACCGTCCTACCCGGGGATTCCACCCATTTCTTACCCGCCGCGCCCATACGCACCCCATTTTGGCACTTTCAGTTTGAAATTCTTTTCTTTGGCTTTGGCAACCCTTAAGTTGCTTCCGTATGCTATTTACATCCTCAAACACTAGGATGGTAGATCGCACAGGCTGCGAGACAGCCTGCACTTTGTCAGTATTTTTCTCGGATGTCTTGTCCCAAATATTTGGGGTTTTTTTAAATGAGGGTGTCACAGATGGTGCCCAATTATAAAGGGAAATTGGCAACAAAGGACAGACAGACAGGCATACGAGATCTTAAGCAAGATAATAACAGATATTATGCTTGTGTTCACAGAACTCCGGAACCTCAGGAACCCCAGAGGAAGACGAAGAACACCGACAAAGATGAAGACAGCCTTCGTGTTCACATGGATCTTAGCGGGATCCCTTCAGTTGCGCGCGGACGCTACCCGCCTAACCCCTACCACACAAGCCGTGAATGATTCCCACCCCTGCAATACACAGAACCCCGAGATAGCTAGCCCCACGACAGTTAGCAATACCCCGACCTGGTGTGATAAGTTTATCACCTGGTACTCACTCTCATATGTAGTCAAAGCACTCTTAGTGCTGGCGATACTTTGCAGTGTCGTGCAGACACTTAGAGTCAGGAAATGGCGAAAGGGAGCCTACCGCTCTCGCTCCCCGGTTATACAGGATTAGGTCCCCTGTTTTCGGATTTCACCAAACCCCCGAACCTATTGAGACGGATTAAAGTGCATCCATTTCTTCTTATGTATTCTGTGAAATAAAAAGATGTAAACCTCTGTGTCTGACTGCCAGACCAGAAAAATTTGTGTGCTACTATTTTGTACATTTAAAATGTTGTAGATTTTTGGAATTGTTTGAATGAGGATAGTTTATTAAGGATAGTTAGAAGATCCAGTTTTTTTATTTTTATGTAATGCATGCAGTAATGTCATAGCGCCCCGTAGAGTTTTATAATCATGTATGTATTTAAAATGATTTAGGTAAAATTGTGTTTCATAGGATAGGACAGTGTAGAGCCTGATTATGGGTGCTTCGCGTTGAGGATCACAAGGATGGCGTGTAGCCATCTGGGATGTCCACGATTACAAAATGGACACTTGCAAAGAATGCAGGGAAAATTGGACAATACCGAAAAGGCAAGCAGGTGCAAGGTCTGTCTGTTAATTAGAGCCTTAGCTCTCAGACAGGACCGGTACTGCTAAGCCATCTACATACTAATCAGCCATCCCCGGGAACAAAAGGCAACATTTAGGTAAACAATGTTAAGCCAGACATCCCGGCGCCAGGGGAGACTAAAACAAAGCAGACCAACGGCCACCTAGGACACGCCCAGAAGCCAGGGAACCCACCCCTATATTGGAGGAAAATCGATAAGGACAATTGGGAAACGGCCCAATTAATTGGGGCCAAGTTCAATGCGCACCCAAAAGCGCGCAAAGCCCTTTTGGGTACAAAAAGGACTCCCCAGGGGAGGATCGCTCTCTTGGCCTTGGCTCTCAGTGAGGAGAGACCTGCCGAGCAGCTACGCCAGACCAAGTAAGTTCCAAGTCAACGCACGCTACGAGATAGACGCTCCTAGTTGCTATCCTGTAAACAGCTCAACCCAGCAGCCTCAGAACTGAGCAACGGCCATTATTCCTCTGACTGAGTGGGCACCTGAAGCTAAGTATAGGCTTCAAGGAATAGTGATAGTTTAGGTTGTCAAATTTTATGCATGAGTAGATTTGACTGTGTGTAAATAAATGAGCATTGCTTTTGAACTTCCTAACTGGTGTATCGAGTCTTTGATCAGTATTAGGTTTTGACCTTGTGGCAGTGTCGAAAGATACCTGGCGACTCTTGAGCAAACGTAATTAAACAGAGCCAAATTAAGAGACAACCGCAAGTTAGCAACAGGTCTGTCAATGTATAACACCGGGGTACAGTACTGGTGGATAAAGGTCTGTCACTATAACACCAGATTCAGTACTGGTGGATAGAGGTCGTACTGTATAACACAAGGTACAGTACTGGTGGATAAAAGTCTGTCACTGTTTAACACCGGGTACAGTACTGGTGGATAAAGGTCTGTCACTGTATGACACTGGGGTACAGTACTGGTGGATAAAGGTCTGTCACTGTATGACACTGGGGTACAGTACTGGTGGATAAGGGTCTGTCACTGTACGACACTGGGGTACAGTACTGGCGGATAAAGGTCTATCACTGTTTAACACCGGGGTACAGTACTGGTGGATAAAGGTCTGTCACTGTATGACACTGGGGTACAGTACTGATGGAAAAAGGTCTATCACTGTTTAACACCGGGTACAGTACTGGTGGATAAAGGTCTGTCACTGTATAACACCGGGGTACAGTACTGGTGGATAAAGGTCTGTCACTGTATAACTTTGGAGTACAGTACTGGCGGATAAAGGTCTATCACTGTTTAACACCGGGTACAGTACTGCTGGATAAAGGTCTGTCACTGTATGACACCGGGGTACAGTACTGGCGGATAAAGGTCTATCACTGTTTAACACCGGGGTACAGTACTGGTGGACACAGGTCTGTCACTGTTTAACACAGGGGTACAGTACTGGTGGATAAAGGTCTGTCACTGTTTAACACCGGGGTACAGTACTGGTGGATAAAGGTCTGTCACTGTTTAACACTGGGGTACAGTACTGGTGGATAAAGGTCTGTCACTGTATGACACTGGGGTACAGTACTGGTGGATAAAGGTCTGTCACTGTATGACACTGGGGTACAGTACTGGTGGATAAGGATCTGTCACTGTACGACACTGGGGTACAGTACTGGCGGATAAAGGTCTATCACTGTTTAACACCGGGGTACAGTACTGGTGGATAAAGGTCTGTCACTGTTTAACACTGGGGTATAGTACTGGTGGATAAAGGTCTGTCACTGTATGACACTGGGGTACAGTACTGATGGAAAAAGGTCTATCACTGTTTAACACCGGGTACAGTACTGGTGGATAAAGGTCTGTCACTGTATAACACCGGGGTACAGTACTGGTGGATAAAGGTCTGTCACTGTATAACTTTGGAGTACAGTACTGGTGGATAAAGGTCTGTCACTGTATGACACTGGGGTACAGTACTGGCGGATAAAGGTCTATCACTGTTTAACACCGGGTACAGAACTGGTGGATAAAGGTCTGCCACTGTTTAACACCGGGGTACAGTACTGGTGGACACAGGTCTGTCACTGTTTAACACAGGGGTAAAGTACTGGTGGATAAAGGTCTGGCACTGTTTAACACTGGGGTACAGTACTGGTGGATAAAGGTCTGTCACTGTATAACACTGGGGTACAGTACTGGTGGATAAAGGTCTGCCACTGTATAACACTGGGGTACAGTACTGGTGGATAAAGGTCTGTCACTGTTTAACACAGGGGTACAGTACTGGTGGATAAAGGTCTGTCACTGTATAACACTGGGGTACAGTACTGGTGGACACAGGTCTGTCACTGTTTAACACCGGGGTACAGTATTGGTGGATAAAGGTCTGTCACTGTATAACACCGGGGTACAGTACTGGTGGATAAAGGTCTGTCACTGTTTAACACTGGGGTACAGTATTGGTGGATAAAGGTCTGTCACTGTATAACACTGGGGTACAGTACTGGTGGATAAAGGTCTGTCACTGTTTAACACTGGGGTACAGTACTGGTGGATAAAGGTCTGTCACTGTATTACACTGGGGTACAGTATTGATGGATAAATGTGTGTCACTATGTAACACTGGGGTACAGTATTGGTGGATAAAGGTCTGTCACTGTATTACACTGGGGTACAGTATTGGTGGATAAATGTGTGTCACTATATAACACTGGGGTACAGTATTGGTGGATAAAGCTCTGTCACTGTTTAACACTGGGGTACAGTACTGGTGGATAAAGGTCTGTCACTGTATAACACTGGGGTACAGTACTGGTGGATAAAGGTCTGCCGCTGTATAACACTGGGGTACAGTACTGGTGGATAAAGGTCTGTCACTGTTTAACACAGGGGTACAGTACTGGTGGATAAAGGTCTGTCACTGTATAACACTGGGGTACAGTACTGGTGGACACAGGTCTGTCACTGTTTAACACTGGGGTACAGTACTGGTGGATAAAGGTCTGTCACTGTTTAACACCGGGGTACAGTATTGGTGAATAAAGGTCTGTCACTGTATAACACCGGGGTACAGTACTGGTGGATAAAGGTCTGTCACTGTTTAACACTGGGGTACAGTACTGGTTGTTAAAGGTCTGTCGCTGTATAACACCGGGGTACAGTACTGGTGGATAAAGGTCTGTCACTGTATAACACCGGGGTACAGTACTGGTGGATAAAGGTCTGTCACTGTTTAACACCGGGGCACAGTATTGGTGAATAAAGGTCTGTCACAGTATAACACCGGGGTACAGTACTCGTGGATAAAGGTCTGTCACTGTTTAACACTGGGGTACAGTATTGGTGGATAAAGGTCTGTCACTGTTTAATACTGGGGTACAGTACTGGTGGCTAAAGGTCTGTCACTGTTTAACACCGGGGCACAGTATTGGTGGATAAAGGTCTGTCACTGTTTAACACCGGGGTACAGTATTGGTGGATAAAGGTCTGTCACTGTATAACACCGGGGTACAGTACTGGTGGATAAAGGTCTGTCACTGTTTAACACTGGGGTACAGTATTGGTGGATAAAGGTCTGTCACTGTATAACACTGGGGTACAGTACTGGTGGATAAAGGTCTGTCACTGTTTAACACTGGGGTACAGTACTGGTGGATAAAGGTCTGTCACTGTATTACACTGGGGTACAGTATTGATGGATAAATGTGTGTCACTATGTAACACTGGGGTACAGTATTGGTGGATAAAGGTCTGTCACTGTATTACACTGGGGTACAGTATTGATGGATAAATGTGTGTCACTATGTAACACTGGGGTACAGTATTGGTGGATAAAGGTCTGTCACTGTATTACACTGGGGTACAGTATTGGTGGATAAATGTGTGTCACTATATAACACTGGGGTACAGTATTGGTGGATAAATGTGTGTCACTATATAACACTGGGGTACAGTATTGGTCGATAAATGTGTGTCACTATATAACACTGGGGTACAGTATTGGTGGATAAATGTGTGTCACTATATAACACTGGGGTACAGTATTGGTGGATAAATGTGTGTCACTATATAACACTGGGGTAAAGTATTGGTGGATAAAGGTCTGTCACTATATAACACTGGGGTACAGTATTGGTGGATAAAGGTCAGTCACTGTATAACACTGGGGTACAGTATTGGTGGATAAAGGTCTGTCACTGTATTACACTGGGGTACAGTATTGGTGGATAAATGTGTGTCACTATATAACACTGGGGTACAGTATTGGTGGATAAAGGTCTGTCACTGTATTACACTGGGGTACAGTATTGGTGGATAAAGGTCTGTCACTGTATAACACTGGGGTACAGTATTGGTGGATAAAGGTCTGTCACGATATCGCACTGGGGTACAGTATTGGAAAAAGTTCTGTCACTATATAACACTGGGGTACAGTATTGGTGGATAAAGGTCTGTCACGATATAACACTGGGGTACAGTTCTGGTGGATAAAGGTCTGTCACTGTTTAACAGTGGGATAAATTATTGATGGATACAAATCTGTCATTGTTTAACACCGGGGTACAGTACTGGTGGATAGAGGTCTGTCACTGTATGACACTGAGATACAGTACTGGTGGATAGAGGTCAGTCACTGTTTAACACTGGGGTACAGTACTGGTGGATAGAGGTCTGTCACTGTATAACACCGGGGTACAGTACTGGTGGATAGAGGTCTGTCACTGTATAACACCGGGGTACAGTACTGGTGGATAGAGGTCTGTCACTGTATAACACCGGGGTACAGTACTGGTGGATAGAGGTCTGTCACTGTATATCGGGGTACAGTACTGGTGGATAGAGGTCTGTCACTGTGTAACACCGGGGTACAGTACTGGTGGGTAGAGGACTGTCACTGTATAACACCAGGTACAGTACTGGTGAATAGAGGTCTGTCACTGTATAACACCGGGGTACAGTACTGGTGGATAGAGGTCTGTCACTGTGTAACACTGGGGTACAGTACTGGTAGATAGAGGCCTGTCACTTCATAACACCGGGGTACAGTACTGGTGGATAAAGGTCTGTTACTGTTCAACAGTGAGATAAATTATTGGTGGATACAAGTCTGTCACTGTATAACACCGGGGTACAGTACTGGTGGATAAAGGTCTGGTACCGTTTAACAGTGGGATAAATTATTAGTGGATACGAGTCTGTCACTGAATAACACTGGGGTACAGTACTGGTGGATAGAGGTCTGTCGCTATATAACACTGGGGTACAGTACTGGTGGATAGAGGTCTGTCACTGTATAACACCGGGGTACAGTACTGGTGGATAGAGGTCTGTCACTGTATAACACCAGGTACAGTACTGGTGGATAGAAGTCTGTCACTGTATAACACTGCGGTACAGTACAGGTGGCTAGAGGTCTGTCACTGTATAACACCGGGGTACAATACTGGTGGATAGAGGTCTGTCACTGTATGACACTGGGATACAGTACTGGTGGATAGAGGTCTGTCACTGTATAACACTGGGGTACAGTACTGGTGGATAAAGATCTGTCACTGTATAACACCAGGTACAGTACTGGTGGATAGAGGTCTGTTACGGTTTAACAGTGGGATAAATTATTGGTGGATACAAGACTGTCACTGTATAACACCAGGTACAGTACTGATGGGTAGAGGTCTGTCACTGTATAACACTGGGGTACAGTACTGGTGGATAGAGCTCTGACACTGTTTAACACTGGGGTACAGTACTGGTGGATAGAGGTCTGTCACTGTATAACACCAGGTACAGTACTGGTGGATAGAGGTCTGTCACTGTTTAACAGTGGGATAAATTATTGGTGGATACAAGTCTGTCACTACCACCAGGTACAGTACTGGTGGATAAAGGTCGGTCACGAACATAACACTGGGCTACAGTACTGGTGGATAAAGGTCTGTCACTGTATAACACCGGCGTACAGTACTGGTGGATAAAGGTATGTCACTGTATAACACTGGGGTACAGTACTGGTGGATAAAGGTCCGTCACGAATATAACACTGGGGTACAGTACTGGTGGATAGATGTCTGTCACTGTATAACACCGGGGTACAGTACTGGTGGATAAAGGTCTGTCACTGTATAACACTGGGGTACAGTACTGGTGGATAGAGGTCTGTCACTGTATAACACTGGGATACGGTACTGGTGGATAAAGGTCTGTTACTGTTTAACGGAGGGATAAATTATTGGTGGATACAAGTCTGTCACTACCACCAGGTACTGTACTGGTGGATAAAGGTCTGTCACGAATATAACACTGGGGTACAGTACTGGTGGATAGATGTTTGTCACTGTATAACACCGGGGTAGAGTATTGGTGGATAAATGTCTGTCACTGTTTAACACCGGGGTACAGTATTGGTGGATAAAGGTCTGTCACTATATAACACTGGGGTACAGTATTGGTGGATAAAGGTATGTCACTGTATTACACTGAGGTACAGCATTGGTGGATAAATGTGTGTCACTATATAACACTGGGTTTAGTATTGGTGGATAAAGGTCTGTCACTGTATTACACTGGGGTACAGTATTGGTGGATAAAGGTCTGTCACTGTATAACACTGGGGTACAGTATTGGTGGATAAAGGTCTGTCACGATATAACACTGGGGTACAGTATTGGTGGAAAAAGGTCTGTCACTATATAACAATGGGGTACAGTACTGGTGGATAAAGGTCTGTCACTGTTTAACAGTGGATAAATTATTGGTGGATACAAATCTGTCATTGTATAACACCGGGGTACAGTACTGGTGGATCGAGGTCTGTCACTGTTTAACACTGGGGTACAGTACTGGTGGATAGAGGTCTGTCACTGTTTAACACCGGGGTACAGTACTGGTGGATCGAGGTCTGTCACTGTTTAACACTGGGGTACAGTACTGGTGGATAGAGGTCTGTCACTGTTTAACACTGGGTTACAGTAATGGTGGATAGAGGTCTGTCACTGTTTAACAGTGGGATAAATTATTGGTGGATACAAATCTGTCATTGTATAACACAGGTGTACAGTTCTGGTGGATAGAGGTCTGTCACTGTTGAACACTGGGGTACAGTACTGGTGGATAGAGGTCTGTCACTGTATAACACCCGGGTACAGTAGTGGTGGATAGATGTCTGTCACTGTATAACACCGGGGTACAGTACTGGTGGAGAGAGGTCTGTCAGTGTGTAACACTGGGGTACAGTACTGGTGGATAGAGGTCTGTCACTGTATAACACTGGGGTACAGTACTGATGGATAGAGGTCTGTCACTGTATAACACCCGGGTACAGTAGTGGTGGATAGATGTCTGTCACTGTATAACACCGGGGTACAGCACTGGTGGAGAGAGGTCTGTCAGTGTGTAACACTGGGGTACAGTACTGGTGGATAGAGGTCTGTCACTGTATAACACTGGGGTACAGTTCTGGTGGATAGAGGTCTGTCACTGTTGAACACTGGGGTACAGTACTGGTGGATAGAGGTCTGTCACTTTTTAACACTGGGATACAGTACTGATGGATAGAGGTCTGTCACTGTATAACACCGGGGTACAGTAGTGGTGGATAGATGTCTGTCAGTGTGTAACACTGGGGTACAGTACTGGTGGATAGAGGTCTGTCACTGTTGAACACTGGGGTACAGTAGTGGTGGATAGGTGTCTGTCAGTGTGTAACACTGGGGTACAGTACTGGTGGATAGAGGTCTGTCACTGTATAACACCGGGGTACAGTACTGGTGGATATAGGTCTGTCACTGTATAACACTGGGATACAGTACTGGTGGATATAGGTCTGTCACTGTGTAACACTGGGGTACAGTACTGGCGGATAGAGGTCTGTCACTGTCTCACACCGGGGTACAATACTGGTGGATATAGGTCTGTCACTGTATAACACTGGGATACAGTACTGGTGGATATCGGTCTGTCACTGTGTAACACTGGGGTACAGTACTGGTGGATAGAGGTCTGTCACTGTATAACACTGGGGTACAGTATTGGTGGATAAAGGTCTGTCACTGTATAACACTGGGGTACAGTATTGGTGGATAAAGGTCTGTCACGATATAACACTGGGGTACAGTATTGGTGGAAAAAGGTCTGTCACTATATAACACTGGGGTACAGTACTGGTGGATAAAGGTCTGTCACTGTTTAACAGTGGATAAATTATTGGTGGATACAAATCTGTCATTGTATAACACCGGGGTACAGTACTGGTGGATCGAGGTCTGTCACTGTTTAACACTGGGGTACAGTACTGGTGGATAGAGGTCTGTCACTGTTTAACACTGGGTTACAGTAATGGTGGATCGAGGTCTGTCACTGTTTAACACTGGGGTACAATATTGGTGGATAGAGGTTTAACACTGGGATACAGTACTGGTGGATATAGGTCTGTCACTGTGTAACACTGGGGTACAGTAGTGGTGGATAGATGTCTGTCAGTGTGTAACACTGGGGTACAGTACTGGTGGATAGAGGTCTGTCACTGTATAACACTGGGATATAGTACTGGTGGATAAAGGTCTGTTACTGTTTAACAGTGAGATAAATTATTGGTGGATAGAAGTCTGTCACTGGAAAACACCGGGGTACAGTACTGGTGGATACAGGTCTGTCAATGTGTAACACTGGGGTACAGTACTGGTGGATTGAGGTCTGTCACTATATAACACTGGGGTACAGTACTGGTGGATAGAGGTCTGTCACTGTGTAACACTGGGGTACAGTACTGGTGGATTGAGGTCTGTCACGATATAACACCGGGGTACAGTAGTGGTGGATAGAAGTCTGTCACTGTATAACACTGGGGTACAGTACTGGTGGATATAGGTCTGTCACTGGATACACCGGGGTACAGTAGTGGTGGATAGAAGTCTGTCACTGTATAACACTGGGGTACAGTACTGGTGGATAAAGGTCTGTCACTGTGTAACACTGGGGTACAGTACTGGTGGATAAAGGTCTGTTACTGTTTAACAGTGAGAAAAATTATTGGTGGATACGAGTCTGTCACTGTATGACACTGGGATACAGTACTGGTGGATAGAGGTCTGTCACTGTATAACACTGAGGTACAGTACTGGTGGATAAAGATCTGTCACTGTATCACACCAGGTACAGTACTGGTGGATAAAGCTCTGTTACTGTTTAACAGTGGGATAAATTATTGGTGGATACAAGACTGTCACTGTATAACACTAGGTACAGTACTGGTGGATAGAGGTCTGTCACTGTATAACACTGGGGTACAGTACTGGTGGATAAAGATCTGTCACTGTATAACACCAGGTACAGTACTGGTGGATAGAGGTCTGTCACTGTTTAACAGTGGGATAAATTATTGGTGGATACAAGTCTGTCACTACCACCAGGTACAGTACTGGTGGATAAAGGTCTGTCACGATATAACACCGGGGTACAGTACTGGTGGATAAAGGTATGTCACTGTATAACACTGGGGTACAGTACTGGTGGATAGATGTCTGTGACTGTATAACACCGGGGTACAGTACTGGTGGATAAAGGTCTGTCACTGTATAACACTGGTGTACAGTACTGGTGGATAGAGGTCTGACACTGTATAACACTGGGATACAGTACTGGTGGATAAAGGTCTGTTACTGTTTAACAGTGGGATAAATTATTGATGGATACATGTCTGTCACTGTATAACACCGGGGTACAGTACTGGTGGATAGAGGTCTGTCACTGTGTAACACTGGGGTACAGTATTGGTGGAGTAAGGTCTGTAACTGTTTAACACTGGGGTACAGTACTGGCGGATAGAGGTCTGTCACTGTATAACACTGGGGTACAGTATTGGTGGATAAAGGTCTGTCACTGTATTACACTGGGGTACAGTAATGGTGGATAGAGGTCTGTCACTGTTTAACACTGAGGTACAGTACTGGTGGATAGAGGTCTGTCACTGTATAACACTGGGGTACAGTAGTGGTGGATAGAGGTCTGTCACTGTATAACACTGGGTGCAGTTCTGGTGGATAAAGGTCTGTTACTGTTTAACAGTGGGATAAATTATTGGTGGATATAAATCTGTCATTGCATAACACCGGGGTACAGTACTGGTGGATAGAGGTCTGTCACTGTTGAACACTGGGGTACAGTACTGGTGGATAGAGGTCTGTCACTGTTTAACACTGGGGTACAGTACTGGCGGATAGAGGTCTGTCACTGTATAACACCGGGGTACAGTACTGGTGGATAGAGGTCTGTCACTGTATAACACCGGGGTACAGTAGTGGTGGATAGAAGTCTGTCACTGTATAACACTGGGGTACAGTACTGGTGGATAGAGGTCTGTCACTGTATAACACCGGGGTACAGTAGTGGTGGATAGAGGTCTGTCACTGTATAACACCGGGGTACAGTAGTGGTGGATATAAGTCTGTCACTGTATAACACCAGGGTACAGTACCGGTGGATAGAGGTCTGTCACTGTATAACACCGGGGTACAGTACTGGTGGATAAAGGTCTGTTACTGAATAACACTGGGGTGCAGGACTGGTGGATAGAGGACTGTCACTGTATAACACCGGGGTACAGTACTGGTGGATAAAGGTCTGTTACCGTTTAACAGTGGGATAAATTATTGGTGGGTACAAGTCTGTCACTGAATAACACTGGGGTACAGTACTGGTGGATAGAGGTCTGTCACTGTATGACACTGGGATACAGTACTGGTGGATAGAGGTCTGTCACTGTATAACACTGGGGTACAGTACTGGTGGATAAAGATCTGTCACTGTATAACACCCGGGT
The DNA here is from genome assembly GCF_047496885.1 of Scyliorhinus torazame. NCBI lineage: Eukaryota > Metazoa > Chordata > Chondrichthyes > Carcharhiniformes > Scyliorhinidae > Scyliorhinus > Scyliorhinus torazame. The sequence continues at coordinate 84,096,176 of NC_092724.1, forward strand.
ACAGTACTGGTGGATAGAGGTCTGTCACTGTATAACACTGGGATACAGTACTGGTGGATAGAGGTCTGTCACAGAACACCGGAGTACAGTACTGGTGGATAGAGGTCCGTCACTGTATGACACTGGGATACAGTACTGGTGGATAGAGGTCTGTCACTGTATAACACTGGGGTGCAGTACTGGTGGATAAAGATCTGTCACTGTATAACACCAGGTACTGTACTGGTGGATAAAGGACTGTTACTGTTTAACAGTGGGATAAAGTATTGGTGGATACAAGACTGTCACTGTATAACACCAGGTACAGTACTGGTGGATAGAGGTCTGTCACTGTATAACACCAGGTACAGTACTGGTGGATAGAGGTCTGTCACTGTTCAACAGTGGGATAAATTATTGATGGATACAAGTCTGTCACTACCACCAGGTACAGTACTGGTGGATAAAGGTCTGTCACGAATATAACACTGGGCTACAGTAGTGGTGGATAAAGGTCTGTCACTGTATAACACCAGGGTACAGTACTGGTGGATAATGGTATGTCACTGTATAACACTGGGATACAGTACTGGTGGATAGAGGTCTGTCACAGAACGCCGGAGTACAGTACTGGTGGATAGAGGTCTGTCACTGTTTAACAGTGGGATAAATTATTGGTGGATACAAGTCTGTCACTACCACCAGGTGCAGTACTGGTGGATAAAGGTCTGTCACTGTATCGCACCGGGGTACAGTACTGGTGGATAGAGGTCTGTCACTGTTTAACACCGGGGTACAGTACTGGTGGATAGATGTCTGTCACAGTATAACTTCAGGTATAGTACTGGTGGGTAGAGGACTGTCACTGTATAACACCAGTTACAGTGCTGGTGAATAGAGGTCTGTCACTGTATAACACCGGGGTACAGTACTGGTGGCTAGAGGTCAGTCACTGTATACCGGGGTACAGTACTGGTGGATAGAGATCTGTCACTGTCTAACACCGGGGTACAGTACTGGTGGATAGAGGTCTGTCACTGTGTAACACTGGGGTACAGTACTGGTGGATAGAGGACTGTCACTGTATAACACTGGGGTACAGTTCTGGTGGATAAAGGTCTGTTACTGTTCAACAGTGGGATAAATTATAGGTGGATACAAGTCTGTCATTGTATAACACTGGGGTACAGTACTGGTGGATAGAGGTCTATCACTGAATAACACCGGGGTACAGTAGTGGTGGATAGAGGTCTGTCACTGTATAACACTGGGGTGCAGTTCTGGTGGATAAAGGTCTGTCACTGTTTAACAGTGGGATAAATTATTGGTGGATACAAGTCTGTCACTGTATATCACCGGGGTACAGTACAGGTGGATAGAGGTCTGTCACTGTTTAACACCGGGGTACAGTATTGGTGGAAAAAGGTCTGTCACTGTATAACACTGGGGTACAGTATTGGTGGAAAAAGGTCTGTCACTGAATAACACTGGGGTACAGTATTGGTGGAAAAAGGTCTGTCACTATATAACAATGGGGTACAGTATTGGTGGATAAAGGTCTGTCACTATATAACGCTGGGGTACAGTATTGGTGGATAAATGTCTGTCACGATATAACACCGGGGTACAGTATTGGTGGATAAAGGTCTGTCACTGTATAACACTGGGGTACAGTATTGCTGGAAAAAGGTCTGTCACTATATAACACTGGGGTACAGTATTGGTGGATAAAGGTCTGTCACTGTATAACACTGGGGTACAGTATTGCTGGAAAAAGGTCTGTCACTATATAACACTGGGGTACAGTATTGGTGGATAAAAGTCTGTCACTGTATAACACTGGGGTACAGTATTGGTGGAAAAAGGTCTGTCACTATATAACACTGGGGTACAGTATTGGTGGATATAAGTCTGTCACTGTATAACACCGGGGTACAGTACCGGTGGATAGAGGTCTGTCACTGTATAACACCGGGGTACAGTACTGGTGGATAGAGGTCTGTCACTGTATAACACTGGGGTACAGTACTGGTGAATAGAGGTCTGTCATTGTATAACACCGGGGTACAGTAGTGGTGGATAGAAGTCTGTCACTGTATAACACTGGGGTACAGTACTGGTGGATAGAGGTCTGTCACTGTATAACACCGGGGTACAGTAGTGGTGGATAGAGGTCTGTCACTGTATAACACCGGGGTACAGTAGTGGTGGATATAAGTCTGTCACTGTATAACACCGGGGTACAGTACCGGTGGATAGAGGTCTGTCACTGTATAACACCGGGGTACAGTAGTGGTGGATAGAAGTCTGTCACTGTATAACACTGGGGTACAGTACTGGTGGATAAAGGTCTGTTACTGAATAACACTGGGGTGCAGGACTGGTGGATAGAGGACTGTCACTGTATAACACCGGGGTACAGTACTGGTGGATAAAGGTCTGTTACCGTTTAACAGTGGGATAAATTATTGGTGGGTACAAGTCTGTCACTGAATAACACTGGGGTACAGTACTGGTGGATAGAGGTCTGTCACTGTATGACACTGGGATACAGTACTGGTGGATAGAGGTCTGTCACTGTATAACACTGGGGTACAGTACTGGTGGATAAAGATCTGTCACTGTATAACACCCGGGTACAGTACTGGTGGATAGAGGTCTGTCACTGTATAACACTGGGATACAGTACTGGTGGATAGAGGTCTGTCACAGAACACCGGAGTACAGTACTGGTGGATAGAGGTCCGTCACTGTATGACACTGGGATACAGTACTGGTGGATAGAGGTCTGTCACTGTATAACACTGGGGTGCAGTACTGGTGGATAAAGATCTGTCACTGTATAACACCAGGTACTGTACTGGTGGATAAAGGACTGTTACTGTTTAACAGTGGGATAAAGTATTGGTGGATACAAGACTGTCACTGTATAACACCAGGTACAGTACTGGTGGATAGAGGTCTGTCACTGTATAACACCAGGTACAGTACTGGTGGATAGAGGTCTGTCACTGTTCAACAGTGGGATAAATTATTGATGGATACAAGTCTGTCACTACCACCAGGTACAGTACTGGTGGATAAAGGTCTGTCACGAATATAACACTGGGCTACAGTAGTGGTGGATAAAGGTCTGTCACTGTATAACACCAGGGTACAGTACTGGTGGATAATGGTATGTCACTGTATAACACTGGGATACAGTACTGGTGGATAGAGGTCTGTCACAGAACGCCGGAGTACAGTACTGGTGGATAGAGGTCTGTCACTGTATAACACTGGGGTACAGTACTGGTGGATAAAGATCTGTCACTGTATAACACTGGGGTACAGTACTGGTGGATAAAGATCTGTCACTGTATAACACCAGGTACAGTACTGGTGGATAGAGGTCTGTCACTGTATCACACTGGGGTACAGTACTGGTGGATAAAGATCTGTCACTGTATAACACCAGGTACAGTACTGGTGGATAGAGGTCTGTCACTGTTTAACAGTGGGATAAATTATTGGTGGATACAAGTCTGTCACTACCACCAGGTGCAGTACTGGTGGATAAAGGTCTGTCACTGTATAGCACCGGGGTACAGTACTGGTGGATAGAGGTCTGTCACTGTTTAACACCGGGGTACAGTACTGGTGGATAGATGTCTGTCACAGTATAACTTCAGGTATAGTACTGGTGGGTAGAGGACTGTCACTGTATAACACCAGTTACAGTGCTGGTGAATAGAGGTCTGTCACTGTATAACACCGGGGTACAGTACTGGTGGCTAGAGGTCAGTCACTTATACCGGGGTACAGTACTGGTGGATAGAGATCTGTCACTGTATAACACCGGGGTACAGTACTGGTGGGTAGAGGTCTGTCACTGTTTAACACTGGGGTACAGTACTGGTGGATAGAGGACTGTCACTGTATAACACTGGGGTGCAGTTCTGGTGGATAAAGGTCTGTTACTGTTCAACAGTGGGATAAATTATAGGTGGATACAAGTCTGTCATTGTATAACACTGGGGTACAGTACTGGTGGATAGAGGTCTATCACTGAATAACACCGGGGTACAGTAGTGGTGGATAGAGGTCTGTCACTGTATAACACTGGGGTGCAGTTCTGGTGGATAAAGGTCTGTCACTGTTTAACAGTGGGATAAATTATTGGTGGATACAAGTCTGTCACTGTATATCACCGGGGTACAGTACAGGTGGATAGAGGTCTGTCACTGTTTAACACCGGGGTACAGTATTGGTGGAAAAAGGTCTGTCACTGTATAACACGGGGGTACAGTATTGGTGGAAAAAGGTCTGTCACTATATAACAATGGGGTACAGTATTGGTGGATAAAGGTCTGTCACGATATAACACTGGGGTACAGTATTGGTGGATAAAGGTCTGTCACGATATAACACCGGGGTACAGTATTGGTGGATAAAGGTCTGTCACTGTATTACACTGGGGTACAGTATTGGTGGATAAATGTGTGTCACTATATAACACTGGGGTACAGTATTGGTGGATAAAGTTCTGTCACTGTATAACACTGGGGTACAGTATTGGTGGATAAAGGTCTGTCACTATATAACACTGGGGTACAGTATTGGTGGATAAAGGTCTGTCACTGTATAACACTGGGGTACAGTATTGCTGGAAAAAGGTCTGTCACTATATAACACTGGGGTACAGTATTGGTGGATAAAAGTCTGTCACTGTATAACACTGGGGTACAGTATTGGTGGAAAAAGGTCTGTCACTGTTTAACAGTGGATAAATTATTGGTGGATACAAATCTGTCATTGTATAACACCGGGGTACAATACTGGTGGATAGAGGTCTGTCACTGAATAACACTGGGGTACAGTACTGGTGGATAGAGGTCTGTCACTGTATAACACTGGGGTACAGTACTGGTGAATAGAGGTCTGTCATTGTATAACACCGGGGTACAGTACTGGTGGATAGAGGTCTGTCACTGTTTAATACTGCGGTATAGTACTGGTGGATAGAGGTATGTCACTGTATAACACCGGGGTACAGTACTGGTGGATAAAGGTCTGTCACTGTATGACACCGGGGTACAGTACTGGTGGCTAAAGGTCTGTCACTGTATAACACTGGGGTACAGTACTGGTGGATAGAGGTCTGTCACTGTATAACACTGGGATACAGTACTGGTGGATAAAGGTCTGTTACTGTTTAACAGTGGGATAAATTATTGGTGGATACAAGTCTGTCACTGTATAACACCGGGGTACAGTGCTGGTGAATAGAGGTCTGTCACTGTATAACACCGGGGTACAGTACTGGTGGCTAGAGGTCAGTCACTTATACCGGGGTACAGTACTGGTGGATAGAGATCTGTCACTGTATAACACCGGGGTACAGTACTGGTGGATAGAGGTCTGTCACTGTGTAACACTGGGGTACAGTACTGGTGGATAGAGGACTGTCACTGTATAACACTGGGGTGCAGTTCTGGTGGATAAAGGTCAGTTACTGTTCAACAGTGGGATAAATTATAGGTGGATACAAGTCTGTCATTGTATAACACTGGGGTACAGTACTGGTGGATAGAGGTCTATCACTGAATAACACCGGGGTACAGTAGTGGTGGATAGAGGTCTGTCACTGTATAACACTGGGGTGCAGTTCTGGTGGATAAAGGTCTGTCACTGTTTAACAGTGGGATAAATTATTGGTGGATACAAGTCTGTCACTGTATATCACCGGGGTACAGTACAGGTGGATAGAGGTCTGTCACTGTTTAACACCGGGGTACAGTATTGGTGGAAAAAGGTCTGTCACTGTATAACACTGGGGTACAGTATTGGTGGAAAAAGGTCTGTCACTATATAACAATGGGGTACAGTATTGGTGGATAAAGGTCTGTCACGATATAACACTGGGGTACAGTATTGGTGGATAAAGGTCTGTCACGATATAACACCGGGGTACAGTATTGGTGGATAAAGGTCTGTCACAGTATTACACTGGGGTACAGTATTGGTGGATAAATGTGTGTCACTATATAACACTGGGGTACAGTATTGGTGGATAAAGTTCTGTCACTGTATAACACTGGGGTACAGTATTGGTGGATAAAGGTCTGTCACTATATAACACTGGGGTACAGTATTGGTGGATAAAGGTCTGTCACTGTATAACACTGGGGTACAGTATTGCTGGAAAAAGGTCTGTCACTATATAACACTGGGGTACAGTATTGGTGGATAAAAGTCTGTCACTGTATAACACTGGGGTACAGTATTGGTGGAAAAAGGTCTGTCACTGTTTAACAGTGGATAAATTATTGGTGGATACAAATCTGTCATTGTATAACACCGGGGTACAATACTGGTGGATAGAGGTCTGTCACTGAATAACACTGGGGTACAGTACTGGTGGATAGAGGTCTGTCACTGTATAACACTGGGGTACAGTACTGGTGAATAGAGGTCTGTCATTGTATAACACCGGGGTACAGTACTGGTGGATAGAGGTCTGTCACTGTTTAATACTGCGGTATAGTACTGGTGGATAGAGGTATGTCACTGTATAACACCGGGGTACAGTACTGGTGGATAAAGGTCTGTCACTGTATGACACCGGGGTACAGTACTGGTGGCTAAAGGTCTGTCACTGTATAACACTGGGGTACAGTACTGGTGGATAGAGGTCTGTCACTGTATAACACTGGGATACAGTACTGGTGGATAAAGGTCTGTTACTGTTTAACAGTGGGATAAATTATTGGTGGATACAAGTCTGTCACTGTATAACACCGGGGTACAGTGCTGGTGGATAACGGTCTGTCACTGTGTAACACTGGGGTACAGTACTGGTGGATAGAAGTCTGTCACTGTGTAACACTGGGGTACAGTACTGGTGGATAACGGTCAGTCACTGTATACCGGGGTACAGTCCTGGTGGATAGAGGTCTGTCACTGTATAACACCGGGGTACAGTACTGGTGGATAGAGGTCTGTCACTGTATAACACTGGGGTGCAGTACTGGTAGATAAATATCTGTTACTGTTTAACAGTGAGATTAATTATTGGTGGATACAAGTCTGTCACTGTATAACACCGGGGTACAGTACAGGTGGATAAAGGTCTGTTACTGTTTAACAGTGGGATAAATTATTGTTGGATACAAGTCTGTCACTGTGTAACACCGGGGTACAGTACTGGTGGATAGAAGTCTGTCACTGTATAACACCGGGGTACAGTACTGGTTGCTAGAGGTCTGTCACTGTATAACACTGGGGTGCAGTACTGGTGGATAGAGGTCTGTCACTGTATAACACCGCGGTACAGTACTGGTTGCTAGAGGTCTGTCACTGTATAACACTGGGGTGCAATACTGGTGGATAGAAGTCTGTCAATGGAAACACCAGGTACAGTGCTGGTGGATTGAGGTCTGTCACTGTGTAACACCGGGGTACAGTAATGGTGGATAGATGTCTGTCACTGTGTAACACAGGGGTACAGTACTGGTGAATAGAGGTCTGTCACTTTATAACACCAGGGTACAGTACTGGTGGATAAAGGTCTGTCACTGTATAACACTGGGGTACAGTACTGGTGGATAATGGTATGTCACTGTATAACACTGGGATACAGTACTGGTGGATAGAGGTCTGTCACAGAACGCCGGAGTACAGTACTGGTGGATAGAGGTCTGTCACTGTATAACACTGGGGTACAGTACTGGTGGATAAAGATCTGTCACTGTATAACACTGGGGTACAGTACTGGTGGATAAAGATCTGTCACTGTATAACACCAGGTACAGTACTGGTGGATAGAGGTCTGTCACTGTATCACACTGGGGTACAGTACTGGTGGATAAAGATCTGTCACTGTATAACACCAGGTACAGTACTGGTGGATAGAGGTCTGTCACTGTTTAACAGTGGGATAAATTATTGGTGGATACAAGTCTGTCACTACCACCAGGTGCAGTACTGGTGGATAAAGGTCTGTCACTGTATAGCACCGGGGTACAGTACTGGTGGATAGAAGTCTGTCACTGTTTAACACCGGGGTACAGTACTGGTGGATAGATGTCTGTCACAGTATAACTTCAGGTATAGTACTGGTGGGTAGAGGACTGTCACTGTATAACACCAGTTACAGTGCTGGTGAATAGAGGTCTGTCACTGGATAACACCGGGGTACAGTACTGGTGGCTAGAGGTCAGTCACTGTATACCGGGGTACAGTACTGGTGGATAGAGATCTGTCACTGTATAACACCGGGGTACAGTACTGGTGGATAGAGGTCTGTCACTGTGTAACACTGGGGTACAGTACTGGTGGATAGAGGACTGTCACTGTATAACACTGGGGTGCAGTTCTGGTGGATAAAGGTCTGTTACTGTTCAACAGTGGGATAAATTATAGGTGGATACAAGTCTGTCATTGTATAACACTGGGGTACAGTACTGGTGGATAGAGGTCTATCACTGAATAACACCGGGGTACAGTAGTGGTGGATAGAGGTCTGTCACTGTATAACACTGGGGTGCAGTTCTGGTGGATAAAGGTCTGTCACTGTTTAACAGTGGGATAAATTATTGGTGGATACAAGTCTGTCACTGTATATCACCGGGGTACAGTACAGGTGGATAGAGGTCTGTCACTGTTTAACACCGGGGTACAGTATTGGTGGAAAAAGGTCTGTCACTGTATAACACTGGGGTACAGTATTGGTGGAAAAAGGTCTGTCACTATATAACAATGGGGTACAGTATTGGTGGATAAAGGTCTGTCACTATATAACGCTGGGGTACAGTATTGGTGGATAAAGGTCTGTCACGATATAACACCGGGGTACAGTATTGGTGGATAAAGGTCTGTCACTGTATTACACTGGGGTACAGTATTGGTGGATAAATGTGTGTCACTATATAACACTGGGGTACAGTATTGGTGGATAAAGTTCTGTCACTGTATAACACTGGGGTACAGTATTGGTGGATAAAGGTCTGTCACTATATAACACTGGGGTACAGTATTGGTGGATAAAGGTCTGTCACTGTATAACACTGGGGTACAGTATTGCTGGAAAAAGGTCTGTCACTATATAACACTGGGGTACAGTATTGGTGGATAAAAGTCTGTCACTGTATAACACTGGGGTACAGTATTGGTGGAAAAAGGTCTGTCACTGTTTAACAGTGGATAAATTATTGGTGGATACAAATCTGTCATTGTATAACACCGGGGTACAATACTGGTGGATAGAGGTCTGTCACTGAATAACACTGGGGTACAGTACTGGTGGATAGAGGTCTGTCACTGTATAACACTGGGGTACAGTACTGGTGAATAGAGGTCTGTCATTGTATAACACCGGGGTACAGTACTGGTGGATAAAGGTCTGTCACTGTATGACACCGGGGTACAGTACTGGTGGCTAAAGGTCTGTCACTGTATAACACTGGGGTACAGTACTGGTGGATAGAGGTCTGTCACTGTATAACACTGGGATACAGTACTGGTGGATAAAGGTCTGTTACTGTTTAACAGTGGGATAAATTATTGGTGGATACAAGTCTGTCACTGTATAACACCGGGGTACAGTGCTGGTGGATAACGGTCTGTCACTGTGTAACACTGGGGTACAGTACTGGTGGATAGAAGTCTGTCACTGTGTAACACTGGGGTACAGTACTGGTGGATAACGGTCAGTCACTGTATACCGGGGTACAGTCCTGGTGGATAGAGGTCTGTCACTGTATAACACCGGGGTACAGTACTGGTGGATAGAGGTCTGTCACTGTATAACACTGGGGTACAGTACAGGTGGATAAAGGTCTGTTACTGTTTAACAGTGGGATAAATTATTGTTGGATACAAGTCTGTCACTGTGTAACACCGGGGTACAGTACTGGTGGATAGAAGTCTGTCACTGTATAACACCGGGGTACAGTACTGGTTGCTAGAGGTCTGTCACTGTATAACACTGGGGTGCAGTACTGGTGGATAGAGGTTTGTCACTGTATAACACCGCGGTACAGTACTGGTTGCTAGAGGTCTGTCACTGTATAACACTGGGGTGCAGTACTGGTGGATAGAAGTCTGTCACTGGAAACACCAGGTACAGTGCTGGTGGATTGAGGTCTGTCACTGTGTAACACCGGGGTACAGTAATGGTGGATAGATGTCTGTCACTGTGTAACACAGGGGTACAGTACTGGTGAATAGAGGTCTGTCACTTTATAACACCAGGGTACAGTACTGGTGGATAAAGGTCTGTCACTGTATAACACTGGGGTACAGTACTGGTGGATAAAGATCTGTCACTGAATAACACCAGGTACAGTAATGGTGGATAAAGGTCTGTTACTGTTTAACAGTGGGATAAATTATTGGTGGATACAAGACTGTCACTGTATAACACCAGGTACAGTACTGGTGGATAGAGGTCTGTCACTGTATCACACTGGGGTACAGTACTGGTGGATAAAGATCTGTCACTGTATAACACCAGGTACAGTACTGGTGGATAGAGGTCTGTCACTGTTTAACAGTGGGATAAATTATTGGTGGATACAAGTCTGTCACTACCACCAGGTGCAGTACTGGTGGATAAAGGTCTGTCACGAATATAACACTGGGCTGCAGTACTGGTGGATAGAGGTCTGTCACAGTATAACTTCAGGTACAGTACTGGTGGGTAGAGGACTGTCACTGTATAACACCAGGTACAGTGCTGGTGAATAGAGGTCTGTGACTGTATAACACCGGGGTACAGTACTGGTGGCTAGAGGTCAGTCACTGTATACCGGGGTACAGTACTGGTGGATAGAGATCTGTCACTGTATACCACCGGGGTACAGTACTGGTGGATAGAGGTCTGTCACTGTGTAACACTGGGGTACAGTACTGGTGGATAGAGGACTGTCACTTTATAACACCGGGGTACATTACTGGTGGATAAAGGTCTGTTACTGTTCAACAGTGGGATAAATTATAGGTGGATACAAGTCTGTCACTGTATATCACTGGGGTACAGTAATGGTGGATAGAGGTCTATCACTGAATAACACCAGGGTACAGTAGTGGTGGATAGAGGTCTGTCACTGTATAACACTGGGGTGCAGTTCTGGTGGATAAAGGTCTGTCACTGTTTAACAGTGGGATAAATTATTGGTGGATACAAGTCTGTCACTGTATATCACCGGGGTACAGTACTGGTGGATAGAGATCTGTCACTGTTTAACACCGGGGTACAGTATTGGTGGATAAAGGTCTGTCACTGTATAACACTGGGGTACAGTATTGGTGGAAAAAGGTCTGTCACTATATAACAATGGGGTACAGTATTGGTGGATAAAGGTCTGTCACTATATAACGCTGGGGTACAGTATTGGTGGATAAAGGTCTGTTACTGTTTAACAGTGGGATAAATTATTGGTGGATACAAGTCTGTCACTGTATAACACCGGGGTACAGTACTGGTGGATAACGGTCTGTCACTGTGTAACACTGGGGTACAGTACTGGTGGATAGAAGTCTGTCACTGTGTAACACTGGGGTACAGTACTGGTGGATAACGGTCAGTCACTGTATACCGGGGTACAGTCCTGGTGGATAGAGGTCTGTCACTGTATAACACCGGGGTACAGTACTGGTGGATAGAGGTCTGTCACTGTATAACACTGGGGTGCAGTACTGGTAGATAAATATCTGTTACTGTTTAACAGTGAGATTAATTATTGGTGGATACAAGTCTGTCACTGTATAACACCGGGGTACAGTACAGGTGGATAAAGGTCTGTTACTGTTTAACAGTGGGATAAATTATTGTTGGATACAAGTCTGTCACTGTGTAACACCGGGGTACAGTACTGGTGGATAGAAGTCTGTCACTGTATAACACCGGGGTACAGTACTGGTTGCTAGAGGTCTGTCACTGTATAACACTGGGGTGCAGTACTGGTGGATAGAGGTCTGTCACTGTATAACACCGCGGTACAGTACTGGTTGCTAGAGGTCTGTCACTGTATAACACTGGGGTGCAGTACTGGTGGATAGAAGTCTGTCACTGGAAACACCAGGTACAGTGCTGGTGGATTGAGGTCTGTCACTGTGTAACACCGGGGTACAGTAATGGTGGATAGATGTCTGTCACTGTGTAACACAGGGGTACAGTACTGGTGAATAGAGGTCTGTCACTTTATAACACCAGGGTACAGTACTGGTGGATAAAGGTCTGTCACTGTATAACACTGGGGTACAGTACTGGTGGATAAAGATCTGTCACTGTATAACACCAGGTACAGTAATGGTGGATAAAGGTCTGTTACTGTTTAACAGTGGGATAAATTATTGGTGGATACAAGACTGTCACTGTATAACACCAGGTACAGTACTGGTGGATAGAGGTCTGTCACTGTATCACACTGGGGTACAGTACTGGTGGATAAAGATCTGTCACTGTATAACAGCAGGTACAGTACTGGTGGATAGAGGTCTGTCACTGTTTAACAGTGGGATAAATTATTGGTGGATACAAGTCTGTCACTACCACCAGGTGCAGTACTGGTGGATAAAGGTCTGTCACGAATATAACACTGGGCTGCAGTACTGGTGGATAAAGGTCTGTCACTGTATAGCACCGGGGTACAGTACTGGTGGATAGAGGTCTGTCACTGTTTAACACCGGGGTACAGTACTGGTGGATAGATGTCTGTCACAGTATAACTTCAGGTACAGTACTGGTGGGTAGAGGACTGTCACTGTATAACACCAGGTACAGTGCTGATGAATAGAGGTCTGTGACTGTATAACACCGGGGTACAGTACTGGTGGCTAGAGGTCAGTCACTGTATACCGGGGTACAGTACTGGTGGATAGAGATCTGTCACTGTATACCACCGGGGTACAGTATTGGTGGATAGAGGTCTGTCACTGTGTAACACTGGGGTACAGTACTGGTGGATAGAGGACTGTCACTTTATAACACCGGGGTACATTACTGGTGGATAAAGGTCTGTTACTGTTCAACAGTGGGATAAATTATAGGTGGATACAAGTCTGTCACTGTATATCACTGGGGTACAGTACTGGTGGATGGAGGTCTATCACTGAATAACACCAGGGTACAGTAGTGGTGGATAGAGGTCTGTCACTGTATAACACTGGGGTGCAGTTCTGGTGGATAAGGTCTGTCACTGTTTAACAGTGGGATAAATTATTGGTGGATACAAGTCTGTCACTGTATATCACCGGGGTACAGTACTGGTGGATAGAGATCTGTCACTGTTTAACACCGGGGTACAGTATTGGTGGATAAAGGTCTGTCACTGTATAACACTGGGGTACAGTATTGGTGGAAAAAGGTCTGTCACTATATAACAATGGGGTACAGTATTGGTGGATAAAGGTCTGTCACTATATAACGCTGGGGTACAGTATTGGTGGAAAAAGGTCTGTCACTATATAACAATGGGGTACAGTATTGGTGGATAAAGGTCTGTCACTATATAACGCTGGGGTACAGTATTGGTGGATAAAGGTCTGTCACGACATAACACCGGGGTACAGTATTGGTGGATAAAGGTCTGTCACTGTATTACACTGGGGTACAGTATTGGTGGACAAATGTGTGTCACTATATAACACTTGGGTACAGTATTGGTGGATAAAGGTCTGTCACTGTATAACACTGGGGTACAGTATTGGTGGATAAAGGTCTGTCACTATATAACACTGGGGTACAGTATTGGTGGAAAAAGGTCTGTCACTATATAACACTGGGGTACAGTATTGGTGGATAAAAGTCTGTCACTGTATAACACTGGGGTACAGTATTGGTGGAAAAAGGTCTGTCACTGTTTAACAGTGGATAAATTATTGGTGGATACAAATCTGTCATTGTATAACACCGGGGTACAATACTGGTGGATAGAGGTCTGTCACTGAATAACACTGGGGTACAGTACTGGTGGATAGAGGTCTGTCACTGTATAACACTGGGGTACAGTACTGGTGAATAGTGGTCTGTCATTGTATAACACCGGGGTACAGTACTGGTGGATAGAGGTCTGTCACTGTTTAATACTGCGGTATAGTACTGGTGGATAGAGGTATGTCACTGTATAACACCGGGGTACAGTACTGGTGGATAAAGGTCTGTCACTGTTTAACAGTGGGATAAATTATTGTTGGATACAAGTCTGTCACTGTATAACACCGGGGTACAGTACTGGTGGATAACGGTCTGTCACTGTGTAACACTGGGGTACAGTACTGGTGGATAGAAGTCTGTCACTGTGTAACACTGGGGTACAGTACTGGTGGATAACGGTCAGTCACTGTATACCGGGGTATAGTACTGGTGGATAGAGGTCTGTCACTGTATAACACCGGGGTACAGTACTGGTGGATAGAGGTCTGTCACTGTATAACACCGGGGTACAGTACTGGTGGATAGAGGTCTGTCACTGTTTAACACTGCGGTATAGTACTGGTGGATAGAGGTATGTCACTGTATAACACCGGGGTACAATACTGGTGGATAGAGGACTGTCACTATATAACACTGGGGTACAGTACTGGTGGATTGAGGTCTGTCACTGTATAACACCAGGTACAGTACTGGTGGATAGAGGTCTGTCACTGTTTAACAGTGGGATAAATTATTGGTGGATACAAGTCTGTCACTACCACCAGGTTCAGTACTGGTGGATAAAGGTCTGTCACGAATATAACACTGGGCTGCAGTACTGGTGGATAAAGGTCTGTCACTGTATAGCACCGGGGTACAGTACTGGTGGATAGAGGTCTGTCACTGTTTAACACTGGGGTACAGTACTGGTGGATAGATGTCTGTCACAGTATAACTTCAGGTACAGTACTGGTGGGTAGAGGACTGTCACTGTATAACACCAGGTACAGTGCTGGTGAATAGAGGTCTGTCACTGTATAACACCGGGGTACAGTACTGGTGGCTAGAGGTCAGTCACTGTATACCGGGGTACAGTACTGGTGGATAGAGATCTGTCACTGTATACCACCGGGGTACAGTACTGGTGAATAGAGGTCTGTCACTGTGTAACACTGGGGTACAGTACTGGTGGATAGAGGACTGGCACTTTATAACACCGGGGTACATTACTGGTGGATAAAGGTCTGTTACTGTTTAACAGTGAGATTAATTATTGGTGGATACAAGTCTGTCACTGTATAACACTGGGGTGCAGTACTTGTGGATAAAGGTCTGTTACTGTTTAACAGTGGGAAAAATTATTGTTGGATACAAGTCTGTCACTGTGTAACACCGGGGTACAGTACTGGTGGATAGAAGTCTGTCACTGTATAACACTGGGGTGCATTACTGGTGGATAGAAGTCTGTCACTGTATAACACCGCGGTACAGTACCGGTTGCTAGAGGTCTGTCACTGTATAACACTGGGGTGCAGTACTGGTGGATAGAAGTCTGTCACTGTATAACACCAGGTACAGTGCTGGTGGATTGAGGTCTGTCACTGTGTAACACCGGGGTACAGTAATGGAGGATAGATGTCTGTCACTGTGTAACACAGGGGTACAGTACTGGTGAATAGAGGTCTGTCACTTCATAACACCAGGGTACAGTACTGGTGGATAAAGGTCTGTTACTGTTTAACAGTGGGATAAATTATTGGTGGATACAAGTCTGTCACTGTTGAACACTGGGGTACAGTACTGGTGGATAGAGGTCTGTCACTGTTGAACACTGGGGTTCAGTACTGGTGGATAGAGCTCTGACACTGTTTAACACTGGGGTACAGTACTGATGGATAGAGGTATGTCACTGTATAACACCGGGGTATAGTACTGGTGGATAGAGGTCTGCCACTGTATAACACTGGGGTACAGTACTGGTGGATAGAGGTCTGTCACTGTTTAACACTGGGGTACAGTACTGGTGGATAGAGGTCTGTCACTGTTTAACACTGGGGTACAGTACTGGTGGATAGAGGCCTGTCACTGTATAACACCGGGGTACAGTACTGGTGGATAGAGGTCTGCCACTGTATAACACTGGGGTACAGTACTGGTGGAAAAAGGTCTGTTACTGTTTAACAGTGAGATTAATTATTGGTGGATAAAAGTCTGTCACTGTATAACACCGGGGTACAGTACTGGTGGAAAAAGGACTGTCACTGTTTAACAGTGGATAAATTATTGGTGGATACAAATCTGTCATTGTATAACACCGGGGTACAATACTGGTGGATAGAGGTCTGTCACTGAATAACACTGGGGTACAGTACTGGTGGATAGAGGTCTGTTACTGTATAACACCAGGTACAGTACTGGTGGGTAGAGGACTGTCACTGTATAACACCAGGTACAGTGCTGGTGAATAGAGGTCTGTCACTGTATAACACCGGGGTACAGTACTGGTGGATAGAGGTCTGTCACTGTATACCGGGGTACAGTACTGGTGGATAGAGGTCTGTCACTGTATAACACCGGGGTACAGTACTGGTGGATAGATGTCTGTTACTGTATAACTCCAGGTGCAGTACTCGTCGGTAGAGGACTGTCACTGTATAACACCAGGTACAGTGCTGGTGAATAGAGGTCTGTCACTGTATAACACCGGGGTACAGTACTGGTGGATAGAGGTCTGTCACTGTATACCGGTACGAAGTCTTACAACACCAGGTTAAAGTCCAACAGGTTTGTTTCGATGTCAGTAGCTTTCGGAGCGCTGCTCCTTCCTCAGGTGAATGAAGAGGTACATACCTCTTCATTCACCGGAGGAAGGAGCAGCACTCCGAAAGCTAGTGACATCGAAACAAACCTGTTGGACATTAACATGGTGTTGTAAGACTTCGTACTGTGCTCACCCCAGTCCAACGCCGGCATCTCCATTTCACTGTATACCGGGGTACAGTACTGGTGGATAGAGGTATGTCACTGTATAACACCGGGGTACAGTACTGGTGGATAGAGGTCTGTCACTGTGTAACACTGGGGTACAGTACTGGTGGATAGAGGACTGTCACTTTATAACACTGGGGTACATTACTGGTGGATAAAGGACTGTTACTGTTTAACAGTGGGATAAAGTATTGGTGGATACATGACTGTCACTGTATAACACCAGGTACAGTACTGGTGGATAGAGGTCTGTCACTGTTCAACAGTGGGATAAATTATTGATGGATACAAGTCTGTCACTACCACCAGGTACAGTACTGGTGGATAAAGGTCTGTCACGAATATAACACTGGGCTACAGTACTGGTGGATTAAGGTCTGTCACTGTATAACACCAGGGTACAGTACTGGTGGATAAAGGTATGTCACTGTATAACACTGGGATACAGTACTGGTGGATAGAGGTCTGTCACAGAACGCCGGAGTACAGTACTGGTGGATAGAGGTCTGTCACTGTATAACACTGGGGTACAGTACTGGTGGATAAAGATCTGTCACTGTATAACACTGCGGTACAGTACTGGTGGATAAAGGTATGTCACTGTATAACACTGGGATACAGTACTGGTGGATAGAGGTCTGTCACAGAACGCCGGAGTACAGTACTGGTGGATAGAGGTCTGTCACTGTATAATACTGGGGTACAGTACTGGTGGATAAAGATCTGTCACTGTATAACACCAGGTACAGTACTGGTGGATAAAGGTCTGTTACTGTTTAACAGTGGGATAAATTATTGGTGGATACAAGACTGTCACTGTATAACACCAGGTACAGTACTGGTGGATAGAGGTCTGTCACTGTATCACACTGGGGTACAGTACTGGTGGATAAAGATCTGTCACTGTTTAACACCAGGTACAGTACTGGTGGAGAGAGGTCTGTCACTGTTTAACAGTGGGATAAATTATTGGTGGATACAAGTCTGTCACTACCACCAGGTGCAGTACTGGTGGATAAAGGTCTGTCACTGTATAGCACCGGGGTACAGTACTGGTGGATAGAGGTCTGTCACTGTTTAACACCGGGGTACAGTACTGGTGGGTAGATGTCTGTCACAGTATAACTTCAGGTACAGTACTGGTGGGTAGAGGACTGTCACTGTATAACACCAGTTACAGTGCTGGTGAATAGAGGTCTGTCACTGTATAACACCGGGGTACAGTACTGGTGGCTAGAGGTCAGTCACTGTATACCGGGGTACAGTACTGGTGGATAGAGATCTGTCACTGTATAACACCGGGGTACAGTACTGGTGGCTAGAGGTCAGTCACTGTATACCGGGGTACAGTACTGGTGGATAGAGATCTGTCACTGTATAACACCGGGGTACAGTACTGGTGGATAGAGGTCTGTCACTGTGTAACACTGGGGTACAGTACTGGTGGATAGAGGACTGTCACTTACCGGAACAGTGGGATAAATTATAGGTGGATACAAGTCTGTCATTGTATAACACCGGGGTACAGTACTGGTGGCTAGAGGTCAGTCACTGTATACCGGGGTACAGTACTGGTGGATAGAGGTCTATCACTGAATAACACCGGGGTACAGTAGTGGTGGATAGAGGTCTGTCACTGTATAACACTGGGGTGCAGTTCTGGTGGATAAAGGTCTGTCACTGTTTAACAGTGGGATAAATTATTGGTGGATACAAGTCTGTCACTGTATATCACCGGGGTACAGTACTGGTGGATAGAAGTCTGTCACTGTGTAACACCGGGGTACAGTACTGGTGGATAGAGGTCTGTCACTGTTTAACACCGGGGTACAGTATTGGTGGAAAAAGGTCTGTCACTATATAACAATGGGGTACAGTATTGGTGGATAAAGGTCTGTCACTATATAACGCTGGGGTACAGTATTGGTGGATAAAGGTCTGTCACGATATAACACCGGGGTACAGTATTGGTGGATAAAGGTCTGTCACTGTATTACACTGGGGTACAGTATTGGTGGATAAATGTGTGTCACTATATAACACTGGGGTACAGTATTGGTGGATAAAGTTCTGTCACTGTATAACACTGGGCTGCAGTACTGGTGGATAAAGGTCTGTCACTGTATAGCACCGGGGTACAGTGCTGGTGAATAGAGGTCTGTCACTGTATAACACCGGGGTACAGTACTGGTGGCTAGAGGTCAGTCACTGTATACCGGGGTACAGTACTGGTGGATAGAGATCTGTCACTGTATACCACCGGGGTACAGTACTGGTGGATAGAGGTCTGTCACTGTGTAACACTGGGGTACAGTACTGGTGGATAGAGGACTGGCACTTTATAACACCGGGGTACATTACTGGTGGATAAAGGTCTGTTACTGTTTAACAGTGAGATTAATTATTGGTGGATACAAGTCTGTCACTGTATAACACTGGGGTGCAGTACTTGTGGATAAAGGTCTGTTACTGTTTAACAGTGGGAAAAATTATTGTTGGATACAAGTCTGTCACTGTGTAACACCGGGGTACAGTACTGGTGGATAGAAGTCTGTCACTGTATAACACCGGGGTACATTACGGGTGGATAAAGGTCTGTTACTGTTCAACAGTGGGATAAATTATAGGTGGATACAAGTCTGTCATTGTATAACACTGGGGTACAGTACTGGTGGATAGAGGTCTATCACTGAATAACACCGGGGTACAGTAGTGGTGGATAGAGGTCTGTCACTGTATAACACTGGGGTGCAGTTCTGGTGGATAAAGGTCTGTCACTGTTTAACAGTGGGATAAATTATTGGTGGATACAAGTCTGTCACTGTATATCACCGGGGTACAGTACTGGTGGATAGAGGTCTGTCACTGTTTAACACCGGGGTACAGTATTGGTGGAAAAAGGTCTGTCACTATATAACAATGGGGTACAGTATTGGTGGATAAAGGTCTGTCACTATATAACGCTGGGGTACAGTATTGGTGGATAAAGGTCTGTCACGATATAACACCGGGGTACAGTATTGGTGGATAAAGGTCTGTCACTGTATTACACTGGGGTACAGTATTGGTGGATAAATGTGTGTCACTATATAACACTGGGGTACAGTATTGGTGGATAAAGTTCTGTCACTGTATAACACTGGGCTGCAGTACTGGTGGATAAAGGTCTGTCACTGTATAGCACCGGGGTACAGTACTGGTGGATAGAGGTCTGTCACTGTTTAACACCGGGGTACAGTACTGGTGGATAGATGTCTGTCACAGTATAACTTCAGGTACAGTACTGGTGGGTAGAGGACTGTCACTGTATAACACCAGGTACAGTGCTGGTGAATAGAGGTCTGTCACTGTATAACACCGGGGTACAGTACTGGTGGCTAGAGGTCAGTCACTGTATACCGGGGTACAGTACTGGTGGATAGAGATCTGTCACTGTATACCACCGGGGTACAGTACTGGTGGATAGAGGTCTGTCACTGTGTAACACTGGGGTACAGTACTGGTGGATAGAGGACTGGCACTTTATAACACCGGGGTACATTACTGGTGGATAAAGGTCTGTTACTGTTTAACAGTGAGATTAATTATTGGTGGATACAAGTCTGTCACTGTATAACACTGGGGTGCAGTACTTGTGGATAAAGGTCTGTTACTGTTTAACAGTGGGAAAAATTATTGTTGGATACAAGTCTGTCACTGTGTAACACCGGGGTACAGTACTGGTGGATAGAAGTCTGTCACTGTATAACACCGGGGTACAGTACTGGTTGCTAGAGGTCTGTCACTGTATAACACTGGGGTGCAGTACTGGTGGATAGAAGTCTGTCACTGTATAACACCGCGGTACAGTACCGGTTGCTAGAGGTCTGTCACTGTATAACACTGGGGTGCAGTACTGGTGGATAGAAGTCTGTCACTGTATAACACCAGGTACAGTGCTGGTGGATTGAGGTCTGTCACTGTGTAACACCGGGGTACAGTAATGGAGGAGAGATGTCTGTCACTGTGTAACACAGGGGTACAGTACTGGTGAATAGAGGTCTGTCACTTTATAACACCAGGGTACAGTACTGGTGGATAAAGATCTGTTACTGTTTAACAGTGGGATAAATTATTGGTGGATACAAGTCTGTCACTGTTGAACACTGGGGTACAGTACTGGTGGATAGAGCTCTGACACTGTTTAACACTGGGGTACAGTACTGATGGATAGAGGTATGTCACTGTATAACACCGGGGTATAGTACTGGTGGATAGAGGTCTGCCACTGTATAACACTGGGGTACAGTACTGGTGGATAGAGGTCTGTCACTGTTTAACACTGGGGTACAGTACTGGTGGATAGAGGTCTGTCACTGTTTAACACTGGGGTACAGTACTGGTGGATAGAGGCCTGTCACTGTATAACACCGGGGTACAGTACTGGTGGATAGAGGTCTGCCACTGTATAACACTGGGGTACAGTACTGGTGGAAAAAGGTCTGTTACTGTTTAACAGTGAGATTAATTATTGGTGGATAAAAGTCTGTCACTGTATAACACTGGGGTACAGTACTGGTGGAAAAAGGTCTGTTACTGTTTAACAGTGGATAAATTATTGGTGGATACAAATCTGTCATTGTATAACACCGGGGTACAATACTGGTGGATAGAGGTCTGTCACTGAATAACACTGGGGTACAGTACTGGTGGATAGAGGTCTGTTACTGTATAACACCAGGTACAGTACTGGTGGGTAGAGGACTGTCACTGTATAACACCAGGTACAGTGCTGGTGAATAGAGGTCTGTCACTGTATAACACCGGGGTACAGTACTGGTGGATAGAGGTCTGTCACTGTGTAACACCGGGGTACAATACTGGTGGATAGAGGTCTGTCACTGAATAACACTGGGGTACAGTACTGGTGGATAGAGGTCTGTTACTGTATAACACCAGGTACAGTACTGGTGGGTAGAGGACTGTCACTGTATAACACCAGGTACAGTGCTGGTGAATAGAGGTCTGTCACTGTATAACACCGGGGTACAGTACTGGTGGATAGAGGTCTGTCACTGTATACCGGGGTACAGTACTGGTGGATAGAGGTCTGTCACTGTATAACACCGGGGTACAGTACTGGTGGATAGATGTCTGTTACTGTATAACTCCAGGTGCAGTACTCGTCGGTAGAGGACTGTCACTGTATAACACCAGGTACAGTGCTGGTGAATAGAGGTCTGTCACTGTATAACACCGGGGTACAGTACTGGTGGATAGAGGTCTGTCACTGTATACCGGTACGAAGTCTTACAACACCAGGTTAAAGTCCAACAGGTTTGTTTCGATGTCAGTAGCTTTCGGAGCGCTGCTCCTTCCTCAGGTGAATGAAGAGGTACATACCTCTTCATTCACCGGAGGAAGGAGCAGCACTCCGAAAGCTAGTGACATCGAAACAAACCTGTTGGACATTAACATGGTGTTGTAAGACTTCGTACTGTGCTCACCCCAGTCCAACGCCGGCATCTCCATATCACTGTATACCGGGGTACAGTACTGGTGGATAGAGGTATGTCACTGTATAACACCGGGGTACAGTACTGGTGGATAGAGGTCTGTCACTGTGTAACACTGGGGTACAGTACTGGTGGATAGAGGACTGTCACTTTATAACACTGGGGTACATTACTGGTGGATAAAGGACTGTTACTGTTTAACAGTGGGATAAAGTATTGGTGGATACAAGACTGTCACTGTATAACACCAGGTACAGTACTGGTGGATAGAGGTCTGTCACTGTTCAACAGTGGGATAAATTATTGATGGATACAAGTCTGTCACTACCACCAGGTACAGTACTGGTGGATAAAGGTCTGTCACGAATATAACACTGGGCTACAGTACTGGTGGATTAAGGTCTGTCACTGTATAACACCAGGGTACAGTACTGGTGGATAAAGGTATGTCACTGTATAACACTGGGATACAGTACTGGTGGATAGAGGTCTGTCACAGAACGCCGGAGTACAGTACTGGTGGATAGAGGTCTGTCACTGTATAACACTGGGGTACAGTACTGGTGGATAAAGATATGTCACTGTATAACACTGGGGTACAGTACTGGTGTATAAAGATCTGTCACTGTATAACACCAGGTACAGTACTGGTGGATAAAGGTCTGTTACTGTTTAACAGTGGGATAAATTATTGGTGGATACAAGACTGTCACTGTATAACACCAGGTACAGTACTGGTGGATAGAGGTCTGTCACTGTATCACACTGGGGTACAGTACTGGTGGATAAAGATCTGTCACTGTATAACACCAGGTACAGGACTGGTGGATAGAGGTCTGTCACTGTTTAACACCGGGGTACAGTACTGGTGGGTAGATGTCTGTCACAGTATAACTTCAGGTACAGTACTGGTGAATAGAGGTCTGTCACTTTATAACACCAGGGTACAGTACTGGTGGATAAAGGTCTGTCACTGTATAACACTGGGGTACAGTACTGGTGGATAAAGATCTGTCACTGTATAACACCAGGTACAGTACTGGTGGATAGAGGTCTGTCACTGTTTAACAGTGGGATAAATTATTGGTGGATACAAGTCTGTCACTACCACCAGGTGCAGTACTGGTGGATAAAGGTCTGTCACTGTATAGCACCGGGGTACAGTACTGGTGGATAGAGGTCTGTCACTGTTTAACACCGGGGTACAGTACTGGTGGGTAGATGTCTGTCACAGTATAACTTCAGGTACAGTACTGGTGGGTAGAGGACTGTCACTGTATAACACCAGTTACAGTGCTGGTGAATAGAGGTCTGTCACTGTATAACACCGGGGTACAGTACTGGTGGCTAGAGGTCAGTCACTGTATACCGGGGTACAGTACTGGTGGATAGAGATCTGTCACTGTATAACACCGGGGTACAGTACTGGTGGCTAGAGGTCAGTCACTGTATACCGGGGTACAGTACTGGTGGATAGAGATCTGTCACTGTATAACACCGGGGTACAGTACTGGTGGATAGAGGTCTGTCACTGTGTAACACTGGGGTACAGTACTGGTGGATAGAGGACTGTCACTTTATAACACCGGGGTACATTACGGGTGGATAAAGGTCTGTTACTGTTCAACAGTGGGATAAATTATAGGTGGATACAAGTCTGTCATTGTATAACACTGGGGTACAGTACAGGTGGATAGAGGTCTATCACTGAATAACACCAGGGTACAGTAGTGGTGGATAGAGGTCTGTCACTGTATAACACTGGGGTGCAGTTCTGGTGGATAAAGGTCTGTCACTGTTTAACAGTGGGATAAATTATTGGTGGATACAAGTCTGTCACTGTATATCACCGGGGTACAGTACTGGTGGATAGAGGTCTGTCACTGTTTAACACCGGGGTACAGTATTGGTGGAAAAAGGTCTGTCACTATATAACGCTGGGGTACAGTATTGGTGGATAAAGGTCTGTCACGATATAACAATGGGGTACAGTATTGGTGGATAAAGGTCTGTCACTATATAACGCTGGGGTACAGTATTGGTGGATAAAGGTCTGTCACGATATAACACCGGGGTACAGTATTGGTGGATAAAGGTCTGTCACTGTATTACACTGGGGTACAGTATTGGTGGATAAATGTGTGTCACTATATAACACTGGGGTACAGTATTGGTGGATAAAGTTCTGTCACTGTATAACACTGGGGTACAGTATTGGTGGATAAAGGTCTGTCACTATATAACACTGGGGTACAGTATTGGTGGATAAAGGTCTGTCACTGTATAACACTGGGGTACAGTATTGGTGGAAAAAGGTCTGTCACTATATAACACTGGGGTACAGTATTGGTGGATAAAAGTCTGTCACTGTATAACACTGGGGTACAGTATTGGTGGAAAAAGGTCTGTCACTGTTTAACAGTGGATAAATTATTGGTGGATACAAATCTGTCATTGTTTAACACCGGGGTACAATACTGGTGGATAGAGGTCTGTCACTGAATAACACTGGGGTACAGTACTGGTGGATAGAGGTCTGTCACTGTATAACACTGGGGTACAGTACTGGTGAATAGAGGTCTGTCATTGTATAACACCGGGGTACAGTACTGGTGGATAGAGGTCTGTCACTGTTTAATACTGCGGTATAGTACTGGTGGATAGAGGTATGTCACTGTATAACACCGGGGTACAGTACTGGTGGATAAAGGTCTGTCACTGTATGACACCGGGGTACAGTACTGGTGGCTAAAGGTCTGTCACTGTATAACACTGGGGTACAGTACTGGTGGATAGAGGTCTGTCACTGTATAACACTGGGATACAGTACTGGTGGATAAAGGTCTGTTACTGTTTAACAGTGGGATAAATTATTGGTGGATACAAGTCTGTCACTGTATAACACCGGGGTACAGTACTGGTGGATAACGGTCTGTCACTGTGTAACACTGGGGTACAGTACTGGTGGATAAAGGTCTGTTACTGTTTAACAGTGGGATAAATTATTGGTGGATACAAGTCTGTCACAGTATAACACCGGGGTACAGTACTGGTGGATAACGGTCAGTCACTGTATACCGGGGTACAGTCCTGGTGGATAGAGGTCTGTCACTGTATAACACCGGGGTACAGTACTGGTGGATAGAGGTCTGTCACTGTATAACACTGGGGTGCAGTACTGGTAGATAAATATCTGTTACTGTTTAACAGTGAGATTAATTATTGGTGGATACAAGTCTGTCACTGTATAACACCGGGGTACAGTACTTGTGGATAAAGGTCTGTTACTGTTTAACAGTGGGATAAATTATTGTTGGATACAAGTCAGTCACTGTGTAACACCGGGGTACAGTACAGGTGGATAAAGGTCTGTTACTGTTTAACAGTGGGATAAATTATTGTTGGATACAAGTCTGTCACTGTGTAACACCGGGGTACAGTACTGGTGGATAGAAGTCTGTCACTGTATAACACCGGGGTACAGTACTGGTTGCTAGAGGTCTGTCACTGTATAACACTGGGGTGCAGTACTGGTGGATAGAAGTCTGTCACTGTATAACACCGCGGTACAGTGCTGGTGGATTGAGGTCTGTCACTGTATAACACTGGGGTGCAGTACTGGTGGATAGAGGTATGTCACTTTATAACACCAGGGTACAGTACTGGTGGATAAAGGTCTGTCACTGTATAACACTGGGGTACAGTACTGGTGGATAAAGATCTGTCACTGTATAACACCAGGTACAGTACTGGTGGATAAAGGTCTGTTACTGTTTAACAGTGGGATAAATTATTGGTGGATACAAGACTGTCACTGTATAACACCAGGTACAGTACTGGTGGATAGAGGTCTGTCACTGTATCACATTGGGGTACAGTACTGGTGGATAAAGATCTGTCACTGTATAACACCAGGTACAGTACTGGTGGATAGAGGTCTGTCACTGTTTAACAGTGGGATAAATTATTGGTGGATACAAGTCTGTCACTACCACCAGGTGCAGTACTGGTGGATAAAGGTCTGTCACGAATATAACACTGGGCTGCAGTACTGGTGGATAAAGGTCTGTCACTGTATAGCACCGGGGTACAGTACTGGTGGATATAGGTCATTCACTGTTTAACACCGGGGTACAGTACTGGTGGATAGATGTCTGTCACAGTATAACTTCAGGTACAGTACTGGTGGGTAGAGGACTGTCACTGTATAACACCACGTACAGTGCTGGTGAATAGAGGTCTGTCACTGTATAACACCGGGGTACAGTACTGGTGGCTAGAGGTCAGTCACTGTATACCGGGGTACAGTACTGGTGGATAGAGATCTGTCACTGTATACCACCGGGGTACAGTACTGGTGGATAGAGGTCTGTCACTGTGTAACACTGGGGTACAGTACTGGTGGATAGAGGACTGTCACTTTATAACACCGGGGTACATTACTGGTGGATAAAGGTCTGTTACTGTTCAACAGTGGGATAAATTATAGGTGGATACAAGTCTGTCACTGTATATCACTGGGGTACAGTACTGGTGGATAGAGGTCTATCACTGAATAACACCGGGGTACAGTAGTGGTGGATAGAGGTCTGTCACTGTATAACACTGGGGTGCAGTTCTGGTGGATAAAGGTCTGTCACTGTTTAACAGTGGGATAAATTATTGGTGGATACAAGTCTGTCACTGTATATCACCGGGGTACAGTACTGGTGGATAGAGGTCTGTCACTGTTTAACACCGGGGTACAGTATTGGTGGATAAAGGTCTGTCACTGTATAACACTGGGGTACAGTATTGGTGGAAAAAGGTCTGTCACTATATAACAATGGGGTACAGTATTGGTGGATAAAGGTCTGTCACTATATAACGCTGGGGTACAGTATTGGTGGATAAAGGTCTGTCACGATATAACACCGGGGTACAGTATTGGTGGATAAAGGTCTGTCACTGTATTACACTGGGGTACAGTATTGGTGGATAAATGTGTGTCACTATAGAACACTTGGGTACAGTATTGGTGGATAAAGGTCTGTCACTGTATAACACTGGGGTACAGTATTGGTGGATAAAGGTCTGTCACTATATAACACTGGGGTACAGTATTGGTGGATAAAGGTCTGTCACTGTATAACACTGGGGTACAGTATTGGTGGAAAAAGGTCTGTCACTATATAACACTGGGGTACAGTATTGGTGGATAAAAGTCTGTCACTGTATAACACTGGGGTACAGTATTGGTGGAAAAAGGTCTGTTACTGTTTAACAGTGGATAAATTATTGGTGGATACAAATCTGTCATTGTATAACACCGGGGTACAATACTGGTGGATAGAGGTCTGTCACTGAATAACACTGGGGTACAGTACTGGTGGATAGAGGTCTGTCACTGTATAACACTGGGGTACAGTACTGGTGAATAGAGGTCTGTCATTGTATAACACCGGGGTACAGTACTGGCGGATAGAGGTCTGTCACAGTTTAATACTGCGGTATAGTACTGGTGGATAGAGGTATGTCACTGTATAACACCGGGGTACAGTACTGGTGGATAAAGGTCTGTCACTGTATGACACCGGGGTACAGTACTGGTGGCTAAAGGTCTGTCACTGTATAACACTGGGGTACAGTACTGGTGGATAGAGGTCTGTCACTGTATAACACTGGGATACAGTACTGGTGGATAAAGGTCTGTTACTGTTTAACAGTGGGATAAATTATTGTTGGATACAAGTCTGTCACTGTATAACACCGGGGTACAGTACTGGTGGATAACGGTCTATCACTGTGTAACACTGGGGTACAGTACTGGTGGATAACGGTCAGTCACTGTATACCGGGGTATAGTACTGGTGGATAGAGGTCTGTCACTGTATAACACCGGGGTACAGTACTGGTGGATAGAGGTCTGTCACTGTATGACACCGGGGTACAGTACTGGTGGCTAAAGGTCTGTCACTGTATAACACTGGGGTTCAGTACTGGTGGCTAGAGGTCTGTCACTGTATAACACTGGGATACAGTACTGGTGGATAAAGGTCTGTTACTGTTTAACAGTGGGATAAATTATTGTTGGATACAAGTCTGTCACTGTATAACACCGGGGTACAGTACTGGTGGATAACGGTCTGTCACTGTGTAACACTGGGGTACAGTACTGGTGGATAACGGTCAGTCACTGTATACCGGGGTACAGTACTGGTGGATAGAGGTCTGTCACTGTATAACACCGGGGTACAGTACTGGTGGATAGAGGTCTGTCACTGTATAACACTGGGGTGCAGTACTGGTAGATAAATATCTGTTACTGTTTAACAGTGAGATTAATTATTGGTGGATACAAGTCTGTCACTGTATAACACCGGCGTACAGTACTTGTGGATAAAGGTCTGTTACTGTTTAACAGTGGGAAAAATTATTGTTGGATACAAGTCTGTCACTGTGTAACACCGGGGTACAGTACTGGTGGATAGAAGTCTGTCACTGTATAACACCGGGGTACAGTACTGGTTGCTAGAGGTCTGTCACTGTATAACACTGGGGTGCAGTACTGGTGGATAGAAGTCTGTCACTGTATAACACCGCGGTACAGTACCGGTTGCTAGAGGTCTGTCACTGTATAACACTGGGGTGCAGCACTGGTGGATAGAAGTCTGTCACTGTATAACACCAGGTACAGTGCTGGTGGATTGAGGTCTGTCACTGTGTAACACCGGGGTACAGTAATGGAGGATAGATGTCTGTCACTGTGTAACACAGGGGTACAGTACTGGTGAATAGAGGTCTGTCACTTTATAACACCAGGGTACAGTACTGGTGGATAAAGGTCTGTTACTGTTTAACAGTGGGATAAATTATTGGTGGATACAAGTCTGTCACTGTTGAACACTGGGGTACAGTACTGGTGGATAGAGCTCTGACACTGTTTAACACTGGGGTACAGTACTGATGGATAGAGGTCTGTCACTGTATAACACCGGGGTATAGTACTGGTGGATAGAGGTCTGCCACTGTATAACACTGGGGTACAGTACTGGTGGATAGAGGTCTGTCACTGTTTAACACTGGGGTACAGTACTGGTGGATAGAGGTCTGTCACTGTTTAACACTGGGGTACAGTACTGGTGGATAGAGGCCTGTCACTGTATAACACCGGGGTACAGTACTGGTGGATAGAGGTCTGCCACTGTATAACACCGGGGTACAGTAGTGGTGGATAGAAGTCTGTCACTGTATAACACTGGGGTACAGTACTGGTGGATAGAGGTCTGTCACTGTATAACACCGGGGTACAGTATTGGTGGAAAAAGCTCTGTCACTATATAACACTGGTGTACAGTATTGGTGGATAAAGGTCTGTCACTATATAACACTGGGGTACAGTATTGGTGGATAAAGGTCAGTCACGATATAACACCGGGGTACAGTATTGGTGGATAAAGGTCTGTCACTGTATTACACTGGGGTACAGTATTGGTGGATAAATGTGTGTCACTATATAACACTGGGGTACAGTATTGGTGGATAAAGGTCTGTCACTGTATAACACTGTGGTACAGTATTGGTGGATAAAGGTCTGTCACTATATAACACTGGGGTACAGTATTGGTGGAAAAAGGTCTGTCACTATATAACACTGGGGTACAGTATTGGTGGATAAAAGTCTGTCACTGTATAACACTGGGGTACAGTATTGGTGGAAAAAGGTCTGTCACTGTTTAACAGTGGATAAATTATTGGTGGATACAAATCTGTCATTGTATAACACCGGGGTACAATACTGGTGGATAGAGGTCTGTCACTGAATAACACTGGGGTACAGTACTGGTGGATAGAGGTCTGTCACTGTATAACACTGGGGTACAGTACTGGTGAATAGAGGTCTGTCATTGTATAACACCGGGGTACAGTACTGGTGGATAGAGGTCTGTCACTGTTTAACACTGCGGTATAGTACTGGTGGATAGAGGTATGTCACTGTATAACACCGGGGTACAATACTGGTGGATAGAGGACTGTCACTATATAACACTGGGGTACAGTACTGGTGGATAAAGGTCTGTCACTGTGTAACACTGGGGTACAGTACTGGTGGATAAAGATCTGTCACTCTATAACACCAGGTACAGTACTGGTGGATAGAGGTCTGTCACTGTTTAACAGTGGGATAAATTATTGGTGGATACAAGTCTGTCACTACCACCAGGTGCAGTACTGGTGGATAAAGGTCTGTCACGAATATAACACTGGGCTGCAGTACTGGTGGATAAAGGTCTGTCACTGTATAGCACCGGGGTACAGTACTGGTGGATAGAGGTCTGTCACTGTTTAACACCGGGGTACAGTACTGGTGGATAGATGTCTGTCACAGTATAACTTCAGGTACAGTACTGGTGGGTAGAGGACTGTCACTGTATAACACCAGGTACAGTGCTGGTGAATAGAGGTCTGTGACTGTATAACACCGGGGTACAGTACTGGTGGCTAGAGGTCAGTCACTGTATACCGGGGTACAGTACTGGTGGATAGAGATCTGTCACTGTATACCACCGGGGTACAGTACTGGTGGATAGAGGTCTGTCACTGTGTAACACTGGGGTACAGTACTGGTGGATAGAGGACTGTCACTTTATAACACCGGGGTACATTACTGGTGGATAAAGGTCTGTTACTGTTCAACAGTGGGATAAATTATAGGTGGATACAAGTCTGTCACTGTATATCACTGGGGTACAGTACTGGTGGATAGAGGTCTATCACTGAATAACACCGGGGTACAGTAGTGGTGGATAGAGGTCTGTCACTGTATAACACTGGGGTGCAGTTCTGGTGGATAAAGGTCTGTCACTGTTTAACAGTGGGATAAATTATTGGTGGATACAAGTCTGTCACTGTATATCACCGGGGTACAGTACTGGTGGATAGAGGTCTGTCACTGTTTAACACCGGGGTACAGTATTGGTGGATAAAGGTCTGTCACTGTATAACACTGGGGTACAGTATTGGTGGAAAAAGGTCTGTCACTATATAACAATGGGGTACAGTATTGGTGGATAAAGGTCTGTCACTATATAACGCTGGGGTACAGTATTGGTGGATAAAGGTCTGTCACGATATAACACCGGGGTACAGTATTGGTGGATAAAGGTCTGTCACTGTATTACACTGGGGTACAGTATTGGTGGATAAATGTGTGTCACTATATAACACTTGGGTACAGTATTGGTGGATAAAGGTCTGTCACTGTATAACACTGGGGTACAGTATTGGTGGATAAAGGTCTGTCACTATATAACACTGGGGTACAGTGTTGGTGGATAGAGGTCTGTCACTGTATAACACTGGGGTGCAGTACTGGTAGATAAATATCTGTTACTGTTTAACAGTGAGATTAATTATTGGTGGTTACAAGTCTGTCACTGTATAACAGCTGCGTACAGTACTTGTGGATAAAGGTCTGTTACTGTTTAACAGTGGGAAAAATTATTGTTGGATACAAGTCTGTCACTATGTAACACCGGGGTACAGTACAGGTGGATAAAGGTCTGTTACTGTTTAACAGTGGGATAAATTATTGTTGGATACAAGTCTGTCACTGTGTAACACCGGGGTACAGTACTGGTGGATAGAAGTCTGTCACTGTATAACACCGGGGTACAGTACTGGTTGCTAGAGGTCTGTCACTGTATAACACTGGGGTGCAGTACTGGTGGATAGAAGTCTGTCACTGTATAACACCGCGGTACAGTACCGGTTGCAAGAGGTCTGTCACTGTATAACACTGGGGTGCAGCACTGGTGGATAGAAGTCTGTCACTGTATAACACCAGGTACAGTGCTGGTGGATTGAGGTCTGTCACTGTGTAACACCGGGGTACAGTAATGGAGGATAGATGTCTGTCACTGTGTAACACAGGGGTACAGTACTGGTGAATAGAGGTCTGTCACTTTATAACACCAGGGTACAGTACTGGTGGATAAAGGTCTGTTACTGTTTAACAGTGGGATAAATTATTGGTGGATACAAGTCTGTCACTGTTGAACACTGGGGTACAGTACTGGTGGATAGAGCTCTGACCCTGTTTAACACTGGGGTACAGTACTGATGGATAGAGGTCTGTCACTGTATAACACCGGGGTATAGTCCTGGTGGATAGAGGTCTGCCACTGTATAACACTGGGGTACAGTACTGGTGGATAGAGGTCTGTCACTGTTTAACACTGGGGTACAGTACTGGTGGATAGAGGTCTGTCACTGTATAACACCGGGGTACAGTACTGGTGGATAGAGGTCTGCCACTGTATAACACCGGGGTACAGTAGTGGTGGATAGAAGTCTGTCACTGTATAACACTGGGGTACAGTACTGGTGGATAGAGGTCTGTCACTGTATAACACCGGGGTACAGTATTGGTGGAAAAAGGTCTGTCACTATATAACACTGGTGTACAGTATTGGTGGATAAAGGTCTGTCACTATATAACACTGGGGTACAGTATTGGTGGATAAAGGTCAGTCACGATATAACACCGGGGTACAGTATTGGTGGATAAAGGTCTGTCACTGTATTACACTGGGGTACAGTATTGGTGGATAAATGTGTGTCACTATATAACACTGGGGTACAGTATTGGTGGATAAAGGTCTGTCACTGTATAACACTGTGGTACAGTATTGGTGGATAAAGGTCTGTCACTATATATCACTGGGGTACATTATTGGTGTAAAAAGGTTTGTCACTATATAACAATGGGGTACAGTATTGGTGGATAAAAGTCTGTCACTGTATAACACTGGGGTACAGTATTGGTGGAAAAAGGTCTGTCACTGTTTAACAGTGGATAAATTATTGGTGGATACAAATCTGTCATTGTATAACACCGGGGTACAATACTGGTGGATAGAGGTCTGTCACAGAATAACACTGGGGTACAGTACTGGTGAATAGAGGTCTGTCATTGTATAACACCGGGGTACAGTACTGGTGGATAGAGGTCTGTCACTGTTTAACACTGCGGTATAGTACTGGTGGATAGAGGTATGTCACTGTATAACACCGGGGTACAATACTGGCGGATAGAGGACTGTCACTATATAACACTGGGGTACAGTACTGGTGGATAAAGGTCTGTCACTGTGTAACACTGGGGTACAGTACTGGTGGATAAAGATCTGTCACTGTATAACACCAGGTACAGTACTGGTGGATAGAGGTCTGTCACTGTTTAACAGTGGGATAAATTATTGGTGGATACAAGTCTGTCACTACCACCAGGTGCAGTACTGGTGGATAAAGGTCTGTCACGAATATAACACTGGGCTGCAGTACTGGTGGATAAAGGTCTGTCACTGTATAGCACCGGGGTACAGTACTGGTGGATAGAGGTCTGTCACTGTTTCACACCGGGGTACAGTACTGGTGGATAGATGTCTGTCACAGTATAACTTCAGGTACAGTACTGGTGGGTAGAGGACTGTCACTGTATAACACCAGGTACAGTGCTGGTGAATAGAGATCTGTCACTGTATACCACCGGGGTACAGTACTGGTGGATAGAGGTCTGTCACTGTGTAACACTGGGGTACAGTACTGGTGGATAGAGGACTGGCACTTTATAACACCGGGGTACATTACTGGTGGATAAAGGTCTGTTACTGTTCAACAGTGGGATAAATTATAGGTGGATACAAGTCTGTCACTGTATAACACTGGGGTACAGTACTGGTGGATAGAGGTCTGTCACTGTATAACACTGGGGTGCAGTACTGGTAGATAAATATCTGTTACTGTTTAACAGTGAGATTAATTATTGGTGGATACAAGTCTGTCACTGTATAACACCGGGGTACAGTACTTGTGGATAAAGGTCTGTTACTGTTTAACAGTGGGAAAAATTATTGTTGGATACAAGTCTGTCACTGTGTAACACCGGGGTACAGTACAGGTGGATTAAGGTCTGTTACTGTTTAACAGTGGGATAAATTATTGTTGGATACAAGTCTGTCACTGTGTAACACCGGGGTACAGTACTGGTGGATAGAAGTCTGTCACTGTATAACACCGGGGTACAGTACTGGTTGCTAGAGGTCTGTCACTGTATAACACTGGGGTGCAGTACTGGTGGATAGAAGTCTGTCACTGTATAACACCGCGGTACAGTACCGGTTGCTAGAGGTCTGTCACTGTATAACACTGGGGTGCAGTACTGGTGGATAGAAGTCTGTCACTGTATAACACGGGGGTACAGTACTGGTGGATTGAGGTCTGTCACTGTGTAACACCGGGGTACAGTAATGGAGGATAGATGTCTGTCACTGTGTAACACAGGGGTACAGTACTGGTGAATAGAGGTCTGTCACTTTATAACACCAGGGTACAGTACTGGTGGATAAAGGTCTGTTACTGTTTAACAGTGGGATAAATTATTGGTGGATACAAGTCTGTCATTGTTGAACACTGGGGTACAGTACTGGTGGATAGAGCTCTGACACTGTTTAACACTGGGGTACAGTACTGATGGAGAGAGGTCTGTCACTGTATAACACCGGGGTATAGTACTGGTGGATAGAGGTCTGTCACTGTTTAACACTGGGGTACAGTACTGGTGGATAGAGGCCTGTCACTGTATAACACCGGGGTACAGTACTGGTGGATAGAGGTCTGCCACTGTATAACACCGGGGTACAGTAGTGGTGGATAGAAGTCTGTCACTGTATAACACTGGGGTACAGTACTGGTGGATAGAGGTCTGTCACTGTATAACACCGGGGTACAGTATTGGTGGAAAAAGGTCTGTCACTATATAACACTGGTGTACAGTATTGGTGGATAAAGGTCTGTCACTGTATAACACCGGGGTACAGTATTGCTGGAAAAAGGTCTGTCACTATATAACACTGGGGTACAGTATTGGTGGATAAAAGTCTGTCACTGTATAACACTGGGGTACAGTATTGGTGGAAAAAGGTCTGTCACTGTTTAACAGTGGATAAATTATTGGTGGATACAAATCTGTCATTGTATAACACCGGGGTACAATACTGGTGGATAGAGGTCTGTCACTGAATAACACTGGGGTACAGTACTGGTGGATAGAGGTCTGTCACTGTATAACACTGGGGTACAGTACTGGTGGATAAAGGTCTGTCACTGTATGACACCGGGGTACAGTACTGGTGGCTAAAGGTCTGTCACTGTATAACACTGGGGTACAGTACTGGTGGATAGAGGTCTGTCACTGTTTAACACTGGGATACAGTACTGGTGGATAAAGGTCTGTTACTGTTTAACAGTGGGATAAATTATTGGTGGATACAAGTCTGTCACTGTATAACACCGGGGTACAGTACTGGTGGATAACGGTCTGTCACTGTGTAACACTGGGGTACAGTACTGGTGGATAGAAGTCTGTCACTGTGTAACACTGGGGTACAGTACTGGTGGATAAGGGTCAGTCACTGTATACCGGGGTACAGTCCTGGTGGATAGAGGTCTGTCACTGTATAACACCGGGGTACAGTACTGGTGGATAGAGGTCTGTCACTGTATAACACTGGGTGCAGTACTGGTAGATAAATATCTGTTACTGTTTAACAGTGAGATTAATTATTGGTGGATACAAGTCTGTCACTGTATAACACCGGGGTACAGTACAGGTGGATAAAGGTCTGTTACTGTTTAACAGTGGGATAAATTATTGTTGGATACAAGTCTGTCACTGTGTAACACCGGGGTACAGTACTGGTGGATAGAAGTCTGTCACTGTATAACACCGGGGTACAGTACTGGTTGCTAGAGGTCTGTCACTGTATAACACTGGGGTGCAGTCCTGGTGGATAGAGGTCTGTCACTGTATAACACCGCGGTACAGTACTGGTGGATAGAGGTCTGTCACTGTGTAACACTGGGGTACAGTACTGGTTGCTAGAGGTCTGTCACTGTATAACACTGGGGTGCAGTACTGGTGGATAGAAGTCTGTCACTGGAAACACCAGGTACAGTGCTGGTGGATTGAGGTCTGTCACTGTGTAACACCGGGGTACAGTAATGGTGGATAGATGTCTGTCACTGTGTAACACAGGGGTACAGTACTGGTGAATAGAGGTCTGTCACTTTATAACACCAGGGTACAGTACTGGTGGATAAAGGTCTGTCACTGTATAACACTGGGGTACAGTACTGGTGGATAAAGATCTGTCACTAAATATCCTGGCCGCGAGATTTGCTAGTGTCACACGGGAGGGTTTAAACTAGTATGGCAGGGGGGTGGGCACGGGAGCAATAGGTCAGAAGGTGAGAGCGTTGAGGGAGAACTAGGGAATATGGACAGTGTGGCTCTGAGGCAGAGCAGACGGGGAGAAGTTGCTGAACACAGCGGGTCTGGTGGCCTGAAGTGCATATGTTTTAATGCAAGGAGCATTACGGGTAAGGCAGATGAACTTAGAGCTTGGATTAGTACTTGGAACTATGATGTTGTTGCCATTACAGAGACCTGGTTGAGGGAAGGGCAGGATTGGCAGCTAAACGTTCCAGGATTTAGATGTTTCAGGCGGGATAGAGGGGGATGTAAAAGGGGAGGCGGAGTTGCGCTACTTGTTCAGGAGAGTATCACAGCTATACAGCGAGAGGACACCTCAGAGGGCAGTGAGGCTATATGGGTAGAGATCAGGAATAAGAAGGGTGCAGTCACAATGTTGGGGGTATACTACAGGCCTCCCAACAGCCAGCGGGAGATAGAGGAGCAGATAGGTAGACAGATTTTGGAAAAGAGTAAAAACAACAGGGTTGTGGTGATGGGAGACTTCAACTTCCCCAATATTGACTGGGACTCACTTAGTGCCAGGGGCTTAGACGGGGCAGAGTTTGTAAGGAGCATCCAGGAGGGCTTCTTAAAACAATATGTAAACAGTCCAACTAGGGAAGAGGCGGTACTGGACCTGGTATTGGGGAATGAGCCCGGCCAGGTGGTAGATGTTTCAGTAGGGGAGCATTTCGGTAACAGTGACCACAATTCAGTAAGTTTTAAAGTACTGGTGGACAAGGATAAGAGTGGTCCGAGGATGAATGTGCTAAATTGGGGGAAGGCTACTTATAACAATATTAGGCGGGAACTGAAGAGCATAGATTGGGGGCGGATGTTTGAGGGCAAATCAACATCTGACATGTGGGAGGCTTTCAAGTGTCAGTTGATAGGAATACAGGACAGGCATGTTCCTGTGAGGAAGAAAGACAAATACGGCAATTTTCGGGAACCTTGGATGACGAATGATATTGTAGGCCTCGTCAAAAAGAAAAAGGAGGCATTTGTCAGGGCTAAAAGGCTGGGAACAGACGAAGCCTGTGTGGCATATAAGGAAAGTAGGAAGGAACTTAAGCAGGGAGTCAGGAGGGCTAGAAGGGGTCATGAAAAGTCATTGGCAAATAGGGTTAAGGAAAATCCCAAGGCTTTTTACACTTACATAAAAAGCAAGAGGGTAGCCAGGGAAAGGGTTGGCCCACTGAAGGATAGGCAAGGGAATCTA
This sequence comes from Scyliorhinus torazame, assembly GCF_047496885.1. Taxonomy (NCBI): domain Eukaryota; kingdom Metazoa; phylum Chordata; class Chondrichthyes; order Carcharhiniformes; family Scyliorhinidae; genus Scyliorhinus; species Scyliorhinus torazame. The sequence goes on from NC_092724.1 coordinate 84,134,053, forward strand.
TGTGTGGAGCCAGAGGAAATGGGCGAGGTACTAAATGAATACTTTGCATCAGTATTCACCAAAGAGAAGGAATTGGTAGATGTTGAGTCTGGAGAAGGGGGTGCAGATAGCCTGGGTCACATTGTGATCCAAAAAGACGAGGTGTTGGGTGTCTTAAAAAATATTAAGGTAGATAAGTCCCCAGGGCCGGATGGGATCTACCCCAGAATACTGAAGGAGGCTGGAGAGGAAATTGCTGAGGCCTTGACAGAAATCTTTGGATCCTCGCTGTCTTCAGGGGATGTCCCGGAGGACTGGAGAATAGCCAATGCTGTTCCTCTGTTTAAGAAGGGTGGCAGGGATAATCCCGGGAACTACAGGCCGGTGAGCCTTACTTCAGTGGTAGGGAAATTACTGGAGAGAATTCTTCGAGACAGGATCTACTCCCATTTGGAAGCAAATGGACGTATTAGTGAGAGGCAGCACGGTTTTGTGAAGGGGAGGTCGTGTCTCACTAACTTGATCGAGTTTTTCGAGGAGGTCACTAAGATGATTGATGCAGGTAGGGCAGTAGATGTTGTCTATATGGACTTCAGTAAGGCCTTTGACAAGGTCCCTCATGGTAGACTAGTACAAAAGGTGAAGTCACACGGGATCAGGGGTGAACTGGCAAGGTGGATACAGAACTGGCTAGGCCATAGAAGGCAGAGGGTAGCAATGGAGGGATGCTTTTCTAATTGGAGGGCTGTGACCAGTGGTGTTCCACAGGGATCAGTGCTGGGACCTTTGCTCTTTGTAGTATATATAAATGATTTGGAGGAAAATGTAACTGGTCTGATTAGTAAGTTTGCAGACGACACAAAGGTTGGTGGAATTGCGGATAGCGATGAGGACTGTCTGAGGATACAGCAGGATTTAGATTGTCTGGAGACTTGGGCGGAGAGATGGCAGATGGAGTTTAACCTGGACAAATGTGAGGTAATGCATTTTGGAAGGGCTAATGCAGGTAGGGAATATACAGTGAATGGTAGAACCCTCAAGAGTATTGAAAGTCAAAGAGATCTAGGAGTACAGGTCCACAGATCACTGAAAGGGGCTACACAGGTGGAGAAGGTAGTCAAGAAGGCATACGGCATGCTTGCCTTCATTGGCCGGGGCATTGAGTATAAGAATTGGCAAGTCATGTTGCAGCTGTATAGAACCTTAGTTAGGCCACACTTGGAGTATAGTGTTCAATTCTGGTCGCCACACTACCAGAAGGATGTGGAGGCTTTAGAGAGGGTGCAGAAGAGATTTACCAGAATGTTGCCTGGTATGGAGGGCATAAGCTATGAGGAGCGATTGAATAAACTCGGTTTGTTCTCACTGGAACGAAGGAGGTTGAGGGGCGACCTGATAGAGGTATACAAAATTATGAGGGGCATAGACAGAGTGGATAGTCAGAGGCTTTTCCCCAGGGTAGAGGGGTCAATTACTAGGGGGCATAGGTTTAAGGTGAGAGGGGCAAAGTTTAGAGTAGATGTACGAGGCAAGTTTTTTACGCAGAGGGTAGTGGGTGCCTGGAACTCACTACCGGAGGAGGTAGTGGAGGCAGGGACGATAGGGACATTTAAGGGGCATCTTGACAAATATATGAATAGGATGGGAATAGAAGGATACGGACCCAGGAAGTGTAGAAGATTGTAGTTTAGTCGGGCAGTATGGTCGGCACGGGCTTGGAGGGCCGAAGGGCCTGTTCCTGTGCTGTACATTTCTTTGTTCTTTGTTTGTTCTTTGTTCACTGTATAACACCAGGTACAGTAATGGTGGATAAAGGTCTGTTACTGTTTAACAGTGGGATAAATTATTGGTGGATACAAGACTGTCACTACCACCAGGTGCAGTACTGGTGGATAAAGGTCTGTCACGAATATAACACTGGGCTGCAGTACTGGTGGATAAAGGTCTGTCACTGTATAGCACCGGGGTACAGTACTGGTGGATAGAGGTCTGTCACTGTTTAACACCGGGGTACAGTACTGGTGGATAGATGTCTGTCACAGTATAACTTCAGGTACAGTACTGGTGGGTAGAGGACTGTCACTGTATAACACCAGGTACAGTGCTGGTGAATAGAGGTCTGTGACTGTATAACACCGGGGTACAGTACTGGTGGCTAGAGGTCAGTCACTGTATACTGGGGTACAGTACTGGTGGATAGAGATCTGTCACTGTATACCACCGGGGTACAGTACTGGTGGATAGAGGTCTGTCACTGTGTAACACTGGGGTACAGTACTGGTGGATAGAGGTCTGTCACTGTATAACACCGCGGTACAGTACTGGTTGCTAGAGGTCTGTCACTGTATAACACTGGGGTGCAGTACTGGTGGATAGAAGTCTGTCACTGTATAACACCGGGGTACAGTACTGGTGGATAGAGGTCTGTCACTGTATAACACCGGGGTACAGTATTGGTGGAAAAAGCTCTGTCACTATATAACACTGGTGTACAGTATTGGTGGATAAAGGTCTGTCACTATATAACACTGGGGTACAGTATTGGTGGATAAAGGTCAGTCACGATATAACACCGGGGTACAGTATTGGTGGATAAAGGTCTGTCACTGTATTACACTGGGGTACAGTATTGGTGGATAAATGTGTGTCACTATATAACACTGGGGTACAGTATTGGTGGATAAAGGTCTGTCACTGTATAACACTGTGGTACAGTATTGGTGGATAAAGGTCTGTCACTATATAACACTGGGGTACAGTATTGGTGGAAAAAGGTCTGTCACTATATAACACTGGGGTACAGTATTGGTGGATAAAAGTCTGTCACTGTATAACACTGGGGTACAGTATTGGTGGAAAAAGGTCTGTCACTGTTTAACAGTGGATAAATTATTGGTGGATACAAATCTGTCATTGTATAACACCGGGGTACAATACTGGTGGATAGAGGTCTGTCACTGAATAACACTGGGGTACAGTACTGGTGGATAGAGGTCTGTCACTGTATAACACTGGGGTACAGTACTGGTGAATAGAGGTCTGTCATTGTATAACACCGGGGTACAGTACTGGTGGATAGAGGTCTGTCACTGTTTAACACTGCGGTATAGTACTGGTGGATAGAGGTATGTCACTGTATAACACCGGGGTACAATACTAGTGGATAGAGGACTGTCACTATATAACACTGGGGTACAGTACTGGTGGATAAAGGTCTGTCACTGTGTAACACTGGGGTACAGTACTGGTGGATAAAGATCTGTCACTGTATAACACCAGGTACAGTACTGGTGGATAGAGGTCTGTCACTGTTTAACAGTGGGATAAATTATTGGTGGATACAAGTCTGTCACTACCACCAGGTGCAGTACTGGTGGATAAAGGTCTGTCACGAATATAACACTGGGCTGCAGTACTGGTGGATAAAGGTCTGTCACTGTATAGCACCGGGGTACAGTACTGGTGGATAGAGGTCTGTCACTGTTTAACACCGGGGTACAGTACTGGTGGATAGATGTCTGTCACAGTATAACTTCAGGTACAGTACTGGTGGGTAGAGGACTGTCACTGTATAACACCAGGTACAGTGCTGGTGAATAGAGGTCTGTGACTGTATAACACCGGGGTACAGTACTGGTGGCTAGAGGTCAGTCACTGTATACCGGGGTACAGTACTGGTGGATAGAGATCTGTCACTGTATACCACCGGGGTACAGTACTGGTGGATAGAGGTCTGTCACTGTGTAACACTGGGGTACAGTACTGGTGGATAGAGGACTGTCACTTTATAACACCGGGGTACATTACTGGTGGATAAAGGTCTGTTACTGTTCAACAGTGGGATAAATTATAGGTGGATACAAGTCTGTCACTGTATATCACTGGGGTACAGTACTGGTGGATAGAGGTCTATCACTGAATAACACCGGGGTACAGTAGTGGTGGATAGAGGTCTGTCACTGTATAACACTGGGGTGCAGTTCTGGTGGATAAAGGTCTGTCACTGTTTAACAGTGGGATAAATTATTGGTGGATACAAGTCTGTCACTGTATATCACCGGGGTACAGTACTGGTGGATAGAGGTCTGTCACTGTTTAACACCGGGGTACAGTATTGGTGGATAAAGGTCTGTCACTGTATAACACTGGGGTACAGTATTGGTGGAAAAAGGTCTGTCACTATATAACAATGGGGTACAGTATTGGTGGATAAAGGTCTGTCACTATATAACGCTGGGGTACAGTATTGGTGGATAAATGTGTGTCACTATATAACACTTGGGTACAGTATTGGTGGATAAAGGTCTGTCACTGTATAACACTGGGGTACAGTATTGGTGGATAAAGGTCTGTCACTATATAACACTGGGGTACAGTATTGGTGGATAGAGGTCTGTCACTGTATAACACTGGGGTGCAGTACTGGTAGATAAATATCTGTTACTGTTTAACAGTGAGATTAATTATTGGTGGATACAAGTCTGTCACTGTGTAACACCGGGGTACAGTACAGGTGGATAAAGGTCTGTTCCTGTTTAACAGTGGGATAAATTATTGTTGGATACAAGTCTGTCACTGTGTAACACCGGGGTACAGTACTGGTGGATAGAAGTCTGTCACTGTATAACACCGGGGTACAGTACTGGTTGCTAGAGGTCTGTCACTGTATAACACTGGGGTGCAGTACTGGTGGATAGAAGTCTGTCACTGTATAACACCGCGGTACAGTACCGGTTGCTAGAGGTCTGTCACTGTATAACACTGGGGTGCAGCACTGGTGGATAGAAGTCTGTCACTGTATAACACCAGGTACAGTGCTGGTGGATTGAGGTCTGTCACTGTGTAACACCGGGGTACAGTAATGGAGGATAGATGTCTGTCACTGTGTAACACAGGGGTACAGTACTGGTGAATAGAGGTCTGTCACTTTATAACACCAGGGTACAGTACTGGTGGATAAAGGTCTGTTACTGTTTAACAGTGGGATAAATTATTGGTGGATACAAGTCTGTCACTGTTGAACACTGGGGTACAGTACTGGTGGATAGAGCTCTGACACTGTTTAACACTGGGGTACAGTACTGATGGATAGAGGTCTGTCACTGTATAACACCGGGGTATAGTCCTGGTGGATAGAGGTCTGCCACTGTATAACACTGGGGTACAGTACTGGTGGATAGAGGTCTGTCACTGTTTAACACTGGGGTACAGTACTGGTGGATAGAGGTCTGTCACTGTATAACACCGGGGTACAGTACTGGTGGATAGAGGTCTGCCACTGTATAACACCGGGGTACAGTAGTGGTGGATAGAAGTCTGTCACTGTATAACACTGGGGTACAGTACTGGTGGATAGAGGTCTGTCACTGTATAACACCGGGGTACAGTATTGGTGGAAAAAGGTCTGTCACTATATAACACTGGTGTACAGTATTGGTGGATAAAGGTCTGTCACTATATAACACTGGGGTACAGTATTGGTGGATAAAGGTCAGTCACGATATAACACCGGGGTACAGTATTGGTGGATAAAGGTCTGTCACTGTATTACACTGGGGTACAGTATTGGTGGATAAATGTGTGTCACTATATAACACTGGGGTACAGTATTGGTGGATAAAGGTCTGTCACTGTATAACACTGTGGTACAGTATTGGTGGATAAAGGTCTGTCACTATATATCACTGGGGTACAGTATTGGTGGAAAAAGGTCTGTCACTATATAACACTGGGGTACAGTATTGGTGGATAAAAGTCTGTCACTGTATAACACTGGGGTACAGTATTGGTGGAAAAAGGTCTGTCACTGTTTAACAGTGGATAAATTATTGGTGGATACAAATCTGTCATTGTATAACACCGGGGTACAATACTGGTGGATAGAGGTCTGTCACAGAATAACACTGGGGTACAGTACTGGTGGATAGAGGTCTGTCACTGTATAACACTGGGGTACAGTACTGGTGAATAGAGGTCTGTCATTGTATAACACCGGGGTACAGTACTGGTGGATAGAGGTCTGTCACTGTTTAACACTGCGGTATAGTACTGGTGGATAGAGGTATGTCACTGTATAACACCGGGGTACAATACTGGTGGATAGAGGACTGTCACTATATAACACTGGGGTACAGTACTGGTGGATAAAGGTCTGTCACTGTGTAACACTGGGGTACAGTACTGGTGGATAAAGATCTGTCACTGTATAACACCAGGTACAGTACTGGTGGATAGAGGTCTGTCACTGTTTAACAGTGGGATAAATTATTGGTGGATACAAGTCTGTCACTACCACCAGGTGCAGTACTGGTGGATAAAGGTCTGTCACGAATATAACACTGGGCTGCAGTACTGGTGGATAAAGGTCTGTCACTGTATAGCACCGGGGTACAGTACTGGTGGATAGAGGTCTGTCACTGTTTAACACCGGGGTACAGTACTGGTGGTTAGATGTCTGTCACAGTATAACTTCAGGTACAGTACTGGTGGGTAGAGGACTGTCACTGTATAACACCAGGTACAGTGCTGGTGAATAGAGGTCTGTGACTGTATAACACCGGGGTACAGTACTGGTGGCTAGAGGTCAGTCACTGTATACCGGGGTACAGTACTGGTGGATAGAGATCTGTCACTGTATACCACCGGGGTACAGTACTGGTGGATAGAGGTCTGTCACTGTGTAACACTGGGGTACAGTACTGGTGGATAGAGGACTGGCACTTTATAACACCGGGGTACATTACTGGTGGATAAAGGTCTGTTACTGTTCAACAGTGGGATAAATTATAGGTGGATACAAGTCTGTCACTGTATAACACTGGGGTACAGTACTGGTGGATAGAGGTCTGTCACTGTATAACACTGGGGTGCAGTACTGGTAGATAAATATCTGTTACTGTTTAACAGTGAGATTAATTATTGGAGGATACAAGTCTGTCACTGTATAACACCGGGGTACAGTACTTGTGGATAAAGGTCTGTTACTGTTTAACAGTGGGAAAAATTATTGTTGGATACAAGTCTGTCACTGTGTAACACCGGGGTACAGTACAGGTGGATTAAGGTTTGTTACTGTTTAACAGTGGGATAAATTATTGTTGGATACAAGTCTGTCACTGTGTAACACCGGGGTACAGTACTGGTGGATAGAAGTCTGTCACTGTATAACACCGGGGTACAGTACTGGTTGCTAGAGGTCTGTCACTGTATAACACTGGGGTGCAGTACTGGTGGATAGAAGTCTGTCACTGTATAACACCGCGGTACAGTACCGGTTGCTAGAGGTCTGTCACTGTATAACACTGGGGTGCAGTACTGGTGGATAGAAGTCTGTCACTGTATAACACCAGGTACAGTGCTGGTGGATTGAGGTCTGTCACTGTGTAACACCGGGGTACAGTAATGGAGGATAGATGTCTGTCACTGTGTAACACAGGGGTACAGTACTGGTGAATAGAGGTCTGTCACTTTATAACACCAGGGTACAGTACTGGTGGATAAAGGTCTGTTACTGTTTAACAGTGGGATAAATTATTGGTGGATACAAGTCTGTCACTGTTGAACACTGGGGTACAGTACTGGTGGATAGAGCTCTGACACTGTTTAACACTGGGGTACAGTACTGATGGATAGAGGTCTGTCACTGTATAACACCGGGGTATAGTACTGGTGGATAGAGGTCTGCCACTGTATAACACTGGGGTACAGTACTGGTGGATAGAGGTCTGTCACTGTTTAACACTGGGGTACAGTACTGGTGGATAGAGGTCTGTCACTGTTTAACACTGGGGTACAGTACTGGTGGATAGAGGCCTGTCACTGTATAACACCGGGGTACAGTACTGGTGGATAGAGGTCTGTCACTGTATAACACCGGGGTACAGTATTGGTGGAAAAAGGTCTGTCACTATATAACACTGGTGTACAGTATTGGTGGATAAAGGTCTGTCACTGTATAACACCGGGGTACAGTATTGCTGGAAAAAGGTCTGTCACTATATAACACTGGGGTACAGTATTGGTGGATAAAAGTCTGTCACTGTATAACACTGGGGTACAGTATTGGTGGAAAAAGGTCTGTCACTGTTTAACAGTGGATAAATTATTGGTGGATACAAATCTGTCATTGTATAACACCGGGGTACAATACTGGTGGATAGAGGTCTGTCACTGAATAACACTGGGGTACAGTACTGGTGGATAGAGGTCTGTCACTGTATAACACTGGGGTACAGTACTGGTGGATAAAGGTCTGTCACTGTATGACACCGGGGTACAGTACTGGTGGCTAAAGGTCTGTCACTGTATAACACTGGGGTACAGTACTGGTGGATAGAGGTCTGTCACTGTTTAACACTGGGATACAGTACTGGTGGATAAAGGTCTGTTACTGTTTAACAGTGGGATAAATTATTGGTGGATACAAGTCTGTCACTGTATAACACCGGGGTACAGTACTGGTGGATAACGGTCTGTCACTGTGTAACACTGGGGTACAGTACTGGTGGATAGAAGTCTGTCACTGTGTAACACTGGGGTACAGTACTGGTGGATAACGGTCAGTCACTGTATACCGGGGTACAGTCCTGGTGGATAGAGGTCTGTCACTGTATAACACCGGGGTACAGTACTGGTGGATAGAGGTCTGTTACTGTTTAACAGTGGGATTAATTATTGGTGGATACAAGTCTGTCACTGTGTAACACCGGGGTACAGTACTGGTGGATAGAAGTCTGTCACTGTATAACACCGGGGTACAGTACTGGTTGCTAGAGGTCTGTCACTGTATAACACTGGGGTGCAGTACTGGTGGATAGAGGTCTGTCACTGTATAACACCGCGGTACAGTACTGGTGGATAGAGGTCTGTCACTGTGTAACACTGGGGTACAGTACTGGTTGCTAGAGGTCTGTCACTGTATAACACTGGGGTGCAGTACTGGTGGATAGAAGTCTGTCACTGGAAACACCAGGTACAGTGCTGGTGGATTGAGGTCTGTCACTGTGTAACACCGGGGTACAGTAATGGTGGATAGATGTCTGTCACTGTGTAACACAGGGGTACAGTACTGGTGAATAGAGGTCTGTCACTTTATAACACCAGGGTACAGTACTGGTGGATAAAGGTCTGTCACTGTATAACACTGGGGTACAGTACTGGTGGATAAAGATCTGTCACTGTATAACACCAGGTACAGTAATGGTGGATAAAGGTCTGTTACTGTTTAACAGTGGGATAAATTATTGGTGGATACAAGACTGTCACTACCACCAGGTGCAGTACTGGTGGATAAAGGTCTGTCACGAATATAACACTGGGCTGCAGTACTGGTGGATAAAGGTCTGTCACTGTATAGCACCGGGGTACAGTACTGGTGGATAGAGGTCTGTCACTGTTTAACACCGGGGTACAGTACTGGTGGATAGATGTCTGTCACAGTATAACTTCAGGTACAGTACTGGTGGGTAGAGGACTGTCACTGTATAACACCAGGTACAGTGCTGGTGAATAGAGGTCTGTGACTGTATAACACCGGGGTACAGTACTGGTGGCTAGAGGTCAGTCACTGTATACCGGGGTACAGTACTGGTGGATAGAGATCTGTCACTGTATACCACCGGGGTACAGTACTGGTGGATAGAGGTCTGTCACTGTGTAACACTGGGGTACAGTACTGGTGGATAGAGGACTGTCACTTTATAACACCGGGGTACATTACTGGTGGATAAAGGTCTGTTACTGTTCAACAGTGGGATAAATTATAGCTGGATACAAGTCTGTCACTGTATATCACTGGGGTACAGTACTGGTGGATAGAGGTCTATCACTGAATAACACCAGGGTACAGTAGTGGTGGATAGAGGTCTGTCACTGTATAACACTGGGGTGCAGTTCTGGTGGATAAAGGTCTGTCACTGTTTAACAGTGGGATAAATTATTGGTGGATACAAGTCTGTCACTGTATATTACCGGGGTACAGTACTGGTGGATAGAGATCTGTCACTGTTTAACACCGGGGTACAGTATTGGTGGATAAAGGTCTGTCACTGTATAACACTGGGGTACAGTATTGGTGGAAAAAGGTCTGTCACTATATAACAATGGGGTACAGTATTGGTGGATAAAGGTCTGTCACTATATAACGCTGGGGTACAGTATTGGTGGATAAAGGTCTGTCACGATATAACACCGGGGTACAGTATTGGTGGATAAAGGTCTGTCACTGTATTACACTGGGGTACAGTATTGGTGGATAAATGTGTGTCACTATATAACACTTGGGTACAGTATTGGTGGATAAAGGTCTGTCACTGTATAACACTGGGGTACAGTATTGGTGGATAAAGGTCTGTCACTATATAACACTGGGGTACAGTATTGGTGGAAAAAGGTCTGTCACTATATAACACTGGGGTACAGTATTGGTGGATAAAAGTCTGTCACTGAATAACACTGGGGTACAGTACTGGTGGATAGAGGTCTGTCACTGTATAACACTGGGGTACAGTACTGGTGAATAGTGGTCTGTCATTGTATAACACCGGGGTACAGTACTGGTGGATAGAGGTCTGTCACTGTTTAATACTGCGGTATAGTACTGGTGGATAGAGGTATGTCACTGTATAACACCGGGGTACAGTACTGGTGGATAAAGGTCTGTCACTGTATGACACCGGGGTACAGTACTGGTGGCTAAAGGTCTGTCACTGTATAACACTGGGGTACAGTACTGGTGGATAGAGGTCTGTCACTGTATAACACTGGGGTACAGTACTGGTGAATAGTGGTCTGTCATTGTATAACACTGGGGTACAGTACTGGTGGATAACGGTCAGTCACTGTATACCGGGGTATAGTACTGGTGAATAGAGGTCTGTCACTGTATAACACCGGGGTACAGTACTGGTGGATAGAGGTCTGTCACTGTATAACACCGGGGTACAGTACTGGTGGATAGAGGTCTGTCACTGTTTAACACTGCGGTATAGTACTGGTGGATAGAGGTATGTCACTGTATAACACCGGGGTACAATACTGGTGGATAGAGGACTGTCACTATATAACACTGGGGTACAGTACTGGTGGATAAAGGTCTGTCACTGTGTAACACTGGGGTACAGTACTGGTGGATAAAGATCTGTCACTGTATAACACCAGGTACAGTACTGGTGGATAGAGGTCTGTCACTGTTTAACAGTGGGATAAATTATTGGTGGATACAAGTCTGTCACTACCACCAGGTTCAGTACTGGTGGATAAAGGTCTGTCACGAATATAACACTGGGCTGCAGCACTGGTGGATAAAGGTCTGTCACTGTATAGCACCGGGGTACAGTACTGGTGGATAGAGGTCTGTCACTGTTTAACACCGGGGTACAGTACTGGTGGATAGATGTCTGTCACAGTATAACTTCAGGTACAGTACTGGTGGGTAGAGGACTGTCACTGTATAACACCAGGTACAGTGCTGGTGAATAGAGGTCTGTCACTGTATAACACCGGGGTACAGTACTGGTGGCTAGAGGTCAGTCACTGTATACCGGGGTACAGTACTGGTGGATAGAGATCTGTCACTGTATACCACCGGGGTACAGTACTGGTGGATAGAGGTCTGTCACTGTGTAACACTGGGGTACAGTACTGGTGGATAGAGGACTGGCACTTTATAACACCGGGGTACATTACTGGTGGATAAAGGTCTGTTACTGTTTAACAGTGAGATTAATTATTGGTGGATACAAGTCTGTCACTGTATAACACTGGGGTGCAGTACTTGTGGATAAAGGTCTGTTACTGTTTAACAGTGGGAAAAAATATTGTTGGATACAAGTCTGTCACTGTATAACACCGGGGTACAGTACTTGTGGATAAAGGTCTGTTACTGTTTAACAGTGGGAAAAATTATTGTTGGATACAAGTCTGTCACTGTGTAACACCGGGGTACAGTACAGGTGGATAAAGGTCTGTTACTGTTTAACAGTGGGATAAATAATTGTTGGATACAAGTCTGTCACTGTGTAACACCGGGGTACAGTACTGGTGGATAGAAGTCTGTCACTGTATAACACCGGGGTACAGTACTGGTTGCTAGAGGTCTGTCACTGTATAACACTGGGGTGCAGTACTGGTGGATAGAAGTCTGTCACTGTATAACACCGCGGTACAGTACCGGTTGCTAGAGGTCTGTCACTGTATAACACTGGGGTGCAGTACTGGTGGATAGAAGTCTGTCACTGTATAACACCAGGTACAGTGCTGGTGGATTGAGGTCTGTCACTGTGTAACACCGGGGTACAGTAATGGAGGATAGATGTCTGTCACTGTGTTACACAGGGGTACAGTACTGGTGAATAGAGGTCTGTCACTTTATAACACCAGGGTACAGTACTGGTGGATAAAGGTCTGTTACTGTTTAACAGTGGGATAAATTATTGGTGGATACAAGTCTGTCACTGTTGAACACTGGGGTACAGTACTGGTGGATAGAGCTCTGACACTGTTTAACACTGGGGTACAGTACTGATGGATAGAGGTATGTCACTGTATAACACCGGGGTATAGTACTGGTGGATAGAGGTCTGCCACTGTATAACACTGGGGTACAGTACTGGTGGATAGAGGTCTGTCACTGTTTAACACTGGGGTACAGTACTGGTGGATAGAGGTCTGTCACTGTTTAACACTGGGGTACAGTACTGGTGGATAGAGGCCTGTCACTGTATAACACCGGGGTACAGTACTGGTGGATAGAGGTCTGCCACTGTATAACACTGGGGTACAGTACTGGTGGAAAAAGGTCTGTTACTGTTTAACAGTGAGATTAATTATTGGTGGATAAAAGTCTGTCACTGTATAACACCGGGGTACAGTACTGGTGGAAAAAGGACTGTCACTGTTTAACAGTGGATAAATTATTGGTGGATACAAATCTGTCATTGTATAACACCGGGGTACAATACTGGTGGATAGAGGTCTGTCACTGAATAACACTGGGGTACAGTACTGGTGGATAGAGGTCTGTTACTGTATAACACCGGGGTACAGTACTGGTGGATAGAGGTCTGTCACTGTATACCGGGGTACAGTACTGGTGGATAGAGGTCTGTCACTGTATAACACCGGGGTACAGTACTGGTGGATAGATGTCTGTTACTGTATAACTCCAGGTGCAGTACTCGTCGGTAGAGGACTGTCACTGTATAACACCAGGTACAGTGCTGGTGAATAGTGGTCTGTCACTGTATAACACCGGGGTACAGTACTGGTGGATAGAGGTCTGTCACTGTATACCGGTACAAAGTCTTACAACACCAGGTTAAAGTCCAACAGGTTTGTTTCGATGTCAGTAGCTTTCGGAGCGCTGCTCCTTCCTCAGGTGAATGAAGAGGTACATACCTCTTCATTCACCGGAGGAAGGAGCAGCACTCCGAAAGCTAGTGACATCGAAACAAACCTGTTGGACATTAACATGGTGTTGTAAGACTTCGTACTGTGCTCACCCCAGTCCAACGCCGGCATCTCCATATCACTGTATACCGGGGTACAGTACTGGTGGATAGAGGTATGTCACTGTATACCACCGGGGTACAGTACTGGTGGATAGAGGTCTGTCACTGTGTAACACTGGGGTACAGTACTGGTGGATAGAGGACTGTAACTTTATAACACTGGGGTACATTACTGGTGGATAAAGGACTGTTACTGTTTAACAGTGGGATAAAGTATTGGTGGATACAAGACTGTCACTGTATAACACCAGGTACAGTACTGGTGGATAGAGGTCTGTCACTGTTCAACAGTGGGATAAATTATTGATGGATACAAGTCTGTCACTACCACCAGGTACAGTACTGGTGGATAAAGGTCTGTCACAAATATAACACTGGGCTACAGTACTGGTGGATTAAGGTCTGTCACTGTATAACACCAGGGTACAGTACTGGTGGATAAAGGTATGTCACTGTATAACACTGGGATACAGTACTGGTGGATAGAGGTCTGTCACAGAACGCCGGAGTACAGTACTGGTGGATAGAGGTCTGTCACTGTATAACACTGGGGTACAGTACTGGTGGATAAAGATCTGTCACTGTATAACACTGGGGTACAGTACTGGTGGATAAAGATCTGTCACTGTATAACACCAGGTACAGTACTGGTGGATAAAGGTCTGTTACTGTTTAACAGTGGGATAAATTATTGGTGGATACAAGACTGTCACTGTATAACACCAGGTACAGTACTGGTGGATAGAGGTCTGTCACTGTATCACACTGGGGTACAGTACTGGTGGATAAAGATCTGTCACTGTATAACACCAGGTACAGTACTGGTGGATAGAGGTCTGTCACTGTTTAACAGTGGGATAAATTATTGGTGGATACAAGTCTGTCACTACCACCAGGTGCAGTACTGGTGGATAAAGGTCTGTCACTGTATAGCACCGGGGTACAGTACTGGTGGATAGAGGTCTGTCACTGTTTAACACCGGGGTACAGTACAGGTGGGTAGATGTCTGTCACAGTATAACTTCAGGTACAGTACTGGTGGGGAGAGGACTGTCACTGTATAACACCAGTTACAGTGCTGGTGAATAGAGGTCTGTCACTGTATAACACCGGGGTACAGTACTGGTGGCTAGAGGTCAGTCACTGTATACCGGGGTACAGTACTGGTGGATAGAGATCTGTCACTGTATAACACCGGGGTACAGTACTGGTGGCTAGAGGTCAGTCACTGTATACCGGGGTACAGTACTGGTGGATAGAGATCTGTCACTGTATAACACCGGGGTACAGTACTGGTGGATAGAGGTCTGTCACTGTGTAACACTGGGGTACAGTACTGGTGGATAGAGGACTGTCACTTTATAACACCGGGGTACATTACGGGTGGATAAAGGTCTGTTACTGTTCAACAGTGGGATAAATTATAGGTGGATACAAGTCTGTCATTGTATAACACTGGGGTACAGTACTGGTGGATAGAGGTCTATCACTGAATAACACCGGGGTACAGTAGTGGTGGATAGAGGTCTGTCACTGTATAACACTGGGGTGCAGTTCTGGTGGATAAAGGTCTGTCACTGTTTAACAGTGGGATAAATTATTGGTGGATACAAGTCTGTCACTGTATACCACCGGGGTACAGTACTGGTGGATAGAGGTCTGTCACTGTTTAACACCGGGGTACAGTATTGGTGGAAAAAGGTCTGTCACTATATAACAATGGGGTACAGTATTGGTGGATAAAGGTCTGTCACTATATAACACTGGGGTACAGTATTGGTGGATAAAGTTCTGTCACTGTATAACACTGGGGTACAGTATTGGTGGATAAAGGTCTGTCACTATATAACACTGGGGTACAGTATTGGTGGATAAAGGTCTGTCACTGTATAACACTGGGGTACAGTATTGGTGGAAAAAGGTCTGTCACTATATAACACTGGGGTACAGTATTGGTGGATAAAAGTCTGTCACTGTATAACACTGGGGTACAGTATTGGAGGAAAAAGGTCTGTCACTGTTTAACAGTGGATAAATTATTGGTGGATACAAATCTGTCATTGTATAACACCGGGGTACAATACTGGTGGATAGAGGTCTGTCACTGAATAACACTGGGGTACAGTACTGGTGGATAGAGGTCTGTCACTGTATAACACTGGGGTACAGTACTGGTGAATAGAGGTCTGTCATTGTATAACACCGGGGTACAGTACTGGTGGATAGAGGTCTGTCACTGTTTAATACTGCGGTATAGTACTGGTGGATAGAGGTATGTCACTGTATAACACCGGGGTACAGTACTGGTGGATAAAGGTCTGTCACTGTATGACACCGGGGTACAGTACTGGTGGCTAAAGGTCTGTCACTGTATAACACTGGGGTACAGTACTGGTGGATAGAGGTCTGTCACTGTATAACACTGGGATACAGTACTGGTGGATAAAGGTCTGTTACTGTTTAACAGTGGGATAAATTATTGGTGGATACAAGTCTGTCACTGTATAACACCGGGGTACAGTACTGGTGGATAACGGTCTGTCACTGTGTAACACTGGGGTACAGTACTGGTGGATAAAGGTCTGTTACTGTTTAACAGTGGGATAAATTATTGGTGGATACAAGTCTGTCACTGTATAACACCGGGGTACAGTACTGGTGGATAACGGTCAGTCACTGTATACCGGGGTACAGTCCTGGTGGATAGAGGTCTGTCACTGTATAACACCGGGGTACAGTACTGGTGGATAGAGGTCTGTCACTGTATAACACTGGGGTGCAGTACTGGTAGATAAATATCTGTTACTGTTTAACAGTGAGATTAATTATTGGTGGATACAAGTCTGTCACTGTATAACACCGGGGTACAGTACTTGTGGATAAAGGTCTGTCACTGTATAACACTGGGGTACAGTACTGGTGGATAAAGATCTGTCACTGTATAACACCAGGTACAGTACTGGTGGATAAAGGTCTGTTACTGTTTAACAGTGGGATAAATTATTGGTGGATACAAGACTGTCACTGTATAACACCAGGTACAGTACTGGTGGATAGAGGTCTGTCACTGTATCACACTGGGGTACAGTACTGGTGGATAAAGATCTGTCACTGTATAACACCAGGTACAGTACTGGTGGATAGAGGTCTGTCACTGTTTAACAGTGGGATAAATTATTGGTGGATACAAGTCTGTCACTACCACCAGGTGCAGTACTGGTGGATAAAGGTCTGTCACTGTATAGCACCGGGGTACAGTACTGGTGGATAGAGGTCTGTCACTGTTTAACACCGGGGTACAGTACTGGTGGGTAGATGTCTGTCACAGTATAACTTCAGGTACAGTACTGGTGGGGAGAGGACTGTCACTGTATAACACCAGTTACAGTGCTGGTGAATAGAGGTCTGTCACTGTATAACACCGGGGTACAGTACTGGTGGCTAGAGGTCAGTCACTGTATACCGGGGTACAGTACTGGTGGATAGAGATCTGTCACTGTATAACACCGGGGTACAGTACTGGTGGCTAGAGGTCAGTCACTGTATACCGGGGTACAGTACTGGTGGATAGAGATCTGTCACTGTATAACACCGGGGTACAGTACTGGTGGATAGAGGTCTGTCACTGTGTAACACTGGGGTACAGTACTGGTGGATAGAGGACTGTCACTTTATAACACCGGGGTACATTACGGGTGGATAAAGGTCTGTTACTGTTCAACAGTGGGATAAATTATAGGTGGATACAAGTCTGTCATTGTATAACACTGGGGTACAGTACTGGTGGATAGAGGTCTATCACTGAATAACACCGGGGTACAGTAGTGGTGGATAGAGGTCTGTCACTGTATAACACTGGGGTGCAGTTCTGGTGGATAAAGGTCTGTCACTGTTTAACAGTGGGATAAATTATTGGTGGATACAAGTCTGTCACTGTATATCACCGGGGTACAGTACTGGTGGATAGAGGTCTGTCACTGTTTAACACCGGGGTACAGTATTGGTGGAAAAAGGTCTGTCACTATATAACAATGGGGTACAGTATTGGTGGATAAAGGTCTGTCACTATATAACACTGGGGTACAGTATTGGTGGATAAAGGTCTGTCACTATATAACACTGGGGTACAGTATTGGTGGATAAAGGTCTGTCACTGTATAACACTGGGGTACAGTATTGGTGGAAAAAGGTCTGTCACTATATAACACTGGGGTACAGTATTGGTGGATAAAAGTCTGTCACTGTATAACACTGGGGTACAGTATTGGAGGAAAAAGGTCTGTCACTGTTTAACAGTGGATAAATTATTGGTGGATACAAATCTGTCATTGTATAACACCGGGGTACAATACTGGTGGATAGAGGTCTGTCACTGAATAACACTGGGGTACAGTACTGGTGGATAGAGGTCTGTCACTGTATAACACTGGGGTACAGTACTGGTGAATAGAGGTCTGTCATTGTATAACACCGGGGTACAGTACTGGTGGATAGAGGTCTGTCACTGTTTAATACTGCGGTATAGTACTGGTGGATAGAGGTATGTCACTGTATAACACCGGGGTACAGTACTGGTGGATAAAGGTCTGTCACTGTATGACACCGGGGTACAGTACTGGTGGCTAAAGGTCTGTCACTGTATAACACTGGGGTACAGTACTGGTGGATAGAGGTCTGTCACTGTATAACACTGGGATACAGTACTGGTGGATAAAGGTCTGTTACTGTTTAACAGTGGGATAAATTATTGGTGGATACAAGTCTGTCACTGTATAACACCGGGGTACAGTACTGGTGGATAACGGTCTGTCACTGTGTAACACTGGGGTACAGTACTGGTGGATAAAGGTCTGTTACTGTTTAACAGTGGGATAAATTATTGGTGGATACAAGTCTGTCACTGTATAACACCGGGGTACAGTACTGGTGGATAACGGTCAGTCACTGTATACCGGGGTACAGTCCTGGTGGATAGAGGTCTGTCACTGTATAACACCGGGGTACAGTACTGGTGGATAGAGGTCTGTCACTGTATAACACTGGGGTGCAGTACTGGTAGATAAATATCTGTTACTGTTTAACAGTGAGATTAATTATTGGTGGATACAAGTCTGTCACTGTATAACACCGGGGTACAGTACTTGTGGATAAAGGTCTGTCACTGTATAACACTGGGGTACAGTACTGGTGGATAAAGATCTGTCACTGTATAACACCAGGTACAGTACTGGTGGATAAAGGTCTGTTACTGTTTAACAGTGGGATAAATTATTGGTGGATACAAGACTGTCACTGTATAACACCAGGTACAGTACTGGTGGATAGAGGTCTGTCACTGTATCACACTGGGGTACAGTACTGGTGGATAAAGATCTGTCACTGTATAACACCAGGTACAGTACTGGTGGATAGAGGTCTGTCACTGTTTAACAGTGGGATAAATTATTGGTGGATACAAGTCTGTCACGACCACCAGGTGCAGTACTGGTGGATAAAGGTCTGTCACTGTATAGCACCGGGGTACAGTACTGGTGGATAGAGGTCTGTCACTGTTTAACACCGGGGTACAGTACTGGTGGGTAGATGTCTGTCACAGTATAACTTCAGGTACAGTACTGGTGGGGAGAGGACTGTCACTGTATAACACCAGTTACAGTGCTGGTGAATAGAGGTCTGTCACTGTATAACACCGGGGTACAGTACTGGTGGCTAGAGGTCAGTCACTGTATACCGGGGTACAGTACTGGTGGATAGAGATCTGTCACTGTATAACACCGGGGTACAGTACTGGTGGCTAGAGGTCAGTCACTGTATACCGGGGTACAGTACTGGTGGATAGAGATCTGTCACTGTATAACACCGGGGTACAGTACTGGTGGATAGAGGTCTGTCACTGTGTAACACTGGGGTACAGTACTGGTGGATAGAGGACTGTCACTTTATAACACCGGGGTACATTACGGGTGGATAAAGGTCTGTTACTGTTCAACAGTGGGATAAATTATAGGTGGATACAAGTCTGTCATTGTATAACACTGGGGTACAGTACTGGTGGATAGAGGTCTATCACTGAATAACACCGGGGTACAGTAGTGGTGGATAGAGGTCTGTCACTGTATAACACTGGGGTGCAGTTCTGGTGGATAAAGGTCTGTCACTGTTTAACAGTGGGATAAATTATTGGTGGATACAAGTCTGTCACTGTATATCACCGGGGTACAGTACTGGTGGATAGAGGTCTGTCACTGTTTAACACCGGGGTACAGTATTGGTGGAAAAAGGTCTGTCACTATATAACAATGGGGTACAGTATTGGTGGATAAAGGTCTGTCACTATATAACACTGGGGTACAGTATTGGTGGATAAAGGTCTGTCACTATATAACACTGGGGTACAGTATTGGTGGATAAAGGTCTGTCACTGTATAACACTGGGGTACAGTATTGGTGGAAAAAGGTCTGTCACTATATAACACTGGGGTACAGTATTGGTGGATAAAAGTCTGTCACTGTATAACACTGGGGTACAGTATTGGAGGAAAAAGGTCTGTCACTGTTTAACAGTGGATAAATTATTGGTGGATACAAATCTGTCATTGTATAACACCGGGGTACAATACTGGTGGATAGAGGTCTGTCACTGAATAACACTGGGGTACAGTACTGGTGGATAGAGGTCTGTCACTGTATAACACTGGGGTACAGTACTGGTGAATAGAGGTCTGTCATTGTATAACACCGGGGTACAGTACTGGTGGATAGAGGTCTGTCACTGTTTAATACTGCGGTATAGTACTGGTGGATAGAGGTTTGTCACTGTATAACACCGGGGTACAGTACTGGTGGATAAAGGTCTGTCACTGTATGACACCGGGGTACAGTACTGGTGGCTAAAGGTCTGTCACTGTATAACACTGGGGTACAGTACTGGTGGATAGAGGTCTGTCACTGTATAACACTGGGATACAGTACTGGTGGATAAAGGTCTGTTACTGTTTAACAGTGGGATAAATTACTGGTGGATACAAGTCTGTCACTGTATAACACCGGGGTACAGTACTGGTGGATAACGGTCTGTCACTGTGTAACACTGGGGTACAGTACTGGTGGATAAAGGTCTGTTACTGTTTAACAGTGGGATAAATTATTGGTGGATACAAGTCTGTCACTGTATAACACCGGGGTACAGTACTGGTGGATAACGGTCAGTCACTGTATACCGGGGTACAGTCCTGGTGGATAGAGGTCTGTCACTGTATAACACCGGGGTACAGTACTGGTGGATAGAGGTCTGTCACTGTATAACACTGGGGTGCAGTACTGGTAGATAAATATCTGTTACTGTTTAACAGTGAGATTAATTATTGGTGGATACAAGTCTGTCACTGTATAACACCGGGGTACAGTACTTGTGGATAAAGGTCTGTTACTGTTTAACAGTGGGATAAATTATTGTTGGATACAAGTCTGTCACTGTGTAACACCGGGGTACAGTACAGGTGGATAAAGGTCTGTTACTGTTTAACAGTGGGATAAATTATTGTTGGATACAAGTCTGTCACTGTGTAACACCGGGGTACAGTACTGGTGGATAGAAGTCTGTCACTGTATAACACCGGGGTTCAGTACTGGTTGCTAGAGGTCTGTCACTGTATAACACTGGGGTGCAGTACTGGTGGATAGAAGTCTGTCACTGTATAACACCGCGGTACAGTACTGGTTGCTAGAGGTCTGTCACTGTATAACACTGGGGTGCAGTACTGGTGGATAGAAGTCTGTCACTGGAAACACCAGGTACAGTGCTGGTGGATTGAGGTCTGTCACTGTGTAACACCGGGGTACAGTAATGGTGGATAGATGTCTGTCACTGTGTAACACAGGGGTACAGTACTGGTGAATAGAGGTCTGTCACTTTATAACACCAGGGTACAGTACTGGTGGATAAAGGTCTGTCACTGTATAACACTGGGGTACAGTACTGCTGGATAAAGATCTGTCACTGTATAACACCAGGTACAGTACTGGTGGATAGAGGTCTGTCACTGTTTAACAGTGGGATAAATTATTGGTGGATACAAGTCTGTCACTACCACCAGGTGCAGTACTGGTGGATAAAGGTCTGTCACGAATATAACACTGGGCTGCAGTACTGGTGGATAAAAGTCTGTCACTGTATAGCACCGGGGTACAGTACTGGTGGATAGAGGTCTGTCACTGTTTAACACCGGGGTACAGTACTGGTGGATAGATGTCTGTCACAGTATAACTTCAGGTACAGTACTGGTGGGTAGAGGACTGTCACTGTATAACACCACGTACAGTGCTGGTGAATAGAGGTCTGTCACTGTATAACACCGGGATCCAGTACTGGTGGCTAGAGGTCAGTCACTGTATACCGGGGTACAGTACTGGTGGATAGAGATCTGTCACTGTATACCACCGGGGTACAGTACTGGTGGATAGAGGTCTGTCACTGTGTAACACTGGGGTACAGTACTGGTGTATAGAGGACTGTCACTTTATAACACCGGGGTACATTACTGGTGGATAAAGGTCTGTTACTGTTCAACAGTGGGATAAATTATAGGTGGATACAAGTCTGTCACTGTATATCACTGGGGTACAGTACTGGTGGATAGAGGTCTATCACTGAATAACACCGGGGTACAGTAGTGGTGGATAGAGGTCTGTCACTGTATAACACTGGGGTGCAGTTCTGGTGGATAAAGGTCTGTCACTGTTTAACAGTGGGATAAATTATTGGTGGATACAAGTCTGTCACTGTATATCACCGGGGTACAGTACTGGTGGATAGAGGTCTGTCACTGTTTAACACCGGGGTACAGTATTGGTGGATAAAGGTCTGTCACTGTATAACACTGGGGTACAGTATTGGTGGATAAAGGTCTGTCACGATATAACGCTGGAGTACAGTATTGGTGGATAAAGGTCTGTCACGATATAACACCGGGGTACAGTATTGGTGGATAAAGGTCTGTCACTGTATTACACTGGGGTACAGTATTGGTGGATAAATGTGTGTCACTATATAACACTTGGGTACAGTATTGGTGGATAAAGGTCTGTCACTGTATAACACTGGGGTACAGTATTGGTGGATAAAGGTCTGTCACTATATAACACTGGGGTACAGTATTGGTGGATAAAGGTCTGTCACTGTATAACACTGGGGTACAGTATTGGTGGAAAAAGGTCTGTCACTATATAACACTGGGGTACAGTATTGGTGGATAAAAGTCTGTCACTGTATAACACTGGGGTACAGTATTGGTGGAAAAAGGTCTGTCACTGTTTAACAGTGGATAAATTATTGGTGGATACAAATCTGTCATTGTATAACACCGGGGTACAATACTGGTGGATAGAGGTCTGTCACTGTATAACACCGGGGTACAGTACCGGTGGATAGAGGTCTGTCACTGTATAACACCGGGGTACAGTAGTGGTGGATAGAAGTCTGTCACTGTATAACACTGGGGTACAGTACTGGTGGATAAAGGTCTGTTACTGAATAACACTGGGGTGCAGGACTGGTGGATAGAGGACTGTCACTGTATAACACCGGGGTACAGTACTGGTGGATAAAGGTCTGTTACCGTTTAACAGTGGGATAAATTATTGGTGGGTACAAGTCTGTCACTGAATAACACTGGGGTACAGTACTGGTGGATAGAGGTCTGTCACTGTATGACACTGGGATACAGTACTGGTGGATAGAGGTCTGTCACTGTATAACACTGGGGTACAGTACTGGTGGATAAAGATCTGTCACTGTATAACACCCGGGTACAGTACTGGTGGATAGAGGTCTGTCACTGTATAACACTGGGATACAGTACTGGTGGATAGAGGTCTGTCACAGAACACCGGAGTACAGTACTGGAGGATAGAGGTCCGTCACTGTATGACACTGGGATACAGTACTGGTGGATAGAGGTCTGTCACTGTATAACACTGGGGTGCAGTACTGGTGGATAAAGATCTGTCACTGTATAACACCAGGTACTGTACTGGTGGATAAAGGACTGTTACTGTTTAACAGTGGGATAAAGTATTGGTGGATACAAGACTGTCACTGTATAACACCAGGTACAGTACTGGTGGATAGAGGTCTGTCACTGTATAACACCAGGTACAGTACTGGTGGATAGAGGTCTGTCACTGTTCAACAGTGGGATAAATTATTGATGGATACAAGTCTGTCACTACCACCAGGTACAGTACTGGTGGATAAAGGTCTGTCACGAATATAACACTGGGCTACAGTAGTGGTGGATAAAGGTCTGTCACTGTATAACACCAGGGTACAGTACTGGTGGATAGAGGTCTTTCACTGTATAACACTGGGGTACAGTACTGGTGGATAAAGATCTGTCACTGTATAACACTGGGGTACAGTACTGGTGGATAAAGATCTGTCACTGTATAACACCAGGTACAGTACTGGTGGATAGAGGTCTGTCACTGTATCACACTGGGGTACAGTACTGGTGGATAAAGATCTGTCACTGTATAACACCAGGTACAGTACTGGTGGATAGAGGTCTGTCACTGTTTAACAGTGGGATAAATTATTGGTGGATACAAGTCTGTCACTACCACCAGGTGCAGTACTGGTGGATAAAGGTCTGTCACTGTATAGCACCGGGGTACAGTACTGGTGGATAGAGGTCTGTCACTGTTTAACACCGGGGTACAGTACTGGTGGATAGATGTCTGTCACAGTATAACTTCAGGTATAGTACTGGTGGGTAGAGGACTGTCACTGTATAACACCAGTTACAGTGCTGGTGAATAGAGGTCTGTCACTGTATAACACCGGGGTACAGTACTGGTGGCTAGAGGTCAGTCACTGTATACCGGGGTACAGTACTGGTGGATAGAGATCTGTCACTGTATAACACCGGGGTACAGTACTGGTGGATAGAGGTCTGTCACTGTGTAACACTGGGGTACAGTACTGGTGGATAGAGGACTGTCACTGTATAACACTGGGGTACAGTTCTGGTGGATAAAGGTCTGTTACTGTTCAACAGTGGGATAAATTATAGGTGGATACAAGTCTGTCATTGTATAACACTGGGGTACAGTACTGGTGGATAGAGGTCTATCACTGAATAACACCGGGGTACAGTAGTGGTGGATAGAGGTCTGTCACTGTATAACACTGGGGTGCAGTTCTGGTGGATAAAGGTCTGTCACTGTTTAACAGTGGGATAAATTATTGGTGGATACAAGTCTGTCACTGTATATCACCGGGGTACAGTACAGGTGGATAGAGGTCTGTCACTGTTTAACACCGGGGTACAGTATTGGTGGAAAAAGGTCTGTCACTGTATAACACTGGGGTACAGTACTGGTGGAAAAAGGTCTGTCACTATATAACAATGGGGTACAGTATTGGTGGATAAAGGTCTGTCACTATATAACGCTGGGGTACAGTATTGGTGGATAAATGTCTGTCACGATATAACACCGGGGTACAGTATTGGTGGATAAAGGTCTGTCACTGTATTACACTGGGGTACAGTATTGGTGGCTAAATGTGTGTCACTATATAACACTGGGGTACAGTATTGGTGGATAAAGTTCTGTCACTGTATAACACTGGGGTACAGTATTGGTGGATAAAGGTCTGTCACTATATAACACTGGGGTACAGTATTGGTGGATAAAGGTCTGTCACTGTATAACACTGGGGTACAGTATTGCTGGAAAAAGGTCTGTCACTATATAACACTGGGGTACAGTATTGGTGGATAAAAGTCTGTCACTGTATAACACTGGGGTACAGTATTGGTGGAAAAAGGTCTGTCACTGTTTAACAGTGGATAAATTATTGGTGGATACAAATCTGTCATTGTATAACACCGGGGTACAATACTGGTGGATAGAGGTCTGTCACTGAATAACACTGGGGTACAGTACTGGTGGATAGAGGTCTGTCACTGTATAACACTGGGGTACAGTACTGGTGAATAGAGGTCTGTCATTGTATAACACCGGGGTACAGTAGTGGTGGATAGAAGTCTGTCACTGTATAACACTGGGGTACAGTACTGGTGGATAGAGGTCTGTCACTGTATAACACCGGGGTACAGTAGTGGTGGATAGAGGTCTGTCACTGTATAACAGTGGGATAAATTATTGATGGATACAAGTCTGTCACTACCACCAGGTACAGTACTGGTGGATAAAGGTCTGTCACGAATATAACACTGGGCTACAGTAGTGGTGGATAAAGGTCTGTCACTGTATAACACCAGGGTACAGTACTGGTGGATAATGGTATGTCACTGTATAACACTGGGGTACAGTACTGGTGGATAAAGATCTGTCACTGTATAACACCAGGTACAGTACTGGTGGATAGAGGTCTGTCACTGTATCACACTGGGGTACAGTACTGGTGGATAAAGATCTGTCACTGTATAACACCAGGTACAGTACTGGTGGATAGAGGTCTGTCACTGTTTAACAGTGGGATAAATTATTGGTGGATACAAGTCTGTCACTACCACCAGGTGCAGTACTGGTGGATAAAGGTCTGTCACTGTATAGCACCGGGGTACAGTACTGGTGGATAGAGGTCTGTCACTGTTTAACACCGGGGTACAGTACTGGTGGATAGATGTCTGTCACAGTATAACTTCAGGTATAGTACTGGTGGGTAGAGGACTGTCACTGTATAACACCAGTTACAGTGCTGGTGAATAGAGGTCTGTCACTGTATAACACCGGGGTACAGTACTGGTGGCTAGAGGTCAGTCACTGTATACCGGGGTACAGTACTGGTGGATAGAGATCTGTCACTGTATAACACCGGGGTACAGTACTGGTGGATAGAGGTCTGTCACTGTGTAACACTGGGGTACAGTACTGGTGGATAGAGGACTGTCACTGTATAACACTGGGGTGCAGTTCTGGTGGATAAAGGTCTGTTACTGTTCAACAGTGGGATAAATTATAGGTGGATACAAGTCTGTCATTGTATAACACTGGGGTACAGTACTGGTGGATAGAGGTCTATCACTGAATAACACCGGGGTACAGTAGTGGTGGATAGAGGTCTGTCACTGTATAACACTGGGGTGCAGTTCTGGTGGATAAAGGTCTGTCACTGTTTAACAGTGGGATAAATTATTGGTGGATACAAGTCTGTCACTGTATATCACCGGGGTACAGTACAGGTGGATAGAGGTCTGTCACTGTTTAACACCGGGGTACAGTATTGGTGGAAAAAGGTCTGTCACTGTATAACACTGGGGTACAGTATTGGTGGAAAAAGGTCTGTCACTATATAACAATGGGGTACAGTATTGGTGGATAAAGGTCTGTCACTATATAACGCTGGGGTACAGTATTGGTGGATAAATGTCTGTCACGATATAACACCGGGGTACAGTATTGGTGGATAAAGGTCTGTCACTGTATTACACTGGGGTACAGTATTGGTGGATAAATGTGTGTCACTATATAACACTGGGGTACAGTATTGGTGGATAAAGTTCTGTCACTGTATAACACTGGGGTACAGTATTGGTGGATAAAGGTCTGTCACTATATAACACTGGGGTACAGTATTGGTGGATAAAGGTCTGTCACTGTATAACACTGGGGTACAGTATTGCTGGAAAAAGGTCTGTCACTATATAACACTGGGGTACAGTATTGGTGGATAAAAGTCTGTCACTGTATAACACTGGGGTACAGTATTGGTGGAAAAAGGTCTGTCACTGTTTAACAGTGGATAAATTATTGGTGGATACAAATCTGTCATTGTATAACACCGGGGTACAATACTGGTGGATAGAGGTCTGTCACTGAATAACACTGGGGTACAGTACTGGTGGATAGAGGTCTGTCACTGTATAACACTGGGGTACAGTACTGGTGAATAGAGGTCTGTCATTGTATAACACCGGGGTACAGTACTGGTGGATAGAGGTCTGTCACTGTTTAATACTGCGGTATAGTACTGGTGGATAGAGGTATGTCACTGTATAACACCGGGGTACAGTACTGGTGGATAAAGGTCTGTCACTGTATGACACCGGGGTACAGTACTGGTGGCTAAAGGTCTGTCACTGTATAACACTGGGGTACAGTACTGGTGGATAGAGGTCTGTCACTGTATAACACTGGGATACAGTACTGGTGGATAAAGGTCTGTTACTGTTTAACAGTGGGATAAATTATTGGTGGATACAAGTCTGTCACTGTATAACACCGGGGTACAGTGCTGGTGGATAACGGTCTGTCACTGTGTAACACTGGGGTACAGTACTGGTGGATAGAGGTCTGTCACTGTATAACACCGGGGTACAGTACTGGTGGATAGAGGTCTGTCACTGTATAACACTGGGGTGCAGTACTGGTAGATAAATATCTGTTACTGTTTAACAGTGAGATTAATTATTGGTGGATACAAGTCTGTCACTGTATAACACCGGGGTACAGTACAGGTGGATAAAGGTCTGTTACTGTTTAACAGTGGGATAAATTATTGTTGGATACAAGTCTGTCACTGTGTAACACCGGGGTACAGTACTGGTGGATAGAAGTCTGTCACTGTATAACACCGGGGTACAGTACTGGTTGCTAGAGGTCTGTCACTGTATAACACTGGGGTGCAGTACTGGTGGATAGAGGTCTGTCACTGTATAACACCGCGGTACAGTACTGGTTGCTAGAGGTCTGTCACTGTATAACACTGGGGTGCAGTACTGGTGGATAGAAGTCTGTCAATGGAAACACCAGGTACAGTGCTGGTGGATTGAGGTCTGTCACTGTGTAACACCGGGGTACAGTAATGGTGGATAGATGTCTGTCACTGTGTAACACAGGGGTACAGTACTGGTGAATAGAGGTCTGTCACTTTATAACACCAGGGTACAGTACTGGTGGATAAAGGTCTGTCACTGTATAACACTGGGGTACAGTACTGGTGGATAATGGTATGTCACTGTATAACACTGGGATACAGTACTGGTGGATAGAGGTCTGTCACAGAACGCCGGAGTACAGTACTGGTGGATAGAGGTCTGTCACTGTATAACACTGGGGTACAGTACTGGTGGATAAAGATCTGTCACTGTATAACACTGGGGTACAGTACTGGTGGATAAAGATCTGTCACTGTATAACACCAGGTACAGTACTGGTGGATAGAGGTCTGTCACTGTATCACACTGGGGTACAGTACTGGTGGATAAAGATCTGTCACTGTATAACACCAGGTACAGTACTGGTGGATAGAGGTCTGTCACTGTTTAACAGTGGGATAAATTATTGGTGGATACAAGTCTGTCACTACCACCAGGTGCAGTACTGGTGGATAAAGGTCTGTCACTGTATAGCACCGGGGTACAGTACTGGTGGATAGAAGTCTGTCACTGTTTAACACCGGGGTACAGTACTGGTGGATAGATGTCTGTCACAGTATAACTTCAGGTATAGTACTGGTGGGTAGAGGACTGTCACTGTATAACACCAGTTACAGTGCTGGTGAATAGAGGTCTGTCACTGTATAACACCGGGGTACAGTACTGGTGGCTAGAGGTCAGTCACTGTATACCGGGGTACAGTACTGGTGGATAGAGATCTGTCACTGTATAACACCGGGGTACAGTACTGGTGGATAGAGGTCTGTCACTGTGTAACACTGGGGTACAGTACTGGTGGATAGAGGACTGTCACTGTATAACACTGGGGTGCAGTTCTGGTGGATAAAGGTCTGTTACTGTTCAACAGTGGGATAAATTATAGGTGGATACAAGTCTGTCATTGTATAACACTGGGGTACAGTACTGGTGGATAGAGGTCTATCACTGAATAACACAGGGGTACAGTAGTGGTGGATAGAGGTCTGTCACTGTATAACACTGGGGTGCAGTTCTGGTGGATAAAGGTCTGTCACTGTTTAACAGTGGGATAAATTATTGGTGGATACAAGTCTGTCACTGTATATCACCGGGGTACAGTACAGGTGGATAGAGGTCTGTCACTGTTTAACACCGGGGTACAGTATTGGTGGAAAAAGGTCTGTCACTGTATAACACTGGGGTACAGTATTGGTGGAAAAAGGTCTGTCACTATATAACAATGGGGTACAGTATTGGTGGATAAAGGTCTGTCACTATATAACGCTGGGGTACAGTATTGGTGGATAAAGGTCTGTCACGATATAACACCGGGGTACAGTATTGGTGGATAAAGGTCTGTCACTGTATTACACTGGGGTACAGTATTGGTGGATAAATGTGTGTCACTATATAACACTGGGGTACAGTATTGGTGGATAAAGTTCTGTCACTGTATAACACTGGGGTACAGTATTGGTGGATAAAGGTCTGTCACTATATAACACTGGGGTACAGTATTGGTGGATAAAGGTCTGTCACTGTATAACACTGGGGTACAGTATTGCTGGAAAAAGGTCTGTCACTATATAACACTGGGGTACAGTATTGGTGGATAAAAGTCTGTCACTGTATAACACTGGGGTACAGTATTGGTGGAAAAAGGTCTGTCACTGTTTAACAGTGGATAAATTATTGGTGGATACAAATCTGTCATTGTATAACACCGGGGTACAATACTGGTGGATAGAGGTCTGTCACTGAATAACACTGGGGTACAGTACTGGTGGATAGAGGTCTGTCACTGTATAACACTGGGGTACAGTACTGGTGAATAGAGGTCTGTCATTGTATAACACCGGGGTACAGTACTGGTGGATAAAGGTCTGTCACTGTATGACACCGGGGTACAGTACTGGTGGCTAAAGGTCTGTCACTGTATAACACTGGGGTACAGTACTGGTGGATAGAGGTCTGTCACTGTATAACACTGGGATACAGTACTGGTGGATAAAGGTCTGTTACTGTTTAACAGTGGGATAAATTATTGGTGGATACAAGTCTGTCACTGTATAACACCGGGGTACAGTGCTGGTGGATAACGGTCTGTCACTGTGTCACACTGGGGTACAGTACTGGTGGATAGAAGTCTGTCACTGTGTAACACTGGGGTACAGTACTGGTGGATAACGGTCAGTCACTGTATACCGGGGTACAGTCCTGGTGGATAGAGGTCTGTCACTGTATAACACCGGGGTACAGTACTGGTGGATAGAGGTCTGTCACTGTATAACACTGGGGTGCAGTACTGGTAGATAAATATCTGTTACTGTTTAACAGTGAGATTAATTATTGGTGGATACAAGTCTGTCACTGTATAACACCGGGGTACAGTACAGGTGGATAAAGGTCTGTTACTGTTTAACAGTGGGATAAATTATTGTTGGATACAAGTCTGTCACTGTGTAACACCGGGGTACAGTACTGGTGGATAGAAGTCTGTCACTGTATAACACCGGGGTACAGTACTGGTTGCTAGAGGTCTGTCACTGTATAACACTGGGGTGCAGTACTGGTGGATAGAGGTCTGTCACTGTATAACACCGCGGTACAGTACTGGTTGCTAGAGGTCTGTCACTGTATAACACTGGGGTGCAGTACTGGTGGATAGAAGTCTGTCACTGGAAACACCAGGTACAGTGCTGGTGGATTGAGGTCTGTCACTGTGTAACACCGGGGTACAGTAATGGTGGATAGATGTCTGTCACTGTGTAACACAGGGGTACAGTACTGGTGAATAGAGGTCTGTCACTTTATAACACCAGGGTACAGTACTGGTGGATAAAGGTCTGTCACTGTATAACACTGGGGTACAGTACTGGTGGATAAAGATCTGTCACTGTATAACACCAGGTACAGTAATGGTGGATAAAGGTCTGTTACTGTTTAACAGTGGGATAAATTATTGGTGGATACAAGACTGTCACTGTATAACACCAGGTACAGTACTGGTGGATAGAGGTCTGTCACTGTATCACACTGGGGTACAGTACTGGTGGATAAAGATCTGTCACTGTATAACACCAGGTACAGTACTGGTGGATAGAGGTCTGTCACTGTTTAACAGTGGGATAAATTATTGGTGGATACAAGTCTGTCACTACCACCAGGTGCAGTACTGGTGGATAAAGGTCTGTCACGAATATAACACTGGGCTGCAGTACTGGTGGATAGAGGTCTGTCACAGTATAACTTCAGGTACAGTACTGGTGGGTAGAGGACTGTCACTGTATAACACCAGGTACAGTGCTGGTGAATAGAGGTCTGTGACTGTATAACACCGGGGTACAGTACTGGTGGCTAGAGGTCAGTCACTGTATACCGGGGTACAGTACTGGTGGATAGAGATCTGTCACTGTATACCACCGGGGTACAGTACTGGTGGATAGAGGTCTGTCACTGTGTAACACTGGGGTACAGTACTGGTGGATAGAGGACTGTCACTTTATAACACCGGGGTACATTACTGGTGGATAAAGGTCTGTTACTGTTCAACAGTGGGATAAATTATAGGTGGATACAAGTCTGTCACTGTATATCACTGGGGTACAGTACTGGTGGATAGAGGTCTATCACTGAATAACACCAGGGTACAGTAGTGGTGGATAGAGGTCTGTCACTGTATAACACTGGGGTGCAGTTCTGGTGGATAAAGGTCTGTCACTGTTTAACAGTGGGATAAATTATTGGTGGATACAAGTCTGTCACTGTATATCACCGGGGTACAGTACTGGTGGATAGAGATCTGTCACTGTTTAACACCGGGGTACAGTATTGGTGGATAAAGGTCTGTCACTGTATAACACTGGGGTACAGTATTGGTGGAAAAAGGTCTGTCACTATATAACAATGGGGTACAGTATTGGTGGATAAAGGTCTGTCACTATATAACGCTGGGGTACAGTATTGGTGGATAAAGGTCTGTTACTGTTTAACAGTGGGATAAATTATTGGTGGATACAAGTCTGTCACTGTATAACACCGGGGTACAGTACTGGTGGATAACGGTCTGTCACTGTGTAACACTGGGGTACAGTACTGGTGGATAGAAGTCTGTCACTGTGTAACACTGGGGTACAGTACTGGTGGATAACGGTCAGTCACTGTATACCGGGGTACAGTCCTGGTGGATAGAGGTCTGTCACTGTATAACACCGGGGTACAGTACTGGTGGATAGAGGTCTGTCACTGTATAACACTGGGGTGCAGTACTGGTAGATAAATATCTGTTACTGTTTAACAGTGAGATTAATTATTGGTGGATACAAGTCTGTCACTGTATAACACCGGGGTACAGTACAGGTGGATAAAGGTCTGTTACTGTTTAACAGTGGGATAAATTATTGTTGGATACAAGTCTGTCACTGTGTAACACCGGGGTACAGTACTGGTGGATAGAAGTCTGTCACTGTATAACACCGGGGTACAGTACTGGTTGCTAGAGGTCTGTCACTGTATAACACTGGGGTGCAGTACTGGTGGATAGAGGTCTGTCACTGTATAACACCGCGGTACAGTACTGGTTGCTAGAGGTCTGTCACTGTATAACACTGGGGTGCAGTACTGGTGGATAGAAGTCTGTCACTGGAAACACCAGGTACAGTGCTGGTGGATTGAGGTCTGTCACTGTGTAACACCGGGGTACAGTAATGGTGGATAGATGTCTGTCACTGTGTAACACAGGGGTACAGTACTGGTGAATAGAGGTCTGTCACTTTATAACACCAGGGTACAGTACTGGTGGATAAAGGTCTGTCACTGTATAACACTGGGGTACAGTACTGGTGGATAAAGATCTGTCACTGTATAACACCAGGTACAGTAATGGTGGATAAAGGTCTGTTACTGTTTAACAGTGGGATAAATTATTGGTGGCTACAAGACTGTCACTGTATAACACCAGGTACAGTACTGGTGGATAGAGGTCTGTCACTGTATCACACTGGGGTACAGTACTGGTGGATAAAGATCTGTCACTGTATAACACCAGGTACAGTACTGGTGGATAGAGGTCTGTCACTGTTTAACAGTGGGATAAATTATTGGTGGATACAAGTCTGTCACTACCACCAGGTGCAGTACTGGTGGATAAAGGTCTGTCACGAATATAACACTGGGCTGCAGTACTGGTGGATAAAGGTCTGTCACTGTATAGCACCGGGGTACAGTACTGGTGGATAGAGGTCTGTCACTGTTTAACACCGGGGTACAGTACTGGTGGATAGATGTCTGTCACAGTATAACTTCAGGTACAGTACTGGTGGGTAGAGGACTGTCACTGTATAACACCAGGTACAGTGCTGATGAATAGAGGTCTGTGACTGTATAACACCGGGGTACAGTACTGGTGGCTAGAGGTCAGTCACTGTATACCGGGGTACAGTACTGGTGGATAGAGATCTGTCACTGTATACCACCGGGGTACAGTATTGGTGGATAGAGGTCTGTCACTGTGTAACACTGGGGTACAGTACTGGTGGATAGAGGACTGTCACTTTATAACACCGGGGTACATTACTGGTGGATAAAGGTCTGTTACTGTTCAACAGTGGGATAAATTATAGGTGGATACAAGTCTGTCACTGTATATCACTGGGGTACAGTACTGGTGGATGGAGGTCTATCACTGAATAACACCAGGGTACAGTAGTGGTGGATAGAGGTCTGTCACTGTATAACACTGGGGTGCAGTTCTGGTGGATAAGGTCTGTCACTGTTTAACAGTGGGATAAATTATTGGTGGATACAAGTCTGTCACTGTATATCACCGGGGTACAGTACTGGTGGATAGAGATCTGTCACTGTTTAACACCGGGGTACAGTATTGGTGGATAAAGGTCTGTCACTGTATAACACTGGGGTACAGTATTGGTGGAAAAAGGTCTGTCACTATATAACAATGGGGTACAGTATTGGTGGATAAAGGTCTGTCACTATATAACGCTGGGGTACAGTATTGGTGGAAAAAGGTCTGTCACTATATAACAATGGGGTACAGTATTGGTGGATAAAGGTCTGTCACTATATAACGCTGGGGTACAGTATTGGTGGATAAAGGTCTGTTACTGTTTAACAGTGGGATAAATTATTGGTGGATACAAGTCTGTCACTGTATAACACCGGGGTACAGTACTGGTGGATAACGGTCTGTCACTGTGTAACACTGGGGTACAGTACTGGTGGATAGAAGTCTGTCACTGTGTAACACTGGGGTACAGTACTGGTGGATAACGGTCAGTCACTGTATACCGGGGTACAGTCCTGGTGGATAGAGGTCTGTCACTGTATAACACTGGGGTACAGTACTGGTGGATAGAGGTCTGTCACTGTATAACACTGGGGTGCAGTACTGGTAGATAAATATCTGTTACTGTTTAACAGTGAGATTAATTATTGGTGGATACAAGTCTGTCACTGTATAACACCGGGGTACAGTACAGGTGGATAAAGGTCTGTTACTGTTTAACAGTGGGATAAATTATTGTTGGATACAAGTCTGTCACTGTGTAACACCGGGGTGCAGTACTGGTGGATAGAAGTCAGTCACTGTATAACACCGGGGTACAGTACTGGTTGCTAGAGGTCTGTCACTGTATAACACTGGGGTGCAGTACTGGTGGATAGAGGTCTGTCACTGTATAACACCGCGGTACAGTACTGGTTGCTAGAGGTCTGTCACTGTATAACACTGGGGTGCAGTACTGGTGGATAGAAGTCTGTCACTGGAAACACCAGGTACAGTGCTGGTGGATTGAGGTCTGTCACTGTGTAACACCGGGGTACAGTAATGGTGGATAGATGTCTGTCACTGTGTAACACAGGGGTACAGTACTGGTGAATAGAGGTCTGTCACTTTATAACACCAGGGTACAGTACTGGTGGATGAAGGTCTGTCACTGTATAACACTGGGGTACAGTACTGGTGGATAAAGATCTGTCACTGTATAACACCAGGTACAGTAATGGTGGATAAAGGTCTGTTACTGTTTAACAGTGGGATAAATTATTGGTGGATACAAGACTGTCACTGTATAACACCAGGTACAGTACTGGTGGATAGAGGTCTGTCACTGTATCACACTGGGGTACAGTACTGGTGGATAAAGATCTGTCACTGTATAACACCAGGTACAGTACTGGTGGATAGAGGTCTGTCACTGTTTAACAGTGGGATAAATTATTGGTGGATACAAGTCTGTCACTACCACCAGGTGCAGTACTGGTGGATAAAGGTCTGTCACGAATATAACACTGGGCTGCAGTACTGGTGGATAAAGGTCTGTCACTGTATAGCACCGGGGTACAGTACTGGTGGATAGAGGTCTGTCACTGTTTAACACCGGGGTACAGTACTGGTGGATAGATGTCTGTCACAGTATAACTTCAGGTACAGTACTGGTGGGTAGAGGACTGTCACTGTATAACACCAGGTACAGTGCTGATGAATAGAGGTCTGTGACTGTATAACACCGGGGTACAGTACTGGTGGCTAGAGGTCAGTCACTGTATACCGGGGTACAGTACTGGTGGATAGAGATCTGTCACTGTATACCACCGGGGTACAGTATTGGTGGATAGAGGTCTGTCACTGTGTAACACTGGGGTACAGTACTGGTGGATAGAGGACTGTCACTTTATAACACCGGGGTACATTACTGGTGGATAAAGGTCTGTTACTGTTCAACAGTGGGATAAATTATAGGTGGATACAAGTCTGTCACTGTATATCACTGGGGTACAGTACTGGTGGATGGAGGTCTATCACTGAATAACACCAGGGTACAGTAGTGGTGGATAGAGGTCTGTCACTGTATAACACTGGGGTGCAGTTCTGGTGGATAAGGTCTGTCACTGTTTAACAGTGGGATAAATTATTGGTGGATACAAGTCTGTCACTGTATATCACCGGGGTACAGTACTGGTGGATAGAGATCTGTCACTGTTTAACACCGGGGTACAGTATTGGTGGATAAAGGTCTGTCACTGTATAACACTGGGGTACAGTATTGGTGGAAAAAGGTCTGTCACTATATAACAATGGGGTACAGTATTGGTGGATAAAGGTCTGTCACTATATAACGCTGGGGTACAGTATTGGTGGAAAAAGGTCTGTCACTATATAACAATGGGGTACAGTATTGGTGGATAAAGGTCTGTCACTATATAACGCTGGGGTACAGTATTGGTGGATAAAGGTCTGTCACGATATAACACCGGGGTACAGTATTGGTGGATAAAGGTCTGTCACTGTATTACACTGGGGTACAGTATTGGTGGATAAATGTGTGTCACTATATAACACTTGGGTACAGTATTGGTGGATAAAGGTCTGTCACTGTATAACACTGGGGTACAGTATTGGTGGATAAAGGTCTGTCACTATATAACACTGGGGTACAGTATTGGTGGAAAAAGGTCTGTCACTATATAACACTGGGGTACAGTATTGGTTGATAAAAGTCTGTCACTGTATAACACTGGGGTACAGTATTGGTGGAAAAAGGTCTGTCACTGTTTAACAGTGGATAAATTATTGGTGGATACAAATCTGTCATTGTATAACACCGGGGTACAATACTGGTGGATAGAGGTCTGTCACTGAATAACACTGGGGTACAGTACTGGTGGATAGAGGTCTGTCACTGTATAACACTGGGGTACAGTACTGGTGAATAGTGGTCTGTCATTGTATAACACCGGGGTACAGTACTCGTGGATAGAGGTCTGTCACTGTTTAATACTGCGGTATAGTACTGGTGGATAGAGGTATGTCACTGTATAACACCGGGGTACAGTACTGGTGGATAAAGGTCTGTCACTGTATGACACCGGGGTACAGTACTGGTGGCTAAAGGTCTGTCACTGTATAACACTGGGGTACAGTACTGGTGGATAGAGGTCTGTCACTGTATAACACTGGGATACAGTACTGGTGGATAAAGGTCTGTTACTGTTTAACAGTGGGATAAATTATTGTTGGATACAAGTCTGTCACTGTATAACACCGGGGTACAGTACTGGTGGATAACGGTCTGTCACTGTGTAACACTGGGGTACAGTACTGGTGGATAGAAGTCTGTCACTGTGTAACACTGGGGTACAGTACTGGTGGATAACGGTCAGTCACTGTATACCGGGGTATAGTACTGGTGGATAGAGGTCTGTCACTGTATAACACCGGGGTACAGTACTGGTGGATAGAGGTCTGTCACTGTATAACACCGGGGTACAGTACTGGTGGATAGAGGTCTGTCACTGTTTAACACTGCGGTATAGTACTGGTGGATAGAGGTATGTCACTGTATAACACCGGGGTACAATACTGGTGGATAGAGGACTGTCACTATATAACACTGGGGTACAGTACTGGTGGATTGAGGTCTGTCACTGTATAACACCAGGTACAGTACTGGTGGATAGAGGTCTGTCACTGTTTAACAGTGGGATAAATTATTGGTGGATACAAGTCTGTCACTACCACCAGGTTCAGTACTGGTGGATAAAGGTCTGTCACGAATATAACACTGGGCTGCAGTACTGGTGGATAAAGGTCTGTCACTGTATAGCACCGGCGTACAGTACTGGTGGATAGAGGTCTGTCACTGTTTAACACTGGGGTACAGTACTGGTGGATAGATGTCTGTCACAGTATAACTTCAGGTACAGTACTGGTGGGTAGAGGACTGTCACTGTATAACACCAGGTACAGTGCTGGTGAATAGAGGTCTGTCACTGTATAACACCGGGGTACAGTACTGGTGGCTAGAGGTCAGTCACTGTATACCGGGGTACAGTACTGGTGGATAGAGATCTGTCACTGTATACCACCGGGGTACAGTACTGGTGGATAGAGGTCTGTCACTGTGTAACACTGGGGTACAGTACTGGTGGATAGAGGACTGGCACTTTATAACACCGGGGTACATTACTGGTGGATAAAGGTCTGTTACTGTTTAACAGTGAGATTAATTATTGGTGGATACAAGTCTGTCACTGTATAACACTGGGGTGCAGTACTTGTGGATAAAGGTCTGTTACTGTTTAACAGTGGGAAAAATTATTGTTGGATACAAGTCTGTCACTGTGTAACACCGGGGTACAGTACTGGTGGATAGAAGTCTGTCACTGTATAACACTGGGGTGCATTACTGGTGGATAGAAGTCTGTCACTGTATAACACCGCGGTACAGTACCGGTTGCTAGAGGTCTGTCACTGTATAACACTGGGGTGCAGTACTGGTGGATAGAAGTCTGTCACTGTATAACACCAGGTACAGTGCTGGTGGATTGAGGTCTGTCACTGTGTAACACCGGGGTACAGTAATGGAGGATAGATGTCTGTCACTGTGTAACACAGGGGTACAGTACTGGTGAATAGAGGTCTGTCACTTCATAACACCAGGGTACAGTACTGGTGGATAAAGGTCTGTTACTGTTTAACAGTGGGATAAATTATTGGTGGATACAAGTCTGTCACTGTTGAACACTGGGGTACAGTACTGGTGGATAGAGCTCTGACACTGTTTAACACTGGGGTACAGTACTGATGGATAGAGGTATGTCACTGTATAACACCGGGGTATAGTACTGGTGGATAGAGGTCTGCCACTGTATAACACTGGGGTACAGTACTGGTGGATAGAGGTCTGTCACTGTTTAACACTGGGGTACAGTACTGGTGGATAGAGGTCTGTCACTGTTTAACACTGGGGTACAGTACTGGTGGATAGAGGCCTGTCACTGTATAACACTGGGGTACAGTACTGGTGGATAGAGGTCTGCCACTGTATAACACTGGGGTACAGTACTGGTGGAAAAAGGTCTGTTACTGTTTAACAGTGAGATTAATTATTGGTGGATAAAAGTCTGTCACTGTATAACACCGGGGTACAGTACTGGTGGAAAAAGGACTGTCACTGTTTAACAGTGGATAAATTATTGGTGGATACAAATCTGTCATTGTATAACACCGGGGTACAATACTGGTGGATAGAGGTCTGTCACTGAATAACACTGGGGTACAGTACTGGTGGATAGAGGTCTGTTACTGTATAACACCAGGTACAGTACTGGTGGGTAGAGGACTGTCACTGTATAACACCAGGTACAGTGCTGGTGAATAGAGGTCTGTCACTGTATAACACCGGGGTACAGTACTGGTGGATAGAGGTCTGTCACTGTATACCGGGGTACTGTACTGGTGGATAGAGGTCTGTCACTGTATAACACCGGGGTACAGTACTGGTGGATAGATGTCTGTTACTGTATAACTCCAGGTGCAGTACTCGTCGGTAGAGGACTGTCACTGTATAACACCAGGTACAGTGCTGGTGAATAGAGGTCTGTCACTGTATAACACCGGGGTACAGTACTGGTGGATAGAGGTCTGTCACTGTATACCGGTACGAAGTCTTACAACACCAGGTTAAAGTCCAACAGGTTTGTTTCGATGTCAGTAGCTTTCGGAGCGCTGCTCCTTCCTCAGGTGAATGAAGAGGTACATACCTCTTCATTCACCGGAGGAAGGAGCAGCACTCCGAAAGCTAGTGACATCGAAACAAACCTGTTGGACATTAACATGGTGTTGTAAGACTTCGTACTGTGCTCACCCCAGTCCAACGCCGGCATCTCCATTTCACTGTATACCGGGGTACAGTACTGGTGGATAGAGGTATGTCACTGTATAACACCGGGGTACAGTACTGGTGGATAGAGGTCTGTCACTGTGTAACACTGGGGTACAGTACTGGTGGATAGAGGACTGTCACTTTATAACACTGGGGTACATTACTGGTGGATAAAGGACTGTTACTGTTTAACAGTGGGATAAAGTATTGGTGGATACATGACTGTCACTGTATAACACCAGGTACAGTACTGGTGGATAGAGGTCTGTCACTGTTCAACAGTGGGATAAATTATTGATGGATACAAGTCTGTCACTACCACCAGGTACAGTACTGGTGGATAAAGGTCTGTCACGAATATAACACTGGGCTACAGTACTGGTGGATTAAGGTCTGTCACTGTATAACACCAGGGTACAGTACTGGTGGATAAAGGTATGTCACTGTATAACACTGGGATACAGTACTGGTGGATAGAGGTCTGTCACAGAACGCCGGAGTACAGTACTGGTGGATAGAGGTCTGTCACTGTATAACACTGGGGTACAGTACTGGTGGATAAAGATCTGTCACTGTATAACACTGCGGTACAGTACTGGTGGATAAAGGTATGTCACTGTATAACACTGGGATACAGTACTGGTGGATAGAGGTCTGTCACAGAACGCCGGAGTACAGTACTGGTGGATAGAGGTCTGTCACTGTATAATACTGGGGTACAGTACTGGTGGATAAAGATCTGTCACTGTATAACACCAGGTACAGTACTGGTGGATAAAGGTCTGTTACTGTTTAACAGTGGGATAAATTATTGGTGGATACAAGACTGACACTGTATAACACCAGGTACAGTACTGGTGGATAGAGGTCTGTCACTGTATCACACTGGGGTACAGTACTGGTGGATAAAGATCTGTCACTGTTTAACACCAGGTACAGTACTGGTGGATAGAGGTCTGTCACTGTTTAACAGTGGGATAAATTATTGGTGGATACAAGTCTGTCACTACCACCAGGTGCAGTACTGGTGGATAAAGGTCTGTCACTGTATAGCACCGGGGTACAGTACTGGTGGATAGAGGTCTGTCACTGTTTAACACCGGGGTACAGTACTGGTGGGTAGATGTCTGTCACAGTATAACTTCAGGTACAGTACTGGTGGGTAGAGGACTGTCACTGTATAACACCAGTTACAGTGCTGGTGAATAGAGGTCTGTCACTGTATAACACCGGGGTACAGTACTGGTGGCTAGAGGTCAGTCACTGGATACCGGGGTACAGTACTGGTGGATAGAGATCTGTCACTGTATAACACCGGGGTACAGTACTGGTGGCTAGAGGTCAGTCACTGTATATCGGGGTACAGTACTGGTGGATAGAGATCTGTCACTGTATAACACCGGGGTACAGTACTGGTGGATAGAGGTCTGTCACTGTGTAACACTGGGGTACAGTACTGGTGGATAGAGGACTGTCACTTTATAACACCGGGGTACATTACGGGTGGATAAAGGTCTGTTACTGTTCAACAGTGGGATAAATTATAGGTGGATACAAGTCTGTCATTGTATAACACTGGGGTACAGTACTGGTGGATAGAGGTCTATCACTGAATAACACCGGGGTACAGTAGTGGTGGATAGAGGTCTGTCACTGTATAACACTGGGGTGCAGTTCTGGTGGATAAAGGTCTGTCACTGTTTAACAGTGGGATAAATTATTGGTGGATACAAGTCTGTCACTGTATATCACCGGGGTACAGTACTGGTGGATAGAGGTCTGTCACTGTTTAACACCGGGGTACAGTATTGGTGGAAAAAGGTCTGTCACTATATAACAATGGGGTACAGTATTGGTGGATAAAGGTCTGTCACTATATAACGCTGGGGTACAGTATTGGTGGATAAAGGTCTGTCACGATATAACACCGGGGTACAGTATTGGTGGATAAAGGTCTGTCACTGTATTACACTGGGGTACAGTATTGGTGGATAAATGTGTGTCACTATATAACACTGGGGTACAGTATTAGTGGATAAAGTTCTGTCACTGTATAACACTGGGCTGCAGTACTGGTGGATAAAGGTCTGTCACTGTATAGCACCGGGGTACAGTACTGGTGGATAGAGGTCTGTCACTGTTTAACACCGGGGTACAGTACTGGTGGATAGATGTCTGTCACAGTATAACTTCAGGTACAGTACTGGTGGGTAGAGGACTGTCACTGTATAACACCAGGTACAGTGCTGGTGAATAGAGGTCTGTCACTGTATAACACCGGGGTACAGTACTGGTGGCTAGAGGTCAGTCACTGTATACCGGGGTACAGTACTGGTGGATAGAGATCTGTCACTGTATACCACCGGGGTACAGTACTGGTGGATAGAGGTCTGTCACTGTGTAACACTGGGGTACAGTACTGGTGGATAGAGGACTGGCACTTTATAACACCGGGGTACATTACTGGTGGATAAAGGTCTGTTACTGTTTAACAGTGAGATTAATTATTGGTGGATACAAGTCTGTCACTGTATAACACGGGGGTGCAGTACTTGTGGATAAAGGTCTGTTACTGTTTAACAGTGGGAAAAATTATTGTTGGATACAAGTCTGTCACTGTGTAACACCGGGGTACAGTACTGGTGGATAGAAGTCTGTCACTGTATAACACCGGGGTACAGTACTGGTTGCTAGAGGTCTGTCACTGTATAACACTGGGGTGCAGTACTGGTGGATAGAAGTCTGTCACTGTATAACACCGCGGTACAGTACCGGTTGCTAGAGGTCTGTCACTGTATAACACTGGGGTGCAGCACTGGTGGATAGAAGTCTGTCACTGTATAACACCAGGTACAGTGCTGGTGGATTGAGGTCTGTCACTGTGTAACACCGGGGTACAGTAATGGAGGATAGATGTCTGTCACTGTGTAACACAGGGGTACAGTACTGGTGAATAGAGGTCTGTCACTTTATAACACCAGGGTACAGTACTGGTGGATAAAGGTCTGTTACTGTTTAACAGTGGGATAAATTATTGGTGGATACAAGTCTGTCACTGTTGAACACTGGGGTACAGTACTGGTGGATAGAGCTCTGACACTGTTTAACACTGGGGTACAGTACTGATGGATAGAGGTCTGTCACTGTATAACACCGGGGTATAGTACTGGTGGATAGAGGTCTGCCACTGTATAACACTGGGGTACAGTACTGGTGGATAGAGGTCTGTCACTGTTTAACAATGGGGTACAGTACTGGTGGATAGAGGTCTGTCACTGTTTAACACTGGGGTACAGTACTGGTGGATAGAGGCCTGTCACTGTATAACACCGGGGTACAGTACTGGTGGATAGAGGTCTGCCACTGTATAACACCGGGGTACAGTAGTGGTGGATAGAAGTCTGTCACTGTATAACACTGGGGTACAGTACTGGTGGATAGAGGTCTGTCACTGTATAACACCGGGGTACAGTATTGGTGGAAAAAGCTCTGTCACTATATAACACTGGTGTACAGTATTGGTGGATAAAGGTCTGTCACTATATAACACTGGGGTACAGTATTGGTGGATAAAGGTCAGTCACGATATAACACCGGGGTACAGTATTGGTGGATAAAGCTCTGTCACTGTATTACACTGGGGTACAGTATTGGTGGATAAATGTGTGTCACTATATAACACTGGGGTACAGTATTGGTGGATAAAGGTCTGTCACTGTATAACACTGTGGTACAGTATTGGTGGATAAAGGTCTGTCACTATATAACACTGGGGTACAGTATTGGTGGAAAAAGGTCTGTCACTATATAACACTGGGGTACAGTATTGGTGGATAAAAGTCTGTCACTGTATAACACTGGGGTACAGTATTGGTGGAAAAAGGTCTGTCACTGTTTAACAGTGGATAAATTATTGGTGGATACAAATCTGTCATTGTATAACACCGGGGTACAATACTGGTGGATAGAGGTCTGTCACTGAATAACACTGGGGTACAGTACTGGTGGATAGAGGTCTGTCACTGTATAACACTGGGGTACAGTACTGGTGAATAGAGGTCTGTCATTGTATAACACCGGGGTACAGTACTGGTGGATAGAGGTCTGTCACTGTTTAACACTGCGGGATAGTACTGGTGGATAGAGGTATGTCACTGTATAACACCGGGGTACAATACTGGTGGATAGAGGACTGTCACTATATAACACTGGGGTACAGTACTGGTGGATAAAGGTCTGTCACTGTGTAACACTGGGGTACAGTACTGGTGGATAAAGATCTGTCACTGTATA
This sequence comes from Scyliorhinus torazame, assembly GCF_047496885.1. NCBI lineage: Eukaryota > Metazoa > Chordata > Chondrichthyes > Carcharhiniformes > Scyliorhinidae > Scyliorhinus > Scyliorhinus torazame. Next base: position 84,178,402 of record NC_092724.1, read on the forward strand.
ACACCAGGTACAGTACTGGTGGATAGAGGTCTGTCACTGTTTAACAGTGGGATAAATTATTGGTGGATACAAGTGTGTCACTACCACCAGGTGCAGTACTGGTGGATAAAGGTCTGTCACGAATATAACACTGGGCTGCAGTACTGGTGGATAAAGGTCTGTCACTGTATAGCACCGGGGTACAGTACTGGTGGATAGAGGTCTGTCACTGTTTAACACGGGGGTACAGTACTGGTGGATAGATGTCTGGCACAGTATAACTTCAGGTACAGTACTGGTGGGTAGAGGACTGTCACTGTATAACACCAGGTACAGTGCTGGTGAATAGAGGTCTGTGACTGTATAACACCGGGGTACAGTACTGGTGGCTAGAGGTCAGTCACTGTATACCGGGGTACAGTACTGGTGGATAGAGATCTGTCACTGTATACCACCGGGGTACAGTACTGGTGGATAGAGGTCTGTCACTGTGTAACACTGGGGTACAGTACTGGTGGATAGAGGACTGTCACTTTATAACACCGGGGTACATTACTGGTGGATAAAGGTCTGTTACTGTTCAACAGTGGGATAAATTATAGGTGGATACAAGTCTGTCACTGGATATCACTGGGGTACAGTACTGGTGGATAGAGGTCTATCACTGAATAACACCGGGGTACAGTAGTGGTGGATAGAGGTCTGTCACTGTATAACACTGGGGTGCAGTTCTGGTGGATAAAGGTCTGTCACTGTTTAACAGTGGGATAAATTATTGGTGGATACAAGTCTGTCACTGTATATCACCGGGGTACAGTACTGGTGGATAGAGGTCTGTCACTGTTTAACACCGGGGTACAGTATTGGTGGATAAAGGTCTGTCACTGTATAACACTGGGGTACAGTATTGGTGGAAAAAGGTCTGTCACTATATAACAATGGGGTACAGTATTGGTGGATAAAGGTCTGTCACTATATAACGCTGGGGTACAGTATTGGTGGATAAAGGTCTGTCACGATATAACACCGGGGTACAGTATTGGTGGATAAAGGTCTGTCACTGTATTACACTGGGGTACAGTATTGGTGGATAAATGTATGTCACTATATAACACTTGGGTACAGTATTGGTGGATAAAGGTCTGTCACTGTATAACACTGGGGTACAGTATTGGTGGATAAAGGTCTGTCACTATATAACACTGGGGTACAGTATTGGTGGATAGAGGTCTGTCACTGTATAACACTGGGGTGCAGTACTGGTAGATAAATATCTGTTACTGTTTAACAGTGAGATTAATTATTGGTGGATACAAGTCTGTCACTGTATAACAGCTGCGTACAGTACTTGTGGATAAAGGTCTGTTACTGTTTAACAGTGGGAAAAATTATTGTTGGATACAAGTCTGTCACTGTGTAACACCGGGGTACAGTACAGGTGGATAAAGGTCTGTTACTGTTTAACAGTGGGATAAATTATTGTTGGATACAAGTCTGTCACTGTGTAACACCGGAGTACAGTACTGGTGGATAGAAGTCTGTCACTGTATAACACCGGGGTACAGTACTGGTTGCTAGAGGTCTGTCACTGTATAACACTGGGGTGCAGTACTGGTGGATAGAAGTCTGTCACTGTATAACACCGCGGTACAGTACCGGTTGCTAGAGGTCTGTCACTGTATAACACTGGGGTGCAGCACTGGTGGATAGAAGTCTGTCACTGTATAACACCAGGTACAGTGCTGGTGGATTGAGGTCTGTCACTGTGTAACACCGGGGTACAGTAATGGAGGATAGATGTCTGTCACTGTGTAACACAGGGGTACAGTACTGGTGAATAGAGGTCTGTCACTTTATAACACCAGGGTACAGTACTGGTGGATAAAGGTCTGTTACTGTTTAACAGTGGGATAAATTATTGGTGGATACAAGTCTGTCACTGTTGAACACTGGGGTACAGTACTGGTGGATAGAGCTCTGACACTGTTTAACACTGGGGTACAGTACTGATGGATAGAGGTCTGTCACTGTATAACACCGGGGTATAGTCCTGGTGGATAGAGGTCTGCCACTGTATAACACTGGGGTACAGTACTGGTGGATAGAGGTCTGTCACTGTTTAACACTGGGGTACAGTACTGGTGGATAGAGGTCTGTCACTGTATAACACCGGGGTACAGTATTGGTGGAAAAAGGTCTGTCACTATATAACACTGGTGTACAGTATTGGTGGATAAAGGTCTGTCACTATATAACACTGGGGTACAGTATTGGTGGATAAAGGTCAGTCACGATATAACACCGGGGTACAGTATTGGTGGATAAAGGTCTGTCACTGTATTACACTGGGGTACAGTATTGGTGGATAAATGTGTGTCACTATATAACACTGGGGTACAGTATTGGTGGATAAAGGTCTGTCACTGTATAACACTGTGGTACAGTATTGGTGGATAAAGGTCTGTCACTATATATCACTGGGGTACAGTATTGGTGGAAAAAGGTCTGTCACTATATAACAATGGGGTACAGTATTGGTGGATAAAAGTCTGTCACTGTATAACACTGGGGTACAGTATTGGTGGAAAAAGGTCTGTCACTGTTTAACAGTGGATAAATTATTGGTGGATACAAATCTGTCATTGTATAACACCGGGGTACAATACTGGTGGATAGAGGTCTGTCACAGAATAACACTGGGGTACAGTACTGGTGGATAGAGGTCTGTCACTGTATAACACTGGGGTACAGTACTGGTGAATAGAGGTCTGTCATTGTATAACACCGGGGTACAGTACTGGTGGATAGAGGTCTGTCACTGTTTAACACTGCGGTATAGTACTGGTGGATAGAGGTATGTCACTGTATAACACCGGGGTACAATACTGGTGGATAGAGGACTGTCACTATATAACACTGGGGTACAGTACTGGTGGATAAAGGTCTGTCACTGTGTAACACTGGGGTACAGTACTGGTGGATAAAGATCTGTCACTGTATAACACCAGGTACAGTACTGGTGGATAGAGGTCTGTCACTGTTTAACAGTGGGATAAATTATTGGTGGATACAAGTCTGTCACTACCACCAGGTGCAGTACTGGTGGATAAAGGTCTGTCACGAATATAACACTGGGCTGCAGTACTGGTGGATAAAGGTCTGTCACTGTATAGCACCGGGGTACAGTACTGGTGGATAGAGGTCTGTCACTGTTTAACACCGGGGTACAGTACTGGTGGATAGATGTCTGTCACAGTATAACTTCAGGTACAGTACTGGTGGGTAGAGGACTGTCACTGTATAACACCAGGTACAGTGCTGGTGAATAGAGGTCTGTCACTGTATAACACCGGGGTACAGTACTGGTGGCTAGAGGTCAGTCACTGTATACCGGGGTACAGTACTGGTGGATAGAGATCTGTCACTGTATACCACCGGGGTACAGTACCGGTGGATAGAGGTCTGTCACTGTGTAACACTGGGGTACAGTACTGGTGGATAGAGGACTGGCACTTTATTACACCGGGGTACATTACTGGTGGATAAAGGTCTGTTACTGTTCAACAGTGGGATAAATTATAGGTGGATACAAGTCTGTCACTGTATAACACTGGGGTACAGTACTGGTGGATAGAGGTCTGTCACTGTATAACACTGGGGTGCAGTACTGGTAGATAAATATCTGTTACTGTTTAACAGTGAGATTAATTATTGGTGGATACAAGTCTGTCACTGTATAACACCGGGGTACAGTACTTGTGGATAAAGGTCTGTTACTGTTTAACAGTGGGAAAAATTATTGTTGGATACAAGTCTGTCACTGTGTAACACCGGGGTACAGTACAGGTGGATTAAGGTCTGTTACTGTTTAACAGTGGGATAAATTATTGTTGGATACAAGTCTGTCACTGTGTAACACCGGGGTACAGTACTGGTGGATAGAAGTCTGTCACTGTATAACACCGGGGTACAGTACTGGTTGCTAGAGGTCTGTCACTGTATAACACTGGGGTGCAGTACTGGTGGATAGAAGTCTGTCACTGTATAACACCGCGGTACAGTACCGGTTGCTAGAGGTCTGTCACTGTATAACACTGGGGTGCAGTACTGGTGGATAGAAGTCTGTCACTGTATAACACCAGGTACAGTGCTGGTGGATTGAGGTCTGTCACTGTGTAACACCGGGGTACAGTAATGGAGGATAGATGTCTGTCACTGTGTAACACAGGGGTACAGTACTGGTGAATAGAGGTCTGTCACTTTATAACACCAGGGTACAGTACTGGTGGATAAAGGTCTGTTACTGTTTAACAGTGGGATAAATTATTGGTGGATACAAGTCTGTCACTGTTGAACACTGGGGTACAGTACTGGTGGATAGAGCTCTGACACTGTTTAACACTGGGGTACAGTACTGATGGATAGAGGTCTGTCACTGTATAACACCGGGGTATAGTACTGGTGGATAGAGGTCTGCCACTGTATAACACTGGGGTACAGTACTGGTGGATAGAGGTCTGTCACTGTTTAAAACTGGGGTACAGTACTGGTGGATAGAGGCCTGTCACTGTATAACACCGGGGTACAGTACTGGTGGATAGAGGTCTGCCACTGTATAACACCGGGGTACAGTAGTGGTGGATAGAAGTCTGTCACTGTATAACACTGGGGTACAGTACTGGTGGATAGAGGTCTGTCACTGTATAACACCGGGGTACAGTATTGGTGGAAAAAGATCTGTCACTATATAACACTGGTGTACAGTATTGGTGGATAAAGGTCTGTCACTGTATAACACCGGGGTACAGTATTGCTGGAAAAAGCTCTGTCACTATATAACACTGGGGTACAGTATTGGTGGATAAAAGTCTGTCACTGTATAACACTGGGGTACAGTATTGGTGGAAAAAGGTCTGTCACTGTTTAACAGTGGATAAATTATTGGTGGATACAAATCTGTCATTGTATAACACCGGGGTACAATACTGGTGGATAGAGGTCTGTCACTGAATAACACTGGGGTACAGTACTGGTGGATAGAGGTCTGTCACTGTATAACACTGGGGTACAGTACTGGTGGATAAAGGTCTGTCACTGTATGACACCGGGGTACAGTACTGGTGGCTAAAGGTCTGTCACTGTATAACACTGGGGTACAGTACTGGTGGATAGAGGTCTGTCACTGTTTAACACTGGGATACAGTACTGGTGGATAAAGGTCTGTTACTGTTTAACAGTGGGATAAATTATTGGTGGATACAAGTCTGTCACTGTATAACACCGGGGTACAGTACTGGTGGATAACGGTCTGTCACTGTGTAACACTGGGGTACAGTACTGGTGGATAGAAGTCTGTCACTGTGTAACACTGGGGTACAGTACTGGTGGATAACGGTCAGTCACTGTATACCGGGGTACAGTCCTGGTGGATAGAGGTCTGTCACTGTATAACACCGGGGTACAGTACTGGTGGATAGAGGTCTGTCACTGTATAACACTGGGGTGCAGTACTGGTAGATAAATATCTGTTACTGTTTAACAGTGAGATTAATTATTGGTGGATACAAGTCTGTCACTGTATAACACCGGGGTACAGTACAGGTGGATAAAGGTCTGTTACTGTTTAACAGTGGGATAAATTATTGTTGGATACAAGTCTGTCACTGTGTAACACCGGGGTACAGTACTGGTGGATAGAAGTCTGTCACTGTATAACACCGGGGTACAGTACTGGTTGCTAGAGGTCTGTCACTGTATAACACTGGGGTGCAGTACTGGTGGATAGAGGTCTGTCACTGTATAACACCGCGGTACAGTACTGGTGGATAGAGGTCTGTCACTGTGTAACACTGGGGTACAGTACTGGTTGCTAGAGGTCTGTCACTGTATAACACTGGGGTGCAGTACTGGTGGATAGAAGTCTGTCACTGGAAACACCAGGTACAGTGCTGGTGGATTGAGGTCTGTCACTGTGTAACACCGGGGTACAGTAATGGTGGATAGATGTCTGTCACTGTGTAACACAGGGGTACAGTACTGGTGAATAGAGGTCTGTCACTTTATAACACCAGGGTACAGTACTGGTGGATAAAGGTCTGTCACTGTATAACACTGGGGTACAGTACTGGTGGATAAAGATCTGTCACTGTATAACACCAGGTACAGTAATGGTGGATAAAGGTCTGTTACTGTTTTAACAGTGGGATAAATTATTGGTGGATACAAGACTGTCACTACCACCAGGTGCAGTACTGATGGATAAAGGTCTGTCACGAATATAACACTGGGCTGCAATACTGGTGGATAAAGGTCTGTCACTGTATAGCACCGGGGTACAGTACTGGTGGATAGAGGTCTGTCACTGTTTAACACCGGGGTACAGTACTGGTGGATAGATGTCTGTCACAGTATAACTTCAGGTACAGTACTGGTGGGTAGAGGACTGTCACTGTATAACACCAGGTACAGTGCTGGTGAATAGAGGGCTGTGACTGTATAACACCGGGGTACAGTACTGGTGGCTAGAGGTCAGTCACTGTATACCGGGGTACAGTACTGGTGGATAGAGATCTGTCACTGTATACCACCGGGGTACAGTACTGGTGGATAGAGGTCTGTCACTGTGTAACACTGGGGTACAGTACTGGTGGATAGAGGTCTGTCACTGTATAACACCGCGGTACAGTACTGGTTGCTAGAGGTCTGTCACTGTATAACACTGGGGTGCAGTACTGGTGGATAGAAGTCTGTCACTGTATAACACCGGGGTACAGTACTGGTGGATAGAGGTCTGTCACTGTATAACACCGGGGTACAGTATTGGTGGAAAAAGCTCTGTCACTATATAACACTGGTGTACAGTATTGGTGGATAAAGGTCTGTCACTATATAACACTGGGGTACAGTATTGGTGGATAAAGGTCAGTCACGATATAACACCGGGGTACAGTATTGGTGGATAAAGGTCTGTCACTGTATTACACTGGGGTACAGTATTGGTGGATAAATGTGTGTCACTATATAACACTGGGGTACAGTATTGGTGGATAAAGGTCTGTCACTGTATAACACTGTGGTACAGTATTGGTGGATAAAGGTCTGTCACTATATAACACTGGGGTACAGTATTGGTGGAAAAAGGTCTGTCACTATATAACACTGGGGTACAGTATTGGTGGATAAAAGTCTGTCACTGTATAACACTGGGGTACAGTATTGGTGGAAAAAGGTCTGTCACTGTTTAACAGTGGATAAATTATTGGTGGATACAAATCTGTCATTGTATAACACCGGGGTACAATACTGGTGGATAGAGGTCTGTCACTGAATAACACTGGGGTACAGTACTGGTGGATAGAGGTCTGTCACTGTATAACACTGGGGTACAGTACTGGTGAATAGAGGTCTGTCATTGTATAACACCGGGGTACAGTACTGGTGGATAGAGGTCTGTCACTGTTTAACACTGCGGTATAGTACTGGTGGATAGAGGTATGTCACTGTATAACACCGGGGTACAATACTGGTGGATAGAGGACTGTCACTATATAACACTGGGGTACAGTACTGGTGGATAAAGGTCTGTCACTGTGTAACACTGGGGTACAGTACCGGTGGATAAAGATCTGTCACTGTATAACACCAGGTACAGTACTGGTGGATAGAGGTCTGTCACTGTTTAACAGTGGGATAAATTATTGGTGGATACAAGTCTGTCACTACCACCAGGTGCAGTACTGGTGGATAAAGGTCTGTCACGAATATAACACTGGGCTGCAGTACTGGTGGATAAAGGTCTGTCACTGTATAGCACCGGGGGACAGTACTGGTGGATAGAGGTCTGTCACTGTTTAACACCGGGGTACAGTACTGGTGGATAGATGTCTGTCACAGTATAACTTCAGGTACAGTACTGGTGGGTGGAGGACTGTCACTGTATAATACCAGCTACAGTGCTGGTGAATAGAGGTCTGTGACTGTATAACACCGGGGTACAGTACTGGTGGCTAGAGGTCAGTCACTGTATACCGGGGTACAGTACTGGTGGATAGAGATCTGTCACTGTATACCACCGGGGTACAGTACTGGTGGATAGAGGTCTGTCACTGTGTAACACTGGGGTACAGTACTGGTGGATAGAGGACTGTCACTTTATAACACCGGGGTACATTACTGGTGGATAAAGGTCTGTTACTGTTCAACAGTGGGATAAATTATAGGTGGATACAAGTCTGTCACTGTATATCACTGGGGTACAGTACTGGTGGATAGAGGTCTATCACTGAATAACACCGGGGTACAGTAGTGGTGGATAGAGGTCTGTCACTGTATAACACTGGGGTGCAGTTCTGGTGGATAAAGGTCTGTCACTGTTTAACAGTGGGATAAATTATTGGTGGATACAAGTCTGTCACTGTATATCACCGGGGTACAGTACTGGTGGATAGAGGTCTGTCACTGTTTAACACCGGGGTACAGTATTGGTGGATAAAGGTCTGTCACTGTATAACACTGGGGTACAGTATTAGTGGAAAAAGGTCTGTCACTATATAACAATGGGGTACAGTATTGGTGGATAAAGGTCTGTCACTATATAACGCTGGGGTACAGTATTGGTGGATAAAGGTCTGTCACGATATAACACCGGGGTACAGTATTGGTGGATAAAGGTCTGTCACTGTATTACACTGGGGTACAGTATTGGTGGATAAATGTGTGTCACTATATAACACTTGGGTACAGTATTGGTGGATAAAGGTCTGTCACTGTATAACACTGGGGTACAGTATTGGTGGATAAAGGTCTGTCACTATATAACACTGGGGTACAGTATTGGTGGATAGAGGTCTGTCACTGTATAACACTGGGGTGCAGTACTGGTAGATAAATATCTGTTACTGTTTAACAGTGAGATTAATTATTGGTGGATACAAGTCTGTCACTGTATAACAGCTGCGTACAGTACTTGTGGATAAAGGTCTGTTACTGTTTAACAGTGGGAAAAATTATTGTTGGATACAAGTCTGTCACTGTGTAACACCGGGGTACAGTACAGGTGGATAAAGGTCTGTTACTGTTTAACAGTGGGATAAATTATTGTTGGATACAAGTCTGTCACTGTGTAACACCGGGGTACAGTACTGGTGGATAGAAGTCTGTCAATGTATAACACCGGGGTACAGTACTGGTTGCTAGAGGTCTGTCACTGTATAACACTGGGGTGCAGTACTGGTGGATAGAAGTCTGTCACTGTATAACACCGCGGTACAGTACCGGTTGCTAGAGGTCTGTCACTGTATAACACTGGGGTGCAGCACTGGTGGATAGAAGTCTGTCACTGTATAACACCAGGTACAGTGCTGGTGGATTGAGGTCTGTCACTGTGTAACACCGGGGTACAGTAATGGAGGATAGATGTCTGTCACTGTGTAACACAGGGGTACAGTACTGGTGAATAGAGGTCTGTCACTTTATAACACCAGGGTACAGTACTGGTGGATAAAGGTCTGTTACTGTTTAACAGTGGGATAAATTATTGGTGGATACAAGTCTGTCACTGTTGAACACTGGGGTACAGTACTGGTGGATAGAGCTCTGACACTGTTTAACACTGGGGTACAGTACTGATGGATAGAGGTCTGTCACTGTATAACACCGGGGTATAGTCCTGGTGGATAGAGGTCTGCCACTGTATAACACTGGGGTACAGTACTGGTGGATAGAGGTCTGTCACTGTTTAACACTGGGGTACAGTACTGGTGGATAGAGGTCTGTCACTGTATAACACCGGGGTACAGTACTGGTGGATAGAGGTCTGCCACTGTATAACACCGGGGTACAGTAGTGGTGGATAGAAGTCTGTCACTGTATAACACTGGGGTACAGTACTGGTGGATAGAGGTCTGTCACTGTATAACACCGGGGTACAGTATTGGTGGAAAAAGGTCTGTCACTATATAACACTGGTGTACAGTATTGGTGGATAAAGGTCTGTCACTATATAACACTGGGGTACAGTATTGGTGGATAAAGGTCAGTCACGATATAACACCGGGGTACAGTATTGGTGGATAGAGGTCTGTCACTGTATAACACCGGGGTACAGTATTGGTGGAAAAAGGTCTGTCACTGTATAACACTGGGGTACAGTACTGGTGGATAAATGTGTGTCACTGTATAACACTGGGGTACAGTACTGGTGGATAGAGGTCTGTCACTGTATAACACTGGGGTACAGTATTGGTGGATAAATGTGTGTCACTATATAACACTGGGGTACAGTATTGGTGGATAAAGTTCTGTCACTGTATAACACTGGGGTACAGTATTGGTGGATAAAGGTCTGTCACTGTATAACACCGGGGTACAGTATTGGTGGAAAAAGGTCTGTCACTATATAACACTGGTGTACAGTATTGGTGGATAAAGGTCTGTCACTATATAACACTGGGGTACAGTATTGGTGGATAAAGGTCAGTCACGATATAACACCGGGGTACAGTATTGGTGGATAAAGGTCTGTCACTGTATTACACTGGGGTACAGTATTGGTGGATAAATGTGTGTCACTATATAACACTGGGGTACAGTATTGGTGGATAAAGGTCTGTCACTGTATAACACTGTGGTACAGTATTGGTGGATAAAGGTCTGTCACTATATATCACTGGGGTACAGTATTGGTGGAAAAAGGTCTGTCACTATATAACACTGGGGTACAGTATTGGTGGATAAAAGTCTGTCACTGTATAACACTGGGGTACAGTATTGGTGGAAAAAGGTCTGTCACTGTTTAACAGTGGATAAATTATTGGTGGATACAAATCTGTCATTGTATAACACCGGGGTACAATACTGGTGGATAGAGGTCTGTCACAGAATAACACTGGGGTACAGTACTGGTGGATAGAGGTCTGTCACTGTATAACACTGGGGTACAGTACTGGTGAATAGAGGTCTGTCATTGTATAACACCGGGGTACAGTACTGGTGGATAGAGGTCTGTCACTGTTTAACACTGGGGTACAGTATTGGTGGATAGAGGTCTGTCACTGTATAACACTGGGGTGCAGTACTGGTAGATAAATATCTGTTACTGTTTAACAGTGAGATTAATTATTGGTGGATACAAGTCTGTCACTGTATAACAGCTGCGTACAGTACTTGTGGATAAAGGTCTGTTACTGTTTAACAGTGGGAAAAATTATTGTTGGATACAAGTCTGTCACTGTGTAACACCGGGGTACAGTACAGGTGGATAAAGGTCTGTTACTGTTTAACAGTGGGATAAATTATTGTTGGATACAAGTCTGTCACTGTGTAACACCGGGGTACAGTACTGGTGGATAGAAGTCTGTCAATGTATAACACCGGGGTACAGTACTGGTTGCTAGAGGTCTGTCACTGTATAACACTGGGGTGCAGTACTGGTGGATAGAAGTCTGTCACTGTATAACACCGCGGTACAGTACCGGTTGCTAGAGGTCTGTCACTGTATAACACTGGGGTGCAGCACTGGTGGATAGAAGTCTGTCACTGTATAACACCAGGTACAGTGCTGGTGGATTGAGGTCTGTCACTGTGTAACACCGGGGTACAGTAATGGAGGATAGATGTCTGTCACTGTGTAACACAGGGGTACAGTACTGGTGAATAGAGGTCTGTCACTTTATAACACCAGGGTACAGTACTGGTGGATAAAGGTCTGTTACTGTTTAACAGTGGGATAAATTATTGGTGGATACAAGTCTGTCACTGTTGAACACTGGGGTACAGTACTGGTGGATAGAGCTCTGACACTGTTTAACACTGGGGTACAGTACTGATGGATAGAGGTCTGTCACTGTATAACACCGGGGTATAGTCCTGGTGGATAGAGGTCTGCCACTGTATAACACTGGGGTACAGTACTGGTGGATAGAGGTCTGTCACTGTTTAACACTGGGGTACAGTACTGGTGGATAGAGGTCTGTCACTGTATAACACCGGGGTACAGTACTGGTGGATAGAGGTCTGCCACTGTATAACACCGGGGTACAGTAGTGGTGGATAGAAGTCTGTCACTGTATAACACTGGGGTACAGTACTGGTGGATAGAGGTCTGTCACTGTATAACACCGGGGTACAGTATTGGTGGAAAAAGGTCTGTCACTATATAACACTGGTGTACAGTATTGGTGGATAAAGGTCTGTCACTATATAACACTGGGGTACAGTATTGGTGGATAAAGGTCAGTCACGATATAACACCGGGGTACAGTATTGGTGGATAGAGGTCTGTCACTGTATAACACCGGGGTACAGTATTGGTGGAAAAAGGTCTGTCACTGTATAACACTGGGGTACAGTACTGGTGGATAAATGTGTGTCACTGTATAACACTGGGGTACAGTACTGGTGGATAGAGGTCTGTCACTGTATAACACTGGGGTACAGTATTGGTGGATAAATGTGTGTCACTATATAACACTGGGGTACAGTATTGGTGGATAAAGTTCTGTCACTGTATAACACTGGGGTACAGTATTGGTGGATAAAGGTCTGTCACTGTATAACACCGGGGTACAGTATTGGTGGAAAAAGGTCTGTCACTATATAACACTGGTGTACAGTATTGGTGGATAAAGGTCTGTCACTATATAACACTGGGGTACAGTATTGGTGGATAAAGGTCAGTCACGATATAACACCGGGGTACAGTATTGGTGGATAAAGGTCTGTCACTGTATTACACTGGGGTACAGTATTGGTGGATAAATGTGTGTCACTATATAACACTGGGGTACAGTATTGGTGGATAAAGGTCTGTCACTGTATAACACTGTGGTACAGTATTGGTGGATAAAGGTCTGTCACTATATATCACTGGGGTACAGTATTGGTGGAAAAAGGTCTGTCACTATATAACACTGGGGTACAGTATTGGTGGATAAAAGTCTGTCACTGTATAACACTGGGGTACAGTATTGGTGGAAAAAGGTCTGTCACTGTTTAACAGTGGATAAATTATTGGTGGATACAAATCTGTCATTGTATAACACCGGGGTACAATACTGGTGGATAGAGGTCTGTCACAGAATAACACTGGGGTACAGTACTGGTGGATAGAGGTCTGTCACTGTATAACACTGGGGTACAGTACTGGTGAATAGAGGTCTGTCATTGTATAACACCGGGGTACAGTACTGGTGGATAGAGGTCTGTCACTGTTTAACACTGCGGTATAGTACTGGTGGATAGAGGTATGTCACTGTATAACACCGGGGTACAATACTGGTGGATAGAGGACTGTCACTATATAACACTGGGGTACAGTACTGGTGGATAAAGGTCTGTCACTGTGTAACACTGGGGTACAGTACTGGTGGATAAAGATCTGTCACTGTATAACACCAGGTACAGTACTGGTGGATAGAGGTCTGTCACTGTTTAACAGTGGGATAAATTATTGGTGGATACAAGTCTGTCACTACCACCAGGTGCAGTACTGGTGGATAAAGGTCTGTCACGAATATAACACTGGGCTGCAGTACTGGTGGATAAAGGTCTGTCACTGTATAGCACCGGGGTACAGTACTGGTGGATAGAGGTCTGTCACTGTTTAACACCGGGGTACAGTACTGGTGGATAGATGTCTGTCACAGTATAACTTCAGGTACAGTACTGGTGGGTAGAGGACTGTCACTGTATAACACCAGGTACAGTGCTGGTGAATAGAGGTCTGTCACTGTATAACACCGGGGTACAGTACTGGTGGCTAGAGGTCAGTCACTGTATACCGGGGTACAGTACTGGTGGATAGAGATCTGTCACTGTATACCACCGGGGTACAGTACTGGTGGATAGAGGTCTGTCACTGTGTAACACTGGGGTACAGTACTGGTGGATAGAGGACTGGCACTTTATAACACCGGGGTACATTACTGGTGGATAAAGGTCTGTTACTGTTCAACAGTGGGATAAATTATAGGTGGATACAAGTCTGTCACTGTATAACACTGGGGTACAGTACTGGTGGATAGAGGTCTGTCACTGTATAACACTGGGGTGCAGTACTGGTAGATAAATATCTGTTACTGTTTAACAGTGAGATTAATTATTGGTGGATACAAGTCTGTCACTGTATAACACCGGGGTACAGTACTTGTGGATAAAGGTCTGTTACTGTTTAACAGTGGGAAAAATTATTGTTGGATACAAGTCTGTCACTGTGTAACACCGGGGTACAGTACAGGTGGATTAAGGTCTGTTACTGTTTAACAGTGGGATAAATTATTGTTGGATACAAGTCTGTCACTGTGTAACACCGGGGTACAGTACTGGTGGATAGAAGTCTGTCACTGTATAACACCGGGGTACAGTACTGGTTGCTAGAGGTCTGTCACTGTATAACACTGGGGTGCAGTACTGGTGGATAGAAGTCTGTCACTGTATAACACCGCGGTACAGTACCGGTTGCTAGAGGTCTGTCACTGTATAACACTGGGGTGCAGTACTGGTGGATAGAAGTCTGTCACTGTATAACACCAGGTACAGTGCTGGTGGATTGAGGTCTGTCACTGTGTAACACCGGGGTACAGTAATGGAGGATAGATGTCTGTCACTGTGTAACACAGGGGTACAGTACTGGTGAATAGAGGTCTGTCACTTTATAACACCAGGGTACAGTACTGGTGGATAAAGGTCTGTTACTGTTTAACAGTGGGATAAATTATTGGTGGATACAAGTCTGTCACTGTTGAACACTGGGGTACAGTACTGGTGGATAGAGCTCTGACACTGTTTAACACTGGGGTACAGTACTGATGGATAGAGGTCTGTCACTGTATAACACCGGGGTATAGTACTGGTGGATAGAGGTCTGCCACTGTATAACACTGGGGTACAGTACTGGTGGATAGAGGTCTGTCACTGTTTAACACTGGGGTACAGTACTGGTGGATAGAGGTCTGTCACTGTTTAACACTGGGGTACAGTACTGGTGGATAGAGGCCTGTCACTGTATAACACCGGGGTACAGTACTGGTGGATAGAGGTCTGCCACTGTATAACACCGGGGTACAGTAGTGGTGGATAGAAGTCTGTCACTGTATAACACTGGGGTACAGTACTGGTGGATAGAGGTCTGTCACTGTATAACACCGGGGTACAGTATTGGTGGAAAAAGGTCTGTCACTATATAACACTGGTGTACAGTATTGGTGGATAAAGGTCTGTCACTGTATAACACCGGGGTACAGTATTGCTGGAAAAAGGTCTGTCACTATATAACACTGGGGTACAGTATTGGTGGATAAAAGTCTGTCACTGTATAACACTGGGGTACAGTATTGGTCGAAAAAGGTCTGTCACTATATAACAACGGGGTACAGTATTGGTGGATAAAGGTCTGTCACTATATAACGCTGGGGTACAGTATTGGTGGATAAAGGTCTGTCACGATATAACACCGGGATACAGTATTGGTGGATAAAGGTCTGTCACTGTATTACACTGGGGTACAGTATTGGTGGATAAATGTGTGTCACTATATAACACTTGGGTACAGTATTGGTGGATAAAGGTCTGTCACTGGATAACACTGGGGTACAGTATTGGTGGATAAAGGTCTGTCACTATATAACACTGGGGTACAGTATTGGTGGAAAAAGGTCTGTCACTATATAACACTGGGGTACAGTATTGGTGGATAAAAATCTGTCACTGAATAACACTGGGGTACAGTACTGGTGGATAGAGGTCTGTCACTGTATAACACTGGGGTACAGTACTGGTGAATAGTGGTCTGTCATTGTATAACACCGGGGTACAGTACTGGTGGATAGAGGTCTGTCACTGTTTAATACTGCGGTATAGTACTGGTGGATAGAGGTATGTCACTGTATAACACCGGGGTACAGTACTGGTGGATAAAGGTCTGTCACTGTATGACACCGGGGTACAGTACTGGTGGCTAAAGGTCTGTCACTGTATAACACTGGGGTACAGTACTGGTGGATAGAGGTCTGTCACTGTATAACACTGGGATACAGTACTGGTGGATAAAGGTCTGTTACTGTTTAACAGTGGGATAAATTATTGTTGGATACAAGTCTGTCACTGTAGAACACCGGGGTACAGTACTGGTGGATAACGGTCTGTCACTGTGTAACACTGGGGTACAGTACTGGTGGATAGAAGTCTGTCACTGTGTAACACTGGGGTACAGTACTGGTGGATAACGGTCAGTCACTGTATACCGGGGTATAGTACTGGTGAATAGAGGTCTGTCACTGTATAACACCGGGGTACAGTACTGGTGGATAGAGGTCTGTCACTATATAACACCGGGGTACAGTACTGGTGGATAGAGGTCTGTCACTGTTTAACACTGCGGTATAGTACTGGTGGATAGAGGTATGTCACTGTATAACACCGGGGTACAATACTGGTGGATAGAGGACTGTCACTATATAACACTGGGGTACAGTACTGGTGGATAAAGGTCTGTCACTGTGTAACACTGGGGTACAGTACTGGTGGATAAAGGTCAGTCACGATATAACACCGGGGTACAGTATTGGTGGATAGAGGTCTGTCACTGTATAACACCGGGGTACAGTATTGGTGGAAAAAGGTCTGTCACTGTATAACACTGGGGTACAGTACTGGTGGATAAATGTGTGTCACTGTATAACACTGGGGTACAGTACTGGTGGATAGAGGTCTGTCACTGTATAACACTGGGGTACAGTATTGGTGGATAAATGTGTGTCACTATATAACACTGGGGTACAGTATTGGTGGATAAAGTTCTGTCACTGTATAACACTGGGGTACAGTATTGGTGGATAAAGGTCTGTCACTGTATAACACCGGGGTACAGTATTGGTGGAAAAAGGTCTGTCACTATATAACACTGGTGTACAGTATTGGTGGATAAAGGTCTGTCACTATATAACACTGGGGTACAGTATTGGTGGATAAAGGTCAGTCACGATATAACACCGGGGTACAGTATTGGTGGATAAAGGTCTGTCACTGTATTACACTGGGGTACAGTATTGGTGGATAAATGTGTGTCACTATATAACACTGGGGTACAGTATTGGTGGATAAAGGTCTGTCACTGTATAACACTGTGGTACAGTATTGGTGGATAAAGGTCTGTCACTATATATCACTGGGGTACAGTATTGGTGGAAAAAGGTCTGTCACTATATAACACTGGGGTACAGTATTGGTGGATAAAAGTCTGTCACTGTATAACACTGGGGTACAGTATTGGTGGAAAAAGGTCTGTCACTGTTTAACAGTGGATAAATTATTGGTGGATACAAATCTGTCATTGTATAACACCGGGGTACAATACTGGTGGATAGAGGTCTGTCACAGAATAACACTGGGGTACAGTACTGGTGGATAGAGGTCTGTCACTGTATAACACTGGGGTACAGTACTGGTGAATAGAGGTCTGTCATTGTATAACACCGGGGTACAGTACTGGTGGATAGAGGTCTGTCACTGTTTAACACTGGGGTACAGTATTGGTGGATAGAGGTCTGTCACTGTATAACACTGGGGTGCAGTACTGGTAGATAAATATCTGTTACTGTTTAACAGTGAGATTAATTATTGGTGGATACAAGTCTGTCACTGTATAACAGCTGCGTACAGTACTTGTGGATAAAGGTCTGTTACTGTTTAACAGTGGGAAAAATTATTGTTGGATACAAGTCTGTCACTGTGTAACACCGGGGTACAGTACAGGTGGATAAAGGTCTGTTACTGTTTAACAGTGGGATAAATTATTGTTGGATACAAGTCTGTCACTGTGTAACACCGGGGTACAGTACTGGTGGATAGAAGTCTGTCAATGTATAACACCGGGGTACAGTACTGGTTGCTAGAGGTCTGTCACTGTATAACACTGGGGTGCAGTACTGGTGGATAGAAGTCTGTCACTGTATAACACCGCGGTACAGTACCGGTTGCTAGAGGTCTGTCACTGTATAACACTGGGGTGCAGCACTGGTGGATAGAAGTCTGTCACTGTATAACACCAGGTACAGTGCTGGTGGATTGAGGTCTGTCACTGTGTAACACCGGGGTACAGTAATGGAGGATAGATGTCTGTCACTGTGTAACACAGGGGTACAGTACTGGTGAATAGAGGTCTGTCACTTTATAACACCAGGGTACAGTACTGGTGGATAAAGGTCTGTTACTGTTTAACAGTGGGATAAATTATTGGTGGATACAAGTCTGTCACTGTTGAACACTGGGGTACAGTACTGGTGGATAGAGCTCTGACACTGTTTAACACTGGGGTACAGTACTGATGGATAGAGGTCTGTCACTGTATAACACCGGGGTATAGTCCTGGTGGATAGAGGTCTGCCACTGTATAACACTGGGGTACAGTACTGGTGGATAGAGGTCTGTCACTGTTTAACACTGGGGTACAGTACTGGTGGATAGAGGTCTGTCACTGTATAACACCGGGGTACAGTACTGGTGGATAGAGGTCTGCCACTGTATAACACCGGGGTACAGTAGTGGTGGATAGAAGTCTGTCACTGTATAACACTGGGGTACAGTACTGGTGGATAGAGGTCTGTCACTGTATAACACCGGGGTACAGTATTGGTGGAAAAAGGTCTGTCACTATATAACACTGGTGTACAGTATTGGTGGATAAAGGTCTGTCACTATATAACACTGGGGTACAGTATTGGTGGATAAAGGTCAGTCACGATATAACACCGGGGTACAGTATTGGTGGATAGAGGTCTGTCACTGTATAACACCGGGGTACAGTATTGGTGGAAAAAGGTCTGTCACTGTATAACACTGGGGTACAGTACTGGTGGATAAATGTGTGTCACTGTATAACACTGGGGTACAGTACTGGTGGATAGAGGTCTGTCACTGTATAACACTGGGGTACAGTATTGGTGGATAAATGTGTGTCACTATATAACACTGGGGTACAGTATTGGTGGATAAAGTTCTGTCACTGTATAACACTGGGGTACAGTATTGGTGGATAAAGGTCTGTCACTGTATAACACCGGGGTACAGTATTGGTGGAAAAAGGTCTGTCACTATATAACACTGGTGTACAGTATTGGTGGATAAAGGTCTGTCACTATATAACACTGGGGTACAGTATTGGTGGATAAAGGTCAGTCACGATATAACACCGGGGTACAGTATTGGTGGATAAAGGTCTGTCACTGTATTACACTGGGGTACAGTATTGGTGGATAAATGTGTGTCACTATATAACACTGGGGTACAGTATTGGTGGATAAAGGTCTGTCACTGTATAACACTGTGGTACAGTATTGGTGGATAAAGGTCTGTCACTATATATCACTGGGGTACAGTATTGGTGGAAAAAGGTCTGTCACTATATAACACTGGGGTACAGTATTGGTGGATAAAAGTCTGTCACTGTATAACACTGGGGTACAGTATTGGTGGAAAAAGGTCTGTCACTGTTTAACAGTGGATAAATTATTGGTGGATACAAATCTGTCATTGTATAACACCGGGGTACAATACTGGTGGATAGAGGTCTGTCACAGAATAACACTGGGGTACAGTACTGGTGGATAGAGGTCTGTCACTGTATAACACTGGGGTACAGTACTGGTGAATAGAGGTCTGTCATTGTATAACACCGGGGTACAGTACTGGTGGATAGAGGTCTGTCACTGTTTAACACTGCGGTATAGTACTGGTGGATAGAGGTATGTCACTGTATAACACCGGGGTACAATACTGGTGGATAGAGGACTGTCACTATATAACACTGGGGTACAGTACTGGTGGATAAAGGTCTGTCACTGTGTAACACTGGGGTACAGTACTGGTGGATAAAGATCTGTCACTGTATAACACCAGGTACAGTACTGGTGGATAGAGGTCTGTCACTGTTTAACAGTGGGATAAATTATTGGTGGATACAAGTCTGTCACTACCACCAGGTGCAGTACTGGTGGATAAAGGTCTGTCACGAATATAACACTGGGCTGCAGTACTGGTGGATAAAGGTCTGTCACTGTATAGCACCGGGGTACAGTACTGGTGGATAGAGGTCTGTCACTGTTTAACACCGGGGTACAGTACTGGTGGATAGATGTCTGTCACAGTATAACTTCAGGTACAGTACTGGTGGGTAGAGGACTGTCACTGTATAACACCAGGTACAGTGCTGGTGAATAGAGGTCTGTCACTGTATAACACCGGGGTACAGTACTGGTGGCTAGAGGTCAGTCACTGTATACCGGGGTACAGTACTGGTGGATAGAGATCTGTCACTGTATACCACCGGGGTACAGTACTGGTGGATAGAGGTCTGTCACTGTGTAACACTGGGGTACAGTACTGGTGGATAGAGGACTGGCACTTTATAACACCGGGGTACATTACTGGTGGATAAAGGTCTGTTACTGTTCAACAGTGGGATAAATTATAGGTGGATACAAGTCTGTCACTGTATAACACTGGGGTACAGTACTGGTGGATAGAGGTCTGTCACTGTATAACACTGGGGTGCAGTACTGGTAGATAAATATCTGTTACTGTTTAACAGTGAGATTAATTATTGGTGGATACAAGTCTGTCACTGTATAACACCGGGGTACAGTACTTGTGGATAAAGGTCTGTTACTGTTTAACAGTGGGAAAAATTATTGTTGGATACAAGTCTGTCACTGTGTAACACCGGGGTACAGTACAGGTGGATTAAGGTCTGTTACTGTTTAACAGTGGGATAAATTATTGTTGGATACAAGTCTGTCACTGTGTAACACCGGGGTACAGTACTGGTGGATAGAAGTCTGTCACTGTATAACACCGGGGTACAGTACTGGTTGCTAGAGGTCTGTCACTGTATAACACTGGGGTGCAGTACTGGTGGATAGAAGTCTGTCACTGTATAACACCGCGGTACAGTACCGGTTGCTAGAGGTCTGTCACTGTATAACACTGGGGTGCAGTACTGGTGGATAGAAGTCTGTCACTGTATAACACCAGGTACAGTGCTGGTGGATTGAGGTCTGTCACTGTGTAACACCGGGGTACAGTAATGGAGGATAGATGTCTGTCACTGTGTAACACAGGGGTACAGTACTGGTGAATAGAGGTCTGTCACTTTATAACACCAGGGTACAGTACTGGTGGATAAAGGTCTGTTACTGTTTAACAGTGGGATAAATTATTGGTGGATACAAGTCTGTCACTGTTGAACACTGGGGTACAGTACTGGTGGATAGAGCTCTGACACTGTTTAACACTGGGGTACAGTACTGATGGATAGAGGTCTGTCACTGTATAACACCGGGGTATAGTACTGGTGGATAGAGGTCTGCCACTGTATAACACTGGGGTACAGTACTGGTGGATAGAGGTCTGTCACTGTTTAACACTGGGGTACAGTACTGGTGGATAGAGGTCTGTCACTGTTTAACACTGGGGTACAGTACTGGTGGATAGAGGCCTGTCACTGTATAACACCGGGGTACAGTACTGGTGGATAGAGGTCTGCCACTGTATAACACCGGGGTACAGTAGTGGTGGATAGAAGTCTGTCACTGTATAACACTGGGGTACAGTACTGGTGGATAGAGGTCTGTCACTGTATAACACCGGGGTACAGTATTGGTGGAAAAAGGTCTGTCACTATATAACACTGGTGTACAGTATTGGTGGATAAAGGTCTGTCACTGTATAACACCGGGGTACAGTATTGCTGGAAAAAGGTCTGTCACTATATAACACTGGGGTACAGTATTGGTGGATAAAAGTCTGTCACTGTATAACACTGGGGTACAGTATTGGTCGAAAAAGGTCTGTCACTATATAACAACGGGGTACAGTATTGGTGGATAAAGGTCTGTCACTATATAACGCTGGGGTACAGTATTGGTGGATAAAGGTCTGTCACGATATAACACCGGGATACAGTATTGGTGGATAAAGGTCTGTCACTGTATTACACTGGGGTACAGTATTGGTGGATAAATGTGTGTCACTATATAACACTTGGGTACAGTATTGGTGGATAAAGGTCTGTCACTGGATAACACTGGGGTACAGTATTGGTGGATAAAGGTCTGTCACTATATAACACTGGGGTACAGTATTGGTGGAAAAAGGTCTGTCACTATATAACACTGGGGTACAGTATTGGTGGATAAAAATCTGTCACTGAATAACACTGGGGTACAGTACTGGTGGATAGAGGTCTGTCACTGTATAACACTGGGGTACAGTACTGGTGAATAGTGGTCTGTCATTGTATAACACCGGGGTACAGTACTGGTGGATAGAGGTCTGTCACTGTTTAATACTGCGGTATAGTACTGGTGGATAGAGGTATGTCACTGTATAACACCGGGGTACAGTACTGGTGGATAAAGGTCTGTCACTGTATGACACCGGGGTACAGTACTGGTGGCTAAAGGTCTGTCACTGTATAACACTGGGGTACAGTACTGGTGGATAGAGGTCTGTCACTGTATAACACTGGGATACAGTACTGGTGGATAAAGGTCTGTTACTGTTTAACAGTGGGATAAATTATTGTTGGATACAAGTCTGTCACTGTAGAACACCGGGGTACAGTACTGGTGGATAACGGTCTGTCACTGTGTAACACTGGGGTACAGTACTGGTGGATAGAAGTCTGTCACTGTGTAACACTGGGGTACAGTACTGGTGGATAACGGTCAGTCACTGTATACCGGGGTATAGTACTGGTGAATAGAGGTCTGTCACTGTATAACACCGGGGTACAGTACTGGTGGATAGAGGTCTGTCACTATATAACACCGGGGTACAGTACTGGTGGATAGAGGTCTGTCACTGTTTAACACTGCGGTATAGTACTGGTGGATAGAGGTATGTCACTGTATAACACCGGGGTACAATACTGGTGGATAGAGGACTGTCACTATATAACACTGGGGTACAGTACTGGTGGATAAAGGTCTGTCACTGTGTAACACTGGGGTACAGTACTGGTGGATAAAGATCTGTCACTGTATAACACCAGGTACAGTACTGGTGGATAGAGGTCTGTCACTGTTTAACAGTGGGATAAATTATTGGTGGATACAAGTCTGTCACTACCACCAGGTTCAGTACTGGTGGATAAAGGTCTGTCACGAATATAACACTGGGCTGCAGTACTGGTGGATAAAGGTCTGTCACTGTATAGCACCGGGGTACAGTACTGGTGGATAGAGGTCTGTCACTGTTTAACACCGGGGTACAGTACTGGTGGATAGATGTCTGTCACAGTATAACTTCAGGTACAGTACTGGTGGGTAGAGGACTGTCACTGTATAACACCAGGTACAGTGCTGGTGAATAGAGGTCTGTCACTGTATAACACCGGGGTACAGTACTGGTGGCTAGAGGTCAGTCACTGTATACCGGGGTACAGTACTGGTGGATAGAGATCTGTCACTGTATACCACCGGGGTACAGTACTGGTGGATAGAGGTCTGTCACTGTGTAACACTGGGGTACAGTACTGGTGGATAGAGGACTGGCACTTTATAACACCGGGGTACATTACTGGTGGATAAAGGTCTGTTACTGTTTAACAGTGAGATTAATTATTGGTGGATACAAGTCTGTCACTGTATAACACTGGGGTGCAGTACTTGTGGATAAAGGTCTGTTACTGTTTAACAGTGGGAAAAAATATTGTTGGATACAAGTCTGTCACTGTATCACACCGGGGTACAGTACTTGTGGATAAAGGTCTGTTACTGTTTAACAGTGGGAAAAATTATTGTTGGATACAAGTCTGTCACTGTGTAACACCGGGGTACAGTACAGGTGGATAAAGGTCTGTTACTGTTTAACAGTGGGATAAATTATTGTTGGATACAAGTCTGTCACTGTGTAACACCGGGGTACAGTACTGGTGGATAGAAGTCTGTCACTGTATAACACCGGGGTACAGTACTGGTTGCTAGAGGTCTGTCACTGTATAACACTGGGGTGCAGTACTGGTGGATAGAAGTCTGTCACTGTATAACACCGCGGTACAGTACCGGTTGCTAGAGGTCTGTCACTGTATAACACTGGGGTGCAGTACTGGTGGATAGAAGTCTGTCACTGTATAACACCAGGTACAGTGCTGGTGGATTGAGGTCTGTCACTGTGTAACACCGGGGTACAGTAATGGAGGATAGATGTCTGTCACTGTGTTACACAGGGGTACAGTACTGGTGAATAGAGGTCTGTCACTTTATAACACCAGGGTACAGTACTGGTGGATAAAGGTCTGTTACTGTTTAACAGTGGGATAAATTATTGGTGGATACAAGTCTGTCACTGTTGAACACTGGGGTACAGTACTGGTGGATAGAGCTCTGACACTGTTTAACACTGGGGTACAGTACTGATGGATAGAGGTATGTCACTGTATAACACCGGGGTATAGTACTGGTGGATAGAGGTCTGCCACTGTATAACACTGGGGTACAGTACTGGTGGATAGAGGTCTGTCACTGTTTAACACTGGGGTACAGTACTGGTGGATAGAGGTCTGTCACTGTTTAACACTGGGGTACAGTACTGGTGGATAGAGGCCTGTCACTGTATAACACCGGGGTACAGTACTGGTGGATAGAGGTCTGCCACTGTATAACACTGGGGTACAGTACTGGTGGAAAAAGGTCTGTTACTGTTTAACAGTGAGATTAATTATTGGTGGATAAAAGTCTGTCACTGTATAACACCGGGGTACAGTACTGGTGGAAAAAGGACTGTCACTGTTTAACGGTGGATAAATTATTGGTGGATACAAATCTGTCATTGTATAACACCGGGGTACAATACTGGTGGATAGAGGTCTGTCACTGAATAACACTGGGGTACAGTACTGGTGGATAGAGGTCTGTTACTGTATAACACCAGGTACAGTACTGGTGGGTAGAGGACTGTCACTGTATAACACCAGGTACAGTGCTGGTGAATAGAGGTCTGTCACTGTATAACACCGGGGTACAGTACTGGTGGATAGAGGTCTGTCACTGTATACCGGGGTACAGTACTGGTGGATAGAGGTCTGTCACTGTATACCGGTACAAAGTCTTACAACACCAGGTTAAAGTCCAACAGGTTTGTTTCGATGTCAGTAGCTTTCGGAGCGCTGCTCCTTCCTCAGGTGAATGAAGAGGTACATACCTCTTCATTCACCGGAGGAAGGAGCAGCACTCCGAAAGCTAGTGACATCGAAACAAACCTGTTGGACATTAACATGGTGTTGTAAGACTTCGTACTGTGCTCACCCCAGTCCAACGCCGGCATCTCCATATCACTGTATACCGGGGTACAGTACTGGTGGATAGAGGTATGTCACTGTATACCACCGGGGTACAGTACTGGTGGATAGAGGTCTGTCACTGTGTAACACTGGGGTACAGTACTGGTGGATAGAGGACTGTCACTTTATAACACTGGGGTACATTACTGGTGGATAAAGGACTGTTACTGTTTAACAGTGGGATAAAGTATTGGTGGATACAAGACTGTCACTGTATAACACCAGGTACAGTACTGGTGGATAGAGGTCTGTCACTGTTCAACAGTGGGATAAATTATTGATGGATACAAGTCTGTCACTACCACCAGGTACAGTACTGGTGGATAAAGGTCTGTCACGAATATAACACTGGGCTACAGTACTGGTGGATTAAGGTCTGTCACTGTATAACACCAGGGTACAGTACTGGTGGATAAAGGTATGTCACTGTATAACACTGGGATACAGTACTGGTGGATAGAGGTCTGTCACAGAACGCCGGAGTACAGTACTGGTGGATAGAGGTCTGTCACTGTATAACACTGGGGTACAGTACTGGTGGATAAAGATCTGTCACTGTATAACACTGGGGTACAGTACTGGTGGATAAAGATCTGTCACTGTATAACACCAGGTGCAGTACTGGTGGATAAAGGTCTGTTACTGTTTAACAGTGGGATAAATTATTGGTGGATACAAGACTGTCACTGTATAACACCAGGTACAGTACTGGTGGATAGAGGTCTGTCACTGTATCACACTGGGGTACAGTACTGGTGGATAAAGATCTGTCACTGTATAACACCAGGTACAGTACTGGTGGATAGAGGTCTGTCACTGTTTAACAGTGGGATAAATTATTGGTGGATACAAGTCTGTCACTACCACCAGGTGCAGTACTGGTGGATAAAGGTCTGTCACGAATATAACACTGGGCTACAGTACTGGTGGATTAAGGTCTGTCACTGTATAACACCAGGGTACAGTACTGGTGGATAAAGGTATGTCACTGTATAACACTGGGATACAGTACTGGTGGAGAGAGGTCTGTCACAGAACGCCGGAGTACAGTACTGGTGGATAGAGGTCTGTCACTGTATAACACTGGGGTACAGTACTGGTGGATAAAGATCTGTCACTGTATAACACTGGGGTACAGTACTGGTGGATAAAGATCTGTCACTGTATAACACCAGGTACAGTACTGGTGGATAAAGGTCTGTTACTGTTTAACAGTGGGATAAATTATTGGTGGATACAAGACTGTCACTGTATAACACCAGGTACAGTACTGGTGGATAGAGGTCTGTCACTGTATCACACTGGGGTACAGTACTGGTGGATAAAGATCTGTCACTGTATAACACCAGGTACAGTACTGGTGGATAGAGGTCTGTCACTGTTTAACAGTGGGATAAATTATTGGTGGATACAAGTCTGTCACTACCACCAGGTGCAGTACTGGTGGATAAAGGTCTGTCACTGTATAGCACCGGGGTACAGTACTGGTGGATAGAGGTCTGTCACTGTTTAACACCGGGGTACAGTACTGGTGGGTAGATGTCTGTCACAGTATAACTTCAGGTACAGTACTGGTGGGGAGAGGACTGTCACTGTATAACACCAGTTACAGTGCTGGTGAATAGAGGTCTGTCACTGTATAACACCGGGGTACAGTACTGGTGGGTAGAGGTCAGTCACTGTATACCGGGGTACAGTACTGGTGGATAGAGATCTGTCACTGTATAACACCGGGGTACAGTACTGGTGGCTAGAGGTCAGTCACTGTATACCGGGGTACAGTACTGGTGGATAGAGATCTGTCACTGTATAACACCGGGGTACAGTACTGGTGGATAGAGGTCTGTCACTGTGTAACACTGGGGTACAGTACTGGTGGATAGAGGACTGTCATTTTATAACACCGGGGTACATTACGGGTGGATAAAGGTCTGTTACTGTTCAACAGTGGGATAAATTATAGGTGGATACAAGTCTGTCATTGTATAACACTGGGGTACAGTACTGGTGGATAGAGGTCTATCACTGAATAACACCGGGGTACAGTAGTGGTGGATAGAGGTCTGTCACTGTATAACACTGGGGTGCAGTTCTGGTGGATAAAGGTCTGTCACTGTTTAACAGTGGGATAAATTATTGGTGGATACAAGTCTGTCACTGTATATCACCGGGGTACAGTACTGGTGGATAGAGGTCTGTCACTGTTTAACACCGGGGTACAGTATTGGTGGAAAAAGGTCTGTCACTATATAACAATGGGGTACAGTATTGGTGGATAAAGGTCTGTCACTATATAACGCTGGGGTACAGTATTGGTGGATAAAGGTCTGTCACGATATAACACCGGGGTACAGTATTGGTGGATAAAGGTCTGTCACTGTATTACACTGGGGTACAGTATTGGTGGATAAATGTGTGTCACTATATAACACTGGGGTACAGTATTGGTGGATAAAGTCCTGTCACTGTATAACACTGGGGTACAGTATTGGTGGATAAAGGTCTGTCACTATATAACACTGGGGTACAGTATTGGTGGATAAAGGTCTGTCACTGTATAACACTGGGGTACAGTATTGGTGGAAAAAGGTCTGTCACTATATAACACTGGGGTACAGTATTGGTGGATAAAAGTCTGTCACTGTATAACACTGGGGTACAGTATTGGAGGAAAAAGGTCTGTCACTGTTTAACAGTGGATAAATTATTGGTGGATACAAATCTGTCATTGTATAACACCGGGGTACAATACTGGTGGATAGAGGTCTGTCACTGAATAACACTGGGGTACAGTACTGGTGGATAGAGGTCTGTCACTGTATAACACTGGGGTACAGTACTGGTGAATAGAGGTCTGTCATTGTATAACACCGGGGTACAGTACTGGTGGATAGAGGTCTGTCACTGTTTAATACTGCGGTATAGTACTGGTGGATAGAGGTATGTCACTGTATAACACCGGGGTACAGTACTGGTGGATAAAGGTCTGTCACTGTATGACACCGGGGTACAGTACTGGTGGCTAAAGGTCTGTCACTGTATAACACTGGGGTACAGTACTGGTGGATAGAGGTCTGTCACTGTATAACACTGGGATACAGTACTGGTGGATAAAGGTCTGTTACTGTTTAACAGTGGGATAAATTATTGGTGGATACAAGTCTGTCACTGTATAACACCGGGGTACAGTACTGGTGGATAACGGTCTGTCACTGTGTAACACTGGGGTACAGTACTGGTGGATAAAGGTCTGTTACTGTTTAACAGTGGGATAAATTATTGGTGGATACAAGTCTGTCACTGTATAACACCGGGGTACAGTACTGGTGGATAACGGTCAGTCACTGTATACCGGGGTACAGTCCTGGTGGATAGAGGTCTGTCACTGTATAACACCGGGGTACAGTACTGGTGGATAGAGGTCTGTCACTGTATAACACTGGGGTGCAGTACTGGTAGATAAATATCTGTTACTGTTTAACAGTGAGATTAATTATTGGTGGATACAAGTCTGTCACTGTATAACACCGGGGTACAGTACTTGTGGATAAAGGTCTGTTACTGTTTAACAGTGGGATAAATTATTGTTGGATACAAGTCTGTCACTGTGTAACACCGGGGTACAGTACAGGTGGATAAAGGTCTGTTACTGTTTAACAGTGGGATAAATTATTGTTGGATACAAGTCTGTCACTGTGTAACACCGGGGTACAGTACTGGTGGATAGAAGTCTGTCACTGTATAACACCGGGGTACAGTACTGGTTGCTAGAGGTCTGTCACTGTATAACACTGGGGTGCAGTACTGGTGGATAGAAGTCTGTCACTGTATAACACCGCGGTACAGTACTGGTTGCTAGAGGTCTGTCACTGTATAACACTGGGGTGCAGTACTGGTGGATAGAAGTCTGTCACTGGAAACACCAGGTACAGTGCTGGTGGATTGAGGTCTGTCACTGTGTAACACCGGGGTACAGTAATGGTGGATAGATGTCTGTCACTGTGGAACACAGGGGTACAGTACTGGTGAATAGAGGTCTGTCACTTTATAACACCAGGGTACAGTACTGGTGGATAAAGGTCTGTCACTGTATAACACTGGGGTACAGTACTGGTGGATAAAGATCTGTCACTGTATAACACCAGGTACAGTACTGGTGGATAGAGGTCTGTCACTGTTTAACAGTGGGATAAATTATTGGTGGATACAAGTCTGTCACTACCACCAGGTGCAGTACTGGTGGATAAAGGTCTGTCACGAATATAACACTGGGCTGCAGTACTGGTGGATAAAGGTCTGTCACTGTATAGCACCGGGGTACAGTACTGGTGGATAGAGGTCTGTCACTGTTTAACACCGGGGTACAGTACTGGTGGATAGATGTCTGTCACAGTATAACTTCAGGTACAGTACTGGTGGGTAGAGGACTGTCACTGTATAACACCACGTACAGTGCTGGTGAATAGAGGTCTGTCACTGTATAACACCGGGATCCAGTACTGGTGGCTAGAGGTCAGTCACTGTATACCGGGGTACAGTACTGGTGGATAGAGATCTGTCACTGTATACCACCGGGGTACAGTACTGGTGGATAGAGGTCTGTCACTGTGTAACACTGGGGTACAGTACTGGTGGATAGAGGACTGTCACTTTATAACACCGGGGTACATTACTGGTGGATAAAGGTCTGTTACTGTTCAACAGTGGGATAAATTATAGGTGGATACAAGTCTGTCACTGTATATCACTGGGGTACAGTACTGGTGGATAGAGGTCTATCACTGAATAACACCGGGGTACAGTAGTGGTGGATAGAGGTCTGTCACTGTATAACACTGGGGTGCAGTTCTGGTGGATAAAGGTCTGTCACTGTTTAACAGTGGGATAAATTATTGGTGGATACAAGTCTGTCACTGTATATCACCGGGGTACAGTACTGGTGGATAGAGGTCTGTCACTGTTTAACACCGGGGTACAGTATTGGTGGATAAAGGTCTGTCACTGTATAACACTGGGGTACAGTATTGGTGGATAAAGGTCTGTCACTATATAACGCTGGGGTACAGTATTGGTGGATAAAGGTCTGTCACGATATAACGCTGGAGTACAGTATTGGTGGATAAAGGTCTGTCACGATATAACACCGGGGTACAGTATTGGTGGATAAAGGTCTGTCACTGTATTACACTGGGGTACAGTATTGGTGGATAAATGTGTGTCACTATATAACACTTGGGTACAGTATTGGTGGATAAAGGTCTGTCACTGTATAACACTGGGGTACAGTATTGGTGGATAAAGGTCTGTCACTATATAACACTGGGGTACAGTATTGGTGGATAAAGGTCTGTCACTGTATAACACTGGGGTACAGTATTGGTGGAAAAAGGTCTGTCACTATATAACACTGGGGTACAGTATTGGTGGATAAAAGTCTGTCACTGTATAACACTGGGGTACAGTATTGGTGGAAAAAGGTCTGTCACTGTTTAACAGTGGATAAATTATTGGTGGATACAAATCTGTCATTGTATAACACCGGGGTACAATACTGGTGGATAGAGGTCTGTCACTGAATAACACTGGGGTACAGTACTGGTGGATAGAGGTCTGTCACTGTATAACACTGGGGTACAGTACTGGTGAATAGAGGTCTGTCATTGTATAACACCGGGGTACAGTACTGGTGGATAGAGGTCTGTCACTGTTTAATACTGCGGTATAGTACTGGTGGATAGAGGTATGTCACTGTATAACACCGGGGTACAGTACTGGTGGATAAAGGTCTGTCACTGTATGACACCGGGGTACAGTACTGGTGGCTAAAGGTCTGTCACTGTATAACACTGGGGTACAGTACTGGTGGATAGAGGTCTGTCACTGTATAACACTGGGATACAGTACTGGTGGATAAAGGTCTGTTACTGTTTAACAGTGGGATAAATTATTGTTGGATACAAGTCTGTCACTGTATAACACCGGGGTACAGTACTGGTGGATAACGGTCTGTCACTGTGTAACACTGGGGTACAGTACTGGTGGATAACGGTCAGTCACTGTATACCGGGGTATAGTACTGGTGGATAGAGGTCTGTCACTGTATAACACCGGGGTACAGTACTGGTGGATAGAGGTCTGTCACTGTATGACACCGGGGTACAGTACTGGTGGCTAAAGGTCTGTCACTGTATAACACTGGGGTACAGTACTGGTGGATAGAGGTCTGTCACTGTATAACACTGGGATACAGTACTGGTGGATAAAGGTCTGTTACTGTTTAACAGTGGCATAAATTATTGTTGGATACAAGTCTGTCATTGTATAACACCGGGGTACAGTACTGGTGGATAACGGTCTGTCACTGTGTAACACTGGGGTACAGTACTGGTGGATAGAAGTCTGTCACTGTGTAACACTGGGGTACAGTACTGGTGGATAACGGTCAGTCACTGTATACCGGGGTATAGTACTGGTGGATAGAGGTCTGTCACTGTATAACACCGGGGTACAGTACTGGTGGATACAGGTCTGTCACTGTATAACACTGGGGTGCAGTACTGGTAGATAAATATCTGTTACTGTTTAACAGTGAGATTAATTATTGGTGGATACAAGTCTGTCACTGTAAAAAACACCGGCGTACAGTACTTGTGGATAAAGGTCTGTTACTGTTTAACAGTGGGAAAAATTATTGTTGGATACAAGTCTGTCACTGTGTAACACCGGGGTACAGTACAGGTGGATAAAGGTCTGTTACTGTTTAACAGTGGGATAAATTATTGTTGGATACAAGTCTGTCACTGTGTAACACCGGGGTACAGTACTGGTGGATAGAAGTCTGTCACTGTATAACACCGGGGTACAGTACTGGTTGCTAGAGGTCTGTCACTGTATAACACTGGGGTACAGTACTGGTGGATAGAGGTCTGTCACTGTTTAACACTGCGGTATAGTACTGGTGGATAGAGGTATGTCACTGTATAACACCGGGGTACAATACTGGTGGATAGAGGACTGTCACTATATAACACTGGGGTACAGTACTGGTGGATAAAGGTCTGTCACTGTGTAACACTGGGGGAGAGTACTGGTGGATAAAGATCTGTCACTGTATAACACCAGGTACAGTACTGGTGGATGGAGGTCTGTCACTGTTTAACAGTGGGATAAATTATTGGTGGATACAAGTCTGTCACTACCACCAGGTGCAGTACTGGTGGATAAAGGTCTGTCACGAATATAACACTGGGCTGCAGTACTGGTGGATAAAGGTCTGGTACCGTTTAACAGTGGGATAAATTATTGGTGGATACAAGACTGTCACTGTATAACACCAGGTACAGTACTGGTGGATAGAGGTCTGTCACTGTATCACACTGGGGTACAGTACTGGTGGATAAAGATCTGTCACTGTATAACACCAGGTACAGTACTGGTGGATAGAGGTCTGTCACTGTTTAACAGTGGGATAAATTATTGGTGGATACAAGTCTGTCACTACCACCAGGTGCAGTACTGGTGGATAAAGGTCTGTCACTGTATAGCACCGGGGTACAGTACTGGTGGATAGAGGTCTGTCACTGTTTAACACCGGGGTACAGTACTGGTGGATAGATGTCTGTCACAGTATAACTTCAGGTACAGTACTGGTGGGTAGAGGACTGTCACTGTATAACACCAGGTACAGTGCTGGTGAATAGAGGTCTGTCACTGTATAACACCGGGGTACAGTACTGGTGGCTAGAGGTCAGTCACTGTATACCGGGGTACAGTACTGGTGGATAGAGATCTGTCACTGTATACCACCGGGGTACAGTACTGGTGGATAGAGGTCTGTCACTGTGTAACACTGGGGTACAGTACTGGTGGATAGAGGACTGGCACTTTATAACACCGGGGTACATTACTGGTGGATAAAGGTCTGTTACTGTTCAACAGTGGGATAAATTATAGGTGGATACAAGTCTGTCACTGTATAACACTGGGGTACAGTACTGGTGGATAGAGGTCTGTCACTGTATAACACTGGGGTGCAGTACTGGTAGATAAATATCTGTTACTGTTTAACAGTGAGATTAATTATTGGTGGATACAAGTCTGTCACTGTATAACACCGGGGTACAGTACTTGTGGATAAAGGTCTGTTACTGTTTAACAGTGGGAAAAATTATTGTTGGATACAAGTCTGTCACTGTGTAACACCAGGGTACAGTACAGGTGGATTAAGGTCTGTTACTGTTTAACAGTGGGATAAATTATTGTTGGATACAAGTCTGTCACTGTGTAACACCGGGGTACAGTACTGGTGGATAGAAGTCTGTCACTGTATAACACCGGGGTACAGTACTGGTTGCTAGAGGTCTGTCACTGTATAACACTGGGGTGCAGTACTGGTGGATAGAAGTCTGTCACTGTATAACACCAGGTACAGTGCTGGTGGATTGAGGTCTGTCACTGTGTAACACCGGGGTACAGTAATGGAGGATAGATGTCTGTCACTGTGTAACACAGGGGTACAGTACTGGTGAATAGAGGTCTGTCACTTTATAACACCAGGGTACAGTACTGGTGGATAAAGGTCTGTTACTGTTTAACAGTGGGATAAATTATTGGTGGATACAAGTCTGTCACTGTTGAACACTGGGGTACAGTACTGGTGGATAGAGCTCTGACACTGTTTAACACTGGGGTACAGTACTGATGGATAGATGTCTGTCACTGTATAACACCGGGGTATAGTACTGGTGGATAGAGGTCTGCCACTGTATAACACTGGGGTACAGTACTGGTGGATAGAGGTCTGTCACTGTTTAACACTGGGGTACAGTACTGGTGGATAGAGGTCTGTCACTGTTTAACACTGGGGTACAGTACTGGTGGATAGAGGCCTGTCACTGTATAACACCGGGGTACAGTACTGGTGGATAGAGGTCTGCCACTGTATAACACCGGGGTACAGTAGTGGTGGATAGAAGTCTGTCACTGTATAACACTGGGGTACAGTACTGGTGGATAGAGGTCTGTCACTGTATAACACTGGTGTACAGTATTGGTGGATAAAGGTCTGTCATTATATAACACTGGGGTACAGTATTGGTGGATAAAGGTTAGTCACGATATAACACCGGGGTACAGTATTGGTGGATAAAGGTCTGTCACTGTATTACACTGGGGTACAGTATTGGTGGATAAATGTGTGTCACTATATAACACTGGGGTACAGTATTGGTGGATAAAGGTCTGTCACTGTATAACACTGTGGTTCAGTATTGGTGGATAAAGGTCTGTCACTATATAACACTGGGGTACAGTATTGGTGGAAAAAGGTCTGTCACTATATAACACTGGGGTACAGTATTGGTGGATAAAAGTCTGTCACTGTATAACACTGGGGTACAGTATTGGTGGAAAAAGGACTGTCACTATATAACACTGGGGTACAGTATTGGTGGATAAAAGTCTGTCACTGTATAACACTGGGGTACAGTATTGGTGGATAAAGGTCTGTCACTATATAACACTGGGGTACAGTATTGGTGGATAAAGGTCTGTCACTGTATAACACTGTGGTTCAGTATTGGTGGATAAAGGTCTGTCACTGTATAACACTGGGGTACAGTATTGGTGGATAAATGTGTGTCACTATATAACACTGGGGTACAGTATTGGTGGATAAAGGTCTGTCACTGTATAACACTGTGGTTCAGTATTGGTGGATAAAGGTCTGTCACTATATAACACTGGGGTACAGTCTTGGTGGAAAAAGGTCTGTCACTGTTTAACAGTGGATAAATTATTGGTGGATACAAATCTGTCATTGTATAACACCTGGGTACAATACTGGTGGATAGAGGTCTGTCACTGAATAACACTGGGGTACAGTACTGGTGGATAGAGGTCTGTCACTGTATAACACTGGGGTACAGTACTGGTGAATAGAGGTCTGTCATTGTATAACACCGGGGTACAGTACTGGTGGATAGAGGTATGTCACTGTATAACACCGGGGTACAATACTGGTGGATAGAGGACTGTCACTATATAACACTGGGGTACAGTACTGGTGGATAAAGGTCTGTCACTGTGTAACACTGGGGTACAGTACTGGTGGATAAAGATCTGTCACTGTATAACACCAGGTACAGTACTGGTGGATAGAGGTCTGTCACTGTTTAACAGTGGGATAAATTATTGGTGGATACAAGTCTGTCACTACCACCAGGTGCAGTACTGGTGGATAAAGGTCTGTCACGAATATAACACTGGGCTGCAGTACTGGTGGATAAAGGTCTGTCACTGTATAGCACCGGGGTACAGTACTGGTGGATAGAGGTCTGTCACTGTTTAACACCGGGGTACAGTACTGGTGGATAGATGTCTGTCACAGTATAACTTCAGGTACAGTACTGGTGGGTAGAGGACTGTCACTGTATAACACCAGGTACAGTGCTGGTGAATAGAGGTCTGTCACTGTATAACACCGGGGTACAGTACTGGTGGCTAGAGGTCAGTCACTGTATACCGGGGTACAGTACTGGTGGATAGAGATCTGTCACTGTATACCACCGGGGTACAGTACTGGTGGATAGAGGTCTGTCACTGTGTAACACTGGGGCACAGTACTGGTGGATAGAGGACTGGCACTTTATAACACCGGGGTACATTACTGGTGGATAAAGGTCTGTTACTGTTCAACAGTGGGATAAATTATAGGTGGATACAAGTCTGTCACTGTATAACACTGGGGTACAGTACTGGTGGATAGAGGTCTGTCACTGTATAACACTGGGGTGCAGTACTGGTAGATAAATATCTGTTACTGTTTAACAGTGAGATTAATTATTGGTGGATAGAAGTCTGTCACTGTATAACACCGGGGTACAGTACAGGTGGATTAAGGTCTGTTACTGTTTAACAGTGGGATAAATTATTGTTGGATACAAGTCTGTCACTGTGTAACACCGGGGTACAGTACTGGTGGATAGAAGTCTGTCACTGTATAACACCGGGGTACAGTACTGGTTGCTAGAGGTCTGTCACTGTATAACACTGGGGTGCAGTACTGGTGGATAGAAGTCTGTCACTGTATAACACCGCGGTACAGTACCGGTTGCTAGAGGTCTGTCACTGTATAACACTGGGGTGCAGTACTGGTGGATAGAAGTCTGTCACTGTATAACACCAGGTACAGTGCTGGTGGATTGAGGTCTGTCACTGTGTAACACCGGGGTACAGTAATGGAGGATAGATGTCTGTCACTGTGTAACACAGGGGTACAGTACTGGTGAATAGAGGTCTGTCACTTTATAACACCAGGGTACAGTACTGGTGGATAAAGGTCTGTTACTGTTTAACAGTGGGATAAATTATTGGTGGATACAAGTCTGTCACTGTTGAACACTGGGGTACAGTACTGGTGGATAGAGCTCTGACACTGTTTAACACTGGGGTACAGTACTGATGGATCGAGGTCTGTCACTGTATAACACCGGGGTATAGTACTGGTGGATAGAGGTCTGTCACTGTTTAATACTGCGGTATAGTACTGGTGGATAGAGGTATGTCACTGTATAACACCGGGGTACAGTACTGGTGGATAAAGGTCTGTCACTGTATGACACCGGGGTACAGTACTGGTGGCTAAAGGTCTGTCACTGTATAACACTGGGGTACAGTACTGGTGGATAGAGGTCTGTCACTGTATAACACTGGGATACAGTACTGGTGGATAAAGGTCTGTTACTGTTTAACAGTGGGATAAATTATTGTTGGATACAAGTCTGTCACTGTATAACACCGGGGTACAGTACTGGTGGATAACGGTCTGTCACTGTGTAACACTGGGGTACAGTACTGGTGGATAACGGTCAGTCACTGTATACCGGGGTATAGTACTGGTGGATAGAGGTCTGTCACTGTATAACACCGGGGTACAGTACTGGTGGATAGAGGTCTGTCACTGTATGACACCGGGGTACAGTACTGGTGGCTAAAGGTCTGTCACTGTATAACACTGGGGTACAGTACTGGTGGATAGAGGTCTGTCACTGTATAACACTGGGATACAGTACTGGTGGATAAAGGTCTGTTACTGTTTAACAGTGGCATAAATTATTGTTGGATACAAGTCTGTCATTGTATCACACCGGGGTACAGTACTGGTGGATAACGGTCTGTCACTGTGTAACACTGGGGTACAGTACTGGTGGATAGAAGTCTGTCACTGTGTAACACTGGGGTACAGTACTGGTGGATAACGGTCAGTCACTGTATACCGGGGTATAGTACTGGTGGATAGAGGTCTGTCACTGTATAACACCGGGGTACAGTACTGGTGGATAGAGGTCTGTCACTGTATAACACTGGGGTGCAGTACTGGTAGATAAATATCTGTTACTGTTTAACAGTGAGATTAATTATTGGTGGATACAAGTCTGTCACTGTAAAAAACACCGGCGTACAGTACTTGTGGATAAAGGTCTGTTACTGTTTAACAGTGGGAAAAATTATTGTTGGATACAAGTCTGTCACTGTGTAACACCGGGGTACAGTACAGGTGGATAAAGGTCTGTTACTGTTTAACAGTGGGATAAATTATTGTTGGATACAAGTCTGTCACTGTGTAACACCGGGGTACAGTACTGGTGGATAGAAGTCTGTCACTAGATAACATCGGGGTACAGTACTGGTTGCTAGAGGTCTGTCACTGTATAACACTGGGGTACAGTACTGGTGGATAGAGGTCTGTCACTGTTTAACACTGCGGTATAGTACTGGTGGATAGAGGTATGTCACTGTATAACACCGGGGTACAATACTGGTGGATAGAGGACTGTCACTATATAACACTGGGGTACAGTACTGGTGGATAAAGGTCTGTCACTGTGTAACACTGGGGGAGAGTACTGGTGGATAAAGATCTGTCACTGTATAACACCAGGTACAGTACTGGTGGATAGAGGTCTGTCACTGTTTAACAGTGGGATAAATTATTGATGGATACAAGTCTGTCACTACCACCAGGTGCAGTACTGGTGGATAAAGGTCTGTCACGAATATAACACTGGGCTGCAGTACTGGTGGATAAAGGTCTGTCACTGTATAGCACCGGGGTACAGTACTGGTGGATAGAGGTCTGTCACTGTTTAACACCGGGGTACAGTACTGGTGGATAGATGTCTGTCACAGTATAACTTCAGGTACAGTACTGGTGGGTAGAGGACTGTCACTGTATAACACCAGGTACAGTGCTGGTGAATAGAGGTCTGTCACTGTATAACACCGGGGTACAGTACTGGTGGCTAGAGGTCAGTCACTGTATACCGGGGTACAGTACTGGTGGATAGAGATCTGTCACTGTATACCACCGGGGTACAGTACTGGTGGATAGAGGTCTGTCACTGTGTAACACTGGGGTACAGTACTGGTGGATAGAGGACTGGCACTTTATAACACCGGGGTACATTACTGGTGGATAAAGGTCTGTTACTGTTCAACAGTGGGATAAATTATAGGTGGATACAAGTCTGTCACTGTATAACACTGGGGTACAGTACTGGTGGATAGAGGTCTGTCACTGTATAACACTGGGGTGCAGTACTGGTAGATAAATATCTGTTACTGTTTAACAGTGAGATTAATTATTGGTGGATACAAGTCTGTCACTGTATAACACCGGGGTACAGTACTTGTGGATAAAGGTCTGTTACTGTTTAACAGTGGGAAAAATTATTGTTGGATACAAGTCTGTCACTGTGTAACACCAGGGTACAGTACAGGTGGATTAAGGTCTGTTACTGTTTAACAGTGGGATAAATTATTGTTGGATACAAGTCTGTCACTGTGTAACACCGGGGTACAGTACTGGTGGATAGAAGTCTGTCACTGTATAACACCGGGGTACAGTACTGGTTGCTAGAGGTCTGTCACTGTATAACACTGGGGTGCAGTACTGGTGGATAGAAGTCTGTCACTGTATAACACCAGGTACAGTGCTGGTGGATTGAGGTCTGTCACTGTGTAACACCGCGGTACAGTAATGGAGGATAGATGTCTGTCACTGTGTAACACAGGGGTACAGTACTGGTGAATAGAGGTCTGTCACTTTATAACACCAGGGTACAGTACTGGTGGATAAAGGTCTGTTACTGTTTAACAGTGGGATAAATTATTGGTGGATACAAGTCTGTCACTGTTGAACACTGGGGTACAGTACTGGTGGATAGAGCTCTGACACTGTTTAACACTGGGGTACAGTACTGATGGATAGAGGTCTGTCACTGTATAACACCGGGGTATAGTACTGGTGGATAGAGGTCTGCCACTGTATAACACTGGGGTACAGTACTGGTGGATAGAGGTCTGTCACTGTTTAACACTGGGGTACAGTACTGGTGGATAGAGGTCTGTCACTGTTTAACACTGGGGTACAGTACTGGTGGATAGAGGCCTGTCACTGTATAACACCGGGGTACAGTACTGGTGGATAGAGGTCTGCCACTGTATAACACCGGGGTACAGTAGTGGTGGATAGAAGTCTGTCACTGTATAACACTGGGGTACAGTACTGGTGGATAGAGGTCTGTCACTGTATAACACCGGGGTACAGTATTGGTGGAAAAAGGTCTGTCACTATGTAACACTGGTGTACAGTATTGGTGGATAAAGGTCTGTCACTATATAACACTGGGGTACAGTATTGGTGGATAAAGGTCAGTCACGATATAACACCGGGGTACAGTATTGGTGGATAAAGGTCTGTCACTGTATTACACTGGGGTACAGTATTGGTGGATAAATGTGTGTCACTATATAACACTGGGGTACAGTATTGGTGGATAAAGGTCTGTCACTGTATAACACTGTGGTACAGTATTGGTGGATAAAGGTCTGTCACTATATAACACTGGGGTACAGTATTGGTGGAAAAAGGTCTGTCACTATATAACACTGGGGTACAGTATTGGTGGATAAAAGTCTGTCACTGTATAACACTGGGGTACAGTATTGGTGGAAAAAGGTCTATCACTGTTTAACAGTGGATAAATTATTGGTGGATACAAATCTGTCATTGTATAACACCGGGGTACAATACTGGTGGATAGAGGTCTGTCACTGAATAACACTGGGGTACAGTACTGGTGGATAGAGGTCTGTCACTGTATAACACTGGGGTACAGTACTGGTGAATAGAGGTCTGTCATTGTATAACACCGGGGTACAGTACTGGTGGATAGAGGTCTGTCACTGTTTAACACTGGGGTACAGTACTGGTGGATAGAGGTCTGTCACTGTATAACACTGGGGTACAGTACTGGTGAATAGAGGTCTGTCATTGTATAACACCGGGGTACAATACTGGTGGATAGAGGACTGTCACTATATAACACTGGGGTACAGTACTGGTGGATAAAGGTCTGTCACTGTGTAACACTGGGGTACAGTACTGGTGGATAAAGATCTGTCACTGTATAACACCAGGTACAGTACTGGTGGATAGAGGTCTGTCACTGTTTAACAGTGGGATAAATTATTGGTGGATACAAGTCTGTCACTACCACCAGGTGCAGTACTGGTGGATAAAGGTCTGTCACGAATATAACACTGGGCTGCAGTACTGGTGGATAAAGGTCTGTCACTGTATAGCACCGGGTTCCAGTACTGGTGGATAGAGGTCTGTCACTGTTTAACACCGGGGTACAGTACTGGTGGATAGATGTCTGTCACAGTATAACTTCAGGTACAGTACTGGTGGGTAGAGGACTGTCACTGTATAACACCAGGTACAGTGCTGGTGAATAGAGGTCTGTCACTGTATAACACCGGGGTACAGTACTGGTGGCTAGAGGTCAGTCACTGTATACCGGGGTACAGTACTGGTGGATAGAGATCTGTCACTGTATACCACCGGGGTACAGTACTGGTGGATAGAGGTCTGTCACTGTGTAACACTGGGGCACAGTACTGGTGGATAGAGGACTGGCACTTTATAACACCGGGGTACATTACTGGTGGATAAAGGTCTGTTACTGTTCAACAGTGGGATAAATTATAGGTGGATACAAGTCTGTCACTGTATAACACTGGGGTACAGTACTGGTGGATAGAGGTCTGTCACTGTATAACACTGGGGTGCAGTACTGGTAGATAAATATCTGTTACTGTTTAACAGTGAGATTAATTATTGGTGGATAGAAGTCTGTCACTGTATAACACCGGGGTACAGTACAGGTGGATTAAGGTCTGTTACTGTTTAACAGTGGGATAAATTATTGTTGGATACAAGTCTGTCACTGTGTAACACCGGGGTACAGTACTGGTGGATAGAAGTCTGTCACTGTATAACACCGGGGTACAGTACTGGTTGCTAGAGGTCTGTCACTGTATAACACTGGGGTGCAGTACTGGTGGATAGAAGTCCGTCACTGTATAACACCGCGGTACAGTACCGGTTGCTAGAGGTCTGTCACTGTATAACACTGGGGTGCAGTACTGGTGGATAGAAGTCTGTCACTGTATAACACCAGGTACAGTGCTGGTGGATTGAGGTCTGTCACTGTGTAACACCGGGGTACAGTAATGGAGGATAGATGTCTGTCACTGTGTAACACAGGGGTACAGTACTGGTGAATAGAGGTCTGTCACTTTATAACACCAGGGTACAGTACTGGTGGATAAAGGTCTGTTACTGTTTAACAGTGGGATAAATTATTGGTGGATACAAGTCTGTCACTGTGTAACACAGGGGTACAGTACTGGTGAATAGAGGTCTGTCACTTTATAACACCAGGGTACAGTACTGGTGGATAAAGGTCTGTTACTGTTTAACAGTGGGATAAATTATTGGTGGATACAAGTCTGTCACTGTTGAACACTGGGGTACAGTACTGGTGGATAGAGCTCTGACACTGTTTAACACTGGGGTACAGTACTGATGGATAGAGGTCTGTCACTGTATAACACCGGGGTATAGTACTGGTGGATAGAGGTCTGCCACTGTATAACACTGGGGTACAGTACTGGTGGATAGAGGTCTGTCACTGTTTAACACTGGGGTACAGTACTGGTGGATAGAGGTCTGTCACTGTTTAACACTGGGGTACAGTACTGGTGGATAGAGGCCTGTCACTGTATAACACCGGGGTACAGTACTGGTGGATAGAGGTCTGCCACTGTATAACTCCGGGGTACAGTAGTGGTGGATAGAAGTCTGTCACTGTATAACACTGGGGTACAGTACTGGTGGATAGAGGTCTGTCACTGTATAACACCGGGGTACAGTATTGGTGGAAAAAGGTCTGTCACTATATAACACTGGTGTACAGTATTGGTGGATAAAGGTCTGTCACTATATAACACTGGGGTACAGTATTGGTGGATAAAGGTCAGTCACGATATAACACCGGGGTACAGTATTGGTGGATAAAGGTCTGTCACTGTATAACACTGTGGTACAGTATTGGTGGATAAAGGTCTGTCACTATATAACACTGGGGTACAGTATTGGTGGAAAAAGGTCTGTCACTATATAACACTGGGGTACAGTATTGGTGGATAAAAGTCTGTCACTGAATAACACTGGGGTACAGTATTGGTGGAAAAACGTCTGTCACTATATGACACTGGGGTACAGTACTGGTGGATAGAGGTCTGTCACTGTTTAACACTGCGGTATAGTACTGGTGGATAGAGGTATGTCACTGTATAACACCGGGGTACAATACTGGTGGATAGAGGTCTGTCACCATATAACACTGGGGTACAGTACTGGTGGATAAAGGTCTGTCACTGTATAACACCGGGGTACAGTACTGGTGGCTGAAGGTCTGTCACTGTATAACACTGGGGTACAGTACTGGTGGATAGAGGTCTGTCACTGTATAACACTGGGATACAGTACTGGTGGATAAAGGTCTGTTACTGTTTAACAGTGGGATAAATTATTGGTGGATACAAGCCTGTCACTGTATAACACCGGGGTACAGTACTGGTGGCTAGAGGTCAGTCACTGTATACCGGGGTACAGTACTGGTGGATAGAGATCTGTCACTGTATAACACCGGGGTACAGTACTGGTGGATAGAGGTCTGTCACTGTGTAACACTGGGGTACAGTACTGGTGGATAGAGGACTGTCACTTTATAACACCGGGGTACATTACTGGTGGATAAAGGTCTGTTACTGTTCAACAGTGGGATAAATTATTGGTGGATACAAGTCTGTCACTGTATAACACTGGGGTACAGTACTGGTGGATAGAGGTCTATCACTGAATAACACCGGGGTACAGTAGTGGTGGTTAGAGGTCTGTCACTGTATAACACTGGGGTGCAGTTCTGGTGGATAAAGGTCTGTCACTCTTTAACAGTGGGATAAATTATTGGTGGATACAAGTCTGTCACTGTATATCACCGGGGTACAGTACTGGCGGATAGAGGTCTGTCACTGTTTAACACCGGGGTACAGTATTGGTGGATAAAGGTCTGTCACAATATAACACCGGGGTACAGTATTGGTGGATAAAGGTCTGTCACTGTATAACACTGGGGTACAGTATTGGTGAAAAAAGGTCTGTCACTATATAACAATGGGGTACAGTATTGGTGGATAAAGGTCTGTCACTATATAACGCTGGGGTACAGTATTGGCGGATAAAGGTCTGTAACGATATAACACCGGGGTACAGTATTGGTGGATGAAGGTCTGTCACTGTATTACACTGTGGTACAGTATTGGTGGATAAATGTGTGTCACTATATAACACTGGGGTACAGTATTGGTGGATAAAGGTCTGTCACTGTATAACACTGGGGTACAGTATTGGTGGATAAAGGTCTGTCACTATATAACACTGGGGTACAGTATTGGTGGATAAAAGTCTGTCACTGAATAACACTGGGGTACAGTATTGGTGGAAAAACGTCTGTCACGATATGACACTGGGGTACAGTACTGGTGGATAGAGGTCTGTCACTGTTTAACACTGCGGTATAGTACTGGTGGATAGAGGTATGTCACTGTATAACACCGGGGTACAATACTGGTGGATAGAGGTCTGTCACCATATAACACTGGGGTACAGTACTGGTGGATAAAGGTCTGTCACTGTATAACACCGGGGTACAGTACTGGTGGCTGAAGGTCTGTCACTGTATAACACTGGGGTACAGTACTGGTGGATAGAGGTCTGTCACTGTATAACACTGGGATACAGTACTGGTGGATAAAGGTCTGTTACTGTTTAACAGTGGGATAAATTATTGGTGGATACAAGCCTGTCACTGTATAACACCGGGGTACAGTACTGGTGGATAGAGGTCTGTCACTGTTTAACACTTGGGTACAGTACTGGTGGATAGAAGTCTGTCACTGTTTAACACCGGGGTACAGTACTGGTTGCTAGAGTTCTGTCACTGTATAACACTGGGGTGCAGTACTGGTAGATAAATACCTGTTACTGTTTAACAGTGAGATTAATTATTGGTGCATACAAGTCTGTCACTGCATAACACCGGGGTACA
This sequence comes from Scyliorhinus torazame, assembly GCF_047496885.1. Lineage (NCBI taxonomy): Eukaryota > Metazoa > Chordata > Chondrichthyes > Carcharhiniformes > Scyliorhinidae > Scyliorhinus > Scyliorhinus torazame. The sequence goes on from NC_092724.1 coordinate 84,223,234, forward strand.
GTACAGGTGGATAAAGGTCTGATACTGTTTAACAGTGGGATAAATTATTGGTGGATACAAGTCTGTCACTGTAGAACACCGGGGTACAGTACTTGTGGATAGAGGTCTGTCACTGAATAACACTGGGGTACAGTACTGGTGGATAGAGGTCTGTCATTGTATAACACCGGGGTACAGTACTGGTGGATAGAGGTCTGTCACTGTTTAACACTGCGGTATTGTACTGGTGGATAGAGGTATGTCACTGTATAACACTGGGGTACAATACTGGCAGATAGAGGTCTGTCACCATATAACACTGGGGTACAGTACTGGTGGATAAAGGTCTGTCACTGTATAACACCGGGGTACAGTACTGGTGGCTAAAGGTCTGTCACTGTATAACACTGGGGTACAGTACTGGTGGATAGAGGTCTGTCACTGTATAACACTGGGATACAGTACTGGTGGATAAAGGCCTGTTACTGTTTAACAGTGGGATAAATTATTGGATACAAATCTGTCATTGTATAACACTGGGGTACAATACTGGTGGATAGAGGTCTGTCACTGTTGAACACTGGGGTTCAGTACTGGTGGATAGAGCTCTGACACTGTTTAACACTGGGGTACAGTACTGATGGATAGAGGTCTGTCACTGTATAACACCGGGGTATAGTACTGGTGGATAGAGGTCTGCCATTGTATAACACTGGGGTACAGTACTGGTGGATAGAGGTCTGTCACTGTATAACACCGGGGTACAGTGCTGGTGGATAGAGGTCTGCCACTGTATAACACCGGGGTACAGTAGTGGTGGATAGAAGTCTGTCACTGTATAACACTGGGGTACAGTACTGGTGGATAGAGGTCTGTCACTGCATAACACCGGGGTACAGTATTGGTGGAAAAAGTTCTGTCACTATATAACACTGGGGTACAGTATTGGTGGATAAAGGTCTGTCACTATATAACACCGGGGTACAGCACTGGTGGATAGATGTCTGTCACAGTATAACTTCAGGTACAGTACTGGTGGGTAGAGGACTGTCACTGTATAACACCAGGTACAGTGCTGGTGAATAGAGGTCTGTCACTGTATAACACCGGGGTACAGTACTGGTGGCTAGAGGTCAGTCACTGTATACCGGGGTACAGTACTGGTGGATAGAGATCTGTCACTGTATAACACCGGGGTACAGTACTGGTGGATAGAGGTCTGTCACTGTGTAACACTGGGGTACAGTACTGGTGGATAGAGGACTGTCACTTTATAACACCGGGGTACATTACTGGTGGATAAAGGTCTGTTACTGTTCAACAGTGGGATAAATTATTGGTGGATACAAGTCTGTCACTGTATAACACTGGGGTACAGTACTGGTGGATAGAGGTCTATCACTGAATAACACCGGGGTACAGTAGTGGTGGTTAGAGGTCTGTCACTGGAAACACTGGGGTGCAGTTCTGGTGGATAAAGGTCTGTCACTCTTTAACAGTGGGATAAATTATTGGTGGATACAAGTCTGTCACTGTATATCACCGGGGTACAGTACTGGCGGATAGAGGTCTGTCACTGTTTAACACCGGGGTACAGTATTGGTGGATAAAGGTCTGTCACAATATAACACCGGGGTACAGTATTGGTGGATAAAGGTCTGTCACTGTATAACACTGGGGTACAGTATTGGTGAAAAAAGGTCTGTCACTATATAACAATGGGGTACAGTATTGGTGGATAAAGGTCTGTCACTATATAACGCTGGGGTACAGTATTGGCGGATAAAGGTCTGTAACGATATAACACCGGGGTACAGTATTGGTGGATGAAGGTCTGTCACTGTATTACACTGTGGTACAGTATTGGTGGATAAATGTGTGTCACTATATAACACTGGGGTACAGTATTGGTGGATAAAGGTCTGTCACTGTATAACACTGGGGTACAGTATTGGTGGATAAAGGTCTGTCACTATATAACACTGGGGTACAGTATTGGTGGATAAAGGTCTGTCACTGTATAACACTGGGGTACAGTATTGGTGGAAAAAGGTCTGTCACTATATAACACTGGGGTACAGTATTGGTGGATAAACTTCTGTCACTGTATAACACTGGGGTACAGTTTTGGTGGAAAAAGGTCTGTCACTGTTTAACAGTGGATAAATTATTGGTGGATACAAATCTGTCATTGTATAACACCGGGGTACAATACTGGTGGATAGAGGTCTGTCACTGATTAACACTGGGGTACAGTACTGGTGGATAGAGGTCTGTCACTGTATAACACTGGGGTACAGTACTGGTGAATAGAGGTCTGTCATTGTATAACACCGGGGTACAGTACTGGTGGATAGAGGTCTGTCACTGTTTAATACTGCGGTATAGTACTGCTGGATAGAGGTATGTCACTGTATAACACCGGGGTACAGTACTGGTGGATAAAGGTCTGTCACTGTATGACACCGGGGTACAATACTGGTGGATAAAGGTCTGTCACTGTATTACACTGGGGTACAGTATTGGTGGATAAAAGTCTGTCACTGTATAACACTGGGGTACAGTATTGGTGGAAAAAGGTCTGTCACTATATGACACTGGGGTACAGTACTGGTGGATAGAGGTCTGTCACTGTTTAACACTGCGGTATAGTACTGGTGGATAGAGGTATGTCACTGTATAACACCGGGGTACAATACTGGTGGATAGAGGTCTGTCACCATATAACACTGGGGTACAGTACTGGTGGATAAAGGTCTGTCACTGTATAACACCGGGGTACAGTACTGGTGGCTGAAGGTCTGTCACTGTATAACACTGGGGTACAGTACTGGTGGATAGAGGTCTGTCACTGTATAACACTGGGATACAGTACTGGTGGATAAAGGTCTGTTACTGTTTAACAGTGGGATAAATTATTGGTGGATACAAGCCTGTCACTGTATAACACCGGGGTACAGTACTGGTGGATAGAGGTCTGTCACTGTTTAACACTGGGGTACAGTACTGGTGGATAGAAGTCTGTCACTGTTTAACACCGGGGTACAGTACTGGTTGCTAGAGTTCTGTCACTGTATAACACTGGGGTGCAGTACTGGTAGATAAATACCTGTTACTGTTTAACAGTGAGATTAATTATTGGTGGATACAAGTCTGTCACTGCATAACACCGGGGTACAGTACAGGTGGATAAAGGTCTGATACTGTTTAACAGTGGGATAAATTATTGGTGGATACAAGTCTGTCACTGTAGAACACCGGGGTACAGTACTTGTGGATAGAGGTCTGTCACTGAATGACACTGGGGTACAGTACTGGTGGATAGAGGTCTGTCATTGTATAACACCGGGGTACAGTACTGGTGGATAGAGGTCTGTCACTGTTTAACACTGCGGTATTGTACTGGTGGATAGAGGTATGTCACTGTATAACACCGGGGTACAATACTGGCAGATAGAGGTCTGTCACCATATAACACTGGGGTACAGTACTGGTGGATAAAGGTCTGTCACTGTATAACACCGGGGTACAGTACTGGTGGCTAAAGGTCTGTCACTGTATAACACTGCGGTACAGTACTGGTGGATAGAGGTCTGTCACTGTATAACACTGGGATACAGTACTGGTGGATAAAGGTCTGTTACTGTTTAACAGTGGGATAAATTATTGGATACAAATCTGTCATTGTATAACACTGGGGTACAATACTGGTGGATAGAGGTCTGTCACTGTTGAACACTGGGGTTCAGTACTGGTGGATAGAGCTCTGACACTGTTTAACACTGGGGTACAGTACTGATGGATAGAGGTCTGTCACTGTATAACACCGGGGTATAGTACTGGTGGATAGTGGTCTGCCATTGTATAACACTGGGGTACAGTACTGGTGGATAGAGGTCTGTCACTGTATAACACCGGGGTACAGTACTGGTGGATAGAGGTCTGCCACTGTATAACACCGGGGTACAGTAGTGGTGGATAGAAGTCTGTCACTGTATAACACTGGGGTACAGTACTGGTGGATAGAGGTCTGTCACTGTATAACACCGGGGTACAGTATTGGTGGAAAAAGGTCTGTCACTATATAACACTGGGGTACAGTATTGGTGGATAAAGGTCTGTCACTATATAACACCGGGGTACAGTACTGGTGGATAGATGTCTGTCACAGTATAACTTCAGGTACAGTACTGGTGGGTAGAGGACTGTCACTGTATAACACCAGGTACAGTGCTGGTGAATAGAGGTCTGTCACTGTATAACACCGGGGTACAGTACTGGTGGCTAGAGGTCAGTCACTGTATACCGGGGTACAGTACTGGTGGATAGAGATCTGTCACTGTATAACACCGGGGTACAGTACTGGTGGATAGAGGTCTGTCACTGTGTAACACTGGGGTACAGTACTGGTGGATAGAGGACTGTCACTTTATAACACCGGGGTACATTACTGGTGGATAAAGGTCTGTTACTGTTCAACAGTGGGATAAATTATTGGTGGATACAAGTCTGTCACTGTATAACACTGGGGTACGGTACTGGTGGATAGAGGTCTATCACTGAATAACACCGGGGTACAGTAGTGGTGGTTAGAGGTCTGTCACTGTATAACACTGGGGTGCAGTTCTGGTGGATAAAGGTCTGTCACTCTTTAACAGTGGGATAAATTATTGGTGGATACAAGTCTGTCACTGTATATCACCGGGGTACAGTACTGGCGGATAGAGGTCTGTCACTGTTTAACACCGGGGTACAGTATTGGTGGATAAAGGTCTGTCACAATATAACACCGGGGTACAGTATTGGTGGATAAAGGTCTGTCACTGTATAACACTGGGGTACAGTATTGGTGAAAAAAGGTCTGTCACTATATAACAATGGGGTACAGTATTGGTGGATAAAGGTCTGTCACTATATAACGCTGGGGTACAGTATTGGCGGATAAAGGTCTTTAACGATATAACACCGGGGTACAGTATTGGTGGATAAAGGTCTGTCACTGTATTACACTGTGGTACAGTATTGGTGGATAAATGTGTGTCACTATATAACACTGGGGTACAGTATTGGTGGATAAAGGTCTGTCACTGTATAACACTGGGGTACAGTATTGGTGGATAAAGGTCTGTCACTATATAACACTGGGGTACAGTATTGGTGGATAAAGGTCTGTCACTGTATAACACTGGGGTACAGTATTGGTGGAAAAAGGTCTGTCACTATATAACACTGGGGTACAGTATTGGTGGATAAACTTCTGTCACTGTATAACACTGGGGTACAGTTTTGGTGGAAAAAGGTCTGTCACTGTTTAACAGTGGATAAATTATTGGTGGATACAAATCTGTCATTGTATAACACCGGGGTACAATACTGGTGGATAGAGGTCTGTCACTGAATAACACTGGGGTACAGTACTGGTGGATAGAGGTCTGTCACTGTATAACACTGGGGTACAGTACTGGTGAATAGAGGTCTGTCATTGTATAACACCGGGGTACAGTACTGGTGGATAGAGGTCTGTCACTGTTTAATACTGCGGTATAGTACTGGTGGATAGAGGTATGTCACTGTATAACACCGGGGTACAATACTGGTGGATAGAGGTCTGTCACTATATAACACTGGGGTACAGTACTGGTGGAGAAAGGTCTGTCACTGTATGACACCGGGGTACAATACTGGTGGCTAAAGGTCTGTCACTGTATAACACTGGGGTACAGTACTGGTGGAGAGAGGTCTGTCACTGTATAACACTGGGATACAGTACTGGTGGATAAAGATCTGTTACTGTTTAACAGTGGGATAAATTTTTGGTGGATACAAGTCTGTCACTGTATAACACCGGGGTACAGTACTGGTGGATAGAGGTCTGTCACTGTGTAACAGTGGGGTACAGTACTGGTGGATAACGGTCTGTCACTGTGTAACATTGGGGTACAGTACTGGTGGATAGAAGTCTGTCACTGTGTAACACTGGGGTACAGTACTGGTGGATAACGGTCAGTCACTATATACCGGGGTACAGTACTGGTGGATAGAGGTCTGTCACTGTATAACACTGGGGTGCAATACTGGTAAATAAATATCTGTAACTGTTTAACAGTGAGATTAATTATTGGTGGATACAAGTCTGTCACTGTATAACACCGGGGTACAGTACTTGTGGATAAAGGTCTGTTACTGTTTAACAGTGGGATAAATTATTGTTGGATACAAGTCTGTCACTGTGTAACACCGGGGTACAGTACTGGTGGATAGAAGTCTGTCACTGTATAACACCGGGGTACAGTACTGGTTGCTAGAGGTCTGTCACTGTATAACACTGGGGTGCAGTACTGGTGGATAGAAGTCTGTCACTGTATAACACCGCGGTACAGTACTGGTTGCTAGAGGTCTGTCACTGTATAACACTGGGGTGCAGTACTGGTGGATAGAAGTCTGTCACTGTATAACACCAGGTACAGTGCTGGTGGATTGAGGTCTGTCACTGTGTAACACCGGGGTACAGTAATGGTGGATAGATGTCTGTCACTGTGTAACACAGGGGTACAGTACTGGTGAATAGAGGTCTGTCACTTTATAACACCAGGGTACAGTACTGGTGGATAAAGGTCTGTTACTGTTTAACAGTGGGATAAATTATTGGTGGATACAAGTCTGTCACTGTTGAACACTGGGGTACAGTACTGGTGGATAGAGCTCTGACACTGTTTAACACTGGGGTACAGTACTGATGGATAGAGGTCTGTCACTGTATAACACCGGGGTATAGTACTGGTGGATAGAGGTCTGCCACTGTATAACACCGGGGTACAATATTGGTGGATAGAGGTCTGTCACTGTATGACACTGGGGTACAGTACTGGTGGATAGAATTCTGTCACTGTATAACACTGGGGTACAGTACTGGTGGATAGAGGTCTGTCACTGTTTAACACTGGGGTACAGTACTGGTGGATAGAAGCCTGTCACTGTTTAACACTGGGTACAGTACTGGTGGATAGAGGTCTGTCACTGTATAACACCGGGGTACAGTACTGGTGGATAGAGGTCTGCCACTGTATAACACCGGGGTACAGTAGTGGTGGATAGAAGTCTGTCACTGTATAACACTGGGGTACAGTACTGGTGGATAGAGGTCTGTCACTGTATAACACCGGGGTACAGTATTGGTGGAAAAAGGTCTGTCACTATATAACACTGGTGTACAGTATTGGTGGATAAAGGTCTGTCACTATATAACACTGGGGTACAGTATTGGTGGATAAAGGTCTGTCACGATATAACACCGGGGTACAGTATTGGTAGATAAAGGTCTGTCACTATATAACACTGGGGTACAGTATTGGTGGATAAAGGTCTGTCACTGTTTAACAGTGGATAAATATTTGGTGGATACAAATCTGTCATTGTATAACACCGGGGTACAATACTGGTGGATAGAGGTCTGTCACCATATAACACTGGGGTACAGTACTGGTGGATAAAGGCCTGTCACTGTATAACACCGGGGTACAGTACTGGTGGCTAAAGGTCTGTCAATGTATAACACTGGGGTACAGTACTGGTGGATAGAGGTCTGTCACTGTATAACACTGGAATACAGTACTGGTGGATAAAGGTCTGTTACTGTTTAACAGTGGGATAAATTATTGGTGGATACAAGTCTGTCACTGTAGAACACCGGGGTACAGTACTTGTGGATAGAGGTCTTCACTGAATAACACTGTGGTACAGTACTGATGGATAGAGTTCTGTCACTGTATAACACTGGGGTACAGTACTGGTGAATAGAGGTCTGTCATTGTATAACACCGGGGTACAGTACTGGTGGATAGAGGTCTGTCACTGTTTAACACTGCGGTATAGTACTGGTGGATAGAGGTATGTCACTGTATAACACCGGGGTACAATACTGGTGGATAGTGGTCTGTCACCATATAACACTGGGGTACAGTACTGGTGGATAAAGGTCTGTCACTGTATAACACCGGGGTACAGTACTGGTGGCTAAATGTCTGTCACTGTATAACACTGGGGTACAGTACTGGTGGATAGAAGTCTGTCACTGTATAACACTGGGATACAGTACTGGTGGATAAAGGTCTGTTACTGTTTAACAGAGGGATAAATTATTGGTGGATACATGTCTGTCACTGTATAACACCAGGGTACAGTACTGGTGGATAGAGGTCTGTCACTGTTTAACACTGGGGTACAGTACTGGTGGATAGAAGTCTGTCACTGTATAACACCGGGGTACAGTACTGGTTGCTCGAGGTCTGTCACTGTATAACACTGGGGTGCAGTACTGGTAGATAAATATCTGTTACTGTTTAACAGTGAGATTAATTATTGATGGATACAAGTCTGTCACTGTATAACACCGGGGTACAGTACTGGTGGATAAAGGTCTGTTACTGTTTAACAGTGGGATAAATTATTGGTGGATACAAGTCTGTCACTGTAGAACACCGGGGTACAGTACTTGTGGATAAAGGTCTGTTACAGTTTAACAGTGGGATAAATTATTGTTGGATACAAGTCTGTCACTGTGTAACACCGGGGTACAGTACTGGTGGATAAAGGTCTGTTACCGTTTTAACAGTGGGATAAATTATTGGTGGATGCGAGTCTGTCACTGAATAACACTGGGGTACAGTACTGGTGGATAGAGGTCTGTCACTGTATAACACTGGGGTACAGTATTGGTGGATAAAGGTCTGTCACTATATAACACTGGGGTACAGTATTGGTGGAAAAAGGTCTGTCACTATATAACACTGGGGTACAGTATTGGTGGAAAAAGGTCTGTCACTGTTTAACAGTGGATAAATTATTGGTGGATACAAATCTGTCATTGTATAACACCGGGGTACAATACTGGTGGATAGAGGTCTGTCACTGAATAACACTGGGGTACAGTACTGGTGGATAGAGGTCTGTCACTGTTCACACTGGGGTACAGTACTGGTGAATAGAGGTCTGTCATTGTATAACACCGGGGTACAGTACTGGTGGATAGAGGTCTGTCACTGTTTAACACTGCGGTATAGTACTGGTGGATAGAGGTATGTCACTGTATAACACCGGGGTACAATACTGGTGGATAGAGATCTGTCACCATATAACACTGGGGTACAGTACTGGTGGATAAAGGTCTGTCACTGTATAACACCGGGGTACAGTACTGAGTACTGGTGGCTAAAGGTCTGTCACTGTATAACACTGGGGTACAGTACTGGTGGATAGAGGTCTGTCACTGTATAACACTGGGATACAGTACTGGTGGATAAAGGTCTGATACTGTTTAACAGTGGGATAAATTATTGGTGGATACAAGTCTGTCACTGTATAACACCGGGGTACAGTTCTGGTGGATAGAGGTCTGTCACTGTGTAACACTGGGGTCCAGTACTGGTGGATAACGGTCTGTCACTGTTTAACACTGGGGTACAGTACTGGTGGATAGAGCTCTGACACTTTATAACACCAGGGTACAGTACTGGTGGATAGAGGTCTGTTACTGTTTAACAGTGGGATAAATTATTGGATACAAGTCTGTCATTGTATAACACTGGGGTACAATACTGGTGGATAGAGGTCTGTCACTGTTGAACACTGGGGTACAGTACTGATGGATAGAGGTCTGTCACTGTATAACACCGGGGTACAGTGCTGGTGGATAGAGGTCTGCCACTGTATAACACCGGGGTACAGTAGTGGTGGATAGACGTCTGTCACTGTATAACACTGGGGTACAGTATTGGTGGAGAAAGGTCTGTCACGATATAACACCGGGGTACAGTATTGGTGGATAAAGGTCTGTCACTGTATTACACTGGGGTACAGTATTGGTGGATAAATGTGTGTCACTATATAACACTGGGGTACAGTATTGGTGGATAAAGGTCTGTCACTGTATAACACTGGGGTACAGTATTGGTGGATAAAGGTCTGTCACTATATAACACTGGGGTACAGTATTGGTGGATAAAGGTCTGTCACTGTATAACAGTGGGGTACAGTATTGGTGGAAAAAGGTCTGTCACTATATAACACTGGGGAACAGTATTGGTGGATAAAAGTCTGTCACTGTATAACACTGGGGTACAGTATTGGTGGAAAAAGGTCTGTCACTATATAACACTGGGGTACAGTGTTGGTGGATAAAGGGGTGTCACTACAACACCGGGGTACAGTACTGGTGGATAAAGGTCTGTCACTGAATAACACTGGGGTACAGTACTGGTGGATAGAGGTCTGTCACTGTATAACACTGGGGTACAGTACTGGTGAATAGAGGTCTGTCATTGTATAACACCGGGGTACAATACTGGTGGATAGAGGTCTGTCACTGAATAACACTGGGGTACAGTACTGGTGGATAGAGGTCTGTCACTGTATAACACTGGGGTACAGTACTGGTGAATAGAGGTCTGTCATTGTATAACACCGGGGTACAGTACTGGTGGATAGAGGTCTGTCACTGTTTAATACTGCGGTATAGTACTGGTGGATAGAGGTATGTCACTGTATAACACCGGGGTACAATACTGGTGGATAGAGGTCTGTCACTATATAACACTGGGGTACAGTACTGGTGGATAAAGGTCTGTCACTGTATGACACCGGGGTACAGTACTGGTGGCTAAAGGTCTGTCACTGTATAACACTGGGATACAGTACTGGTGGATAAAGATCTGATACTGTTTAACAGTGGGATAAATTTTTGGTGGATACAAGTCTGTCACTGAATAACACCGGGGTACAGTACTGGTGGATAGAGGTCTGTCACTGTGTAACACTGGGGTACAGTACTGGTGGATAACGGTCTGTCACTGTGTAACACTGGGGTACAGTACTGGTGGATAGAAGTCTGTCACTGTGTAACACTGGGGTACAGTAGTGGTGGATAACGGTCAGTCACTGTATACCGGGGTACAGTACTGGTGGATAGAGGTCTGTCACTGTATAACACTGGGGTGCAGTACTGGTAAATAAATATCTGTTACTGTTTAACAGTGAGATTAATTATTGGTGGATACAAGTCTGGCACTGTATAACACCGGGATACAGCACTTGTGGATAAAGGTCTGTTACTGTTTAACAGTGGGATAAATTATTGTTGGATACAAGTCTGTCACTGTGTAACACCGGGGTACAGTACTGGTGGATAAAGGTCTGTTACTGTTTAACAGTGGGATAAATTATTGTTGGATACAAGTCTGTCACTGTGTAACACCGGGGTACAGTACTGGTGGATAGAAGTCTGTCACTGTATAACACCGGGGTACAGTACTGGTTGCTAGAGGTCTGTCACTGTATAACACTGGGGTGCAGTACTGGTGGATAGAAGTCTGTCACTGTATAACACCGCGGTACAGTACTGGTTGCTAGAGGTCTGTCACTGTATAACACTGGGGTGCAGTACTGGTGGATAGAAGTCTGTCACTGTATAACACCAGGTACAGTGCTGGTGGATTGAGGTCTGTCACTGTGTAACACCGGGGTACAGGAATGGTGGATAGATGTCTGTCACTGTGTAACACAGGGGTACAGTACTGGTGAATAGAGGTCTGTCACTTTATAACACCAGGGTACAGTACTGGTGGATAAAGGTCTGTTACTGTTTAACAGTGGGATAAATTATTGGTGGATACAAGTCTGTCACTGTTGAACACTGGGGTACAGTACTGGTGGATAGAGCTCTGACACTGTTTAACACTGGGGTACAGTACTGATGGATCGAGGTCTGTCACTGTATAACACCGGGGTATAGTACTGGTGGATAGAGGTCTGCCACTGTATAACACTGGGGTACAGTACTGGTGGATAGAGGTCTGTCACTGTTTAACACTGGGGTACAGTACTGGTGGATAGAGGTCTGTCACTGTATAACACCAGGGTACAGTACTGGTGGATAGAGGTCTGTCACTGTGTAACACCGGGGTACAGTACTGGTGGATAGAGGTCTGTCACTGTATAACACCGGGGTACAGTACTGGTGGATAGAGGTCTGTCACTGTCTAACACCGGGGTACAGTACTGGTGGGTAGGGGTCTGTCATGGTGTAACACTGGGGTACAGTACTGGTGGATAGATGTCTGTCACTGTGTAACACTGGGGTACAGTACTGGTGGATAAAGGTCTGTTACTGTTTAACAGTGGGATAAATTATTGGATACAAGTCTGTCAATGTATAACACTGGGGTACAATACTGGTGGATAGAGGTCTGTCACTGTTGAACACTGGGGTACAGTACTGGTGGATAGAGCTCTGACACTGTTTAACACAGGGGTACAGTAGTGGTGGATAGAAGTCTGTCACTGTATAACACTGGGGTACAGTACTGGTGGATAGAGGTCTGTCACTGTATAACACTGGGGTACAGTATTGGTGGATAAAGGTCTGTCACTGTATAACACTGGGGTACAGTATTGGTGGAAAAAGGTCTGTCACTATATAACACTGGGGAACAGTATTGGTGGGTAAAAGTCTGTCACTGTATGACACTGGGGTACTGTATTGGTGGAAAAAGGTCTGTCACTATATAACACTGGGGTACAGTATTGGTGGATAGATGTCTGTCACTGTATAACTCCAGGTACAGTACTGGTGGGTAGAGGACTGTCACTGTATAACACCGGGGTACAGTACTGGTGGATAGAGGTCTGTCACTGTGTAACACCGGGGTACAGTACTGGTGGATAGAGGTCTGTCACTGTATAACACCGGGGTACAGTACTGGTGGATAGAGGTCTGTCACTGTCTAACACCGGGGTACAGTACTGGTGGGTAGGGGTCTGTCATGGTGTAACACTGGGGTACAGTACTGGTGGATAGATGTCTGTCACTGTGTAACACTGGGGTACAGTACTGGTGGATAAAGGTCTGTTACTGTTTAACAGTGGGATAAATTATTGGTGGATACAAGTCTGTCACTGTATAACACCGGGGTACAGTTCTGGTGGATAGAGGTCTGTCACTGTGTAACACTGGGGTCCAGTACTGGTGGATAACGGTCTGTCACTGTTTAACACTGGGGTACAGTACTGGTGGATAGAGCTCTGACACTTTATAACACCAGGGTACAGTACTGGTGGATAGAGGTCTGTTACTGTTTAACAGTGGGATAAATTATTGGATACAAGTCTGTCATTGTATAACACTGGGGTACAATACTGGTGGATAGAGGTCTGTCACTGTTGAACACTGGGATACAGTACTGATGGATAGTGGTCTGTCACTGTATAACACCGGGGTACAGTGCTGGTGGATAGAGGTCTGCCACTGTATAACACCGGGGTACAGTAGTGGTGGATAGACGTCTGTCACTGTATAACACTGGGGTACAGTATTGGTGGAGAAAGGTCTGTCACGATATAACACCGGGGTACAGTATTGGTGGATAAAGGTCTGTCACTGTATTACACTGGGGTACAGTATTGGTGGATAAATGTGTGTCACTATATAACACTGGGGTACAGTATTGGTGGATAAAGGTCTGTCACTGTATAACACTGGGGTACAGTATTGGTGGATAAAGGTCTGTCACTATATAACACTGGGGTACAGTATTGGTGGATAAAGGTCTGTCACTGTATAACAGTGGGGTACAGTATTGGTGGAAAAAGGTCTGTCACTATATAACACTGGGTAACAGTATTGGTGGATAAAAGTCTGTCACTGTATAACACTGGGGTACAGTATTGGTGGAAAAAGGTCTGTCACTATATAACACTGGGGTACAGTGTTGGTGGATAAAGGGGTGTCACTACAACACCGGGGTACAGTACTGGTGGATAAAGGTCTGTCACTGAATAACACTGGGGTACAGTACTGGTGGATAGAGGTCTGTCACTGTATAACACTGGGGTACAGTACTGGTGAATAGAGGTCTGTCATTGTATAACACCGGGGTACAATACTGGTGGATAGAGGTCTGTCACTGAATAACACTGGGGTACAGTACTGGTGGATAGAGGTCTGTCACTGTATAACACTGGGGTACAGTACTGGTGAATAGAGGTCTGTCATTGTATAACACCGGGGTACAGTACTGGTGGATAGAGGTCTGTCACTGTTTAATACTGCGGTATAGTACTGGTGGATAGAGGTATGTCACTGTATAACACCGGGGTACAATACTGGTGGATAGAGGTCTGTCACTATATAACACTGGGGTACAGTACTGGTGGATAAAGGTCTGTCACTGTATGACACCGGGGTACAGTACTGGTGGCTAAAGGTCTGTCACTGTATAACACTGGGGTACAGTACTGGTGGATAGAGGTCTGTCACTGTATAACACTGGGATACAGTACTGGTGGATAAAGATCTGATACTGTTTAACAGTGGGATAAATTTTTGGTGGATACAAGTCTGTCACTGAATAACACCGGGGTACAGTACTGGTGGATAGAGGTCTGTCACTGTGTAACACTGGGGTACAGTACTGGTGGATAACGGTCTGTCACTGTGTAACACTGGGGTACAGTACTGGTGGATAGAAGTCTGTCACTGTGTAACACTGGGGTACAGTAGTGGTGGATAACGGTCAGTCACTGTATACCGGGGTACAGTACTGGTGGATAGAGGTCTGTCACTGTATAACACTGGGGTGCAGTACTGGTAAATAAATATCTGTTACTGTTTAACAGTGAGATTAATTATTGGTGGATACAAGTCTGGCACTGTATAACACCGGGATACAGCACTTGTGGATAAAGGTCTGTTACTGTTTAACAGTGGGATAAATTATTGTTGGATACAAGTCTGTCACTGTGTAACACCGGGGTACAGTACTGGTGGATAAAGGTCTGTTACTGTTTAACAGTGGGATAAATTATTGTTGGATACAAGTCTGTCACTGTGTAACACCGGGGTACAGTACTGGTGGATAGAAGTCTGTCACTGTATAACACCGGGGTACAGTACTGGTTGCTAGAGGTCTGTCACTGTATAACACTGGGGTGCAGTACTGGTGGATAGAAGTCTGTCACTGTATAACACCGCGGTACAGTACTGGTTGCTAGAGGTCTGTCACTGTATAACACTGGGGTGCAGTACTGGTGGATAGAAGTCTGTCACTGTATAACACCAGGTACAGTGCTGGTGGATTGAGGTCTGTCACTGTGTAACACCGGGGTACAGGAATGGTGGATAGATGTCTGTCACTGTGTAACACAGGGGTACAGTACTGGTGAATAGAGGTCTGTCACTTTATAACACCAGGGTACAGTACTGGTGGAGAAAGGTCTGTTACTGTTTAACAGTGGGATAAATTATTGGTGGATACAAGTCTGTCACTGTTGAACACTGGGGTACAGTACTGGTGGATAGAGCTCTGACACTGTTTAACACTGGGGTACAGTACTGATGGATCGAGGTCTGTCACTGTATAACACCGGGGTATAGTACTGGTGGATAGAGGTCTGCCACTGTATAACACTGGGGTACAGTACTGGTGGATAGAGGTCTGTCACTGTTTAACACTGGGGTACAGTACTGGTGGATAGAGGTCTGTCACTGTTTAACACTGGGTACAGTACTGGTGGATAGAGGTCTGTCACTGTATAACACCGGGGTACAGTACTGGTGGATAG
This sequence comes from Scyliorhinus torazame, assembly GCF_047496885.1. Taxonomy (NCBI): domain Eukaryota; kingdom Metazoa; phylum Chordata; class Chondrichthyes; order Carcharhiniformes; family Scyliorhinidae; genus Scyliorhinus; species Scyliorhinus torazame. The sequence goes on from NC_092724.1 coordinate 84,238,825, forward strand.
AGGTCTGCCACTGTATAACACCGGGGTACAGTAGTGGTGGATAGAAGTCTGTCACTGTATAACACTGGGGTACAGTACTGGTGGACAGAGGTCTGTCACTGTATAACACCGGGGTACAGTATTGGTGGAAAAAGGTCTGTCACTATATAACACTGGTGTACAGTATTGGTGGATAAAGGTCTGTCACTATATAACACTGGGGTACAGTATTGGTGGATAAAGGTCTGTCACGATATAACACCGGGGTACAGTATTGGTGGATAAAGGTCTGTCACTGTATTACACTGGGGTACAGTATTGGTGGATAAATGTGTGTCACTATATAACACTGGGGTACAGTATTGGTGGATAAAGGTCTGTCACTGTATAACACTGGGGTACAGTATTGGTGGATAAAGGTCTGTCACTATACAACACTGGGGTACAGTATTGGTGGAAAAAGGTCTGTCACTATGTAACACTGGGGTACAGTATTGGTGGATAAACGTCTGTCACTGTATAACACTGGTGTACAGTATTGGTGGAAAAAGGTCTGTCACTGTTTAACAGTGGATAAATTATTGGTGGATACAAATCTGTCATTGTATAACACCGGGGTACAATACTGGTGGATAGAGGTCTGTCACTGAATAACACTGGGGTACAGTACTGGTGGATAGAGGTCTGTCACTGTATAACACTGGGGTACAGTACTGGTGAATAGAGGTCTGTCATTGTATAACACCGGGGTACAGTACTGGTGGATAGAGGTCTGTCACTGTTTAACACTGCGGTATAGTACTGGTGGATAGAGGTATGTCACTGTATAACACCGGGGTACAATACTGGTGGATAGAGGTCTGTCACCATATAACACTGGGGTACAGTACTGGTGGATAAAGGTCTGTCACTGTATAACACCGGGATACAGTACTGGTGGCTAAAGGTCTGTCAATGTATAACACTGGGGTACAGTACTGGTGGATAGAGGTCTGTCACTGTATAACACTGGGATACAGTACTGGTGGATAAAGGTCTGTTACTGTTTAACAGTGAGATTAATTATTGGTGGATACAAGTCTGTCACTGTATAACACCGGGGTACAGTGCTGGTGGATAAAGGTCTGTTACTGTTTAACAGTGGGATAAATTATTGGTGGATACAAGTCTGTCACTGTAGAACACCGGGGTACAGTACTTGTGGATAGAGGTCTTCACTGAATAACACTGGGGTACAGTACTGATGGATAGAGGTCTGTCACTGTATAACACTGGGGTACAGTACTGGTGAATAGAGGTCTGTCATTGTGTAACACCGGGGTACAGTGCTGGTGGATAAAGGTCTGTTACTGTTTAACAGTGGGATAAATTATTGGTGGATACAAGTCTGTCACTGTAGAACACCGGGGTACAGTACTTGTGGATAGAGGTCTTCACTGAATAACACTGGGGTACAGTACTGATGGATAGAGGTCTGTCACTGTATAACACTGGGGTACAGTACTGGTGAATAGAGGTCTGTCATTGTGTAATACCGGGGTACAGTACTGGTGGATAGAGGTCTGTCACTGTTTAACACTGCGGTATAGTACTGGTGGATAGAGGTATGTCACTGTATAACACCGGGGTACAACACTGGTGGATAGAGGTCTGTCACCATATAACACTGGGGTACAGTACTGGTGGATAAAGGTCTGTCACTGTATAACACCGGGGTACAGTACTGGTGGATAAAGGTCTGTTACTGTTTAACAGTGGGGTACAGTACTGGTGGATAGAGGTCTGTCACTGTATAACACCGGGGTACAGTACTGGTTGCTCGAGGTCTGTCACTGTTTAACACTGGGGTACAGTACTGGTGGATAGAAGTCTGTCACTGTATAACACCGGGGTACAGTACTGGTTGCTCGAGGTCTGTCACTGTATAACACTGGGGTGCAGTACTGGTAGATAAATATCTGTTACTGTTTTACAGTGAGATTAATTATTGGTGGATACAAGTCTGTCACTGTATAACACCGGGGTACAGTACTGGTGGATAAAGGTCTGTTACTGTTTAACAGTGGGATAAATTATTGGTGTATACAAGTCTGTCACTGTAGAACACCGGGGTACAGTACTTGTGGATAAAGGTCTGTTACAGTTTAACAGTGGGATAAATTATTGTTGGATACAAGTCTGTCACTGTGTAACACCGGGGTACAGTACTGGTGGATAAAGGTCTGTTACCGTTTTAACAGTGGGATAAATTATTGGTGGATACGAGTCTGTCACTGAATAACACTGGGGTACAGTACTGGTGGATAGAGGTCTGTCACTATATAACACTGGGGTACAGTATTGGTGGAAAAAGGTCTGTCACTATATAACACTGGGGTACAGTATTGGTGGAAAAAGGTCTGTCACTGTTTAACAGTGGATAAATTATTGGTGGATACAAATCTGTCATTGTATAACACCGGGGTACAATACTGGTGGATAGAGGTCTGTCACTGAATAACACTGGGGTACAGTACTGGTGGATAGAGGTCTGTCACTGTTCACACTGGGGTACAGTACTGGTGAATAGAGGTCTGTCACTGTTTAACACTGCGGTATAGTACTGGTGGATAGAGGTATGTCACTGTATAACACCGGGGTACAATACTGGTGGATAGAGATCTGTCACCATATAACACTGGGGTACAGTACTGGTGGATAAAGGTCTGTCACTGTATATCACCGGGGTACAGTACTGAGTACTGGTGGCTAAAGGTCTGTCACTGTTTAACACTGGGGTACAGTACTGGTGGATAGAGCTCTGACACTTTATAACACCAGGGTACAGTACTGGTGGATAGAGGTCTGTTACTGTTTAACAGTGGGATAAATTATTGGATACAAGTCTGTCATTGTATAACACTGGGGTACAATACTGGTGGATAGAGGTCTGTCACTGTTGAACACTGGGGTACAGTACTGGTGGATAGAGCTCTGACACTGTTTAACACTGGGGTACAGTACTGATGGATAGAGGTCTGTCACTGTATAACACCGGGGTACAGTACTGGTGGATAGAGGTCTGCCACTGTATAACACCGGGGTACAGTAGTGGTGGATAGAGGTCTGTCACTGTATAACACTGGGGTACAGTATTGGTGGAGAAAGGTCTGTCACGATATAACACCGGGGTACAGTATTGGTGGATAAAGGTCTGTCACTGTATTACACTGGGGTACAGTATTGGTGGATAAATGTGTGTCACTGTATAACACTGGGGTACAGTATTGGTGGATAAAGGTCTGTCACTGTATAACACTGGGGTACAGTATTGGTGGATAAAGGTCTGTCACTATATAACACTGGGGTACAGTATTGGTGGATAAAGGTCTGTCACTGTATAACACTGGGGTACAGTATTGGTGGAAAAAGGTCTGTCACTATATAACACTGGGGTACAGTGTTGGTGGATAAAGGTGTGTCACTATAACACCGGGGTACAGTATTGGTGGATAAAGGTCTGTCACTGTAGAACACCGGGGTACAGTACTGGTGGATAAAGGTCTGTCACTGTATAACACTGGGGTACAGTACTGGTGGATAGAGGTCTGTCACTGTATAACACTGGGATACAGTACTGGTGGATAAAGGTCTGTTACTGTTTAACAGTGGGATAAATTATTGGTGGATTCAAGTCTGTCACTACCACCAGGGACAGTACTGGTGGATAAAGGTCTGTCATGAATATAACACTGGGCTACAGTACTGGTGGATAAAGGTCTGTCACTGTATAGCACCGGGGTACAGTACTGGTGGATAAAGGTATGTCACTGTATAACACTGGGATACAGTACTGGTGGATAGAGGTCTGTCACAGAACACCGGAGTACAGTACTGGTGCATAGAGGTCTGTCACTGTATAACACTGGGGTACAGTACTGGTGGATAAAGATCTGTCACTGTATAACACTGGGGTACAGTACTGGTGGATAAAGATCTGTCACTGTATAACACCAGGTACAGTACTGGTGGATAAAGGTATGTCACTGTATAACACTGGGGTACAGTACTGGTGGATAAAGATCTGTCACTGTATAACACCAGGTACAGTGCTGGTGGATAGAGGTCTGTCACTGTTTAACAGTGCGATAAATTATTGGTGGATACAAGTCTGTCACTACCACCAGGTACAGTACTGGTGGCTAAAGGTCTGTCACGAATATAACACTGGGCTGCAGTACTGGTGGATAAAGGTCTGTCACTGTATAGCACCGGGGTACAGTACTGGTGGATAGAGGTCTGTCACTGTTTAACACCGGGGTACAGTACTGGTGGATAGAGGTCTGTCACTGTTTACCACCGGGGTACAGTACTGGTGGATAGATGTCTGTCACTGTATAACTCCAGGTACAGTACTGGTGGGTAGAGGACTGTCACTGTATAACACCAGGTACAGTGCTGGTGGATAAAGGTCTGTTACCGTTTAACAGTGGGATAAATTATTGGTGGATACGAGTCTGTCTCTGAATAACACTGGGGTACAGTACTGGTGGATAGAGGTCTGTCACTGTATTACACCGGGGTACAGTACTGGTGGATAGAGGTCTGTCACTGTTTTACACAGGGGTACAGTACTGGTGGATAGAGGTCTGTCACTGTATAACACCGGGGTACAGTACTGGTGGATAGAGGTCTGTCATTGTATAACACCGGGGTACAGTACTGGTGGATAGAAGTCTGTCACTATATAACACTGGGGTACAGTACTGGTGGATTGAGGTCTGTCACTGTATAACACCGGGGTACAGTACTGGTGGATAGAGGTCTGTCACTGTATAACACCGGGGTACAGTACTGGTGGATAGATGTCTGTCACTGTATAACACCGGGGTACAGTACTGGTGGATAGAGGTCTGTCACTGTATGACACTGGGGTACAGTACTGGTGGATTGAGGTCTGTCACTGTATAACACCAGGTACAGTACTGGTGGATAGAGGTCTGTCACAGTATAACACCGGGGTACAGTACTGGTGGATAGAGGTCTGTCACTGTATAACACTGGGGTACAGTACTGGTGGATAGAGGTCTGTCACTGTATAACACTGGGGTACAGTACTGGTGGATTGAGGTCTGTCCCTGTATAACACTGGGGTACAGTACTGGTGGATAGAGGTCTGTCACTGTATGACACTGGGGTACAGTACTGGTGGATTGAGGTCTGTCACTGTATAACACCGGGGTACAGTACTGGTGGATAGATGTCTGTCACTGTATAACACCGGGGTACAGTACTGGTGGATAGAGGTCTGTCACTGTATGACACTGGGGTACAGTACTGGTGGATTGAGGTCTGTCCCTGTGTAACACTGGGGTACAGTACTGGTGGATTGAGGTCTGTCACTGTATAACACCGGGGTACAGTACTGGTGGATAGATGTCTGTCACTGTATAACACCGGGGTACAGTACTGGTGGATAGAGGTCTGTCACTGTATGACACTGGGGTACAGTACTGGTGAACAGATGTCTGTCACTGTGTAAAACTGGGGTACAGTACTGGTGGATACAAGACTGTCACTGTGTAACACTGGGGTACAGTACTGGTGGATTGAGGTCTGTCCCTGTGTTACACTGGGGTACAGTACTGGTGGATTGAGGTCTGTCACTGTATAACACCGGGGTACAGTACTGGTGGATTGAGGTCTGTCACAGTATAACACTGGGGTACAGTACTGGTGAATAGAGGTCTGTCACTGTATAACACCGGGGTACAGTACTGGTGGATAGAGGTCTGTCACTGTATGACACCGGGGTACAGTACTGGTGGATTGAGGTCTGTCCCTGTGTAACACTGGGGTACAGTACTGATGGATTGAGGTCTGTCACTGTGTAACACTGGGGTACAGTACTGGTGGATAGAGGTCTGTCACTGTGTAACACTGGGGTACAGTACTGGTGGATTGAGGTCTGTCCCTGTGTAACACTGGGGTACAGTACTGGTGGATTGAGGTCTGTCACTGTGTAACACTGGGGTACAGTACTGGTGGATTGAGGTCTGTCACTGTATAACACCGGGGTACAGTACTGGTAGATAGAGGTCTGTCACTGTATACCGGGGTACAGTACTGGTGGATAGAGGTCTGTCACTGTATAACACTGGGGTGCAGTACTGGTGGATTGAGGTCTGTCACTGGAGAAACACCGGGGTACAGTACTGGTGGATAGAGGTCTGTCACTGTATAACACCGGGGTACAGTACTGGTGGATAGAGGTCTGTCACTGTATAACACTGGGGTGCAGTACTGGTGGATTGAGGTCTGTCGCTGTATAACACTGGGGTACAGTACTGGTGGATTGAGGTCTGTCACTGTATAACACCGGGGTACAGTACTGGTGGATTGAGGTCTGTCACTGTATACCGGGGTACAGTACTGGTGGATAGAGGTCTGTCACTGTATAACACCGGGGTACAGTACTGGTGGATTGAGGTCTGTCACTGTATACCGGGGTACAGTACTGGTGGATTGAGGTCTGTCACTGTGTAACACTGGGGTACAGTACTGGTGGATTGAGGTCTGTCACTGTATACCGGGGTACAGTACTGGTGGATAGAAGTCTGTCACTGTATAACACCGGGGTACAGTACTGGTGGATTGAGGTCTGTCACAGTATAACACTGGGGTACAGTACTGGTGGATTGAGGTCTGTCACTGTATAACACTGGGGTACAGTACTGGTGGATAGAGGTCTGTCATTGTATAACACTGGGGTACAGTACTGGTGGGTACAGGTCTGTCACTGTTTAACATTGGGGTACAGTACTGGTGGATTGAGGTCTGTCACTGTATAACACCGGGGTACAGTACTGGTGGATAGAGGTCTGTCACTGTATAACACCGGGGTACAGTACTGGTGGATAGAAGTCTGTCACTGTATAACACCGGGGTACAGTACTGGTGGATAGAGGTCTGTCACTATATAACACTGGGGTACAGTACTGGTGGATTGAGGTCTGTCACTGTATAACACCGGGGTACAGTACTGGTGGATAGAGGTCTGTCACTGTATAACACCGGGGTACAGTACTGGTGGATAGAGGTCTGTCACTGTATAACACCAGGTACAGTACTGGTGGTTAGAGGTCTGTCACAGTATAACACCGGGGTACAGTACTGGTGGATAGAGGTCTGTCACTGTATAACACTGGGGTACAGTACTGGTGGATTGAGGTCTGTCACTGTGTAACACTGGGGTACAGTACTGGTGGATAGAATTCTGTCACTGTGTAACACTGGGGTACAGTACTGGTGGATACAGGGCTGTCACTATATAACACTGGGGTACAGTACTGGTGGATAGAGGTCTGTCATTGTATAACACTGGGGTACAGTACTGGTGGATAGAATTCTGTCACTGTGTAACACAGGGGTACAGTACTGGTGGATAGAGGTATGTCACTGTATAACACCGGGGTACAGTACTGGTGGATAGAGGTCTGTCATTGTATAACACTGGGGTACAGTACTGGTGGATAGAATTCTGTCACTGTGTAACACTGGGGTACAGTACTGGTGGATACACGGCTGTCACTATATAACACTGGGGTACAGTACTGGTGGATAGAGGTCTGTCATTGTATAAAACTGGGGTACAGTACTGGTGGATAGAATTCTGTCACTGTGTAACACAGGGGTACAGTACTGGTGGATAGAGGTCTGTCACTGTATAACACCGGGGTACAGTACTGGTGGATAGAGGTCTGTCATTGTATAACACTGGGGTACAGTACTGGTGGATAGAATTCTGTCACTGTGTAACACTGGGGTACAGTACTGGTGGATACAGGGCTGTCACTATATAACACTGGGGTACAGTACTGGTGGGGACAGGGCTGTCACTATATAACACTGGGGTACAGTACTGGTGGATAGAGGTCTGTCACTGTTTAACACTGGGGTACAATACTGGTGGATAGAGGTCTGTCACTGTATAACACTGGGGTACAGTACTGGTGGATAGAGGTCTGTCATTGTATAACACTGGGGTACAGTACTGGTGGGTACAGGTCTGTCACTGTTTAACACTGGGGTACAGTACTGGTGGATTGAGGTCTGTCACTGTATAACACCGGGGTACAGTACTGGTGGATAGAAGTCTGTCACTGTATAACATGGGGGTACAGTACTGATGGATAGAGGTCTGTCACTGTATAACACTGGGGGACAGTACTGGTGGATTGAGGTCTGTCACTGTATAACACTGGGGTACAGTACTGGTGGATAGAGGTCTGTCACTGTATAACACCGGGGTACAGTACTGGTGGATAGAAGTCTGTCACTGTATAACACCGGGGTACAGTACTGGTGGATAGAAGTCTGTCACTATATAACACTGGGGTACAGTACTGGTGGATTGAGGTCTGTCACTGTATAACACCAGGTACAGTACTGGTGGTTAGAGGTCTGTCACAGTATAACACCGGGGTACAGTACTGGTGGATAGAGGTCTGTCACTGTATAACACTGGGGTACAGTACTGGTGGATTGAGGTCTGTCACTGTGTAACACTGGGGTACAGTACTGGTGGATAGAATTCTGTCACTGTGTAACACTGGGGTACAGTACTGGTGGATACAGGGCTGTCACTATATAACACTGGGGTACAGTACTGGTGGATAGAGGTCTGTCATTGTATAACACTGGGGTACAGTACTGGTGGATAGAATTCTGTCACTGTGTAACACAGGGGTACAGTACTGGTGGATAGAGGTATGTCACTGTATAACACCGGGGTACAGTACTGGTGGATAGAGGTCTGTCATTGTATAACACTGGGGTACAGTACTGGTGGATAGAATTCTGTCACTGTGTAACACTGGGGTACAGTACTGGTGGATACACGGCTGTCACTATATAACACTGGGGTACAGTACTGGTGGATAGAGGTCTGTCATTGTATAAAACTGGGGTACAGTACTGGTGGATAGAATTCTGTCACTGTGTAACACAGGGGTACAGTACTGGTGGATAGAGGTCTGTCACTGTATAACACCGGGGTACAGTACTGGTGGATAGAGGTCTGTCATTGTATAACACTGGGGTACAGTACTGGTGGATAGAATTCTGTCACTGTGTAACACTGGGGTACAGTACTGGTGGATACAGGGCTGTCACTATATAACACTGGGGTACAGTACTGGTGGGGACAGGGCTGTCACTATATAACACTGGGGTACAGTACTGGTGGATAGAGGTCTGTCACTGTTTAACACTGGGGTACAGTACTGGTGGATAGAGGTCTGTCACTGTATAACACTGGGGTACAGTACTGGTGGATAGAGGTCTGTCATTGTATAACACTGGGGTACAGTACTGGTGGGTACAGGTCTGTCACTGTTTAACAGTGGGGTACAGTACTGGTGGATTGAGGTCTGTCACTGTATAACACCGGGGTACAGTACTGGTGGATAGAAGTCTGTCACTGTATAACATGGGGGTACAGTACTGATGGATAGAGGTCTGTCACTGTATAACACTGGGGGACAGTACTGGTGGATTGAGGTCTGTCACTGTATAACACTGGGGTACAGTACTGGTGGATAGAGGTCTGTCACTGTATAACACCGGGGTACAGTACTGGTGGATAGAAGTCTGTCACTGTATAACACCGGGGTACAGTACTGGTGGATAGAAGTCTGTCACTATATAACACTGGGGTACAGTACTGGTGGATTGAGGTCTGTCACTGTATAACACCGGGGTACAGTACTGGTGGATAGAGGTCTGTCACTGTATAACACCGGGGTACAGTACTGGTGGATAGAAGTCTGTCACTGTATAACACCGGGGTACAGTACTGGTGGATAGAGGTCTGTCACTGTATAACACCGGGGTACAGTACTGGTGGATAGATGTCTGTCACTGCATAACACCGGGGTACAGTACTGGTGGATAGAGGTCTGTCACTGTATGACACTGGGGTACAGTACTGGTGGATTGAGGTCTGTCACTGTATAACACCAGGTACAGTACTGGTGGATAGAGGTCTGTCACAGTATAACACCGGGGTACAGTACTGGTGGATAGAGGTCTGTCACTGTATAACACTGGGGTACAGTACTGGTGGATAGAGGTCTGTCACTGTATAACACTGGGGTACAGTACTGGTGGATTGAGGTCTGTCCCTGTATAACACTGGGGTACAGTACTGGTGGATAGAGGTCTGTCACTGTATGACACTGGGGTACAGTACTGGTGGATTGAGGTCTGTCACTGTATAACACCGGGGTACAGTACTGGTGGATAGATGTCTGTCACTGTATAACACCGGGGTACAGTACTGGTGGATAGAGGTCTGTCACTGTATGACACTGGGGTACAGTACTGGTGGATTGAGGTCTGTCCCTGTGTAACACTGGGGTACAGTACTGGTGGATTGAGGTCTGTCACTGTATAACACCGGGGTACAGTACTGGTGGATAGATGTCTGTCACTGTATAACACCGGGGTACAGTACTGGTGGATAGAGGTCTGTCACTGTATGACACTGGGGTACAGTACTGGTGAATAGATGTCTGTCACTGTGTAAAACTGGGGTACAGTACTGGTGGATACAAGACTGTCACTGTGTAACACTGGGGTACAGTACTGGTGGATTGAGGTCTGTCCCTGTGTTACACTGGGGTACAGTACTGGTGGATTGAGGTCTGTCACAGTATAACACTGGGGTACAGTACTGGTGAATAGAGGTCTGTCACTGTATAACACCGGGGTACAGTACTGGTGGATAGAGGTCTGTCACTGTATGACACCGGGGTACAGTACTGGTGGATTGAGGTCTGTCCCTGTGTAACACTGGGGTACAGTACTGATGGATTGAGGTCTGTCACTGTGTAACACTGGGGTACAGTACTGGTGGATAGAGGTCTGTCACTGTGTAACACTGGGGTACAGTACTGGTGGATTGAGGTCTGTCCCTGTGTAACACTGGGGTACAGTACTGGTGGATTGAGGTCTGTCACTGTGTAACACTGGGGTACAGTACTGGTGGATTGAGGTCTGTCACTGTATAACACCGGGGTACAGTACTGGTAGATAGAGGTCTGTCACTGTATACCGGGGTACAGTACTGGTGGATAGAGGTCTGTCACTGTATGACACCCGGGTACAGTACTGGTGGATTGAGGTCTGTCCCTGTGTAACACTGGGGTACAGTACTGGTGGATTGAGGTCTGTCACTGTGTAACACTGGGGTACAGTACTGGTGGATTGAGGTCTGTCACTGTGTAACACTGGGGTACAGTAGTGGTGGATTGAGGTCTGTCACTGTGTAACAATGGGGTACAGTACTGGTGGATTGAGGTCTGTCACTGTGTAACACTGGGGTACAGTACTGGTGGATTGAGGTCTGTCCCTGTGTAACACTGGGGTACAGTACTGGTGGATTGAGGTCTGTCACTGTGTAACACCGGGGTACAGTACTGGTGGATTGAGGTCTGTCACTGTATGACACCGGGGTACAGTACTGGTGGATTGAGGTCTGTCCCTGTGTAACACCAGGTACAGTACTGGTGGATTGAGGTCTGTCCCTGTGTAACACCAGGTACAGTACTGGTGGATTGAGGTCTGTCCCTGTGTAACACCAGGTACAGTACTGGTGGATTGAGGTCTGTCACTGAATAACACTGGGGTACAGTACTGGTGGATTGAGGTCTGTCACTGTGTAACACTGGGGTACAGTACTGGTGGATTGAGGTCTGTCCCTGTGTAACACCAGGTACAGTACTGGTGGATTGAGGTCTGTCACTGAATAACACTGGGGTACAGTACTGGTGGATTGAGGTCTGTCACTGAATAACACTGGGGTACAGTACTGGTGGATTGAGGTCTGTCACTGTGTAACACTGGGGTACAGTACTGGTGGATTGAGGTCTGTCCCTGTGTAACACCAGGTACAGTACTGGTGGATTGAGGTCTGTCACTGAATAACACTGGGGTACAGTACTGGTGGATTGAGGTCTGTCACTGAATAACAATGGGGTACAGTACTGGTGGATTGAGGTCTGTCACTGTGTAACACTGGGGTACAGTACTGGTGGATTGAGGTCTGTCACTGTGTAACACCGGGGTACAGTACTGGTGGATTGAGGTCTGTCACTGTATGACACCGGGGTACAGTACTGGTGGATTGAGGTCTGTCCCTGTGTAACACCAGGTACAGTACTGGTGGATTGAGGTCTGTCACTGTGTAACACCAGGTACAGTACTGGTGGATTGAGGTCTGTCACTGTGTAACACTGGGGTACAGTACTGGTGGATTGAGGTCTGTCCCTGTGTAACACCAGGTACAGTACTGGTGGATTGAGGTCTGTCACTGAATAACACTGGGGTACAGTACTGGTGGATTGAGGTCTGTCACTGTGTAACACTGGGGTACAGTACTGGTGGATTGAGGTCTGTCCCTGTGTAACACCAGGTACAGTACTGGTGGATTGAGGTCTGTCACTGAATAACACTGGGGTACAGTACTGGTGGATTGAGGTCTGTCACTGAATAACACTGGGGTACAGTACTGGTGGATTGAGGTCTGTCACTGTGTAACACTGGGGTACAGTACTGGTGGATTGAGGTCTGTCACTGTGTAACACTGGGGTACAGTACTGGTGGATTGAGGTCTGTCACTGTGTAACACTGGAGTACAGTACTGGTGGATTGAGGTCTGTCCCTGTGTAACACTGGGGTACAGTACTGGTGGATTGAGGTCTGTCACTGTGTAACACCGGGGTACAGTACTGGTGGATTGAGGTCTGTCACTGTATGACACCGGGGTACAGTACTGGTGGATTGAGGTCTGTCCCTGTGTAACACCAGGTACAGTACTGGTGGATTGAGGTCTGTCACTGTGTAACACTGGGGTACAGTACTGGTGGATTGAGGTCTGTCCCTGTGTAACACCAGGTACAGTACTGGTGGATTGAGGTCTGTCACTGTGTAACACCGGGGTACAGTACTGGTGGATTGAGGTCTGTCACTGAATAACACTGGGGTACAGTACTGGTGGATAGAGGTCTGTCACTGTATAACACCGGGGTACAGTACTGGTGGATTGAGGTCTGTCACTGTATAACACCAGGTGCAGTACTGGTGGATAGAGGTCTGTCACTGTGTTACACTGGGGTACAGTACTGGTGGATTGAGGTCTGTCACTGTATAACACTGGGGTACAGTACTGGTGGATTGAGGTCTGTCACTGTGTAACACCGGGGTACAGTACTGGTGGATTGAGGTCTGTCCCTGTGTAACACCAGGCACAGTACTGGTGGATTGAGGTCTGTCACTGTGTAACACCGGGGTACAGTACTGGTGGATTGAGGTCTGTCACTGAATAACACTGGGGTACAATACTGGTGGATAGAGGTCTGTCACTGTATAACACCGGGGTACAGTACTGGTGGATTGAGGTCTGTCACTGTATAACACCAGGTACAGTACTGGTGGATAGAGGTCTGTCACTGTGTAACACTGGGGTACAGTACTGGTGGATTGAGGTCTGTCACTGTATAACACTGGGGTACAGTACTGGTGGATAGAGGTCTGTCACTGTGTAACACCGGGGTACGGTACTGGTGGATTGAGGTCTGTCACTGAATAACACTGGGGTACAGTACTGGTGGATAGAGGTCTGTCACTGTATAACACCGGGGTACAGTACTGGTGGATTGAGGTCTGTCACTGTATAACACCAGGTACAGTACTGGTGGATAGAGGTCTGTCACTGTGTAACACTGGGGTACAGTACTGGTGGATTGAGGTCTGTCACTGTATAACACTGGGGTACAGTACTGGTGGATAGAGGTCTGTCACTGTATAACACCAGGGACAGTACTGGTGGATAGAGGTCTGTCACTGTGTAACACTGGGGTACAGTACTGGTGGATAGAGGTCTGTCACTGTGTAACACTGGGGTACAGTACTGGTGGATTGAGGTCTGTCACTGTATAACACTGGGGTACAGTACTGGTGGATAGAGGTCTGTCACTGTATAACACCAGGTACAGTACTGGTGGATAGAGGTCTGTCACTGTATAACACCAGGTACAGTACTGGTGGATTGAGGTCTGTCACTGTATAACACTGGGGTACAGTACTGGTGGATTGAGGTCTGTCACTGTATAACACCGGGGTACAGTACTGGTGGATTGAGGTCTGTCACTGTATACCGGGGTACAGTACTGGTGGATTGAGGTCTGTCACTGTATACCGGGGTACAGTACTGGTGGATAGAGGTCTGTCACTGTATAACACCGGGGTACAGTACTGGTGGATTGAGGTCTGTCACTGTATAACACCGGGGTACAGTACTGGTGGATTGAGGTCTGTCACTGTATAACACTGGGGTACAGTACTGGTGGATAGAAGTCTGTCACTGTATAACACCGGGGTACAGTACTGGTGGATTGAGGTCTGTCACTGTATAACACTGGGGTACAGTACTGGTGGATAGAAGTCTGTCACTGTATAACACCGGGGTACAGTACTGGTGGATTGAGGTCTGTCACAGTATAACACTGGGGTACAGTACTGGTGGATAGAGGTCTGTCACTGTATAACACCGGGGTACAGTACTGGTGGATAGAGGTCTGTCACTGTATAACACCGGGGTACAGTACTGGTGGATTGAGGTCTGTCACTGTGTAACACTGGAGTACAGTACTGGTGGATTGAGGTCTGTCATTGTATAACACTGGGGTACAGTACTGGTGGATTGAGGTCTGTCACTGTTTAACACCGGGGTACAGTACTGGTGGATTGAGGTCTGTCACTGTATAACACTGGGGTACAGTACTGGTGGATTGAGGTCTGTCACTGTATAACACCGGGGTACAGTACTGGTGGATTGAGGTCTGTCACTGTATAACACCGGGGTACAGTACTGGTGGATTGAGGTCTGTCACTGTATAACACCGGGGTACAGTACTGGTGGATTGAGGTCTGTCACTGTATAACACCGGGGTACAGTACTGGTGGATAGAGGTCTGTCACTGTATAACACCGGGGTACAGTACTGGTGGATTGAGGTCTGTCACTGTATAACACTGGGGTACAGTACTGGTGGATTGAGGTCTGTCACTGTGTAACACCGGGGTACAGTACTGGTGGATAGAAGTCTGTCACTGTATAACACCGGGGTACAGTACTGGTGGATTGAGGTCTGTCACTGTATAACACCGGGGTACAGTACTGGTGGATTGAGGTCTGTCACTGTTTAACACCGGGGTACAGTACTGGTGGATTGAGGTCTGTCACTGTTTAACACCGGGGTACAGTACTGGTGGATTGAGGTCTGTCACTGTTTAACACCGGGGTACAGTACTGGTGGATTGAGGTCTGTCACTGTATAACACCGGGGTACAGTACTGGTGGATTGAGGTCTGTCACTGTTTAACACCGGGGTACAGTACTGGTGGATAGAGGTCTGTCACTGTATAACACTGGGGTACAGTACTGGTGGATAGAGGTCTGTCACTGTTTAACACCGGGGTACAGTACTGGTGGATTGAGGTCTGTCACTGTGTAACACTGGTGGCTGTCAAAAGGGAAATGCATCGTGATGTGACGAAAAGATTTTCAAGACTCTGGCACTCGATGAATGGCTCAGGCAGTGGGCCAGTACAGACATGAGGGGGCGAATGTCCTCCAGCGGGGGCCGGAACTGAAATTGATTTTTCTTCTTCCAAGTTCCCATAAACAGACATTGATCCGAATAATTAACCCTTGCTCCCTGCACAGACACTGCCTGACCTGGGTTTCCCCACCACTGCTGCTCCGAGTTTCCCATGGTCCGCACATGCGCAGCGGCGCGGCAGGGCCGCTTCCGGCCAGGCCGGAAGGGCGACTACGGGCCATGATGCAGAGCCAGTTGTCGGCCGCCAAACGCTGGGGAAAACCACTGCTGTTCTCGGCGGTCGGCGCCGGGATGGTGGCGGCCTTTCTGTACAGGTCAGACAGCACTTAGTCCCTTCCCACCGAGCTGTGGGTCACCTGGTGACCGCCAGCTGTCTTTGCCCATCCAAAATGGCAGGTGGTTACCTTGGAAAGTTGACGTTGCCTTGGTGAGTTGGGGTTACCACGGAAAGTTTGGGTTGCCGTGGAGACAGGTCCCCCCCCCCCCCCCCCCCTCCCAATTGTCCATTCTGACCTGTAACCCAGGACTCGGCTCCTTCAAGGGAGAATTGGTCAAGATCTGATTGAAAGCTTTTTAAAATTCACTTGCTTGGATGTGACTGACTTGGGCAGCATATATTGCCCATTCCTAATTGACCTGGAGAAGGTAGTGGTGGTCACTGCTTGACCCGCGTCAGTCCGTGTAGTTTAGGTGCACCCAGTGTGCTGTTAGGGTGGAAATTCCAGGAGCTTGGCCAGCGACAGTGAGGGAGTGGCCGTATATTTCCAAGTGACTGGAGGGAACATGCAGCGGTGGTGTTCTCATACACCTACTGCCCTTGTCCTTCGAGGTCATAGAGGTTCGTGGGTTTAGAAGTGTTACTGCGTTGCACCTTGTAAATGGTACACACTGCAGTCACTGTTCAAAGCTTTTAGTCAGGTCTCTGATGATAGACTGTTCACTAAAATAAAAACCAAAAGGATCCGAGGCAAGTTGAATCCAAAGTTAGCTCAGAAATAGGAAGTCAAGTGATGGTCAATAGGTCTTTTTGTGATGGAGGCTGTTTTCAGCTTTAGTTTCACAAGATGTGAAATACACCGCCGTTGGATTGGGGTGGGCACAGTAAAAAGTCTTACAACACCTTAACCTGGTGTTGTAAGACTTCTTAGTTTCACAAAGCTCAGTACTAGGATCTTTTTGTGCTGTGAATCAATTATGATGTTTGAATGTGAATGTAGAATCATAGAAGTTTACAGCATGGAAACAGGCCCTTCGGCCCAACCAGTCTATGCCGCCCAGTTTTTACCATTAAGCTAGTCCCAGTTGCCCGCACTTGGCCCATAACCCTCTATACCCATCTTACCCATGTAACTATCTAAATGCTTTTTAAAAGACACAATTGTACCCGCCTCTACTACTACCTCTGGCAGCCCATTCCAGGCACTCACTACCCTCTGAGTGAAGAAATTGCCCCTCTGGGCCCTTCTGAATCTCTCCCCTCTCACCTTAAACCTATGCCCTCTAGTTTTAGACTCCCCTACCTTTGGGAAAAGATGTTGACTATCTACCTTATCTATGCCCCTCATTATTTTATAGACCTCTATAAGATCACCCCTAAGCCTCCTACGCTCCAGAGAAAAAAGTCCCAGTCTATCCAGCCGCTCCTTATAACTCAAACCATCAAGTCCCGGCAACATCCTAGTAAATCTTTTCTGCACTCTTTCTAGTTTAATAATATCCTTTCTATAATAGGGTGACCAGAACTGCACACAGTATTCCAAGTGTGGCCGTACCAATGTCTTGTACAACTTCAACAAGACGTCCCAACTCCTGTATTCAATGTTCTGACCAATGAAACCAAGCATGCCGAATGCCTTGTTCACCACGCTGTCCACCTGCGACTCCACCTTCAAGGAGCTATGAACCTGTACGCCTAGATCTCTTTGTTCTATAACTCTCCCCAACGCCATACCATTAACTGAGTAGGTCCTGGCCTGATTCGATCTGCCAAAATGCATCACCTCACATTTATCTAAATTAAACTCCATCTGCCATTCGTCGGCCCACTGGCCTAATTGATCAAGATCCCGTTGCAATCCTAGATAACCTTCTTCACTATCCACTGTGCCACCAATCTTGGTGTCATCTGCAAACTTACTAACCATGCCTCCTAAATTCTCATCCAAATCATTAATATAAATCACAAATAACAGTGGACCCAGCACCGATCCCTGAGGCACACCACTGGTCACAGGCCTCCAGTTTGAAAAACAACCCTCTACAACCACCCTCTGCCTTCTGTCGTCCAGCCAATTTTGAATCCAATTGGCAACCTCACCCTGGATCCCGTGAGCTTTAACCTTCTGCAACAACCTACCATGCGGTACCTTGTCAAAGGCTTTGCTAAAGTCCATGTAGACAACGTCTACTGCACTGCCCTCATCTACCTTCTTGGTCACCCCCTCAAAAAACTCAATCAAATTTGTGAGACATGATTTTCCACACACAAAGCCATGCTGACTGCCCCGAATCAGTCCTTGCCTCTCTAAATGCTTGTAGATCCTGTCTCTCAGAATACCTTCTAGCAACTTACCTACTACAGACGTTAGGCTCACCGGTCTGTAGTTCCCAGGCTTTTCCCTGCTGCCCTTCTTAAACAAGGGCACAACATTCGCCACTCTCCAATCTTCAGGCACCTCACCTGTGGCTGCCGATGATTCAAATATCTCGGTTAGGGGACCAGCAATTTCCTCCCTAGCCTCCCACAACATCCTGGGATACATTTCATCAGGTCCCGGGGATTTATCTACCTTGATGCGCTTTAAGACTTCCAGCACCACCTCCTCTGTAATATGCACACTTCTCAAGACATAACTATTTATTTCCCTTAGTTTCCTGACATCCATGCCTTTCTCCACCGTGAATACCAATGAGAAATATTCATTCAGGATCTCACCCAACTCTTGTGGCTCTGCACATAGATGTCCTTGTTGATCCTTAAGAGGCCCTCCTCTGTCCCTAGTTACTCTTTTCCCCTTTATGTATCTGTAGAATCTCTTTGGATTCTCCCTTGCATTATTTGACAAAGCAATTTCATGTCCCCTTTTTGCCCTCCTGATTTCCCTCTTAACTCTATTTCGACAATCTCTATACTCTTCAAGGGATCCACTTGATCCCAGTTGCTTATGTAAGTCATATGCCTCCTTCTTCTTTTTGACCAGAGTCTCAATATCTCGAGTCATCCAGGGTTCCCTACTTCTACCAGCCTTGCCCTTCACTCTAAAGGGAATGTGCTTACCCTGCACCCTGGTTAACACATTTTTAAAAGCCTCCCATTTACCAGCCGTCCCTTTGCCTGCCAATAGTCTCCCCCAATCTACCTCTGCAAGTTCCTGTCTGATACCATCAAAATTGGCCTTGCCCCAATTAAGAATTTTAACTCTTGGGCCAGACCTATCATTCTCCATAGCTATCTTAAAACTAATGGAATTATGGTCACTTGTCCCAAAATGATCCCTCACTAGCACTTCTGTCACTTGCCCTTCCTTATTTCCCAAGACGAGGTCAAGTTTTCCCCCTCTCTAGTCGGTCCATCCACATACTGAATGAGAAATTCCTCCTGAATACACTCAACAAATTTCCCTCCATCCAAGCCCCTGATGCTATGGCTGTCCCAGTCAATGTTGGGAAAGTTAAAGTCCCCTACTACTACCACCCTATTATTCTTGCAGCTATCTGTAATCTCCTTACATATTTGCTCCTCAATTTCCCGCTGACTATTTGGGGGCCTGTAGTACAGTCCTACCAAGGTGATCTCTCCCTTCTTATTTTTCAGTTCCACCCATATAGACTCAGTGGGCGAACCCTCGGATATATCCCCTCTAAGTACTGCCGTGATATTCTCCCTAATCAAAAACGCCACTCCTCTCTTACCTCCTGTTCTGTCCTTTCTATAGCATCTGTACCCCGGAACATTGAGCTGCCAGTCCTGCCCCTCCCTTAGCCATGTTTCAGTCATAGCTATAATATCCCAGTCCCATGTGCCCGTCCATGCCCTGAGTTCATCCGCTTTGCCTGTCAGGCCTCTTGCATTGAAATAAATGCAGTTTAATGTAGACCTTCCTTGCTCTCTGCCCTGCTTTCTCTGGTCATGCTTTACACACTCTCCCTTCCTGCCTTTTGTTTCTGTCCCCACTGACTTCCTACATCGGTTCCCATCCCCCTGGCACATTAGTTTAAACCCTCCCCAACTGCACTAGCAAACACACCCCCGAGAACATTGGTTCCGGTCCCACCCAGATGCAGACCGTCCGATTTGTACAGGTCCCACCTCCCCCAGAACCGGTCCCAATGTCCCAGGAATTTGAAACCCTCCCTCTTGCACCATCTCTCAAGCCACGTATTCATCCTAGCTATCCTGGCATTCCTACTCTGACTATCACGTGGCACTGGTAGCAATCCTGAGATTACTACCTTTGAGGTCCTACTTTTTAGTTTAACTCCTAACTCCCTAAATTCAGCTTGCAGGACCTCATCCCGTTTTTTACCTATATCGTTGGTGCCTATATGCACCACGACAGCTGGCTGTTCACCCTCCCCCTCCAGAATGCCCTGCAGCCGCTCCGAGACATCCTTGACCCTTGCACCAGGGAGGCAACATACCAACCTGGATTCTCGTTTGCGTCCGCAGAAACGCCAGTCTATTCCCTTTACAATTGAATCCCCTATCACTATAGCTCTGCCACTCTTTTTCCCGCCCTTCTGTGCAGCAGAACCAGCCACGGTGCCATGAACCTGGCTGCTGCCACCTTCCCCTGGTGAGCCATCTCCCCCAACAGTTTCCAAAACGGTAAATCTGTTTTGGAGGGAGATGACCGCAGGGGATCCCTGCACTGCCTTCCTACTCGTCCTCTGTCTGTTGGTCACCCTTTCCCTATCTGCCTCAGTAATTTTAATCTGCGGTGTGACCAACTCACTGAATGTGCTATCCACAACTTCCTCAGCATCGCGGATGCTCCAAAGTGAGTCCATCCGCAGCTCCAGAGCCGTCAAGCGGTCTAACAGGAGCTGCAGTTGGACACACTTCTTGCAGATGAAGGAGTCAGGGACACCAGAAGGGTCCCTGACTTGCCACATCTCACAAGAGGAGCATGACACGGGTCTGAGCTCTCCTGCCATGACTTAAACCTGAAGTTAAATTTGAACTACACTACACAGCTAAGAGAAAGTCAAAGAGAGAGAAATCACTTACCAGTTACAAGCCAATCACTTACCTGCTGGCTGTGATGTAAATGCTCCAGAGACTCCCTCACAGGTCTGTTTCTCTGCACCTCCTTAAGGTGAGCACCAAATTCCCTTAACTAGTTAATTAATTTACTTAATTAATTTGATTTTTTTTTTTTTTTTGATTTTTTTTTTTTGTCACTCCCCTCTTACCCGAACTCAGCCTTACCCAAACTCAGATACACTCTGTTTGCCTCCAGCACTCTGTTTCTATAGGCACTTCAGACACACCTTTTGTATCCTTCCTGATTTACAGTCAGCCAATAGGCCTGCTCCCGAAACTGATCTCTCTCCCGAACAGCTAGGGGGCATGATTAAAAAGTTTGCAGATTGTACAAAAAATGCTCTTTCTGTAAATATCTATAATTCTGTGGAGTGAATGTTTAATGTGATTGCAGGGGGGGCAGCATGGTGGCGCAGTGGGTTAGCCCTGCTGCCTCAAGGCGCCGAGGTCCCAGGTTCAATCCCGGTTCTGGTTCACTGTCCGTGTATAGTTTGCACATTCTCCCCATGTTTGCGTGGGTTTCACCCCCACAACCCAAAGCTGTGCATGGTAGGTGCCACGCTAAATTGCCACATAATTGGACAAAATGAATTGGGTACTCTAAATTTATAAGAAAAAAAAAAGGTGATTGCAGGTGTGTGTTAACGGTACCCGGACAAGACCCCAATTTACATTAGGAAACCGGACCAGAAACCCCAATAATTCTTCTACTTATAAACTGCGAGGAAAGGATACTTCACTCCAGGAGTGATTCCACTGACAAATATGGAACTGTTATATTAAAGTAAACATTATTATTAACACAGTAGTAACCACATTAACATCACAGTAAAACAGTTCTTAAGGGGTGGCATAGTGGCGCAGTGGTTAGCACTGCTGCCTCACCACGTCGAGGACCCGGATTCAATCCCATCCCTGGGTCACTGTCCGTGTGGAGTTTGCACATTCTTCCTGTGTCTGTGTGGGTTTCACCCCCACAACCCAAAGATGTGCAGGGTAAGTGGATTAACCACGCAACATTGCCCCTTAATCAGAAAAAATAAAAAATTATTTTTTTAAAGTTCTTAAAATAAAGATTTCAACTATTAACTTATACTTTCATTATCTCCAATTAAACAAAGCCCATTACAAGTCAAAAGCCACTGGTAAATAAAGTTAGCAAACACAACACTACTTGCTGGACTATTGTGTACAATTTTCTTTCAGAAAAGTAGATGGGGACCCTTCAGGCACAACCTGCCATTCCAGACTCCTGCTCAGCCTGGCATTTGGCAAAATTGCTGCTCAACTTTAAAAACTTCCAGAAGACTGACAAACCCATATCAAACTGCAAAACTACAGACAGACCTGGCTCCTCCCATTTATTACAGCATCTTTTAAAAAATAAATTTAGAGTACTCAGTTCTTTTTTTCCAATTAAGGGTTAGTTTAGTGTGGCCAATTCACCTACCCTGCACATCCTTTGGGTTGTGGGGGTGAGACACATGCAAACACGGGGAGAATGTGCAAACTTCACATGGACAGTGGCCCGGGGCAGGGATCGAAACCAGATCCTCAGCGCTGTGAGGCAACAATGCAAAAAAACTGCACAACCTTGCCACCCCTATTACAGCATCTTTATCCCACTCAGATCCCATGACCTGTTGCCTAAGTCTAAACACAATGTCTCAGATTATCTACGCTCCAGCAATCACAACTACGTTCCAATAGGCATCTCCTTGTAAACAAGTAAATGATTAAAATTAATCATGACCTCACCTTTTACGAGCTCTTAATTGCATCTTTTTTTAGATACACCGCCTGCCTGTATTAAACCAGGATTTTAAAAATATATTACTGCAACAGATCAATACCAAAAAGGTTAGGTGGGGTTACTGCATTATGAGGATAGGGTGGAGATGTGGGCTTGGATAGAGTTATCTTTCCATGAGCCGGTGCAGGCTCGATGGGCTGAATGGCCTCCTGTACTGTAAAAACTTCTATGAATTGGTGTAGAAAGGCAATGCATCATGAGGTTGGATGTGTTGGTGACTCATTGCTGGGGCAAGTCAGGTGATGAAAGCTCCAGGAATACATTTAATCACAGTTGGCAACCCTAGTTGCTGAACAAGTGGGCTACTTTGTCCTGGTTAACGTTGAACTTCTTGAGTGTTGTAGAGCTGCACTCTCTCATGGACAGTGTTCCATCATATTCCTGACTTGAGCCATCTAGTTGATGAACAGGCTTTGGGGCCACAGAATTCCCAAACTCCAACTTGCTCTTGTAGCCTCAGTTAGACATCAAGTCAGTAGTGCCCTCCCAGGATGTTGGTGAGGTTGCACTAATGCTGTTGAAAGTGATTTATTGGAGATAATGATGGCCAGGCACTAATGGTAACCAGAGGTAGTTAGTTCAAATCCCATCATTGCAATTTCTGAAATGAAACCTGGTCATTTGCAGACTTGCATTAGAAGGGAAGGCAGTGAAAAATGCTGGGTTGCACTGAAACCAGTTTGATATTTTTAAATGTCTCTGCTGCCTCTGAACAACCTGGGCCAACATGTGGTTCAGGTCCCACACCGTGTGTGTTTATTCTTCATGTTCTCAGGGCAAAGAGACATGGCCCGGGACCTGGACTAGATTTTTGAAATAATGTGTCACAATCTGCTGTTATATTTTGAACAGGCAAAGGTTTTTCCCGGATATCGAAGAGATTCGTGCCAGAGAACGGAACAAACACAATGAAAGGTTGCAAGTGATCTTGGAACGTAGGGAAAAACAGCTGCTGGAATTGGACGAGAAGAAAGCGCGCCCCGATGAGCTTGGAAAAGGGGAGTGAGCTCCACACCTGAGTAGCCATAGACAGCACCCCAATTCCAAGAGACTACAGTCAGACATGGTGCACAAGTGTGATATCTGGACTTAGCAAGTGAGCTATAAGGAGGAAGAGTAAATGCACAATGCGATTGAAATGCTGATTGAAAAGATCACATCAAGATTAAAGTTACACAATAAATTATGTATTCATATATATATATTATATAATGTAATGTAATTCAAAATAAACTTTGGATATCAAATGATTTGTTTGTTGACACAGGAGCTTGAATTGTTAAACCCAGAAAGGATTTTGGTGCTTATTTGAACACAGTCGAGGGTCTGCCATCTCATATTGGGTAGAAGCGCCATTTTCAATAGCACTAAAACACATGCCAAAAGCTCCCTAGTTTCAGCCCATTCCTTTTCATCAGTTAATTAACATTGGGGTATTACTGGGAGAGAGAAGGATATGTATTGTGACTGGGCTCAGCACCGCACCATACCTCGAGGTTGAAGGGTAAACATTGCCTGCTGATGTTCGCTGATGAGGTGCCAAAGAAAATCAGACAGGTCCTGTTAGTACCTAGCCTAATTTCCAATTACATAGTGTGCTCAGGATGAGTGAGAGGGAAATCTGTCCAACACAATCAGATCATATAAAACAAGATGCAACTCAAACACCAGAGCACATTGAGCAGCCTTCAGGAAATGACCTGCTTTAAGGCCATCATTAATTGTCCTTCTCTAATTGACTTTGAGAAGATGGTGGTGAGCTGCATTTATGAACTGCTGTAGTCATGTGGTGTAGGTATACCCACAGTGCTGTTAGGAAGGGAATTTTGACAGAGACAGTAAAGTAATGGTGATAATATACAGGTTCAGTTTCTGGTGAATGGGAACAGCCAGGCTGTTGATGGTGATGGGTTCCATGATGGCAAAGCTGTTGAATGTCAAGGGGAGATGGTTAGATCTCCATGTGTATTAGAGTGGCAGCCTGTCATTGTACCCAGCATTCTAAACTAACAGTTCTGCACTCATTATCTGCAGCATACCCACAAATATTTTTTCTAGTGCACAGGTCCTTTAATTTCTTGGTGCAGCTTGCGGGAACTCGAAGGGGCTAAACTGTAGTCAGACCGTGTGAAAATCTTTGAGTTACTGTGTAGCCATGCAGCCTAAAGCAGCATTGTCCACCAGTCCTAGATACTAGTGTTGTACAGTGACTGACTTGAATCCACCAGTAATTTATCCCACTGTTATGCAGTGACTGACCTGTACCAACAAGTACTGTACCCCAGTGTTAAACAGTAACAGACTTGTACCCACCAGTACTGTACCACAGTGTTATACAGTAACAGACTTGTACCCACCAGTACTGCACCACAGTGTTGTACAGTGACAGACTTGAATCAACGAGTAATTTATCCCACAGTTATGCAGTGACAGACCTGTACCTACCAGCACTGTAACCAGGTGTTATACAGTGACTGACCTGTACCCACTGTAGAGGGTGCCGTCTCGGCTACTCCACTACTGGGCCGATATCTGGGGTTTGAGTATCTGTGTGTCTCTCTCCAGCTGGCACTGAAACTTCAGAGGCCAGGGGATGCCGCACTGGGACACCTCCACGGAAGAGAGCACTGAATCAAGCCTGCCGTTTATCCCTAACCGGAAGCCTGAGGCTTATATCACACAGATATCCAGACCCCTACCAATGCCCAGGTGATTCTCTCTCTTGCTGGTGGTGCAACACCCACCCGGTTCCTACTTCGCTGGAGTAGCTTTCCCAAGGGAGAGAATAGGACACTGCTGTTTATTACCTAACCAGCAGCCTGTCCTGCGTGAATCGCTCAAGATGACCCTAGATTCTTGAACCCGGAATTAAGGTGAGGAATATCTTAACAATGACTTGGTCAGAGATCGCTGGTGAGAGATTGAAGAATTTAAACGACTCCAATTATCAGCAAATCAAGGTTTATTGCAAAACCCAGGTCAAAATCATCAAACAGAAGAAATTATAATAAAATCTTAAACTCTAACACAAACTAAGTCTATTCAGAAAGTACTATAACGGACACAACGAAAAATCTTATTGTTACACAGTTTTAGCAATGACACAGAACACAAATCAAGTCCCCTTCCCCAAAGCCTCAACCACTATCAAGGTCAAGGGAGTTTCGCAAGCTGCTGCAGGGTACTTACAGTCAAAGGTGGAGAGGTCAAGCCAAGAGACCCTCAATCGAAACACAGCCCCTTTTATATCCGTTTTACCTGGCTTTTTCCTGTGTTCGGCCAGCCCCTTTTGCATTGAATCCATAAGGTTTAAAGTTCCCGCTGGTCCTGCCCCCTTTGAGCCGGTCAGACCTGTCAAGATAGGAGTACCTCCCCTAGGTCCGCCTCCAGTCTGCTTTTTGAGATAACGAGGTTGAGCTCCCTTGTGAAGATTTTCAAAGTCTTCCATCTGCTCTGGAGATCGCTGCTATGTTGATGGGGTGTTGATTGGATTCTACTCTGGTGGAGGCCAAGTCATTTACATCTGCATGGGGCTATGACCATCCCATTGTCCTGCTTGCAGGCAGGCCCCCTGTGTATTCCCGTGCCCCTTTGTCTGTGTTTTAATCTTATCTCGTTGTCTGGCTCCTTCTTCCTTGTAGCTCCTAGGGGGGGGTTTGTAAATACCTATGCCCCTACTCAGCTCAGCGGATCAAGCCTGCTGGGAAATCTGGTTACGTTCTCTTGGCTGAAAAGTCAGTTTACAGTCTCTGGGTTTTATCCTTGGGCAGTCCAAAAAGGCCGAATTGCCCGAAAACCTTACACCACCAGTACTGTACCCCAGCGTTATACAGAAACAGACTTGTATCCACCAGTACTGTCCACCAGTGTCATACAGTGACAGACTTGAATCCACCAGTAATTTATCCCACTGTTTTACAGTGACAGACCTGTACCCACCAGTACTGAACCCCAGTGTTATAGAGTGACAGACTTGAATCCACCAGTATTGTATCCCAGTGTTAGAGATTGACAGACTTGTACCCACCAGTACTGTGCTCCAGTGTTATACAGTAACAGACTAGTACCAACGAGTACCGTACCCCAGTGTTACACAGTGACAGACTTGTACCCACCAGTATTGCACCACAGTGTTATAGATTGACACACTTGTACCCGCCAGTGCTGTACACGGTTTTTACAGGTCTACTCTGTCCAGACTCCCCCTGTGATTTTGCATACCTCTATCAAAACTCCTCCGCGGAGGACAACTCCAGCTTCTCCAATTTATTAATGTAATTGAAGTTCCCCATCCCTGCAATCATTCTCATTAAACTTTCTGCATTCTCTCCAATGCATTCACATCCTTCCAAAAATGTGGTGTCCAGAACTGCACACAATGATCCAATTGAGGCAGATTCACTGTTTTATACAGATTTATCATAACCTCCTTGCTTGGTGCCCTTACAGCGCTAGAGCCCCGGGTTCAATTCCGGCCTTGGGCAACTGGGTGGAGATTGCACTTTTTCCACTGTGACGTATGGGTTTCCTCTGGGTGCTTCCCCCCCCACCCCCACCCCCCACTGTCCAAAGATGAGCAGGTTAGGTAGATTGGCCATTTTAAATTGCCCCTTAGTGTCCAAAGATGTGCAGGTTAGGTGGGGTTACGGAGAAAGGGTGGGGGAATGGGCCCAGGTGAGGTGCTCTTTCAGAGGGTTGGTGCAGAAACGACGGGCTGAATGACCTACACTGTAGGCATTCTATTTATAAATTCCAGGATCCCGTATGATTTTTTTAAAAATGTATTTTATTACAAACATGTATCAAAGCAGGTTATACCAAATAAACACCCCAGGAAACATACTTCCCAACAATTAACTATACAGTCTGTACGGATATTTCCCCATTTTCACCCTCCCCCTCCCTCCCCTCCTCCCTCTACTGCAACGAACAGCTCCACAAACACAGCCACAAACATCCCCAGCTTTTCTCAAACCCCCCCTGCTGAGCCCCTTAACTCATACTATATCTTCTCCAATCGCAGGAAGTCGTACAGGTCACCCAACCAAGCCGCTACCCCCGGTGGCGATGCCGTACGCCACTCCAGCAAAATCCGCCGCCGTGCAATCAGAGAGGTGAACGCCACAACATCGGCCTTCCTCCTCCCCATGAGCTCCTGCCTCTCTGAAACCCCAAATATTGCCACCAAAGGGTCCGGGTCCACTTCCTCCTCCACTATGGCTCAGACCGAGAACACTCCCACCCAGAATCTTCCCAATTTTTCGCAACTCCAAAACATGTGCGCATGATTCGCTGGCCCCCGCCCCCACCTCTCACACTCATCTGCTACCCCCTGAAAGAACCCACTCATTCTCACCCGAGTCATATGCACCCTGTGCACCATCTTAAACTGTATCAGGCTCATCCTTGCACAAGAGGAGGTCCCGGTTACCCTTTGCAGTGCCTCACTCCATACTCCCCAATTGATCTCCCCTCCCAACTCTGCTTTCCATTTCTCATTGATCTTCACCACCCACTCACCTCCCTGCACCCCCAGCCACTTGTATATATCCCCAATTCTTCCCTCCCCTTCCACATCCGGAAGCAACAGTCACTCCAGCAGGAAGATTCCCGGCAACCTAGGGAACCCCCTCCAGACCTTTCATGCACAGTCCCTAACCTGCAGATACGTGAACTCACTCCCCCTCGGCAGCTCTACCCTCTCCCTTAGCTCCTCCAGACTGGCAAACCCTTCCTCCAAATACAAATCCCTCACCTTGACCAGCCTCACTTCCCTCCACCTCCTGTATGCACTATCCATCCCGCCCCCCCGGCTCATACCCATTATTCTCGCACAGCGGCGTTAGCACCGACATCCCTTCCATCCTAAAATTCCTCCTCCGGTGTTCCATATCTTCACCGTGGACTGCAGCACTGGGCTCCCTGAATACCTACTCGGAGCCATTGGCAATGCTGCCGTCACCATAGCCCTCAAACTAGACGCCTTACAAGATTCCTCCTCCATCCTAACCCGTCTCCTGTATGATTTATTAACCACTTTCTCAACCTGCCCTGTACTTTGAATGATTTGTGCACATATGCCCCAGATTCCTCTGCTCCTGCATCTTCTTTCTTTTACTGTATATTGACTTCCTGATTCTACATATCAAAATAAACCACTTCACTGCATTAAGATTAATCTGCCGCTTTTCTGCCCAATCCACCAGCCTATCCTTGTCCGTCCTCTTAAAGTTTATTATTATTCATAGTCCACAATATTTCCAAGTTTTGTGTCATCTGCAAATTTTGTTAATTGTATCCTGTACACCCAAGTCTTGGTCACTTATATATATCAAAAAAGGAGGGTCCTAACACTGGCCTCTGGGAGCCTGACCACATAAGCTTCAGTCCAAAAAGCAACCATTCTTTATTTTTTTAATTTTTTAAATAATCTTTATTGTCACAAGTAGGCTTACATTAACACTGCAAGCAAGTTACTGTGAAGCTGTATAGAACCTTAGTTAGGCCACACTTGGAGTATAGTGTTCAATTCTGGTCGCCACACTACCAGAAGGATGTGGAGGCTTTAGAGAGGGTGCAGAAGAGATTTACCAGAATGTTGCCTGGTATGGAGGGCATTAGCTATGAGGTGTGGTTGAATAAACTCGGTTTGTTCTCACTGGAACAAAGGAGGTTGAGGGGCGACCTGATAGAGGTCTACAAAATTATGAGGGGCATAGACAGAGTGGATAGTCAGAGGCTTTTCCCCGGGGCAGAGGAGTCAATTACTAGGGGGCATAGGTTTAAGGTGAGAGGGGCAAGGTTTAGAGTAGATGTACGAGGCAAGTTTTTTTACACAGAGGGTAGTGGGTGCCTGGAACCCGCTACCGGAGAAGGTGGTGGAAGCAGGGACGATAGTGACATTTAAGGGGCATCTTGACAAATACATGAATAGGATGGGAATAGAGGGATACGGACCCAGGAAGTGTAGAAGATTGTAGTTTAGTCGGGCAGCATGGTCGGCACGGGCTTGGAGGGCCGAAGGGCCGAAGGGCCTGTTCCTGTGCTGTACCTTTCTTTGTTCTTTGTTCTTTTGAGAATTCAGAATGTCCAAATAACCTCACAAAGAATCCCTATTTTCTGCCACTCAGCCAACATTGTACCCATGTTGCTACTGTACTTTTATGTCATGGGCTCTTACTTCACTGGCGAGCTTTTATCAAGTATCTTTTGGAACTTTATGTACACCACATCAACCACATTACCCTCATCAGCCCTCTCTGTTAACTCATCAAAGAGCTCAAGCAAGTTAGTTGAATGCAATTTGAGCGTAACAAATCCATGTTGCCTTCTCTGAATGAATCCATATTTGTCCAGGTGACTGTTACTCACATCCTGAATTATAGTTTCTAAAAGCTTCCCCACTACCAAAGTTAAACTGACTGGCCTCTAGATACAGTGTTTTATCCTTTCACCATGACTTGAACAAAGGTGTAACATTTGCAGTTTTCCTTTAGCACTATCCCTCTGTCTGTAGAGGATTGAAAAATTATGGCCAGTACCAGCACATATTCCACCATTATTTTGCTCAGTATCCTTAGATACATCTCATCTGGTTCTGGTGACTTATCAACTTTTAAGTACAGCCAGCCTATACAATACAACCACTTTATCAATTTTTAACCTATCCAGTGATTCACCTACCTTTTCTTTCATAATAACTTGAGCAGCATCCTTTTCCTTGGTAAAGGCTAATGCTAAAGTAATAATTTAGTACCTCAGCTTTGCCCCCAGCCTCCATTCATCTTTTAATGTCTAATCAGGCCTTCTCCTTTTACCATCCTTTTACCATTTATATACTTATAAGACTTTTAGCTACCCTTTGCTGCCAGTCGTTTTCATCCTCCCTTTGCTTCTGCTTCTCTTATTGTTTTGTCACTTCCCCTCGGAACTTTCCATGTTCAGCCTGGTTTCCAATGGTATCAGCTACATGACAGCTGTCATGTGCACCCTTTTTCAGCTTCATCTTACTCTCCATCTCTTTTATCAGCCAGAAAGCTCTGGATTTTCTTGCCCTAACTTACCCCCTCACAGGAATGTATCTTGACTGTACTCAAACAATCTGCTCTTTAAAGACAGCCCATTGTTCCACATAATTTTGCATGCCAACGTTTGATTTCAATTAATCTGGGCGAGATCTGTTCTCACCCCTTTGAAGTTGGGCCTCTTGATTGTTCCTTGTTCTTTTCCAGAACCAACAAACCTTTATGATTCTATGATCATTGTGCTCGAATGTTTCCCTACTGAAACTTCAAACTAACTTGGCCCAACTCATTCCCCAGAATCACATCCAGCAATACCTATTCCTCATTGAACTGGAACCATACTGATGTAGAAAATTCTCCTGAACACATTTTAGAAATTACTCCTGCTCTCTACCCATGGCACAATTATCATATTATAATCAAGATAATTCAAGTCTCCCATTACTCTGTTATTCTTTCACCTCTCTGCAATTTTCTTGAAAATGTATTCCTCTATACTTTTCCCACTAGTTGGTGGCCAATAGAATACACCCAGTAGTATAATACGTTTTAAGTAAGTGGAAGGGGAGAGGTTGGGAAGAAAAAGGAAAGATCTATGATAGGGAGGAGGGCTAAATAACAAAAGGATTCATGGTCAAAGGGGAAAGGGAGTGGGAGCAAGTAAACAAAAAATTATGTCTCGGGGAGGTGTGAATGGGAAAAGCAGGAACATCACTAACAGCTGCAATCCCCCCAAAATGGGGCAGAGGCTATCAGCTGAAATGTGCCACTGTGCCCCCATCTTCTGGAACTTTCCCAGAACTTAAGGATTTTTGGAAGATTCTTACCAGCCCATCCACTTTGTAGCTACTTCCTCGGGGCAGCATGGTGGCGCAGTGGTTAGCACTGTTGCCTGCGGCGCTGAGGATCCGGGTTTGACCCCGGCCCTGGGTCACTGTGTGGGGTTTGCACATTCTCCCCATGTCTGCGTGGGCTTCACCCCCACAACCCAAAGATGTGCAGGTTAGGTGGATTGGCCACGCTAAATTGCCATTTGTGGATAACTGCACATTCTGAATGCTCTCTTCCATAACCCTGGTATTATTTTTTTTACAAATGTTTTTTATTGGCTTTTTGAATAAAGTATACTTACCGTTATGTACAGAAATAGAATACACACACATATATATATATATATATAGAAGAGAAGGGAACACGCACAAAAAACAAAACAAACAAGCAAAAACAAAAGTTAGAATAAAATAACTGGTCGGGTATTATGTGGTAGCTCAACAGCAGCAGCTCTGTGCAATTGGTAGTGTTGGCCACTTATGTGTTTTTAGCACATAAGTAGGCATCTGTTTGTGGGGGGAGGGAAACTGGGGGGTACATATACATTTGGGCGCCAGGGAAACAAATACAGAACAATTACAGAGGGCAATACGCGAATGGATCTGCTGTGGTGTTGTCGCTTGCTTCTCCCGGACGGTTTTCGCTGCCGTTGTCGTCTCGCGATCACCTCCACTTCAGCCGTTCGTCCCGTCTTTCGCCCGGATTTTCCTTGTTCTCTGCTCCTGTAGATGCCAATTTTGTTATCGTTTCCCGTGCCCTCCTTCCGGCTGTCATTCCCTTGCCTCCCCCCCAGCTCACTGGTTCCCCTCTTGTTCGTTGGCCACAAACAGGTCCCGGAACAATTGGGTGAATGGCTCCCACGTTCTGTGGAAGCCGTCGTCTGACCCTCGGATGGCGAATTTGATTTTCTCCATTTGGAGAGATTCCGAGAGGTCGGACAGCCAGTCTGCAGCTTTGGGTGGTGCTGCTGACCACCAGCCAAACAGAATTCTACGGCGGGCGATCAGGGAGGCAAAGGCAAGGGCATCCGCCCTCCTCCCCAGGAATAGATCTGGCTGGTCTGATACCCCAAAGACCGCCACTTTCGGGTATGGCTCCACCCTCATCCCTATCATTTTGGACATTGCCTCGAAGAAGGCTGTCCAGTACCCCACAAGTCTGGGGCAAGGCCAGAACAGGTGGCCGTGGTTGGCCGGGCCCCCTTGGCACCGTTCACATCTATCCTCCACCTCCAGGAAGAACCAACTCATACAGGTTCTTGTTAAGTGGGCTCCCCCAGTGGTGATAGCCACCCTCCAGTCCTGGAACCAACTACGGCAGCAATTTGGCCTGACCAAAGTGTCGGACAAAGCTCCCATTTGCAACAACCAGAGGTTCACACCAGCACTGACTGATGCCACCTTTAAAAAGTGGGGACAGGACGGAGAGACACTGACAGTCAGGGACCTATACACAGACGGCAGGATCGCAACACTGGACGAACTGACAGAGAAATTCCAGCTAGCCAGGAGGAACGAGCTAAGGTACCTGAAACTCAAAAACTTCCTACGAAAGGAGACAAGGACACATCCATAACCACCACGACAGACATTACTGGAAGAGTTACTCGACGCAAGCATCCTAGATAAAGGGATCTGTAGCGACATGTATGCCTGCCCGACCAAGCTCCCCCCCCCACCCCCGTGAGCATGAGAGCCTGCCCGACTGAGCCCCCCCCCCCCGCGAGTCTGTGAGCCTGCCCGACCGAGCCCCCCCCCCCCGCGAGTCTGTGAGCCTGGCCGACCGAGCCACCCACCCCCCCCGCGAGCCTGGCCGGCCGAGCCACCCACCCCCCCGCGAGCCTGCCCGACCGAGCCACCCACCCCCCCCCGCGAGCCTGTGATTCTGCCTGACCGAGCCACCCCCCCCGCGAGTCTGTGAACCTGCCCGACCGAGCCACCCACCACCCACCCACCCCCCCGCGAGCCTGCCCGACCGAGCCACCCACCCCCCCGCGAGCCTGCCCGACCGAGCCACCCCCCCGCGAGCCTGCCCGAGCCACCCACCCCCCCCGCGAGCCTGGCCGGCCGAGCCACCCACCCCCCCGCGAGCCTGCCCGACCGAGCCACCCCCCCCCCGCGAGCCTGTGATTCTGCCTGACCGAGCCACCCCCCCCCGCGAGTCTGTGAACCTGCCCGACCGAGCCACCCCCCCGCGAGCCTGTGATTCTGCCTGACCGAGCCACCCCCCCCCCCGCAAGTCTGTGAGCCTGCCCGACCGAGCCACCCACCACCCACCCACCCCCCCGCGAGCCTGCCCGACCGAGCCACCCACCCCCCCGCGAGCCTGCCCGACCGAGCCACCCCCCCGCGAGCCTGCCCGAGCCACCCACCCCCCCCCGCGAGCCTGGCCGGCCGAGCCACCCACCCCCCCCCCGCGCGAGCCTGCCCGACCGAGCCACCCACCCCCCCCCCCGCGAGCCTGTCCGGCCGAGCCACCCACCCCCCCCCCCGTGAGCCTGTCCGGCCAAGCCACCCACCCACCCCCGCGAGCCTGCCCGACCGAGCAACCACCCCCCCGCGAGCCTGCCCGAGCCACCCACCCCCCCCGCGAGCCTGCCCGACCGAGCCACCCAACCCCACCCCCGCGAGCCTGCCCGTCCGAGCCACCCCCCCCCCCCCCGCGAGCCTGGCCGACCGAGCCACCCACCCCCCCCGCGAGCCTGGCCGGCCGAGCCACCCACCCCCTCGCGAGCCTGCCCGACCGAGCCACCCACCCCCCCCCCGCGAGCCTGCCCGTCCGAGCCACCCCCCCGCGAGCCTGCCCGAGCCACCCACCCCCCCGCGAGCCTGCCCGACCGAGCCACCCACCCCCCCGCGAGCCTGCCCGACCGAGCCACACCCCCCCCCCCCCGCGAGCCTGCCCGTCCGAGCCACCCCCCCCCCCCCCGCGAGCCTGGCCGACCGAGCCACCCACCCCCCCCCCCGCGAGCCTGCCCGACCGAGCCACCCACCCCCCCCCCCCCCCCCCGCGAGCCTGCCCGACCGAGCCACCCCCCACTGTGAGCCTGTGAGCCTGCCCGACCGAGCCACCCACCCCTCCCCCGCGAGCCTGCCTGACCGAGCCACCCGAGAGAGAGAGAGAGGGACCCCCCCTCCGGCGCAATGGACCGGCAGTGACCACGTGGTGAGCGGCAAGACAAAGAGGGACTCCGGTCCGCAACAGGAAACATCTCACCCAAACCCTCCTGACCCAGTGAGAAGGGGGGAGAAAAGAGAAGGAGAAGGGGGAAAAATAAAAGTGTGGTAATACCAGGTATTGCGGTACCTGAGAGGTGGATGACCATTGGCTAGACCCAGGAGTCTACCATTGGCTGATGTACATAGCTCCGCCCTGAGAGTCCAATGCCGTCCCAGCAGCCTTCACTTTCTGTAACGAAGCTGCTGGGGTACAGTTCTAGCAGATTAAAGCCAATTAGTTATGACTCACCTTGTCTCGAGAGTAATTGATTGCACATCAAAAAGTAAATAAATATATGAATAAAGAGACATGGAAAGGGAGAAAGGAAGGGAGGAAGGTAACCAACCACAAACCCGCCCCACCCCCCAACAAAACAAAAAGGGAAACCCGAAGCCCGAGGCAGACCCAGCGAGAGCCGAGGAGCGGGGGAAGTGAGAGCAACCCCAGGGGAAGGAACAGCAGCGGGGAAAGAAAGAGAGACAGACAGATGGCTGAAGGAAAGGAAAACACCAAAGGTGAAGGGACAGTGAGACGCAAGCAGCAGCAGCAGCAGTGAGGATAAGGCGCATGAGCGGCGGACGCGCAGGCAGGCGGCCCCACAGGACGAGACGGAGGTGCAGGCGAGCCTGAAAGGGAAAACGATGGCGGACCAAGCAGCAGAGCGTGAGCAGGACGCAGTGACCAGCATAAAGGAGGCGTTCTGGTCGGAGCTCCAAGCAATGATGAAGGAGACGACGCACAAATGCAGTAGACCATCAAAGGCCTGGAAAGGGAAGTGAAGGCGCAGAAAAAAACAATTCTGGAGTTGGAGAGGGCCGCCTCGGACCAGGGCGACAGGGTGATAACCCTAGAAGCCGAGGTCAAAAGGTTAGTAACGGCCCAGGGGAGCCTAAGAGGGTAAGTGGAGGACCAGAAAAATAGGTCCAGATGGCAGAACATTAAAATAGTTGGTTTGCCAGAGGGGATAGAGGGCAGAGACCCAACAGGCTACATCACCCAAATGATGGGCAAGCTAAAGGGAAAGGAGGTATTCCCAAACCCACCGGAAATAGACAGGGTGCACAGGTCACTCCGACCCAAGCCCAAAGCCGGGGACCAGCCCAGAGCAATTATTGCGAAGACTCACCGGCTCCAAGACTGGGAAAGAATCCTAAAGTGGCCCAGCAAATGAGTCAGAACACGTGGGAAGGGAAGACCATAAGGGTGTGTGGTGAACGTATTGCTATTGCAATTCACCACTGTATTGTATTGTATTATGTTGATGCCCCTGTGGGCTCCGCCTGTGGCTCCGCCCCCTCGGGGGTGGTATATAAACCTGCAGCCTGTAGGCGGCACTCAGTACAGAGCAGTCGCAGGCAGGCACAGATCTAGCTTATTAAAACCACTGTTCACTTCTACTAATCTACTAATGGTCGCATCAATTTAATAAGCTTAGATATCACAATGGAAGCCGCCCTCAAACCTGATCGACTGGAACTCGACCCACAGGCAGCTGAAACCAAAGGAATCTTCTTTGTGGCGCTTTTGGGGTTCCCCCGATTTTTCGATCCCCCCCCCCCGCGCGGATGTCGGGCTGCGGGGGCTGAGGCATTGAGCCCAGCGAGCTCGAAGGCCAGAGCAGCGGGGGTGGAGCCAAACGGAGGTGTAGGCGGCAGGCCCGAAGCCAGGGTGCGATGTAGGTGAGATGTCCCACATCAGATGGCTCCCACCTAGAAAGTGGTAAGAAGGTTGAAGTCCGGTCCCAGGGGAACTCTGGAGGAATGTAAAAAAGAAGAGAAAGAAGTTTTAAAGAAGTTTGGTGAAAGTTTGTTTCTCCCCTTTTTTTGTGTGAAGGAAGAAAAATTGTTTGTTTTTCAAAAAGAAAACACATTGAAGAAGGACAGAAGGGTGAAAAGGGGAAAAAAGAAAGGAAAAACAATAAGCCTTTAAAGGATGCGAAGAGCAGCATCGAAGAAAGGAGGAAACGCGGGCTCGCCGCTGAATGAGAGGACGAGCAAAAGTGCTGACAAGATGGAGGAAGCCGAACCGCATGGTGGGGCCGCACTACTTATGGTGGAGAAGATGACCGAGGTGATGGCGGTGGAGCTGGAAAAACAGTTTGCGAAGCACATGGGGGCCTTGAGGAAGGAGACGGCAGTCACATTGAAGTCATTGGTGGAGGAGGCAATCGCCCCGGTGAGAGTAGCTGTGGCAAAGACATCGGCCGAGGTGAGAGAGCTGGGCGAGAATATGAAGGAAGTGGAGGAGGCCGCGTCGCAGCACAGCGTCCAGCTCACCACAATGGGGGAACAAGCTGCGGAGTGTGGTGGAGGTCAACAGAGGACTCCGAGCAAAGCTCGAGGACTTGGAGAACCGCTCGAGGCGGCACAATTTGAGAATTGTGGGCTTGACCGAAGTGACAGAGGGTCCAAGGCCAACAGAATACTTCGCTAAGAAGTTGGCGGAGCTGATGGGGGAAGGTGAGAACCCCTCCCGGTACGAGCTGGACCGAGCTCATCGGTCATTAAGGCCGAAGCCCAAAGTGAACGAGCCGCCAAGAGCAGTAATTATCTGCTTCTATAAGTACTGCATGAAAGAGAAGGTGTTAAGCTGGGCGAAGCAGAAGCACGAGGTGCAGTGGGATGGTGCTGTAGCTCGGATCTACCAGGACTGGACGGTGGAGTTGGCAAAAAAGACGAGCGGCGTTCGAGCGAGTGAAGGCGGCACTGTACAAAAAGGAGGTGCGATTTGGTAAGGTGTACCCGGCGAAGCTTAGGGTAACGTATAATGCCAAATACTTTTATTTCGAGGCAGCTGAGGCGTTCGTGAGGACAGAAGGCTTGGGACAGACGTGAGGAGCGGAGCTGGAAGAGAGACTGTGGACTGTTTGGGCAGCTGGAGAATGTATAAATGCTACAACTTTCTTTTTACTGATGTGTATTGTAATTTACTTCTCTTTGCATTGTTACAGAGTTCAAGTTAATGGTTGGATTGATTGGCGTTCTGTGTTGCGACGGTTATATCTTATTTTATTGAATTGTATGGGTTGGATTGGTGTTTTTGTTTTTTCTTTCTCTGGGACTGGGTGGAAGGGGACGATATATCTTGGCGGGGGGAGCCACCCGCGCTAGCTAACTAAAGTCGGCTAGTGAATGGAGGTGAGGTGAGAGGAGGGCTGCGGACATTGGAGCCCGGGTAGCAGGTTTTAATGTGCCTACGAGGCGAGCGAGAGGAGGGGAAGGGATTGATGCTAGGAGATGTTTTTTCAAGAGGAAATGTTCTTGGGAGAGGGGGAAGGGGTTCGATGTTAATAATGGACAGGGGCGGCCAGGCTTATGGGGCAGGGCCCGGTGGTATGATGAGGTGGATAAGAAGGGTGGGGGGGATGAGAGATCCCCAGTTAGGATAGTCACGTGGAACGTGAGAGGGCTAGGAGGTCCGGTCAAGAGGTCAAGGGTGCTTGCGCATCTGGGCTTCTGGTGACGGCTGGCGGGAGGCGGCCGCACAATGGAGAGCCCCTGCTCGGGAACGGCAATTCCGGGGCTTTAAACCCGGTCCCAGGGTCCGCGGAGGCGGCAGAAGAAGGGAGAAGAAGGGAGGAGGCACTGAGAAGACACAGGAGGAAAAAAAGAACAAAGAAAAATGTCGAGGGTGAGCAGAAAAACGTCCGAAAAAAACCCAGCTGGAGGTCCGTCGGGGAGTGGAAAGGTCACCGCAGGGTCACCAGGAAAAATGGAGGCTGGAGCACCAGGGAAGGCCGCACTGCTTATGGCTGAAGAAATAACCAAGGTGATGGCTGCGGAATTTGAAAAGCAGTTGGCGCAGATTGCGAAATGCATGGAGACGGTGAGGAAGGAGATGAACATAGAACATAGAACATTACAGCGCAGTGCAGGCCCTTCGGCCCTCGATGTTGCGCCGACCTGTGAAACCACTCTAAAGCCCATCTACACTATTCCCTTGTCCATATGTCTATCCAATGATCATTTGA
Organism: Scyliorhinus torazame; assembly: GCF_047496885.1. Lineage (NCBI taxonomy): Eukaryota > Metazoa > Chordata > Chondrichthyes > Carcharhiniformes > Scyliorhinidae > Scyliorhinus > Scyliorhinus torazame. The sequence goes on from NC_092724.1 coordinate 84,277,591, forward strand.
ATGCCCTTAATGTTGGCGAGTCCACTACTGTTGCAGGCAGGGCATTCCACGCCCTTACTACTCTCTGAGTAAAGAACCTACCTCTGACATCTGTCCTATATCTATCTCCACTCAATTTAAAGCTATGTCCCCTCGTGCTAGACATCACCATCCGAGGAAAAAGGCTCTCACTGTCCACCCTATCCAATCCTCTGATCATCTTGTATGCCTCAATTAAGTCACCTCTTAACCTTCTTCTCTCTAACGAAAACAGCCTCAAGTCCCTCAGCCTTTCCTCATAAGATCTTCCCTCCATACCAGGAGATGGTAAATCTCCTCTGCACCCTTTCCAATGCTTCCACATCCTTCCTATAATGCGGCGACCAGAATCGCACGCAATACTCCAAATGCGGCACTGGAGTGTACGCTTTCAGAGAAAATGTTGCTCCCGGGTGAAGGGAGGGGTGGTCGAATTGGGGACATAGATGGGCGGTTGGGGGAGCTGGGCGCGACCTCAGTGAAAAGGATCAAGCGTAAGTGGGAAGAGGAGCTGGGGAGGGGGACTGGATTTGAGGCTTCTGTGCGAAGTAATGTGCCGAGGGAACTCAACCTCCTCCTGTCCAAGGACGTGTCGTCCCCAATTTAAGATGGCGCACAGGGTCCACATGACCCGGGCCCGGGTGAGTGGATTTTTCCCCCGGAGGTAGCGGACGGATGCGAGAGGTGTGGGAGGGGGCCCATGTGTGCTGGGGGTGTGCGAGGAGTTGGAGAACTTTTGGGAGGCGGTGTTTAGGAACCTTTTTTTTCATAGAATTTACAGTGCAGAAGGAGGCCATTCGGCCCATCGAGTCTGCACCGGCTCTTGGAAAGAGCACCCTACCCAAGCCCACACCTCCACCCTATCCCCATAACCCAGTAACCCCACCCAACACTAAGGGCAATTTTGGGCACTAAGGACAATTTAACATGGCCAATCCACCTAACCTGCACATCTTTGGACTGTGGGAGGAAACCGGAGCACCCGGAGGAAACCCACGCACACACGGGGAGGACGTGCAGACTCCGCACAGACAGTGACCCAAGCCGGGAATCAAACCTGGGACCCTGGAGCTGTGAAGCAATTGTGCTATCCACTATGCTACCGTGCTGCCCCAAGAACCTATCGAGGTTTTTTGGGGTAATGCCGCACCCTACGGTGGGGACTTTTGGGGTGTCGGAGGGGAGTGGGGGGGGGTGTGCTGGAGCTGCTGGAGGCCGATGTCGTGGCCTTCGCCTCTCTGATTGCCCGCCGACGGATCCTTTTGAATTGGAGATGGCCACGCTGCCGGGGCTCGCGGCGTTGTGGGGGATCTGTACGAGTTTCCTGGGTTGGAGAAAATCAAGTATGCCCCGAAGGAAGGCTTTGAGGTATGGTGGAGGCCAATCGTGACCATATTTGAGGAGCTGTTTGTCGTTGGGGGGGTGAGAGTAAATGAGGGAAATGTTGGATGTTAAAGTTGCGTTATTATGTTGGACATGTTTGGAATTAAATATATTTCAAAAAAGGAGGGAGGCTTTGAGTGTGCTGGTGGAGGAGACGGTTTCCCCGGTGAGGACGGAGGTGGCGAGCGCAGTGGCGGAGGTGCGAGAGCAAGGGGAGGCGCTGAAGGAAGTGGAGGAGACGGTATTGCAGCACGGTGATCAACTTACCTCGATGGGGAAAGAGATGCGGAAGGTGATGGACACGAACAAGAATCTGCGAGGAAAAATGGAAGACCTGGAAAACAGATCCAGGCGACAGAATTTGAGGATTGTGGGGCTGCCCGAAGGAGTTGAAGGACCAAAGCCGACTGAGTATTTTGCCGTGATGTTGGCAAAACTACTGGGGGAGGGGGAGGACCCCTCCCGATATGAACTGGATCGGGCTCATCGGTCGTGGAGGCCTGTACCAAAGGCGACATTCGGTCGTGGAGGCCTGTACCAAAGGCGAGTGAGCCACCAAGGGCAGTGACTCTGTGCTTCCGTAAGTACAGGGTGAAGGAGAAGGTCCTGAGCTGGGCCAAGCAGAAGCGGGTGGTGCAGTGGGCTGGAGCTGGTATACGTGTATACCAGGACTTTACGGTGGAGCTGGCAAGGAGGCGGGCTGCCTTCAACCGGGTGAAGAGGGCACTGTACATTAGCAAGGTGCGGTGCGGCATTGTATATCCAGCGAAGCTGAGGGTGACTTACAAGCTCAGGGACTTTTATTTTGGAACGGCGGAAGCAGCGGAGGAGTTTGCGAAAGCAGAAGGACTGTGGCAGAACTGACAAATTGAGGAATGGCCATGTGCCGATGTAACCTCATGACTGTATTTTCTTCTTTTTTGTATCACTGCGCGCGGGTGTAGAGACTAAAGGAGCCAATGTGGTATATATTTGGACGAGGGAAGGGACGGGACTTTCACTCAAAATGAGAGTTCTTTGGGGTGTAGGTGGATAGGCGGGGTTTGTGTGCTAAAAGGGGATCTTTGGGCTTTCCTGGGGCCGGGCAAGTGGGAAAGGGACCCGGGCGGGGGCCTCCATGCTGGCCGGTGTGTGCGGCCAGTGAATGGGAGTGAGGTGGGGGGAGGGGCTGCGGCCATCGGAGCCTGACAGAACAGGGTCCGAGTGGTCTAGCCGGGGTGGAAAGTTGGGGGGGAAGGAACCGAGGGTAGGGGGAGGAGTTTTACAAGAGGCAGTGGACGGGAGGAGCTGGAGGCCTGGGGTGGGGGGGGGGGGGGGGGGGGGGGGGGTGGGAGCTGTGTAAGATTAAGGGTGACTACGGGTAATCCCTGATTTATTTTTGTCATTTGTTTATGTAAATATTTTTCTGGGCAGGCCAAGCACCCCCGACAGCGCTGTCTGGCCCGTGCATCCACCTGCAAGGGATGCGGTAAAAAGGGCCACTTCGCGGCGGTATGCCAGGCCCGGGCGGTCGCTGCGGTCTCTGGTGGCGAATGCGGACCGCCACCATAACCCTCTCCAACGTTCCCGTACAGCCAGCGGGCGCCGCCATCTTCCTCCTCCAGGGCCACGTGCGGCCTCCGGGCACCGCCATCTTGTCCCGCGGATGCCACCTGCGATGGATGGGCGCCGCCATTTTGTGCACCCCCAGCCATTTGCGACCAATGGGCGCCGCCATCTTGGATGGGCTCCCAGGACCCCAGCTCGGCTGACCACACACCGCCCGAAGAGAACATTCAACTGCTGCCAAGAGTAGCCTCGGTGGCCCTCGACCAGACTCGGCCCCGAACACAATCGACAGCTACGACAATGGTGCTAATCAACGGGCATGAAACGTCCTGCCTAATCGACTCTGGGAGCACGGAGGGCTTCATACACCGCGACACGTTAAGACGCTGTTCTCTCCCCGTCCACCCCGTTGATCAAAAAATCTCCCTGGCCTCTGGATCTCACTCAGTAGAGATAAAGGGGTTTTGTATAGCTAACCTCACAGTCCAAGGAAGGGAGTTCAAAAACTACCGACTCTACGTCCTTCCCCATCTCTGCGCAGCCACACTCCTAGGATTGGATTTTCAGTGTAACCTCCAAAGTCTAACTTTCAAATTCGGCGGCCCTATACCCCCCTTACTGTCTGCAGCCTCGCGACCGTCAAGGTCGATCCACCCTCCCTGTTTGTGAACCTCACCCGGATTGCAAACCCGTCGCCACCAGGAGCAGACGGTATAGTGCCCAGTACCGGATTTTTATTAGGTCAGAGGTCCAACTGTTACTGAAGGAAGGTGTCATTGAGGCTAGCAACAGCCTCTGGAGAGCTCAAGTAGTGGTGGTAAAGACCGGGGAGAAGCACAGGATGGTCATCGACTACAGTCAGACCATCAACAGGTTTACGCAGCTCGACGCGACCCTCTCTCCCGCATATCCGACCTGGTCAACAGGATCGCGCATTACAAGGTCTTCTCCACGGTGGATCTTAAGTCCGCCTACCACCAGCTCCCCATCCGCACTAGTGACCGCAAATACACTGCCTTTGAAGCAGATGGCCGGCTCTACCACTTCTTAAGGTTCCCTTTAGTGTCACTAATGGGGTCTCGGTCTTCCAGCAAGAGATGGACCGAACGCTTGACCGGTACGGCTTACGGGCCACATTCCCGTACCTCGATAATGTCACCATCTGTGGCCACGACCAGCAGGACCACGACACCAACCTCCGAAAATTCCTCCAAGCCGCAAAAATTTTTCAGCTAACGTATAAATTAATGCGTGGTTAGCACCGATCGCCGAGCCATCCTCGGCTATGTAGTGCGTAATGGAGTGATAGGCCCCAACCCTGAACGCATGCGCCCCCTTATGGAGTTCCCCCTCCCGCACTGCTCCAAGGCCCTGAAGCGCTGCCTAGGCTTTTTTTCTTACTATGCCCAGTGGGTCCCCAACTATGCGGACAAGGCCCGTCCACTGATCCAATCCACAGTTTTTTCCCTGTCGATGGAGGCCCGCCAGGCCTTCAGCCGCATCAAAGCAGACATTGCAAAGGCCACGATGCGCGCCATCGACGAGTCCCTCCCCTTCCAGGTCGAGAGCGATGCGTCCGACGTGGCTCTGGCAGCCACCCTCAACCAAGCGGGCAGGCCCGTGGCCTTCTTCTCACGCACCCTCCACGCCTCTGAAATCCGCCATTCCTCAGTCGAAAAGGAGGCCCAGGCCATAGTAGAAGCTGTGCGACATTGGAGGCATTACCTGGCCGGCAGGAGATTGACTCTCCTCACTGACCAACGGTCGGTTGCTTTCATGTTCGAAAATGTACAGCGGGGCAAGATAAAAAACGACAAGATCTTACTAAGGTTATTGATTGTGCATCAGTCCATCCCTCCCATTTCCACCATTAGCCCAGCCAGCGCCTTCTCCCCCCCCTGATGGGACCAGCGAGTGTGGCCGTGACCTGTCCACCAAGTTCCAGTCCCCCCACAATCTGTTCGTGTGTCCAAGTCGGGGATGACCCCAAACACCTTCTTTGCGAATCCCACATCGTCCCATTTGGGACCGTATACACTTAACAGTGCCACTAATCTCCCCTCCAGCGCCCCTGTCACAATCACATATCTACCCCCCTGATCTGCCACCACCCTCTCCATCTGAAAGCGTACTCTTTTGCTGACAATTACCGCTATCCCTCGAGCCCTTCCGACAAGTCCTGGTCCTTCACCCTCACCTGGTCCTTCACCCTCAAGTGAGTCTCCTGCAGCATTGCCACATCGGCTTTCAAACTTTTAAGATGCGCAAGCACCCTTGACCTCTTGACCGGACCACCTAACCCTCTCACGTTCCACTTGACTATCCTAACTGGGGATCTCTCATCCCCCCCACCCTTCTTATCCACCACATCATACCACTGGGCCCTGCCCCATAAGCCTGACCCGCCCCTGTCCATTATTAACATCGAACCCCTTCCCCCCCTCCCAAGAACATTTCCTCCTGAAAAAACATCTCCCAGCATCAGTCCCTTCCCCTCCTCTCGTAGGCGCATTAAAACCTGCTATCTGGGCTCCAATGTCCGCAGCCCTCCTCTCACCTCACCTCCATTCACTAGCCGACTTTAGTTAGCTAGCGCGGGTGGCTCCCCCCGCCAAGATATATCGTCCCCTTCCACCCAGTCCCAGAGAAAGAAAAAACAAAAACAACAATCCAACCCATACAATTCAATAAAATAAGATATAACCAGGAGCGCATGGTAGAATTCTTCCAGCGATTCCCCAGGGATTTGTCGCCTCGTCGCCAGCAGATGTCGAGCGTAGACCTGGTTTACCGGGTGTGGTATTATCAGGTATTGCGGTACCTAAGAGGCTGATGACCATTGGTTAAACCTAGGAGTTTACCATTGTCTGTTGATATGTAGCTCCGCCCTGACAGGCAGAGTATATGAACTGGTGCCATTCCAGCAGCCTTCACTTTCTGTACCGAAGCTGCTGGGGAACAGGTTCTCGTCGATTAAAGCCTTCAGTTATGAAATCACTTCGTCTTAAATTGATCGTGCATCAATTTAATCGACTAGACTTAAGCTGGAAGGATGGATCTCTGAATCAAACCAGAGTGCCTACAACTCAGCCCACACGCGGAGAACTCGGCTGCAATATTTAAACACTGGCTGGCGTGCTTGAAAGGCTACCTCGTGATGGCCGGAGGCACCCCCTCAGAAGGACAGAAAATGTATCTCCTGCGCTCAAGGGCCAGCCCTGGGATCTACACCCTTATCGAGGAGGCGGAGGACTATGATGCCGTGATCGAACTGTTAAAAGGACATTATATCCGTCCTGTAAATCAGGTCTACGCACGTCACCTGCTTGCAACTAGGCGGCAAAGCCCCGGGGAATCGTTGGAGGATTTCTACCGGGCGCTACTGGTGCTGGGCCGAAACTGTGGCTGCCCGCAGGTTTCGGGGAGCGAGCACACGGAACTTTTATTCAGGGATGCCATCTGCGGACACGACCAGCAGGACCACGACACCAACCTCCTCAGTGATCCGCCAAAGGCTCCTAGAAAAGGACACCCTGTGACTTGGAGAGGCACGGGCCCTGCAGTGTCCATGGACGTAGCCTCCCAAAATGCGCAGTCCTATGTGCCTTACCATGCGGTAACCCCCTGGGCTGCGTGACACCCCGCAGCGGCAGCCCCACAGACCTTCCCCCTGACCCCGCAGGCCTGCGCCGTGAGACGGCCCGCTAACGCTGACGGGCCCCGCTGTTTCTTCTGCGGGCAGGCGAATCATCCCCGCTCGTGCTGCCCGGCCGTGGCCGCGGTCTCCAGCAACTCCGGACCGCCCCGGCAGGCCAGTGCTCACCGCCACCCCCCTATCCGAGGGCCACGTGCGACCCATGGGCGTGGCCATCTTGCCCCCCGGACACCACGCATTTTGTCCATCCCCGCCACCATCTTGTCCATCCCCGGCCACCATGTGCGACCCATGGGAGACGCCATCTTGGATGGGGCCCCAGGCCCCCAGCACGGCCGACTACACGCTGCCCAATCAGAACTCGCAACTGCTTCATCTGGCCTCGGTGACACTGGACCAAAGTCGACCTCGGACACTCGCAACAGCAACAACGACGGTCTTCATCAACGGCCACGAGACGTCTTGCCTGATTGACTATGGGAGCACGGAAAGCTTTGTTCACCCCAACACGGTAAGGCGCTGTTCACTTGTTACCCACCCTGTAAACCAAAGGATCTCCCTGGCCTCCGGGTCACACTCGGTGGAGGTAAAGGGGTTCTGCCTAGCGAACCTCACTGTCCAAGGCAGGAGATTCAACAATTTCCACCTTTATGTCCTGCCGCACCTCTGCGCGGCTACACTCCTGGGGCTGGACTTCCAATGTAACTTGCAAAGCCTGACCTTTAAATTCGGCGGCCCTATAACCCCCCTTACTGTCTGCGGCCTCGCGACCCTTAAGGTCGACCCGCCTTCCCTGTTTGCGAACCTCACCCCGGATTGCAAACCTGTCGCCACCAGGAGCAGGCGGTACAGTGCCCAGGACCGGACCTTCATCAGGTCAGAGGTCCAAAAGCTGCTGAGGGAAGGGGTCATCGAAGCGAGCAACAGTCCCTGGAGAGCTCAAGTAGTGATGGTAAAGACCGGGGAGAAACATAGGATAGTCATTGACTACGGTCAGACCATCAACAGGTTTACGCAGCTGGACGCGTACCCTCTTCCCCGTATAGCCGACCTGGTTAACAGGATCGCGCAATACAAGGTCTTCTCCACGGTGGATCTCAAGTCCGCCTACCACTAGCTACCCCTCCGTAATAGTGACCGCAAGTACACTGCCTTCGAAGCAGATGCTCTATCAATTTTTAAGAGTTCCCTTTGGTGTCACTAATGGGGTCTTGGTCTTCCAGCGAGAGATGGACTGAATGGTTGACCGGTATGGCTTACGCGCAACATTCTCGTATCTGGATAACGTCACCATCTGCGGTCGTGACCAGCAGGACCATGACACCAACAATGCTGGAATCTATCATTAAGGAGGAAATAGCGGGGCACCTGGAGGGAAATTGTCCCATTGGGCAGACGCAGCATGGGTTCATAAAGGGTAGGTCGTGTCTGACTAATTTGGTAGAATTTTTTGAGGATGTTACCAGTGCAGCAGATAACGGGGAGCCAATGGATGTGGTCTATCTGGATTTCCAGAAAGCTTTTGACAAGGTGCCACACAAAAGGTTGCTGCATAAACTAAAGATGCATGGCATTGAGGGTAAAGTGGTAGCATGGGTAGAGGATTGGTTAACTAACAGAAAGCAGAGAGTGGGGATAAATGGGTGTTTCTCTGGTTGGCAACCTGTAACTAATGGGGTCCCTCAAGGATCAGTGTTGGGCCCGTAGTTGTTCTCAATTTACATAGATGATTTGGAGTTGGGGACCAAGTGCAATGTGGCAAAGTTTGCAGATGACACTAAGATGAGTGGTAAAGCAAAAAGTGCAGAGGATACCGGAAGTCTGCTGAAGGATTTGGATAGGTTAGGTGAATGGGCTAGGGTCTGGCAGATGGAATTCAATGTTGCCAAGTGTGAGGCTATCCATTTTGGGAGGAATAACAGCAGAATGGATTATTATTTAAACGGTAAGATGTTAAAACATGCTGCTGTGCAGAGGGACCTGGGTGTGTTGGTGCACGAGTCGCAAAAAGTTGGTGTGCAGGTGCAACAGGTGATTAAGAAGGCTAATCGAGTTTTGTCTTTCATTGCTAGAGGGATGGAGTTCAAGACTAGGGAGGTTATGCTGCAATTGTATACGGTGTTGGTGAGGCCACATCCGGAGTATTGTGTTCAGTTTTGGTCTCCTTACCTGAGAAAGGACATATTGGCACTGGAGGGAGTGCAGAGGAGATTCACTAGGTTGATCCCAGAGTTGAGGGGATTAGATTATGACGAGAGGTTGAGTAGACTGGGACTGTACTCATTGGAGTTTAGAGGGATGCGGGGGGATCTTATTGAAACATATAAAATTATGAAGGGAATAGATAGGATAGATGCGGGCAGGTTGTTTCCACTGGTCGGGGAAAGCAGAACTAGGGGGCATAGCCTCAAAATAAGGGGAAGTAGATTTAGGACCGAGTTTAAGAGGAACTTCTTCACCCAAAGGGTTGTGAATCTCTGGAATTCCTTGCCCAGTCAAGCAGTTGAGGCTCCTTCTTTAAATGTTTTTAAGAAAAAGATAGATACCTTTCTAAAGAATAAAGGGATTCGGGGATATGGTGTACGGGCCGGAGAGTGGAGCCGAGTCCACAAAGATCAGCCATGATCTCATTGAATGGTGGAGCAGGCTCGAGGGGCCAGATGGCCTACTCCTGTTCCTAGTTCTTATGTTCTTATGTAAATTTCTCCAGACTCCGAAAATCCTTAACTTAACATACAATAAGGATAAATGTGTATTTAGCACCGACCGTCTAGCCATTCTAGGCTACGTAGTGTGAAATGGAGTTATAGGCCCCGACCCTGAGCGCATGCGCCCCCTCCCTCACTGCCCCAAGGCCCTGAAGCGCTGTCTCGGGTTTTTCAGTTATTACGCCCAGTGGGTCCCTAACTACGCAGACAAGACTTCCGGGTGCGGCGATGACCAGCTAGGTTGCACGTTTCGGCAGCCCCCATTGGAACGGACTTTTGGGCTCTTAATAGGAGCCCCAACGGCAATTTAAATGGCAAAAACACTGTGCGGTAAACCAGAAGGGAATCCCCCCCGGACACGCATGGAAAAGGGAGAGGATAGCGGCCGGATTGCGGAGGATCCTCTGGAGCAGCGGCAAGGAAGGGAAGCTCAAAGCAAGATGGCGTCGGAAGGTGGCCATTTGTTATGGGGCCCGGAGCAACAAGAGTTCCTGCGGCGCTGTGTGGAAGAGCTGAAGAAGGAGTTGAAGAAGGAGCTGTTGGCCCCGATATTGCAGGCGATTGAAGGACTGAAGGAGGAGCAGAGGACCCAAGAGCTGGAGCTTCGGGTCGTGAAGGCAAAGACTGCTGAAAACGAGGATGAAATACAGGGCCTGGTGGTGAAGGCAGAAACGCACGAGGCACAGCACAAAAGGTGTGTGGAGAGGTTGGAAGCACTGGAGAATAACTCGAGGAGGAAGAATTTAAGAATCCTGGGTCTTCCCGAAGGCGCAGAAGGGGCGGACGTCAGGACATATGTGAGCACGATGCTTCACTCGCTAATGGGATCGGAGGCCCCGACGGGCCCTTTGGAGGTGGAGGGAGCTTATCGAGTTCTGGCGCGAAGACCAAAGGCTGGAGAAATACCTCGAGCTATAGTGGTGAGGTTTCTCCGCTACAATGACAGAGAGACGGTCCTCAGATGGGCGAAGAAAACTCGGAGCTGTAGGTGGGAGAACGCGGTGATCCGCGTATACCAGGATTGGAGTGCGGAGGTGGCGAGAAGGAGGGCAAGTTTCAATCGGGCTAAGGCGGTGCTTCACAAAAAGAAGGTCCAGTTTGGAATGTTGCAACCGGCGAGATTGTGGGTCACACACCAAGGGAAGCACCACTACTTTGAGACGGCAGAAGAGGCGTGGACATTCATTGTGGACGAGAAGCTGGAATAGTCTGGCGAGAGAAAGAGCTTTTGGGACAAAGTGGTGGGGTGATTATGTGGGGCGAGGAAGGGGAAGGGGAAGGGGGGGGGGGGAATGATTTTTCAATTTGTTAATTTGTGATCCTGTAACTTTTCTCTCTTCCCCATGTTGGGGGGGGGGGGAGGGGAGCATGAGGAACTGTGGGCGCCGGCCATTAGGGGCGGGGCCGAGTGGAAACACGGGCTTTGTTCCCGCGCTATGGTAATTATGGCGGGAACAGGGACGCAGGAAGGAGGGGGCCTCGCACAGTGGGAGCCGAGGACAAGGGGGGAAGCCGAGGTCAGCCAGAGTTTGCTGACTTCTGGGAGCAACATGGGGGGGTGCAACTACGCTAGAGGGGGATCTAGCGGAGGGGGGGGGGTTAACTGGGTTGCTGCTGCTAAGGAGAAAGGGGAGCTGTTATGGGATGGGGTGGTCGAGGCGGGAGGGCACCGTCGGGGGGATATACGGGTACGTGGGAACCGGGTGAGGAGCTGGGTTAAAAAAGGGGATGGCTAGTCGACAAGGGGGGGGGTAAAGAGCCCCCCAACCCGGCTGATCACGTGGAACGTGAGAGGGCTGAACGGGCCGATTAAAAGGACACAGGTACTCGCACACCTAAAGAAATTAAAGGCAGATGTGGTTATGTTGCAGGAGACGCATCTGAAGCTGATAGATCAGGTCAGACTACGTAAAGGATGGGTGGGACAGGTGTTTCATTTGGGTTTAGATGCGAAGAATAGGGGGGTGGCTATCTTAGTGGGGAAACGGGTACTGTTTGAGGCAAAGACCATAGTGGCGGATAGTGGGGGTAGATATGTGATGGTGAGTGGCAGATTGCAAGGGGAGGCGGTGGTTCTGGTGAACGTATATGCCCCGAACTGGGATGATGCAAATTTTATGAGGCGTATGTTGGGACGTATCCCGGACCTGGAGGCGGGAAAGTTGGTAATGGGGGGAGACTTCAATACGGTGCTTGATCTAGGGCTGGACAGGTCGAGGTCCAGGACCGGGAGGAGGCCGGCAGCGGCCAGGGTGCTCAAGGACTTCATGGAGCAGATGGGAGGGGTAGACCCCTGGAGATTTAGTAGGCCTAGGAGTAAGGAGTTCTCATTTTTCCCCCATGTTCACAAAGTATACTCACGGATAGACTTTTTTATCTTGGGAAGGGCACTGATTCCGAAGGTGACAGGGACGGAATATACGGCCATAACCATTTCGGACCACGCTCCACATTGGGTAGACCTGGAGGTAGGAGAGGAAAAAGAACAGCACCCACTCTGGAGAATGGATATGGGCTTATTGGCGGATGAGGGGGTATGTTTAAGGGTGAGGGAGTGTATTGAAAGGTACTTGGAGCTTAATGACAATGGAGAGGTTTAGGTGGGAGTGGTCTGGGAGGCGTTGAAGGCGGTGGTCAGAGGGGAACTGATATCCACAAGGGCACATAAAGGGAAGCAAGAGGGTAAAGAAAGGGAGCGATTGTTGAAAGAACTTTTGAGGGTGGACAGGCAATATGCAGAGGCACCGGAGGAGGGACTGTACAGGGAAAGACAAAGGTTACATGTGGAATTTGACCTGCTGACCACGGGTAAGGCAGAGGCACAGTGGAGGAGGGCACAGGGTGTACAGTATGAGTATGGAGAGAAGGCGAGTCGGCTACTGGCCCACCAATTGAGGAAGAGGGGAGCAGAGAGGGAGATAGGTGGGGCGAGAGATGAGGAGGGAGAGATGGAACGGGGAGCGGAGAGAGTGAACGGGGTGTTCAAGGCATTCTATGAGAGGTTATATAAGGCTCAGCCCCCGGAAGGGAAGGAGGGAATGAGGTGTTTCTTGGATCAGCTGGAATTCCCGAAGGTGGAGGAGCAGGAGAAGGCGGGACTGGGAGCACAGATTGAGATGGAGGAGGTGGTAAAAGGGATTGGGAGCATGCAGGCGGGGAAGGCCCCGGGACCGGACGGATTCCCGGTGGAATTTTATAGGAAATATATGGACCTACTGGCCCCGCTTTTGATGAGAACCTTTAATAAGGCCAGGGAAAGGGGGCAGTTGCCCCCGACTATGTCGGAGGCGACGATATCGCTCCTTTTGAAGAAGGAAAAAGACCCGCTGCAGTGTGGGTCCTACAGGCCCATTTCCCTTTTAAATATAGATGCTAAGCTCCTGGCCAAGGTGATGGCGACGAGGATAGAGGACTGTGTCCCGGGGTGGTCCACGAGGATCAAACTGGGTTCGTTAAGGGGAGACAGCTGAACACGAACATACGGAGGTTGCTAGGGGTAATGATGATGCCCCACCAGAGGGGGAGGCGGAGATAGTGGTGGCGATGGACGCCGAGAAAGCATTCGACAGAGTGGAGTGGGATTATCTGTGGGAGGTGCTGGGGAGATTTGGTTTTGGAGAAGGGTTTATTGGATGGGTACAGCTGCTGTATAGGGCCCCGGTGGCGAGTGTGGTCACGAACAGGCAGAGGTCTGACTACTTCCGTCTTCATAGAGGGACGAGGCAGGGGTGTCCCCTGTCTCCGTTACTGTTTGCATTGGCGATTGAGCCCCTGGCCATAGCACTGAGGGGCTCCAGGAAGTGGAGGGGAGTACTCAGGGGAGGAGAAGAACACCGGGTATCTCTGTATGCAGATGATTCATTGCTGTATGTTGCGGACCCAGTGGAGGGGATGCCTGAGATAATGCAGACACTCAAGGAGTTTGGGGAATTTTCGGGGTACAAATTGAATATGGGGAAGAGTGAGTTGTTTGTGGTGCATCCGGGGGAGCAGAGCAGGGGAATAGATGATTTACCGCTGAGGAAGGTAACAAGAGATTTCCGGTACTTAGGGATTCAGATAGCCAGGAGTTGGGGAACCTTACATAGGCTTAATTTAACAAGATTGGTGGAACAGATGGAGGAGGATTTTAAGAGATGGGACATGGTGCCCCTGTCACTGGTGGGTTGGGTGCAGGCGGTCAAAATGGTAGTCCTCCCGAGATTCCTTTTTGTGTTTCAGTGCCTTCCGGTGATGGTCACGAAGGCTTTTTTCAAGAAAATCGAGAAAAGTGTCATGAGTTTTGTGTGGGCCGGGAAGACCCCGAGAGTGAGGAGGGGGTTCTTGCAGTGTAGCAGGGATAGGGGGGGGCTGGCACTACCGAGCCTAAGTGAATACTACTGGGCCGCCAATATCTCAATGGTGTGTAAGTGGATGGGAGAAGGCGAGGGAGCGGCGGGAAAGAGATTGGAGATGGCGTCCTGCAAAGGAACCAGCCTACAAGCACTGGTGACGGCGTCGTTGCCGTTCTCCCCGAAGAAATACACCACAGGTCCTGTGGTGGTGGCAACGCTAAAAATTTGGGGGCAGTGGAGACGACATAGGGGAAGGATGGGAGCCTCGGTGCGGTCCCCGATAAGAAATAATCATAGGTTTGTCCCGGGAGAATAGATGGGGGATTCGGAGCATGGCAGAGAGCTGGGGTTGTGCAACTGAGAGATCTGTTCGTAGACGGGACGTTTGCGAGTCTGGGAGCGCTGACGGAAAAATATGGGTTGCCCCAAGGGAATGCATTTCGGTACATGCAACTGAGGGCATTTGCGAGGCAACAGGTGAGGGAATTCCCGCAGCTCCCGACGCAGGAGATTCAAGATAGAGTGATCTCAGGGACATGGGTGGGGGATGGTAGGGTGTCGGATATATACAGGGAAATGAGGGACGAGGGGGAGATCATGGTGGATGAGCTGAAGGGGAAATGGGAAGAAGAGCTGGGGGAAGAGATTGAGGAGGGGCTGTGGGCTGATGCCCTACGTTGGGTAAACCCGTCGTCCTCGTGCGCCAGGCTAAGCCTGATACAATTCAAGGTTTTGCACAGGGCGCATATGACCGGAGCAAGGCTCAGTAAATTTTTCGGGTAGAGGATAGGTGTGGGAGATGCTCGAGAAGCCCAGCAAACCACACCCACATGTTTTGGTCATGCCCCGGCACTGCAGGGGTTCTGGGTGGGGGTAGCAAAGGTGCTTTCGAAGGTGGTGGGGGTCCGGGTCGAGCCAGGCTGGGGGTTGGCTATATTCAGGGTTGCAGAAGAGCCGGGAGTGCAGGAGGCGAAAGAGGCTGATGTCTTGGCCTTTGCGTCCCTAGTAGCCCGGCGAAGGATATTGCTTAGGTGGAAGGAAGCCAAACCCCCGGGCGTGGAGACCTGGATAAACGACATGGCAGGGTTTATAAAACTAGAACGGATAAAGTTCGCACTAAGGGGTTCGGCTCAAGGGTTCACCAGGCGGTGGCAACCGTTCATTGACTACCTCGCAGAACGATAAAGGAAATGGGAAGGCAACAGCAGCAACCCGGGGGGGGGGGGGGTCCTCAGGGGTGTTTTTGTATAGATATTTGTACTTGGTTATGTATTTTGGATTGTTTGATTTTATCTCTGGAGAGTTAATATTTTTGATATGGCAGTTGCCATTTAATGTATATATTATTTATTTATTTGTTAAAACGGTCACTGTTATTTATATTGTTTTATTGTTGTAAAAAGGAAAACATTTGTATTGTTTTGTTTGGCCGAAAAATTTGAATAAAAATATATATTTTTTAAAAACTACGCAGACAAAGCCCGACCCCTAATCCAGTCCATAACCTTCCCCCGGTTGACGGAGGCCCGCCAGGCCTTCAGCCGCATCAAAGCAGACATTGCAAAGGCCACGATGCACGCTATCGGCGAGTCCCTCCCCTTCCAGGTAGAGAGCGATGCGTCCGACATAGCTCTGGCGGCCACCCTCAACCAAGCGGGCAGACCCGTGGCCTTCTTCTCCCGTACCCTTCATGCCTCCGAAATTCGCCACTCCTCGGACGAAAAAGAGGCACAAGCCATAGTTGAAGCTGTGAGACATTGGAGGCATTACCTGGCCAGCAGGAGATACACTCTCCTCACGGACCAACGGTCGGTTGCTTTCATGTTCGATAATGCACAGCGGCGCAAGATTAAAAACGACAAGATCTTGCGGTGGAGGATAGAACTCCCCACCTTCAACTACGAGATCTTGTACCATCCGGGGAAGCTAAACGAGCCTCCTGATGCCCTGTCCCGCAGCACTTGTGCCACTGCACAAGTGGACCGCCTCCGAACCCTCCACGAGGACTTCTGCCACCCGGGGGTCACTCGATTCTTCCACTTCATCAAGACCCGCAACCTGCCCTACTCCATCGAGGAGGTCAGGACAGTCACCAGGGACTGCCAAATCTGCGCGGAGTGCAAACCGCACTTCTACCGGCCAGAGGAAGCGCACCTGATAAAGGCTTCCCGTCCCTTTGAACGCCTCAGCATGGATTTCAAAGGCCCCCTCCCCTCCACCGACCGCAACACGTATTTCCTGAACGTGATTGACGAGTACTCCCGGTTCCCATTCGCCATCCCCTGCCCCGACATGACCGCAACCACCGTCATCAAGGCCCTCCAGGGTATCTTTACACTGTTCGGTTTCCCCGGGTACATCCACAGTGATAGGGGCTCCTCCTTTATGAGCGACGAACTGCGTCAATTCCTGCTCAGCAGGGGCATTGCCTCAAGCAGGACAACCAGTTACAACCCCCGGGGAAACGGGCAGGTAGAGAGGAACGGAACGGTCTGGAAGACTGTTCTACTGGCCCTATGGTCCAGGAATCTCCCAGTCTCCCGCTGGCAAGAAGTCCTCCCCGGTGGCCCTCCACGCCATCTGGTCGCTGCTCTGTACAACTACCAATCAGCCACCTCATAAAAGTCTCCTTGTTTTCCCCAGGAAGTCCTCCCCGGGACCTCGCTCCAGACCTGGCTAGCGACACCCGGACCCATCCTGCTTCGGAAGCACGTGCGGGCGCACAAGTCGGACCCGTTGGTCGAGAGGGTCCACCTGCTGCACGCTAACCCCCAGTACGCCTACGTGGCGTTATCTGACGGCCGGCAAGATACGGTCTCCCTACGGGACCTGGCGCCCACCAGAACCCCACACGCACCCGAACCATTACTCCCCCCCACCCCCCCCCCCCCCCACAGCACCTCACTGGAGGGTCAGTACTCCCGCCGCTCCTGCCTAGGCCCGCCCACCCACCGACGCTCCCTACAGCCCCCCCCCCCCCCCCCCCCCAGTGTCAACCGTTTGCCCCAACAGCGCCGCCTAGTGGTGAAGAAGCTGCCAGGGCGGCCGAAACCACGCTCCCGGAGTTGCAACCACCAGGACCCCACCAGAATCACCACCGAAGCCCAGACAATCCAGAAGGACGACCAGGCCACCCGATCGACTGATTGCTTCACTGTGACTTTAACCGTGAACGAACACTTTGTAAATATTCTCGACAGCCCTGTAAGGAGGTATCACGGTACCTCCATAGCTGATCATACCATGTTAAAGGCGGCTGTTACCACTGGCCACCACCCCCGCCGGACTCTTTTTTAACAGGGGGTGAATGTGGTATTATCAGGTATTGCGGTACCTAAGAGGCTGATGACCATTGGTTAAACCTAGGAGTTTACCATTGGCTGTTGATACGTAGCTCCGCCCTGACAGGCGGAGTATAAGAACCGGTGCCGTTCCAGCAGCCTTCACTTTCTGTACCGAAGCTGCTGGGGAACAAGTTCTAGTCGATTAAAGCCTTCAGTTATGAAATCACTTCGTCTTGAGTGTAATTGATCGTGCATCACCAGGCGAATATAATGTCCTTTCAGCAGCTCCATTTCTGCATTGAAGTCGTCCGCGTCCTCGATGAGGGTGTAAATTTCTGGGCTCACCCTCGAGTGCAGGACTTGCAGTTCTGTTCTCCCGTGGGTGTGTTTTCGGCCGTTCCGAGGTATCCGTTAAAACATGCCAGCCAGGTTGCCGCTGAGTTTGCCGCGTGGGGGCTGAGTTTCAGACACTCCGGCTTGATTCGGAGCTCCATTCTTTTAAATCTGGCGTATTAAATTGATGCACAATCAATGACCTCAGAAACGAGATTGGAGACAATTGAAGGCTTTAATACACTAGATGTTCCCCCCAGCAGTGCAGGTACAGAAGGAAGCTGCTGGGGCAGCACGGGCTCTTATACCCCGCCTTGCAAGGCGGAGCTAACATGCAAGCTTATCCAATGGAACAAGTATATTCTCCACCAATGGTATTCCGGCATTACTAGGTACCGTAATCCTCCTAACACAGACTACCACATGGACCCTTGGAAGTTTCTGCACCCGAGGGAACGGGAGTACTCGTTTTTCTCAGCAGTCCATAAGGTATACTCGCGGATCAACTTTTTTGTGGTGGGGAAGGCTTTGCTGGCTGGGTTAAGGGGTCGGAATACTCGGCAATTGCAGTGTCAGATCATGCTCCGCATTGGGTGGATATGGTGCTGGAGACGGGGTTAGCGCAGAGGCTGGGGTGGAAATTAGATGTGAGACTTTTGGGAAAACAAAACTTTTGTTCTGTGACAAAATTAAAAAGTTAATTAAGGAATATGGAGGTTTCAACTATACGGGTGAGGTGTTGAAGGCAGTTGTCTGTGAGGCTCTAAAGGCGGTGGTGAGGGGTGAGGTAATTTTGTTTAAGACCAGGGTGGACAAAAAGGAGAGGTTAGAGCAGCAGAGGGTAATAGATGAGATGTTGGAGGTAGATAGGACTTAGGCAGAAGATGGGGACCCAGCGAAGCTGGAAAAGAGGAAGGAACTACAGGCGAGCTTCGACCGACTGTCTACCAGGAAGGCGGTGTGCCAACTGAGTTGGAAACGGGTGCGGAGGCAGATATCGTAGCCTTCACCTCGTTGATCGCCCGAAGGCGGATCCTGTTAGGATGGAGAGCAGCCTCTCCACCCAGTGCCCTGGCGTGGCGGGGGGACCTGTTGGAATTCTTGACTCTTGAGAAGGTTAAGTTTGAACTGAGGGGAAGCTCGGAGGGGTTCTACAATTCATGGGCATTATTCATGATGCACTTTCAAGAACTGGATAACATCGAACATTAGTTGGGGGGGGTGGGTGGGAGGGTTGGGGGAGGGGGGCTGTGTGTATTAAGGGTGACTATGGGTGATTCCTGATTCCTTTTTGTCATTTATTTATGTAAAAATGCGGGCTTGTGTTTGGGGTTTGGTGGGAAGATGGGATCGTTGTTATTGATATGGGGATTGACATATTTGTTACTGATTATTGTTTGTTGTTGGTGGGTGTAAATTTGGGAGAAAATGTGAAAAAGGAGAATAAAAAATATATATATTTTTTAAATCCAGGTAATTATAGGCCGGTGAACCTGACGTCAATGGTGGGGAAGCTGTTGGAGAAGATACTTTTTTTTTTAAAAATAATTTTTATTAAAGGTTTTCATAAAATATCACTAACAAAATGAGAACGAAAAAAGAACCCAACAGGGTTAAGTACAAAACACAATCTAAAAAAGCAACCCCCCAAACTCCTCCCCCCCCGTACCTAAATAATAAATTAACATTAACACCCCGACTGAACACAACAGGTGTGTACACCTCCTCAGACCCTCAGTGTAAATAACAGAAACAAAAATAAAGTAACCCCCCCCCCCCCCCCCCCCCGAGCTGCTGCTGCCATTGACCAATGTCTATCGTTCTGCCAGAAAGTCTAAGAACGGTTGCCACCGCCTAAAGAACCCTTGTACCGACCCTCTCAAGGTGACTTTCACCCTCTCCAATTTAATGAACCCTGCCATATCGTTGATCCAGGATTCCACGCTTGGGGGCCTCGCATCTTTCCACTGAAGGAGAATCCTTCGCCGGGCTACCAGGGACGCAAAGGCTCCTGCACCCCTGGCTCCTCTGCCACCCCAAATATTGCGAGCCCCCAGCCCGGTCTGACCCTGGATCCTACCACCCTCGACACCGTCCTCGCTACGCCCTTCCAAAATTCCTCCAGCGCTGGGAATGCCCAGAACATGTGGGTGTGATTTGCTGGGCTCCCTGAGCACCTAACACACCTGTCCTCACCCCCAAAGAACCAGCTCATCCTTGTCCGGTCATGTGTGCCCTGTGCAGCACCTTAAACTGTATGAGGCTGAGCCTCGCGCACGAAGAGGAAGAATTCACCCTCCAAGGGCATCTGCCCACGTCCCCTCTTCGATCTCCTCTCCCAACTCCTCCTCCCACTTACCTTTCAACTCCACCACCGAGGCCTCCTCCTCCTCCTGCATCACCTGGTAAGTTTCCGAGATCTTCCCCACTCCCACCCACCCCCCCGAGAGCACCCTATCCTGTACTGTGTGTGGCAGTAGCCGTGGGAATTCCACCACCTGCCGTCTGGCAAACGCCTTACCTGTAAGTACCTGAAGGTGTTACCCGGGGGGCGCCCGTACTTCTCCTCCAGCTCACCCAAGCTCGCGAACTTCCCATCCACAAACAGGTCCTCCAACTTTCGAATCCCTGCCCTGTGCCACCCGAAAACCCTCCACCTGTTCTTCCTGGGGCGAACCGGTGGTTCCCCTGTAATGGGGTCCACACCGAGGCCCCAACTTCCCCCCTATGCCACCTCCACTGCCCCATATTTTGAGGGCCGCCACCACCACCACCGGACTCGTGGTATACCTCCTTGGAGGGAACGGCAACGGCGCCGTTGCCAGCGCCCCCAGACTCATACCCACACAGGACGCCGTC
Source organism: Scyliorhinus torazame (assembly GCF_047496885.1). NCBI lineage: Eukaryota > Metazoa > Chordata > Chondrichthyes > Carcharhiniformes > Scyliorhinidae > Scyliorhinus > Scyliorhinus torazame. Next base: position 84,297,713 of record NC_092724.1, read on the forward strand.
TCCAGCCTCTTCCATGCAGCCCCCTCACCCTCCATCACCCACTTGCGCACCATTGTCGCATTGGCGGCCCAGTAGTTCCACAGAGGTTGGGCAGCGCAGCCCCCCCCTATCTCTACTCCGCTCCAGGAACACCCTTCTCACCCTCGGAGTCCCTCGCGCCCACACAAACCCCATTATACTCCTGTTAACCCGCCTGAAAAAAGCCTTCGGGATAAACACAGGGAGGCACTGGAACAGGAACAAAAACCTTGGGAGCACCGTCATTTTGATTGACTGCACCCTACCCGCCAAGGACAGCGGCAACGCGTCCCACCTCTTGAACTCCTCCTCCATTTGCTCCACCAGCCTTGTAAAGTTAAGCCTATGCAGGGCCCCCCAGCTCCTGGCCATCTGGACCCCCAAATATCTGAAGCTCCTCTCTGCCCTTTTTAGTGGGAGCTCGCCAATCCCCCTCTCCTGGTCCCCTAGCTGAACTACGAACAGCTCACTCTTCCCCATATTGAGCTTGTACCCCGAAAAGTCCCCGAATTCCCTAAGCATCCTCATTACCTCTGGCATTCCTCCACCGGGTCCGCCACATACAGCAGCAGGTCGTCCGCATAAAGCGACACCCTATGCTCCTCCCCACCCCGCACCAACCCCCTCCAGTTCCTCGACTCTCTCAGTGCCATAGCCAGGGGTTCAATCGCCAGTGCGAAGAGCAGGGGGACAGGGGACAACCCTGTCTCGTCCCTCGGTGCAACCGAAAGTACTCGGACCTCCTCCTATTTGTGGCCACACTCGCCATCGGGACTTCATACAACAGCCTAACCCACCTGACAAACCCCTCCCCAAACCCAAACCTCTTCAGCACCTCCCACAGGTACCCCCACTCTACCCTATCGAAGGCTTTCTCAGCGTCCATCGCCACCACTATCTCCGCCTCCCCCTCCCTCGCCGGCATCATTATAACGTTCAAAAGCCTCCGCACATTCGCGTTCAACTGTCTCCCCTTCACAAACCCTGTCTGGCCTTCATGGATGATCTGCGGCACACAATCCTCAATCCTCGTGGCTAAGACCTTCGCCAGCTCCTTGGCATCTACATTTAGCAATGTAAGACCCACATTGCAGGGGATCCTTGTCCCACTTCAGGATCAAGGAGATCAGTGCCCGGGACATCGTCGGGGGTAAAGCCCCCCCTCCCCTGCCTCATTAAAGTCCTAACTAACTGTGGGCCCAACAGGTCCCTCTATGTTTTATAGAACTCGACCGGAAGCCGTCCGGCCCCGGGGCCTTCCCCGCCTGCATGCTTCCTATCCCTTTGATCAGCTCCTCCAGCCCAATCGGGGCCCCAGTCCTGCCACCAGTCCCTCTTCCACCTTTGGAAACCTCAATTGGTCCAGGAAACGGCCCATCCCTCCCTCCTCCCGTGGGGCTCGGATCGGTACAATTTCTCGTAGAAGTACCTGAAGACCCCATTGATGCCAACCCCACTCCTCACCACGCTGTCTCCCCTGTCTTTAACTCCCCGATCTCCCTAGCTGCATCCCGCTTCCGAAGCTGATGCGCCAGCACCGGCTTGCCTTTTCCCCATACTCATAGTCCGCCCCCTGGGCCTTCCTCCACTGCACCTCCGCCTTCCTGGTCGTCACCAGGTCGAATTCGGCTTGGAGGCTGCGCCTCTTCCTCAACAATCCTTCCTCAGGCTCTTCCGCATACCTCCTGTCTACCCTCACCATCTCCCCCACCAGCCACTCCCTCTCCCCCACGCTCCCTCCGCTCCTTGTGGGCCCTAATGGAGATCAGCTCTCCCCTCACCACCGCCTTCAGTGCCACCCATACCATCCCCACTCGGACCTCCCCGTTGTCGTTGGTCTCCAAGTACCTCTCTATACTTCCTGTGACCCGCTCGCTCACCTCCTCGGCCGCCAACAGCCCACCTCCAAGCGCCACAGTGAGCGCTGGTCGATCTCCTCCCCGTCTCCAAGTCCACCCAATGCGGGGCGTGGTCCGAAATGGTTATTGCCGAATACTCGGTGTCCTCTACTCTCGCTATCAGCGCCCTACTCAAAATGAAAAAGTCGATTCGAGAATAAGCCTCATGGACATGTGAGAAGAATGAAAATTCCTAGCCCCGGCCTTGCAAATCTCCAAGGGCCCACCCCTCCCATTTGTCCATAAAACCCCTCAACACTCTAGCCGCCGCCAGCTTCCTACCCGTCCTAGACCTGGAGCGATCCAGTGCCGGATCCAACACCGTGCTAAAGTCTCCCCCCATTATCAGGCCCCCCACTTCCAAGTCTGGGATCTGACCCAACATACACCGCATAAAACCCGCATCGTCCCAGTCCGGAGCATACACATTGACCAGTACCACCCTCTCTCACTGCAACTTACCACTTACCATTATGTACCTACAGCCATTATCTGCCACAATGCTCGACGCCTCGAATGACACCTTCTTTCCCACCAAGATCGCCACCCCTCGATTTTTGGCATCTAGCCCGAGTGAAACACCTGACCTACCCACCCTTTCCTCAGTCTTACCTGGTCTGCCACCTTCAGGTGTGTCTCTGGAGCATAACCACATCCGCCTTGAGCCCATTCAGGTGCGCAAACACGCGGGCCCGCTTAACCGGCCCATTCAGTCCCCTTACATTCCAGGTTATCAGCCGGATCAGGGGGCTACCCGCCCCCCTCCTTCGCCGACTAGCCATGACCCCTCCTCGGCCAGCCACGCGCCCGCACCCCACATCCGGCCCGTTCCCACAGCGGCATACCCCTGTCTCGACCCCCCCCCACTCGCTCCAGCTCCTCCTGGATCTTAGCAGCAGCAACTCGATTCCCCCCCCCCCCCATGGCTAGGACCCCTCCTAGCTGGTTTACTCCCCCCATTGCACTTCCGCAAGTCAGCTGACTCCTGCTGACCCCGGCCACTCCCGCCTCCCCTTCGACTCCTCACATTGCGTGGCACACCCTCCTCTCCCGCTCCCCATCCACAGGCACTCCCCTCCCCCTAAGCGCGGGAAACAATCCTCACTTCCCCGCCCCGGCCCACCCCCACCCCCCCAGTCTTCGGCGCGGGAAAAAAGCCCGCGCTCCCCACTTACCAGGCCCCGCCACCAACCAAAACAGTGCCCAACCCGCCCCATCCACCGTCCCCAACCCGAAAGAGAAAAACACAGAGAAACCCAAAACAATGCCCCCCCGCCGAACCAAAAATAGGCATAACATATCCACCGCAGTCCCCAATCGCCCATCCCGACCCTCAGTCTGTGTCCAGCTTCTCGGCCTAAACAAAGGCCCACGCCTCCTCTGGAGACTCAAAATAATGGTGCCGGTCCTTGTAGGTAACCCACAGTCGCGCCGGCTGCAACATGCCAAACTTTACCCCCTTCCTGTGCAGCACCGCCTTCGCTTGATTGTACCCGGCCCTCCTCTTCGCCACCTCCGCACTCCAGTCCTGATATATCCGAACTCCGCGTTCTCCCACCTGCTGCTCCTCTCCTTCTTGGCCCACCTGAGCACACACTCCCGATCGACGAACCGATGGAACCGCACCAGCACCGCCCGCGGAGGCTCGTTAGCCTTGGGCCTCTTCGCCAACACTCTATGGGCCCCTTCCAGCTCCAGGGGCCCCTGGAAGGACCCCGCTCCCATCAGCAAGTTCAACATGGTGACCACATAGGCTCCCACGTCCGGCCTCTCCAGCTTCTCCGGAGGCCCAGAATCCGCAGATTCTTCTGCCTCGACCGATTCTCCATCTCCTCGAACCGCTCCTGCCATTTCTTGTGGAGCGCCTCGTGCGCCTCCACCTTTACCGTCAGGCCTAATATCTCGTCCTCGTTGTCAGAGATCTTTTGTCGAACCTCTCGAATAGCCACCCCCTGGGCCGCCTGTGTCTCCAGCAGCTTATCAATAGAAGCCTTCATCGGCTCCAGCAGGTCCGTTTAATCTCTCTGAGGCGGCGCTGGATACCCTCCTGTTGCTGCTCTGCCCACTGCCTCCATGCTGCCTGGTCTCCGCCCGCTGCCATTTTGTCCTTCTTCCCTCCCTTCTTCTGGTCCACCACCACCTCTTTTGTCGCCCCGCTCCTAATTAAAGCCATATACTAATGGGAGCTATTATTAACTCCTTCCCACACGGAAAAGTTGAAAAAGTGCCCTTGGGGGCCCTGAAAAGAGTCCAAAAGTCCGATTTTGCGGGAGCCGCCGAATGTGCGACTTAGCTCCGCATAGCCGCAACCGGAAGTCTCAAGAGGGAATCCTTTTGGCAGTGTTCGCTACACCAATCTGCCCCAAAAAGTCTGTGGAAACTCCTGAAAAAGGTCTGAGAGTCCGTTCCAGACGGGAGCTGCCGAATGTGCGACCTACTCCTCCATGGCCGCCACCAGAAGCCTCGGCCCCGCTTCTTCAATGGCCTTGGTAGATCTTTTCACAGTTGTTCCCTCTGCTGCTAGAATTCACCTTTAATAAAAGCCCTCCAGTCAGCTTGCAGCTTTAAGCTTGCCGTTCCCCCGCCTGCATGCTGGAAGAGGCTTTTACTGTTTCTGCCGGGTCTGGTAACCAAGAGACATACCATTCCTGGGAGACACTGTCGGGGGAATGTTGCAGTCTTCTTCCCACACCGGGAAATGTGAAACAAATGCTGTGGGGGCCCTGAAAAGAGCCCAAAAGTCCATTCCAAGCGGGAGCAACTGAACATGCGACCTAGCTCTGCATAGCCGCACCCGGAAGTCTCGTTGGAGACGATACTGAGGGACAGGATTTATTCACATTTGGAAGTGAATGGACTTGTTAGTGATAGGCAACATGGTTTTGTATGGGGATGGTCTCGTCTTACCAACTTGACAGAGTTTTTTGAAGAGGTGACAAAATTAATTGATGAGGGAAAGGCTGTGGATGTCATCTACATGGACTTCAGTGAGGCATTTGACAAGGTCCCTCAAAAAGTAAAGTTGAAGGGGATTCAGGGTGTGCTAGCCAGATGGATAAAGAACTGGCTTGGCAACATGAGACAGAGAGTAATAGTGGAAGGGAGTTTTTCAGAATAGAGATCTTGAGATCTGTCACTAGTGGTGTTCCACAGGGTTGTTTGTAATATATATAAATGATCTAAATGAAAATGTAGATGGTCTGATTATCAAGTTTGCAGATGACACTAAGATTGGTGGAATTGCAGATAGTGAATGGGACTGTCAGAGAATACAACAGAATATAGATAGATTGGCGAGTTTGGCAAAGAAATGGCAGATAGAACATTTCTATCTGCCCTCAATGTTGCGCCGACCTGTGAAACCACTCGAAAGCCCATCTACACTATTCCCTTATCGTCTATATGTCTATCCAATGACCATTTGAATGCCCTTCGTGTTGGCGAGTCCACTACTGTTGCAGGCAGGGCATTCCACGCCCTTACTACTCTCGGAGTAAATGAAATGAAATGAAATGAAAATCGCTTATTGTCACAAGTAGGCTTCAAATGAAGTTACTGTGAAAAGCCCCTAGTCGCTACATTCCGGCGCCTGTTCGGGGAGGCTGGTACGGGAAAAACCTACCTACTAAAGAACCTACCTCTGACATCTGTCCTATATCTATCTCCCCTCAATTTAAAGCTACGTCCCCTCGTGCTAGACATCACCATCCGAGGAAAAAGGCTCTCACTGTCCACCCTATCCAATCCTCTGATCATCTTGTATGCCTCAATTAAGTCACCTCTTAACCTTCTTCTCTCTAACGAAAACAGCTTCAAGTCCCTCAGTCTTTCCTCATAAGATCTTCCCTCCGACTTCCGGGTGCGGCGATGACCAGCTGAGTCGCACGTTTCGGCAGCTCCCTGTGAAACGGACTTTTGGGCTCTTGATAGGAGCCCCAACGGCAATTTTGACGGCTGAAAACACCGTGCGGTAAACCAGAAGGGTGTTCCCCCTGGACACGGATGGAAAAAGGAGAGGAAAGTGGCCGGATTGCAGCGGATCCTTTGGAACAACGGCAAGGAAGGCAAGCAGAAACCAAGATGGCGTCGGAAGGTGGCAGTTTCATATGGGGCCCTGAACAACAAGAGTTTTTGAAACGCTGCGTGGAGGAGATAAAAAAGGAAATGAAGAAAGAGTTGTTGGCCCCGATATTACAGGCGATTGAAGGGCTGAAAGAGGAACAAAAGACCCAGGAGCAGGAGCTTCGGGTCGTGAAGGCGAAAGCAGCAGAGAATAAAAACGACATACAGGGCCTGGTGGTGAAGTCGGAGATACAGGAGGCACACCAGAAACGATCTGTGGAGAGGTTGGAGGCACTGGAAAATAACGCAAGGAGGAACAACTTGAGGATTCTTGGCCTTCCTGAAGGTGTGGAGGGGGCGGATGTCGGGGCATATGTGAGCACGATGCTGCACTCGTTAATGGGAGTGGAGGCCCCGACGGGTCCGTTGGAGGTGGAGGGAGCATACCGAGTTATGGTGCGAGGATCGAGAGCAGGAGAAGCTCCCAGAGCCATAGTGGTGAGATTTCTCCGTTTTAAGGATAGAGAAATGGTCCTTAGATGGGCGAAGAAAACTCGGTGTAGTAAATGGGAGAACGCGGTGATCCGCGTCTATCAAGATTGGAGTGCGGAGGTGGCGAGAAGGAGGGCGAGCTTTAATCGGGCCAAAGCGGTACTTCACAAAAAAAAGATAAAGTTTGGAATGCTGCAACCGGCAAGACTGTGGGTCACATATCAAGGGAGGCACCACTACTTTGAGACGGCGGATGAAGCGTGGACTTTTATTGTAGAAGAAAAATTGGAATGATTGGACTACGAAAATGAACGTTTGGACAAAGTGGTGGGACGAGTGGGGGGGGGGGGCGAAGAGGGATTGTATGATTAATCCTGCGGTATGGTAACTTTTCTTTCTCCCACAGGTGGTGATGGGTGGAGGTGGGGAGGGAGAGGAGATGGGGCGTTGGCCATGGGAGGCGGGGCCGAGGGAGAGGCGCGGACTTGGTTCCCGCGCTATGATAATTATGGCGGGAATAGAGAAGCAGGAAGGAGGGGGCGCCGCACGGGGCGAGCCGTGATCACGGGGGGAAGCCGAGGTCAGCCAGAGTTTGCTGACTTCTGGGAGCAACATGGGGGGAGTAATTACGCTAGCGGGGGGTCTAGCGGGGGGGGGGAGGGGGGAATTACTGGGTTGCTGCTGCTGGGGAAAGGGGGGAGTGGGTACGGGAAAGGATGGGCGGGGGGGCACCGTCTGGGAGAAATACAGCCGCGTGGGAACTGGGCGAGAAGCTGGAAAAAGATGATGGCTAACCGGCAAGGGGGGGGGGGGGGTGGGAAGCCCCCCAACTCGGCTGATCACGTGGAACGTGAGGGGGCTTAACGGGCCGATAAAGAGGGCACGAGTACTCGCACACCTTAAGAAACTTAAAGCAGATGTGGTCATGTTACAGGAAACGCACCTGAAACTGATAGATCAGGTTAGGTTGCGCAAAGGATGGGTAGGGCAGGTGTTCCATTCGGGGCTGGATGCGAAAAACAGGGGGGTGGCTATACTAGTGGGGAAGCGGGTAATGTTCGAGGCAAAGACTATAGTGGCGGATAACGGGGGCAGATACGTGATGGTGAGTGGCAAATTACAGGGAGAGATGGTGGTGTTGGTAAACGTGTATGCCCCGAATTGGGACGATGCCAATTTTATGAGGCGAATGCTAGGACGCATCCCAGACCTAGAGACCGGAAAGCTGATAATGGGGGGAGACTTTAACACGGTGTTGGAACCAAGGCTGGATAGGTCGAAGTCCAGGACTGGTAGGAGGCCGGCAGCAGCCAAGGTGCTTAAGGATTTTATGGAGCAGATGGGAGGGGTGGACCCGTGGAGATTCAGTAGACCTAGGAGTAAGGAGTTCTCGTTTTTCTCCTATGTCCATAAAGTCTATTCACGCATAGACTTTTTTGTGTTGGGTAGGGCATTGATCCCGAGGGTGAGGGGAACGGAATATACGGCTATAGCCATTTCGGATCATGCCCCACACTGGGTAGACTTGGAGATAGGGGAGGAAACAAGAGGGCGTCCACCCTGGAGAATGGACATGGGACTAATGGCGGATGAGGGGGTGTGCTTAAGGGTGAGGGGATGCATTGAAAAGTACTTGGAACTCAATGACAATGGGGAGGTCCAGGTGGGAGTGGTCTGGGAGGCGTTGAAGGCGGTGGTTAGGGGGGAGCTGATATCAATAAGGACACATAAAGGGAAGCAGGAGAGTAAGGAACGGGAGCGGTTGTTGCAAGAACTTTTGAGGGTGGACAGACAGTATGCGGAAGCACCGGAGGAGGGACTGTATAGGGAAAGGCAAAGGCTGCATGTGGAATTTGACTTGCTGACCACAGGCACTGCAGAGGCACAATGGAGGAAGGCGCAGGGTGTACAGTATGAATATGGAGAGAAGGCGAGCAGATTGCTGGCACACCAATTGAGGAAAAGGGGAGCAGCGAGGGAAATAGGGGGGGTGAGAGACGAAGATGGAGAGACGGAGCGGGGAGCGGAGAGAGTGAATGAAGTGTTTAAGACATTTTATAAAAAATTGTATGAAGCTCAACCCCCGGATGGGAGGGAGAGAATGATGGAGTTTTTGGATCGGCTGGAAATTCCCAAGGTGGAAGAGCAGGAAAGGATGGGATTGGGAGCACAGATCACGGTAGAAGAAGTGGTGAAAGGAATTAGGAACATGCAGACGGGAAAGGCCCTGGGACCGGACGGATTCCCAGTTGAATTTTACAGAAAATATTTGGACTTGCTCGCCCCGCTACTGACGAGAACCTTCAACGAGGCAAAGGAAAGGGGACAACTGCCCCCGACTATGTCAGAAGCAACGATATCGCTTCTTTTAAAGAAGGAAAAGGATCCGCTACAATGCGGGTCCTACAGACCAATCTCCCTCCTCAATGTAGATGCCAAGGTCTTGGCCAAGGTAATGGCAATGAGAATAGAGGAATGTGTCCCGGGGGTGGTTCATGAGGACCAAACTGGGTTTGTGAAGGGGAGACAGCTGAACACGAACATACGGAGGTTGTTAGGGGTAATGATGATGGCCCCACCAGAGGGTGAAACGGAGATAGTAGTGGCGATGGATGCCGAGAAAGCATTTGATAGAGTGGAGTGGGATTATCTGTGGGAGGTGTTGAGGAGATTTGGGTTCGGAGAGGGGTATGTTAGATGGGTGCAGCTGTTGTATAGGGCCCCAGTGGCGAGTGTGGTCACGAATGGACGGGGATCGGCATATTTTCGGCTCCATAGAGGGACAAGGCAGGGATGTCCTCTGTCCCCATTACTGTTTGCACTGGCGATTGAGCCCCTGGCGATAGCGCTGAGAGGTTCCAAGGGATGGAGGGGAATACTTAGGGGAGGAGAAGAACACCGGGTATCTTTATATGCGGATGATCTGCTACTATATGTGGCGGATCCAGCGGAGGGGATGCCAGAAATAATGCGGATACTTGGGGAGTTTGGGGATTTTTCAGGGTGGTGGTCCTCTCGAGATTCCTTTTTGTGTTTCAGTGTCTCCCGGTGGTGATCACGAAGGCTTTTTTCAAAAGGATAGAAAAGAGTATCATGGGTTTTGTTTGGGCCGGGAAGACTCCGAGAGTGAGGAAGGGATTCTTACAGCGTAGTGGGATAGGGGGGGGCTGGCACTACCGAGCCTAAGTGAGTATTATTGGGCCGCTAATATTTCAATGGTGAGTAAGTGGATGGGAGAGGAGGAAGGAGCGGCGTGGAAGAGATTAGAGAGGGCGTCCTGTAGGGGGACCAGCCTGCAGGCTATGGTGACAGCCCCATTGCCGTTCTCACCAAGGAACTATACCACGAGTCCGGTGGTGGTAGCTACACTGAAGATTTGGGGACAGTGGAGACGACATGGGGGAAAGACCGGAGCACTGGGGGGGGTCCCCGATAAGAAACAACCATAGGTTTGCCCCGGGGGGAATGGATGTGGGATATGGAATGTGGCAAAGAGCAGGTATAACGCAATTGAAAGATCTATTTGTGGATGGGAAGTTTGCGAGTCTGGGAGCGCTGACCGAGGAATATGGGTTGCCCCAAGGGAATGCATTCAGGTACATGCAATTGAGGGCTTTTGCGAGGCAGCAGGTGAGGGAATTCCCGCAGCTCCCGACACAAGAGGTGCAGGACAGAGTCATCTCAAAGAAATGGGTGGGGGACGGTAAGGTGTCGGATATATATAGGGAAATGAGAGACGAAGGGGAGACTATGATGGACGAACTAAAAGGGAAATGGGAAGAAGAGCTAGGGGAGGAGATTGAGGAGGGGATGTGGGCAGATGCCCTAAACAGGGTAAACTCGTCGTCCTCGTGCGCCAGGCTAAGCCTGATTCAGTTTAAGGTATTACACAGGGCACATATGACTGGAACACGGCTCAGTAACTTTTTTGGGGTGGAGGATAGGTGTGCGAGGTGCTCGAGAAGCCCAGCGAATCATACCCATATGTTTTGGTCATGCCCGGCACTACAGGGGTTTTGGATGGGGGTGACAAAGGTGCTTTCGAAAGTAGTAGGAGTCCGGGTCGAACCAAGCTGGGGGTTGGCTATATTTGGGGTTGCACAAGAGCCGGGAGTGCAGGAGGCGAAAGAGGCCGATGTTTTGGCCTTTGCGTCCCTAGTAGCCCGGCGCAGAATATTGCTAATGTGGAAAGAAGCCAAGCCCCCGGGGGTGGAGACCTGGATAAATGATATGGCGGGGTTCATAAAGTTAGAGCGGATTAAGTTCGTCCTAAGGGGGTCGGCTCAAGGGTTTACTAGGCGGTGGCAACCGTTCGTCGAATATCTTGCGGAAAGATAGATAGGGGAGAACAAAGAAGGCAGCAGCAGCGGCCCAGGACTTGGGGGGGGGGGAGGGATGGGGGGGATGGGGGGGGGGTGGCCTGAGACAAGGCAGTTGCCAATTAGGGCTAGTTTTTATTTTTTGTTATTTAATATTTATTTATTTGTTGTTGTTTTTGTTTAATTTTAAAAAGGTCATTATTATCTGTATTGTTACAATGTTGTGTAAAGGATGCACAATGTACTGTGTTGGTTGACCAAAAATTTTCAATAAAATATTATTTAAAAAAAAAGATCTTCCCTCCATACCAGGCAACATTCTGGTAAATCTCCTCTGCACCCTTTCCAATGCTTTCACATCCTTCCTATAATGCGGCGACCAGAATTGCACGCAATACTCCAAATGCGGCTGCACCAGAGTTTTGTACAGCTGCAACATGACCTCATGGCTCCGAAACTTAATCCCTCTACCAATAAAAGCTAAAACACCGTACGCCTTCTTAACAACCCTCTCAATCTGAGTGGCAACTTTCAGGGATCTATGTACATGGACACCGAGATCTCTCTGCTCATCCATACTGCCAAGAATCTTACCATGAGCCCAGTACTCTGTCTTCCTGTTATTCCTTCCAAAATGAATCACCTCACACTTTTCTGCATTAAACTCCATTTGCCACCTCTCAGCTCAGCGCTGCAGCTTATCTATGTTCCTCTGTAACTTGTAACATCCTTCCGCACTGTCCACAACTCCACCGACTTTAGTGTCATCTGCAAATTTACTCACCCATCCTTCTACGCCCTCCTCCAGGTCATTTATAAAAGTGACAAACAGCAGTGGCCCCAAAACAGATCCTTGTGGTACACCACTAGTAACTGGACTCCAGTCTGAACATTTCCCATCAACCACCTGTCTTCTTCCAGCTAGCCAATTTCTGATCCAAACTGCTAAATCACCCTGAATCCCTGAATCCCATGCCTCCGTATTTTCTGCAGTAGCCTACCGTGGGGAACCTTATCAAACGCTTTACTGAAATCCATATACACCACATCAACTGCTTTACCCTCATCCACCTGTTTGGTCACCTTCTCAAAGAACTCAATAAGGTTTCTGAGGCACGACCTACCCTTCACAAAACCGTGTTGACTATCTCTAATCAAATTATTTCTTTCCAGATGATTATACATCCTATCTCTTATAAACCTTTCCAAGATTTTGCCCACAACAGAAGTAAGGCTCACTGGTCTATAGTTACCGGGGTTGTCTCTACTCCCCTTCTTGAACAAGGGGACAACATTTGCTATCCTCTAGTCTTCTGGCACTATTCCTGTAGACAAACATGACTTAAAGATCAAAGCCAAAGGCTCAGCAATCTCCTCCCTAGCTTCCCAGAGAATCCTAGGATAAATCCCATCCGGCCCAGGGGACTTATCTATTTTCACACTTTCCAGAATTGCTAACACCTCAAGCCCTTCTAGTCTAGTAGCCTGAATCTCAGTATTCTCCTCAACAACATTGTCTTTGTCCTGTGTGAAAACTGACAAAAAATATTCATTTAGCACCTCTCCTATCTCCTCGGACTCCAAGCACACCTTCCCACTACTGTCCTTGACTGGCCCTACTCTTACCCTAGTCATTCGTTTATTCCTGACATATCTATAGAAAGCTTTACGGTTATCCTTGATCCTACCTGCCAAAGACTTCTCATGTCCCCTCCTGGCTCTTCTTAGCTCTCTCTTTAGGGCCTTCCTAGCTAACTTGTAACTCTCGAGCGCCCTAACTGAACCTTCATGTCTCATCTTTACATAAGCCTCCTTCTTCCTCTTGACAAGTGTTTCGACTGCTTTAGTAAACCACGGTTCCCTTGCTCGACAAATTCCTCCCTGCCCGACAGGTACATACTTATCAAGGACACACAGTAGCTGTTCCTTGAACAAGCTCCACATTTCCATTGTGCCCATCCCCTGCAGTTTTCCTCTCCACCCGATGCATCCTAAGTCTTGCCTCATTGCATCATAATTGCCTTTCCCCCAGATATAACTCTTGCCCTGCTATATATACCTATCCCTTTCCATCACTAAAGTAAACTTAATCGAATTGTGGTCACTATCACGTACCTCCAAATCTAACACCTGTCCTGGTTCATTACCCAGTACCAAATCCAATATGGCCTCGCCTCTCGTTGGCCTATCTATATACTGTGTCAGGAAACCCTCCTGCACACATTGGACAAAAACAGACCCATCTAAAGTACTCGAACTATATCATTTTCAGTCAATATTTGGAAAGTTAAATTCCCCCAAAACAACTACCCTGTTGCTTTCGCTCCTATCCATCTTTGCAATCCTTTCCTCTACATCTCTGGAACTTTTTGGAGGCCTATAGAAAACCCCGAACAGTGTGACCTCTCCTTTCCTGTTCTAACCTCAGCGCATACTACCTCAGTCGACGAGTTCTCATCAAACGTCCTTTCTGCCACCGTAATACTGTCCTTGACTAACAATGCCACCCCTCCCCCTCTTTTACCACCTTCCCTGAGCTTACTGAAATATCTAAACCCCGGCACCTGCAACAACCATTCCTGTCCCTGCTCTATCCATGTCTCCGAAATGGCCACAACATCGGAGTCCAAGGTACCAACCCACCTTATTCCGGATGCTCCTGGCATTGAAGAAGACACACTTTAAACCACCTTCCTGCCTGCCGGTACACTCCTGCAACTTTGAAACCTTACTCATGGCCTCACTACTCTCAACCTCCTGTATACTGGAGCTACAATTCAGGTTCCCACGCCCCTGCTGAACTGGTTTAAACCCTCCCGAAGAGCATTAGCAAATTTCCCCCCCAGGATATTGGTACCCCTCTGGTCCAGGTGTAGACCATCCCGTTTATAGAGGTCCCACTGACCCCAGAATGAGCCCCAATTATCCAGAAATCTGAAACCCTCCCTCCTGCACCATCCCTGTAGCCAAGTGTTCAACTCCTCTCTCTCCCTTTTCCTCGTCTCGCTATCACGTGGCACGGGGGTAACAACCCAGAGATAATAACTCTGTTTGTCCTAGATCTAAGTTTCCACCCTAGCTCCCTGAATTCCTGCCTTACATCCCTATCCCTACCTATGTCGTTGGTACCTATGTGGACCACGACTTGGGGCTGCTCCCCCTCCCCCTTAAGATCCCGAAAACACGATCAGGCCAAATGCAATGTGATGCATTTTGGAAGATCAAATTCAAGTGTGAATTACATAGTAAATGGCTCAACCCTGAGGAACATTGGCACACAGAGGGATTTGGGTGTTCCATGAAAGTGGCAATGCAGGTGCACAAGGTGGTCAAGAAGGCATACGGCATGCTTGCCTTCATTGGCCGGGGCATTGAGTACAAGAGTTAGCAGGTCATGTTACAGTTGTATAAAACTTTAGTCAGGCCACATTTGGAATATTGCATGCAGTTCTGGTCGCCATACTACCAGAAGGACGTGGATGCTTTGGAGAGAGTGTAAAGGTTTACTAGAATGTTGCCTGGTCTGGAGCGTGTCAGGTATGAGGAGAGGTTGAATAAACTCGGATTGTTTTCGTTGGAAAGACGGGAGGCTGAGGGGAGACGTGATTGAGGTCTACAAAATTATGAGGTATAGGCAGGGTGAATAGTCAGAAGCTCTTTCCCAGGGTGGAAGACTCAATTACAAGGGGACATAGGTTCAAGGTGAGAAGGAGAACATTCAGGAGAGAGGTTTTCACACCGAGAGTGGTGGGTGCCTGGAACGTGTTGCCAGTGGAGGTGGTGGAGGCAGGCACGATAGCAACGCTTAAGATGTATCCTGGTGGACACATGAACGGGCGGGGAATGGAGGGATACAGATCGTTTGGGCAATAAGTGTTGGTCTAAATAAGGAATCTGGATTGGCCGCAGGCTTGGTGGGCTGAAGGGCCTGTTCTTGTGCTGTAATTTTATAGAACATACAACAGTACAGGCTCTTCGGCCCACGATGTTATCCTAAACACTTATCCTAAACTAAGATCAACTTAACCTACACCCCTTCAATTTACTGCTGTCCATGTGCCTGTCCAAGAGTCGCTTAAATGTCCCTAATGACTCTGACTCCACCACCTCTGCTGTGCATTCCACACACCCACCACTCTCTGTGTAAAGAACCTACCTCTGGCATCTCCCCTATACCTTCCTCCAATCACCTTAAAATTATGTCCCCTCGTGACAGCCATTTCCACCCTGGGGAAAAGTCTCTGGCTATCCACTCTATCCATGCCTCTCATCACCTTGTACACCTCTATCAAGTCACCTCTCTTCCTTCTTCGTTCCAGTGAGAAAAACCCTAGCTGCCTCAACGTTTCTTCATCAATCATGACCTCCAGTCCAGGCAGCATCCTGGTAAATCTCCTCTGCACTCTCTCCAAAGCATACACATGCTTCCTATAATGAGGCGACCAGAACTGGACACAATATTCCAAGTGTGGTCTAACTAGGGTTTTATAAAGCTGCAGCAAAACCTCGCGGCTCTAAAAATCAATCCCCTATTAAAATGAAAGCCAACACACCATACGCCTTCTTAGCAACCCTATCAACCTGGGTGGCAACTTTGAGGGATCTAAGCACGTGGACACCAAGATCCTTCTGTTCCTCCGCACTTCCAAGAATCCTGGCCGGGGATTCTCTGAGCCCGTGTCGGGTCGGAGAATCGGCGGTGACGCTGGAAATTCCCGCCACGCGGCTCGACCCCGGACGCGATTCTTCGGCGACCAGAGAATCGGCGGCAGACATGTGCGCACGGTCAACACGGCGCCGGTCGGGGGGCCCCCGCGGCGATTCTCTGCGATTGACCGCCGAGTTTCGCCGGCGTGGTTCCAACCTTGTTCCACCCAGTGGGTGCTCGGACCCGCTGACCGTCCTGGTGGGGGGGCAGGGGGCTTAGACTTCGTGGGGGGGCTCCACGACAGCCAGGCCCGAGATCGGGGCTACCGATCAGCGGGCACGGGCGATCCGGGGGGGGGCTACCTTCTTCCGCGCCTGGCCGCTGTGTCGCTTCGCCATGTTGCGCGGCGCCGGTGTGGAAATGGCTACTACACACATGCGGCGGCATGGAAATGGCCGCCGTGCACATGCGCAGACCCGTGCCGGCAGTGCAGGGCCGTGTATCAGCGCCGGAGCTGCGTGCAACTCTCCAACGCCGTGCTGGCCCCTGTGGTCCACTGAATCGCTGGGCCAAGAGGCCCGTTGTCGCCGGCATGAAACACTCCGGTGTTTACTCCTGCGTCAACACTTAGCCGGGATTTTGGAGAATCCCGGCCCCTGTCTTTTACCCTGTATTCAGCATTCAAATTCAACCTTCTGTTTTCTTTGTGTACAGTGACAATTTTGTTGTGGATACAGTCCAGAAAGATCGTTCCATACATGAAAAAACATAGGTCATACACAAATAGGCAATGTAAATACGGAGACACAGGCATCGGGTGAAACATATGGCGTGTAGTACTACTCATTAGCGATGTGTGAAGAGATCAGTTGAGAGGGTCATTCCGAGTCTGGTAACAGCAGGGAAGAAGCTGTTTTTGAACCTGTTAGTGCGTGTTCTCAAACTTTTGTATATCCTGCCCAATGGAAGAGGTTGGAAGAGAGAATAATCCAGGTGGGAGGGGCCTTTGATTATGCTGCCCACTTTCCCAAGACTTTAGCCTCTCTCTTCCTTTTTATAGATTTAAAGAATCTCGTGCTGTACGTTTTTATATTACTTGCTAGTTTACCCTCATCGTTTATCTTCTCTCTTTGTTTATTTTGGTCATCTTTTGTTGTTTTTTTAAAAATTGTCCAAATCTTCAGGTTTACCACTAATCTTCATCACATTGCCTGTTTTTTTCTTTCAATTTAATACTATCCTTAACTTCCTTGGTTAACAGTGATTGATTTATCCCCTTCCGAGAATCCTTCTTCCTCACTGGGAAACATTTATTGTGAGTCATTAATTATTTTCACAAACATCGGCCCCTGCTGATCATCCGTCTTTTCTGTTCAACTTCTTTCCCAGCCAACTCCACCCTAACTCCTTTGAGACCACCCTTATTTTGTTTGGCATAGTTGTTTCTGACCCAAGTTTCTCATTCTCAAACTGAATGCTAAATTCCACCATGTTATGGGCACTGTTTCCTCAGGGATCTTTTAGTCTGAGATTGTTTACTAAACCTGCCTCAGTACACATTACCTCATTCAAAATAGTCTGACCCTTGGATCCACAAGATATTGTTCCAGGAAACGGTCCCAAATGCACTCTATGAATTCTTCCTCATGGCTACCTTTTCTAATTTGATTTTCTGAATCCACATGCAGGTTAAAGGTCCCCATGATTACTGTTCTGCCTTTGTTACATGCCCTCATTATCTCCTTGTGGTGGTATGTATTAGGGGTAATACGGTACACCATGAATGCCGAGGAGCTATTGGAGGACAGGTGCTGGGTCCCGATTGGATCTGCCGCCTACTGGGCTCCACCCAGATAGGTGGGGTATAAGAACCCGGTTTACTCCCCGCAGCTGCATTCTGTGACTGAGCTGCTGGGGAACAAGTCTGAACAAGTCTGCTCAATAAAGCCTCGATTGAAGTTCTCTACGTCTCGCCTCGTGTGTGATCGATGGTGCTACAATTTATTGAGCAGACTTAAAAAGGAATATGGAGCTCCGGATCGCCCCGGAGTGCCTGCGAATCGGCCCCCAAGCAGCTAACGCAACATTGGCGTTTAAACACTGGCTGGTGTGCTTTGAGGGATACCTCCGAACGGCCCCCGGCAGACCAACGGAAGACCAGAGGATGCAGGTCCTGCATTCCAGAGTGAGTCCCGAAATCTACGCACTCATCGAGGACGCGGAAGAATTCCCAGCGGCGATCAACTTGCTGAAACAGACCTACATTAGGCCCGTCAACCAGGTCTACGCACGTTACCGGCTCGCAACGAGACGACAAATTCCCGGGGAATCGCTGGACAAATTCTTCAATGCGCTGACGATCCTGGGAAGAAACTGCGACTGCCCAGCGGTAACGGCAAATGAACATACGGACCTCCTGATCAGAGACGCTTACGTAACAGGTTTACCATCGTCGCAAATTCGCCAGAGACTTTTAGAGAAAGACTCTCTCGGACTCACAGAGGCACGGGCCCTTGCAGCCTCCCTCGACATGGCCTCACAAAACGCCCGCGCCTATGCCCCCGACTGCACTACAGCCCCTTGGGCTCCGTGGACCCCCACTGCGACCGACCCCCCGGCACCCCCCAAGCGTGCGCGGCCAGAATCCCAGATCACCCGGGGGGGCCCCGCTGCTACTTTTGCGGGCAGCCGAAACACCCCCGCCAGCGCTGCCCGGCCCGCTCGGCCACCTGTAAAAGCTGCGGCAAAAAGGGGCACTACACAGCGGTGTGCCAGTCCCGTGGGGTCGCCGCTATCTCCGGGGAACAAACGGGACCACGGGCTCAACCCCCCCAGCGACCCACGGGCGGCCAACGGGCGCCACCATTTTGGACCCCAGACACAGAGGGGGGAACAGGCGCCGCCATCTTCCTACCCACGGGCCGCGTGCGATCCATGGGAGCGGCCATTTTGTCCACCCCCGGCCACGTGCGACCCATGGGAGCGGCCATTTTGTCCACCCCCGGCAGCATGCGATCCATGGACGTCGCCATCTTGGCTGACAGGCAAGGACCCCAGCGTGGACGGCTCCACACTGCCTGAAGACAACGATCTGATGCACCAACCACGTTTGGCATCGGTGACCCTCGACCAGTCGCGGCCCCGGACGCTCCAGACGACAACGACAAAGGTGCTGGTGAACGGGCACGAGACGCCGTGTTTGATTGACTCGGGGAGCACGGAGAGTTTTATTCATCTGGACACGGTAAGACGCTGTTCCCTGGTAATTCGGCCAAGCACCCAAAAAATTTTCCTGGCGGCGGGGTCCCACTCCGTTGAAATCAAAGGGTTCTGCATCGCAAACCTAACGGTGCAGGGGAGAGAGTTCAAGAATTACCGGCTGTATGTCCTCCCCCATCTCTGCGCTCCCACTCTCCTGGGGTTGGACTTCCAATGCAACCTCCAGAGTTTAACATTTAAATTTGGCGGCCCTAGACCCCCACTGACTATCTGCGGCCTCGCGACACTCAAGGTCGAACCGCCCCCTTGTTTGCGAACCTCACCTCAGATTGCAAACCCGTCGCCACTAGGTGCAGACAATACAGCACCCAGGACTGGACGTTTATCAGGTCCGAAGTCCAGCGGCTGCTGAAGGACGGCATAATCCAGGCCAGCAATAGTCCCTGGAGAGCTCAGGTGGTAGTAGTGAAGACAGGGGAGAAGCAGAGGATGGTCGTAGACTACAGTCAGACCATCAACAGGTACACGCAGCTAGATGCGTACCCTCTTCCCGACATGGTCAATCGGATTGCACAGTACAATGTCTTCTCCACCGTGGACCTTAAGTCTGCCTACCACCAGCTCCCCATTTGCCCCGGTGACCGCAAGTACACTGCCTTCGAAGCAGACGGGCGGCTATACCACTGTGGTGGTATGTATTAGGGGTCATGTGGGACCTGTGAAGCCGAGATGCTATTGGCTGACAGATCCCGGGTCCTGGTTGGATCTGCCGACTGCTGGCTCCGCCCTGAAGGCGGAGTATAAGAACCCGAGCTTCTCCCCGTAGCTTCATTCTGTTGCTGAGCTGCTGGGGACAAGCATTGCTTAATAAAGCCTGGATCGACTTCATCACTTCTCGTCTCTCGTAAGTCATTGTGCACTACAATTTATTAAGCGAGCTTAAAAGACTATGGAGCTCCGGATCGCCCCGGAATGCCTGCGGATCAGCCCCCACGCAGCGAACTCGGCAGCAGTATTTAAACACTGGCAAGCATGCTTTGAAGGCTACCTCCGAACGGCCCCCGGCCGGATCACAGAAGACCAGAAAATGCAGGTCCTGCATTCGAGGGTAAGCCCGGAAATTTACCCTCTCATAGAAGACGCAAAGGATTTCCCGACGGCGCTCGCATTGCTGAAGGGCATCTACGTTCGGCCCGTTAACCAGGTCTACGCGCGCCACCAACTCGCGACGAGACGGCAAAGTCCCGGAGAATTGCTAGAGGAATTCTACGCCGCGCTGCTAATTTTGGGACGAGGCTGCAACTGCCCGCCGGTGAACGCGATCGAACACACGGACATGCTAATTGGTGATGCATTTGTGGCAGGTATGAACTCTCCCCAAATTCGCCAAAGACTTTTAGAAAGAGAGTCGCTAGGACTCTCAGAGGCATGGGCCTTTGCAGCCTCCCTTGATGTGGCCTCACAAAACGCCCGCGCCTACGGCCCCGACCGTGCGGCAGCTCCTTGGGCTCCGTGGACCCCCGTCGCGACAAACTCCCCCCCCCCCTCGCAAGCTTGCGCGGTTAAAGCGCCAGACCATCCTGGGGGGGCCCGCTGCTATTTCTGCGGACAAGCGAAACACCCCCGGCAGCGCTGCCCGGCCCGCGCAGCTATTTGTAAAAGCTGCGGCAAAAAGGGCCATTACGCGGCAGTGTGCCAGTCCCGGGGGGTCACCGCAATCCCCGGCGAGAAGAACGAGCCCAGCACATCCCAAACACCCCCCAACCCCCCCAGCGCCCCATGTGCGACCCGCGGGTGCCGCCATTTTGGGTCCCGGGCACCACGAGGGGAGGATGGGCGCCACCATCTTGTGACCCCCAGCCACGTGCGATTCATGGGGGCGGCCATTTTGTCCACCTCCCCGACCACGCACGATCCATGGGGGCGGCCATTTTGTCCACCCCCGGCCGCGTGCGATTCATGGACACCACCATCTTGGTTGACAACAAAGGACCCCAGCATCGACGGCTCCACGGGGTCCGAAGAAGACGCCGCGACACTACTACCACGACTGGCTTCGGTGACACTGGGTCAATCGCGGCCCCGGACGCTCCAGACGACGACAACAACGGTGCTGGTCAACGGATACGAGACGCCATGCCTGATCGGCGCCGGGAGCACTGAAAGTTTTATTCACCCAGACACGGTAAGACGCTGTTTTCTGACCATCCACCCAAGCACGCAAAAGATTTCCCTAGCTGCAGGATCCCACTCCGTAGAGATCAAAGGGTTCTGCATCGCAAACCTAATGGTGCAAGGGAGGGAGTTTAAGAACTATAGGCTCTACGTCCTTCCCCAACTCTGCGCGCCCACATTACTGGGATTAGATTTCCAGTGTAACCTGCAGAGCCTAACATTCCAATTCGGCGGCCAAATACCCCCACTCACTATCTGCGGCCTCGCAGCCATCAAGGTTGAACCGCCGTTCTTGATTGCAAACCTCACCCCGGATTGCAAACCCGTCGCCACTAGGAGCAGACGGTACAGCGCCCAGGACCGGATATTTATTCGGTCTGAAGTCCAGCGGTTGCTGAAGGAAGGCATAATCCAGGCCAGCAATAGTCCCTGGAGAGCCCAGGTGGTAGTCGTAAAGACCGGGGAGAAGCAAAGGATGGTCGTAGACTATCGTCAGACTATCAACAGGTACACGCAGCTAAATGCGTACCCTCTCCCCCGCATATCCGACATGGTCAATCAGATTGCCCAGTATAAGGTCTTTTCCACCGTGGACCTCAAGTCCGCCTACCACCAGCACCCCATCCGCCCAGGTGACCGCAAGTACACCGCCTTCGAGGCAGACGGGCGTCTATACCACTTCCTAAGGGTCCCATTTGGTGTCACGAACGGGGTCTCGGTCTTCCAACAGGAGATGGACCGAATGGTTGACCAGCATGGTTTGCAGGCCACGTTCCCGTATCTCGACAACGTAACCATCTGCGGCCACGATCAGCAGGACCACGACGCCAACCTCCAAAAGTTCCTCCGGACCGCTAACGCCCTGAACCTCACATATAACGAGGAAAAATGCGTTTTTAGCACAAACCGTTTGGCCATCCTGGGATACGTAGTGCGCAATGGAGTAATAGACCCCGACCCCGAACGCATGCGCCCCCTTATGGAATTCCCCCTCCCCCACTGCTCCAAAGCCCTGAAACGTTGCCTGGGTTTCTTTTCATATTACGCCCAGTGGGTCCCCCAGTATGCAGACAAGGCCCGCCCGCTAATACAGTCCACTACCTTCCCCCTGTCGACAGAGGCTCGCCAGGCCTTCAGCCGCATCAAAGCGGATATCGCAAAGGCCACGATGCGCGCAATCGACGAGTCCCTCCCCTTCCAGGTCGAGAGCGACGCATCTGACGTAGCTCTGGCGGCCACCCTTAACCAAACGGGCAGTCCCATGGCCTTTTTCTCCCGGACCCTCCACGCCTCAGAAATCCGCCACTCCTCAGTGGAAAAGGAAGCCCAAGCCATAGTGGAAGCTGTGCGACATTGGAGGCATTACCTGGCCGGCAGGAGATTCACTCTCCTCACCGACCAACTTCATGTTCGATAATGCACAGCGGGGCAAAATTAAGAATGACAAGATCCTGCGGTGGAGGATCGAAGTCTCCACCTACAACTATGAGATCTTGTATCGTCCCGGAAAACTGAACGAGCCGTCCGATGCCCTATCCCGCGGCATATGTGCCAACGCACAAATAGACCGCCTCCAAGCCCTCCACGAGGACCTCTGCCACCCGGGGGTCACTCGATTCTACCATTTCGTAAAGTCCTGCAACCTCCCCTACTCTGTGGAGGAGGTCCGCACCTTCATCAGGAACTGCCACATCTGCGCAGATTGCAAACCGCACTTTTTCAGTCCGGATAAAGCGCACCTGATCAAGGCTTCCCGCCCCTTTGAACGCCTCAGTTTGGATTTCAAAGGGCCCCTCCCTTCCACCGACCGCAACGCATACTTCCTGAACGTGGTGGACGAGTACTCTCGTTTCCCCTTCGCCATCCCCTGCCCCGACATGACAGCGGCCACAGTCATTAAAGCCCTTGGCACCATATTCGCACTGTTCGGTTGCCCCGCGTATATCCATAGCGACAGGGGGTCCTCCTTCATGAGTGACGAGCTGCGCCAGTTCCTGCTCAGCAAGGGCATAGCCTCGAGCAGGACGACCAGCTACAACCCCCGGGGGAACGGGCAAGTAGAGAGGGAGAACGGCACGGTCTGGAAAACCGTCCTACTGGCCCTACGGTCCAGGGATCTCCCAGTTTCCCGGTGGCAGGAGGTCCTCCCGGACGCTCTCCACTCCATCCAGTCGCTGCTGTGTACCACCACTAACCAAACGCCTCATGAGCGCCTCCTTGTCTTCCCCAGGAAGTCCTCCTCCGGAACGTCGCTGCCGACCTGGCAGGCGGCCCCAGGACCCATCTTGCTCCGGAAACATGTGCGGGCGCACAAATCGGACCCGTTGGTTGAGAGGGTTCACCTTGTCCACGCGAACCCGCAGTACGCCTATGTGGCGTACCCCGACGGCCGACAGGACACGGTCTCCCTGCGGGACCTGGTGCCCGCCGGAAACACACACACACCCCCGACACCGATCATCCCCTCCCTGCCACCGACGCACCCCGCGACCGCCCCCTTCCCGGGGGGATCGGTCCTCCTCCTGTGCCCGCCCAGGAGTAAAACAGGAACAAACAGCGAAACGCTCCCGGAGACGACAACACCCGAGCAAGCACCTGCACCACTGAGGCGATCGACGAGGAAGACCAGACCGCCCGCTCGACTCGGGGAATCCGCGTGACACCAAGAATGTTGTTGTAACAAAAAAAAAATTTTTTTGCTCGTATTGTAAATAGTTCTCACAAACTTGTACATAGCCCAGTGTAGGGCTAAAGCTGTAGTAACACTGTCCAAAATTTGTTCCAGGGCCAGCCTTGTAAACCCCTACCACCATGCGAACCACCACCCCGCCGGGTTCCTTTTTAACAAGGGGTGAATGTGGTGGTATGTATTAGGGGTCATGTGGGACCTGTGAAGCCGAGATGCTATTGGCTGACAGATCCCGGGTCCTGGTTGGATCTGCCGACTTCTGGCTCCGCCCTGAAGGCGGAGTATAAGAACCCGAGCTTCTCCCCGCAGCTTCATTCTGTTGCTGAGCTGCTGGGGACAAGCATCACTTAATAAAGCCTGGATCTGCTTCATCACTTCTCGTCGCTCGTAAGTCATTGTGCGCTACAACCACTTCTTAACGGTTCCATTCGGCGTCACGAACGGAGTCTTGGTCTTCCAACGGGAGATGGACCGAATGGTTGACCAGCACGGTTTACGGGCCACGTTCCCGTACCTCGGCTACGTCCCCATCTGCGGCCACGACCAGCAGGATCACGACGCCAACCTCCGCAAATTCCTCCAGACCGCTAACGCCCTCAACCTCACCTGCAACGAGGAAAAATGCGAGTTTAGCACCGACCATCTAGCCATCTTGGGCAACGTGGTGCGTAATGGAGTGATAGGCCCCGACCCCGAACGCATGCGCCCCCTCATGGAGTTCCCTCTTCCCCACTGTGCCAAAGCCCTGAAACGCTGCCTGGGCTTCTTTTCTTATTACGCCCAGTGGGTCCCCCAGTACGCAGACAAGGCCTGCCCACTAATCCAGTCCACTACTTTTCCCCTGTCGACAGAGGCCCGCCAGGCCTTCAGCCGCATCAAAGCGGATATCGCAAAGGCCACGATGCGCGCCATCGACGAGTCCCTCCCCTTCCAAGTCGAGAGCGACACATCCGACGTAGCTCTGGCGGCCACTCTCAACCAAGCGGGCAGACCCGTGGCCTTTTTCTCCCGGACCCTCCACGCTTCAGAAATTCGCCACTCCTCAGTAGAAAAGGAGGCCCAAGCCATAGTGGAAGCTGTGCGACATTGGAGGCATTACCTGTCCGGTAGGAGATTCACTCTCCTCACTGACCAACGGTCGGTAGCCTTCATGTTTGATAATGCACAGCGGGGCAAAATCAAGAATGACAAGATCTTGAGGTGGAGGATTGAGCTCC
The DNA here is from genome assembly GCF_047496885.1 of Scyliorhinus torazame. Lineage (NCBI taxonomy): Eukaryota > Metazoa > Chordata > Chondrichthyes > Carcharhiniformes > Scyliorhinidae > Scyliorhinus > Scyliorhinus torazame. The sequence continues at coordinate 84,322,450 of NC_092724.1, forward strand.
CCACCTATAACTATGAGATCTATGAGAGGGAGAACGGTACGGTCTGGAAGACCGTCCTACTGGCCCTACGGTCCAGAAATCTCCCAGTTTCCCGGTGGCAGGAAGTCCTCCCGGATGCTCTCCACTCCATCCGGTTGCTGCTGTGTACCACCACTAACCAAACGCCTCACGAGCGCCTCCTTGTCTTCCCTAGGAAGTCCTCCTCCGGAACGTCGCTGCCGACCTGGCTGGCAGCCCCAGGACCCATCTTGCTCCGAAAGCATGTGCGGGCGCACAAATCGGACCCGTTTGTTGAGAGGGTTCACCTTCTCCACGCAAACCCCCAGTACGCCTACGTGGCGTGCCCCGACGGCCGACAGGACACGGTCTCCCTGCGGGACCTGGCGCCCGCCGGAAACACACACACACTTCCAACACCGATCATCCCCACCCTGCCACCGGCGCACCCCACGACCGACTCCTTCCCGGGTGGATCGTTCCTCCTCCCGTGCCCGCCCAGGAGTAAAGAAACAGGAACGAACAGCGCAACGCTCCCAGAGACGACAGTGCCCGAGCCAACACCTGTACCACCACCGGGGCTGAGGCGATCGACAAGGACGACCAGGGCACCCGCTCGACCCGTGGAATCCGCGTGACACCAAAAAAACTTGTAAATAACTCTGACAACACCTGTACATAATGATTCTGACAAAACCTGTACATAATAATTCTGACAGAACTTGTACATAGTTAACGGTTGGGCTAAATGCACAGCCACTGTTCGAAATTTGTTCCAGGACCAGCCTTGTAAACCCCTACCACCATGCGAACCACCACCCCGCCGGGTTCTTTTTTAACAAGGGGTGAATGTGGTGGTATGTATTAGGGGTAGCCGAGAGGCTATTGGCTGACAGGTCCCGGGTCCTGGTTGGATCTGCCGCCTTCTGGCTCCGCCCTGAAGGCGGAGTATAAGAGCTCGAGTTCTCCCAGCAGCCGCATTCTGTAACTGAGCTGCTGGGTAACAAGTCTTGCTTAATAAAGCCTCGATTGATTTCATCTCTTCTCGACTTGAGTGAGTAATTGTTGCGCTACAGAGATATGTCAGGTCAAAGAGATAGGTTTAAGGATCATCTTGAAGGGGGAGAAAGTGGAGATGTTTAGGCAGAGACAGCTGAAGGCACAGCCACCTACGGGTAGGATTAAGGAACTGAACAATGGACAAGATTGTTGGTCAGATTTGGAGCAGCACAGTGATCCCAACAGGTTGCAGAAGGTTACAGAAATACGAAGGGCCAGTATACAGAGAATTTGAATATGAAAACTGAGTGGTTTAATCAGTGGGAGGGAAGCTGGAATGTGCCATGAGCCACTGTGTTATTCTCCTCTCTGCAAAAAGCAGAATAAATAAATGCTCTTACCAAATCGAGACACAAGCTTCAAATAATAAATTACTTTAATATTGCACCTTTAACATAATTAACCATCCCGAAAATACTTCATAGAGGTGTAATCAAAAGAAAAAAAAGATTTGTACATATGTAGTACTTTTCACCGTGTGCAAAGAAGGGGCCGGAGCAGAATAATGAAGTTGTTGTGACTTTGTTGTTGAATTTTGGAGCAGGCTGATTGTGATCAGGCAGAGAAGGATCTGGGTGAGCCGCTGATCAAAGCGGTTCAAAGTTGTTGTGCTGACATTAAGCAATCTGTGTTCACCAGTGCGGATGTCTTGTCCCATTTCAGTTAATGTACCGACCGCGTGGCCTAATGGATAAGGCGTCCGACTTCGGATCGGAAGATTGAGGGTTCGAGTCCCTTCGTGGTCGCATTTTACAAAAATGGGTCTTAATCCGGGAAACAAGTGTCCTTTTAAATGCAGAAGTATTAATGCGGCGGTATCGTCCCAGATTCCCCCAGTTGCAAATTTTACAGCCATTTATTTAATTTCATTTAACATTGACTAAATATAAACCTCGGGAGTGGTACAGCCGGAAGCCGCGGCCCAAAGATCCTCTCCCGGCAGAATGGCTCCAGCCGCACGACACACCGACATTGACACTTTAATCAGCGGCAAAGATCCCCAGTCCCGTCCCGAGCCCCCAACACTCAACCCATTCATTCACCATCTGTCAACTCAGAATGCGCGGTGACCGCACCCCCCTCACTGAGACACAGTGTATCACCCCCCCCCCCTCACTGAGACACAGTGTATCACCCCCCCCCCCCCCTCACTGAGACACAGTGTATCACCCCCCCCTCACTGAGACACAGTGTATCACCCCCCCCTCACTGAGACACAGTGTATCACCCCCCCCCCCCTCACTGAGACACAGTGTATCACCCCCCCTCACTGAGACACAGTGTATCACACACCCTCCCTCACTGAGACACAGTGTATCACCCCCCCCCCCTCACTGAGACACAGTGTATCACCCCCCTCACTGAGACACAATGTATCACCCCCCCCCACTGAGAGACAGTGTATCACCCCCCCCCTCACTGAGACACAGTGTATCACCCCCCCCCCCTCACTGAGAGACAGTGTATCACACACCCTCCCTCACTGAGACACAGTGTATCACCCCCCCCCCCTCACTGAGACACAGTGTATCACCCCACCCCCCGGGCGGACTGAGACACAGTGTATCACCCCCCCCCCCTCACTGAGACACAGTGTATCACCCCCCCCCTCACTGAGACACAGTGTATCCCCCCCCTCACTGAGACACAGTGTATCACCCCTCCCCTCACTGAGACACAGTGTATCACCGCCCCCACTGAGACACAGTGTATCAAACCCCCCTCACTGAGACACAGTGTATCACCCCCCCCTCACTGAGACACAGTGTATCATCCCCCCCCTCACTGTGAGACAGTGTATCACCCCCCCCCCCCGGGCGGACTGAGACACAGTGTATCACCCCCCCCCTCACAAGACACAGTGTATCACCCCCCCTCACTGAGACACAGTGTATCACCCCCCCCCCCCCACTGAGACACAGTGTATCACTCCCCCCTCACTGAGACACAGTGTATCACCCCCCCCCCCCACTGAGACACAGGGTATCACCCCCCCCCACTGAGACACAGTGTATCACCCCCCCCCTCACTGAGACACAGTGTATCACCCCCCCGCCCCCCCACTGAGACACAGTGTATCACCCCCCCCGGGCGGACTGAGACACAGTGTATCACCCCCCCCCCGGGCGGACTGAGACACAGTGTATCAACCCCCCTCACTGAGACACAGTGTATCACCCCCCCCTCACTGAGACACAGTGTATCCCCGCCTCACTGAGACACAGTGTATCACCCCCCCCTCACTGAGACACAGTGTATCACCCCCCCCCCACTGAGACACAGTGTATCACCCCCCCCCTCACTGAGACACAGTGTATCACCCACCCCTCACTGAGACACAGTGTATCACCCCCCCCCCCCACTGAGACACAGTGTATCACCCCCCCCCCCTCACTGTGAGACAGTGTATCACCCCCCCCCCCGGGCGGACTGAGACACAGTGTATCACCCCCCCCCCTCACTGAGAGACAGTGTATCACCACCCCCCCCGGGCGGACTGAGACACAGTGTATCACCCCCCCCCTCACTGAGACACAGTGTATCACCCCACCCCCCCCACTGAGACACAGTGTATCACCCCCCCCCCACTGAGACACAGTGTATCACCCCCCCCGGGCGGACTGAGACACAGTGTATCACCCCCCCCCCGGGCGGACTGAGACACAGTGTATCACCCCACCCCCCCTCACTGAGATACAGTGTATCACCCCCCCCACCCCGGGCGGACTGAGACACAGTGTATCACCCCCCCCCTCGCTGAGACACAGTGTATCACCCCCCCCCCCCGGGCGGACTGAGACACAGTGTATCACCCCCCCCCCTCACTGAGACACAGTGTATCACCACCCCTCCCGGGCGGACTGACACACAGTGTATCACCCCCCCCCCTCACTGAGACACAGTGTATCACCCCCCCTCACTGAGACACAGTGTATCACCCCCCCCCCCCCCGGGCGGACTGAGACACAGTGTATCACCCCCCCGCCCCCCCGGGCGGACTGAGACACAGTGTATCAACCCCCCCCTCACTGAGACACAGTGTATCCCCCCCCTCACTGAGACACAGTGTATCATCCCCCCCCCCTCACTGAGACACAGTGTATCACACCCCCCCCCCTCACTGAGACACAGTGTATCACCCCCCCTCACTGAGACACAGTGTTTCACCCCCCCCCGGGCGGACTGAGACACAGTGTATCACACCCCCCCCACTCACTGAGACACAGTGTATCACCCCCCCCCACTGAGACACAGTGTATCACCCCCCCCCTCACTGAGACACAGTGTATCACCCCCCCCCCCCCACTGAGACACAGTGTATCACCCGCCCCGGGCGGACTGAGACACAGTGTATCACCCCCCCCCTCGCTGAGACACAGTGTATCACCACCCCCCGCCGGGCGGACTGAGACACAGTGTATCACCCCCCCCCCCTCACTGAGACACAGTGTATCACCCCCCCTTCCCGGGCGGACTGAGACACAGTGTATCACCCCCCCCCTCACTGAGACACAGTTTATCACCCCCCCTCACTGAGACACAGTGTATCACCCCCCCCCCCCCGGGCGGACTGAGACACAGTGTAACACCCCCCGCCCCCCGGGCGGACTGAGACACAGTGTATCACCCCCCCTCACTGAGACACAGTGTATCGCCCCCCCTCACTGAGACACAGTGTATCATCCCCCCCCCTCACTGAGACACAGTGTATCATCCCCCCCCTCACTGAGACACAGTGTATCACCCCCCCCTCACTGAGACACAGTGTATCACCCCCCCCTCACTGAGACACAGTGTATCCCCTCCCCCGGGCAGACTGAGACACAGTGTATCACCCCCCGCCCCTCACTGAGACACAGTGTATCACCCCCCCCTCACTGAGACACAGTGTTTCACCCCCCCCCCCCGGGCGGACTGAGACACAGTGTATCACACCCCCCCCCCCTCACTGAGACACAGTGTATCACCCCCCCCCCGGGCGGACTGAGACACAGTGTATCACCCCCCCCCCCACTGAGACACAGTGTATCACCCCCCCCGGGCGGACTGAGACACAGTGTATCACCCCCCCCCCCCGGGTGGACTGAGACACAGTGTATCACCCCACCCCCCCTCACTGAGACACAGTGTATCACCCCCCCCCCCCCGGGCGGACTGAGACACAGTGTATCACCCCCCCCCCCCCCGCTGAGACACAGTGTATCACCCCACCCCCGGGCGGACTGAGACACAGTGTATCACCCTCCCCCCCCCCTCACTGAGACACAGTGTATCACCCCCCCCTCCCGGGCGGACTGAGACCCAGTGTATCACCCCCCCCCTCACTGAGACACAGTGTGTCACCCACCCACCGCCCCCCGGGCGGACTGAGACACAGTGTATCACCCCCCCCGCCCCCCGGGCGGACTGAGACACAGTGTATCACCCCCCCCCTCAATGAGACACAGTGTATCGCCCCTCCTCACTGAGACACAGTGTATCATCCCCCCCCCCCTCACTGAGACACAGTGTATCACACCCCCCCCCTCACTGAGACACAGTGTATCACCCCCCCCCTCACTGAGACACAGTGTATCCCCTCCCCCGGGCGGACTGAGACACAGTGTATCACCCCCCCCCCCCTCACTGAGACACAGTGTATCACCCCCCCCCCCTCACTGAGACACAGTGTTTCACCCCCCCCCGGGCGGACTGAGACACAGTGTATCACACCCCCCCCTCACTGAGACACAGTGTATCAACCCCCCCCCCCCCACTGAGACACAGTGTATCACCCCCCCCCTCACTGAGACACAGTGTATCACCCCACCCCCCACTGAGACACAGTGTATCACCCCCCCCCGGGCGGACTGAGACACAGTGTATCACCCCCCCCCCCCCCGGACGGACTGAGACACAGTGTATCACCCCACCCCCCCCTCACTGAGACACAGTGTATCATCCCCCCCACTCACTGAGACACAGTGTATCATCCCCCCCCCCTCACTGACACACAGTGTATCACACCCCCCCCCCTCACTGAGACACAGTGTATCACCCCCCCCTCACTGAGACACACTGTATCCCCTCCCCCGGGCGGACTGAGACACAGTGTATCACACCCCCCCCTCACTGAGACACAGTGTATCACCCCCCCCTCACTGAGACACAGTGTTTCACCCCCCCCCCGGGCGGACTGAGACACAGTGTATCACACCCCCCCTCACTGAGACACAGTGTATCACACCCCCCCCCCCACTGAGACACAGTGTATCACCCCCCCCTCACTGAGAAACAGTGTATCACCCCCCCCCCCCCCCCCACTGAGACACAGTGTATCACCCCCCCCGGGCGGACTGAGACACAGTGTATCACCCCCCCCCTCACTGAGACACAGTGTATCACCCCCCCCTTACTGAGACACAGTGTATCACCCCCCCCACCCACTGAGACACAGTGTATCACCCCCCCCCCTCACTGTGAGACAGTGTATCACCCTCCCCCCCCCCCGGGCGGACTGAGACACAGTGTATCACCCACCCCCTCACTGAGAGACAGTGTATCACCCCCCCCCCGGGCGGACTGAGACACAGTGTATCACCCCCCTCACTGAGACACAGTGTACCACCCCCCCCTCACTGAGACACAGTGTATCACCCCCCCCACTGAGACTCAGTGTATCACTCCCCCCTCACTGAGACACAGTGTATCACCCCCCCCCCCACTGACACACAGTGTATCACCCCCCCCACTGAGACACAGTGTATCACCCCCCCCCTCACTGAGACACAGTGTATCACCCCCCCGCCCCCCCACTGAGACACAGTGTATCACCCCCCCCGGGCGGACTGAGACACAATGTATCACCCCCCCCCCCCGGGCGGACTGAGACACAGTGTATCACCCCCCCCTCACTGAGACACAGTGTATCACTCCCCCCCTCACTGAGACACAGTGTATCCCCCCCCTCACTGAGACACAGTGTATCACCCCCCCCCTCACTGAGACACAGTGTATCACCCCCCCCTCACTGAGACACAGTGTATCACCCCCCCCCACTGAGACACAGTGTATCACCCCCCCCTCACTGTGAGACAGTGTATCACCCCCCCCCCCGGGCGGACTGAGACACAGTGTATCACCCCCCCCCCCTCACTGAGAGACAGTGTATCACCACCCCCCCCGGGCGGACTGAGACACAGTGTATCACCCCCCCCCTCACTGAGACACAGTGTATCACCCCCCCCCTCACTGAGACACAGTGTATCACCCCCCCTCACTGAGACACAGTGTATCACCCCCCCCCCACTGAGACACAGTGTATCACCCCCCCCGGGTGGACTGAGACACAGTGTATCACCCCACCCCCCCCCGGGCGGACTGAGACACAGTGTATCACCCCACCCCCCCTCACTGAGACACAGTGTATCACCTCCCCCCACCCCGGGCAGACTGAGACACAGTGTATCACCCCCCCTCGCTGAGACACAGTGTATCACCCCCCCCCCCCCCCGGGCGGACTGAGACACAGTGTATCACCCCCCCCCCCTCACTGAGACACAGTGTATAACCCCCCCCTCCCGGGCGGACTGAGACACAGTGTATCACCCCCCCCCTCACTGAGACACAGTGTATCACCCCCCCTCACTGAGACACAGTGTATCACCCCCCCCCCCCGGGCGGACTGAGACACAGTGTATTACCCCCCAGCCCCCCGGGCGGACTGAGACACAGTGTATCACCCCCCCCCTCACTGAGACAGAGTGTATCGCCCCCCCTCACTGAGACACAGTGTATCATCCCCCCCCCTCACTGAGACACAGTGTATCACCCCCCCCCTCACTGAGACACAGTGTATCACCCCCCCCCCCCACTGAGACACAGTGTATCACCCCCCCCGGGCGGACTGAGACACAGTGTATCACCCTCCCTCGCTGACACACAGTGTATCACCACCCCCCGCCGGGCGGACTGAGACACAGTGTATCACCCCCCCCCCCTCACTGAGACACAGTGTATCACACCCCCCCCTCACTGAGACACAGTGTATCACTCCCCCCCTCACTGAGACACAGTGTTTCACCCCCCCCCCGGGCGGACTGAGACACAGTGTATCACACCCCCCCTCACTGAGACACAGTGTATCACCCCCCCCCCCTCTGAGACACAGTGTATCACCCCCCTCACTGAGACACAGTGTACCATCCCCCCCTCACTGAGACACAGTGTATCACCCCCCCCACTGAGACTCAGTGTATCACTCCCCCCTCACTGAGACACAGTGTATCACCCCCCCCCCCCACTGACACACAGTGTATCACCCCCCCCACTGAGACACAGTGTATCACCCCCCCCCCTCACTGAGACACAGTGTATCACCCCCCGCCCCCCCACTGAGACACAGTGTATCACCCCCCCCCGGGCGGACTGAGACACAATGTATCACCCCCCCCCCCCCGGGCGGACTGAGACACAGTGTATCACCCCCCCCTCACTGAGACACAGTGTATCACTCCCCCCCTCACTGAGACACAGTGTATCCCCCCCCTCACTGAGACACAGTGTATCACCCCCCCCTCACTGAGACACAGTGTATCACCCCCCCTCACTGAGACACAGTGTATCACCCCCCCCCCACTGAGACACAGTGTATCACCCCCCCCTCACTGTGAGACAGTGTATCACCCCCCCCCCCCGGGCGGACTGAGACACAGTGTATCACCCCCCCCCCCTCACTGAGAGACAGTGTATCACCACCCCCCCCGGGCGGACTGAGACACAGTGTATCACCCCCCCTCACTGAGACACAGTGTATCACCCCCCCCCCTCACTGAGACACAGTGTATCACCCCCCCTCACTGAGACACAGTGTATCACCCCCCCCCACTGAGACACAGTGTATCACCCCCCCCGGGTGGACTGAGACACAGTGTATCACCCCACCCCCCCCCCGGGCGGACTGAGACACAGTGTATCACCCCACCCCCCCTCACTGAGACACAGTGTATCACCTCCCCCCACCCCGGGCAGACTGAGACACAGTGTATCACCCCCCCTCGCTGAGACACAGTGTATCACCCCCCCCCCCCCCCGGGCGGACTGAGACACAGTGTATCACCCCCCCCCCCTCACTGAGACACAGTGTATAACCCCCCCCTCCCGGGCGGACTGAGACACAGTGTATCACCCCCCCCCTCACTGAGACACAGTGTATCACCCCCCCCTCACTGAGACACAGTGTATCACCCCCCCCCCCCCGGGCGGACTGAGACACAGTGTATTACCCCCCAGCCCCCCGGGCGGACTGAGACACAGTGTATCACCCCCCCCCCCTCACTGAGACAGAGTGTATCGCCCCCCCTCACTGAGACACAGTGTATCATCCCCCCCCCTCACTGAGACACAGTGTATCACCCCCCCCCCTCACTGAGACACAGTGTATCACCCCCCCCCCCACTGAGACACAGTGTATCACCCCCCCCGGGCGGACTGAGACACAGTGTATCACCCTCCCTCGCTGACACACAGTGTATCACCACCCCCCGCCGGGCGGACTGAGACACAGTGTATCATCCCCCCCCCCTCACTGAGACACAGTGTATCACACCCCCCCCTCACTGAGACACAGTGTATCACTCCCCCCTCACTGAGACACAGTGTTTCACCCCCCCCCGGGCGGACTGAGACACAGTGTATCACACCCCCCCTCACTGAGACACAGTGTATCACCCCCCCCCCCCTCTGAGACACAGTGTATCACCCCCCCCACTGAGAAACAGTGTATCACCCCCCCCCCACTGAGACACAGTGTATCACCCCCCCCCGGGCGGACTGAGACACAGTGTATCACCCCCCCCTCACTGAGACACAGTTTATCACCCCCCCCTTACTGAGACACAGTGTATCACCCCCCCCACCCACTGAGACACAGTGTATCACCAGCCCCCCTTCACTGTGAGACAGTGTATCACCCCCCCCCCCCCGGGCGGACTGAGACACAGTGTATCCCCCCCCCCTCACTGAGAGACAGTGTTTCACCCCCCCCCACCCGGGCGGACTGAGACACAGTGTATCACCCCCCCTCACTGAGACACAGTGTATCACCCCCCCTCACTGAGACACAGTGTATCACCCCCCCCACTGAGACACAGTGTATCACTCCCCCCTCACTGAGACACAGTGTATCACCCCCCACCCCCACTGAGACACAGTGTATCACCCCCCCCACTGAGACACAGTGTATCACCCCCCCCCCCCCACTGAGACACAGTGTATCACCCCCCCCCCCCTCACTGAGACACAGTGTATCACCCCCCGCCCCCCCACTGAGACACAGTGTATCACCCCCCCCGGGCGGACTGAGACACAGTGTATCACCCCCCCCCCCGGGCGGACTGAGACACAGTGTATCACCCCCCCCTCACTGAGACACAGTGTATCACCCCCCCCTCACTGAGACACAGTGTATCACCCCCCCCATCACTGAGACACAGTGTATCACCCCCCCCTCACTGAGACACAGTGTATCACCCCCCCCCTCACTGAGACACAGTGTATCCCCCCCCTCACTGAGAGACAGTGTATCACCTCCCCCCCTCACTGAGAGACAGTGCATCACGCCCGCCCTCACTGAGACACAGTGTATCACCCCCCCCTCACTGAGACACAGTGTATCACCCCCCCTCACTGAGACACAGTGTATCACCCCCCCCCCCCGGGCGGACTGAGACACAGTGTATCACCCCCCAGCCCCCCGGGCGGACTGAGACACAGTGTATCACCCCCCCCCCCCTCACTGAGACAGAGTGTATCGCCCCCCCTCACTGAGACACAGTGTATCATCCCCCCCCCTCACTGAGACACAGTGTATCACCCCCCCCTCACTGAGACACAGTGTATCACCCCCCCCCCACTGAGACACAGTGTATCACCCCCCCCGGGCGGACTGAGACACAGTGTATCACCCCCCCTCGCTGACACACAGTGTATCACCACCCCCCGCCGGGCGGACTGAGACACAGTGTATCACCCCCCCCCCCTCACTGAGACACAGTGTATCACACCCACCCCTCACTGAGACACAGTGTATCACTCCCCCCTCACTGAGACACAGTGTTTCACCCCCCCCCGGGCGGACTGAGACACAGTGTATCACACCCCCCCTCACTGAGACACAGTGTATCACACCCCCCCCCCCACTGAGACACAGTGTATCACCCCCCCCTCACTGAGAAACAGTGTATCACCCCCGCCCCCCCCACTGAGACACAGTGTATCACCCCCCCCGGGAGGACTGAGACACAGTGTATCACCCCCCCCTCACTGAGACACAGTTTATCACCCCCCCCTTACTGAGACACAGTGTATCACCCCCCCCACCCACTGAGACACAGTGTATCACCACCCCCCCCCTCACTGTGAGACAGTGTATCACCCACCCCCCCGGGCGGACTGAGACACAGTGTATCCCCCCCCCTCACTGAGAGACAGTGTTTCACCCGCCCCCACCCGGGCGGACTGAGACACAGTGTATCACCCCCCCCTCACTGAGACACAGTGTATCACCCCCCCCCACTGAGACACAGTGTATCACTCCCCCCTCACTGAGACACAGTGTATCACCCCCACCCCCACTGAGACACAGTGTATCACCCCCCCCCACTGAGACACAGTGTATCACCCCCCCCCCACTGAGACACAGTGTATCACCCCCCCCCCTCACTGAGACACAGTGTATCACCCCCCGCCCCCCCCACTGAGACACAGTGTATCACCCCCCCCGGGCGGACTGAGACACAATGTATCACCCCTCCCCGGGCGGACTGAGACACAGTGTATCACCCCCCCCTCACTGAGACACAGTGTATCACCCCCCCCTCACTGAGACACAGTGTATCACCCCCCCCCATCACTGAGACACAGTGTATCACCCCCCCCTCACTGAGACACAGTGTATCATCCCCCCCCCTCACTGAGACACAGTGTATCCCCCCCCTCACTGAGAGACAGTGTATCACCTCCCCCCCTCACTGAGAGACAGTGTATCACGCCCGCCCTCACTGAGACACAGTGTATCACCCCCCTCATCACTGAGACACAGTGTATCACCCCCCCCCTCACTGAGACACAGTGTATCCCCCCCCCTCACTGAGAGACAGTGTATCACCCCCCCCCGCACTGAGACACAGTGTATCACCCCCCCCTCACTGAGACACAGTGTATCACCCCCCCCCCTCACTGAGACACAGTGTATCACCCTCCCCCCCGGGCGGACTGAGACACAGTGTATCACCCCCCCCTCACTGAGACACAGTGTATCACCCCCCCCTCACTGAGACACAGTGTATCCCCCCCCTCACTGAGACACAGTGTATCACCCCTCCCCTCACTGAGACACAGTGTATCACCCCCCCCACTGAGACACAGTGTATCACCCCCCTCCCTCACTGAGACACAGTGTATCACCCCCCCCTCACTGAGACACAGTGTATCACCCCCCCCACCCACTGAGACACAGTGTATCACCCCCCCCCCTCACTGTGAGACAGTGTATCACCCCCCCCCCCGGGCGGACTGAGACACAGTGTATCACCCCCCCCCTCACATGACACAGTGTATCACCCCCCCTCACTGAGACACAGTGTATCACCCCCCCCCACCCCGACACAGTGTATCACTCCCCCCTCACTGAGACACAGTGTATCACCCCCCCCCCACTGAGACACAGGGTATCACCCCCCCCCCACTGAGACACAGTGTATCACCCCCCCCCTCACTGTGAGACAGTGTATCACCCCCCCCCCCCCCGGGCGGACTGAGACACAGTGTATCACCCCCCCCCCTCACTGAGAGACAGTGTATCACCACCCCCCCCGGGCGGACTGAGACACAGTGTATCACCCCCCCCCTCACTGAGACACAGTGTATCACCCCACCCCCCCCCACTGAGACACAGTGTATCACCCCCCCCCCACTGAGACACAGTGTATCACCCCCCCCCCTCACTGAGACACAGTGTATCACCCCCCCCGGGCGGACTGAGACACAGTGTATCACCCCCCCCCCCCCCGGGCGGACTGAGACACAGTGTATCACCCCACCCCCCCTCACTGAGATACAGTGTATCACCCCCCCCCACCCCGGGCGGACTGAGACACAGTGTATCACCCCCCCCTCGCTGAGACACAGTGTATCACCCCCCCCCCGGGCGGACTGAGACACAGTGTATCACCCCCCCCCTCACTGAGACACAGTGTATCACCCCCCCTCCCGGGCGGACTGACACACAGTGTATCACCCCCCCCCCTCACTGAGACACAGTGTATCACCCCCCCTCACTGAGACACAGTGTATCACCCCCCCCCCCCGGGCGGACTGAGACACAGTGTATCACCCCCCCTCGCTGACACACAGTGTATCACCACCCCCCGCCGGGCGGACTGAGACACAGTGTATCACCCCCCCCCCCCCTCACTGAGACACAGTGTATCACACCCCCCCCTCACTGAGACACAGTGTATCACTCCCCCCTCACTGAGACACAGTGTTTCACCCCCCCCCGGGCGGACTGAGACACAGTGTATCACACCCCCCCTCACTGAGACACAGTGTATCACACCCCCCCCCCACTGAGACACAGTGTATCACCCCCCCCTCACTGAGAAACAGTGTATCACCCACCCCCCCCCCCACTGAGACACAGTGTATCACCCCCCCGGGCGGACTGAGACACAGTGTATCACCCCCCCCTCACTGAGACACAGTTTATCACCCCCCCCTTACTGAGACACAGTGTATCACCCCCCCCACCCACTGAGACACAGTGTATCACCACCCCCCCCTCACTGTGAGACAGTGTATCACCCACCCCCCCGGGCGGACTGAGACACAGTGTATCCCCCCCCCCTCACTGAGAGACAGTGTTTCACCCCCCCCCACCCGGGCGGACTGAGACACAGTGTATCACCCCCCCTCACTGAGACACAGTGTATCACCCCCCCCTCACTGAGACACAGTGTATCACCCCCCCCCACTGAGACACAGTGTATCACTCCCCCCTCACTGAGACACAGTGTATCACCCCCACCCCCACTGAGACACAGTGTATCACCCCCCCCCACTGAGACACAGTGTATCACCCCCCCCCCCCACTGAGACACAGTGTATCACCCCCCCCCCCTCACTGAGACACAGTGTATCACCCCCCGCCCCCCCACTGAGACACAGTGTATCACCCCCCCCGGGCAGACTGAGACACAGTGTATCACCCCCCCCCCGGGCGGACTGAGACACAGTGTATCACCCCCCCCTCACTGAGACACTGTGTATCACCCCCCCCTCACTGAGACACAGTGTATCACCCCCCCCCCCCATCACTGAGACACAGTGTATCACCCCCCCCTCACTGAGACACAGTGTATCACCCCCCCCCCCCTCACTGAGACACAGTGTATCCCCCCCCTCACTGAGAGACAGTGTATCACCTCCCCCCCTCACTGAGAGACAGTGTATCACGCCCGCCCTCACTGAGACACAGTGTATCACCCCCCTCATCACTGAGACACAGTGTATCACCCCCCCCTCACTGAGACACAGTGTATCCCCCCCCTCACTGAGAGACAGTGTATCACCCCCCCCCCGCACTGAGACACAGTGTATCACCCCCCCCTCACTGAGACACAGTGTATCACCCCCCCCCCCTCACTGAGACACAGTGTATCACCCTCCCCCCCGGGCGGACTGAGACACAGTGTATCACCCCCCCCTCACTGAGACACAGTGTATCACCACCCCCTCACTGAGACACAGTGTATCCCCCCCCTCACTGAGACACAGTGTATCACCCCTCCCCTCACTGAGACACAGTGTATCACCCCCCCCACTGAGACACAGTGTATCACCCCCCCCCCCTCACTGAGACACAGTGTATCACCCCCCCCCTCACTGAGACACAGTGTATCACCCCCCCCCCACCCACTGAGACACAGTGTATCACCCTCCCCCCTCACTGTGAGACAGTGTATCACCCCCCCCCCCGGGCGGACTGAGACACAGTGTATCACCCCCCCCCTCACAAGACACAGTGTATCACCCCCCCTCACTGAGACACAGTGTATCACCCCCCCCCCCCACCCCGACACAGTGTATCACTCCCCCCTCACTGAGACACAGTGTATCACCCCCCCCCCACTGAGACACAGGGTATCACCCCCCCCCCACTGAGACACAGTGTATCACCCCCCCCCCCCTCACTGAGACACAGTGTATCACCCCCCCGCCCCCCCACTGAGACACAGTGTATCACCCCCCCCCGGGCGGACTGAGACACAGTGTATCACCCCCCCCCCCGGGCGGACTGAGACACAGTGTATCAACCCCCCTCACTGAGACACAGTGTATCACCCCCCCCTCACTGAGACACAGTGTATCCCCGCCTCACTGAGACACAGTGTATCATCCCCCCCTCACTGAGACACAGTGTATCACCCCCCCCCACACTGAGACACAGTGTATCACCCCCCCCCTCACTGAGACACAGTGTATCACCCACCCCTCACTGAGACACAGTGTATCACCCCCCCCCCACTGAGACACAGTGTATCACCCCCCCCCTCACTGTGAGACAGTGTATCACCCCCCCCCCCCCCGGGCGGACTGAGACACAGTGTATCACCCCCCCCCCCCTCACTGAGAGACAGTGTATCACCACCCCCCCCCGGGCGGACTGAGACACAGTGTATCACCCCCCCCCTCACTGAGACACAGTGTATCACCCCACCCCCCCCCACTGAGACACAGTGTATCACCCCCCCCCCCCACTGAGACACAGTGTATCACCCCCCCCCTCACTGAGACACAGTGTATCACCCCCCCCGGGCGGACTGAGACACAGTGTATCACCCCCCCCCCCCGGGCGGACTGAGACACAGTGTATCACCCCACCCCCCCTCACTGAGATACAGTGTATCACCCCCCCCCACCCCGGGCGGACTGAGACACAGTGTATCACCCCCCCCCTCGCTGGGACACAGTGTATCACCCCCCCCCCGGGCGGACTGAGACACAGTGTATCACCCCCCCCCCTCACTGAGACACAGTGTATCACCCCCCCTCCCGGGCGGACTGACACACAGTGTATCACCCCCCCCCCCCCTCACTGAGACGCAGTGTATTACCCCCCCTCACTGAGACACAGTGTATCACCCCCCCCCCCCGGGCGGACTGAGACACAGTGTATCACCCCCCCGCCCCCCGGGCGGACTGAGACACAGTGTATCACCCCCCCCCCCCCTCACTGAGACACAGTGTATCACCCCCCCGCCCCCCGGGCGGACTGAGACACAGTGTATCACCCCCCCCCCCTCACTGAGACACAGTGTATCCCCCCCCTCACTGAGACACAGTGTATCATCCCCCCCCCCTCACTGAGACACAGTGTATCACACCCCCCCTCACTGAGACACAGTGTATCACCCCCCCCCTCACTGAGACACAGTGTTTCACCCCCCCCCCGGGCGGACTGAGACACAGTGTATCACACCCCCCCCCACTCACTGAGACACAGTGTATCACCCCCCCCCCCCACTGAGACACAGTGTATCACCCCCCCCCTCACTGAGACACAGTGTATCACCCCCCCCCCACTGAGACACAGTGTATCACCCGCCCCGGGCGGACTGAGACACAGTGTATCACCCCCCCCTCGCTGAGACACAGTGTATCACCACCCCCCGCCGGGCAGACTGAGACACAGTGTATCACCCCCCCCCTCACTGAGACACAGTGTATCACCCCCCCTCCCGGGCGGACTGAGACACAGTGTATCACCCCCCCCCTCACTGAGACACAGTTTATCACCCCCCCTCACTGAGACACAGTGTATCACCGCCCCCCCCCCGGGCGGACTGAGACACAGTGTAACACCCCCCGCCCCCCGGGCGGACTGAGACACAGTGTATCACCCCCCCCCTCACTGAGACACAGTGTATCGCCCCCCCCTCACTGAGACACAGTGTATCATCCCCCCCCCCTCACTGAGACACAGTGTATCACCCCCCCCTCACTGAGACACAGTGTATCCCCTCCCCCGGGCAGACTGAGACACAGTGTATCACCCCCCGCCCCTCACTGAGACACAGTGTATCACCCCCCCCTCACTGAGACACAGTGTTTCACCCCCCCCACCCCCCGGGCGGACTGAGACACAGTGTATCACACCCCCCCCCCCTCACTGAGACACAGTGTATCACCCCCCCCCCCCGGGCGGACTGAGACACAGTGTATCACCCCCCCCCCACTGAGACACAGTGTATCACCCCCCCCGGGCGGACTGAGACACAGTGTATCACCCCCCCCCCTGGGTGGACTGAGACACAGTGTATCACCCCACCCCCCCTCACTGAGACACAGTGTATCCCCCCCCCCCCGGGCGGACTGAGACACAGTGTATCACCCCCCCCCCCCCCCCCGCTGAGACACAGTGTATCACCCCACCCCCGGGCGGACTGAGACACAGTGTATCACCCTCCCCCCCCCCTCACTGAGACACAGTGTATCACCCCCCCCTCCCGAGCGGACTGAGACACAGTGTATCACCCCCCCTCACTGAGACACAGTGTGTCACCCACCCACCCCCCCCCGGGCGGACTGAGACACAGTGTATCACCCCCCCGCCCCCCGGGCGGACTGAGACACAGTGTATCACCCCCCCCCTCACTGAGACACAGTGTATCGCCCCTCCTCACTGAGACACAGTGTATCATCCCCCCCCCTCACTGAGACACAGTGTATCACACCCCCCCCTCACTGAGACACAGTGTATCACCCCCCCCCTCACTGAGACACAGTGTATCCCCTCCCCCGCGCGGACTGAGACACAGTGTATCACCCCCCCCCCTCACTGAGACACAGTGTATCACCCCCCCCCCCTCACTGAGACACAGTGTTTCACCCCCCCCCCCCCGGGCGGACTGAGACACAGTGTATCACACCCCCCCCCTCACTGAGACACAGTGTATCAACACCCCCCCCCCACTGAGACACAGTGTATCACCCCCCCCCTCACTGAGACACAGTGTATCACCCCACCCCCCACTGAGACACAGTGTATCACCCCCCCCCGGGCGGACTGAGACACAGTGTATCACCCCCCCCCCCGGACGGACTGAGACACAGTGTATCACCCCACCCCCCCCTCACTGAGACACAGTGTATCATCCCCCCCACTCACTGAGACACAGTGTATCATCCCCCCCCCCTCACTGACACACAGTGTATCACACCCCCCCCCCTCACTGAGACACAGTGTATCACCCCCCCCCTCACTGAGACACACTGTATCCCCTCCCCCGGGCGGACTGAGACACAGTGTATCACACACCCCCCTCACTGAGACACAGTGTATCACCCCCCCCCTCACTGAGACACAGTGTTTCACCCCCCCCCCGGGCGGACTGAGACACAGTGTATCACACCCCCCCTCACTGAGACACAGTGTATCACACCCCCCCCCACTGAGACACAGTGTATCACCCCCCCCTCACTGAGAAACAGTGTATCACCCCCCCCCCCCCCCACTGAGACACAGTGTATCACCCCCCCCGGGCGGACTGAGACACAGTGTATCACCCCCCCCCTCACTGAGACACAGTGTATCACCCCCCCCTTACTGAGACACAGTGTATCACCCCCCCCCACCCACTGAGACACAGTGTATCACCCCCCCCCTCACTGTGAGACAGTGTATCACCCCCCCCCCCCGGGCGGACTGAGACACAGTGTATCACCCCCCCTCACTGAGACAGAGTGTATCACCCCCCCCTCACTGAGACACAGTGTATCACCCCCCCCACTGAGACACAGTGTATCACTCCCCGCCTCACTGAGACACAGTGTATCACCCCCCCCCCCCCACTGAGACACAGTGTATCACCCCCCCCACTGAGACACAGTGTATCACCCCCCCCCCCCTCACTGAGACACAGTGTATCACCCCCCCGCCCCCCCACTGAGACACAGTGTATCACCCCCCCCGGGCGGACTGAGACACAGTGTATCACCCCCCCCCCGGGCGGACTGAGACACAGTGTATCACCCCCCCCTCACTGAGACACAGTGTATCACCCCCCCCCTCACTGAGACACAGTGTATCCCCCCCCCTCACTCAGACACAGTGTATCACACCCCCCCTCACTGAGACACAGTGTATCACCCCCCCCTCACTGAGACACAGTGTATCACCCCCCCCCCCCCTGAGACACAGTGTATCACCCCCCCCCCTCACTGTGAGACAGTGTATCACCCCCCCCCCGGGCGGACTGAGACACAGTGTATCACCCCCCCCCCTCACTGAGAGACAGTGTATCACCACCCCCCCCGGGCGGACTGAGGCACAGTGTATCACCCCCCCCCTCACTGAGACACAGTGTATCACCCCCCCTCACTGAGACACAGTGTATCATCCCCCCCCCTCACTGAGACACAGTGTATCACACCCCCCCCCCTCACTGAGACACAGTGTATCACCCCCCCCTCACTGAGACACAGTGTATCACCCCCCCCTTACTGAGACACAGTGTATCACCCCCCCCACCCACTGAGACACAGTGTATCACCCCCCCCCCCCTCACTGTGAGACAGTGTATCACCCCCCCCCCGGGCGGACTGAGACACAGTGTATCACCCCCCCCTCACTGAGAGACAGTGTATCACCCCCCCCCCCCGGGCGGACTGAGACACAGTGTATCACCCCCCCCTCACTGAGACAGAGTGTATCACCCCCCCCTCACTGAGACACAGTGTATCACCCCCCCCCACTGAGACACAGTGTATCACTCCCCGCCTCACTGAGACACAGTGTATCACCCCCCCCCCCCACTGAGACACAGTGTATCACCCCCCCCCACTGAGGACACAGTGTATCACCCCCCCCCCCCCTCACTGAGACACAGTGTATCACCCCCCCGCCCCCCCACTGAGACACAGTGTATCACCCCCCCCCGGGCGGACTGAGACACAGTGTATCACCCCCCCCCCCCCCGGGCGGACTGAGACACAGTGTATCACCCCCCCCCTCACTGAGACACAGTGTATCACCCCCCCCCCCTCACTGAGACACAGTGTATCCCCCCCCCTCACTCAGACACATTGTATCACACCCCCCCTCACTGAGACACAGTGTATCACCCCCCCCTCACTGAGACACAGTGTATCACCCCCCCCCCCCCACTGAGACACAGTGTATCGCCCCCCCCCCTCACTGTGAGACAGTGTATCACACCCCCCCCCCGGGCGGACTGAGGACACAGTGTATCACCCCCCCCCTCACTGAGAGACAGTGTATCACCACCCCCCCCCGGGCGGACTGAGGCACAGTGTATCACCCCCCCCCTCACTGAGACACAGTGTATCACCCCCCCCCTCACTGAGACACAGTGTATCACCCCCCCCTCACTGAGACACAGTGTATCATCCCCCCCCCACTGAGACACAGTGTATCACCCCCCCCCCCCCACTGAGACACAGTGTATCACCCCCCCCCCCTCACTGAGACACAGTGTATCACCCCCCCCCGGGTGGACTGAGACACAGTGTATCACCCCCCCCCCCCCGGGCGGACTGAGACACAGTGTATCACCCCACCCCCCCTCACTGAGACACAGTGTATCACCTCCCCCCACCCCGGGCAGACTGAGACACAGTGTATCACCCCCCCCTCGCTGAGACACAGTGTATCACCCCCCCCCCCGGGCGGACTGAGACACAGTGTATCACCCCCCCGCCCCTCACTGAGACACAGTGTATAACCCCCCCCCCCTCCCGGGCGGACTGAGACACAGTGTATCACCCCCCCCCTCACTGAGACACAGTGTATCACCCCCCTCACTGAGACACAGTGTATCCCCCCCCTCACTGAGACACAGTGTATCACCCCCCCTCACTGAGACACAGTGTATAACCCCCCCCCCTCCCGGGCGGACTGAGACACAGTGTATCACCCCCCCCCTCACTGAAGACACAGTGTATCACCCCCCTCACTGAGACACAGTGTATCACCCCCCCCCCCCCGGGCGGACTGAGACACAGTGTATCACCCCCCCGCCCCCCGGGCGGACTGAGACACAGTGTATCACCCCCCCCCTCACTGAGACAGAGTGTATCGCCCCCCCTCACTGAGACACAGTGTATCATCCCCCCCCCCTCACTGAGACACAGTGTATCACCCCCCCCCCCCCTCACTGAGACACAG
This sequence comes from Scyliorhinus torazame, assembly GCF_047496885.1. Taxonomy (NCBI): domain Eukaryota; kingdom Metazoa; phylum Chordata; class Chondrichthyes; order Carcharhiniformes; family Scyliorhinidae; genus Scyliorhinus; species Scyliorhinus torazame. The sequence continues at coordinate 84,343,733 of NC_092724.1, forward strand.
TGTATCACCCCCCCCCCCACTGAGACACAGTGTATCACCCCCCCCCCGGGCGGACTGAGACACAGTGTATCACCCCCCCCCCTCACTGAGACACAGTGTATCACACCCCCCCCCTCACTGAGACACAGTGTATCACCCCCCCCTCACTGAGACACAGTGTTTCACCCCCCCCCCCCCCCGGGCGGGACTGAGACACAGTGTATCACCCCCCCCCTCACTGAGACACAGTGTATCACCCCCCCCACACTGAGACACAGTGTATCACCCCCCCCTCACTGAGACACAGTGTATCACCCACCCCTCACTGAGACACAGTGTATCACCCCCCCCCCCACTGAGACACAGTGTATCACCCCCCCCCCTCACTGTGAGGACACTGTATCACCCCCCCCCCCCCGGGCGGACTGAGACACAGTGTATCACCCCCCCCCCCCCTCACTGAGAGACAGTGTATCACCACCCCCCCCGGGCGGACTGAGACACAGTGTATCACCCCCCCCCCTCACTGAGACACAGTGTATCACCCCACCCCCCCCCCACTGAGACACAGTGTATCACCCCCCCCCCCCACTGAGACACAGTGTATCACCCCCCCCCCTCACTGAGACACAGTGTATCACCCCCCCCCCCCCCGGGCGGACTGAGACACAGTGTATCACCCCACCCCCCCCCTCACTGAGATACAGTGTATCACCCCCCCCCACCCCGGGCGGACTGAGACACAGTGTATCACCCCCCCCCTCGCTGAGACACAGTGTATCACCCCCCCCCCGGGCGGACTGAGACACAGTGTATCACCCCCCCCCTCACTGAGACACAGTGTATCACCCCCCCTCCCGGGCGGACTGACACACAGTGTATCACCCCCCCCCCCCTCACTGAGACGCAGTGTATTACCCCCCCCTCACTGAGACACAGTGTATCACCCCCCCCCCCCCGGGCGGACTGAGACACAGTGTATCACCCCCCCCGCCCCCCGGGCGGACTGAGACACAGTGTATCACCCCCCCCCCCTCACTGAGACACAGTGTATCCCCCCCCCCCTCACTGAGACACAGTGTATCATCCCCCCGCCCCCCTCACTGAGACACAGTGTATCACACCCCCCCCTCACTGAGACACAGTGTATCACCCCCCCCTCACTGAGACACAGTGTTTCATCCCCCCCGGGCGGACTGAGACACAGTGTATCACACCCCCCCCCACTCACTGAGACACAGTGTATCACCCCCCCCCCACTGAGACACAGTGTATCACCCCCCCCCTCACTGAGACACAGTGTATCACCCCCCCCCCCACTGAGACACAGTGTATCACCCGCCCCGGGCGGACTGAGACACAGTGTATCACCCCCCCCCTCGCTGAGACACAGTGTATCACCACCCCCCGCCGGGCAGACTGAGACACAGTGTATCACCCCCCCCCTCACTGAGACACAGTGTATCACACCCCCCCTCCCGGGCGGACTGAGACACAGTGTATCACCCCCCCCCTCACTGAGACACAGTTTATCACCCCCACCTCACTGAGACACAGTGTATCACCCGCCCCCCCCCCCGGGCGGACTGAGACACAGTGTAACACCCCCCCGCCCCCCCGGGCGGACTGAGACACAGTGTTATCACCCCCCCCCCTCACTGAGACACAGTGTATCGCCCCCCCCCCCTCACTGAGACACAGTGTATCATCCCCCCCCCCCTCACTGAGTCACAGTGTATCACCCCCCCCTCACTGAGACACAGTGTATCCCCCCTCCCCCGGGCAGACTGAGACACAGTGTATCACCCCCCGCCCCTCACTGAGACACAGTGTATCACCCCCCCCTCACTGAGACACAGTGTTTCACCCCCCCCCACCCCCCGGGCGGACTGAGACACAGTGTATCACACCCCCCCCCCCTCACTGAGACACAGTGTATCACCCCCCCCCCCCCCGGGCGGACTGAGACACAGTGTATCACCCACCCCCCCCACTGAGACACAGTGTATCACCCCCCCCCGGGCGGACTGAGACACAGTGTATCACCCCCCCCCCCTGGGTGGACTGAGACACAGTGTATCACCCCACCCCCCCTCACCTGAGACACAGTGTATCACCCCCCCCCCCCGGGCGGACTGAGACACAGTGTATCACCCCCCCCCCCCCCCCCCCCGCTGAGACACAGTGTATCACCCCACCCCCGGGCGGACTGAGACACAGTGTATCACCCTCCTCCCCCCTCACTGAGACACAGTGTATCACCCCCCCCTCCCGGGCGGACTGAGGACACAGTGTATCACACCCCCCCCTCACTGAGACACAGTGTGTCACCCACCCCACCCCCCCCCGGGCGGACTGAGACACAGTGTATCACCCCCCCGCCCCCCGGGCGGACTGAGACACAGTGTATCACCCCCCCCCCTCACTGAGACACAGTGTATCGCCCCTCCTCACTGAGACACAGTGTATCATCCCCCCCCCTCACTGAGACACAGTGTATCACACCCCCCCCTCACTGAGACACAGTGTATCACCCCCCCCCCTCACTGAGACACAGTGTATCCCCTCCCCCGCGCGGACTGAGACACAGTGTATCACCCCCCCCCCTCACTGAGACACAGTGTATCACCCCCCCCCCCTCACTGAGACACAGTGTTTCACCCCCCCCCCCGGGCGGACTGAGACACAGTGTATCACCCCCCCCCCCCTCACTGAGACACAGTGTATCAACACCCCCCCCACTGAGACACAGTGTATCACCCCCCCCCTCACTGAGACACAGTGTATCACCCCACCCCCCACTGAGACACAGTGTATCACCCCCCCCGGGCGGACTGAGACACAGTGTATCACCCCCCCCCCCCCGGACGGACTGAGACACAGTGTATCACCCCACCCCCCCTCACTGAGACACAGTGTATCATCCCCCCCACTCACTGAGACACAGTGTATCATCCCCCCCCCCCTCACTGACACACAGTGTATCACACCCCCCCCCCTCACTGAGACACAGTGTATCACCCCCCCCCCCTCACTGAGACACACTGTATCCCCTCCCCCGGGCGGACTGAGACACAGTGTATCACACACCCCCCTCACTGAGACACAGTGTATCACCCCCCCCTCACTGAGACACAGTGTTTTCACCCCCCCCCCCGGGCGGACTGAGACACAGTGTATCACACCCCCCCTCACTGAGACACAGTGTATCACACCCCCCCCCCACTGAGACACAGTGTATCACCCCCCCCTCACTGAGAAACAGTGTATCACCCCCCCCCCCCCCCACTGAGACACAGTGTATCACCCCCCCCCCGGGCGGACTGAGACACAGTGTATCACCCCCCCCTCACTGAGACACAGTGTATCACCCCCCCCTTACTGAGACACAGTGTATCACCCCCCCCACCCACTGAGACACAGTGTATCACCCCCCCCCCCTCACTGTGAGACAGTGTATCACCCCCCCCCCCGGGCGGACTGAGACACAGTGTATCACCCCCCCCTCACTGAGACAGAGTGTATCACCCCCCCCCTCACTGAGACACAGTGTATCACCCCCCCCACTGAGACACAGTGTATCACTCCCGCCTCACTGAGACACAGTGTATCACCCCCCCCCCCACTGAGACACAGTGTATCACCCCCCCCACTGAGACACAGTGTATCACCCCCCCCCCCCCCTCACTGAGACACAGTGTATCACCCCCCGCCCCCCCACTGAGACACAGTGTATCACCCCCCCCGGGCGGACTGAGACACAGTGTATCACCCCCCCCCCCGGCGGACTGAGACACAGTGTATCACCCCCCCTCACTGAGACACAGTGTATCACCCCCCCCCCTCACTGAGACACAGTGTATCCCCCCCCCCTCACTCAGACACATTGTATCACACCCCCCCCTCACTGAGACACAGTGTATCACCCCCCCCCTCACTGAGAGACAATGTATCACCCCCCCCCCACTGAGACACAGTGTATCACCCCCCCCCCTCACTGTGAGACAGTGTATCACCCCCCCCCCGGGCGGACTGAGACACAGTGTATCACCCCCCCCCCCCTCACTGAGAGACAGTGTATCACCACCCCCCCCGGGCGGACTGAGGCACAGTGTATCACCCCCCCCCTCACTGAGACACAGTGTATCACCCCCCCCTCACTGAGACACAGTGTATCATCCCCCCCCTCACTGAGACACAGTGTATCACACACCCCCCCCTCACTGAGACACAGTGTATCACCCCCCCCCTCATTGAGACACAGTGTATCACCCCCCCCCCTTACTGAGACACAGTGTATCACCCCCCCCCACCCACTGAGACACAGTGTATCACACCCCCCCCTCACTGTGAGACAGTGTATCACCCCCCCCCCCGGGCGGACTGAGACACAGTGTATCGCCCCCTCCTCACTGAGACACAGTGTATCATCCCCCCCCCTCACTGAGACACAGTGTATCACAACCCCCCCCCTCACTGAGACACAGTGTATCACCCCCCCCCTCACTGAGACACAGTGTATCCCCTCCCCCGCGCGGACTGAGACACAGTGTATCACCCCCCCCCCCCTCACTGAGACACAGTGTATCACCCCCCCCCCTCACTGAGACACAGTGTTTCACACCCCCCCCCCCCCGGGCGGACTGAGACACAGTGTATCACACCCCCCCCTCACTGAGACACAGTGTATCAACACCCCCCCCCCACTGAGACACAGTGTATCACCCCCCCCTCACTGAGACACAGTGTATCACCCCACCCCCCACTGAGACACAGTGTATCACCCCCCCCGGGCGGACTGAGACACAGTGTATCACCCCCCCCCCCCGGACGGACTGAGACACAGTGTATCACCCCCACCCCCCCTCACTGAGACACAGTGTATCATCCCCCCCCCACTCACTGAGACACAGTGTATCATCCCCCCCCCCCTCACTGACACACAGTGTATCACACCCCCCCCCCCTCACTGAGACACAGTGTATCACCCCCCCCCTCACTGAGACACACTGTATCCCCTCCCCCGGGCGGACTGAGACACAGTGTATCACACACCCCCCTCCACTGAGACACAGTGTATCACCCCCCCCTCACTGAGACACAGTGTTTCACCACCCCCCCCCCGGGCGGACTGAGACACAGTGTATCACACCCCCCCCTCACTGAGACACAGTGTATCACACACCCCCCCCCACTGAGACACAGTGTATCACCCCCCCCTCACTGAGAAACAGTGTATCACCCCCCCCCCCCCACTGAGACACAGTGTATCACCCCCCCCCCGGGCGGACTGAGACACAGTGTATCACCCCCCCCCTCACTGAGACACAGTGTATCACCCCCCCCTTACTGAGACACAGTGTATCACCCCCCCCCACCCACTGAGACACAGTGTATCACCCCCCCCCTCACTGTGAGACAGTGTATCACCCCCCCCCCCCGGGCGGACTGAGACACAGTGTATCACCCCCCCCTCACTGAGACAGAGTGTATCACCCCCCCCTCACTGAGACACAGTGTATCACCCCCCCCCACTGAGACACAGTGTATCACTCCCCGCCTCACTGAGACACAGTGTATCACCCCCCCCCCCCACTGAGACACAGTGTATCACCCCCCCCACTGAGACACAGTGTATCACCCCCCCCCCCCTCACTGAGACACAGTGTATCACCCCCCGCCCCCCCACTGAGACACAGTGTATCACCCCCCCCGGGCGGACTGAGACACAGTGTATCACCCCCCCCCCGGGCGGACTGAGACACAGTGTATCACCCCCCCTCACTGAGACACAGTGTATCACCCCCCCCCTCACTGAGACACAGTGTATCCCCCCCCCTCACTCAGACACAGTGTATCAAACCCCCCCCTCACTGAGACACAGTGTATCACCCCCCCCCTCACTGAGACACAGTGTATCACCCCCCCCCCCTGAGACACAGTGTATCACCCCCCCCCCTCACTGTGAGACAGTGTATCACCCCCCCCCCCCGGGCGGACTGAGACACAGTGTATCACCCCCCCCCCCCTCACTGAGAGACAGTGTATCACCACCCCCCCCCGGGCGGACTGAGGCACAGTGTATCCCCCCCCCCCTCACTGAGACACAGTGTATCACCCCCCCTCACTGAGACACAGTGTATCATCCCCCCCCTCACTGAGACACAGTGTATCACACCCCCTCCCTCACTGAGACACAGTGTATCACCCCCCCCTCACTGAGACACAGTGTATCACCCCCCCCTTACTGAGACACAGTGTATCACCCCCCCTACCCACTGAGACACAGTGTATCACCCCCCCCCCCTCACTGTGAGACAGTGTATCACCCCCCCCCCCGGGCGGACTGAGACACAGTGTATCACCCCCCCCTCACTGAGAGACAGTGTATCACCCCCCCCCCCCGGGCGGACTGAGACACAGTGTATCACCCCCCCTCACTGAGACAGAGTGTATCACCCCCCCCCTCACTGAGACACAGTGTATCACCCCCCCCACTGAGACACAGTGTATGACTCCCGCCTCACTGAGACACAGTGTATCACCCCCCCCCCCCACTGAGACACAGTGTATCACCCCCCCACTGAGACACAGTGTATCACTCCCCCGCCTCACTGAGACACAGTGTATCACCCCCCCCCCCACTGAGACACAGTGTATCACCCCCCCACTGAGACACAGTGTATCACCCCCCCCCCTCACTGAGACACAGTGTATCACCCCCCGCCCCCCCACTGAGACACAGTGTATCACCCCCCCCCGGGCGGACTGAGACACAGTGTATCACCCCCCCCCCCCGGGCGGACTGAGACACAGTGTATCACCCCCCCCCCCTCACTGAGACACAGTGTATCACCCCCCCCCCCTCACTGAGACACAGTGTATCCCCCCCCTCACTCAGACACATTGTATCACACCCCCCCTCACTGAGACACAGTGTATCACCCCCCCCTCACTGAGACACAGTGTATCACCCCCCCCCCCCACTGAGACACAGTGTATCGCCCCCCCCCTCACTGTGAGACAGTGTATCACCCCCCCCCCCCGGGCGGACTGAGACACAGTGTATCACCCCCCCCCCCTCACTGAGAGACAGTGTATCACCACCCCCCCCGGGCGGACTGAGGCACAGTGTATCACCCCCCCCCTCACTGAGACACAGTGTATCACCCCCCCCTCACTGAGACACAGTGTATCACCCCCCCCTCACTGAGACACAGTGTATCATCCCCCCCCCCACTGAGACACAGTGTATCACCCCCCCCCCCCCACTGAGACACAGTGTATCACCCCCCCCTCACTGAGACACAGTGTATCACCCCCCCCTCACTGAGACACAGTGTTTCACCCCCCCCCCCCGGGCGGACTGAGACACAGTGTATCACCCCCCCCTCACTGAGACACAGTGTATCACCCCCCCCTCACTGAGACACAGTGTTTCACCCCCCCCCCCCCGGGCGGACTGAGACACAGTGTATCACCCCCCCCTCACTGAGACACAGTGTATCACCCCCCCCCACACTGAGACACAGTGTATCACCCCCCCCCTCACTGAGACACAGTGTATCACCCACCCCTCACTGAGACACAGTGTTTCACCCCCCCCCCCCCGGGCGGACTGAGACACAGTGTATCACCCCCCCCTCACTGAGACACAGTGTATCACCCCCCCCACACTGAGACACAGTGTATCACCCCCCCCCCTCACTGAGACACAGTGTATCACCCACCCCTCACTGAGACACAGTGTATCACCCCCCCCCACTGAGACACAGTGTATCACCCCCCCCCCCTCACTGTGAGACAGTGTATCACCCCCCCCCCCCGGGCGGACTGAGACACAGTGTATCACCCCCCCCCCCCCCTCACTGAGAGACAGTGTATCACCACCCCCCCCGGGCGGACTGAGACACAGTGTATCACCCCCCCCCCTCACTGAGACACAGTGTATCACCCCACCCCCCCCCACTGAGACACAGTGTATCACCCCCCCCCCCACTGAGACACAGTGTATCACCCCCCCCCTCACTGAGACACAGTGTATCACCCCCCCCCCCCCGGGCGGACTGAGACACAGTGTATCACCCCACCCCCCCTCACTGAGATACAGTGTATCACCCCCCCCCACCCCGGGCGGACTGAGACACAGTGTATCACCCCCCCCCTCGCTGAGACACAGTGTATCACCCCCCCCCCGGGGCGGACTGAGACACAGTGTATCACCCCCCCCCCTCACTGAGACACAGTGTATCACCCCCCCTCCCGGGGCGGACTGACACACAGTGTATCACCCCCCCCCCCTCACTGAGACGCAGTGTATTACCCCCCCCTCACTGAGACACAGTGTATCACCCCCCCCCCCCCCGGGCGGACTGAGACACAGTGTATCACCCCCCCCCGCCCCCCGGGCGGACTGAGACACAGTGTATCACCCCCCCCCCCTCACTGAGACACAGTGTATCCCCCCCCCTCACTGAGACACAGTGTATCATCCCCCCCCCCCTCACTGAGACACAGTGTATCACACCCCCCCCCTCACTGAGACACAGTGTATCACCCCCCCCCTCACTGAGACACAGTGTTTCATCCCCCCCGGGCGGACTGAGACACAGTGTATCACACCCCCCCCACTCACTGAGACACAGTGTATCACCCCCCCCTCACTGAGACACAGTGTATCACCCCCCCCCCACTGAGACACAGTGTATCACCCGCCCCGGGGCGGACTGAGACACAGTGTATCACCCCCCCCTCGCTGAGACACAGTGTATCACCACCCCCCCCGCCGGGCAGACTGACACACAGTGTATCACCCCCCCCTCACTGAGACACAGTGTATCACCCCCCCCTCCCGGGGCGGACTGAGACACAGTGTATCACCCCCCCCCTCACTGAGACACAGTTTATCACCCCCCCTCACTGAGACACAGTGTATCACCGCCCCCCCCCCCCGGGCGGACTGAGACACAGTGTAACACCCCCCCCGCCCCCCGGGCGGACTGAGACACAGTGTATCACCCCCCCCCCCTCACTGAGACACAGTGTATCGCCCCCCCCTCACTGAGACACAGTGTATCATCCCCCCCCCCCTCACTGAGTCACAGTGTATCACCCCCCCCTCACTGAGACACAGTGTAATCCCCCTCCCCCGGGCAGACTGAGACACAGTGTATCACCCCCCGCCCCTCACTGAGACACAGTGTATCACCCCCCCCCTCACTGAGACACAGTGTTTCACCCCCCCACCCCCCGGGCGGACTGAGGACACAGTGTATCACACCCCCCCCCCTCACTGAGACACAGTGTATCACCCCCCCCCCCCCGGGCGGACTGAGACACAGTGTATCACCCCCCCCCCACTGAGACACAGTGTATCACCCCCCCCGGGCGGACTGAGACACAGTGTATCACCCCCCCCCCTGGGTGGACTGAGACACAGTGTATCACCCCACCCCCGCTCACTGAGACACAGTGTATCACCCCCCCCCCCGGGCGGACTGAGACACAGTGTATCACCCCCCCCCCCACCCCCCCGCTGAGACACAGTGTATCACCCCACCCCCGGGCTGGACTGAGACACAGTGTATCACCCCCCCCTCCCGGGCGGACTGAGACACAGTGTATCACCCCCCCTCACTGAGACACAGTGTGTCACCCACCCACCCCCCCCCGGGCGGACTGAGACACAGTGTATCACCCCCCCCGCCCCCCCGGGCGGACTGAGACACAGTGTATCACCCCCCCCCTCACTGAGACACAGTGTATCGCCCCTCCTCACTGAGACACAGTGTATCATCCCCCCCCCTCACTGAGACACAGTGTATCACACCCCCCCCCTCACTGAGACACAGTGTATCACCCCCCCCCCTCACTGAGACACAGTGTATCCCCTCCCCCGCGCGGACTGAGACACAGTGTATCACCCCCCCCCCCCTCACTGAGACACAGTGTATCACCCACCCCCCTCACTGAGACACAGTGTTTCACCCCCCCCCGGGCGGACTGAGACACAGTGTATCACACCCCCCCCCCCCTCACTGAGACACAGTGTATCAACACCCCCCCCACTGAGACACAGTGTATCACCCCCCCCCTCACTGAGACACAGTGTATCACCCCACCCCCCACTGAGACACAGTGTATCACCCCCCCCCGGGCGGACTGAGACACAGTGTATCACCCCCCCCCCCCCCGGACGGACTGAGACACAGTGTATCACCCCACCCCCCCCTCACTGAGACACAGTGTATCATCCCCCCCACTCACTGAGGACACAGTGTATCATCCCCCCCCCCTCACTGACACACAGTGTATCACACCCCCCCCCCTCACTGAGACACAGTGTATCACCCCCCCCCCCTCACTGAGACACACTGTATCCCCTCCCCCGGGCGGACTGAGACACAGTGTATCACACACCCCCCTCACTGAGACACAGTGTATCACCCCCCCCTCACTGAGACACAGTGTTTCACCCCCCCCCCGGGCGGACTGAGACACAGTGTATCACACCCCCCCCTCACTGAGACACAGTGTATCACACCCCCCCCCCACTGAGACACAGTGTATCACCCCCCCCTCACTGAGAAACAGTGTATCACCCCCCCCCCCCACTGAGACACAGTGTATCACCCCCCCCCGGGCGGACTGAGACACAGTGTATCACCCCCCCCCCTCACTGAGACACAGTGTATCACCCCCCCTTACTGAGACACTGTGTATCACCCCCCCCCACCCACTGAGACACAGTGTATCACCCCCCCCCCCCTCACTGTGAGACAGTGTATCACCCCCCCCCCCCCGGGCGGACTGAGACACAGTGTATCACCCCCCCCTCACTGAGACAGAGTGTATCACCCCCCCCCTCACTGAGACACAGTGTATCACCCCCCCCACTGAGACACAGTGTATCACTCCCGCCCCTCACTGAGACACAGTGTATCACCCCCCCCCCCACTGAGACACAGTGTATCACCCCCCCCACTGAGACACAGTGTATCACCCCCCCCCCCTCACTGAGACACAGTGTATCACCCCCCCCGCCCCCCCCACTGAGACACAGTGTATCACCCCCCCCCCGGGCGGACTGAGACACAGTGTATCACCCCCCCCCC